>NW_028277173.1:7500-1278000 GCF_051122295.1 Plectrocnemia conspersa
GTGACGTGTTCCATCGTTCCCTCCAGCGTTCGAAAGTGGCTTTTCTGGCGTCGTCTTTCGGCTGCCCGTTGTATATGCGCTTTCTTTCGAACGCGAGGAGGTCGATCGGCGGAATGCCGGACACTATGAGAGTGGCTGCTTCAGAAACCGTGCGGTAGGCAGAGGCGACCCTTAGCGCGCTGGTTCTCTGGACTCGAGCCAGCTTATGCCGGGTTCTCTCTACCCTCATGGAGTCTGCCCACACAGGGGCCCCGTAGAGGAGGATAGAGTGGACTACTTCATTGTATAGTCGTCGACGTGACGACTTTGGTCCTCCGATGTTCGGCATAAGTCTAGCGAGTTCTCCAGCGGCAGTGGCTGCCTTGGCCGCCGCTTTGTCCGCGTGAACTGCAAAGCGGAGCTTGTCGTCAAGGTGTATTCCGAGGTACCTCATTGATCTGGTGAAAGGTACCTCGTAGCCGTCGAAGACGAGTTTGGGCGGCTCTAGTTTTCTCCGCCTGGTGAAGAGCACCGCTTCCGTCTTTTGGACTGCGAGCTCCAGTCCGGCGCTATCTAGCCAGCTCTTGACGCTCCGCAGGGCTTCTTCGCCGGCGATTTTAATGGACGTCGTGGACTTTCCAGTTATCAGAATTGCGACGTCGTCCGCGAAGGCGACCATTCTGGCTTCGTCGGGCATGGGCGCTCTCAGCAGTCCATCGTACATGACGTTCCAGAGAGAGGGTCCTAAGACCGAACCCTGGGGAACGCCTGCCGTGACCGCTCGCTGGGAGCTCTTGCCCATGCATTCGTACTGCAGCACCCTGTCCGAGAAGTAACTCTCAATCATTCGGACCAGGTATGCTGGAGTGCCGATTTTGGCCAGGGCGGCGAGGATGGAGCTCCAGCGCGCCGAGTTAAACGCGTTTCGGACGTCGAGCGCGATCAGCACGACGTTCGCGCTGCGCTTGACGCTTCCCTGCCAGGCTTCGCGAACGGTTCCTATCACCTGCTCGATAGCGCCTATTGTCGAGCGCCCTCGGCGAAAGCCGTGCTGCTGTGGCGAAAGCCCTTTGTCATTGTCCTCCAGTACTGTCTGGAGCCGTTCTAGGATCAGCCTCTCTAGGATCTTGCCCAGGCCGTCCAGCATGCAGAGTGGACGGTATGCTGAGGGACCGGGTGTCGCCTTGGTGCCCTTTGGTATCAGAACCAGCCTTTGGCGCTTCCAAGACGCGTCGAAGATTCCTTCGGCGAGGCACGAGTTGAGGGCTGCGAGAAGCAGCTCGGGATCCTTCTCAGCGATGCGCTTCAGGACAGCGTTCGGGACGCCGTCGGGTCCCGGCGCCCTTGCGGAGTTAATTCGCTTTGCCGCTCCCTGCAGCTCTTCTTTGGAGAACGGCAGGACTCCGCTTGGAAGCTCTGCTGCTGGGTCGCAGGTTGCAGTTCGGTCGGTGGTGGGGTGCCGCGGGAACAGTCCGTCGACCACCGCCTCCATGTTTTCATGGTTGTTTAGGTAGAGGTCTTCGTTCCGGACGCTGAGTTTGTTGCGTACTAGCCTGTACGGCAACCCCCAAGGATCTTCGTCGACCGACTTGCAGAGTTCGTCCCAGCTGCGCGCTTTGCTTTGCTTAATAGCTAGACGCAGCGCGTTTTTAGCGTCCTTGTAGTCCTGTCGTTCTTGTGGCACGGCGAAGTGGTGCCTGTGGGCGCGTCTGCGGGACGCTGTGCAGGCGCGTCGCAGGTCGGCGATCTCGTCCGTCCACCAGTAGGCCGGTTTGCGGTGTAGGTTTGAGCCGCGCTTGGGCATCGAGGCGTCGCAGGCGTCGCGCAGAAGCTCGTTTAGCGAGCGTACTACTTTTTCCGCTGGGGCGTCCGATCGCGCGACGCCTTTGACCGTCTCGCTCCTGGTGGCTACCGATTTATCGAGGGCTTCGCGGTCTAGTTTTCAACCTAACCTAACCTAACCTAACCTAACCTAACCTAACCTAACCTAACCTAACCTAACCTAACCTAACCTAACCTAACCTAACCTAACCTAACCTAACCTAACCTAACCTAACCTAACCTAACCTAACCTAACCTAACCTAACCTAACCTTACCTAACCTAACCTAACCTAACCTAACCTAACCTAACCTAACCTAACCTAACCTAACCTAACCTAACCTAACCTAACCTAACCTAACCTAACCTAACCTAACCTAACCTAACCTTTTTTTTTTTTTTTTTTTTTTTTTTTTTTTTTTTTTTTTCCTTGAGAGGGGAAACCTTCAAAAGGCGCCACTGTTTCAACAGAAAGGTGACAGTGTGGGATTTTTACCCACTAAAACCCCCCTCCGCTCCTACTGCCTCCCGGTACTTAACTTGTCTGTAATGCTTCGAGAGGCAGCGTGGCCCGGCGCACTTCTAGCGCACTTCATTTTGTCTCGGGTAGCTAGAGAAGTGACAAAATAAATCGATCACTTCTCGAGCCCCCTGTCTCTCCTTGCCTGACGGCTATTGGTCGCTTTTGTGCGACTGCAGTCGTCTGATGCTTCTTGCGATGACAGTCGATCGCTTGCCTTTTGCGAACCGTGCGACTGTCGTCGGCTGCCTTTAGTGCTGCGCGCGTGCGGTTGTGGGTGCGACGTCTGTCGATCACTTCGCTAGTCGTAAACTGCTCGGCAGTCGGCGTCTGCTCCTAACGCTGTTCGCACGCGCGCGGTGCTGTTATGGTGGTTCGGCTAGAGGTGGAGAACTTTGCAGGGCTTGTCGCCTGTGTCGCTCGTCGTCCTCTTTTGCCTGCATTACTGTTGTCGCAAAAGATGTCCACGCTGTCCACTTTTCCTTGGACTGCAACATAGACGGGACCATCTGCTCGGCTGACACTTGGTTGTCGTTGTTTACGTCTTCGCCGAGGGCTTCTTTTAGCCGGGTTCGTTCTTCCGTCCATGCCGCGCACTTAAATAGGGTGTGGTCAGCATCATCTTTTGCGTCTCCGCAGTGGTGACACTCTTCGGTGGCTTCTTTGCCTATTCTCTTAAGATAGGTGCCGAAGCAGCCGTGTCCGGTTAGCACCTGAGTGAGGTGGAAGCTCAGTTCGCCTTGCCCTCTTTCACTCCAGACTTTCGGGTCCGGTATAAGCCGGTGAGTCCAGCGACCCTTAGGTGACTCGTTCCAACGTTCCCTCCAGCGTTCGAAAGTGACTTTTCTGGCGTCGTCTTTCGACTGCCCGTTGTAGATGCGTTGTCTTTCGAACGCGAGGAGGTCAATAGGCGGTATGCCGGAGACGGTGAGAGTGGCTGCTTCGGAGACCGTGCGATATGCCGAAGCGACCCTTAATGCGCTGGTTCTCTGAACTCTAGCCAGTTTGAGCCGAGTTCTCTCCACCCTCATGGAGTCGGCCCATACAGGGGCTCCGTAGAGGAGGATGGAGTGGACCACTTCGTTGTATAGGCGTCGACGTTTTGATTTTGGTCCTCCGATGTTCGGCATCAATCTGGCGAGTTCCTCACCGACGATCGCCGCCTTAGTCGCCGCCTTGTCTGCGTGTACCGCAAACCGAAGCTTGTCGTCAAGGTGAACTCCGAGGTACCTCAACGATCTGCTAAAAGGAACCTCGAAGCCGTCAAAGACGAACTTGGGCGGCTCTAGTTGCCTGCGCCTGGTGAAAAGCACAGCTTCTGTTTTCTGGACTGCGAGCTCCAGTCCGGCGCCGTCTAGCCAACTCTTGACGCTTCGCAGGGCCTCTTCGCCGGCAATTTTGATGGACGTCGTAGACTTTCCGGTAATCAAAATGGCGACGTCGTCCGCGAAGGCGACCATTCTGGCTTCGTCGGGCATGGGCGCTCTCAGCAGTCCATCGTACATGACGTTCCAGAGAGCGGGTCCTAAGACCGAACCCTGGGGAACGCCTGCAGTGACCGCTCGCTGAAAGCTTTCGCCCATGCATTCGTACTGCAGCACCCTGTCCGAGAAGTAACTTTCGATCATTCGGATCAAGTATGCTGGAGTGCCGATTTTAGCCAGAGCTACTAGGATGGAGCTCCAGCGGGCCGAGTTGAACGCGTTTCGGACGTCGAGCGCGATCAACACGACGTTTGCGCTGCGCTTGACGCTTCCCTGCCAGGCTTCGCGGACGGTTTCGATCACCTGTTCGATGGCGCCTATTGTCGAGCGCCCTCGGCGGAAGCCGTGCTGATGAGGCGAGAGCCCTTTTTCGGTGTCCTCCAGTACTGTCTGGAGCCGTTCCAGGATCAGCCTCTCTAAGATCTTGCCCAGGCCGTCCAGCATGCAAAGTGGACGGTATGCTGAGGGACCGGGTGTCGCCTTGGTGCCCTTTGGTATTAGAACCAGCCTTTGGCGCTTCCAAGACACGTCGAAGATTCCTTCGGCGAGGCACGAGTTGAGGGCTGCGAGAAGCAGCTCGGGATCCTTCTCAGCGATGCGCTTCAGGACGGCGTTCGGGACGCCGTCGGGTCCCGGCGCCCTTGCGGAGTTGATTCGCTGTGCCGCTCCCTGCAGCTCTTCTTTGGAGAACGGCAGGACTCCGCTTGGAAGCTCTGCTGCTGGGTCGCAGGTTGCAGTTCGGTCGGTAGTGGGGTGCCGCGGGAACAGTCCGTCGACCACCGCCTCCATGGTTTCATGGTTGTTCAGGTAGTGGTCTTCGTTCCGGACGCTTAGTTTATTGCGTACTATCCTGTACGGCAGCCCCCAAGGATTTTCGTCGACCGACTTGCAGAGTTCGTCCCAGCTGCGCGCTTTGCTTTGCTTAATAGCTAGGCGCAGCGCGTTTTTAGCGTTCTTGTAGTCCTGGCGTTCTTGTGGCACGGCGAAATGGTGCCTGTGGGCGCGTCTGCGGGACGCTGTGCAGGCGCGTCGCAGGTCAGCGATCTCGTCCGTCCACCAGTAGGCCGGTTTCCGGTGTAGATTTGAGCCGCGCTTGGGCATCGATGCGTCGCAGGCGTCGCGCAGGAGCTCGTTTAGCGAGCGTACTACTTTTTCCGCTGAGGCGTCCGATCGCGCGATGCCTTTGACCGTCTCGCTCCTAGTAGCTACCAATTTGTCAAGGGCCTCGCGGTCTAGTTTTCGAACGCACCAGCCCCGCGCTTGACGCCATGTCGCAAAGAAGAGCTCCTCTTGCGTCGGTAGATGCTGCACCCCATTCGACGGATTTTGCATTAAAATCGCCTGCTACGATGACCGGGAGCGTCGATGTTCGGACGCTCTCTTCTAGGCCGGCGATGCTGCGGTTAAAGTCTTCCATAGGGGAGTTCGGCGAAAAGTAGCAGCTGTAAACGCGTAAGTCGCCCAGCTCTATCCAGGTCCAGCCGACGGTGCTGAGGGCGTTTGCAGCGTTGGTCAGAAGCAGGCGGCTGCTGGATGGCAAATGAAGAGCGGCATTTGACCCTTTATCAGAATGCCAGCGCCGCGGTAAGTTGTGGTTCTGCTCAGAGACTATTGCGACGTCTGTGCGCTCGTCAACTATAGTTTGCTGCAGCAAGTCTTGCGCAGCCCTGCATTTGTTGAGGTTTATTTGCAGAAACCGTACTGACATTTCGAGGCTTTTCTGCAGCGCGCTAGCTCCGCTCTAAAAGCAGGGCAGTCAGCGCTTCCGTAGCGGTGCGGAGCTGTGGCTAAGTTGTCAGTTATGCTGGTGCAGACGATGCATCTTGGTACACTTTTACATTCGCTCGCTTTGTGTCCAGTCTTCCAGCAGCTTCTGCAAAGTCCCGAGCGGTCGGGCGCCCTGCACCGCGTGGCAGTGTGGCCGTATGCTGAGCATCGGTAGCACCTTAGCATGTCGATGCGCATTCTGATGCGACATCGTACTAGGCCGATCTTGATGCGCCCCTCTTTTAGCTGAGCGTCGGTCCTGGCGGTGTGTGGCACTTTGGCGACGCAAACTTGAGTCCCGCAATAGGCCTCTTTTAAGCTGATAATCGTAATCTTTTCTTTTTCTGAGTCGCCAAGAGACTCAGCTAGTGATTCGATCACGTCTGCTGCGATGACGCCTTCGTCCAGATCGCGGATTATGACCGTCATGGTGGCTGTGCTTGTGGGCCTGGTCACCTTAGCTCCAGGTCCTGCCGCTTCTATTAATGCAGTTTGAAGGACGTCAGATCCTTCGCCGTTTTTTCCCAGGCGAAGCAGCAGTTCGCCTTTCTGGGTGCGCTTAG
Source organism: Plectrocnemia conspersa (assembly GCF_051122295.1). NCBI lineage: Eukaryota > Metazoa > Arthropoda > Insecta > Trichoptera > Polycentropodidae > Plectrocnemia > Plectrocnemia conspersa. The sequence goes on from NW_028277173.1 coordinate 13,634, forward strand.
TGGCGCGGACGTCGAGAGTGGTCCCTTTTGTGGCTACGCTGACCTGACGCAGGATGCTGGCGTAGGACTTTGGCGCTTCGCCGGCACAGGTGAGCACAAGGGTGGTCTCTGCCAATTTGGCTCTTCTCTTTCTGCGCGGTTTGTTACCCGCTGCTTTTTTTTCCCCTGGGTCTGCAGACGTTGCTGCTGCCTCTTCTTGGAGCCGTGTTGACGTTTTTGCCTTCAATTTTGACCGCCTGCTGTCAGTTTTAGAATTTCTCTTTCTGCTGACCAGCTTCCAATCTTCTAAAGTTTTAGAAGAAGCTTTGTGGCCGGCTAGGGTCTCTTTTTTTTCCCCTTCAGGCAGTGCGGCTTGGGCCACATTATTAACTTCAGAGTGCATTTTTAACTCTTTGCTTGAAGTTGCAGCAATGTTTTTGCTGCTAGGCAGCGTCTGCGTTGCTGCGGTGGCGGTTGCTTTTTTGCAGCTGCTTCCTTGCATGGCCTGTGAAGGTTGTTCAGCAAGAATCATCCTAAGTGCCATAATCCCCTCCTTTATGGGTTTATGCACATTGGGATGACTTTTTGCGAACCTCGCTAGGTCCATCACCGCTCTGTTAAGCCGAGCTTCACGGTCGTTCGCGTCCGGCGACATGGTGTGTTTATGTAATATTATTTTTTAAACTTAGTCGTCCCGCGAAAATGCCAGGAAAATTCAGGATTTTCTTCCAAAGATTTGCTGTCAAAATGTCCGGAAAATTCGGAAAATTTTTTCTTTCAGCTTTGAAAATCCGGAAAATTTTGGTGGAATGCTTTTGGTCTGCAACCCACAATCCCAAAAAGCCCGGAAAATTCTTTAAAAAACAGCAACTCACCCGGAAAAATCCCGGAAAAGCGCTATTATAAAAGTGTTTTTTTAGTGTCCGTAGTTTCACTTGGAAAATTTTTCGGAAAATCCGGAAAACTCTAGATTTCCTCCAAATGTCGGAAAACCTCGGAAAAATGACGGAAAAACCCGGAAAAGTCCGAGTCCAGGTTTTCCGACTTTCCCGGGAGCACTTTTAGTGTCACTTTCACTATCACAAGTTATCTCCAACAGCTGGTCCGTCCAGCTGATCTCCGAATCCTCAGGGTTCCAAGATCACTGAAGAATGCGCCCGGCAATTAGGCCTGCGCCCCTTTTGCTGAACTGAACTGGTCCCCAATGTCTGGTCTTCCAATCCTCAAGATCTTCGAGGAATGCGCCCGCCTGTTAGGCCTGCGCCCCTTTCGCTAGAGCAACCGGCCGCACGTCCTCTCTGTACAAGTGCCAATGCGCAACTAACCTAACCTAACCTTTTTTTTTTTTTTTTTTTTTTTTTTTTTTCCGGAGGTAGGAAATCTTGCATAAGACATCCCCCGGCAACGCCGGAGGATAGTGTCAGATTCTTACTGACTAAAACCTACCCCCACCTACTCACCACGGACGTCCCGGAAACCGCCGTTAGGCATTACTTCGCGATGTCAGTTGTCTTGTTAGTTTTTTGTTTACTAACGACCGCCTTGTCGGCGGAGTCTCTCTTCACTTTCTTTAATTTTCAAGACATCAGTTGCGAATATAACCCAAGCTGACCATGCAGACTGGCAGCTCAGCATGGAGGGCGTCATGCTTTCGGGAGTCAGGGGTTCCTCACTCCCGATCGCAGCTCTTAATTGTGCCCTTTGCTCTTCCCATGCTGAGCAGCCGAACAAAGTGTGTTCTGCGTCATCGGCGTCGCTTTCGCAGTGGTAGCATTCACTGGTTGCCTCTTTGCCTATCCTGTTAAGGTAGACTCCGAAGCAACCGTGGCCTGTTAATGCCTGGGTGAGATGGTAGCTGAGCTCACCGTGTTTTCTCTCACTCCACGCCTTTAAATCCCCGATAAGCCTATGGGTCCATCTTCCTTTAGGGGAGGCGTTCCACCGACTTTGCCACTCCTGCATGGTCAGCTCCCTGGCCCGTTCCTTCGTCGCCCGTCCTTTGTAGGTCGCCTGCCTCTCCTTGGCTAGCAGGTCGACGGGCGGAATTGCAGATAAGGCCAGGATGGCGTCTTCCGAGACCGTCCTGTAGGCTGATGCGACTCTCAGTGCACTCCTGCGTTGAACTTTCGCCAGACTTTGCCTCGTCCTTTCCACTCTCATGGCGTCTGCCCACACCGGGGCCCCGTAGAGTAAAATAGAGTGGACCACTTCGTTGTACAATTTTCGTCTCTTGTACTTTGGTCCACCGACGTTAGGCATAAGTCTGGCTAGTTCGTTCGCCGTTCTAGCCGCCTTCGCGGCTGCCTCCTCCGCGTGCTTCGCGAAGCGCAGCTTGTCGTCGAGCCATACTCCGAGGTATCGCAGCGACCGCTTGTACGGCACCTCGAAGTCGTTTATGGCGATCGAAGGCGGGGACATATTCCTGCGACGCGTGAAGAGTATAGCTTCCGTCTTGTGAACGGCGAGTTCAAGTCCAGCTCGGTCCAGCCAGCTCTTTACGTGAATTAATGCAGTTTCAGCTATTAGTCGCAGGTTTGTCGCATTTTTACCCTTCACAAGTAGGGCCGCGTCGTCTGCGAACGCTACTATGTTAGCGCCGTCAGGCATGGGCAGTCGCAGCAGTCCGTCGTACATGACGTTCCAAAGTGCCGGTCCGAGGACCGACCCTTGCGGAACGCCAGCTGTGACCTCCTGCTGGAATTTTTTGCCCATGCACTCGTACTCCAGTACCCTGTCGCTGAAATAGCTTCGTGCCATTTTCAGCAGGTATACTGGAGCACCGATGTCGGCGAGTGCACTGAGAGTCGTGCGCCAGTTGGCCGTGTTGAACGCGTTGCGGATGTCCAACGCGATCAACACGACGTGCTCGCTCCGCTTGACGCTTCCCTGCCATGCCAGCCTCACCGTATCTACGACTTGGCTGATGGCGTCTACGGTAGAGCGTCCGGGGCGAAATCCGTACTGCTGCGGTGACAATCCGCTTTCTCCGTTCTCCAAAGTGTGCTGGAGGCGCTGTAGAAGCATCCTCTCCAGCAGCTTTCCAACTCCGTCTAGCATACACAGAGGTCTGTATGCCGACGGACCGGGTGGCCCTGCTTTGCCCTTAGGTATCAGGACTAACTTTTGCCGTTTCCACGGGGCGGCAAATGTCCCTTGGGCAAGGCAGGCGTTCAAAGCTGCTAGCAGCAACTCGGGATCTTTCTCGGCTACGCGTTTGATGACTGCGTTTGGAACGCAGTCCGGTCCCGGTGCCTTTGCTGGTTTGAGCCGGTTTGAGGCTGCCAGCAGCTCTTCCTTAGAGAACGGAAGAAACTCTTCTGCGGGGGCGATGCTGTTGTTTGGAATGTTCCAGTCGGTCTTGACGTGCCGCGGGAAAAGGCTGGCAATTACCGTTTCGAGGTTGGCAACGTTGTTCAGGAATGGGTCCTCGTTACCAACCGCCAGCTTCTTTCGTACCATTTTGTACGGTCTTCCCCACGGGTCGTCGTCGACCGACTTGCAGAGCTCTTCCCAGCATCGCGCTTTGCTCTCTTTGATGGCTACTTTGAGCGCTTTTCTAGCCTCTTGGTAAGCTTGACCGTTTTCTGCAGTCGGTCTTCTTTGCGCTGCCCGGCGGCGGGATAGGCACTCTCGTCTCAGGTCGGCTACGGTGTCGTTCCACCAGTAGACCGGCTTCCGACGTGCCCCCCGGCTCCGCCTCGGCATTGACGCCTCGCAGCTTTCTCGCAGCACGTCGTTGAGTGAGCGGACGACGTCCTCCGCTCCGGTGCCGCTTTTTGCGGATTCAACGACTGCTGCGCGCTTCCTTGCAACCGTTTCGTCCACGGCGGTCACTTCGAGCTTTCGCGCGCACCATCCTTCGGTAGTTCTTCGAAGCGGTGCTCTCGCGCTCGTTGTTAGCTCGAAGCTCACGTACCGGTGGTCGCTATGCGAGTAGACGTCGAGAACTTTCCAGTTCCTTATTCCACTCGCGATAGCTTCGTCGACGAACGTCACGTCGACGATTGACCCGGTATTTCCGCGGACGAACGTGTAGTGGTTGCCGACGTTTGCTGCTAGTAGGCGCATTTGCGCCGCCATCTCCGAGAGCAAGCTTCCTCTACTGTCTGTCACCGCAGCTCCCCATTCCGGCGCCTTGGCGTTGAAGTCGCCGGCCAGTATGACGGGCAGTGTCGACGTTCTTACACTTTCGGCCAGCTCGCTCAGGCTGTCGGCGAACTCGTCGATTGTGGAGTTGGGAGAGAAATAACAGCTATATATTCTATAGCCTCCCGCCTCCACCCAGACGTATCCGTCTCCGCCGACTTCCGGAGCGTTTGCTACACGTAGATGGCTCGTTGGCAAGTAGATCGCCGCTTTAGAGCCCGTGTCGGAGTACCATCGGCTTGCTGAGTTTCTGTGTTGCTCCGACACGATGACTAGATCTACGCGCAGCTCGCTGGCCGTCTGATGCAGCAGGTCTTGAGCCGCCTGGCTGTGGTTCAGGTTTATCTGAAGAACGCGAATCATTTTGTCGCGTTCTTCAGACACCTTTCCCATTCCGCCCTAAATTTAGGGCACCGCCTACTGCCGCTTGTGTGCGCTGCTGGGGTTTGTTGACGTCGCTGTCCGCCGTTGTCGCTGTCGGTGCAGAGCGGGCATTTTGGTGCGTTGGTACAGTTGGCAATTTTGTGGCCATCCTGCCCGCATCGTAGACACAATTTGCTGCGGTCGGGCGCTTTGCATTTTGCTGCAAAGTGCCCGTAGCCCATGCACCGGTAGCAACGTCTAACTTTGACGCTTTCTCTGATGCGGCACCTCACGAGACCGATCTTGATGCGCCCGTTTCTCAGCAGGGCGTCGGTCTCTGGCGTGCACGGCAGTTTTATCATGCACGCTTGGGTGCCGCTGTGCGCCGGTCTTAGTTTGGCGCTGGATGTCGAGATTTTGTTCTCCTTTAGGGCTTCGATGACCTCTTCTGGGGTCACTCCCTCGTCGAGATCTCGAATCTCGACATCCCGGCTTTGCACCACTCGATGGATCTTGGCAAGTGGTCCGGCCGCCTCTGTAATAATTGCCTGCAGAGCGTCTGCTTCGGCCCCGTCAGCTTTTCTTCCCATTCGGAAGATTAATTCTCCGCGCTGCGTCTTTCGCACGGCTTTGACGTCCAATTTTTTATTTTTTGTCGAAGCGCGGACGCTACGCAAAATTTCTGCGTAGGACGCAGCTCCTTCACCATCAGCTTTTTTTAATATGATGGTGTCGGCGGGCACTCTTCCTGCCTTGGGGTGCCTATTTTTAGGCTTTATCGTAGGCCCAGGCTCCGGTGCTTTGCGGACACGTGCGGTGGAGACTTTGTCGTCCCCCTTCGTCACCTCTTTTTTTTTTCGTTTGAGAATCGGGTTTCGTCTTTTTCTTCTTTTTTCCTGCCGCCCTGACTGTAGTCCAGCCTTCCTGCGGTCTGGCGGTTACTCCGTTTACTCCTTTAGAGATGGGCGCCGTCCTCTTCGGTACCTCTTCTTTTTGGCGTGGAGTGGGCGCTGCTTTTGCAATCTCCTTTGTTGCTTCGACGGTTTGGGTTGATGCGTGTCCTACCGAAATCTTCGGTGAGACATTTATCCCGTCAATTGCCTTCACTGTTTTAAGGAAGGCGAGCCTTATGGCTTTAATGCCTTCCTTGATCGGTTTGTGCGCGTTTGCGTGCGCCTTTGTGAATTCTTCGACCTCGAAAATTTCTTTTTCGAGGTCCTCCAGTGCTTTTTTTAACGTCAAGTTTTTATTTGTTAGTTGCTCCATAAGTTGATCCCACGATTAGCTAGGGAACATGGTCCATCCGACCAGAGCCCCGCTTGGCCGGATAAGCCTTCTTACTCAGGAGATTCGGCTGGTCCTCCCGAGAGATCGTCTGCGACCACGCTGCTTAGAGTCCCCGTGGCCATGCATCCCTCGGCACGCTGCTTCTCACCTTGGATTGGGACTTGGTTTTCTGTCAGGGTTTTCCGTCCCTTATCTGGTGTCCTGTTTTATGGCGCAGGATGCTCGCCATTCGGCCTTCGTCAGTTAGCTACAGTCACAGTTGTTAACAGTGACTGCATTACCGGGGTCCGCGACGAGGACGCCTGACAATCGGCCTTGCTGACAGAGCTGCTGTGATTCGCAGAGGCGTATTGGCTTTTTATAGAAACACGGCGTCCAGCACGCCGCGTTTCACCAATGCCTAGTATCAGCCTTCGAACCCCAACCTAACCTAACCTTTTTTTTTTTTTTTTTTTGTTGTGAGGAGAGGTAATCTTCGAAAGACTTCACCAGCGTCCAGATTGCTGGTGATTGTGCCGGATTCCGCTGCAAGCAGCGACCTACCGGCTAAAACCTCTCCCCAGCCCTCTCCTGGACGGCCGGTACTATCTTCCGATATTGCACTTCAGCTCGTCCAGTTTAGAGACTCTGTCCCGTCAGGGCCGCTATCTTGAGCTTTCTTTCAGCTTCTTCTTTTATTTTTATGACGTCGGACGCATAATCCGTCCATGCCTCCCAGTTTATTCGGCTTTCCAGCATGGATTGGACCATAGTGTCTGCTGATGCAGTTCTTCCTATGGCTCTTTCCAGCGCCGCTCTGTTCGCCGTCCACGCTGTGCACTTGAAGACGGTGTGCTCTGCGTCGTCGTCTTCAGCGGTGTCGCAGTGGAGGCACGCGGCGCTCGCTGTCTTGCCGATTCTTCTAAGATACTGACCGAAGCAGCCGTGCCCGGTCATTACTTGCGTAAGATGGAACGACAGCTCGCCGCCGTGTGTCCTTTCCGTCCAGGCGGACAGGTCGGCGACTAGTCTGTGCGTCCACCTGCCTTTGGTGGACTCGTTCCATCTTCGCTGCCACTCCGTGAATGTCGCCTTTCTGGCGGCTGCTTTCTCTTGTCCGTAGTAGACCGACTGCCTCTCTAAGGCGAGTAGGTCCAACGGTGGAATGCCGCACAGGGCTAAGATGGCATCCTCGGACACTGTCCTGTAGGCGGAAGCTACCCTCAGAGCGCTTCTGCGTTGGACTCTCGCCAGTGTGAGCCGAGTCCTCTCTATTTTCGTCGCTTGCGCCCATATCGGGGCGCCGTAGAGAAGGACTGAGTGGACCACCTCATTATACAGGTTTCTTCTTCTCTGCTTGGGTCCACCCACGTTCGGCATCAGCCTGGCGAGATCTTCAGCGACTCTGGCGGCTTTGGCCGCAGTCGCTTCCGCGTGGGCTGCAAAACGCAGCTTGTCGTCGATTTGCACGCCCAAGTAGCGTATTGCTCTTTTAAAAGCTACTATGTTGCCGTTCCAAGCTATCTTGGGCGGCGGTAGCTTCCGCTTCCTAGTGAAGAAGACTGCTTCGGTCTTCTCAGTCGCTAGCGTGAGCCCGGCGTGGTCCATCCATCTCTGGATCGCATGTAGCGCCTCTTCTGCGACAGTCTGCAGCTGCGTGGTCGTCTTGGCGGTGGCCATCACCGCGACGTCGTCCGCGAAGGCGACGAGTTCCACGCCGTCCGGCATGGCCACTCGCAGCAGCTCGTCGTACATAACGTTCCAGAGTGTAGGTCCGAGTACCGACCCCTGCGGAACGCCTGCCGTCACTCGGCGGAGGCGTTTACTAGCCCCGCTTTCGTACTCCAGCACCCTATCAGCGAAATAGCTCTCGACGAGTCTCACTAGGGGCGCTGGAGCTTTCTTTTCTTTCAGCGCTTTTAAAATTAGTGTCCATCTGGCCGAATTAAAGGCGTTTCGTACGTCGAGAGCTATAAGTACAGCGTGGCTGCTAGCTTTAACGCTGCCTTCCCACGCCTTTCTTACTCTTGCTACGACGCTCTCGATAGCTTTAATTGTGGATCTGCCGGAGCGAAAGCCATGCTGCTTCTCCGACAGTCCGGTCGTTTGGTCCTCTAGAGTGGCGTGGAGGCGCTGCAGGATCAATCTCTCTAATATTTTGCCACAACCGTCCAGCATGCACAGGGGGCGGTACGCGGAATGACCGGGTTCAGCTCCCTTGCCCTTGGAGATCAGCACAAGCCTCTGCCTTTTCCAGGGTTTGGCAAACGTGCCCTCGCTAAGGCACGTGTTGTAAGCAGCAAGCAGCAGTTCTGGGTCTGTTGCGGCGATTTGGCGTATGACTGCATTAGGCACGCCGTCCGGGCCAGGAGCCTTTTTTACGCTAAGCCTTTTTGCAGCATCGGTCAATTCTTCCACGCTGAACAGAAGGGAGTTGTTCCCTGCGTTGTCCTCTGCGATGCTTATTTTGGATAGTTCCGGATGCTGCGGGAAGAGGCCGTCGACTATTAATTCCATATTTTCTTCATTTTCGAGGTATGGGTCGACGGTCGCTCTTCGCAGCTTTTTCCTTACAAGTTTATACGGTGTGCCCCACGGGTCTAGGGCCAGCGTGGCGCACATCTCGTTCCAGCATCGCGATTTGCTTGTGCTGATCTCGATGTTGAGAGCTTTCCGGGCTCCCTTATAAGCTTCTCGAAGCGACTCGTCACCGCGTCTTCTCTGCGCTCTTCGTCGCGCAGAGAGACACTTTCGGCGAAGTTCCGCGATCGCTTCGGTCCACCAGTAGGTCGGCCTACGAAGCTGTCCTCTTCTTGGAGGCATGGACGCATCGCAGCCGCGGCTAAGGAGGTCGTTGAGCGCCTTCACGGTGATCTCGGCTGGTGCTCCTCTGCGTGCCAAGTCGATCACTTTGCTTCTCTCGGCGGCCACCGCCCTGTCCAGCTTATCGCTGTCCAGCTTGCTGACCGCCCAACCGGTGCTTGTGGGAAGTCTGCTTCTTTCTGCTCGATCGGCAAGCTGAAACTCTATGTATAAGTGGTCGCTGCCCGAGTATGTATTTTCCAGAACTTCCCATTTCACAATTCGATTTGCGATCGACTCGCTTGTGAATGATACGTCTAATATGGAACCGCTATCTCCACGACGAAATGTGAAGGCGCTTCCTCGATTAGCCGCGTGCAGGTGAAGCTGCGACGCCGTCTCCGAGAGCACAACTCCTCGGCGGTCCGTCGTGGATGATCCCCACTCCGGTGCCTTGGCGTTAAAGTCCCCGGCGACGACGACGGGCAGTGTCGAAGTCCTGACGTCCTCTGCTAGCCGGGCCATGTCGCCGATGAAAGCCTCGATGGGCGAGTTCGGGGAGTAATAACAGCTGTAAAACCGTATCCCCCCGGCCTCGACCCATACGAAGCCCTCACCGTCTGCCGCTCCGACGCCGCTCTCCCTAAGTCTCGACGACGGCACATAAATGGCGCACTTGGAGCCAGATCCTCCGTACCAACGGTGCGAAGAATGGTGGTGTTGCTCTGATATGAGCACTAAGTCCGCGCCTTTTTCGATGGAAGTGTGCATCATCAAGTCTTGGGCCGTCCTGCACCCGTTAAGGTTTATTTGCAGGACGTTGATGCGCTCGTTTCCATCGCGGCGACCTTCTTGCCGGAACACGTCGCTGCCTTGTGGCCCTCTAGACCGCAGCGAAAGCACTCTTTGCTCCTGTCTCTGGGGGATGTGCATTTCGCTGCGATGTGGCCTGTTTCGCGGCACCTGTAGCAGCGTTCCGGTTGCCGTGGGGCTTCCCGCACGCGGCTGTTGATCCAGCCGACGCGGACTTTTCCAATTTTTAGAAGTTTCACAGCATGCTCTGTGGGCAGTAAGACCACTGCTGTCTGTGTTCCGCCGTAGGAGGGTCGCAGCGAAAGAACTTTGAGGTCCTTCAGCTCTGGTTGAGCTGCAGCTATCGCCTCTTTGACCTCCTCTATGTCTGTGCCGCCGTCGAGATCCCGCAAAATCACTCTCGTTTGGGGAGTGAGAATTTTGGCGGGGTTTGCTTCGCCCATTTCGGAGGCAATCGCTGCGAGAAGCTCCGTCGCGTTTTGTGATCCGCGCTTCAATTCCAGAAGCACTTCTCCACTTCGTGTTTTTCGGATTTTTTTTACTTCCGCTTGCTCTGGAAGCACTACCGATTTTCTGATTGCGCGGATCACTTCCGCGTACGTGATTTTGCCAGTCGCAATCACGATTGCCTCGTTTCGCGGGCCGAGTGGGGCTCGCGTTTTGGCATCCCTTTTTGCCGTGTTCGAGGAGACCTTCGCGGGAGCGCTTTTTGACAGAGCGTTTTTCTTCGCCTGTGCCTGCGCCTGTACGACACTCGCTGTGTCCTTTGGCGCCCTCCTTTTTTCGTTTTTTTTATGCGGCTTTGCAAGCTGCCAGTCCGCCTGTGCTGGTACCGGTGTAGTCTCAGGTTTAGGCGCCTGCAAAGGCGCAGCTGTCATCGCAGGTGCTGCGACAGAAAGTGTCTCCGATGCAAGAGCCGGCGTCAAAGCGGTCCTTGCGGTTTGCCTAGTGGCCTCTTTTATGGCGTTAAAAGCCCGCCTTATCTCTAACACTCCTTCTTTTATCGGGGAGTGCACATTTCTGTGCCCCTTGATAAACCCTTCTAAATGCTCGATGGCAGCCTTTATTCGCTCCCACTGTAACTCCATATTTTTTTTCAAAATAAAAAAAACAAGAAACAAAAAAAAAAATCTAAACTAACCCTTAGTAACTAATTGTACAAGTCCCTGGAAGTCTTTGAAAAGAAAAAAAAATAACAAAATTTTTTATCCTTTGCAAAGTTTGACACACGAGGAAGTTTGGAAAATTCGGAAAATTTTCCTTCCAACTTTAGAAATTCCGGAAAATTTTATTGGGATGCTATCGGTGTGCAATTCCCAAACCCAAAAAGCCCGGAAAATTCTGGAAAAACCAATTACTTACCAGGAAAAATCCCGGAAAAGTGCCTTTAAAATCTCGGTTTTTGTGTGTCGGTTGCTGGTACCGGAAAAACTTCAGGAAAATTCGGAAAATCCGGAAAATTCCTAAATTCCTCCAAATGTCGGAAAAGCTCGGAAAAATGGGGTGAAAACCCGGAAAATTCCGAGTCCAGGTTTTCCGGCTTTCCCGGGAGCACTTTCAGTGTCTCACTATCACTGTAAAAGTTGTCACTTTCTCCAGCAGCTGGTCTGTCCAGCTGGTCTTCCAATCTTCAAGATTGCTGGGGAATGCGCCCGCCTGTTGGGCCTGCGCCCCTTTCGCCGTGAGCACCGGCCGCACGTCCTCTCTGTATAAGTGCCAGTGCGCGACTCCAACCTAACCTAACCTAACCTAACCTAACCTAACCTAACCTTTTTTTTTTTTTTTTTTTTGTTGTGAGGAGAGGAAATCTTTGAAAGACTTCACCAGCGTCCAGATTGCTGGTGATTGTGCCGGATTCCGCTGCAAGCAGCGACCTACCGGCTAAAACCTCTCCCCAGCCCTCTCCTGGACGGCCGGTACTATCTTCCGATATTGCACTTCAGCTCGTCCAGTTTAGAGACTCTGTCCCGTCAGGGCCGCTATCTTGAGCTTTCTTTCAGCTTCTTCTTTTATTTTTATGACGTCGGACGCATAATCCGTCCATGCCTCCCAGTTTATTCGGTTTTCCAGCATGGATTGGACCATAGTGTCTGCTGATGCAGTTCTTCCTATGGCCCTTTCCAGCGCCGCTCTGTTCGCCGTCCACGCTGTGCACTTGAAGACGGTGTGCTCTGCGTCGTCGTCTTCAGCGGTGTCGCAGTGGAGGCACGCGGCGCTTGCTGTCTTGCCGATTCTTCTAAGATACTGACCGAAGCAGCCGTGCCCGGTCATTACTTGCGTAAGATGGAACGACAGCTCGCCGCCGTGTGTCCTTCCCGTCCAGGCGGACAGGTCGGCGACTAGTCTGTGCGTCCACCTGCCTTTGGTGGACTCGTTCCATCTTCGCTGCCACTCCGTGAATGTCGCCTTTCTGGCGGCTGCTTTCTCTTGTCCGTAGTAGACCGACTGCCTCTCTAAGGCGAGTAGGTCCAACGGTGGAATGCCGCACAGGGCTAAGATGGCATCCTCGGACACTGTCCTGTAGGCGGAAGCTACCCCCAGAGCGCTTCTGCGTTGGACTCTCGCCAGTGTGAGCCGAGTCCTCTCTATTTTCTCCTAACCTAACCTAACCTAACCTAACCTAACCTAACCTAACCTTTTTTTTTTTTTTTTTTTTTTTTTTTTTTTTTTTTTTTTTTTTTTTTTTTTGTCGCAGTGAAAACCTTTAAAAGGCGCCACCGGCTATGTTACCATTAGTCGGTGGTAGTGTGATATTTTTTCCCACTAAAAACACCGCGTGCCTCTCTACTGCACACCCCGGTTCCCGAATTTGGTCATTACTTCGGGGAGGCAGCAGGTCTTAGGCATTGAGCCTCTTCTGGTTTTTTAGGAGGCGTGCTTAAAGAGGACGAGGTAGTTCGTCCCCTTCGTCAAGCAAACCTCTTCGTCGTCGACGTTCGTCTTCTTCTTTGTTTTTCATGACGATGGTTGCAAAAGTCACCCAGGACGCCCACGCTTCCGGGCTACTTAGCATGGACTGGACCATGCGCTCTGGCGACACGTCGGATTCGTCGCCGAGAGATTCTTTTAGCACAGTCCTGTGCATGTTCCATGCTGAGCAGTGGAATGCGGTGTGTTCGGCGTCGTCAAAGGCCTCTTTACAGTGGTGACATACAGCTGCTTCTTCTTTGCCTATTTTGTGCAGGTATGCACCAAAGCAGCCGTGTCCCGTGAGAATTGGGTCAGATGGTAGTTTACCTCACCGTGTGATCTCTGGTTCCAAGCCTTAAGGTCCACGATGAGGCGCCGCGTCCATCGACCTTTTGTGGAGGTGTCCCACCGCTCTTGCCATCTTAGAAATGTCTTCTCTCGGGCTTCTTCTTTTGATAGCCCGCCGTATACTAGCTTTCTCTCTACGGCTAGCATGTCAATCGGAGGAATGCCGGACACTGCCAAGGTCGCGTCTTCGGATACCGTGCGGTACGCCGATATTACTCTTAGTGCGCTTCTTCTTTGTACCCTCGCAAGGGTGAGCCTCGTTTTTTCCACCCTCATGGAATCAGCCCACACGGGGGCCCCATATAGTAGGATGGAGTGGACCACTTCGCAGTAAAGTCTTCTTCTATTTGGCTTGGGTCCACCAACGTTAGGCATCAGCCTTGCGAGTTCTTTAGCTGCACGGGCTGCCTTTGCTGCAGCTTGTTTCGCGTGGGTTGCGAAGCGAAGCTTGTCGTCTAAATAGACTCCGAGGTAGCGTATCGATCTCGAAAACGGCACCCCGAAGCCATCGACGTTTAATTCTGGTGGTTTTAGGCTTCTGTGTCTCGTAAAGAAGACGGCCTCTGTTTTGTGAACGGCGAGCTTTAGTCCAGCGCCGTCCAGCCAATTTTTTACGTTCATAAGGGCTTTTTCTGCGTTCAGACACAGGGACGACGCTGTTTTGCCTCTTATTAAGATGGCAACGTCGTCGGCGAAAGCGACCATACTTGCTTTTTCGGGCATTTGGACTCTCAGCAGGCCGTCGTACATCACGTTCCACAGCGCCGGTCCTAGAACCGAGCCCTGCGGAACGCCTGCTGTTAGTACCTGCTGAAAGCTTTGGCCCATGCATCCGTACTCCAGTATCCTCTCGGAAAAGTAGCTATGTATTATTCGTACAAGGTAGTTTGGAGTGCCCATTTTTTCGAGTGCGTCGAGGATTGTACGCCATCGCGCTGAATTAAACGCGTTGCGTATGTCTAGCGCGATGAGCACGACGTTTTCGCATCGCTTCAGACTTCCCTGCCAGGCGTCTCTGATATTTTGTACGACGCTTTGTATCGCTCCAATGGTGGAACGACATGGGCGAAAACCATGCTGCTGTGGAGACAGGCCGTGCTCCTCGTCCTCCAGTCGATGCTGAAGACGTTGTAAAATTAATCTCTCCAGCAGCTTGCCCAAACCGTCCAGCATGCAGAGAGGTCTGTATGCCGAAGGGCCAGACAGCACCTGCTTGTCTTTGGGTATGAGGACTAGTCTTTGACGTTTCCAGGAAACGTCGAAATTACCCTCGGATAAGCAGGCGTTAAAAACTGCCAGAAGCAGCGCAGGATCTTTTTCGGCAATTCGCTTTATCACCGCGTTTGGGACGCCGTCTGGGCCTGGTGCCTTTGCAATTTTGATGCGGTGGGCAGCCTCTAGCAGTTCTTCTTTGGAAAATGGAAGAAAGGTATCTTCGTCGTCATCGTCGGTAGTGCTGACGCCAGTGCGGTCGTTAACGGGGTGGCTAGGAAATAATTCTGCGATGACCGCTTGAAGGTTGGCCGGGTTATTTAAATAATGGTCGTCGGTTCCAACCTTGAGCTTTTGGCGCACGATCTTGTAAGGCATTCCCCAAGGATCCGCGTTAACCGACTCGCACAGCTCAGACCAGCTCTGTGCTTTGCTTCGCTGAATAGCTTGACGCAGCGCTTTGCGGGCGTTTCGGTAGGCTAGTCGTTGCTCTTCGCCGCCGGGACGCCTCTGCGCTCTCCGTCTAGAGGCTAGACACGCGCGCCGCAGGTCGGCTATCTCTTCATTCCACTAATAAGCCGGCGGTCTGTGCGCGTAACCTCCGCGTCTTGGCATGGAGGCGTCGCAAGCGTGACTCATGAGGCTATTCAGGGAGCGTACTAGATTTTCTGCTCTCGCTCCGTTGCACGCCGCGTCGATTATTTCGTTTCTTCTTGCCGTGACCGTTTCGTCTAAGGCGAGGCTGTCAAGCTTTTTTACGCTCCAGCCGCGGTTTACGTTTCGAAAGCTTTTCGAATCGCGGCGACCGAGCTCGAAGCTGATGTACCGGTGGTCACTGTGCGAGTAGGAATCTAGTACTTTCCAGTTTAATACTCTACCCACATTCGTTTCGTCTACAAAAGTGACATCGATGACGGAACCGGTACACCCTCGAACAAAGGTGAACTCTCCACCTACATTAGCTGTATGCAGGTGGAGGTTCGATGCCATTTCGCCGAGCAAAACGCCTCTCGCATCAGTTTCCGCAGATCCCCATTCGGGGGCTTTTGCGTTAAAGTCTCCGGCCATTATGACCGGAAGAGTCGACGACCTGACGCTGTCTTCGAGGCCGGCGAGGCCGCGTGCGAAGTCGTCCATGGTAGAGTTCGGCGAAAAGTAACAGCTATATTTTCTGCTTCCGCCGAGCTCTATCCATGTCCATCCGTCCTTGCTGTCTGCCTCGGCGTTTGTAACGCGTAGACGGCTCGATGGTACGTAAATTGCAGCTCTCGAGCTTGCATCCGAGTACCACCGATTTGCGAGGTTTCGGTACTGCTCAGATGCTATTACGACATCCACGCGTTCCTCAAGGATGGTCTGTTGCAGCAGGTCTTGTGCAGCCTGGCAACCGTTAAGATTTATTTGTAGAAATTTAGCCATTAGGGCTGTCTACTGCGAGCTAGCTCCGCCTTAAAAGCGGGACATTGGCTGCTTCCGCTAACGTGCGCTGCATCAACAGCGTTCTGTTTTTTCTTGTACGTACACAATAAGCAGCGCGGCGAACTTTTGCAGTCAACCATTTTGTGGCCGAGCAGACCGCACTGCCTGCAGAGTTTAGAGCGGTCGGGTGCAGTGCACCTCGCGGCTGTATGCCCAAATCCCATACAGCGGTAGCATCCAAGTGGTTCGACCCGCTCGCGCACTCGGCATCTCATTAGACCGATCTTAATTTTACCTTCTTTCAGAAGGGTGTCGGTCTTGCAGGTGTGCGGAATTTTAACGACACACACCTGTGTGCCGCTGTGCGCAGGTCGGAGGTTGACAACGTCGATGTTTTTTAATTGCTCTTCGCCAAGGGACGCTTGCAAAGCAGCGACCACGTCCTCTTTGGTCACCCCTTCGTCGAGGTCCCTGATAATTGCTACACGACCAGGTATGTTTCTTTTTATTATTGCATTTAGCTCGGCTGCCTCTGTTATAAGATTTTGCAGCTCTTCGGCTCCTTCGCCGCTTTTTCCAATTCTGATTACCAGTTCACCTTTGTAGGTTCGCCTAATCGAGCGAACGTCTGCCTTTAAGCCATTATTTTGTGCAGCTTTGTGGACGCAGCGCAAAATATCTGCATATGAAACAGGTTTATTTTCCTTATTGGCAGGCAGAGCTACAGTAATTGTCTCTGGCCCGAGACGTTTCAGTTTTTTCTTCTCATTGTTGGTTTTTTCCGGCCTATTAGGTTGTAGGGGTGCGGTGGAAACTTTTTCGTTTCCCTTCGTAACTCCCTTTTTTTGCCATTAGTAATAACTGTCTTTTCTTGGGCCGCCTGTTTTATTGGAAAAGCAGGTGACCTGTTCTTTCTTTTCTTACTAACCTCAATCCACCCTTTTTGTGGTTGGTCAGTTTGCTCTTCTAGGAGAGAAGGCGCAGTCTTATTTGGCGCTGCTTTTCTTTGTATAGAAGACGTTGTTTTATTTGTCGTTCTGCTTTCGGCGACGGTTTGAGTAAATGAGTGACAGAACTCTTTTGTTTCTTTGTCACTTGTTTCGCCAATCGCCTTAGCCGTCTTTAAAAAGGCTAGCCGTATAGCTTTTATGCCCTCCTTTATCGGCTTATGCGCATTTGCATGCGCCTTAGTGAAGTTTTCAACCTTGAGAATTTCATCCTCAAGGTTTTGCAATGCAGTTTTTATATTATTAGTTATTGTAATATTTTTCGTCATATTTATTCCCACGAGAAGCTAGGGAAAAATAGTCCGTCCGACCAGAGCCCCGCTTGGCCGGATAAGCCTACTTGCTTATGAGATTCGGCTGGTCCTCCCAAGAGATCGTTTGCGACCACGCTGTTTAAAGTCCCCGTGGCCATGCATCCCTCGGCACGCTGCTTCCCACCTTGGATTGGGACGTGGTTTTCTGTCAGGGTTTCCTTCCCTTATCTGGTGTCCTGTTTTGTGGCGCAGGATGCTCGCCATTCGGCCTTTGTCAGTTAGCTACAGTCACAGTTAATAACAGTGACTGCATTTCCGGGGTCCACGACGAGGACGCCTGACAATAGGCCTTACTGACAGAGCTGCTGTGATTCGCAGAGGCGTATCGGCACTTTATAGGAACACAACGTCCAGCACGTTGTAAACCACCGATGTCCTAGTATCCTAGACCTGACCTGACCTGACCTGACCTGACCTGACCTGACCTGACCTGACCTGACCTTTTTTTTTTTAAAAAAACACTTTTAGTTTTATGAGTCGATCGACCCACCATACATACGCTCATAAGATTTGCAATATAGTTAAGGTCAGTGTGAGCTTATTTATACATATTAACACCCGCAAAACCATCTAAAATATAAATTTAGAAATTTGGAAAATTTAAGGCATAAAGCGACATCATTTTGCATACAGTAGTATGCAAAATTATAAAATTTTAATATGCAGTGTATAGTATGCATTGGTTTTTGTCAGTCGCTCTAAAAGTTTCCGCGCGACTGACACGCTATGTATTACTTATGTGGCGCGCCGACCTTGAGTGCGGCGGCCGACTAAAGTAAATTGTTCCGAGATTTAACGGCTAAAGTCGTTCTGTCGGCTGGCAGCGCTCAGTAATAAAATTGGTCTCGAATTTGGTGCATGTACTTAAAAAAAAAAAAAAAAAAAAAAAAAAAAAAAAAAAAAAAAAAAAAACTTGCGTCCGTTGCTGCTTTTTTTTTTTTTATTACATTATATCACAATTCCAGGTCACACATTTTTTCTATTTTAGCGTAAATTAGTTTATTATCTTATTTACATATGATCAATATTTATTTTTTTATTGTAGATTATTTTTTTTTATTTACCCCAATAATGATAAAGAATACTGTTAAAGATATTTTGAATAATCCATTCTCAAAAAGAAGTTATGAAATTAAATTGAAGATCATCAAAATTGGCAAACCAGGTCCACCTCTTCCTAATTTATTTATGAAGCATAAAGACAATAAATGTGAATATACAAGACATTTTTCATTTTAATTATATGAACGAACTGAGTGGGTAACAGGCTGCGAACTTCGATTTAGATTGTTCTGTTGGCCATGTTTATTGTTTTCCAAAAAAAGAAGCATGTGGAATAAAAGTGGATTTGCTGACCTTGGTCATCTGATAACGGCACTGAAAAAACACAAAAGAGCGCAGTCACACGTTCAATCATTTTTTTCTCTCAAAATGTTTGGAAAACAACGAATTGAAGTAATGATTGACGCTCAACGTAAAGCTAATATAAGTCAACATAATGAACAAGTTAATAAAAATAGAGAAATATTAAAACGAATGATTGACGCAGTAGTATATCTAGGAAAACGATGAGTCCTGTAATTCACTAAACAAAGGAAATTACCTTGAATTTTTAAATGCACTTCGAGAATACGATTCTGTTTTGGATACTCATTTAAATACTGCAACGGTGTTTCGTGGTACTTCCCCATCCATACAGAATGACACAATTAAAGCAATTGGTGATGTTATTAAAGATCATAATGAGGAAGAAGTAAATTCAGCAAATTTTGTCGCTATTGTTCTTTACGAAACTTCAATTTTAATGACGAACTCACAGCTCTCGACAGTTTTGCGTTTTGTTTATGAAGGTAAAGTTTACGAGCGGTTTATTGGCTTTACAGACGTTAGCTCTGATAAAACCGCCGATGACTTATTTTGCCACGTTGTAAATATAATTGAAGAATTTCAAATTCAAGAAAAATTAGTTGGACAGACTTATGATGGGGCGAGTGTAATGAGTGGACATATTAATGATTTGCAAGCCAAAGTACTCGAAGTTTATCCACTGGCCATTTTTACACACTGCTATGCTCATATGTTGAAATTAACATTACAACAAGGTCTTTCCAATATAAAAGTGTGCAAATCATTCTTTCAAATTTTAAATGGATTGTCTGCATTCTTTTCGAAATCTTCCAAACGAATAAATGCTTTACAAGAGTTTGTAGCTAGAAGACTTCCTTCTGTTACACCTTCAAGATGGAATTATACACACGGTTAAGTAACACAGTGCAAAAATACAAAAATGAATTTACGGACTTTTTTCGAGACGTCGTGAAAAATTGTGAACTATGGGACCCCGACACTGTAATAAAAGCACGAGGTTTTTTTAGCTTTTTGGAAGATTTTCAAACTACAAAACTTCTCCACATATTTTCAAACCTTTTTGGAAAAACTGATGTGTTATACAACATTTTACAATCCAAATCTTTTGACATATTATTTTGCTGTAAGAAAGTTACCGAAATTTTGCAACAACTCAGACATGAACAGGAAAATAATTATGTAACATTATGGGATTCTTATGTAACGGAAGAAAATTATCCATGACTGAGTAATGATTTGCTTGTTGAAGAAAAGCACGCGTTTAGCTAAATATATAATACAATAGTTGATAATATATGTAAGCAAATTAAAAACCGTTTTTCTTCAATATCCAAATTGAAATATCTTCACCTTCTCGAGAAAAAAAAATATTAGCAATATAAAGAAAGATTTCCAACTGAATTATTTACCAATTTGCAACAATTCTATAGAGCATTATTTGATTATATAAGTTTATAAAATAAGCTTGCTGTTCTTTATCATTTACCTAAATTTGCAGAGAAATCTGTTCATGAGCTTGTACAATTTATGAACACAAATAATCTTGAGTCAGGTTTTCAGGAAATAGATAAATTGGGCAAACTAATATTAACTCTTCCAAGCAGTACTGCTTCAGCAGAACGTTCATTTTCTGCTCTGAAACAAATTAAAATTTGTTATCGAAGTACCCAAGGCCAAAAAAGGCTATGTGTCCTTAGCTTGATTTCTATTGAAAAAGAGATTCTTATGGACATTAAAAAAAATAGCACTTTTTATGACAGCGTAATAGAAAAATTTATGATTGAAGGAAGAAAATTAGATTTTAGATATACATGTTAATAACTTTATGTTTATTGAAAATTTGATATTTTTATATATTATTATTTTAAATTCAGTTTGATGTTTATTTATTTATTTATATATGGAAAAAAGCTGTACGGCAGTTCAGTCATGCCAAAACCTCGGCTAATAAAAATAAAAAAATGTACGTTTTTTTTATTTTTTATAGCACACCCAATATTGACACCCACCGTACGCCACTGCTTACGATACAGTTCAGAAAAATTAAAAAATAATGAAAAAAAGGTTTTTTTATTCAAAACACGTTAAGTGTTATAAGTCGATCGACCCACCATACATACGCTTATTAAATTAGCAATATAGTTAAGGTCAGTGTAAGCTTATTTATACATATTTTATTTTAAATCTTTGTGACGGTATTAAATTCTTACGCACCTTGTGTATGTTTGTTAGCAAAATCCATTGTGTCAATTTTTTGCAAAATGGCAACAAGTATAAAAATTCAATCACTTACAACTCAGTAGTGTTAAATTTCAACAAAAAGTTTGCTTCACATGAAACGTTAAGAAGCCTAAAATACAAATAAATGAAATATAAAAAATATAGATTTTTGCTTCAAAACAAGCGATGTATCAGTTCGATCGTACCCCCATACTAGCTATTTTGAGACTTTCAGAAGAGTTAACGCTCTTAACTGCTTGGTTTTTAAGATTAAAAATTTAATTTTTTGTATCGCATAGAAAAACCGTGCACCCCCTATACGTTATGTATTAAAAAAATATGTAAAATTTTTTTTTTAAATAGCGGCTAATGTAAAAATTTAAAGTATCATAACTTCGCAAAATAAAATTCTACTAAATAATGTCGTATGCAAAAAGTGTTTAGAAACTTAATTTGCATTTAAAAACATGTTTTCAATATTTTTTTTTAATAAAAACCGAGTCTTACGGTATATTAACAGGAACCCCGAACGAGCTTTTATGCGACTCTGCATATAGTTTACGCTCGTATTTGGTTTCAATTTAGGAAATTGACTTTATTTTTAACAAAAATAGAGCTTTCGAATATGCTTACGATAAAGTTTAGAAAAATTTCTAAATAATGAAAAAAAGGTTTTTTTTTCAAAACACGTTTAGTTTTATGAGTCGATCGACACACCATACATACGCTTATAAGATTTGCAATATCGTTAAGAACAGTGTGAGCTTATTTATACATATTTAGATTTAAATTTTTGTGACAGTAAAGAAATCTTTAGCCTTCTATGTATGTTCGTTAGCAAAATCCATTGTGTCAATATTTTGCAAAATGGCTACAAGTATAAAAATTCAATCACTCATAACTCAGTGGTGTTAAATTTCAACAAAAAGTTTGCTGAACATGAAACGTTAAGAAGCCTAAAATACATATAAATAAAATATAAAAAATATAGATTTTTGCTTCAAAACAAGCGATGAATCAGTTCGATAGTACCCCCATACTAGCTATTTTGAGACTTTCAGAAGAGTTAACGCTCTTAACTGCTTGGTTTTGAAGATTAAAAATTAAATTTTTTGTATCGCATAGAAAAACCGTGCACCCTCTATACGTTATGTATTAAAAAAACATATAAATTTTTTTTTCAAAATGGCGGCTAATGTAAAAATTTAAAGGGTCATAACTTCGCAAAATAAAATTCTCCTAAATAATGTCGTATACAAAAAGTGTTTAGAAACTTAATTTGCATTGAAAAACATGTTTTGAACATTTTTTTTTTAATAAAAACCGAGTCTTACGGTATATTGACAGGAACCCCGAACGAGCTTTTATGCGACTCTGCATATAGTTAACGCTCGTATTTGGTTCCAATTTGAGATATTAACTTTAATTTTTTAACAAAAATAGAGCTTTCGAATATGCTTACGATAAAGTTTAGAAAAATTTCTAAATAATGAAAAAAAGGTTTTTTTTTCAAAACACGTTTTGTTTTATGAGTCGATCGACACACCATAAATACGCTTTTATTATTTGCAATATAGTTAAGAACAGTGTGAGCTAATTTATACATATTTAAGTTTGAATTTTTGTGACAGTAAATAATGCTTTAGCATTCTGTGTATGTTCGTTAGCAAAATCCATTGTGTCAATATTTTGCAAAATAGCGACAAGTATAAAAATTCAATCACTCATAACTCAGTAGTGGTAAATTTCAACTTAAAGTTTGCTTAACATGAAACGTTTAGAATCCTACAATACATATAAATAAAATATAAAAAATATAGATTTTTGCTTCAAAACAAGCGATGTATTAGTTCGATCGTACCCCTATACTAGCTATTTTGAGACTTTCAGAAGAGTTAACGTTCTTAACTGCTTGGTTTTAAAGATTAAAAATTGAATTTTTTGTATCGCATAGAAAAACCGTGCACCCCCTATACGTTATGTATTAAAAAAATATATAAATTTTTTTATCAAAATGGCGGCTAATGTAAAAATTCAAAGTGTTATAACTTCGCAAAATAAAATTCTACTAAATAAAGTCGTACGCAAAAAGTGTTTAGAAACTTAATTTGCATTTAAAAACATGTTTTGATTATTTTTTTTTTAATAAAAACCGAGTCTTACGGTATATTGACAGGAACCCCGAACGAGCTTTTATGCGACTCTGCATATAGTTAACGCTCATATTTGGTTCCAAATTAAGATATTGACTTTAATTTTTAAACAAAAATAGAGCTTTCGAATATGCTTACGATAAAGTTTAGAAAAATTTCTAAATAATGAAAAAAAGGTTTTTTTTTCAAAACACGTTTAGTTTTATGAGTCGATCGACACACCATACATACGCTTATAAGATTTGCAATATAGTTAAGAACAGTGTGAGCTTATTTATACATATTTAGATTTAAATTTTTGTGACAGTTAAGAATTCTTTAGCCTTCTATGTATGTTCGTTAGCAAAATCCATTGTGTCAATATTTTTCAAAATGGCGACAAGTATAAAAATTCAATCACTCATAACTCAGTAGTGGTAAATTTCAACTTAAAGTTTGCTTAACATGAAACGTTAAGAATCCTACAATACATATAAATAAAATATAAAAAATATAGATTTTTGTTTCAAAACAAGCGATGTATCAGTTCGATCGTACCCCCATACTAGCTATTTTGAGTCTTTCAGAAGAGTTAACGCTCTTAACTGCTTGGTTTTGAAGATTAAAAATTAAATTTTTTGTATCGCATAGAAAAACCGTGCACCCCCTATACGTTATGTATTAAAAAAACATATAAATTTTTTTTTCAAAATGGCGGCTAATGTAAAAATTTAAAGGGTCATAACTTCGCAAAATAAAATTCTACCAAATAATGTCGTATACAAAAAGTGTTTAGAAACTTAATTTGCATTGAAAAACATGTTTTGAATATTTTTTTTTTAATAAAAACTGAGTCTTACGGTATATTGACAGGAACCCCGAACGAGCTTTTATGCGACTCTGCATATAGTTAACGCTCGTGTTTGGTTCCAATTTGAGATATTAACTTTAATTTTTTAACAAAAATAGAGCTTTCGAATATGCTTACGATAAAGTTTAGAAAAATTTCTAAATAATGAAAAAAAAGGTTTTTTTTTCAAAACACGTTTAGTTTTATGAGTCGATCGACACACCATACATACGCTTATAAGATTTGCAATATAGTTAAGAACAGTGTGAGCTTATTTATACATATTTAGATTTAAATTTTTGTGACAGTTAAGAATTCTTTAGCCTTCTATGTATGTTCGTTAGCAAAATCCATTGTGTCAATATTTTTCAAAATGGCGACAAGTATAAAAATTCAATCACTCATAACTCAGTAGTGGTAAATTTCAACTTAAAGTTTGCTTAACATGAAACGTTAAGAATCCTACAATACATATAAATAAAATATAAAAAATATAGATTTTTGTTTCAAAACAAGCGATGTATCAGTTCGATCGTACCCCCATACTAGCTATTTTGAGACTTTCAGAAGAGTTAACGCTCTTAACTGCTTGGTTTTGAAGATTAAAAATTAAATTTTTTGTATCGCATAGAAAAACCGTGCACCCCCTATACGTTATGTATTAAAAAAACATATAAATTTTTTTTTCAAAATGGCGGCTAATGTAAAAATTTAAAGGGTCATAACTTCGCAAAATAAAATTCTACCAAATAATGTCGTATACAAAAAGTGTTTAGAAACTTAATTTGCATTGAAAAACATGTTTTGAATATTTTTTTTTTAATAAAAACCGAGTCTTACGGTATATTGACAGGAACCCCGAACGAGCTTTTATGCGACTCTGCATATAGTTAACGCTCGTATTTGGTTCCAATTTGAGATATTAACTTTAATTTTTTAACAAAAATAGAGCTTTCGAATATGCTTACGATAAAGTTTAGAAAAATTTCTAAATAATGAAAAAAAGGTTTTTTTTTCAAAACACGTTTAGTTTTATGAGTCGATCGACACACCATAAATACGCTTTTATTATTTGCAATATAGTTAAGAACAGTGTGAGCTAATTTATACATATTTAAGTTTGAATTTTTGTGACAGTAAATAATGCTTTAGCATTCTGTGTATGTTCGTTAGCAAAATCCATTGTGTCAATATTTTGCAAAATAGCGACAAGTATAAAAATTCAATCACTCATAACTCAGTAGTGGTAAATTTCAACTTAAAGTTTGCTTAACATGAAACGTTTAGAATCCTACAATACATATAAATAAAATATAAAAAATATAGATTTTTGCTTCAAAACAAGCGATGTATTAGTTCGATCGTACCCCTATACTAGCTATTTTGAGACTTTCAGAAGAGTTAACGCTCTTAACTGCTTGGTTTTGAAGATTAAAAATTAAATTTTTTGTATCGCATAGAAAAACCGTGCACCCCCTATACGTTATGTATTAAAAAAACATATAAATTTTTTTTTCAAAATGGCGGCTAATGTAAAAATTTAAAGGGTCATAACTTCGCAAAATAAAATTCTACCAAATAATGTCGTATACAAAAAGTGTTTAGAAACTTAATTTGCATTGAAAAACATGTTTTGAATATTTTTTTTTTAATAAAAACCGAGTCTTACGGTATATTGACAGGAACCCCGAACGAGCTTTTATGCGACTCTGCATATAGTTAACGCTCGTATTTGGTTCCAATTTGAGATATTAACTTTAATTTTTTAACAAAAATAGAGCTTTCGAATATGCTTACGATAAAGTTTAGAAAAATTTCTAAATAATGAAAAAAAGGTTTTTTTTTCAAAACACGTTTAGTTTTATGAGTCGATCGACACACCATAAATACGCTTTTATTATTTGCAATATAGTTAAGAACAGTGTGAGCTAATTTATACATATTTAAGTTTGAATTTTTGTGACAGTAAATAATGCTTTAGCATTCTGTGTATGTTCGTTAGCAAAATCCATTGTGTCAATATTTTGCAAAATAGCGACAAGTATAAAAATTCAATCACTCATAACTCAGTAGTGGTAAATTTCAACTTAAAGTTTGCTTAACATGAAACGTTTAGAATCCTACAATACATATAAATAAAATATAAAAAATATAGATTTTTGCTTCAAAACAAGCGATGTATTAGTTCGATCGTACCCCTATACTAGCTATTTTGAGACTTTCAGAAGAGTTAACGTTCTTAACTGCTTGGTTTTAAAGATTAAAAATTGAATTTTTTGTATCGCATAGAAAAACCGTGCACCCCCTATACGTTATGTATTAAAAAAATATATAAATTTTTTTATCAAAATGGCGGCTAATGTAAAAATTCAAAGTGTTATAACTTCGCAAAATAAAATTCTACTAAATAAAGTCGTACGCAAAAAGTGTTTAGAAACTTAATTTGCATTTAAAAACATGTTTTGATTATTTTTTTTTTAATAAAAACCGAGTCTTACGGTATATTGACAGGAACCCCGAACGAGCTTTTATGCGACTCTGCATATAGTTAACGCTCATATTTGGTTCCAAATTAAGATATTGACTTTAATTTTTAAACAAAAATAGAGCTTTCGAATATGTTTACGATAAAGTTTAGAAAAATTTCTAAATAATGAAAAAAAGGTTTTTTTTCAAAACACGTTTAGTTTTATGAGTCGATCGACACACCATACATACGCTTATAAGATTTGCAATATAGTTAAGAACAGTGTGAGCTTATTTATACATATTTAGATTTAAATTTTTGTGACAGTTAAGAATTCTTTAGCCTTCTATGTATGTTCGTTAGCAAAATCCATTGTGTCAATATTTTTCAAAATGGCGACAAGTATAAAAATTCAATCACTCATAACTCAGTAGTGGTAAATTTCAACTTAAAGTTTGCTTAACATGAAACGTTAAGAATCCTACAATACATATAAATAAAATATAAAAAATATAGATTTTTGTTTCAAAACAAGCGATGTATCAGTTCGATCGTACCCCCATACTAGCTATTTTGAGACTTTCAGAAGAGTTAACGCTCTTAACTGCTTGGTTTTAAAGATTAAAAATTAAATTTTTTGTATCGCATAGAAAAACCGTGCACCCTCTATACGTTATGTATTAAAAAAACATATAAATTTTTTTTTCAAAATGGCGGCTAATGTAAAAATTTAAAGGGTCATAACTTCGCAAAATAAAATTCTCCTAAATAATGTCGTATACAAAAAGTGTTTAGAAACTTAATTTGCATTGAAAAACATGTTTTGAACATTTTTTTTTTAATAAAAACCGAGTCTTACGGTATATTGACAGGAACCCCGAACGAGCTTTTATGCGACTCTGCATATAGTTAACGCTCGTATTTGGTTCCAATTTGAGATATTAACTTTAATTTTTTAACAAAAATAGAGCTTTCGAATATGCTTACGATAAAGTTTAGAAAAATTTCTAAATAATGAAAAAAAGGTTTTTTTTTCAAAACACGTTTAGTTTTATGAGTCGATCGACACACCATAAATACGCTTTTATTATTTGCAATATAGTTAAGAACAGTGTGAGCTAATTTATACATATTTAAGTTTGAATTTTTGTGACAGTAAATAATGCTTTAGCATTCTGTGTATGTTCGTTAGCAAAATCCATTGTGTCAATATTTTGCAAAATAGCGACAAGTATAAAAATTCAATCACTCATAACTCAGTAGTGGTAAATTTCAACTTAAAGTTTGCTTAACATGAAACGTTTAGAATCCTACAATACATATAAATAAAATATAAAAAATATAGATTTTGGCTTCAAAACAAGCGATGTATTAGTTCGATCGTACCCCTATACTAGCTATTTTGAGACTTTCAGAAGAGTTAACGTTCTTAACTGCTTGGTTTTAAAGATTAAAAATTGAATTTTTTGTATCGCATAGAAAAACCGTGCACCCCCTATACGTTATGTATTAAAAAAATATATAAATTTTTTTATCAAAATGGCGGCTAATGTAAAAATTCAAAGTGTTATAACTTCGCAAAATAAAATTCTACTAAATAAAGTCGTACGCAAAAAGTGTTTAGAAACTTAATTTGCATTTAAAAACATGTTTTGATTATTTTTTTTTTAATAAAAACCGAGTCTTACGGTATATTGACAGGAACCCCGAACGAGCTTTTATGCGACTCTGCATATAGTTAACGCTCATATTTGGTTCCAAATTAAGATATTGACTTTAATTTTTAAACAAAAATAGAGCTTTCGAATATGCTTACGATAAAGTTTAGAAAAATTTCTAAATAATGAAAAAAAGGTTTTTTTTCAAAACACGTTTAGTTTTATGAGTCGATCGACACACCATACATACGCTTATAAGATTTGCAATATAGTTAAGAACAGTGTGAGCTTATTTATACATATTTAGATTTAAATTTTTGTGACAGTTAAGAATTCTTTAGCCTTCTATGTATGTTCGTTAGCAAAATCCATTGTGTCAATATTTTTCAAAATGGCGACAAGTATAAAAATTCAATCACTCATAACTCAGTAGTGGTAAATTTCAACTTAAAGTTTGCTTAACATGAAACGTTAAGAATCCTACAATACATATAAATAAAATATAAAAAATATAGATTTTTGTTTCAAAACAAGCGATGTATCAGTTCGATCGTACCCCCATACTAGCTATTTTGAGACTTTCAGAAGAGTTAACGCTCTTAACTGCTTGGTTTTGAAGATTAAAAATTAAATTTTTTGTATCGCATAGAAAAACCGTGCACCCCCTATACGTTATGTATTAAAAAAACATATAAATTTTTTTTTCAAAATGGCGGCTAATGTAAAAATTTAAAGGGTCATAACTTCGCAAAATAAAATTCTACCAAATAATGTCGTATACAAAAAGTGTTTAGAAACTTAATTTGCATTGAAAAACATGTTTTGAATATTTTTTTTTTAATAAAAACCGAGTCTTACGGTATATCGACAGGAACCCCAAACGAGCTTTTATGCGACTCTGCATATAGTTAACGCTCGTATTTGGTTCCAATTTGAGATATTAACTTTAATTTTTTAACAAAAATAGAGCTTTCGAATATGCTTACGATAAAGTTTAGAAAAATTTCTAAATAATGAAAAAAAGGTTTTTTTTTCAAAACACGTTTAGTTTTATGAGTCGATCGACACACCATACATACGCTTATAAGATTTGCAATATAGTTAAGAACAGTGTGAGCTTATTTATACATATTTAGATATAAATTTTTGTGACAGTTAAGAATTCTTTAGCCTTCTATGTATGTTCGTTAGCAAAATCCATTGTACCAATATTTTTCAAAATGGCGACAAGTATAAAAATTCAATCACTCATAACTCAGTAGTGTTAAATTTCAACTTAAAGTTTGCTTAACATGAAACGTTAAGAATCCTACAATACATATAAATAAAATATAAAAAATATAGATTTTTGTTTCAAAACAAGCGATGTATCAGTTCGATCGTACCCCCATACTAGCTATTTTGAGACTTTCAGAAGAGTTAACGCTCTTAACTGCTTGGTTTTGAAGATTAAAAATTAAATTTTTTGTATCGCATAGAAAAACCGTGCACCCCCTATACGTTATGTATTAAAAAAACATATAAATTTTTTTTTCAAAATGGCAACTAATGTAAAAATTTAAAGGGTCATAACTTCGCAAAATAAAATTCTACCAAATAATGTCGTATACAAAAAGTGTTTAGAAACTTAATTTGCATTGAAAAACATGTTTTGAATATTTTTTTTTTAATAAAAACCGAGTCTTACGGTATATTGACAGGAACCCCGAACGAGCTTTTATGCGACTCTGCATATAGTTAACGCTCGTGTTTGGTTCCAATTTGAGATATTAACTTTAATTTTTTAACAAAAATAGAGCTTTCGAATATGCTTACGATAAAGTTTAGAAAAATTTCTAAATAATGAAAAAAAGGTTTTTTTTTCAAAACACGTTTAGTTTTATGAGTCGATCGACACACCATAAATACGCTTTTATTATTTGCAATATAGTTAAGAACAGTGTGAGCTAATTTATACATATTTAAGTTTGAATTTTTGTGACAGTAAATAATGCTTTAGCATTCTGTGTATGTTCGTTAGCAAAATCCATTGTGTCAATATTTTGCAAAATAGCGACAAGTATAAAAATTCAATCACTCATAACTCAGTAGTGGTAAATTTCAACTTAAAGTTTGCTTAACATGAAACGTTTAGAATCCTACAATACATATAAATAAAATATAAAAAATATAGATTTTTGCTTCAAAACAAGCGATGTATTAGTTCGATCGTACCCCTATACTAGCTATTTTGAGACTTTCAGAAGAGTTAACGTTCTTAACTGCTTGGTTTTAAAGATTAAAAATTGAATTTTTTGTATCGCATAGAAAAACCGTGCACCCCCTATACGTTATGTATTAAAAAAATATATAAATTTTTTTATCAAAATGGCGGCTAATGTAAAAATTCAAAGTGTTATAACTTCGCAAAATAAAATTCTACTAAATAAAGTCGTACGCAAAAAGTGTTTAGAAACTTAATTTGCATTTAAAAACATGTTTTGATTATTTTTTTTTTAATAAAAACCGAGTCTTACGGTATATTGACAGGAACCCCGAACGAGCTTTTATGCGACTCTGCATATAGTTAACGCTCATATTTGGTTCCAAATTAAGATATTGACTTTAATTTTTAAACAAAAATAGAGCTTTCGAATATGCTTACGATAAAGTTAAGAAAAATTTCTAAATAATGAAAAAAAGGTTTTTTTTTCAAAACACGTTTAGTTTTATGAGTCGATCGACACACCATACATACGCTTATAAGATTTGCAATATAGTTAAGAACAGTGTGAGCTTATTTATACATATTTAGATTTAAATTTTTGTGACAGTTAAGAATTCTTTAGCCTTCTATGTATGTTCGTTAGCAAAATCCATTGTGTCAATATTTTTCAAAATGGCGACAAGTATAAAAATTCAATCACTCATAACTCAGTAGTGGTAAATTTCAACTTAAAGTTTGCTTAACATGAAACGTTAAGAATCCTACAATACATATAAATAAAATATAAAAAATATAGATTTTTGTTTCAAAACAAGCGATGTATCAGTTCGATCGTACCCCCATACTAGCTATTTTGAGTCTTTCAGAAGAGTTAACGCTCTTAACTGCTTGGTTTTGAAGATTAAAAATTAAATTTTTTGTATCGCATAGAAAAACCGTGCACCCCCTATACGTTATGTATTAAAAAAACATATAAATTTTTTTTTCAAAATGGCGGCTAATGTAAAAATTTAAAGGGTCATAACTTCGCAAAATAAAATTCTACCAAATAATGTCGTATACAAAAAGTGTTTAGAAACTTAATTTGCATTGAAAAACATGTTTTGAATATTTTTTTTTTAATAAAAACTGAGTCTTACGGTATATTGACAGGAACCCCGAACGAGCTTTTATGCGACTCTGCATATAGTTAACGCTCGTGTTTGGTTCCAATTTGAGATATTAACTTTAATTTTTTAACAAAAATAGAGCTTTCGAATATGCTTACGATAAAGTTTAGAAAAATTTCTAAATAATGAAAAAAAGGTTTTTTTTTCAAAACACGTTTAGTTTTATGAGTCGATCGACACACCATACATACGCTTATAAGATTTGCAATATAGTTAAGAACAGTGTGAGCTTATTTATACATATTTAGATTTAAATTTTTGTGACAGTTAAGAATTCTTTAGCCTTCTATGTATGTTCGTTAGCAAAATCCATTGTGTCAATATTTTTCAAAATGGCGACAAGTATAAAAATTCAATCACTCATAACTCAGTAGTGGTAAATTTCAACTTAAAGTTTGCTTAACATGAAACGTTAAGAATCCTACAATACATATAAATAAAATATAAAAAATATAGATTTTTGTTTCAAAACAAGCGATGTATCAGTTCGATCGTACCCCCATACTAGCTATTTTGAGACTTTCAGAAGAGTTAACGCTCTTAACTGCTTGGTTTTGAAGATTAAAAATTAAATTTTTTGTATCGCATAGAAAAACCGTGCACCCCCTATACGTTATGTATTAAAAAAACATATAAATTTTTTTTTCAAAATGGCGGCTAATGTAAAAATTTAAAGGGTCATAACTTCGCAAAATAAAATTCTACCAAATAATGTCGTATACAAAAAGTGTTTAGAAACTTAATTTGCATTGAAAAACATGTTTTGATTATTTTTTTTTTAATAAAAACCGAGTCTTACGGTATATTGACAGGAACCCCGAACGAGCTTTTATGCGACTCTGCATATAGTTAACGCTCGTATTTGGTTCCAATTTGAGATATTAACTTTAATTTTTTAACAAAAATAGAGCTTTCGAATATGCTTACGATAAAGTTTAGAAAAATTTCTAAATAATGAAAAAAAGGTTTTTTTTTCAAAACACGTTTAGTTTTATGAGTCGATCGACACACCATACATACGCTTATAAGATTTGCAATATAGTTAAGAACAGTGTGAGCTTATTTATACATATTTAGATTTAAATTTTTGTGACAGTTAAGAATTCTTTAGCCTTCTATGTATGTTCGTTAGCAAAATCCATTGTGTCAATATTTTTCAAAATGGCGACAAGTATAAAAATTCAATCACTCATAACTCAGTAGTGGTAAATTTCAACTTAAAGTTTGCTTAACATGAAACGTTAAGAATCCTACAATACATATAAATAAAATATAAAAAATATAGATTTTTGTTTCAAAACAAGCGATGTATCAGTTCGATCGTACCCCCATACTAGCTATTTTGAGACTTTCAGTAGAGTTAACGCTCTTAACTGCTTGGTTTTGAAGATTAAAAATTAAATTTTTTGTATCGCATAGAAAAACCGTGCACCCCCTATACGTTATGTATTAAAAAAACATATAAATTTTTTTTTCAAAATGGCGGCTAATGTAAAAATTTAAAGGGTCATAACTTCGCAAAATAAAATTCTACCAAATAATGTCGTATACAAAAAGTGTTTAGAAACTTAATTTGCATTGAAAAACATGTTTTGATTATTTTTTTTTTAATAAAAACCGAGTCTTACGGTATATTGACAGGAACCCCGAACGAGCTTTTATGCGACTCTGCATATAGTTAACGCTCGTATTTGGTTCCAATTTGAGATATTAACTTTAATTTTTTAACAAAAATAGAGCTTTCGAATATGCTTACGATAAAGTTTAGAAAAATTTCTAAATAATGAAAAAAAGGTTTTTTTTTCAAAACACGTTTAGTTTTATGAGTCGATCGACACACCATAAATACGCTTTTATTATTTGCAATATAGTTAAAAACAGTGTGAGCTAATTTATACATATTTAAGTTTGAATTTTTGTGACAGTAAATAATGCTTTAGCATTCTGTGTATGTTCGTTAGCAAAATCCATTGTGTCAATATTTTGCAAAATAGCGACAAGTATAAAAATTCAATCACTCATAACTCAGTAGTGGTAAATTTCAACTTAAAGTTTGCTTAACATGAAACGTTAAGAATCCTACAATACATATAAATAAAATATAAAAAATATAGATTTTTGCTTCAAAACAAGCGATGTATTAGTTCGATCGTACCCCTATACTAGCTATTTTGAGACTTTCAGAAGAGTTAACGTTCTTAACTGCTTGGTTTTAAAGATTAAAAATTGAATTTTTTGTATCGCATAGAAAAACCGTGCACCCCCTATACGTTAGTTATTAAAAAAATATATAAAATTTTTTATCAAAATGGCGGCTAATGTAAAAATTCAAAGTGTTATAACTTTGCAAAATAAAATTCTACTAAATAATGTCGTACGCAAAAAGTGTTTAGAAACTTAATTTGCATTTAAAAACATGTTTTGATTATTTTTTTTTTAATAAAAACCGAGTCCCACGGTATATTGACAGGAACCCCGAACGAGATTTTATGCGACTCTGCATATAGTTAACGCTCATATTTGGTTCCAAATTAAGATATTGACTTTAATTTTTAAACAAAAATAGAGCTTTCGAATATGCTTACGATAAAGTTTAGAAAAATTTCTAAATAATGAAAAAAAGGTTTTTTTTTCAAAACACGTTTAGTTTTATGAGTCGATCGACACACCATACATACGCTTATAAGATTTGCAATATAGTTAAGAACAGTGTGAGCTTATTTATACATATTTAGATTTAAATTTTTGTGACAGTTAAGAATTCTTTAGCCTTCTATGTATGTTCGTTAGCAAAATCCATTGTGTCAATATTTTTCAAAATGGCGACAAGTATAAAAATTCAATCACTCATAACTCAGTAGTGGTAAATTTCAACTTAAAGTTTGCTTAACATGAAACGTTAAGAATCCTACAATACATATAAATAAAATATAAAAAATATAGATTTTTGTTTCAAAACAAGCGATGTATCAGTTCGATCGTACCCCCATACTAGCTATTTTGAGACTTTCAGAAGAGTTAACGCTCTTAACTGCTTGGTTTTAAAGATTAACACCCTCTATACGTTATGTATTAAAAAAACATATAAATTTTTTTTTCAAAATGGCGGCTAATGTAAAAATTTAAAGGGTCATAACTTCGCAAAATAAAATTCTACCAAATAATGTCGTATACAAAAAGTGTTTAGAAACTTAATTTGCATTAAAAAACATGTTTTGAATATTTTTTTTTTAATAAAAACCGAGTCTTACGGTATATTGACAGGAACCCCGAACGAGCTTTTATGCGACTCTGCATATAGTTAACGCTCGTATTTGGTTCCAATTTGAGATATTAACTTTAATTTTTTAACAAAAATAGAGCTTTCGAATATGCTTACGATAAAGTTTAGAAAAATTTCTAAATAATGAAAAAAAGGTTTTTTTTTCAAAACACGTTTAGTTTTATGAGTCGATCGACACACCATAAATACGCTTTTATTATTTGCAATATAGTTAAGAACAGTGTGAGCTAATTTATACATATTTAAGTTTGAATTTTTGTGACAGTAAATAATGCTTTAGCATTCTGTGTATGTTCGTTAGCAAAATCCATTGTGTCAATATTTTGCAAAATAGCGACAAGTATAAAAATTCAATCACTCATAACTCAGTAGTGGTAAATTTCAACTTAAAGTTTGCTTAACATAAAACGTTAAGAATCCTACAATACATATAAATAAAATATAAAAAATATAGATTTTTGCTTCAAAACAAGCGATGTATTAATTCGATCGTACCCCTATACTAGCTATTTTGAGACTTTCAGAAGAGTTAACGTTCTTAACTGCTTGGTTTTAAAGATTAAAAATTGAATTTTTTGTATCGCATAGAAAAACCGTGCACCCCCTATACGTTATGTATTAAAAAAATATATAAATTTTTTTATCAAAATGGCGGCTAATGTAAAAATTCAAAGTGTTATAACTTCGCAAAATAAAATTCTACTAAATAATGTCGTACGCAAAAAGTGTTTAGAAACTTAATTTGCATTTAAAAACATGTTTTGATTATTTTTTTTTAATAAAAACCGAGTCTTACGGTATATTGACAGGAACCCCGAACGAGCTTTTATGCGACTCTGCATATAGTTAACGCTCATATTTGGTTCCAAATTAAGATATTGACTTTAATTTTTAAACAAAAATAGAGCTTTCAAATATGCTTACGATAAAGTTTAGAAAAATTTCTAAATAATGAAAAAAAGGTTTTTTTTCAAAACACGTTTAGTTTTATGAGTCGATCGACACACCATACATACGCTTATAAGATTTGCAATATAGTTAAGAACAGTGTGAGCTTATTTATACATATTTAGATTTAAATTTTTGTGACAGTTAAGAATTCTTTAGCCTTCTATGTATGTTCGTTAGCAAAATCCATTGTGTCAATATTTTTCAAAATGGCGACAAGTATAAAATTTCAATCACTGATAACTCAGTGGTGTTAAATTTCAAAAAAAGTTTGCTGAACATGAAACGTTAAGAAGCCTAAAATACATATAAATAAAATATAAAAAATATAGATTTTTGCTTAAAAACAAGCGATGAATCAGTTCGGTCGTACCCCCATACTAGCTATTTTGAGACTTTCAGAAGAGTTAACGCTCTTAACTGCTTGGTTTTAAAGATTAAAAATTATTTTTTTTGTATCGCATAGAAAAACCGTGCACCCCCTATACGTTATGTATTAAAAAAACATATAAATTTTTTTTTCAAAATGGCGGCTTATGTAAAAATTTAAAGTGTCATAACTTCGCAAAATAAAATTCTACTAATAAATGTCATATACAAAAAGTGTTTAGAAACTTAATTTGCATTGGAAAACATGTTTTGAATATTTTTTTTTTAATAAAAACCGAGTCTTACGGTATATTGACAGGAACCCCGAACGAGCTTTTATGCGACTCTGCATATATTTAACGCTCGTATTTGGTTCCAATTTGAGATATTAACTTTAATTTTTTAACAAAAATAGAGCTTTCGAATATGCTTACGATAAAGTTTAGAAAAATTTCTAAATAATGAAAAAAAGGTTTTTTTTTCAAAACACGTTTAGTTTTATTAGTCGATCGACACACCATACATACGCTTATAAGATTTGCAATATAGTAAAGAACAGTGTGAGCTTATTTATACATATTTAGATTTAAATTTTTGTGACAGTTAAGAATTCTTTAGCCTTCTATGTATGTTCGTTAGCAAAATCCATTGTGTCAATATTTTTCAAAATGGCGACAAGTATAAAAATTCAATCACTCATAACTCAGTAGTGGTAAATTTCAACTTAAAGTTTGCTTAACATGAAACGTTAAGAATCCTACAATACATATAAATAAAATATAAAAAATATAGATTTTTGTTTCAAAACAAGCGATGTATCAGTTCGATCGTACCCCCATACTAGCTATTTTGAGACTTTCAGAAGAGTTAACGCTCTTAACTGCTTGGTTTTGAAGATTAAAAATTAAATTTTTTGTATCGCATAGAAAAACCGTGCACCCCCTATACGTTATGTATTAAAAAAACATATAAATTTTTTTTTCAAAATGGCGGCTAATGTAAAAATTTAAAGGGTCATAACTTCGCAAAATAAAATTCTACCAAATAATGTCGTATACAAAAAGTGTTTAGAAACTTAATTTGCATTGAAAAACATGTTTTGAATATTTTTTTTTTAATAAAAACTGAGTCTTACGGTATATTGACAGGAACCCCGAACGAGCTTTTATGCGACTCTGCATATAGTTAACGCTCGTGTTTGGTTCCAATTTGAGATATTAACTTTAATTTTTTAACAAAAATAGAGCTTTCGAATATGCTTACGATAAAGTTTAGAAAAATTTCTAAATAATGAAAAAAAGGTTTTTTTTTCAAAACACGTTTAGTTTTATGAGTCGATCGACACACCATACATACGCTTATAAGATTTGCAATATAGTTAAGAACAGTGTGAGCTTATTTATACATATTTAGATTTAAATTTTTGTGACAGTTAAGAATTCTTTAGCCTTCTATGTATGTTCGTTAGCAAAATCCATTGTGTCAATATTTTTCAAAATGGCGACAAGTATAAAAATTCAATCACTCATAACTCAGTAGTGGTAAATTTCAACTTAAAGTTTGCTTAACATGAAACGTTAAGAATCCTACAATACATATAAATAAAATATAAAAAATATAGATTTTTGTTTCAAAACAAGCGATGTATCAGTTCGATCGTACCCCCATACTAGCTATTTTGAGACTTTCAGAAGAGTTAACGCTCTTAACTGCTTGGTTTTGAAGAATTTAAAATTAAATTTTTTGTATCGCATAGAAAAACCGTGCACCCCCTATACGTTATGTATTAAAAAAACATATAAATTTTTTTTTCAAAATGGCGGCTAATGTAAAAATTTAAAGGGTCATAACTTCGCAAAATAAAATTCTACCAAATAATGTCGTATACAAAAAGTGTTTAGAAACTTAATTTGCATTGAAAAACATGTTTTGATTATTTTTTTTTTAATAAAAACCGAGTCTTACGGTATATTGACAGGAACCCCGAACGAGCTTTTATGCGACTCTGCATATAGTTAACGCTCGTATTTGGTTCCAATTTGAGATATTAACTTTAATTTTTTAACAAAAATAGAGCTTTCGAATATGCTTACGATAAAGTTTAGAAAAATTTCTAAATAATGAAAAAAAGGTTTTTTTTTCAAAACACGTTTAGTTTTATGAGTCGGTCGACACACCATACATACGCTTATAAGATTTGCAATATAGTTAAGAACAGTGTGAGCTTATTTATACATATTTAGATTTAAATTTTTGTGACAGTTAAGAATTCTTTAGCCTTCTATGTATGTTCGTTAGCAAAATCCATTGTGTCAATATTTTTCAAAATGGCGACAAGTATAAAAATTCAATCACTCATAACTCAGTAGTGGTAAATTTCAACTTAAAGTTTGCTTTACATGAAACGTTAAGAATCCTACAATACATATAAATAAAATATAAAAAATATAGATTTTTGTTTCAAAACAAGCGATGTATCAGTTCGATCGTACCCCCATACTAGCTATTTTGAGACTTTCAGAAGAGTTAACGCTCTTAACTGCTTGGTTTTAAAGATTAAAAATTAAATTTTTTGTATCGCATAGAAAAACCGTGCACCCCCTATACGTTATGTATTAAAAAAACATATAAATTTTTTTTTCAAAATGGCGGCTAATGTAAAAATTTAAAGGGTCATAACTTCGCAAAATAAAATTCTACCAAATAATGTCGTATACAAAAAGTGTTTAGAAACTTAATTTGCATTGAAAAACATGTTTTGAATATTTTTTTTTTAATAAAAACCGAGTCTTACGGTATATTGACAGGAACCCCGAACGAGCTTTTATGCGACTCTGCATATAGTTAACGCTCGTATTTGGTTCCAATTTGAGATATTAACTTTAATTTTTTAACAAAAATAGAGCTTTCGAATATGCTTACGATAAAGTTTAGAAAAATTTCTAAATAATGAAAAAAAGGTTTTTTTTTCAAAACACGTTTAGTTTTATGAGTCGATCGACACACCATACATACGCTTATAAGATTTGCAATATAGTTAAGAACAGTGTGAGCTTATTTATACATATTTAGATTTAAATTTTTGTGACAGTTAAGAATTCTTTAGCCTTCTATGTATGTTCGTTAGCAAAATCCATTGTGTCAATATTTTTCAAAATGGCGACAAGTATAAAAATTCAATCACTCATAACTCAGTAGTGGTAAATTTCAACTTAAAGTTTGCTTAACATGAAACGTTAAGAATCCTACAATACATATAAATAAAATATAAAAAATATAGATTTTTGTTTCAAAACAAGCGATGTATCAGTTCGATCGTACCCCCATACTAGCTATTTTGAGACTTTCAGAAGAGTTAACGCTCTTAACTGCTTGGTTTTGAAGATTAAAAATTAAATTTTTTGTATCGCATAGAAAAACCGTGCACCCCCTATACGTTATGTATTAAAAAAACATATAAATTTTTTTTTCAAAATGGCGGCTAATGTAAAAATTTAAAGGGTCATAACTTCGCAAAATAAAATTCTACCAAATAATGTCGTATACAAAAAGTGTTTAGAAACTTAATTTGCATTGAAAAACATGTTTTGAATATTTTTTTTTTAATAAAAACCGAGTCTTACGGTATATTGACAGGAACCCCGAACGAGCTTTTATGCGACTCTGCATATAGTTAACGCTCGTATTTGGTTCCAATTTGAGATATTAACTTTAATTTTTTAACAAAAATAGAGCTTTCGAATATGCTTACGATAAAGTTTAGAAAAATTTCTAAATAATGAAAAAAAGGTTTTTTTTTCAAAACACGTTTAGTTTTATGAGTCGATCGACACACCATACATACGCTTATAAGATTTGCAATATAGTTAAGAACAGTGTGAGCTTATTTATACATATTTAGATTTAAATTTTTGTGACAGTTAAGAATTCTTTAGCCTTCTATGTATGTTCGTTAGCAAAATCCATTGTGTCAATATTTTTCAAAATGGCGACAAGTATAAAAATTCAATCACTCATAACTCAGTAGTGGTAAATTTCAACTTAAAGTTTGCTTAACATGAAACGTTAAGAATCCTACAATACATATAAATAAAATATAAAAAATATAGATTTTTGTTTCAAAACAAGCGATGTATCAGTTCGATCGTACCCCCATACTAGCTATTTTGAGACTTTCAGAAGAGTTAACGCTCTTAACTGCTTGGTTTTGAAGATTAAAAATTAAATTTTTTGTATCGCATAGAAAAACCGTGCACCCCCTATACGTTATGTATTAAAAAAACATATAAATTTTTTTTTCAAAATGGCGGCTAATGTAAAAATTTAAAGGGTCATAACTTCGCAAAATAAAATTCTACCAAATAATGTCGTATACAAAAAGTGTTTAGAAACTTAATTTGCATTTAAAAACATGTTTTGAATATTTTTTTTTTAATAAAAACCGAGTCTTACGGTATATTGACAGGAACCCCGAACGAGCTTTTATGCGACTCTGCATATAGTTAACGCTCGTATTTGGTTCCAATTTGAGATATTAACTTTAATTTTTTAACAAAAATAGAGCTTTCGAATATGCTTACGATAAAGTTTAGAAAAATTTCTAAATAATGAAAAAAAGGTTTTTTTTTCAAAACACGTTTAGTTTTATGAGTCGATCGACACACCATACATACGCTTATAAGATTTGCAATATAGTTAAGAACAGTGTGAGCTTATTTATACATATTTAGATTTAAATTTTTGTGACAGTTAAGAATTCTTTAGCCTTCTATGTATGTTCGTTAGCAAAATCCATTGTGTCAATATTTTTCAAAATGGCGACAAGTATAAAAATTCAATCACTCATAACTCAGTAGTGGTAAATTTCAACTTAAAGTTTGCTTAACATGAAACGTTAAGAATCCTACAATACATATAAATAAAATATAAAAAATATAGATTTTTGTTTCAAAACAAGCGATGTATCAGTTCGATCGTACCCCCATACTAGCTATTTTGAGACTTTCAGAAGAGTTAACGCTCTTAACTGCTTGGTTTTGAAGATTAAAAATTAAATTTTTTGTATCGCATAGAAAAACCGTGCACCCCCTATACGTTATGTATTAAAAAAACATATAAATTTTTTTTTCAAAATGGCGGCTAATGTAAAAATTTAAAGGGTCATAACTTCGCAAAATAAAATTCTACCAAATAATGTCGTATACAAAAAGTGTTTAGAAACTTAATTTGCATTGAAAAACATGTTTTGAATATTTTTTTTTTAATAAAAACCGAGTCTTACGGTATATTGACAGGAACCCCGAACGAGCTTTTATGCGACTCTGCATATAGTTAACGCTCGTATTTGGTTCCAATTTGAGATATTAACTTTAATTTTTTAACAAAAATAGAGCTTTCGAATATGCTTACGATAAAGTTTAGAAAAATTTCTAAATAATGAAAAAAAGGTTTTTTTTTCAAAACACGTTTAGTTTTATGAGTCGATCGACACACCATAAATACGCTTTTATTATTTGCAATATAGTTAAGAACAGTGTGAGCTAATTTATACATATTTAAGTTTGAATTTTTGTGACAGTAAATAATGCTTTAGCATTCTGTGTATGTTCGTTAGCAAAATCCATTGTGTCAATATTTTGCAAAATAGCGACAAGTATAAAAATTCAATCACTCATAACTCAGTAGTGGTAAATTTCAACTTAAAGTTTGCTTAACATGAAACGTTTAGAATCCTACAATACATATAAATAAAATATAAAAAATATAGATTTTTGCTTCAAAATAAGCGATGTATTAGTTCGATCGTACCCCTATACTAGCAATTTTGAGACTTTCAGAAGAGTTAACGTTCTTAACTGCTTGGTTTTAAAGATTAAAAATTGAATTTTTTGTATCGCATAGAAAAACCGTGCACCCCCTATACGTTATGTATTAAAAAAATATATAAATTTTTTTATCAAAATGGCGGCTAATGTAAAAATTCAAAGTGTTATAACTTCGCAAAATAAAATTCTACTAAATAAAGTCGTACGCAAAAAGTGTTTAGAAACTTAATTTGCATTTAAAAACATGTTTTGATTATTTTTTTTTTAATAAAAACCGAGTCTTACGGTATATTGACAGGAACCCCGAACGAGCTTTTATGCGACTCTGCATATAGTTAACGCTCATATTTGGTTCCAAATTAAGATATTGACTTTAATTTTTAAACAAAAATAGAGCTTTCGAATATGCTTACGATAAAGTTTAGAAAAATTTCTAAATAATGAAAAAAAGGTTTTTTTTCAAAACACGTTTAGTTTTATGAGTCGATCGACACACTATACATACGCTTATAAGATTTGCAATATAGTTAAGAACAGTGTGAGCTTATTTATACATATTTAGATTTAAATTTTTGTGACAGTTAAGAATTCTTTAGCCTTCTATGTATGCTCGTTAGCAAAATCCATTGTGTCAATATTTTTCAAAATGGCGACAAGTATAAAAATTCAATCACTCATAACTCAGTAGTGGTAAATTTCAACTTAAAGTTTGCTTAACATGAAACGTTAAGAATCCTACAATACATATAAATAAAATATAAAAAATATAGATTTTTGTTTCAAAACAAGCGATGTATCAGTTCGATCGTACCCCCATACTAGCTATTTTGAGACTTTCAGAAGAGTTAACGCTCTTAACTGCTTGGTTTTAAAGATTAAAAATTAAATTTTTTGTATCGCATAGAAAAACCGTGCACCCTCTATACGTTATGTATTAAAAAAACATATAAATTTTTTTTTCAAAATGGCGGCTAATGTAAAAATTTAAAGGG
The DNA here is from genome assembly GCF_051122295.1 of Plectrocnemia conspersa. NCBI lineage: Eukaryota > Metazoa > Arthropoda > Insecta > Trichoptera > Polycentropodidae > Plectrocnemia > Plectrocnemia conspersa. The sequence goes on from NW_028277173.1 coordinate 55,700, forward strand.
TCATAACTTCGCAAAATAAAATTTTACCAAATAATGTCGTATACAAAAAGTGTTTAGAAACTTAATTTGCATTGAAAAACATGTTTTGAACATTTTTTTTTTAATAAAAACCGAGTCTTACGGTATATTGACAGGAACCCCGAACGAGCTTTTATGCGACTCTGCATATAGTTAACGCTCGTATTTGGTTCCAATTTGAGATATTAACTTTAATTTTTTAACAAAAATAGAGCTTTCGAATATGCTTACGATAAAGTTTAGAAAAATTTCTAAATAATGAAAAAAAGGTTTTTTTTTCAAAACACGTTTAGTTTTATGAGTCGATCGACACACCATAAATACGCTTTTATTATTTGCAATATAGTTAAGAACAGTGTGAGCTAATTTATACATATTTAAGTTTGAATTTTTGTGACAGTAAATAATGCTTTAGCATTCTGTGTATGTTCGTTAGCAAAATCCATTGTGTCAATATTTTGCAAAATAGCGACAAGTATAAAAATTCAATCACTCATAACTCAGTAGTGGTAAATTTCAACTTAAAGTTTGCTTAACATGAAACGTTAAGAATCCTACAATACATATAAATAAAATATAAAAAATATAGATTTTTGCTTCAAAACAAGCGATGTATTAGTTCGATCGTACCCCTATACTAGCTATTTTGAGACTTTCAGAAGAGTTAACGTTCTTAACTGCTTGGTTATAAAGATTAAAAATTGAATTTTTTGTATCGCATAGAAAAACCGTGCACCCCCTATACGTTAGTTATTAAAAAAATATATAAAATTTTTTATCAAAATGGCGGCTAATGTAAAAATTCAAAGTGTTATAACTTCGCAAAATAAAATTCTACTAAATAATGTCGTACGCAAAAAGTGTTTAGAAACTTAATTTGCATTTAAAAACATGTTTTGATTATTTTTTTTTTAATAAAAACCGAGTCCCACGGTATATTGACAGGAACCCCGAACGAGATTTTATGCGACTCTGCATATAGTTAACGCTCATATTTGGTTCCAAATTAAGATATTGACTTTAATTTTTAAACAAAAATAGAGCTTCCGAATATGCTTACGATAAAGTTTAGAAAAATTTCTAAATAATGAAAAAAAGGTTTTTTTTTCAAAACACGTTTAGTTTTATGAGTCGATCGACACACCATACATACGCTTATAAGATTTGCAATATAGTTAAGAACAGTGTGAGCTTATTTATACATATTTAGATTAAAATTTTTGTGACAGTTAAGAATTCTTTAGCCTTCTATGTATGTTCGTTAGCAAAATCCATTGTGTCAATATTTTTCAAAATGGCGACAAGTATAAAAATTCAATCACTCATAACTCAGTAGTGGTAAATTTCAACTTAAAGTTTGCTTAACATGAAACGTTAAGAATCCTACAATACATATAAATAAAATATAAAAAATATAGATTTTTGTTTCAAAACAAGCGATGTATCAGTTCGATCGTACCCCCATACTAGCTATTTTGAGACTTTCAGAAGAGTTAACGCTCTTAACTGCTTGGTTTTAAAGATTAAAAATTAAATTTTTTGTATCGCATAGAAAAACCGTGCACCCTCTATACGTTATGTATTAAAAAAACATATAAATTTTTTTTTCAAAATGGCGGCTAATGTAAAAATTTAAAGGGTCATAACTTCGCAAAATAAAATTCTACCAAATAATGTCGTATACAAAAAGTGTTTAGAAACTTAATTTGCATTAAAAAACATGTTTTGAATATTTTTTTTTTAATAAAAACCGAGTCTTACGGTATATTGACAGGAACCCCGAACGAGCTTTTATGCGACTCTGCATATAGTTAACGCTCGTATTTGGTTCCAATTTGAGATATTAACTTTAATTTTTTAACAAAAATAGAGCTTTCGAATATGCTTACGATAAAGTTTAGAAAAATTTCTAAATAATGAAAAAAAGGTTTTTTTTTCAAAACACGTTTAGTTTTATGAGTCGATCGACACACCATAAATACGCTTTTATTATTTGCAATATAGTTAAGAACAGTGTGAGCTAATTTATACATATTTAAGTTTGAATTTTTGTGACAGTAAATAATGCTTTAGCATTCTGTGTATGTTCTTTAGCAAAATCCATTGTGTCAATATTTTGCAAAATAGCGACAAGTATAAAAATTCAATCACTCATAACTCAGTAGTGGTAAATTTCAACTTAAAGTTTGCTTAACATGAAACGTTAAGAATCCTACAATACATATAAATAAAATATAAAAAATATAGATTTTTGCTTCAAAACAAGCGATGTATTAATTCGATCGTACCCCTATACTAGCTATTTTGAGACTTTCAGAAGAGTTAACGTTCTTAACTGCTTGGTTTTAAAGATTAAAAATTGAATTTTTTGTATCGCATAGAAAAACCGTGCACCCCCTATACGTTATGTATTAAAAATATATATAAAATTTTTTATCAAAATGGCGGCTAATGTAAAAATTCAAAGTGTTATAACTTCGCAAAATAAAATTCTACTAAATAATGTCGTACGCAAAAAGTGTTTAGAAACTTAATTTGCATTTAAAAACATGTTTTGATTATTTTTTTTTTAATAAAAACCGAGTCTTACGGTATATTGACAGGAACCCCGAACGAGCTTTTATGCGACTCTGCATATAGTTAACGCTCATATTTGGTTCCAAATTAAGATATTGACTTTAATTTTTAAACAAAAATAGAGCTTTCGAATATGCTTACGATAAAGTTTAGAAAAATTTCTAAATAATGAAAAAAAGGTTTTTTTTCAAAACACGTTTAGTTTTATTAGTCGATCGACACACCATACATACGCTTATAAGATTTGCAATATAGTTAAGAACAGTGTGAGCTTATTTATACATATTTAGATTTAAATTTTTGTGACAGTTAAGAATTCTTTAGCCTTCTATGTATGTTCGTTAGCAAAATCCATTGTGTCAATATTTTTCAAAATGGCGACAAGTATAAAAATTCAATCACTCATAACTCAGTAGTGGTAAATTTCAACTTAAAGTTTGCTTAACATGAAACGTTAAGAATCCTACAATACATATAAATAAAATATAAAAAATATAGATTTTTGTTTCAAAACAAGCGATGTATCAGTTCGATCGTACCCCCATACTAGCTATTTTGAGACTTTCAGAAGAGTTAACGCTCTTAACTGCTTGGTTTTAAAGATTAACACCCTCTATACGTTATGTATTAAAAAAACATATAAATTTTTTTTTCAAAATGGCGGCTAATGTAAAAATTTAAAGGGTCATAACTTCGCAAAATAAAATTCTACCAAATAATGTCGTATACAAAAAGTGTTTAGAAACTTAATTTGCATTAAAAAACATGTTTTGAATATTTTTTTTTTAATAAAAACCGAGTCTTACGGTATATTGACAGGAACCCCGAACGAGCTTTTATGCGACTCTGCATATAGTTAACGCTCGTATTTGGTTCCAATTTGAGATATTAACTTTAATTTTTTAACAAAAATAGAGCTTTCGAATATGCTTACGATAAAGTTTAGAAAAATTTCTAAATAATGAAAAAAAGGTTTTTTTTTCAAAACACGTTTAGTTTTATGAGTCGATCGACACACCATAAATACGCTTTTATTATTTGCAATATAGTTAAGAACAGTGTGAGCTAATTTATACATATTTAAGTTTGAATTTTTGTGACAGTAAATAATGCTTTAGCATTCTGTGTATGTTCGTTAGCAAAATCCATTGTGTCAATATTTTGCAAAATAGCGACAAGTATAAAAATTCAATCACTCATAACTCAGTAGTGGTAAATTTCAACTTAAAGTTTGCTTAACATGAAACGTTAAGAATCCTACAATACATATAAATAAAATATAAAAAATATAGATTTTTGCTTCAAAACAAGCGATGTATTAGTTCGATCGTACCCCTATACTAGCTATTTTGAGACTTTCAGAAGAGTTAACGTTCTTAACTGCTTGGTTATAAAGATTAAAAATTGAATTTTTTGTATCGCATAGAAAAACCGTGCACCCCCTATACGTTAGTTATTAAAAAAATATATAAAATTTTTTATCAAAATGGCGGCTAATGTAAAAATTCAAAGTGTTATAACTTCGCAAAATAAAATTCTACTAAATAATGTCGTACGCAAAAAGTGTTTAGAAACTTAATTTGCATTTAAAAACATGTTTTGATTATTTTTTTTTTAATAAAAACCGAGTCCCACGGTATATTGACAGGAACCCCGAACGAGATTTTATGCGACTCTGCATATAGTTAACGCTCATATTTGGTTCCAAATTAAGATATTGACTTTAATTTTTAAACAAAAATAGAGCTTCCGAATATGCTTACGATAAAGTTTAGAAAAATTTCTAAATAATGAAAAAAAGGTTTTTTTTTCAAAACACGTTTAGTTTTATGAGTCGATCGACACACCATACATACGCTTATAAGATTTGCAATATAGTTAAGAACAGTGTGAGCTTATTTATACATATTTAGATTAAAATTTTTGTGACAGTTAAGAATTCTTTAGCCTTCTATGTATGTTCGTTAGCAAAATCCATTGTGTCAATATTTTTCAAAATGGCGACAAGTATAAAAATTCAATCACTCATAACTCAGTAGTGGTAAATTTCAACTTAAAGTTTGCTTAACATGAAACGTTAAGAATCCTACAATACATATAAATAAAATATAAAAAATATAGATTTTTGTTTCAAAACAAGCGATGTATCAGTTCGATCGTACCCCCATACTAGCTATTTTGAGACTTTCAGAAGAGTTAACGCTCTTAACTGCTTGGTTTTAAAGATTAAAAATTAAATTTTTTGTATCGCATAGAAAAACCGTGCACCCTCTATACGTTATGTATTAAAAAAACATATAAATTTTTTTTTCAAAATGGCGGCTAATGTAAAAATTTAAAGGGTCATAACTTCGCAAAATAAAATTCTACCAAATAATGTCGTATACAAAAAGTGTTTAGAAACTTAATTTGCATTAAAAAACATGTTTTGAATATTTTTTTTTTAATAAAAACCGAGTCTTACGGTATATTGACAGGAACCCCGAACGAGCTTTTATGCGACTCTGCATATAGTTAACGCTCGTATTTGGTTCCAATTTGAGATATTAACTTTAATTTTTTAACAAAAATAGAGCTTTCGAATATGCTTACGATAAAGTTTAGAAAAATTTCTAAATAATGAAAAAAAGGTTTTTTTTTCAAAACACGTTTAGTTTTATGAGTCGATCGACACACCATAAATACGCTTTTATTATTTGCAATATAGTTAAGAACAGTGTGAGCTAATTTATACATATTTAAGTTTGAATTTTTGTGACAGTAAATAATGCTTTAGCATTCTGTGTATGTTCGTTAGCAAAATCCATTGTGTCAATATTTTGCAAAATAGCGACAAGTATAAAAATTCAATCACTCATAACTCAGTAGTTGTAAATTTCAACTTAAAGTTTGCTTAACATGAAACGTTAAGAATCCTACAATACATATAAATAAAATATAAAAAATATAGATTTTTGCTTCAAAACAAGCGATGTATTAATTCGATCGTACCCCTATACTAGCTATTTTGAGACTTTCAGAAGAGTTAACGTTCTTAACTGCTTGGTTTTAAAGATTAAAAATTGAATTTTTTGTATCGCATAGAAAAACCGTGCACCCCCTATACGTTATGTATTAAAAATATATATAAAATTTTTTATCAAAATGGCGGCTAATGTAAAAATTCAAAGTGTTATAACTTCGCAAAATAAAATTCTACTAAATAATGTCGTACGCAAAAAGTGTTTAGAAACTTAATTTGCATTTAAAAACATGTTTTGATTATTTTTTTTTTAATAAAAACCGAGTCTTACGGTATATTGACAGGAACCCCGAACGAGCTTTTATGCGACTCTGCATATAGTTAACGCTCATATTTGGTTCCAAATTAAGATATTGACTTTAATTTTTAAACAAAAATAGAGCTTTCGAATATGCTTACGATAAAGTTTAGAAAAATTTCTAAATAATGAAAAAAAGGTTTTTTTTCAAAACACGTTTAGTTTTATTAGTCGATCGACACACCATACATACGCTTATAAGATTTGCAATATAGTTAAGAACAGTGTGAGCTTATTTATACATATTTAGATTTAAATTTTTGTGACAGTTAAGAATTCTTTAGCCTTCTATGTATGTTCGTTAGCAAAATCCATTGTGTCAATATTTTTCAAAATGGCGACAAGTATAAAAATTCAATCACTCATAACTCAGTAGTGGTAAATTTCAACTTAAAGTTTGCTTAACATGAAACGTTAAGAATCCTACAATACATATAAATAAAATATAAAAAATATAGATTTTTGTTTCAAAACAAGCGATGTATCAGTTCGATCGTACCCCCATACTAGCTATTTTGAGACTTTCAGAAGAGTTAACGCTCTTAACTGCTTGGTTTTAAAGATTAACACCCTCTATACGTTATGTATTAAAAAAACATATAAATTTTTTTTTCAAAATGGCGGCTAATGTAAAAATTTAAAGGGTCATAACTTCGCAAAATAAAATTCTACCAAATAATGTCGTATACAAAAAGTGTTTAGAAACTTAATTTGCATTAAAAAACATGTTTTGAATATTTTTTTTTTAATAAAAACCGAGTCTTACGGTATATTGACAGGAACCCCGAACGAGCTTTTATGCGACTCTGCATATAGTTAACGCTCGTATTTGGTTCCAATTTGAGATATTAACTTTAATTTTTTAACAAAAATAGAGCTTTCGAATATGCTTACGATAAAGTTTAGAAAAATTTCTAAATAATGAAAAAAAGGTTTTTTTTTCAAAACACGTTTAGTTTTATGAGTCGATCGACACACCATAAATACGCTTTTATTATTTGCAATATAGTTAAGAACAGTGTGAGCTAATTTATACATATTTAAGTTTGAATTTTTGTGACAGTAAATAATGCTTTAGCATTCTGTGTATGTTCGTTAGCAAAATCCATTGTGTCAATATTTTGCAAAATAGCGACAAGTATAAAAATTCAATCACTCATAACTCAGTAGTGGTAAATTTCAACTTAAAGTTTGCTTAACATGAAACGTTAAGAATCCTACAATACATATAAATAAAATATAAAAAATATAGATTTTTGCTTCAAAACAAGCGATGTATTAATTCGATCGTACCCCTATACTAGCTATTTTGAGACTTTCAGAAGAGTTAACGTTCTTAACTGCTTGGTTTTAAAGATTAAAAATTGAATTTTTTGTATCGCATAGAAAAACCGTGCACCCCCTATACGTTATGTATTAAAAAAATATATAAAATTTTTTATCAAAATGGCGGCTAATGTAAAAATTCAAAGTGTTATAACTTCGCAAAATAAAATTCTACTAAATAATGTCGTACGCAAAAAGTGTTTAGAAACTTAATTTGCATTTAAAAACATGTTTTGATTATTTTTTTTTTAATAAAAACTGAGTCCCACGGTATATTGACAGGAACCCCGAACGAGCTTTTATGCGACTCTGCATATAGTTAACGCTCATATTTGGTTCCAAATTAAGATATTGACTTTAATTTTTAAACAAAAATAGAGCTTTCGAATATGCTTACGATAAAGTTTAGAAAAATTTCTAAATAATGAAAAAAAGGTTTTTTTTCAAAACACGTTTAGTTTTATGAGTCGATCGACACACCATACATACGCTTATAAGATTTGCAATATAGTTAAGAACAGTGTGAGCCTTTTTATACATATTTAGATTTAAATTTTTGTGACAGTTAAGAATACTTTAGCCTTCTATGTATGTTCGTTAGCAAAATCCATTGTGTCAATATTTTTCAAAATGGCGACAAGTATAAAAATTCAATCACTCATAACTCAGTAGTGGTAAATTTCAACTTAAAGTTTGCTTAACTTGAAACGTTAAGAATCCTACAATACATATAAATAAAATATAAAAAATATAGATTTTTGTTTCAAAACAAGCGATGTATCAGTTCGATCGTACCCCCATACTAGCTATTTTGAGACTTTCAGAAGAGTTAACGCTCTTAACTGCTTGGTTTTGAAGATTAAAAATTAAATTTTTTGTATCGCATAGAAAAACCGTGCACCCCCTATACGTTATGTATTAAAAAAACATATAAATTTTTTTTTCAAAATGGCGGCTAATGTAAAAATTTAAAGGGTCATAACTTCGCAAAATAAAATTCTACCAAATAATGTCGTATACAAAAAGTGTTTAGAAACTTAATTTGCATTGAAAAACATGTTTTGAACATTTTTTTTTTAATAAAAACCGAGTCTTACGGTATATTGACAGGAACCCCGAACGAGCTTTTATGCGACTCTGCATATAGTTAACGCTCGTATTTGGTTCCAATTTGAGATATTAACTTTAATTTTTTAACAAAAATAGAGCTTTCGAATATGCTTACGATAAAGTTTAGAAAAATTTCTAAATAATGAAAAAAAGGTTTTTTTTTCAAAACACGTTTAGTTTTATGAGTCGATCGACACACCATAAATACGCTTTTATTATTTGCAATATAGTTAAGAACAGTGTGAGCTAATTTATACATATTTAAGTTTGAATTTTTGTGACAGTAAATAATGCTTTAGCATTCTGTGTATGTTCGTTAGCAAAATCCATTGTGTCAATATTTTGCAAAATAGCGACAAGTATAAAAATTCAATCACTCATAACTCAGTAGTGGTAAATTTCAACTTAAAGTTTGCTTAACATGAAACGTTAAGAATCCTACAATACATATAAATAAAATATAAAAAATATAGATTTTTGCTTCAAAACAAGCGATGTATTAGTTCGATCGTACCCCTATACTAGCTATTTTGAGACTTTCAGAAGAGTTAACGTTCTTAACTGCTTGGTTTTAAAGATTAAAAATTGAATTTTTTGTATCGCATAGAAAAACCGTGCACCCCCTATACGTTATGTATTAAAAAAATATATAAAATTTTTTATCAAAATGGCGGCTAATGTAAAAATTCAAAGTGTTATAACTTCGCAAAATAAAATTCTACTAAATAATGTCGTACGCAAAAAGTGTTTAGAAACTTAATTTGCATTTAAAAACATGTTTTGATTATTTTTTTTTAATAAAAACCGAGTCTTACGGTATATTGACAGGAACCCCGAACGAGCTTTTATGCGACTCTGCATATAGTTAACGCTCATATTTGGTTCCAAATTAAGATATTGACTTTAATTTTTAAACAAAAATAGAGCTTTCGAATATGCTTACGATAAAGTTTAGAAAAATTTCTAAATAATGAAAAAAAGGTTTTTTTTCAAAACACGTTTAGTTTTATGAGTCGATCGACACACCATACATACGCTTATAAGATTTGCAATATAGTTAAGAACAGTGTGAGCTTATTTATACATATTTAGATTTAAATTTTTGTGACAGTTAAGAATTCTTTAGCCTTCTATGTATGTTCGTTAGCAAAATCCATTGTGTCAATATTTTTCAAAATGGCGACAAGTATAAAATTTCAATCACTGATAACTCAGTGGTGTTAAATTTTAAAAAAAGTTTGCTGAACATGAAACGTTAAGAAGCCTAAAATACATATAAATAAAATATAAAAAATATAGATTTTTGCTTAAAAACAAGCGATGAATCAGTTCGGTCGTACCCCCATACTAGCTATTTTGAGACTTTCAGAAGAGTTAACGCTCTTAACTGCTTGGTTTTAAAGATTAAAAATTATTTTTTTTGTATCGCATAGAAAAACCGTGCACCCCCTATACGTTATGTATTAAAAAAACATATAATTTTTTTTTTCAAAATGGCGGCTTATGTAAAAATTTAAAGTGTCATAACTTCGCAAAATAAAATTCTACTAATAAATGTCATATACAAAAAGTGTTTAGAAACTTAATTTGCATTGGAAAACATGTTTTGAATATTTTTTTTTTAATAAAAACCGAGTCTTACGGTATATTGACAGGAACCCCGAACGAGCTTTTATGCGACTCTGCATATATTTAACGCTCGTATTTGGTTCCAATTTGAGATATTAACTTTAATTTTTTAACAAAAATAGAGCTTTCGAATATGCTTACGATAAAGTTTAGAAAAATTTCTAAATAATGAAAAAAAGGTTTTTTTTTCAAAACACGTTTAGTTTTATTAGTCGATCGACACACCATACATACGCTTATAAGATTTGCAATATAGTAAAGAACAGTGTGAGCTTATTTATACATATTTAGATTTAAATTTTTGTGACAGTTAAGAATTCTTTAGCCTTCTATGTATGTTCGTTAGCAAAATCCATTGTGTCAATATTTTTCAAAATGGCGACAAGTATAAAAATTCAATCACTCATAACTCAGTAGTGGTAAATTTCAACTTAAAATTTGCTTAACATGAAACGTTAAGAATCCTACAATACATATAAATAAAATATAAAAAATATAGATTTTTGTTTCAAAACAAGCGATGTATCAGTTCGATCGTACCCCCATACTAGCTATTTTGAGACTTTCAGAAGAGTTAACGCTCTTAACTGCTTGGTTTTGAAGATTAAAAATTAAATTTTTTGTATCGCATAGAAAAACCGTGCACCCCCTATACGTTATGTATTAAAAAAACATATAAATTTTTTTTTCAAAATGGCGGCTAATGTAAAAATTTAAAGGGTCATAACTTCGCAAAATAAAATTCTACCAAATAATGTCGTATACAAAAAGTGTTTAGAAACTTAATTTGCATTGAAAAACATGTTTTGATTATTTTTTTTTTAATAAAAACCGAGTCTTACGGTATATTGACAGGAACCCCGAACGAGCTTTTATGCGACTCTGCATATAGTTAACGCTCGTATTTGGTTCCAATTTGAGATATTAACTTTAATTTTTTAACAAAAATAGAGCTTTCGAATATGCTTACGATAAAGTTTAGAAAAATTTCTAAATAATGAAAAAAAGGTTTTTTTTTTCAAAACACGTTTAGTTTTATGAGTCGATCGACACACCATAAATACGCTTTTATTATTTGCAATATAGTTAAGAACAGTGTGAGCTAATTTATACATATTTAAGTTTGAATTTTTGTGACAGTAAATAATGCTTTAGCCTTCTATGTATGTTCGTTAGCAAAATCCATTGTGTCAATATTTTTCAAAATGGCGACAAGTATAAAAATTCAATCACTCATAACTCAGTAGTGGTAAATTTCAACTTAAAGTTTGCTTAACTGCTTGGTTTTGAAGATTAAAAATTAAATTTTTTGTATCGCATAGAAAAACCGTGCACCCCCTATACGTTATGTATTAAAAAAACATATAAATTTTTTTTTCAAAATGGCGGCTAATGTAAAAATTTAAAGGGTCATAACTTCGCAAAATAAAATTCTACCAAATAATGTCGTATACAAAAAGTGTTTAGAAACTTAATTTGCATTTAAAAACATGTTTTGATTATTTTTTTTTTAATAAAAACCGAGTCTTACGGTATATTGACAGGAACCCCGAACGAGCTTTTATGCGACTCTGCATATAGTTAACGCTCATATTTGGTTCAAAATTAAGATATTGACTTTAATTTTTAAACAAAAATAGAGCTTTCGAATATGCTTACGATAAAGTTTAGAAAAATTTCTAAATAATGAAAAAAAGGTTTTTTTTCAAAACACGTTTAGTTTTATTAGTCGATCGACACACCATACATACGCTTATAAGATTTGCAATATAGTAAAGAACAGTGTGAGCTTATTTATACATATTTAGATTTAAATTTTTGTGACAGTTAAGAATTCTTTAGCCTTCTATGTATGTTCGTTAGCAAAATCCATTGTGTCAATATTTTTCAAAATGGCGACAAGTATAAAAATTCAATCACTCATAACTCAGTAGTGGTAAATTTCAACTTAAAGTTTGCTTAACATGAAACGTTAAGAATCCTACAATACATATAAATAAAATATAAAAAATATAGATTTTTGTTTCAAAACAAGCGATGTATCAGTTCGATCGTACCCCCATACTAGCTATTTTGAGACTTTCAGAAGAGTTAACGCTCTTAACTGCTTGGTTTTGAAGATTAAAAATTAAATTTTTTGTATCGCATAGAAAAACCGTGCACCCCCTATACGTTATGTATTAAAAAAACATATAAATTTTTTTTTCAAAATAGCGGCTAATGTAAAAATTTAAAGGGTCATAACTTCGCAAAATAAAATTCTACCAAATAATGTCGTATACAAAAAGTGTTTAGAAACTTAATTTGCATTGAAAAACATGTTTTGAATATTTTTTTTTTAATAAAAACTGAGTCTTACGGTATATTGACAGGAACCCCGAACGAGCTTTTATGCGACTCTGCATATAGTTAACGCTCGTGTTTGGTTCCAATTTGAGATATTAACTTTAATTTTTTAACAAAAATAGAGCTTTCGAATATGCTTACGATAAAGTTTAGAAAAATTTCTAAATAATGAAAAAAAGGTTTTTTTTTCAAAACACGTTTAGTTTTATGAGTCGATCGACACACCATACATACGCTTATAAGATTTGCAATATAGTTAAGAACAGTGTGAGCTTATTTATACATATTTAGATTTAAATTTTTGTGACAGTTAAGAATTCTTTAGCCTTCTATGTATGTTCGTTAGCAAAATCCATTGTGTCAATATTTTTCAAAATGGCGACAAGTATAAAAATTCAATCACTCATAACTCAGTAGTGGTAAATTTCAACTTAAAGTTTGCTTAACATGAAACGTTAAGAATCCTACAATACATATAAATAAAATATAAAAAATATAGATTTTTGTTTCAAAACAAGCGATGTATCAGTTCGATCGTACCCCCATACTAGCTATTTTGAGACTTTCAGAAGAGTTAACGCTCTTAACTGCTTGGTTTTGAAGATTAAAAATTAAATTTTTTGTATCGCATAGAAAAACCGTGCACCCCCTATACGTTATGTATTAAAAAAACATATAAATTTTTTTTTCAAAATGGCGGCTAATGTAAAAATTTAAAGGGTCATAACTTCGCAAAATAAAATTCTACCAAATAATGTCGTATACAAAAAGTGTTTAGAAACTTAATTTGCATTGAAAAACATGTTTTGAATATTTTTTTTTTAATAAAAACCGAGTCTTACGGTATATTGACAGGAACCCCGAACGAGCTTTTATGCGACTCTGCATATAGTTAACGCTCGTATTTGGTTCCAATTTGAGATATTAACTTTAATTTTTTAACAAAAATAGAGCTTTCGAATATGCTTACGATAAAGTTTAGAAAAATTTCTAAATAATGAAAAAAAGGTTTTTTTTTCAAAACACGTTTAGTTTTATGAGTCGATCGACACACCATAAATACGCTTTTATTATTTGCAATATAGTTAAGAACAGTGTGAGCTAATTTATACATATTTAAGTTTGAATTTTTGTGACAGTAAATAATGCTTTAGCATTCTGTGTATGTTCGTTAGCAAAATCCATTGTGTCAATATTTTGCAAAATAGCGACAAGTATAAAAATTCAATCACTCATAACTCAGTAGTGGTAAATTTCAACTTAAAGTTTGCTTAACATGAAACGTTTAGAATCCTACAATACATATAAATAAAATATAAAAAATATAGATTTTTGCTTCAAAACAAGCGATGTATTAGTTCGATCGTACCCCTATACTAGCAATTTTGAGACTTTCAGAAGAGTTAACGTTCTTAACTGCTTGGTTTTAAAGATTAAAAATTGAATTTTTTGTATCGCATAGAAAAACCGTGCACCCCCTATACGTTATGTATTAAAAAAATATATAAATTTTTTTATCAAAATGGCGGCTAATGTAAAAATTCAAAGTGTTATAACTTCGCAAAATAAAATTCTACTAAATAAAGTCGTACGCAAAAAGTGTTTAGAAACTTAATTTGCATTTAAAAACATGTTTTGATTATTTTTTTTTTAATAAAAACCGAGTCTTACGGTATATTGACAGGAACCCCGAACGAGCTTTTATGCGACTCTGCATATAGTTAACGCTCATATTTGGTTCCAAATTAAGATATTGACTTTAATTTTTAAACAAAAATAGAGCTTTCGAATATGCTTACGATAAAGTTTAGAAAAATTTCTAAATAATGAAAAAAAGGTTTTTTTTCAAAACACGTTTAGTTTTATGAGTCGATCGACACACTATACATACGCTTATAAGATTTGCAATATAGTTAAGAACAGTGTGAGCTTATTTATACATATTTAGATTTAAATTTTTGTGACAGTTAAGAATTCTTTAGCCTTCTATGTATGTTCGTTAGCAAAATCCATTGTGTCAATATTTTTCAAAATGGCGACAAGTATAAAAATTCAATCACTCATAACTCAGTAGTGGTAAATTTCAACTTAAAGTTTGCTTAACATGAAACGTTAAGAATCCTACAATACATATAAATAAAATATAAAAAATATAGATTTTTGTTTCAAAACAAGCGATGTATCAGTTCGATCGTACCCCCATACTAGCTATTTTGAGACTTTCAGAAGAGTTAACGCTCTTAACTGCTTGGTTTTAAAGATTAAAAATTAAATTTTTTGTATCGCATAGAAAAACCGTGCACCCTCTATACGTTATGTATTAAAAAAACATATAAATTTTTTTTTCAAAATGGCGGCTAATGTAAAAATTTAAAGGGTCATAACTTCGCAAAATAAAATTTTACCAAATAATGTCGTATACAAAAAGTGTTTAGAAACTTAATTTGCATTGAAAAACATGTTTTGAACATTTTTTTTTTAATAAAAACCGAGTCTTACGGTATATTGACAGGAACCCCGAACGAGCTTTTATGCGACTCTGCATATAGTTAACGCTCGTATTTGGTTCCAATTTGAGATATTAACTTTAATTTTTTAACAAAAATAGAGCTTTCGAATATGCTTACGATAAAGTTTAGAAAAATTTCTAAATAATGAAAAAAAGGTTTTTTTTTCAAAACACGTTTAGTTTTATGAGTCGATCGACACACCATAAATACGCTTTTATTATTTGCAATATAGTTAAGAACAGTGTGAGCTAATTTATACATATTTAAGTTTGAATTTTTGTGACAGTAAATAATGCTTTAGCATTCTGTGTATGTTCGTTAGCAAAATCCATTGTGTCAATATTTTGCAAAATAGCGACAAGTATAAAAATTCAATCACTCATAACTCAGTAGTGGTAAATTTCAACTTAAAGTTTGCTTAACATGAAACGTTAAGAATCCTACAATACATATAAATAAAATATAAAAAATATAGATTTTTGCTTCAAAACAAGCGATGTATTAGTTCGATCGTACCCCTATACTAGCTATTTTGAGACTTTCAGAAGAGTAAACGTTCTTAACTGCTTGGTTTTAAAGATTAAAAATTGAATTTTTTGTATCGCATAGAAAAACCGTGCACCCCCTATACGTTATGTATTAAAAAAATATATAAAATTTTTTATCAAAATGGCGGCTAATGTAAAAATTCAAAGTGTTATAACTTCGCAAAATAAAATTCTACTAAATAATGTCGTACGCAAAAAGTGTTTAGAAACTTAATTTGCATTTAAAAACATGTTTTGATTATTTTTTTTTTAATAAAAACCGAGTCTTACGGTATATTGACAGGAACCCCGAACGAGCTTTTATGCGACTCTGCATATAGTTAACGCTCATATTTGGTTATTAATTAAGATATTGACTTTAATTTTTAAACAAAAATAGAGCTTTCGAATATGCTTACGATAAATTTAGAAAAATTTCTAAATAATGAAAAAAAGGTTTTTTTTCAAAACACGTTTAGTTTTATGAGTCGATCGACACACCATACATACGCTTATATGATTTGCAATATAGTTAAGAACAGTGTGAGCTTATTTATACATATTTAGATTTAAATTTTTGTGACAGTTAAGAATTCTTTAGCCTTCTATGTATGTTCGTTAGCAAAATCCATTGTGTCAATATTTTTCAAAATGGCGACAAGTATAAAAATTCAATCACTCATAACTCAGTGGTGTTAAATTTCAACAAAAAGTTTGCTGAACATGAAACGTTAAGAAGCCTAAAATACATATAAATAAAATATAAAAAATATAGATTTTTGCTTCAAAACAAGCGATGAATCAGTTCGATCGTACCCCCATACTAGCTATTTTGAGACTTTCAGAAGAGTTAACGCTCTTAACTGCTTGGTTTTAAAGATTAAAAATTATTTTTTTTGTATCGCATAGAAAAACCGTGCACCCCCTATACGTTATGTATTAAAAAAACATATAAATTTTTTTTTCAAAATGGCGGCTTATGTAAAAATTTAAAGTGTCATAACTTCGCAAAATAAAATTCTACTAATAAATGTCATATACAAAAAGTGTTTAGAAACTTAATTTGCATTGAAAAACATGTTTTGAATATTTTTTTTTTAATAAAAACCGAGTCTTACGGTATATTGACAGGAACCCCGAACGAGCTTTTATGCGACTCTGCATATAGTAAACGCTCGTATTTGGTTCCAATTTGAGATATTAACTTTAATTTTTTAACAAAAATAGAGCTTTCGAATATGCTTACGATAAAGTTTAGAAAAATTTCTAAATAATGAAAAAAAGGTTTTTTTTTCAAAACACGTTTAGTTTTATGAGTCGATCGACACACCATAAATACGCTTTTATTATTTGCAATATAGTTAAGAACAGTGTGAGCTAATTTATACATATTTAAGTTTGAATTTTTGTGACAGTAAATAATGCTTTAGCATTCTGTGTATGTTCGTTAGCAAAATCCATTGTGTCAATATTTTGCAAAATAGCGACAAGTATAAAAATTCAATCACTCATAACTCAGTAGTGGTAAATTTCAACTTTAAGTTTGCTTAACATGAAACGTTAAGAATCCTACAATACATATAAATAAAATATAAAAAATATAGATTTTTGCTTCAAAACAAGCGATGTATTAGTTCGATCGTACCCCCATACTAGCTATTTTGAGACTTTCAGAAGAGTTAACGCTCTTAACTGCTTGGTTTTGAAGATTAAAAATTAAATTTTTTGTATCGCATAGAAAAACCGTGCACCCCCTATACGTTATGTAATAAAAAAACATATAATTTTTTTTTTCAAAATGGCGGCTAATGTAAAAATTTAAAGGGTCATAACTTCGCAAAATAAAATTCTACCAAATAGTGTCGTACGCAAAAAGTGTTTAGAAACTTAATTTGCATTTAAAAACATGTTTTGATTATTTTTTTTTTAATAAAAACCGAGTCTTACGGTATATTGACAGGAACCCCGAACGAGCTTTTATGCGACTCTGCATATAGTTAACGCTCATATTTGGTTCCAATTTGAGATATTTACTTTAATTTTTTAACAAAAATCGAGCTTTCGAATATGCTTACGATAAAGTTTAGAAAAATTTCTAAATAATGAAAAAAAGGTTTTTTTTTCAAAACACGTTTAGTTTTATGAGTCGATCGACACACCATAAATACGCTTTTAATATTTGCAATATAGTTAAGAACAGTGTGAGCTAATTTATACATATTTAAGTTTGAATTTTTGTGACAGTAAATAATGCTTTAGCATTCTGTGTATGTTCGTTAGCAAAATCCATTGTGTCAATATTTTGCAAAATAGCGACAAGTATAAAAATTCAATCACTCATAACTCAGTAGTGGTAAATTTCAACTTAAAGTTTGCTTTACATGAAACGTTAAGAATCCTACAATACATATAAATAAAATATAAAAAATATAGATTTTTGCTTCAAAACAAGCGATGTATTAGTTCGATCGTACCCCTATACTAGCTATTTTGAGACTTTCAGAAGAGTTAACGTTCTCAACTGCTTGGTTTTAAAGATTAAAAATTGAATTTTTTGTATCGCATAGAAAAACCGTGCACCCCCTATACGTTATGTATTAAAAAAATATATAAAATTTTTTATCAAAATGGCGGCTAATGTAAAAATTCAAAGTGTTATAACTTCGCAAAATAAAATTCTACAAAATAGTGTCGTACGCAAAAAGTGTTTAGAAACTTAATTTGCATTTAAAAACATGTTTTGATTATTTTTTTTTTTAAAAAACCGAGTCTTACGGTATATTGACAGGAACCCCGAACGAGCTTTTATGCGACTCTGCATAATGTTATCGCTCATATTTAGTTCCTAATTAAGATATTGACTTTAATTTTTAAACAAAAATAGAGCTTTCGAATATGCTTACGATAAAGTTTAGAAAAATTTCTAAATAATGAAAAAAAGGTTTTTTTTCAAAACACGTTTAGTTTTATGAGTCGATCGACACACCATACATACGCTTATAAAATTTGCAATATAGTTAAGAACAGTGTGAGCTTATTTATACATATTTAAATTTGAATTTTTGTGACAGTAAATAATGCTTTAGCATTCTGTGTATGTTTGTTAGCAAAATCCATTGTGTCAATATTTTGCAAAATAGCGACAAGTATAAAAATTCAATCACTCATAACTCAGTAGTGGTAAATTTCAACAAAAAGTTTGCTAAACATGAAACGTTAAGAAGCCTAAAATACATATAAATAAAATATAAAAAATATAGATTTTTGCTTCAAAACAAGCGATGTATTAGTTCGATCGTACCCCTATACTAGCTATTTTGAGACTTTCAGAAGAGTTAACGTTCTTAACTGCTTGGTTTTAAAGATTAAAAATTGAATTTTTTGTATCGCATAGAAAAACCGTGCACCCCCTATACGTTATGTATTAAAAAAATATATAAAAATTTTTATCAAAATGGCGGCTAATGTAAAAATTCAAAGTGTTATAACTTCGCAAAATAAAATTCTACTAAATAATGTCGTACGCAAAAAGTGTTTAGAAACTTAATTTGCATTTAAAAACATGTTTTGATTATTTTTTTTTTAATAAAAACCGAGTCTTACGGTATATTGACAGGAACCCCGAACGAGCTTTTATGCGACTCTGCATATAGTTAACGCTCATATTTGGTTATTAATTAAGATATTGACTTTAATTTTTAAACAAAAATAGAGCTTTCGAATATGCTTACGATAAATTTAGAAAAATTTCTAAATAATGAAAAAAAGGTTTTTTTTCAAAACACGTTTAGTTTTATGAGTCGATCGACACACCATACATACGCTTATAAGATTTGCAATATAGTTAAGAACAGTGTGAGCTTATTTATACATATTTAGATTTAAATTTTTGTGACAGTTAAGAATTCTTTAGCCTTCTATGTATGTTCGTTAGCAAAATCCATTGTGTCAATATTTTTCAAAATGGCGACAAGTATAAAAATTCAATCACTCATAACTCAGTGGTGTTAAATTTCAACAAAAAGTTTGCTAAACATAAAACGTTAAGAAGCCTAAAATACATATAAATAAAATATAAAAAATATAGATTTTTGCTTCAAAACAAGCGATGTATCAGTTCGATCGTACCCCCATACTAGCTATTTTGAGACTTTCAGAAGAGTTAACGCTCTTAACTGCTTGGTTTTAAAGATTAAAAATTATTTTTTTTTGTATCGCATAGAAAAACCGTGCACCCCCTATACGTTATGTATTAAAAAAACATATAAATTTTTTTTTTAAAATGGCGGCTTATGTAAAAATTTAAAGTGTCATAACTTCGCAAAATAAAATTCTACTAATAAATGTCATATACAAAAAGTGTTTAGAAACTTAATTTGCATTGAAAAACATGTTTTGAATATTTTTTTTTTAATAAAAACCGAGTCTTACGGTATATTGACAGGAACCCCGAACGAGCTTTTATGCGACTCTGCATATAGTTAACGCTCGTATTTGGTTCCAATTTGAGATATTAACTTTACTTTTTTAACAAAAATAGAGCTTTCGAATATGCTTACGATAAAGTTTAGAAAAATTTCTAAATAATGAAAAAAAGGTTTTTTTTTCAAAACACGTTTAGTTTTATGAGTCGATCGACACACCATAAATACGCTTTTATTATTTGCAATATAGTTAAGAACAGTGTGAACTAATTTATACATATTTAAGTTTGAATTTTTGTGACAGTAAATAATGCTTTAGCATTCTGTGTATGTTCGTTAGCAAAATCCATTGTGTCAATATTTTGCAAAATAGCGACAAGTATAAAAATTCAATCACTCATAACTCAGTAGTGGTAAATTTCAACTTCAAGTTTGCTTAACATGAAACGTTAAGAATCCTACAATACATATAAATAAAATATAAAAAATATAGATTTTTGCTTCAAAACAAGCGATGTATCAGTTCGATCGTACCCCTATACTAGCTATTTTGAGACTTTCAGAAGAGTTAACGTTCTTAACTGCTTGGTTTTAAAGATTAAAAACTGAATTTTTTGTATCGCATAGAAAAACCGTGCACCCCCTATACGTTATGTATTAAAAAAATATATAAAATTTTTTATCAAAATGGCGGCTAATGTAAAAATTCAAAGTGTTATAACTTCGCAAAATAAAATTCTACTAAATAATGTCGTACGCAAAAAGTGTTTAGAAACTTAATTTGCATTTAAAAACATGTTTTGATTATTTATTTTTTAATAAAAACCGAGTCTTACGGTATATTGACAGGAACCCCGAACGAGCTTTTATGCGACTCTGCATATAGTTAACGCTCATATTTGGTTCCAAATTAAGATATTGACTTTAATTTTTAAACAAAAATAGAGCTTTCGAATATGCTTACGATAAAGTTTAGAAAAATTTCTAAATAATGAAAAAAAGGTTGTTTTTCAAAACACGTTTAGTTTTATGAGTCGATCGACACACCATACATACGCTTATAAGATTTGCAATATAGTTAAGAACAGTGTGAGCTTATTTATACATATTTAGATTTAAATTTTTGTGACAGTTAAGAATTCTTTAGCCTTCTATGTATGTTCGTTAGCAAAATCCATTGTGTCAATATTTTTCAAAATAGCGACAAGTATAAAAATTCAATCACTCATAACTCAGTAGTGGTAAATTTCAACTTAAAGTTTGCTTAACATGAAACGTTAAGAATCCTACAATACATATAAATAAAATATAAAAAATATAGATTTTTGTTTCAAAACAAGCGATGTATCAGTTCGATCGTACCCCCATACTAGCTATTTTAAGACTTTCAGAAGAGTTAACGCTCTTAACTGCTTGGTTTTGAAGATTAAAAATTAAATTTTTTGTATCGCATAGAAAAACCGTGCACCCCCTATAAGTTATGTATTAAAAAAACATATAAATTTTTTTTTCAAAATGGCGGCTAATGTAAAAATTTAAAGAGTCATAACTTCGCAAAATAAAATTCTACCAAATAATGTCGTATGCAAAAAGTGTTTAGAAACTTAATTTGCATTGAAAAACATGTTTTGAATATTTTTTTTTTAATAAAAACCGAGTCTTACGGTATATTGACAGGAACCCCGAACGAGCTTTTATGCGACTCTGCATATAGTTAACGCTCGTATTTGGTTCCAATTTGAGATATTAACTTTAATTTTTTAACAAAAATAGAGCTTTCGAATATGCTTACGATAAAGTTTAGAAAAATTTCTAAATAATGAAAAAAAGGTTTTTTTTTCAAAACACGTTTAGTTTTATGAGTCGATCGACACACCATAAATACGCTTTTATTATTTGCAATATAGTTAAGAACAGTGTGAGCTAATTTATACATATTTAGATTTAAATTTTTGTGACAGTTAAGAATTCTTTAGCCTTCTATGTATGTTCGTTAGCAAAATCCATTGTGTCAATATTTTTCAAAATGGCGACAAGTATAAAAATTCAATCACTCATAACTCAGTGGTGTTAAATTTCAACAAAAAGTTTGCTGAACATGAAACGTTAAGAAGCCTAAAATACATATAAATAAAATATAAAAAATATAGATTTTTGCTTCAAAACAAGCGATGAATCAGTTCGATCGTACCCCCATACTAGCTATTTTGAGACTTTCAGAAGAGTTAACGCTCTTAACTGCTTGGTTTTAAAGATTAAAAATTAATTTTTTTGTATCGCATAGAAAAACCGTTCACCCCCTATACGTTATGTATTAAAAAAACATATAAATTTTTTTTTCAAAATGGCGGCTTATGTAAAAATTTAAAGTGTCATAACTTCGCAAAATAAAATTCTACTAATAAATGTCATATACAAAAAGTGTTTAGAAACTTAATTTGCATTGAAAAACATGTTTTGAATATTTTTTTTTTAATAAAAACCGAGTCTTACGGTATATTGACAGGAACCCCGAACGAGCTTTTATGCGACTCTGCATATAGTTAACGCTCGTATTTGGTTCCAATTTGAGATATTAACTTTAATTTTTTAACAAAAATAGAGCTTTCGAATATGCTTACGATAAAGTTTAGAAAAATTTCTAAATAATGAAAAAAAGGTTTTTTTTTCAAAACACGTTTAGTTTTATGAGTCGATCGACACACCATAAATACGCTTTTATTATTTGCAATATAGTTAAGAACAGTGTGAGCTAATTAATACATATTTAAGTTTGAATTTTTGTGACAGTAAATAATGCTTTAGCATTCTGTGTATGTTCGTTAGCAAAATCCATTGTGTCAATATTTTGCAAAATAGCGACAAGTATAAAAATTCAATCACTCATAACTCAGTAGTGGTAAATTTCAACTTAAAGTTTGCTTAACATGAAACGTTAAGAATCCTACAATACATATAAATAAAATATAAAAAATATAGATTTTTGCTTCAAAACAAGCGATGTATTAGTTCGATCGTACCCCTATACTAGCTATTTTGAGACTTTCAGAAGAGTTAACGTTCTTAACTGCTTGGTTTTAAAGATTAAAAATTGAATTTTTTGTATCGCATAGAAAAACCGTGCACCCCCTATACGTTATGTATTAAAAAAATATATAAAAATTTTTATCAAAATGGCGGCTAATGTAAAAATTCAAAGTGTTATAACTTTGCAAAATAAAATTCTACTAAATAATGTCGTACGCAAAAAGTGTTTAGAAACATAATTTGCATTTAAAAACATGTTTTGATTATTTTTTTTTAATAAAAACCGAGTCTTACGGTATATTGACAGGAACCCCGAACGAGCTTTTATGCGACTCTGCATATAGTTAACGCTCATATTTGGTTCCAAATTAAGATATTGACTTTAATTTTTAAACAAAAATAGAGCTTTCGAATATGCTTACGATAAAGTTTAGAAAAATTTCTAAATAATGAAAAAAAGGTTTTTTTTCAAAACACGTTTAGTTTTATGAGTCGATCGACACACCATACATACGCTTATAAGATTTGCAATATAGTTAAAAACAGTGTGAGCTTATTTATACATATTTAGATTTAAATTTTTGTGACAG
This sequence comes from Plectrocnemia conspersa, assembly GCF_051122295.1. Taxonomy (NCBI): domain Eukaryota; kingdom Metazoa; phylum Arthropoda; class Insecta; order Trichoptera; family Polycentropodidae; genus Plectrocnemia; species Plectrocnemia conspersa. The sequence goes on from NW_028277173.1 coordinate 79,104, forward strand.
TTAAGAATTCTTTAGCCTTCTATGTATGTTCGTTAGCAAAATCCATTGTGTCAATATTTTTCAAAATGGCGACAAGTATAAAATTTCAATCACTCATAACTCAGTGGTGTTAAATTTCAAAAAAAGTTTGCTGAACATGAAACGTTAAGAAGCCTAAAATACATATAAATAAAATATAAAAAATATAGATTTTTGCTTCAAAACAAGCGATGAATCAGTTCGATCGTACCCCCATACTAGCTATTTTGAGACTTTCAGAAGAGTTAACGCTCTTAACTGCTTGGTTTTAAAGATTAAAAATTATTTTTTTTGTATCGCATAGAAAAACCGTGCACCCCCTATACGTTATGTATTAAAAAAACATATAAATTTTTTTTTCAAAATGGCGGCTTATGTAAAAATTTAAAGTGTCATAACTTCGCAAAATAAAATTCTACTAATAAATGTCATATACAAAAAGTGTTTAGAAACTTAATTTGCATTGAAAAACATGTTTTGAATATTTTTTTTTTAATAATAACCGTGTCTTACGGTATATTGACAGGAACCCCGAACGAGCTTTTATGCGACTCTGCATATAGTTAACGCTCGTATTTGGTTCCAATTTGAGATATTAACTTTAATTTTTTACCAAAAATAGAGCTTTCGAATATGCTTACGATAAAGTTTAGAAAAATTTCTAAATAATGAAAAAAAGGTTTTTTTTTCAAAACACGTTTAGTTTTATGAGTCGATCGACACACCATAAATGCGCTTTTATTATTTGCAATATAGTTAAGAACAGTGTGAGCTAATTTATACATATTTAAGTTTGAATTTTTGTGACAGTAAATAATGCTTTAGCATTCTGTGTATGTTCGTTAGCAAAATCCATTGTGTCAATATTTTGCAAAATAGCGACAAGTATAAAAATTCAATCACTCATAACTCAGAAGTGGTAAATTTCAACTTAAAGTTTGCTTAACATGAAACGTTAAGAATCCTACAATACATATAAATAAAATATAAAAAATATAGATTTTTGTTTCAAAACAAGCGATGTATCAGTTCGATCGTACCCCCATACTAGCTATTTTGAGACTTTCAGAAGAGTTAACGCTCTTAACTGCTTGGTTTTGAAGATTAAAAATTAAATTTTTTGTATCGCATAGAAAAACCGTTCACCCCCTATACGTTATGTATTAAAAAAACATATAAATTTTTTTTTCAAAATAGCGGCTAATGTAAAAATTTAAAGGGTCATAACTTCGCATAATAAAATTCTACCAAATAATGTCGTATACAAAAAGTGTTTAGAAACTTAATTTGCATTGAAAAACATGTTTTGAATATTTTTTTTTTAATAAAAACCGAGTCTTACGGTATATTGACAGGAACCCCGAACGAGCTTTTATGCGACTCTGCATATAGTTAACGCTCGTATTTGGTTCCAATTTGAGATATTAACTTTAATTTTTTAACAAAAATAGAGCTTTCGAATATGCTTACGATAAAGTTTAGAAAAATTTCTAAATAATGAAAAAAAGGTTTTTTTTTCAAAACACGTTTAGTTTTATGAGTCGATCGACACACCATAAATACGCTTTTATTATTTGCAATATAGTTAAGAACAGTGTGAGCTAATTAATACATATTTAAGTTTGAATTTTTGTGACAGTAAATAATGCTTTAGCATTCTGTGTATGTTCGTTAGCAAAATCCATTGTGTCAATATTTTGCAAAATAGCGACAAGTATAAAAATTCAATCACTCATAACTCAGTAGTGGTAAATTTCAACTTAAAGTTTGCTTAACATGAAACGTTAAGAATCCTACAATACATATAAATAAAATATAAAAAATATAGATTTTTGCTTCAAAACAAGCGATGTATTAGTTCGATCGTACCCCTATACTAGCTATTTTGAGACTTTCAGAAGAGTTAACGTTCTTAACTGCTTGGTTTTAAAGATTAAAAATTGAATTTTTTGTATCGCATAGAAAAACCGTGCACCCCCTATACGTTATGTATTAACAAAATATATAAAATTTTTAATCAAAATGGCAGCTAATGTAAAAATTCAAAGTGTTATAACTTCGCAAAATAAAATTCTACTAAATAATGTCGTACGCAAAAAGTGTTTAGAAACTTAATTTGCATTTAAAAACATGTTTTGATTATTTTTTTTTAATAAAAACCGAGTCTTACGGTATATTGACAGGAACCCCGAACGAGCTTTTATGCGACTCTGCATATAGTTAACGCTCATATTTGGTTCCTAATTAAAATATTGACTTTAATTTTTAAACAAAAATAGAGCTTTCGAATATGCTTACGATAAAGTTTAGAAAAATTTCTAAATAATGAAAAAAAGGTTTTTTTTCAAAACACGTTTAGTTTTATGAGTCGATCGACACACCATACATACGCTTATAAGATTTGCAATATAGTTAAGAACAGTGTAAGCTTATTTATACATATTTAGATTTAAATTTTTGTGACAGTTAAGAATTCTTTAGCTTTCTATGTATGTTCGTTAGCAAAATCCATTGTGTCAATATTTTTCAAAATGGCGACAAGTATAAAAATTCAATCACTCATAACTCAGTGGTGTTAAATTTCAACAAAAAGTTTGCTGAACATGAAACGTTAAGAAGCCTAAAATACATATAAATAAAATATAAAAAATATAGATTTTTGCTTCAAAACAAGCGATGAATCAGTTCGATCGTACCCCCATACTAGCTATTTTGAGACTTTCAGAAGAGTTAACGCTCTTAACTGCTTGGTTTTAAAGATTAAAAATTAATTTTTTTGTATCGCATAGAAAAACCGTGCACCCCCTATACGTTATGTATTAAAAAAACATATAAATTTTTTTTCAAAATGGCGGCTTATGTAAAAATTTAAAGTGTCATAACTTCGCAAAATAAAATTCTACCAATAAATGTCATATACAAAAAGTGTTTAGAAACTTAATTTGCATTGAAAAACATGTTTTGATAATTTTTTTTTTAATAAAAACCGAGTCTTACGGTATATTGACAGGAACCCCGAACGAGCTTTTATGCGACTCTGCATATAGTTAACGCTCGTATTTGGTTCCAATTTGAGATATTAACTTTAATTTTTTAACAAAAATAGAGCTTTCGAATATGCTTACGATAAAGTTTAAAAAAATTTCTAAATAATGAAAAAAAGGTTTTTTTTTCAAAACACGTTTAGTTTTATGAGTCGATCGACACACCATAAATACGCTTTAATTATTTGCAATATAGTTAAGAACAGTGTGAGCTAATTTATACATATTTAAGTTTGAATTTTTGTGACAGTAAATAATGCTTTAGCATTCTGTGTATGTTCGTTAGCAAAATCCATTGTGTCAATATTTTGCAAAATAGCGACAAGTATAAAAATTCAATCACTCATAACTCAGTAGTGGTAAATTTCAACTTAAAGTTTGCTTAACATGAAACGTTAAGAATCCTACAATACATATAAATAAAATATAAAAAATATAGATTTTTGTTTCAAAACAAGCGATGTATCAGTTCGATCGTACCCCCATACTAGCTATTTTGAGACTTTCAGAAGAGTTAACGCTCTTAACTGCTTGGTTTTGAAGATTAAAAATTAAATTTTTTGTATCGCATAGAAAAACCGTTCACCCCCTATACGTTATGTATTAAAAAAACATATAAATTTTTTTTTCAAAATGGCGGCTAATGTAAAAATTTAAAGGGTCATAACTTCGCAAAATAAAATTCTACCAAATAATGTCGTATACAAAAAGTGTTTAGAAACTTAATTTGCATTGAAAAACATGTTTTGAATATTTTTTTTTTATATAAAAACCGAGTCTTACGGTATATTGACAGGAACCCCGAACGAGCTTTTATGCGACTCTGCATATAGTTAACGCTCGTATTTGGTTCCAATTTGAGATATTAACTTTAATTTTTTAACAAAAATAGAGCTTTCGAATATGCTTACGATAAAGTTTAGAAAAATTTCTAAATAATGAAAAAAAGGTTTTTTTTTCAAAACACGTTTAGTTTTATGAGTCGATCGACACACCATAAATACGCTTTTATTATTTGCAATATAGTTAAGAACAGTGTGAGCTAATTTATACATATTTAAGTTTGAATTTTTGTGACAGTAAATAATGCTTTAGCATTCTGTGTATGTTCGTTAGCAAAATCCATTGTGTCAATATTTTGCAAAATAGCGACAAGTATAAAAATTCAATCACTCATAACTCAGTAGTGGTAAATTTCAACTTTAAGTTTGCTTAACATGAAACGTTAAGAATCCTACAATACATATAAATAAAATATAAAAAATATAGATTTTTGCTTCAAAACAAGCGATGTATTAGTTCGATCGTACCCCTATACTAGCTATTTTGAGACTTTCAGAAGAGTTAACGTTCTTAACTGCTTGGTTTTAAAGATTAAAAATTGAATTTTTTGTATCGCATAGAAAAACCGTGCACCCCCTATACGTTATGTATTAAAAAAATATATAAAATTTTTTATCAAAATGGCGGCTAATGTAAAAATTCAAAGTGTTATAACTTCGCAAAATAAAATTCTACTAAATAATGTCGTACGCAAAAAGTGTTTAGAAACTTAATTTGCATTTAAAAACATGTTTTGATTATTTTTTTTTAATAAAAACCGAGTCTTACGGTATATTGACAGGAACCCCGAACGAGCTTTTATGCGACTCTGCATATAGTTAACGCTCATATTTGGTTCCAAATTAAGATATTGACTTTAATTTTTAAACAAAAATAGAGCTTTCGAATATGCTTACGATAAAGTTTAGAAAAATTTCTAAATAATGAAAAAAAGGTTTTTTTTCAAAACACGTTTAGTTTTATGAGTCGATCGACACACCATACATACGCTTATAAGATTTGCAATATAGTTAAGAACAGTGTGAGCTTATTTATACATATTTAGATTTAAATTTTTGTGACAGTTAAGAATTCTTTAGCCTTCTATGTATGTTCGTTAGCAAAATCCATTGTGTCAATATTTTTCAAAATGGCGACAAGTATAAAATTTCAATCACTCATAACTCAGTGGTGTTAAATTTAAAAAAAAGTTTGCTGAACATGAAACGTTAAGAAGCCTAAAATACATATAAATAAAATATAAAAAATATAGATTTTTGCTTCAAAACAAGCGATGAATCAGTTCGATCGTACCCCCATACTAGCTATTTTGAGACTTTCAGAAGAGTTAACGCTTTTAACTGCTTGGTTTTAAAGATTAAAAATTATTTTTTTTGTATCGCATAGAAAAACCGTGCACCCCCTATACGTTATGTATTAAAAAAACATATAAATTTTTTTTTCAAAATGGCGGCTTATGTAAAAATTTAAAGTGTCATAACTTCGCAAAATAAAATTCTACTAATAAATGTCATATACAAAAAGTGTTTAGAAACTTAATTTGCATTGAAAAACATGTTTTGAATATTTTTTTTTTAATAAAAACCGAGTCTTACGGTATATTGACAGGAACCCCGAACGAGCTTTTATGCGACTCTGCATATAGTTAACGCTCGTATTTGGTTCCAATTTGAGATATTAACTTTAATTTTTTAACAAAAATAGAGCTTTCGAATATGCTTACGATAAAGTTTAGAAAAATTTCTAAATAATGAAAAAAAGGTTTTTTTTTCAAAACACGTTTAGTTTTATGAGTCGATCGACACACCATAAATACGCTTTTATTATTTGCAATATAGTTAAGAACAGTGTGAGCTAATTAATACATATTTAAGTTTGAATTTTTGTGACAGTAAATAATGCTTTAGCATTCTGTGTATGTTCGTTAGCAAAATCCATTGTGTCAATATTTTGCAAAATAGCGACAAGTATAAAAATTCAATCACTCATAACTCAGTAGTGGTAAATTTCAACTTAAAGTTTGCTTAACATGAAACGTTAAGAATCCTACAATACATATAAATAAAATATAAAAAATATAGATTTTTGCTTCAAAACAAGCGATGTATTAGTTCGATCGTACCCCTATACTAGCTATTTTGAGACTTTCAGAAGAGTTAACGTTCTTAACTGCTTGGTTTTAAAGATTAAAAATTGAATTTTTTGTATCGCATAGAAAAACCGTGCACCCCCTATACGTTATGTATTAATAAAATATATAAAATTTTTTATCAAAATTGCGGCTAATGTAAAAATTCAAAGTGTTATAACTTCGCAAAATAAAATTCTACTAAATAATGTCGTACGCAAAAAGTGTTTAGAAACTTAATTTGCATTTAAAAACATGTTTTGATTATTTTTTTTTAATAAAAACCGAGTCTTACGGTATATTGACAGGAACCCCGAACGAGCTTTTATGCGACTCTGCATATAGTTAACGCTCATATTTGGTTCCAAATTAAGATATTGACTTTAATTTTTAAACAAAAATAGAGCTTTCGAATATGCTTACGATAAAGTTTAGAAAAATTTCTAAATAATGAAAAAAAGGTTTTTTTTCAAAACACGTTTAGTTTTATGAGTCGATCGACACACCATACATACGCTTATAAGATTTGCAATATAGTTAAGAACAGTGTGAGCTTATTTATACATATTTAGATTTAAATTTTTGTGACAGTTAAGAATTCTTTAGCCTTCTATGTATGTTCGTTAGCAAAATCCATTGTGTCAATATTTTTCAAAATGGCGACAAGTATAAAATTTCAATCACTCATAACTCAGTGGTGTTAAATTTCAAAAAAAGTTTGCTGAACATGAAACGTTAAGAAGCCTAAAATACATATAAATAAAATATAAAAAATATAGATTTTTGCTTCAAAACAAGCGATGAATCAGTTCGATCGTACCCCCATACTAGCTATTTTGAGACTTTCAGAAGAGTTAACGCTCTTAACTGCTTGGTTTTAAAGATTAAAAATTATTTTTTTTGTATCGCATAGAAAAACCGTGCACCCCCTATACGTTATGTATTAAAAAAACATATAAATTTTTTTTTCAAAATGGCGGCTTATATAAAAATTTAAAGTGTCATAACTTCGCAAAATAAAATTCTACTAATAAATGTCATATACAAAAAGTGTTTAGAAACTTAATTTGCATTGAAAAACATGTTTTGAATATTTTTTTTTTAATAAAAACCGAGTCTTACGGTATATTGACAGGAACCCCGAACGAGCTTTTATGCGACTCTGCATATAGTTAACGCTCGTATTTGGTTCCAATTTGAGATATTAACTTTAATTTTTTAACAAAAATAGAGCTTTCGAATATGCTTACGATAAAGTTTAGAAAAATTTCTAAATAATGAAAAAAAGGTTTTTTTTTCAAAACACGTTTAGTTTTATGAGTCGATCGACACACCATAAATACGCTTTTATTATTTGCAATATAGTTAAGAACAGTGTGAGCTAATTAATACATATTTAAGTTTGAATTTTTGTGACAGTAAATAATGCTTTAGCATTCTGTGTATGTTCGTTAGCAAAATCCATTGTGTCAATATTTTGCAAAATAGCGACAAGTATAAAAATTCAATCACTCATAACTCAGTAGTGGTAAATTTCAACTTAAAGTTTGCTTAACATGAAACGTTAAGAATCCTACAATACATATAAATAAAATATAAAAAATATAGATTTTTGTTTCAAAACAAGCGATGTATCAGTTCGATCGTACCCCCATACTAGCTATTTTGAGACTTTCAGAAGAGTAAACGCTCTTAACTGCTTGGTTTTGAAGATTAAAAATTAAATTTTTTGTATCGCATAGAAAAACCGTTCACCCCCTATACGTTATGTATTAAAAAAACATATAAATTTTTTTTTCAAAATGGCGGCTAATGTAAAAATTTAAAGGGTCATAACTTCGCAAAATAAAATTCTACCAAATAATGTCGTATACAAAAAGTGTTTAGAAACTTAATTTGCATTGAAAAACATGTTTTGAATATTTTTTTTTTAATAAAAACCGAGTCTTACGGTATATTGACAGGAACCCCGAACGAGCTTTTATGCGACTCTGCATATAGTTAACGCTCGTATTTGGTTCCAATTTGAGATATTAACTTTAATTTTTTAACAAAAATAGAGCTTTCGAATATGCTTACGATAAAGTTTAGAAAAATTTCTAAATAATGAAAAAAAGGTTTTTTTTTCAAAACACGTTTAGTTTTATGAGTCGATCGACACACCATAAATACGCTTTTATTATTTGCAATATAGTTAAGAACAGTGTGAGCTAATAAATACATATTTAAGTTTGAATTTTTGTGACAGTAAATAATGCTTTAGCATTCTGTGTATGTTCGTTAGCAAAATCCATTGTGTCAATATTTTGCAAAATAGCGACAAGTATAAAAATTCAATCACTTATAACTCAGTAGTGGTAAATTTCAACTTAAAGTTTGCTTAACATGAAACGTTAAGAATCCTACAATACATATAAATAAAATATAAAAAATATAGATTTTTGCTTCAAAACAAGCGATGTATTAGTTCGATCGTACCCCTATACTAGCTATTTTGAGACTTTCAGAAGAGTTAACGTTCTTAACTGCTTGGTTTTAAAGATTAAAAATTGAATTTTTTGTATCGCATAGAAAAACCGTGCACCCCCTATACGTTATGTATTAAAAAAATATATAAAATTTTTTATCAAAATGGCGGCTAATGTAAAAATTCAAAGTGTTATAACTTCGCAAAATAAAATTCTACTAAATAATGTCGTACGCAAAAAGTGTTTAGAAACTTAATTTGCATTTAAATACATGTTTTGATTATTTTTTTTTAATAAAAACCGAGTCTTACGGTATATTGACAGGAACCCCGAACGAGCTTTTATGCGACTCTGCATATAGTTAACGCTCATATTTGGTTCCAAATTAAGATATTGACTTAAATTTTTAAACAAAAATAGAGCTTTCGAATATGCTTACGATAAAGTTTAGAAAAATTTCTAAATAATGAAAAAAAGGTTTTTTTTCAAAACACGTTTAGTTTTATGAGTCGATCGACACACCATAAATACGCTTATAAGATTTGCAATATAGTTAAGAACAGTGTGAGCTTATTTATACATATTTAGATTTAAATTTTTGTGACAGTTAAGAATTCTTTAGCCTTCTATGTATGTTCGTTAGCAAAATCCATTGTGTCAATATTTTTATAAATGGCGACAAGTATAAAATTTCAATCACTCATAACTCAGTGGTGTTAAATTTCAAAAAAAGTTTGCTAAACATGAAACGTTAAGAAGCCTAAAATACATATAAATAAAATATAAAAAATATAGATTTTTGCTTCAAAACAAGCGATGAATCAGTTCGATCGTACCCCCATACTAGCTATTTTGAGACTTTCAGAAGAGTTAACGCTCTTAACTGCTTGGTTTTAAAGATTAAAAATTATTTTTTTTGTATCGCATAGAAAAACCGTGCACCCCCTATACGTTATGTATTAAAAAAACATATAAATTTTTTTTTCAAAATGGCGGCTTATGTAAAAATTTAAAGTGTCATAACTTCGCAAAATAAAATTCTACTAATAAATGTCATATACAAAAAGTGTTTAGAAACTTAATTTGCATTGAAAAACATGTTTTGAATATTTTTTTTTTAATAAAAACCGAGTCTTACGGTATATTGACAGGAACCCCGAACGAGCTTTTATGCGACTCTGCATATAGTTAACGCTCGTATTTGGTTCCAATTTGAGATATTAACTTTAATTTTTTAACAAAAATAGAGCTTTCGAATATGCTTACGATAAAGTTTAGAAAAATTTCTAAATAATGAAAAAAAGGTTTTTTTTTCAAAACACGTTTAGTTTTATGAGTCGATCGACACACCATAAATACGCTTTTATTATTTGCAATATAGTTAAGAACAGTGTGAGCTAATTAATACATATTTAAGTTTGAATTTTTGTGACAGTAAATAATGCTTTAGCATTCTGTGTATGTTCGTTAGCAAAATCCATTGTGTCAATATTTTGCAAAATAGCGACAAGTATAAAAATTCAATCACTCATAACTCAGTAGTGGTAAATTTCAACTTAAAGTTTGCTTAACATGAAACGTTAAGAATCCTACAATACATATAAATAAAATATAAAAAATATAGATTTTTGCTTCAAAACAAGCGATGTATTAGTTCGATCGTACCCCTATACTAGCTATTTTGAGACTTTCAGAAGAGTTAACGTTCTTAACTGCTTGGTTTTAAAGATTAAAAATTGAATTTTTTGTATCGCATAGAAAAACCGTGCACCCCCTATACGTTATGTATTAAAAAAATATATAAAATTTTTTATCAAAATGGCGGCTAATGTAAAAATTCAAAGTGTTATAACTTCGCAAAATAAAATTCTACTAAATAATGTCGTACGCAAAAAGTGTTTAGAAACTTAATTTGCATTTAAAAACATGTTTTGATTATTTTTTTTTAATAAAAACCGAGTCTTACGGTATATTGACAGGAACCCCGAACGAGCTTTTATGCGACTCTGCATATAGTTAACGCTCATATTTGGTTCCAAATTAAGATATTGACTTTAATTTTTAAACAAAAATAGAGCTTTCGAATATGCTTACGATAAAGTTTAGAAAAATTTCTAAATAATGAAAAAAAGGTTTTTTTTCAAAACACGTTTAGTTTTATGAGTCGATCGACACACCATAAATACGCTTATAAGATTTGCAATATAGTTAAGAACAGTGTGAGCTTATTTATACATATTTAGATTTAAATTTTTGTGACAGTTAAGAATTCTTTAGCCTTCTATGTATGTTCGTTAGCAAAATCCATTGTGTCAATATTTTTCAAAATGGCGACAAGTATAAAATTTCAATCACTCATAACTCAGTGGTGTTAAATTTCAAAAAAAGTTTGCTGAACATGAAACGTTAAGAAGCCTAAAATACATATAAATAAAATATAAAAAATATAGATTTTTGCTTCAAAACAAGCGATGAATCAGTTCGATCGTACCCCCATACTAGCTATTTTGAGACTTTCAGAAGAGTTAACGCTCTTAACTGCTTGGTTTTAAAGATTAAAAATTATTTTTTTTGTATCGCATAGAAAAACCGTGCACCCCCTATACGGTATGTATTAAAAAAACATATAAATTTTTTTTTCAAAATGGCGGCTTATGTAAAAATTTAAAGTGTCATAACTTCGCAAAATAAAATTCTACTAATAAATGTCATATACAAAAAGTGTTTAGAAACTTAATTTGCATTGAAAAACATGTTTTGAATATTTTTTTTTTAATAAAAACCGAGTCTTACGGTATATTGACAGGAACCCCGAACGAGCTTTTATGCGACTCTGCATATAGTTAACGCTCGTATTTGGTTCCAATTTGAGATATTAACTTTAATTTTTTAACAAAAATAGAGCTTTCGAATATGCTTACGATAAAGTTTAGAAAAATTTCTAAATAATGAAAAAAAGGTTTTTTTTTCAAAACACGTTTAGTTTTATGAGTCGATCGACACACCATAAATACGCTTTTATTATTTGCAATATAGTTAAGAACAGTGTGAGCTAATTAATACATATTTAAGTTTGAATTTTTGTGACAGTAAATAATGCTTTAGCATTCTGTGTATGTTCGTTAGCAAAATCCATTGTGTCAATATTTTGCAAAATAGCGACAAGTATAAAAATTCAATCACTCATAACTCAGTAGTGGTAAATTTCAACTTAAAGTTTGCTTAACATGAAACGTTAAGAATCCTACAATACATATAAATAAAATATAAAAAATATAGATTTTTGCTTCAAAACAAGCGATGTATTAGTTCGATCGTACCCCTATACTAGCTATTTTGAGACTTTCAGAAGAGTTAACGTTCTTAACTGCTTGGTTTTAAAGATTAAAAATTGAATTTTTTGTATCGCATAGAAAAACCGTGCACCCCCTATACGTTATGTATTAAAAAAATATATAAAATTTTTTATCAAAATGGCGGCTAATGTAAAAATTCAAAGTGTTATAACTTCGCAAAATAAAATTCTACTAAATAATGTCGTACGCAAAAAGTGTTTAGAAACTTAATTTGCATTTAAAAACATGTTTTGATTATTTTTTTTTAATAAAAACCGAGTCTTACGGTATATTGACAGGAACCCCGAACGAGCTTTTATGCGACTCTGCATATAGTTAACGCTCATATTTGGTTCCAAATTAAGATATTGACTTTAATTTTTAAACAAAAATAGAGCTTTCGAATATGCTTACGATAAAGTTTAGAAAAATTTCTAAATAATGAAAAAAAGGTTTTTTTTCAAAACACGTTTAGTTTTATGAGTCGATCGACACACCATACATACGCTTATAAGATTTGCAATATAGTTAAGAACAGTGTGAGCTTATTTATACATATTTAGATTTAAATTTTTGTGACAGTTAAGAATTCTTTAGCCTTCTATGTATGTTCGTTAGCAAAATCCATTGTGTCAATATTTTTCAAAATGGCGACAAGTATAAAATTTCAATCACTCATAACTCAGTGGTGTTAAATTTCAAAAAAAGTTTGCTGAACATGAAACGTTAAGAAGCCTAAAATACATATAAATAAAATATAAAAAATATAGATTTTTGCTTCAAAACAAGCGATGAATCAGTTCGATCGTACCCCCATACTAGCTATTTTGAGACTTTCAGAAGAGTTAACGCTCTTAACTGCTTGGTTTTAAAGATTAAAAATTATTTTTTTTGTATCGCATAGAAAAACCGTGCACCCCCTATACGTTATGTATTAAAAAAACATATAAATTTTTTTTTCAAAATGGCGGCTTATGTAAAAATTTAAAGTGTCATAACTTCGCAAAATAAAATTCTACTAATAAATGTCATATACAAAAAGTGTTTAGAAACTTAATTTGCATTGAAAAACATGTTTTGAATATTTTTTTTTTAATAAAAACTGAGTCTTACGGTATATTGACAGGAACCCCGAACGAGCTTTTATGCGACTCTGCATATAGTTAACGCTCGTATTTGGTTCCAATTTGAGATATTAACTTTAATTTTTTAACAAAAATAGAGCTTTCGAATATGCTTACGATAAAGTTTAGAAAAATTTCTAAATAATGAAAAAAAGGTTTTTTTTTTCAAAACACGTTTAGTTTTATGAGTCGATCGACACACCATAAATACGCTTTTATTATTTGCAATATAGTTAAGAACAGTGTGAGCTAATTTATACATATTTAAGTTTGAATTTTTGTGACAGTAAATAATGCTTTAGCATTCTGTGTATGTTCGTTAGCAAAATCCATTGTGTCAATATTTTGCAAAATAGCGACAAGTATAAAAATTCAATCACTCATAACTCAGTAGTGGTAAATTTTAACTTAAAGTTTGCTTAACATGAAACGTTAAGAATCCTACAATACATATAAATAAAATATAAAAAATATAGATTTTTGCTTCAAAACAAGCGATGTATCAGTTCGATCGTACCCCCATACTAGCTATTTTGAGACTTTTAGAAGAGTTAACGCTCTAAACTGCTTGGTTTTGAAGATTAAAAATTGAATTTTTTGTATCGCATAGAAAAACCGTGCACCCCCTATACGTTATGTATTAAAAAAATATATAAAAATTTTTTTATAAAAATGGCGGCTAATGTAAAAATTCAAAGTGTCATAACTTCGCAAAATAAAATTCTACTAAATAATGTCGTATGCAAAAAGTGTTTAGAAACTTAATTTGCATTTAAAAACATGTTTTGAATATTTTTTTTTTAATAAAAACCGAATCTTACGGTATATTGACAGGAACCCCGAACTAACTTTTATGCGACTCTGCATATAGTTAACGCACGTATTTGGTTCCAATTTAAGATATTGACTTTAATTTTTTAACAAAAATAGAGCTTTCGAATATGCTTACGATAAAGTTTAGAAAAATTTTTAAATAATGAAAAAAAGTTTTTTTTTTCAAAACACGTTTAGTTTTATGAGTCGATCGACACACCATACATACGCTTATAAGATTTGCAATATAGTTAAGAACAGTGTGAGCTTATTTATACATAATTAAATTTGAATTTTTGTGACAGTAAAGAATTCTTTAGCATTCTGTGTATGTTTGTTAGCAAAATCCATTGTGTCAATATTTTGCAAAATGGCGACAAGTATGAAAATTCAATCACTCATAACTTAGTAGTGGTAAATTTGAACTAAAAGTTTGCTCAACATGAAACGTTAAGAAGCCTAAAATACATATAAATAAAATATAAAAAATATAGATTTTTACTTCAAAACAAGCGATGTATCAGTTCGATCGTACCCCCATACTAGCTATTTTGAGACTTTCAGAAGAGTTAACGCTCTTAACTGCTTGGTCTTAAAGATTAAAAATTAAATTTTTTGTATCGCATAGAAAAACCGTGCACCCCCTATACGTTATGTATTAAAAAAATATATAATTTTTTTTTTCAAAATGGCGGCTAATGTAATAATTCAAAGTGTCATAACTTCGCAAAATAAAATTCTACTAAATAATGTCGTATGCAAAAAGTGTTTAGAAACTTAATTTGCATTGAAAAACATGTTTTGAATATTTTTTTTTTAATAAAAACCGAGTCTTACGGTATATTGACAGGAACCCCGAACGAGCTTTTATGCGACTCTGCATATAGGAAACGCTCGTATTTGGTTCGAATTTAAGATATTGACTTTAATTTTTTAACAAAAATAGAGCTTTCGAATATGCTTACGATAAAGTTTAGAAAAATTTCTAAATAATGAAAAAAAGGTTTTTTTTTCAAAACACGTTTAGTTTTATGAGTCGATCGACACACCATACATACGCTTATAAGATTTGCAATATCGTTAAGAACAGTGTGAGCTTATTTATACATATTTAGATTTAAATTTTTGTGACAGTAAAGAAATCTTTAGCCTTCTATGTATGTTCGTTAGCAAAATCCATTGTGTCAATATTTTGCAAAATGGCTACAAGTATAAAAATTCAATCACTCATAACTCAGTGGTGTTAAATTTCAACATAAAGTTTGATTAACATGAAACGTTAAGAAGCCTAAAGTACATATAAATAAAATATAAAAAATATAGATTTTTGCTTCAAAACAAGCGATGTATCAGTTCGATCGTACCCCCATACTAGCTATTTTGCGACTTTCAGAAGAGTTAACGCTCTTAACTGCTTGGTTTTGAAGATTAAAAATTAAATTTTTTGTATCGCATAGAAAAACCGTGCACCCCCTATACGTTATGTATTAAAAAAACATATAAAAATTTTTTTAAATGGCGGCTAATGTAAAATTTTAAAGTTTCATAACTTCGCAAAATAAAATTCTACTAAATAATGTTGTATGCAAAAAGTGTTTAGAAACTTAATTTGCATTGAAAAACATGTTTTGAATATTTTTTTTTTAATAAAAACCGAGTCATATGGTATATTGACAGGAACCCCGAACGAGCTTTTATGCTACTCTGCATATAGTTAACGCTCGTATTTGGTTCCAATTTGAGATATAAACTTTAATTTTTTAACAAAAATAGAGCTTTCGAATATGCTTACGATAAAGTTTAGAAAAATTTCTAAATAATGAATAAAAGTTTTTTTTTTCAAAACACGTTTAGTTTTATGAGTCGATCGACACACCATACATACGCTTATAAAATTTGCAATATAGTTAAGAACAGTGTGAGCTTATTTATACATATTTAAATTTGAATTTTTGTGACAGTAAAGAATGCTTTAGCATTCTGTGTATGTTCGTTAGTAAAATCCATTGTGTCAATATTTAGCAAAATTGCGACAAGTATAAAAATTCAATTACTCATAACTCAGTAGTGGTTAATTTAAACAAAAAGTTTGCTTAACATGAAACGTTAAGAAGCCTAAAATACATATAAATAAAATATAAAAAAATTTAGATTTTTGCTTCAAAACAAGCGATGTATCAGTTCGATCGTACCCCCATACTAGCTATTTTGAGACTTTCAGAAGAGTTAACGCTCTTATCTGCTTGGTTTTGACAATTAAAAATTGAATTTTTTGTATCGCATAGAAAAACCGTGCACGTTATGTATTAAAAAAATATATAAAATTTTTTTTTAAAATGGCGGCTAATGTAAAAATTCAAAGTGTCATAACTTCGCAAAATAAAATTCTACTTAATAATGTCGTATGCAAAAAGTGTTTAGAAACCTAATTTGCATTAAAAAACATGTTTTAAATATTTTTTTCTTGAATAAAAACCGAGTCTTACGGTATATTGACAGGAACCCCGAACGAGCTTTTATGCGACTCTGCATATAGTTAACGCTCGTATTTGGTTCCAATTTGAGATATTGACTTTAATTTTTTAACAAAAATAGAGCTTTCGAATATGCTTACGATAAAGTTTAGAAAAATTTCTAAATAATGAATAAAAGGTTTTTTTTTCAAAACACGTTTAGTTTTATCAGTCGATCGACACACCATACATACGCTTATAAAATTTGCAATATAGTTAAGAACAGTGTGAGCTTATTTATACATATTTAAATTTGAATTTTTGTGACAGTAAAGAATGCTTTAGCATTCTGTGTATGTTCGTTAGTAAAATCCATTGTGTCAATATTTAGCAAAATTGCGACAAGTATAAAAATTCAATTACTCATAACTCAGTAGTGGTAAATTTGAACAAAAAGTTTGCTCAACATGAAACGTTAAGAAGCCTAAAATACATATAAATAAAATATAAAAAAATTTAGATTTTTGCTTCAAAACAAGCGATGTATCAGTTCGATCGTACCCCCATACTAGCTATTTTGAGACTTTCAGAAGAGTTAACGCTCTTATCTGCTTGGTTTTGACAATTAAAAATTGAATTTTTTGTATCGCATAGAAAAACCGTGCACGTTATGTATTAAAAAAATATATAAAATTTTGTTTTAAAATGGCGGCTAATGTAAAAATTCAAAGTGTCATAACTTCGCAAAATAAAATTCTACTTAATAATGTCGTATGCAAAAAGTGTTTAGAAACCTAATTTGCATTAAAAAACATGTTTTGAATATTTTTTTCTTGAATAAAAACCGAGTCTTACGGTATATTGACAGGAACCCCGAACGAGCTTTTATGCGACTCTGCATATAGTTAACGCTCGTATTTGGTTCCAATTTGAGATATTGACTTAAATTTTTTAACAAAAATAGAGCTTTCGAATATGCTTACGATAAAGTTTAGAAAAATTTCTAAATAATCAAAAAAAGGTTTTTTTTTCAAAACACGTTTAGTTTAATGAGTCGATTGACACACCATACATACGCTTATGAAATTTGCAATATAGTTAAAAACAGTGTGAGCTAATTTATACATATTTAAATTTGAATTTTTGTGACAGTAAATAATGCTTTAGCATTCTGTGTATGTTCGTTAGCAAAATCCATTGTGTCAATATTTTGCAAAATGGCGACAAGTATAAAAATTCAATCACTCATAACTCAGTAGTGTTAAATTTCAAAAAAAGGTTGCTTAACATAAAACGTTCAGAAGCCTAAAATACATATAAATAAAATATAAAAAATATAGATTTTTGCTTCAAAACAAGCGATGTATCAGTTCGATCGTACCCCCATACTAGCTATTTTGAGACTTTCAGAAGAGTTAACGCTCTTAACTGCTTGGTTCTGAAGATTTAAAATTGAATTTTTTGTATCGCATAGAAAACCCGTGCACCCCCTTTACGTTATGTATTAAAAAAATATATAAATTTTTTTTTTTAAATGGCGGCTAATGTAAAAAACAAAAATAGAGCTTTTGAATATGCTTACGATAAAGCTTAGAAAAATTTCTAAATAATGAAAAAAATTTTTTTTTTTTCAAAACACGTTTAGTTTTATGAGTCGATCGACACACCATACATACGCTTATGAGATTTGCAATATAGTTGAGAACAGTGTGAGCTTATTTATACATATTTAAATTTGAATTTTTATGACAGTAAAGAATTCTTTAGCATCCTGTGTATGTTTGTTAGCAAAATCGAATTTGTTAATTTTTTGTAAAATGGCGACAAGTAGAAAAATTTAATCACTCATTACTCAGTAGTGTTAATTTTTAACAAAAAGTTTGCTATGGATAAAACGTTAAAAAGCTTAAAATACATATAAATAAAATATAAAAAATGTAGATTTTTGCTTCAAAACAAGCGATGTATTAGTTCGATCGTACCCCCATACTAGCCATTTAGAGACTTTAAGAAGAGTTAACGCTCATAACTGCTTGGTTTAAAAGATTAAAAATTTAATTTTTAGTATCGCATAGAAAAACCGTGCACCCCATTTACGTTATGTATTAAAAAAATATATAAAATTTTTTTTTAAAATGGCAGCTAATGTAAAAATTTAAAGTGTCATAACTTTGCAAAATAATACGCTACTGAAAAATGTCGCATGGAAAAAGTGTTTACAAAATTAATTTGCATTTAAAAACATTTTTTATTAATTTTTTTTTTTAAAAACTTAGTCTTACGGTATATTGACAGGGACCCCGAACGAGCTTTTATGCGACTTTGCATATTGGTAACGCTCGTATTTGGTTTCTATTAAAGATATTAACTTGAATTTTTAACAAAAATAGAGCTTTTGAATATACTTACGATACAGTTTAGAAAAATTAAAAAATAATGAAAAAAAGGTTTTTTTTCAAAACACGTTTAGTTTTATGAGTCGATCGACACACCATACATACGCTTATAAGATTTGCAATATAGTTAAGGTCAGTGTGAGCTTATTTATATATATTTAAATTTAAATTTTTGTGACAGTATAGAATTCTCAAGCACCCTGTGTATGGTTGTTAGCAAAATCGAATTTGTCAATTTTTTGCAAAATGGCGACAAGTAGAAAAATTCAATCACTCATAACTCAGTAGTGGTAAATTTTAAATAACAGTTTGCAATAGATGAAACGTTTAGAAGCTTAAAATACATATAAATAAAATATAAAAAATAAAGATTTTTGCTTCAAAACAAGCGATGTATCAGTTCGATCGTACCCCCATACTAGCCATTTTGAGACTTTCCGAAGAGTTAACGCTCCTAATTGCTTGGTTTTAACGATTAAAAATAAAATTTTTAGTATCGCATAGAAAAACCGGGCACCCCCTATACGTTATGTATTAAAAAAATATATAAATTTTTTTTTCAAAATAGCGGCTAATGTAAATATTTAAAGTGTCATAACTTTGCAAAATGTAATCTTACTGAAAAATGTCTTTTGCAAAAAGTGTTTAGAATCCTATATTTTAATTAAAAACAGTTTTTATTTTTTTTTTTAAAACTAGTCTTACGGTATATTGACCGGGCTCCCGAACGAGATTATATGCGACTCGGCATATAGTTAACGCTCGTATTTGGTTTCTTATAAAGATATAGACTTGAATATTTAATACGAAATAGAGCTTACAAATATACTTACAATACTGTTTAAAAAAATTTAAAATAAAAAAAAAGTTATTTTTTTTCGAAAACACGTTTAGTGTTATGAGTCGATCGACCTACTATACATAAGCTCATAAAACTTGCAATATAGTTAAGGTCAGTGTGAACTTATTTATACATATTTAAGTTTTAATTTTTGTGACAGTATAGTATTCCTAAGCATCCTGTGTATGTTTGTTAGCAAAATCCAATGTGTCAATATTTTGCAAAATGGTTACAAGTATAAAAATTTAAACACTTGTAACTCAGTAGGTTTCAATAATATCAAAAAGGTCGCATAACACGAAACGCTTAGAAGCCTAAATTACATCCAAATAAAATATAAATAAAATAGATTTTTGCTATAAAACAAGCGATGTATAAGTTCGATCGGATCCCTATACTAGGCATTGTGTGAATTTAAGGAGAGTTAACGCCCTCAACTGCTTGGTTTTAAAGATTAAAAATTAAATATTTAGTATCGCTGCTGCCACGCCGCTGCCAGGACCATCGCATTCTTCGCCACAACAACACATACGAAAACATATCGTAATTTCATCCAAATTACTCCAGGGGGAGTACTGTGGCGACAGGTAACAATAAGGTTACAATTCACGTACGATATATAAATAGACGGGACAGAAACTCCAGAGAAGGGTCGCCCGATTACATTACGAGACTCGACTACTGGCGTCGCTTACGCCCTCGCCGCTTCCGCCGACTACTTGCCGCAGCCCCGACTATGTGCCGCCATCGTCAGCCACCGTTGCCGCTGACAGTCGCCGTCGCTGACCACGCGGCCCAGGAAGCACCCGGCGCCGTCACGCACCCGTAGGGCTACGCCACTGCGACACCGAGCTCCATCACGACGACTCCCAAACTGTTGACAACCCGACGTGAGCACGAGCTTCAGCACCAGACGACACGACCCCCACAAATAAATATAATTTTTTTACAAAATGGCGGCCAATGTAAAAATACAAAGTGTCATAACTTAGCAAAATAAAATCCTACTAAAAAATGTGGGATGCAAAAGTGTTAAGAAGCTTAATTTGCATTTAAAAACAATTTTTATTTATTTTTTTGATAAGCAAACGAGTCTTACGGTATATTGACCGGGCCCCCGAACGTGCTTTTATGCGACTTGGCATATAATTAATGCTCGTATTTGGCTCCTTTTGAAATTATAGACTTGAATATTAAATACGAAATAGAGCTGACAAATATACTTACAATACTATTTAAAAAAAAATTAAATTAAAAAAATGTTTTTTTTTAAACACGTTTAGTGAGTCGATGGACCCACATGATAAGACTTGTAATATAGTTAAGGTCAGTGTGAGCTTATTTATACATATAAAAAGTTAAATTTTTTTAACAGAATAGAATTCTTAAGCACCCTGTGTATGTTCGTTAACAAAATTCAATGTGTCTATATTTCACAAAATCGCGACAAGTATAAAAATTTAAACACTCGTAACTCAGTAGGTTTAAATTTTACCGAAAAGTTTGCTTTACACGAAACGTTTAAAAGCCTAAACTAAAATATAAAAAAAAATAGTGTTTTGCTTCAAAACATCAGTTGATGTATCAGTTTGATCGGACCCCCATACGAGCCATTTTGAGACTTTCAGAAGAGTTAACGCTTTTAATTGCTCGGTTTCAAAGATTTAGAACTCAATTTTTATTATCGTATAGATTTATTAGGCAATCCCTTAATATTCTGTATGAAAAAATAATTTAAAATTTATTGACAAAATGGCCGTCAATTTCAAAATTAAGTGTCATAACTGCTTTAAATCTTACCTTCGTGAAAAATGTTACATACAAAAAGTGCTTAGAAGGTAAATCTGCAGTAAAAAAAAAGGTAAAGACGTAAAGCGTCGCGTCATAAGAACGTTTACCAAATTAACGCTGTAATAAAATAGCGTACGTCAAATGCGCTGAAACTCATAAGATCTCTTGTCAAATAAGAATGCGTCATAAGAGCGCAAAAAACTATTCTTACAGTTGCAAATATAAAACACTAATCGTTTCAATAACAAAAATATATTATATAATATTTGTTCCCGGCCGACATTTGCGATAAAGTGTAGTTGTGTAAAATATATGAAAAAAAGGTCTGACGAGCCATATTCTTGCCCTATAACTGTACGCATATATTGCAAGTCAAGTCGATAAATATTTGTCAATTTAATGAAATATAACACAACAAATCTAATGATAAATTCACAATCAGCGTTACATTATAAGAAAAATATATGTATATCTTACTTTTGGGGTGGAGAGACATACTTTCGTATGTACGTAATAATTTTACGGTGTTAATTATTGCTCTTAAACTGATTTTTTTACCTTCAAAGGGTATCTATATTTTTATTATATTATTGTTTTTATTTATACTAGCTGTCGGTACCTCACTATCGTGAGGTACCGATAGCTAGCGAGTGTGCGAATACCGGACCCTCAACTTTTTGGGTTTTAAATATAATTTTTGCTTCATTCTGATTTTTTTAAATATTTTTTAAAATTTAATGGCTCAAATTGGACATTACTATTTAGGATTTTCAATGATAAACAAAATAGTTCAATCTTTAAAAAACTACTTAGCATTTTCAATTCATTTGAAAATAGGTTTACAACTTGACTAAATATTTCCAGAAGAAAACATTTTATATTATTTATTAGATTTACAACGTTAGATTTTATCGTTATATTGAAACTTAGATATTTAATGATAAATCTAAATATTGTATATCATTTATGAATAGGTTTAAAACTTGACTAGATAGCTACTACAGCATCAAAATAACCTCTTATAAGGTTGACAGATTGTTTTTTGTCCTTGTTTAAGGAAAATGTATGAAACACAATAAAATTTGTGAAAATAATGTTTTATAAAAAAAGTTTGAGGGTCAACGAAACACCTGTAATGTCGCTTTTGAACACATCTGGCACACGCCAAGTCAATGATGAACTGAATTCTTAGAAATATTTTGTCAAGTTATAACGTCATTCTTAAATTCGGAGCAAAATATTTTGTTATACTGAGATTAGTCTTCATTACAATGAAAACATTTTGTATGAAAGTTTTTCGGGGACAAATTAAAGATTCGTTATACTGGGAATTTCGTTATTTCGGTATTCGTTACAAAAAAATATCATTGTATTATTTTTTAAAATAGGTTTGTAACTTTACTAAATATTAATAAAACAAAAAATATCAAAATGTTTTCAACATAAAAAATAATAATAAAACGTAACATTTTGTATCATTTAAAAGTAGGTTTACAGTTTAATAAATAATAATAATAAATAGCATCGGTTACACACCGCTCAAAAATATCACTGATATGAAAAAATATTTTGTTACACCTTACTAACGCAACAACACAATCGATCATATATAGTTAGTGCAATGTGAGTGATTATAAGTAATTAATTGTGTTTTAGCGTATTTTAGGTGTTTGAGTGTCAGTTTTAACGCTGCATAACACAATTTTATCATAAATTTAAATTTTCGTAACAAAAAAGTTTTTTGGTGACACCATAAGTTACTTTATAATTAAAAAAAATATTTCTATGTTTTATGTGTAAATTTAAAAGTCATTTTTTATTTACATTTACTAATTAGAAGGAAACAATAAACTAAAAAATCTCAATGCACGTAGTATTAAAAACAAAATTGAAGATATTTTATACATAATTAAGAAATTAAACACTCATATTATGGCGATTACGGAGACATGGATCAATGATGGTGAAGAATATTTTTATAATATAGAAGGTTATCGATCTGTATTTGTAACAAGATTGAAAAGGGGCGGTGGAGTTTGTTTTTATATAAAAAATAATATTAATTATAAAATTATTAATGAAGACAATAATAACGTATTCTCTACCCTTGGAATCAAGATCTCAGGAATAGACAGATCGCCATTGAATATCTATGTTGTTTATAGGGCTCCAAATTGTATACATAATGATTTTTTAGAATTATTAAAAAATAAGTTAAAATTTATAAAGGGGAAAAGTATAATTTTTGGAGATTTCAACATAGACATAACTAAAAATACATACAACGTTAATGAATACATAACAACGATACAATCATTTAATTTTAACATTGTAAACCAATACTATACTAGAATTACCTCGAATACTAATTCATTAATAGATCACATATTATCAAACTCTAATTTAATAGGAAAAATTTATAATATAAATAATTCTATAAGTGATCATAATCTACTACTTATAGAATGCATAAATAACATGAAAAATATATCAAATAATAGAGTACCAATCAAAGAGAATTATATAATTAAATATAGACAACTTTATAACATAATAAAATCTTCTAAATTTAAATTATTAGAAAACGTAAATAAAGATTTCAATAATTTTATAGATAAAATTAAAATTGCAACAAACAAAAGTAAATACAAAATCGTTAACAAAAGTTCAGATAACATAAAATTAGCTAACGTTCCATGGTTTAATGAACATTTAAATAACTTAATTAAAAATAGAAATATTTGTCATCACAAATGGAAGTTACAACCAAGTATTATCTTAGCCCAAAAAAAAATCTAGCTAGAAATGCTGTAACTGCTTATAGAAGAAAATTAAAAGTAGAATATTATAATAAAATATTTAGTAATGATAATAATAATCAATTTAAAATATGGAAAAATATTAACCCTTTGCGCTCGTAAGTCGACTATGTGTCGACATCGTATTTCAAGCGTTGTACTCGAACGTCGACAATATGTCGACAAAACTTTGAATGCATTTATTGGCTTTGTGTTCAAGCAAATTTTGAAAATTTCAATTTATTAATAGTAAAAAGACTTCTGTTAAACACATTTCAGTAATATTGAATTTTTAACTTATGCAAATAACTCAATAATTTTAAATTTACAAGTGTAAGTTTATTGTAAAATTTTTCATCGGAACATGGTCAAAGCGCGCGCTGTTAGGACGGCATCGCGCTAGACTTGACAGATTTAGGTTGTCAATTATTGCTTTAAAACTGATTTTTTCCTTCTAAGGGCATCTATATTTTTATGATATGGGATGAAACGGGATCATATGCTATAATTGTGCATAATTATTACTTTATATTGTCTGTCTGTTATGAAATAAAAATAAAAATTTTAAGTCGGACAAAAGAGCGAGATGCCGTTATGATAGCAGAGCTCGCTTACTCGCTCGCACTAATAAAATGAGCGATTGACAACTATCGACCTGGGTACTCAACTCATACGATAATATTAGTCTCGACACATTTAATGTATTTTCGAGCTAGTAAATAACTAAATGATGTAAAACAGAATTAGTTATCTGTGTTTTAATTATTTATAAATACATATATTGATTTTCTTTTAAAAATTATCCATATAATTACGAATGACGATATAATATTGAATTTTTAAGGACGTGACGATGAATTAGATATTGACCGTGATATAATTACTGTGACAGTAATAGTATGCGTTTATGCTAAGACTATTTTTACCAATTTTAAGTATTTGAAGTTTCAAGGTTTAGGATAATCTTTTAATGTAATAATTTTTTATGATTAATTTATTTATATTTTTAAAAACTGTTTTAATAAATTCAAAACTTAAAAATTCAAAAATAAAGCCACGAGGCCAAACTACGCTGGTTCGCTCTAGGTATAAGAACACCTGCCAATCCAAAACAGATCCCCACAAAAAAACAATGTTATATTTATCATTTTTGCCTCAAATGGGCAAATACATACGAAAAACTTGTAGAATATTTGTCTAAATATAAAATTTGATCATTTTAACAAAATACAATAAAACTTTACCGGCCCCACCTATTTTTTTTTATGTACAAAAAAATTGGGTGGGGCCTGGCCCCGATTGCATTTATATTATCACCACAGCTGATATTTTTGAGCGCCATTTCGAAATTTGTTAATATGTGGGGGCACCTATTCATGCCATATTTTTAAAAATATTATGGTTCAAATAATTGATTTACAGCCTTAAATTATACTAAAAAGCCATTTTATTATGCTCAAATGCTTACGTCACCTTTTAATGTCCAATGAGTACTGGCGATTTTCTTGATGACACCTATAGAAGTCATCCGTGGTGAAAGGGTTAAAAGTCTTGTAAAACATATTTTTTTTCAGTGAGTTTTAGGATTGTATTGTACTTATATAAATTTATCCATATTTAACACTCTAAAGGTGGATGACTCAAATATGCGTCATTGAAAAACTATAGTTAAAAGTCGTTTATGCACAACATAATCAACACTTACACGTTTAATTTGATAAGATTTAAAACACAGTTTGTAAATTAGTGATATCTATTATATATTGTTAAGTATAATTACAGCTTACAATCAATGGATGTCGCTTAGCAGTTAGGGCTTAATTTAAATAATAGCGCATTCTTAATATTAAAATGTTTAGTTTGCTGCGGGGAACTGAACCGATAGTCTCTAGGATATCAGTTCAACGCCTGAAGGACTACGACATTCCGGTTATACAAGACAATCTAAATATAAAGTTGTAAAATCGCCATGACGCGCTTTGAATGTCTCTCTGTAAAACATATGACTGAAGAATATAGACAAGGTTATTTTGCTCATGTAACACCATAGACCAGGGGTCGGCAAACCTTTTTTGTGAAGGACCAGATTGTAAATATTTTAATATAGCTTTATAGCTTTATCATTTCTCTCAAATATTCAAATGTAGTGTAAATTTTAAATATAAGCACTGTTTTTGTTTTTAGCTCTAAGTTCAATCTGTTAAGAAATCTTATGATATCTGCAGCAAAGGCTAATTCTCAAATCTATTTAATATCAGATAATAATAGCCAAGGGCAGCGTTTTTCGTTGAAAAAAAATTTTAATCGCACCTATGATTTAAAATATCTTAGTCAACCTATACCATGACTGGGCCATTGGACTACTGTATGGTAGAGAAAGTCGAAATATACGGCTTATATTATG
Organism: Plectrocnemia conspersa; assembly: GCF_051122295.1. Lineage (NCBI taxonomy): Eukaryota > Metazoa > Arthropoda > Insecta > Trichoptera > Polycentropodidae > Plectrocnemia > Plectrocnemia conspersa. The sequence continues at coordinate 105,560 of NW_028277173.1, forward strand.
ATAAAAAAATAGTCACAGAACTGATGAAGGTTAAGTTCACGATAGTTAATAAAGTTTACGGTTAGTATAATAGTTTTATTAATACACAATAAATTTAAATGTTTTCTATAGTACCTGTTGGTGAATAGTGCATTTTTACAAAAAACTGCTATTTAGTTGTCTATTGATGTTACACACAATGTGCTTATCTTTTAGCAAATGTTCTCGCCGAAAAACTGGTAAACGAACAAATCTGAAGATGCTGTCAAATTTAAAGTGCATAACGTCACGGTGAAATACAAAGCAATAGGAGCTTGACGGTTGGCCGCTCTATTATAGCACATACTTTGATTTTTTTATATGTCGAATCTAACAATTACTTGCAGGCCAGATTAAAATAAGCAGAGGGCTGGATTTGGCTGTAATTTTCAGACCTCTGCCATAAACAGTGCATATATTAAAAAATATCTAATTTAATTTGGCCTTCTTTTTCGTATTTTAAATATTCCTATTCTAAGTGCACGTAAACGCAGGACAAATACCCCCTGGACATATATCTCCCATCAAAACTCCCCTGGACATTAACCCCCCGTACAAATAATCCCCTGTGCAAATAACCCCCTGACAAATAGCCCCCTGAAAATTAACCCCCCGTGTAAATAACCCCCCAGACGATTAACCCCCGCCACGTATAGAGATAAGTATGTTATATAAGTTGTTATTATTTATAATAAAATAATGTTTAATACGAATAATCAGTATCAATACTAATTTATTTCATTCAGAAAAATACAGAAGTTTTAAAATATCAATAAAACTAACACATTTACGAAGAATATATACGTATTGTATATTTTGTACTGGTTACCAGTGCGAGCAAAATTGTTATAAAGAATATTAAAAAAAAATAAAAAATATTATTAGGCTAGATACATATGTATGTATAATACAGCTAAACTTTGGTAATGGCGTCAGTATATGTTTTATTAAGTATAATAGAGCGTCACGAGACGTGTTAAGTAATATCTGTATTATCTTTATACGTGGCGGGGGTTAATTGTCAGGGAGGCTATTTGCATGGTGGGTTAATTGTCAGGGGGTTATTTGCACGGGGGGTCAATGTCCAGGGGGGTTTTGACGGGGTGTTATTTTCCAAGGGGTATATTTCCAGGCGGTTAGTGTCCTAGAACCATATTTCCTAATCTACATTATCCTTTATATATAGACCTTCGCTTTACTTTATTCGGAATCTCATTATCGGCAACTTAGCGTCAAAAGTGTTAAATTTTGCTTTTAAAAATCATTGGTTAAATCGTCAAAATGTATCCTTTTGCTTAAAACATATGTGCTGATGTGCATATTGTTTGTGTTTATTTATTGTAAGGTGCATAACAATTTTTCGAATTAAATATTTTTTAAAACGTTATTATATGTTTTTATATGTTATATTTAACTAACAGTATATTTTTTTATTTTTTATAATACGTTTATTGTAATCTGATTTTCTAAAAAGTCTAAAACTTGTTAATTGGAATATATTAACCATTTACCAAGAAAAAACAACAAATAAAAAAACTAAAAACTAAGGTTTTACTAAGAAAAAAAACAACAAGTAAAAAACTTGTGCTCTTTGTAATTTTAATCTTGATTAAATTATATTGTAATCATTATTTTTTTGTATAAACGCAAATTGTTGATCGATGTTATGAGCGCTAAACGCTATAGAACGAGCGCGATGCGCAAGATAATAAGCGCATTGCGCAAGATAATAAACGATAGGTGCAAAAAAAATACAAGCAGTCCAATATTTTAATTATTCAGAATTCATATGACATCTAGCTATTTACAAATTTCTTAATGGTTATAAACCCCTGCCGCTACATCACTCAGCTGTTTTTTTTAATAATTCATTTATTTGTTTTGCCGCGCATTTGATTGCGATGGACGAAAAATCATCTAAAAACATCATTACATTTACCTTCCTATACTATTTATACCTAATACTATGTCATTTATTTTTTGTGAATAGTAAGTACAATTCTTCGTGAACACATTTCAATAAATTATTCTTTTCTAAGTTTCATGGTTAACGTTTCACAAATTATTTAAAAAAGTACAATAAAAAAAGTTATTTTTCGATTAAAGTATTTAAATTATAATATATTTTAAATATTTAATTAATTATTTTTTAACTCAAATACTGACAAACTATCAATCTTTCGCTGTATTATTTTTAATTTGTAAAAAGATTAATCAAAACATGTTTTATTTCATTTTTACTTACAAAAATTGAAATTAAAAAAAAGCTTGAAATTAAATACGAGCTGGCACTACCCCAACCAAAAAAAAAATACGAGTGCAAAGGGTTAAAACAATTATAAAAAATACTTCAGAAACAAAGAATGAAAAAAATATTATCTTAAAAATTGATGGAGAATTAACTATAGATAAAAAAAGAATAGCCAATGAATTTAATAAACATTTCATCTTAATTGGAACATTTTTATCAGATCTAATTAAAATTAACATTGATGACATAAACACTATCACAAGTATGACTCAAGTTGACAGATCTATTTATTTTCACAAAATTAAATTAGAAGAAGTCATAATGTATACAAACAAATTAAAAAATAACTCAGCACCTGGTATTGAGGGTATTACAGTCAAAACAATTAAATCAATTAACAGTCTTATTGCTCCGATATTAACAAAATTATTCAATAAATGTTTAAAAGAGGAAAGGTTCCCTGAGTCCCTAAAAATTGCAAAAATAATTCCAATATATAAAGGTGATGATAAAAATAACACTAATAATTATCGCCCTATATCTATTCTACCAATCATATCAAAAATATTTGAATCAATTATAGCTAATAGAATTAATGAATTTTTAAAAAGTATACATTTTTTATCTCATTTACAACATGGATTTAGAAGCAAATCCAATACAAAATACGCTGCTTTTGATTTAATTAATGAAATACAACAACACCTTAATGATAAAAATAAAACTTCAGCAATATTTATAGATTTAAAAAAAGCTTTTGATACAGTAGATCATAACATATTATTAAAGAAATTAAACCATATTGGAATAGTTGGACCAACACTAAATTTACTAAGAAGCTATTTAAATAATAGACAACAAGTAGTAGTAATAAATGGTATACAAAGTGAATATGAGGTGGTCAAGTGTGGAATTCCACAGGGTTCTATTTTAGGTCCATTACTATTTAATTTGTACATAAATGATTTAACTCTATGTAAACTTACAGGAAGGATTCAACTGTATGCTGATGATACAGTGTTAATATATAACTCTAAAACATATAAAGACATGCAAAACAACATGCAGAATGATTTGATCCATATTAATGAATGGATGAGATTAAACAAATTAACAATTAATGAAAAAAAAACAAATTATATGATATTTAATGATGATTTTAATATTTCTCTTAATGTAAATAACTCTCTAATTACAAAAAGTGATAATATAAGATTCTTAGGTCTGCTGTTAGATAAAAATTTAAATTTTTATAATCATATTGATTATATAATAAAAAAAATTTTACCAATGTCAAAAATTTTATACAGGTTTCAAAATATTTTATCATATAAAACTAGATTAAGCATTTATTTTTCACACATTCATAGTCATCTAACATATATGTCTTGCGTCTGGGGGTTTACAAGTAAATTTAAAATAAAATCACTTCAGGTGATTCAAAATAGTGCCATAAAAATTTATTGAATTTACCGTTTGATACTCACACAAAAGACATATATATGAAAACAAAAATTTTACCTATAACTATCCTTCCAAAATATGAATTAATAATGATAACAAAAAAAATGTTAGAGGGAAAATCAACTATAAATACTAAATTTAAAATTAGAAAAGAACAACACAAATATGAAATAAGATCTGCATATGATCTACACATCCCTCAACCATTTTCAGTAAAGTTTGTAACAAATTCTTTAAAATATATAGCTTTTAAAACATATAATGATTTACCAATATCAACCAGAAATAACTTTAAAGAAATAAGAAAATATTTTTTAAAAAAATTCATCGAACTTTAAAAAAAAAAAAAAAAAAATGTGTGTATATGTTTATGTTTGTATATTTATATGTATATATGCATATGTATGGATGTATGTATATGTGTATGTACATTCTTATAATTTGTTATACTTATTATTTTGATAAGAGTTTAAATATGTTTATTATACTTTTTAATGTATAAGTTTTTATTTTTCATATTTAACATAAAACTGTAATAAAATGTAACCGTAGAATGAGTAATTTTATACTCATGCGGAATTACGTTAATAAATAAATAAAAAAATAAAAAAAAAAAATATCAAGCATCTAATCTGTTACTTTAGACCAAAAGTGCGCTTTAAAAATAATAATAATTTTGAAACCTTTGTCTTTTTTGATTAAAAAATATTTTGATTTACATCTTTTTTAAATTAAATGTTTTTCTGCGCAGCATTATATATTTTAATAATTAATGAGTGTAAAAAGTTTTCACTATATTTAAAATTAATAATAAACTGAAGATATTTAAAATCTATAATAAATTATTAATATTTAAAATCCATAATAAAAAATATTTTTAATGTTGAAAAAAATATTTTGAATAAATCTTGAAATTTTATTCTGAAACTTTTAATTTAAAAAATATTTTAATTAGTGTTATACATTTTTGTGTAGTTTACTTTCAAAGGCGTCAGTAAGAGGGATTTTTGCAATATTAGTTGGTTGGTAATGAATAGTACTTATTTTGAAACTTTGCCCCTTTTTGTTGAAAATATTTTTTAAAGCAAAGTTTCTCCAAAAACTAAAACTTTAAATTGCCAACGTTCGCCAAAATTTAGGTACATATTATATATACCACATATTACATATTATATATACCACATTATTTATATTATATTTTAAATCTATAAACTAAAAATATATTTTAAAAAACATTTTTTTTAGTATTTGATGATTTTTATACATATTTTAATAAATGTTTTACAATTTAAATCGTTAAAATCAATTTTGTTCGTTAAATCATTTTAGTTCGTTCTCAAGTGCGGGACTTCCCAATTTTGGTTACGTCTGACAGTTCTTCTGTCACATCTGGCAAGCGCTCGCTCTGCCCGCTGCGAAATATGTTTAATCGCGGCATTTTTGTTACAAAGTGACAATTGAAGATGATTCAAGTGATGCAGCATTTGAAATTATAGACAAAACTATAAATTGTGGGTGTGCCAGTAAGTGTTTAGTTATAAATGAATATTATACCACGGTTATTCTAACAAAGTTACTATTGACTTTCCAGGATCTAATATTAAAAGACAAACAGCGGTGATTTGGCAAATAAAGGTATACATACCGAAGTTAATTAAACATATTACCATGCTAGTAATAATAAAAAATATATGACATATTGTGACAATTTTGTAGAAGATGAAGAGATGCCAATCTACGTGTTTAATCCTCTACAGTACATCCATCAATTTTGTTCTTCGATTGTCGTTTAAATTTAATTTATGGATTACATTAGTAGTAATAGTGTGTTCAATGTTTACTCTTGATAAGTCTTATTGTTTTTTAATTATTTTTCAGAAGCAATGATGGAACAATTTGATGATCTATATGGCTACAACGTAGAATTGGTATATATAAACAAAGAGTTAATCTTCTCATGTTGAAGTCACTGTCAGCAAGTATTATCTTTTTATAAAGAACATACTACATAAGTTTGATGTAACTGAATATCTTAAATTTGGCTATTCAGAAAGAGGAATGATGGCACAGAACAAAAATTGTACCTATTTTGCCACATCGGAATTAAAAATAACCCACTCTTAGATATTTTGGCTATCGATTATTCCAGGTATGCAATCACATATTTATAATCATTGTAAAATGTCGTTTATTAGATAACATCCAAGAAAGTACACATTTATAAGCTGTCCGACAGCGCCGATTTGATCGACATTAACTTTCAATCCTCACATACTAAGGATATATTACACGTTCATGTTTAAAACATAACTGGTTAATTTAAAATTCTTAAAATCTAACGTATATGTGTATTAAATCGGAAAGCAATGATAATGTTTATGTAATATAAAAGAAAAACTCACTTTCCGGCCTCGGAGCCCGGCGACGGGATTTCAAAATTTGAAGATTTCATTACAAAGATTGTTTTATGATTGTTTATCTAATTTAATCAATGTATTCTTCTTATCCTAAACACATTATGTATATATTTAATTTTCATAGTTATAACACACCTAGTTAATTTGCAATCCGATTATTTATAAAAGCAAAAACTCACTTTTAGGCCTCGGAGCCCGTCGCCGGGGATTCAAAATTTGAAAATTTCATTACGAAGATTATTTTATGATTGTTTATCTAGTTTAATCAATGTATTCTTCTATTTCATTCTTATTCAGTCAAATGACGAATTAATGAAAATTATTGTCGCGTAGCAAAATTTTATTATTAAATAATAATTATTTAAAAGTGTTGTCACGGTACTGTCTATTTGAATTTGAATGCTTATTTTTCATTGGTCGAAGCTATTTGAATATTTGAATGCTTATTTTTGATTGGTCGAAACAACAGAACGCATTACCGGCGGCTCGAAAATCAATCGGAACAAATTCAATTTTAATTTTTAATATTATTTATTATCTTATATATAATTGTTCTAAAACATTCTCCGTTCAATTATCTACTTTGTAAATCGTATCGCTTTGTATTAACGGTGTGTAACAATACACGTAAACAAAGGAAATATATTTAATTATAATAATGTAGATTTTAACTTATCACAAATGTTTTAACAACGTAATGATTAGTTCAAATGTGTTTACAAACAAATTGCGCACTGACTACTCATCTGTCAATCTGCATTGACAGTTAGATTTTTTGGTCTAAACATCCGATTTAGCGGTTATTACATTTCTATGTTTGCGAACATTAGATAAATCAATCACAATAATACTCTGTAAATGATAAATAAGAGATATTTGGTTTTTGCCATTTAAAAACTATAAAAGTTTTTATAAAACATTTTAATACAAAAATACAATTTTTTACAATAAAATATTATTTTTACCATGCTATTCAGTAATTTAAAAGTTCCTTGCAATTGGAGTTTGCATAACAAAATTTTGCGGATTATACCTCATATAATATTTCAAATCTAAAAAACTTACGGTTACTGTTCATTTTATTGTTTCAAATGTCAGTATTAAATTTTAAAATATTTATATGAGAGTTTGGTATTTTTATAACGAAAAAAACACAACACTAACAAATAAATTGCTCGTCCATATAGATATCGTATCGAAACGACCTCACCGCAAGTAAATATATCAAGATTCAATTGTATGTCGTTGAGGTAAAATTATTTGCTGAAATGCTTTACCCCAAGGACGGCTCGTCACAGGGGCCAGGCCTCACCAGTAATTTAAATAGATGATTACCAATAATTTCGATATAAAACATTTAAATATATAATTGTTAGTATGAAATTTTAAAATTGACAGTCAACATTTAAGTAGTTATTATTTACACAACAGAGACGTAATTTCAGTTTATTTCAGGGGGAGGGGCAAAAGTTGGCCAGTCAATGGACGTTTTTTTTAATATTTCCATTTTTTGAGATTCATTGAATGACATTAACTTTTCTAGCCAAATTCAAGGGGTTGTTTGATCCATGTCAAAAGCAATAAAATCGAGCCGTCGCAGTGAAAACGCTCGGTTATCTAGCGTTCGTATTAAGGCTTTTTATAACAATATTACGTTTTATAAGTGAGAATCGAATAAAGCATATCTAAACCAGTTTTCGACCAATAGGAGGGCGAAAAAACCAATTATCTCTTCTCAGTAGTGGAAGGTCCTTGGGCCCACGCCCTCCTTCCACGGTCGCATCAGGCTCAGGAGTTTCGGCCCATGAGCGACCGGATGTACCTAGCCTGGCTTTCGCGCCTGCATACTGCGCATACAGCCGCTAGACCAGGCATCCTTCCTAGGTCGTCACGAGAACGACCTGGACGGGTAGACCGTCGCGATTTAGCTACTGATGGTCTCCGGCATCGCTATCCTTTTTGGAGACGGAGGTTGGATAGAGGAAGTGGGGGGAGGGAAGGTATGCGGGCAGTCGCGCTCCGCGTACCTGGGGTCTCTACGGGAGAGAAATGATTTTACGCATCCTGGAAAGAAAAATATTTATTTCATCAACTCATCCTTTGTGTTTGTTTTCTTTTTATTTTTTATTTATTTCTTTCTGCGGCCTAGCTCACTCCGATGAGAGGAGAGAGCTCGCGGGTGGCTCTTAAGGGGCTAATAATGTGGTCCTATTGAGAACGGACGTCTGTGCGGGCGCCATATGCAGCGCAGTATCTCTCGAACGCCAGAAGATTTCCCTTCGTGGCCACGAGATGTCTGTGTTGTGGAGGGCCATCGCCCTCGATTTCGAGCTTGGAGTGTAGGACTGCTCTCTCCTCGTCCATCATTGGGCAGTCCCATAGTATGTGTTCGGACGTCTGTAGCTCGTGGCCGCTGGGGCAGTGGGAGCGGTCTCTTAAACAAAAACGTTCATGATAGGCCCGGAAAGCTCCGTGGCCGGTCATGAACTGTGAGGTGTGGAATCCACAACGGAACCACCTGAGCTCGAGTCTCCCTAAGATCAGGGGGAGGAACTTTTTGGTCAGTAGTCCCGTTGCGGACTCGTTCCAGCGTTTTTGCCACTCTTCTAACACCGCGGCGCGAGTGACGCGCCGGATTGTCATCAGAGCGGCACTTGGGCTAGGCTCTCCCACTGGAGGGAAGAGCCTCTTGCCCGCTATTGAGGCCGAGCGGCCTCTCCCGAGGTGGTAGACCGCGGCTCTCATCTGGGCAGTTAAATCGATGGGTTCGATGCCGGCCATCACGCATATTGCCGAAATCGGAGCTGTATTGTAGGACGACGTGAGGAGCCTCAGCGGCGACGTCTGAGTTCTCAGCAGGATGGTGTTCGGTAGTCCGCGGGAAGATCTTTCGGCCCACGCACTTGCCGCGTAAGTGATTATCGGGATGAAAATGGCTTTGTACATTATCACCTTCGCCCTGAAGTTAAGGCCCCAGTGTTTTCCGCCTAGGCGATGCAGCCTGCACATTGCATTTCTGCTTTTCATTCCTGCCATTTTCAGGTGAGCGCATGGGTCGAAGTTCCTGGATATTATCATCCCCAGATAGCGGGCTTTTAATTCGAATTTAATTTTGTGTCCGTTCATACATATTCGGGGGGGGGGGGGGTCTCCTTGGGTCCAGGGATCCTCTCAGCAGCACAGCTTGTGTCTTGTGGGGGGCAAAAGAAAGTTTATTCTCCTTGCCCCAGGCGAGCAGGGTAGACAGTGCTCTTAATTTCTAGGCCGGTTCGGCTATCAGCGCTCACTAAGAGCAACAGATCGTCGGCGTGGTGGGGCCGGGTCGGTCGGGGTGAGGTCGCAGTGGTGGGGCAGAGGAGTCTCCAGGACGTCGTCGAACTGGACATTCCACAGCATTGGTCCGAGGACCGAGCCCTGCGGGCATCCTCTCTCTAAGGTCTTCCAGACTAGGCTTCCGCCTGCGTCGATCACCACTCGTCTATCCTTAAAATAAGACGAGATAGTTTTGGTGAGGTCGGAAGGGACTCCTCGCTTCCTCAGCTTGTCGATTATTCCGGGCCACCAGGCGTGATCAAAAGCTCCCGATATGTCCAGAAGTACTCCTACCACGTGCTTGCCGGGAAGGGTGTCGACTGTCGTTTTGGCGTATTGTATCGTCTTCTCAGTAGTAGAAAATTCACGTCAAAAGCAATAAAATCGTGTCGACGCCGTCGCAGTGGGAACTTTCGTTACCAAGCGTTTCCACTGCGATTGCGCCGACACGATTTTATTGCTTTTGACGTGAATTTTTTACTTCTGAGGGGTGATAATAATTTTTGCGCCCTCCTATTAACCAAAATTCGGTTTAAATATACTTTGATCAGCCCTCTTATATCAGAAGTTCATAGTAATATCGATAAGAATCATATTTTTAAGATATAGTGTAATATCGAAGCGCAGATAAACTATGGAGCAATATGCGAGATGCGACGTGTACTTCTTTTTCCGCTTATTACCTCCTGAGAGATGAGACGACTTAATTTGTATTTTGGACTCGACCTAAAGAATGACTGCATATAATTAGCTTCAGAACTTTAATTTGGTTAGGTTTGGGTTTTAACAGTAAATGAACGTTTCACAGCTGTTAAATTGCGTTTCATGAACATTTTAGAATAGCGTATAATTTTACTAGCACCTATCAGTTAAATTATATTTTTTAGTAGAAATGTATATCTACTGTTGAAAATGTATTTGGACTTGACTAGTGAAAATATAACTTCACTGAAAAATACACATTCACTGTAACATTTGTACATTTATGTATTTACCGGTGAAAATGTACACTGATAAGATTTCACTGAAATTACATATTTTAGAAAGTATTTTTAGGATAGATTCTATAGCGACCCAGATACAACGTCCGTCCGGAGACAGATCTGATAATGCAGTTAATATTTTTATTTACATATAAGATATCCTCTATGAGCTGAACAGCGCATTATCAGAGAATTTTCAATGCCAGATATGTACAATCATCACGATATTCATCCATGAGATTAGGAAAATCTAGGTAAACCTAATCTGTGATGATCAATCAGAAATAAAATTATATGATAATGACTAATTCTGATCTACCAAACACGATAGAAGTTTAAAAACACTAAGGTCCATATGGGATTCGAACCCAGGTCTTCAGGTTAATAGTCGGAGGCTTATACCACTTGTGTATTGTGCTGGTCAACTTTAAATGCTTACTGTTTTGGCGTTATCGATGAAATTTATATTTTCTTTTTATCCTCCACAAAGAGATAGACAGTTCTAATATTCCCACTGGAAACTTTAGTCGAAAGTGTCTAAATATTTGTTAGACACTAGGTGGTACATACAAAATCCACAGAAGTTATTTTGAAAAGTTATAGTGCAATCATTGGTGCCCTCGATCTCTTGTACTCTGTTGTTGAAATGACAGGTGATACAAGGCTTAAAGTTTACAATATTTTGCAGTAATTGAAAGAATTTGAATTCATGTTTATGCTGCATTTTTGGAACCATGTACTAGACCATTTTCACAAGGTCAATAAAGTCATTCAGAAATCAGATATGTTATTGAGTACTTGTGCAGGTTCATACAGTTCACTTCAGGTCACTTTAGAAGAATAAAAATAATAAGGAAACATGGAAGCGCACCTGGTCCGATGCCTTAGAAAAACTCTTCAAGAGACAAATTTAGAATAAAATCTTTTATTCCTATACTAGATGCACTTCAAACGAATTTAATAAGAGGTACTATGTACAATAATATTGCAAACATGTTTTCCTTTCTTGCCAATATATCGTTGTCAAAGCAAGAAATTCACAAGGTGTTAAACTGTTGATTGAAGCATACCCAGAATATGTTGATCTAGAACTAACTGATGAATTTTTGCACTTCCATATGTACGTTAGGGAAAGCTACAAGCCTGCAGAAAAGAGCCATTACCATATTTATATATAAAGAAAAAATCTAGATGGCCTCCCTCAATAACGAAGTAATCTTATAGCTGGTTTTTAGTTAAATGGTTACCAACTGTTCGGGTGAAAGGTCTTTTTCGAGTCTGAAAAGGGTAAAAAATGAAATAATGAGCACAATGTGCAAAATTTGTAACGTAGAGGCGAGCGTAACAGGCTTACTAGTAATGTTGTTTATTGCAGCACTTTATAAGTACTTATAATTCAACGAGATGCGTCCCACCGCAGCCACGCCGGTCATTCGAATCCATAAAAAATATTATACGTTAAAAAATATAAATGATAAGTTAGAATATGGTAATAAACAAATAGCAAGATATTTAAGTATAAATAATTATCCTATATAAAATTGTTTTAATCTTTCTCCGTTGGATAAGTTTGTTTCTGTAAAACTGTAACAGCATAAATGGTATTGACTCATTTGAAAGGTCTTAAGTAATTGATTTAAAAAAAATATATTTTTCGAGTATGAATAAAAACGATTTAAATATTTAATTGTTTTTTTGAACTTCATCGGCGCATTGAATTACATTTAAAAGACTCGAAATTCAAATATAATAATTCATTTTATTTTTTACATAAGAAAAAACAAAATGGCGCATGGTAGAATTTTTCGTGCGTTTTTACATGTGCATCGTTGGCTTTGACTGGTTATAAAGATTCAGAGGTCACATTAACTAGGTACGTTTTAACTATTACAATGTAAAATATGCGAGGATTAAAAGTAAACATCGATTAAGCAATGTAAACGATTATAAAACGTGTTTTTTCACAGTGACTCAACCTTCGTCATGAAATGTTGAAGTTTCGCGCTCCTTCGACGGGCCACCGAGACTGAAAAGTGAGTTTATGATTTGTAATACGTTAAATTTATTATCCTTAACTGTATATGCATACGATAGTTAATAACACGATGAAACGTTGTTATTAAAAATCATTCGAGTTACGTGTACACTTTTCTTCAATACGATAATTTTTCTCAAAGACTAGCCAAAATGCGGGAAATTTATTAGTAAATTTAGTATATTCTTTGTAAAACACTTGGTTACCTTTTTTAATAAAATTTTAATTATATAGAAGAGAAATATTTCAAAAACAAAATTAAAATACTTTAATAAACCATCGTCAAGCTTAAATTAGTAGTAAACCCAGCTTAAAGTTTCTTTAAACTTTACAGGAATGCTTCAAAGTAATACATTTTTATTCAAATTCAAACATTTTTAAATGCAATGTTTGAATTGGTAGTTTTTTATTATTTAGGGCTTTTTATTTATATTTAAATTGGTTTGAGTCAGTTCAGTTTTTTGTAAAATGAAGGTCTTCAACTCGCTTAGTACCGAAAAAAGATTCTCACATAAAATATTGTGAGAGTAGTGTAAGATTAATTTTGAAAACAAGCCTAACCGACCTAAACCTATAGGACTGTACCCTGATAAAACTTTGTATTGAATATTACTCGTAAAACAATGCCCTTACTACATATGTACTATATGATCTCTACGAATATACAATACGGCGAGTGTGTTCGTTCTTTTCTATCTTATCGTTGATTAAAAAGGCAATATCCAGCAGTGTAGCGCTCAGTAATAATAAATCACAATTAACCCAAGGAAAGAGACTGAGAAGTGTACATAGCGAGTGTCGGGGTAAAATTCTTTCATTTGATTTGCACTCCGTTTCGAGATTCACACATTACTGCCGCAGACTTGTGCAATTAGTTTACTATCGAGATCGAAAAGTTGAAGTTTTCGCTCTAGCGCATTTGTCAGACTGTCAGCTGTTTAAGTGGAGGTTGAGATTTAATTTTGTAATTTTTCAGCATAAACTTGATCCGTACATTCTAAAAGATAATTTAAACGTATTTTTGAAAGTTTATAACTCAGTCTGTCTAAATTTGCTAGCTCTGTGATTATAAAATTGTATCGACTTGTAGCGTCCTCTTGATAGCAGCTAAAGAAAGCCGCAATTTTTTTAACTATTTATAATTCTTGTCAAAGAATGTCCAATTTCATCTATCGATTCATTATTTCTTAACGCCTAGACAATGTGTATTTTCCCAAACATTTTAGATATTGAAGAATTAGTTATATAAATTTTGTAACTTTCGAGCTTCCGGATTCGTTAGGAAAGATGATATAAGTCTATAAATTGTTTAGATAAAGGAAAGCAGAAACTAAATAAAGTTTTTTCATCAAACTGATAAACATAAAATTTGTACGGCAGTAGTACCGAATAGTATTTATATTTTTGTGCAGATATGCAATGAGATTCCTGTTTTGTATTTTTTCTTTTGCTTTTAAATATAAATATGAGTTTTTTAATAGACAATTGACTTTATTCATAATCATAGATGGGCAAATTAATCTCAGTAATATTAATTTGTTAATCTAAGTAATACAAAACGCTCGTTACCTAGCGTTCCCAATACAACGTCGCCGACACGATTTTATAATTTTTGACTTCTTAAAAGTGATAGTTGTTTTTGCGCACTGTTATTGACCAATATTCGGTTTGAATAGACTTTGACCGATACTTTCATATCAGAAGTCTGTAGTAATAAGGATAGCTATCATATTTTTAAAACATAGTGTAATATCGAAGTGCAGACGAACTATGTAGCAATATTTGAGAGGGGGGGGCAAATGCCCCACCTGCCTTCCTCCAAATGACATCCCGGTCCTTGTGTGACAAACTTTAAACTGATTAATTTGTAGTTTTAAACGAATTACACTTAACATAATTTTTAAATAAAACGCATTGAGCATTTTCATAATATATTTAACAATATTACATTAACAATTATGATTAAATAAAGATATACAAAAAAAATATTTTTTGTGGTGGCCATATAGAAAAAAACAAAATTCCAAGTGTAGCGAGATTAGAGATCGACGAGTAATTCAAAATTTTGATTCTTAAAACGTCCCTATCTCCTTTGGCAGATGACGAGCAATAATGAAACCGAGCTACAGAAGTAACTCTATCATCAACGAAGTTTGGCCAGTCGAATCTCCACGCAGAAGGCTCTAAGCCCCCAAATTTTTGTATAGTTTTTTTTCCGTTTTGTGCTGTGCATTCGGTCGATTAAGTTCAAAATCATCTACGGACATGCATAACTGGTATTTTGTTACACCAACAAAAGCTATGAGTCTTAGTAAATTCGTGGGACACAAATCTTAGTTATATTATATAACACTTATAATGAGTCTTGTGCGATTAATTTCGCAGCGATTATAAATAAATTACACAAACAATTTATTTAATCATATGCTATAATTATAAAAAGAAAAAGTAGTTTATTTCAGTAAAATTGTGAAACAATTTAATATTTTTTTTTAGTATGATAATTAACAAAACAATCGCCTACGTGTAAGGGTACTTGGCAAGATTTACACCAAAAATATGTAGATCTAATCATTTTATTCGCATAGCAAACGCGGCACCTCCTTCGTATACGCTTTTTTCTCTCCGATATTTTTACCAATTGATGTTGTATCAATTCTCCGGATAATCTTTCGATCGGATCGGAACGAGAGCCATGAGATGTCGTAGGAATATCGATATCTTCTCTACTATCGCTTTTTATCCAAGCCGTTGCCAGACGAAGTAAAAAATCGTGGAAGTCGATCTTTCGAACGGAATCAGTATGTAAAGTTTCATACACTCGAAAGGAATTAAATAAGGCACAGTTGATTAAATACAACGAAACTTTTTTTGCCCATTTTTTTGTTTTTCTATAAATAGGATAGTAGTTTAAAAACCGATCGGCGCGATCTACCCCTTTCGTGTTTATTTTGTAGTCTATTATGCATTGCGGTTTTGGTAATTGATTACCCGTTTTTTTATCCCTTTTCCCCGCATCGACGATATTAGCATTATGGATAGTTGTGATTATTCCGATACCCCTTCGTTTGTCAGTTTTATACGATTGCAGCAATATTTCTCCTTTACGTATAAACTTTTCATCAGTTACTTTTAAATTTTCCGGTATTCTAATCATACCGCAAACCCTGATTTTATTTAAAAGTAATTTTCTCGCAAGTTTGACGCTATTGTTCAAATTATTGGTATATAAATGATGCCACTTGTTAGAATAATCGTTTAATAAGTCCATTACTGTATTTACTAAGTTCTGTTTTAAGCCGGAATACAATTTTAAGTTCAAAATATAACCCGTGGCAGAATCGCACGCCATCCTGACAAGTATGCCGTATTTCGTAATTTTACTCGGGTCGTATACTTTAAAGTTTAACTTTCCGCACCACGGTATCGTGCTCTCGTCGATGGATATATTCCGTCCTGCATTAAAATTTTCTTTAAATTTTTTTGAAAAATAATCAATTAAATGTTGTACCTTAAACAGTCGGTCGGCGTTCGGTGGTATATTTACAGTGTCGGAAAAGTGCAAAAATTGTAAAATTTGCCGAAATCTATTACGACTCATTGTTTTTGAAAATATCAGAGTTTCAATCGAAGGATTATTAGACCAATAATCGTTAATTTTTGATTTTCTCACCAATCCCATTAATATTACCAAAGCAAACCACTTTTTTAATTCGAACGCCGTAACATCGAACCACTTTCCGCTCTTTTTAGACGTTTTATATTTTTGGTAATTTTGAGCGCGATATTTATTCGTTTCCATAGCGATAAATTCGAAAAGATCGTCTCCCATGAAATAATTCACGACGTCTTCTACGTTCTCCTTATCCTCAGGTATTATACGCGGTCCCGTCGAACCTTGAAAAGGTTCATTCGTCCTCGGCGAATCGACATTCGACCAGTCGACCTCGTCGTCTTCGTCGCTATTACTCGTGGTATGAAAAGCGCGGGGATTTTTCCATGTTTGTTGGAAATAATCATCTTCAGAGAGATGACCTACGTCTTCTATTACACCATCGCTGTCTTCTTTATCTTCGATGTCGCCGGGAACGTCGGAAAAGTAGTCGGTGTCCTCATCCTCTGAATAATTTTCAAACTCTTCGGTTTTCATTCTAAACGAGGGATTAAAAAATAATAAGATAAGTTCAAAAACCTCGAATAAATTAAATTTAATAATAATATTCTAAAATGTACGAAACACAATGCCTTTTATATATTATTACTGATGTTATAAACTTTTAATATTTGTCATTCGTACGGCAGACGAATAGAAATTCACAACATGCGAGAATATAACGCTATGCTTCACACTTGCATGCGTCGGCGCACCAAAGGGCTGCGTCGAAAGAAATAAGCTTCACTGTCAATTGCTAAATCTAGACCTGCCGGACTAGCCCTCCCCCTCTTCCATATTATTAAAGCTAATTTCCTTTTATGTTATATGCGCAAATATCTCCAAATACAGCAACGATAGACAGAAATAAAATTTGCACGAACTTTACATTTGTATATATTATTATTTATAAGATTAATATATATTACAAATAACAATGGTCCTAATTTGGGTCCCCGTGAT
The DNA here is from genome assembly GCF_051122295.1 of Plectrocnemia conspersa. Lineage (NCBI taxonomy): Eukaryota > Metazoa > Arthropoda > Insecta > Trichoptera > Polycentropodidae > Plectrocnemia > Plectrocnemia conspersa. The sequence continues at coordinate 122,655 of NW_028277173.1, forward strand.
ACACCGTGAGATATTATTTTTTCTTTGAAATAAGCATTATTTATTTTAACTTTTCGCTTTCTCTTTTTTAAATAATTATCAAACCGTCTTAAAAATATTTCATCAATAATCTCTAATTTTTTTAACACTTCCATCTATTGTTTCGAAAGCTCTCTTGAAATCTAAGAAAACTGCTCCAATGATTTTGTTCCTATCCGTGGCCAGCAACTAATCATTTATCACTACTTGTAATGCAGTCTCTGCGAAGTGCTTTTCTCTGAATCCCGATAGTTGTTCACACAGAATGTTTTGTGAAATGATATAATCCTTTAATTGTCTGATTACTACTTCTTCCATCGCCTGTTTCATACAAGGCAACATGTTAATTGGCCTCATTTCCTCAACCTTTTTATTATTTTTTTATTTAAGGTATAATGTAATAGTAGCAATCTTTAAATTATCAGATATTTATCATTCAGTGAGTGCTTTATTTATTAATTGATGTAATTAAGTTCCTAGTATTTCTCATGTTTCTTTAATTATATTTTCATTAAATTTATCAGTACTGGTTTACTTTTTTTAATATACAAATTATGTTGTGAATTTCTTCCAAAGATAATGATTTAAATTCTCCAAGTTTTACATTTAATGTTTCATTATTGTATTGTACTAATATATTGAACTGAAGCATTGAATTTACAATCTCTTCTATACTCTCAATGCAGTGGGTGTTCATTTTTCTGCTATCAAATGGTGATATTTATATTATATATATATATATATATATATATATATATATATATATATATATATATATATATATATATATATATATATATATATATATATATATATATATATATATAACCATCAATTTCCATATTTATTATGTCGTTTCTCTGAGTAGGGTTAATTATTTTTTTTATTGTTTTCCACATCTTATTCAGATCATATTTTATTTCATCTACGGACTTTTCATACCCTTTATTTTAGTTATTTTTAATGCTCTGACTGCCACATTTCTACAGTGTTAGTATGTTTTTTAATTTTTTAACTAAAACTTTATATTCTGCTCATTTTGTTTTTATTATTTTAAATATTTTGTATGATTCATCTATGAGGCATTTTTAACATCATTAAAGCGGTCGTTTTACGCTTTTATTCGTAGTTTTCGGAGTGCCGGTTGACGATTTGTGGTAGGACGTTTGTACAGCGAACTGTACAAAGTGGACCTTGCGAAATTTTCCAGTTGAATCTTGACACGTTTTGACGGTGATCCTTCGACAGTCGTCGATATTATTCCTCAAGTGCGTGTCCTGGAGATGGTTGCTCAGACAGGAGGCGAGGTGTAGATCCGAGTTCAAAGGAGTAGTCAAGTCGAGCGAGGATGAGATCTGAGCGGCGAGTTGTAGTCCAGTTGAGTATTGTAGAGTCGGATGTCCAGAGTCGAATGATAAAGTGAACTTTTTGGCACCGCCTTATATTCCCGGTCGGGTGCGCAAAAGTATCCCTACTCCGCGCGTTGCTTGCGGTGGCGGGGATGCCGCGTCATTGTACGGCGCCGCTTAGTTCGGTGCAAGGCTCAGCGGGACTTCACTTTCGCATATGCTGCGTCCCGGACGGTCGTCTCGGGATCGCCATATCATTATTAAACCACAGTATTGGGTTGAATTGATATTCTGTTCTAAATTAAATTGACGTTTTATTTTACTATTCACAATATTCATATAAATATTGCTCCATATTATATTAACATCCATGTTATCTACATTCCAGTCACATTTTTGTAATTCTATTTTTAATTTGGTGAAATCCATTTTTTTAATTATATCGTTATTTTTTTCACCTTAATTACATTATGTTTTTCTATATAAATTTATACAATAAAATGATCAGTAATTCTTAAAGTTGTTTTCACTTTATATTGTACTCTTTTACTTTTAGTAAAAACTAAATCTATTTTATGTGCTCGAGTTATTAGTTGTCCTTGTATTTTCATTACCACATTGTAATTCAAAAATATTTGTCCATTTTTCTATTTTTGAAGTATTTTATTTGTTCCAATTAAAACTCTAATCTATTAAATGGTTTCAATAATTTTATCAGAACTCCATTTTGAAATATTATTTATGAATTCTAAGAATGAATTTGGTTCACTATTTGGAGATCTATATGCTAAACATAATAATATGGTAGTATTTTTCCACGATAATCTTTACCGTGATGGACCAGTATGTTTTTTCATTCTTATTTTTAAATAGTATATTATAATTGATAGTTACAAATCGATATTCAATAGAAACGGTCGTTTGAATACCAAACGCAAATCCAAAATCCAAATACAGTTAGGGGGTGCGCGAACCAGGGCCGGCCTGAGAGGCAGGCAGTACAGGCGATCGCCTGGAGCGTTAGATTTTGTGGGGCGCCGTAATACCAAATAAAGGCGCAGTATTCACTTAAAATTATCAAACAATATTGTTAAAGAATATAATCTGATATTATTTGCAACGCTGATGTGCTGTTGACCTAAGCGATTCGCTGGAAAGCAATAAAAACATGCATATAATATTTCCATTTGATGCGAATTCAAGAGGGTGGAAGCCGCAGCGTCAGGCTGTTGAAAGATTAACAGTATGGAGAGAAGAACACCGACGGCGATCCTACATAGATTAAATTCGCTATTAAGCGACTAAATTTCATATATACTGATCATTAATTGGCTAGGTACACTCTTCCATATTTTTTAACTTGATATAAATCGAGCATCATCAACCGTTCGCCAGTTAGGTTGGGTTCACTATCCCATTTTTTTAACTTCATATAAACCGAACGGGATCCACCCCCCGTAGTACTACGTTATTTGTTAGTCTCAATAGTGTTTCTCCCGAGCGTTTTTGGGAAAAGCTCTCCTGACCACCTGCAAATCTATTGCATTGCATTTGCATAGCATTAGCTTTGCTTGCCACTGCATTTCTATGCTTCATCCTTGTACATCACTTTCGTGATGCCTCAGTTCCAGATTTAGCCCCCGGTACCTAAGGGCCGGGCCCTTATTAGCCAACTGGGGTTGAAATGCAATGCTTTGCTCGTCATTGGTAGTCCAAAGGACACTACCTCGGTTGGGTGTTCACAGAGTTTACTTCCTCTCAAGAGCTTGGGGTTTCCAACTCGAAAGAGGTCCCTCGAACTGTACATGGTATATTTACATATTGAAAAATATAGTTATTTGACGAGTCGAAAGTTTTTTTTTTGCAACCCAGATTTTTCTTTGCAGGCTGGAATACAAGTCCGTTGTGTAATGATAGATAGTGAAGCCAATAAGTCAGCCGTTCAGGTTTCAGAAACATATGCGTCACTTTTTCAGGCCTGTGGAGTTCAAAGAGCTAATTATTACAAAGACGAAGGACTTTTTAGACACTCGATGTTTTAGAAAACGTCGTTTAGAAAGTTGCTTTCGGAAAGGTCTAAATATAAATTTTTCATATTCATTTTTTCGCAAAATTTATTGTTAGTTTAAAGCTGTATGAGTATATGGGATTATTTTGTACTGGCATAATTTCTGTACTTTTAATGAACTTATAAATAAAAAATATGAAATAATTACTTTTTATTGCAAAGAACGCATCTAAAAGAATGTCCTGAATAATTAGTAGTGTGTTTCAGCATATGTTCATCCAAAGCGGGTCCAAGTGGTACCATTTCCTTACAAATATGACATCTATAAGGTTTAGGCTCGGGATATTTATTTTGTATTTCAATCGTAATATAAAACTAAATAAACTCATATACTTATAACTATCTTCGGGTCGTAAATAATGTGCAGGATTGTTTCGAGTTGCTTTCACGTAGTACGTTCTGTCATCTGATGTTATTGCATTTGAATCATAAGGTATTCGCTCGAGTGATTCGCTTTCAATCTTACACGGTAGTACATCATTATCTGGTGGAATCTGAAATACATAAATATTAAATTTAAATAAGTAAGTCGAGTGTTATCAGCGATTAGGAAAAAGGGCAAATTCAATTAATTAAGTTCTATAGTACTTATTAGTAGCATTTATGCGTAATTTGTAAAACTGTTTACGATGTTATATTATGATAACATACTTTTACAGTCTTAACACGTTGTTTGCGGAACACATAAAACTAGGTTTTTTTTCAATTGTAGCTTGTATTTGGGACCCGTAAAAATACGTTTTTTGTTGACTGGTGGTAGACGTCGGGTAACATATTTATACGGGTTATTTTTACGATTGATTTCATCACTCTCCGTTAGATGCTGATGCAGCTAAATCGCGACGTGAATCTATATTATATAAACACATGGTATTTATATCAGATTTTTAATGGGCTGCTTTTGTATTGCAACTCTGTTCAAACCTTTTTTTTATACCTGGATAGGGATGGTTCATTTACATGGGGTTGGTGGAAAAGATTTTGTGGCAATAGCACATCCAACAAATTTGCCCGTCACAGGTGCCTGGCGGTCAAATCTAATCGTGTGTGGTGAAAAAAGACACAGATTTGTCTGTCCGTGCTCAAAACAAACAGATCTTTTTGTTTGTCTATTCTTAAGAAATTACTTCCAAATAAATAAAAACCACCACATATAATAGCAAGTTTTTGATCTTTTGAAGATGTCTGAGTTCAGACAGTTTGCGTGTGTGCTTAGTTATTGTGATAGTTTTACTTAACTATTATAAATGGTTCTTTAATCGATCTTTAGAATTTGAAAACTTAGTATATGGTGAGTTTGGCATTTAAAATTTTATAAAATTATATTAGACCTCCAAATTATACCCCCAAACAATGTGTTAACTAGGAATTGGGTCTTGGGTATTACCAGCATTACAAAATACACTACAGGTAATATAAGAAATTAAAAAAAGATAGGTGTACATTCCCAAAGAAGCTTTTACATTGAATCGTTTTCAATTCGGGAGAAAACATTGTAACTTGTAACATTGTAAAATACACGTTTGAATAGCAGTCAATCAATAAAAGATTTTCAAAATCAATAAATTAAAAATAAATAAATAAATTTTACATTAGAAACACGAATCAATAAGTGTAACTGAGAAGTACATAAAGAAGAAATAGAACAATTAAATTTAAATGTATATTTCACCTCATTTTTAATCAAGTCTAAATCGACTCGATCGATTATTCCCGAAGCTTTGACGTTTCGTTTTTCCGACGAGTTTAAATCCAATTCATCTACATCGGATAAGTCTTCCTTAATCGTATACGGTTCGAATTCAGCGTTAGTTTCTGTAAGGTTACCGACAAATTCGCACTGAAATGATAACAATATTCTATTCATCGAACAAATTTTGTTTGATGAATACAAACAATTCAGAATAAAATAAATCATACCTCTTTTTTTATTTTTTTCATTCTCTTTACCAGTCCACAGTCGAGTAAATGTTGAGATTTGTTTACTTGTCGGTGAAATTTATAATATTGCTTAACGTTTCTAGCGCAGCGTTTGCATATTTTGGTGGCGACGTCTCTCGGTTTTATCTAAGGTCAACGGGTTTATAAACATACGTCGAAAGGACGAAAGTGACACTAAATCTTACCCAAAAGTTGAACAATTTGTGGACTTTCCTAAGGATAATGCCTTCGTATCCGTTTACAACTCGCGAGCTATGTCGTAAACACAAACGACAGTAAAAGCTAGTCATTTTGTCGTTTCAAACTTGTCACAAACGTCAGTGCGAACGTTGTGCGTCTTAGTACCAAATTTTTCGGCCATGACATTATTACCTACTATTTTTCATACTAAAGGGGATAAAAATATAATATTTAGGGTGAAAACGATATATTAAAAATAGCTTTAGTTTTAAAAATATATTACTTCATTATAAATATTATTTTTATCAAAAACGATAAAATAAAAATATATTTACTTTTATAAATTAAGAATTAGCGACTGATTTATTTGTCACACAGAAAGAAGCGTTAATATGCAGGATAATAAAAAATAAAAATATTTTATATTTATGTGTTATAAAATATAGGTCATATGAATATAAGTTTGTATATGAAAAGGACAATGGAATGAAATTTCTTGGAACGATTCAGTTAAGAAACCATCCCTTAAAGGCGCACAATTGTTTTTGAGGAATCTTGTGGCGATTACGCTAAGCTAAAGATTTTATCGTGGTAATTGATTTAATGGATCTTTTTGTTTGATTTAAGAAATATTTCCGAAAAAAAATCAAAAAAAATGTTCTGAAAACTTAGAATTAATGTGTAAATACAATTTATATTTTTTGCTCGAAACTTTAAATATTTTGCCTGAAATTTTTTCAGTGCTGATTTTAATGGTTATCTGTTAATCTCATCCTGCGTGAAGTCTTATTAGTCTTTAAAAAAGAAAATAGGTTTTTACACAGGTATGTACTACCACATTTTGCTAATAGTTTTGCTGTAAGCATACGCGTTTCAATAACATAATATGGCAAGTAAAAATCAAGAATACCAACTTCGTTATTGTTTTTGTACGGAGTTGCAGGGAATTTTTATCAATTACATTAAAATGTTACTTTTTACTTTTTCGGCGTTGAAAACAAAATGTAGTACTAAATAATTTATTTTTAAAATCACAACTGATATTTTCTTGATTTAATTTCGATATTTTTAGTATGTATGAAAAATAATAATATTACAATTTTGTAGTTGATTTTTCTAAATGTAAGTTTTAATTTGAATGCTTTTATGTAGTCCCACATAAAAGTAATAACTTTATTTCGAACCTAAAACTTCAAATTTATATCAAATAAGTGCCGCGTTATATCTGTAATGAAGGCCAAATCCTGCAATCAGTTCGGTTCTTCAAATTGTTTTACTGACTCTAAAACATTTTAATTTCATTGCGAAATTCTCAAAATTGTATTCAAGTTTAATACCAGGATAGATTCATATGGTTTTCTTTTATATGTAATGTGTTTTCTTGTCAATGTGTCAATGATAACGTGGTGGATGGAGGGGAGGAGCGCAAGTTTTAGTTCTTGGACGGGGCGTTGAATATCCTTGGGCTGGTTCTAATTATCCAGTACAATGCGTTACTGTAGTGCCAAGACCAAAAAGCATGTCAAGTTCGATCAAATGTCAAGGTTCTACATACTGTTTTCTTTGATTATTACCATGGCCTTGTTAGATTTTTGTCGTTTGCGTGAAGCAATCCAAAGAAAACGACCGAAACTGTAAGCAATCTCTTGGATTTTGCACCGCAATGCCGCACCGGCTAGTTAGCCGTAAATTTAATATTTTATTGGGTGTTTTTAATATTTCTGTTCCCGGATTAACTACTTCATGCTTATGGCTTTTTAACGAAAAAGAAACTAAAATTATCATATTTTTTGTTTTAATATTCTATTTTACAATTTTTTACTTAATCTAAATATTAAAAGAGTTGAAGACAAAACAGGTAAAAATTTTCACCGGTAGATATATATTTGTACATTTAAAATATAAATTTTCTGGCTGATTCTAGTACAATTATTTGATTTCATTTTTTCCATATGTAGTAATACATACATTTACATACTAACCATTATTTATTTACATGCGATGTATAAGTGAAGATGTATTTTTTAGTAAAGTTACATTTTCATTAGTGAGGTCCAAATACAAAGTAGAAAAATATAATTTAACTGATTGAAATTATATATTATATATGCCGCTTTAAAATATCTATGAAATTCAATTTGACAGTTGCTAAACGTCCATTTGCTGTTCTTACCCAAACCTAATCTAAAGAAAGTTCTAACACTAATTGTAGTATATAAACTTTTTAAAGATTAAGTCCAAAATACAAACTAACCCAACTCTTCTCTCAGTGATAAATAAGCATAAGAAGAAGTTAGATAGTCACATCTCGCATATTGCTCCATAATTTATCTGAACTTGAATAGTACCAGTGGCTTAGCTAGGGTATGTGCAGCCCAGGGCGAACCTTAAAATTGCCGCCCCCCCCCCCCCATACATTTTTTGCAGGGTCATAAAATCAGTATTTCTTAAAATAATAATTTGATTATTATTAAGCTCTTGTTATTCGTGGATTTATATATGTTTTAGTGCATTCAGGGTTAAGAACCACACGAAACGATCCCATCGCGAATATGCCGTCCCCAAGCAAGATCCACTCGGGGCGGCCCCCCCCCCCTCCCTAGCTACGCCACATTACAGTACATTATGTTTTAAAAATATAGCATACATGAATTATGATATAAGAGGGCTGATAAAAGTATATTCAAATTTAATTTTGGTCAATAGGAGGGCGCAAAAACAATTATCACTTCTGAGAAGGGATAGTTGTTTTTTACGCTCTCCTATTGATAAAAAAATCAGTTTAGATTAGTTTCACTCGATTCTCACTTATTGTAAGTCGTAATAATGCTATGGAAAGTCTAAATATGAAAGATAATTAACTGAGCGTTTCCACTGTGACGGCATGATTTTTATTTTATTTTATTTATATTTATAGTTATGTAATTTTTCATGAGTAAGAAATAACTCATTTAATGGTTACTATTTAAAACTGTAAATGTAATACGTATACATTTAGAAAAATATATCAAGTATACATAAAATATTTATTAATAAAATTTAAAAGAACAAATAAAAAAAAGTAAGAAGCATGTTGCTTTTGACGTGGATTCTAAGCAGGGATATCTTCTTGAATTTAGCCATACAAATGCATGTCATTTAATAAAATATATAAATTCTAATGGAATCGAAATATTAAAATAACTATAACTAACTAGCTAGCCTTTGCTTACCCCTGGAAAAAGCAGAAACAGCGTTCCTGCTCAACAATATTTATAAACGTTGCTTGAGCTTTCGATAAACTATTTTAAATTTTGTGGCGGCCACATGTGCCACATTAAGTAAGCAAAACGCGAATTTACTGACACAACGAGATAAGGGGTGATTCGCCAAAATTTCGACGAATCATCCCAATTTCTGAAGTTTGGGTTATTATGTATTTTTCGTTTGTTAAATATTAAAAGGATACAAATTGCTTAAGTGGTACAAAATATATGATCAAAACTTGTGGTACAATTTTATTCTGCATAATACAGTGATAATAATATATTTATATTTTTTTTTATAGTTATTAAGTATACCTACTAAAACAGATAATATATCTGAAAAAATAAAAACAAATTAATATTTATTTTTAAATGTATTACTGTGAAAATACTCACATCAGGATTATTTTTCTGAAGGCATACGTGTACATCGAACGCTCTTTCGCATCCGTCTTTACCAGGTACATCTATTGATTTTTTCAAATATAAAATTTTTCTGTACGTTTTGATATTATTTATTTAATTAATTACCTAAATGTTTACACGCGTTGATCATGCTTGTAAATTTATCTCTCCAACTATCCGGAACCATGCTACAAAGCATGTCGTAGTCTATGGAGCCATCGTCGTTGACCTTATATGAATCGAATCGTGTAGATTAGCAAAATTAAACGAGTACTATAAATATTAAAAAATATGTATTTAGTATTTACTAACAAAACTAGCTTCCTCCATTAGGCAGAACATATAACATTTTAAGCTTCTATCGTCGGGAAACGTGCCAGTCTCACAATCTTTGATTACCTCTGAAACGACAAATAGTAATTAACAAACAGTAATTAATAGTAATTAACACCAAGACAGCGCTCGCCCTCGTGTATCTAAGGAGACGATAGAAAATTTCTTGGGAACTTCTTTCTCGCCCACCATATTTTTCAGACATTGCTCCAAGCGACTATCTTCTATTTAGATCTCTGCTACAACTTTTAGGGCCCATACGCACTGTCGGCTAGCCGCCGGCGACTGGGGACCGCCGGCTCAAAAACGCAGGTAGCTAGGCTAGGCGGCTAAGCCGAGCGACTCGAGGTCGGGTAGTACATTCGCGAAGAAATTGCAATATTAATTTTAAAGAGAAAAAAATATTATTTTATTTTCAATATAATATTGAATTTCCCCGTATGAAACGCTTTTTGTTTCCCAAATGCAATTATAAATGTATCTGTATTATGTTAATAAAATTAATTTAAATTGAGAAGCAAGAAATAATATAAAATAATTATACATATTATTTCACAATATTTTTTTTTCGTTATCAATATTCATATAAAATTATTGTAAACGATTCGGGATTCAATTTCTACGATGAGCGTTTCTGTGTCGAAGCCATTTTTTGTGAATGATGTGTAAGTCGCCTCGAAAGTCGCTCCTCGTGCGAATGCACTCATCTAAACCCATGCTTTTATAGGTTGCCGCGACAGGCAAGTCGCCTGTGCATCACCTCTGCACAGGATCGCGCCTGACGCTCCGGCGACTCGGCGCCTGCGTGCGTATGCACCCATTTAAAACCATATAAAGTACAGTCGCCGGGCGGCTAGTCGCCGGCGACTAGGGACCGCCGGCTCAAAAACGCAGGTAGCTAGGCTAGGCGGCTAAGCCGAGCGACTCGAGGTCGGGTAGTACATTCGCGAAGAAATTGCAATATTAATTTTAAAGAGAAAAAAATATTATTTTATTTTCAATATAATATTGAATTTCCCCGTATGAAACGCTTTTTGTTTCCCAAATGCAATTATAAATGTATCTGTATTATGTTAATAAAATTAATTTAAATTGAGAAGCAAGAAATAATATAAAATAATTATGCATATTATTTCACAATATTTTTTTTTCGTTATCAATATTCATATAAAATTATTGTAAACGATTCGGGATTCAATTTCTACGATGAGCGTTTCTGTGTCGAAGCCATTTTTTGTGAATGATGTATAAGTCGCCTCGAAAGTCGCTCCTCGTGCGAATGCACTCATCTAAACCCATGCTTTTATAGGTTGCCGCGACAGGCAAGTCGCCTGTGCATCACCTCTGCGCAGGATCGCGCCTGACGCTCCGGCGACTCGGCGCCTGCGTGCGTATGCACCCATTTAAAACCATATAAAGTACAGTCGCCTAGTCGGCTAGCCGACAGTGCGTATGGGCCCTTAGGTGAAAAAAATTATTGCTTCCAAAATACATTATTATTCGAATCAGATATAAAAGTGATTAACACCTTGAGAATAATTGTAGAAAAATATGGAGAATATTTAATTTGGTAAAAGTAGTACACGTTGTAATTTTTAACTCATTTAATCCGCATCTTAAAAACGCAGACTTATAAAACAACCTGATAAGCGTCAGGTAGGGGTATTTTACTTCTGAGAAGGGATAATTGTTTTTTAAGCCTTCTATTGGTCAAAATTTGGTTTAGATGCGCTTCATTCGATTCTCACTTATTGTAAATCGTAATATTGTTTAAAAAAATGGTAAACACTGCAAGTAAAGGTAAATAAATTTTATAAAAATAATTACGTTCAGAAACTCCTGTTTTTCCCACACACGTGTCATGAATCATTTGAATAATTTCTTTTAACTCGTCTGGGAATTGCTGTAAAAATACCATTAATTAAAAAGTTATAATTGGTTCCAAATTTATCTTTATTTCTCACCGGTTTTTCGCAGGCGCAACAAATTATTAGCGCCAAAATTGATATACAAAATAAAGTCCGCATCGCCCACATATAATATAATTTATTGAGTGTAACACGAGAAAAACTGAAGAACGGTTTATAGTCGCGATTGCTATTTATACCCGCAATAGTGACACATCAGATTATATAAAATTGACCGTGAATAAGAAGATTCGTGTTATTAAGAAACATTTATAATTTACGATCAAATCGTATGTCGAGAATCTTGTAGATTATCGGCACGGACGATCAAAATAATTGATGTTTTTTTATATTTATGAAAAGAAACGATGGAAAATATAAATTAACGATTTTTGTATTATTAATAGATAATATAGCGAATAGTAATAATGGATGTTATGTTAAATGTGTAAAAAATAATTTTACTTAGATTGCTTAATCATTGCGTAGACAATAATGTGATTGGGTTTGTATAAGAGGTTAGCGATTACGAAATCACTAAAACTTAATAATTTATACTAGAAATTTCCAACTATTGTATATCTATATGAGTCAGTGAATCATATAACGAGGGAGCTTTGAGTGACATGGTGAAAATAGTCAAGATTAAAGTCGGGTGATTCAAACGATCTTAGCTCGTAAGTCAGAAAAGTCAAACGTCAGTACTCATGTCTTCATGACTTGGACATTATAAAACGTCACGTAGAACAACTTATTTTTCTGCATATTTAAAAAAAATTATACTGCGTCGATCGGGGCCGGTTCTGCGGACGAAGCTAAATTGCGCAGCGGCCGCGATCTCTCCTGGGCGGCATTAGTTCGTTTTATTGCCGCGGGGACATGGAAATCCACGCGGATGGTAACTTAATCACCGTTTTCGTCAGATAAAAATCGCCTGTCACGTTGCGGGATTTGCCGGCGGGCTCCTTCTTCTTCTGCCGCTATTGTTATCGCGTTAACGCGTCGCCCCCCGCCTGCTCGCTTTTTAGCTCCTTCCTTATTTTTTAGCCTCGGCGGATGCTATCTCGGCCCTCGCTCAAATGAACACTTTAAAAGGCCTTTTATCATAGCTTCGTTCGCGTTTAAATCGTGTTTTGAATGTGATCCGCTGTGGAATTAGGAACGTGAGCGTTTTTAGAGAAAGGCTGAATTTTTTTTGAGCGGCAATTTGTCAAAAAAGGCGCATTTACAATATTTAAAGAAAGAATTGTACGCATTGGAGAAGGGGAACTTTTTTGTTCGGTTAGGTTGGCCGACGCGGTAACTGGCTGTGAAGATCGTTATGAATTTTCCGTTCACACGCACCTCTCAAAAAAGTCATTTTTAAGCTCAAATATAAATAATACTAGTGAGTGCAAATAAATTTTATTTTTGATATTAAATATAACTATGTTGTAGCTATTCTCTATATGGTGAAGTATAAATGGAATAAAAGGCATTTCTAGATATTTTCTTTTTGCATTTTATTGATTTTCACTGTTTAGGTTAGTTTAGCTAATAATTTAATTTAAAATCTTAAATGTAATTGTTTTAATTCGCTTCCGGAGATGCTCGCTTTAAAATTGAAACGCTCTACGTATAATTTGTTACTCTGTAAAGCGTATCGCTATATACAAACGGTATATATTAATATAAGTTAACAAAGGATATGTAAAGGATAATGTTGTAATAAAAATATAAATTGAGTTTGCTCGATTGATTTCCGAGCCTCAGGTATTGATTTTTTGTTGTTTTATAATTGGAGGTTATGACTGTCGATCAATGAAAAACCACCAAAAGACAGTTGTTTATAAAAATAATTTTCATTCATTTTTCATGTGCGTTATTTGCTTTGACAGAATATAAATATTGGGATTGCAAATTAACTAGGTATGTTTTAATTATGGAAATCAAACATATACATAATGCGCGTAAGGATTAGAAGTATACACTGATTAAACTATATAAAGAACTATAAAACAATCTATGTAATGAAATCATATTTTTTTTAAATTAATGCAAACTTCAATCTTATACATTTTACCAAAACTTATCTGTTTAGTATTTTATATATGCGTTTAAAAAAATCGAACTTACTCGTATTGTAAGACACTGTAAAGTCGATATCAAAACTAAAACTATTTTTTTATTATTAAAAATATATATTTACTTTCTGTGAAATTTCACGTTATTTATGGTTTCATATTCGATATTCGATATATAATTATTTAGAAACTCTAGTGGTAACGATGTTAGTACATAACTTAATAGCATGATATGATCGACGATGAATCGGTTAAGGGCAATTAGGTATACGTCACTTCGCCCACTGCAACGTAAACACACCACTTTTACATAATTACGCGATTTTTTTGTATTGAATTTGCTCTGTGTTGTTACTATATATGATAAGAGTCATTTAAAAATCAATTCTACAAGTCTATTCCGGCCAGATTTCCCGCTTTTCCCTAAATTTAATATATAAACTCTCCCCAGGTATAACATACTCCCCAATGTGAATTGTATACCAATGCATATATCTTCACTTCACTTCTGTCGCATAGAAAAAAAAGTGCAGAAAACTCTTTAAGCCGAAGAAGATATATACCGGCGAGGGCGTCTCGGCTAGATCCTGTCGGAATAACGCGAATACTTGACCAATATCCTGGATATAAATCATTCCCCGGGAGAGAGGGATACAAAAGAGATTTCCAAAAGTATTTTTCGACTTGACAAACGATTCGGTATCTATTGAAAATCAGTTTGCCATTATGGAAAAGAAGTGCCCAGAAGTTGTGCGGCGCGACTGCTCTGCCATTATGTACCCCCGGGTTCAAAAATTTACGACCCCTTTTCCCACTCGCCTCTCTCTTTCTTTCTATCTCTCTCCGGTGACGTTGGTTTCTTTTTTTTCTCGGGCAAAACTTAAACTCGATTCTGTGTCTTTATATCGCACGTGCGGCGCCGATTTTAAAATTGACAAAACTTGCTCGGGATTAACTATTTTTTTGGGTGAAAGAAAAAAATGTTAACGAAGTTTTAACGTTCAGAACAAAGTTAAAATTGCAGCGATTAAAAATATTTATTTTCACCACTAAACTCTGGCTCTATATAGTTGCTAAATTTATTTATATTTAAATTATATTATATTAACATTTCCTAATAAAAATATAAATAGACAACACATTGTCGAGACCATTCTAAATCGTAGCGTTGTTGGCTTACAACAATATAGAGAAGGTATGCATTTTAATGTTGAGATGAGTCAGTAATCGTCTTTGAAGAAAATTATAGGCATACGAGATATTGTAAAAAATAATAATGGCAATGATGTATTGTTAGTGTAATTATCAATAGTATATGTCGTAAAATGGGCAATAAATTCGTTAAGAAGTCTCAAAACGTAAGCTGTTTCAAGCGGCGGCTCACAGCTAAGATGCCAGAGCTCCGGATACGGGCCTTTTATATCAGTATTTTAAATTATTTAATCGTTTTAATAACAGTTTAAACAATCAAATCAAACAAGTCTTATTGCTCCAATATTAAAATATTATTCAATAAATGTTTGAAAAAGTAAATATTGGCTAAAAATTGCCAGAATAAATCCAATTTTCTATGCGGATGATAAGAGCATCACTAACAATTATCGCCCTGTATCTGTTTTACTAGTTCTATTAAAATTAAATTCTAATTAAATATAGCCAATAGAATAAATGAATGAAAATCCAATACAAAATATTTAGCTTTTGAAATCCAATACAAAATATTTAGCTTTTGATTTAATTAATAAAATATAACTAAACTTAAACGATAAAAATGAAAATAGCTTTTGACACAATAGATCATAACGTATTATTAGAGAAATTAAAATACATTGAAATAGAAGGAGTCAACAAGTAGTTGTAATTAGTGGTACACAAAGCGAACGTGAGGTGGTGAAGTGTGGAATTCCACAGGGCTCAATTTTTGGACCTTTATTATTTAATCTATACATAAATGATTAAATATGTATAGAAACATGTGGAGTGATTTGATTCATATTACTGAATGGATGAGATTGAATAAATTAAAATTACTAACTATATGATATTTATTGATACTTTTGATACCATAATCACAGTAAATAAATCTTTAATTAGAAAAAGTGATAATATAAAATACCATATTTTTAGCTTAAAAATTTATTATCGTACAAAACTTGATTAAACATTTATAAAATTAAAGAAATTTGGAGAAATCGATTTTAAATACTAAATTGAAATTCAGAAAAAAGATATATAAAAATCTTTTTGTTTATTATTCATTTTCAGTTTTATATTTTATTATAATTAATTGTAATAAGGAACGCGATCATTCAGCTTATTATTCCTCAATCAACAGTGATTAGTTATCGGTCTTTATCCATCCCTGAAGTTTAATTAATTTTTAATAACTTTAAATTAGCAACATAATATGCAAATTCGGATATGACTCTATTCGACTGTATTCATGCATTTTTCTTATTACATTCATACTTGTAGATGTTTCGAAATCTGGAATTATCACAATTGCCTGATTATTATCTATTTTTGATAAAAACTCATATTGTTAGGATATTTAAAGACAAAATCATTATATTAATATTGTTAGGATATTTGAAGACAAAATCATATACTGCTTTATTCTTTTGATGTAAATTTTTAACTTCCGAGAAGGAATAATTGCTTTTGTGCCCTCCTATTAATTCGGTTTATATATACTTTGATCAGCCCTCTTATATCAAAAGTCCATAGTTATATCGGTAGGGATAGCTATCATATTTTTAAAACATAGTGTACTATCCAAATGCAGACAAACTATGGAGCAATATGTGAGATGCGACTATCTAAATTTCTTCTTCTGCTATATTTATTCCTGAGAGATGAGCTGGTTTAGTTTGTATTTGAAACCTGCTCTAATGAAAGTTCTAAAACTATAATTAGTTTTAGAACCTGCATTATGTTAGGTTTGGTCTAGAAAAACAAATGGACGTTTCGCAACTGTCAAATTGAATTTCATAGACATTTTAGAACAGCATATAATTTCACTAGTGCCTACCAATTCAATTATATTTTCGCTAGTTAAAAAGGTAAAAATATATTTGGACTTTATTAGTGAACATATAACTTTACTAAAAAATACATATTCACTGTAATTTTTATACATAGAATGTAAATAAATAATGGTAAATATGTAAATGTGTGTATTACTACATATGGTAAAGTTGAAATCGTATAATTTTACTAGCACCTGCTAGATAAATTATATTTTCACTGTTAAAATATATGTGTATTGGTGAACATGTGTTCTGATATGATTTCAATGAAATGATTTATTTTTAAAAATATTTTTGGGATAGATTTAAAATAGGGTTTTAAATCGAATATGCAAAAATTCTAATTATTTGCCTGATTTTAAATTATATGAATATTCGTATAATTGATAATATTTATAAGATACTTGTTTGTAATATCATAATATGGAACAATTTGTATACTTGAGCAACACAGGTTTTTGTTGTTTCTCTCAATATACAAAAGTGACTAGTGCTACTTCAAAATCTACGGTTTTGATGCCTCCACTTGCCCCCCCCCCTCCTTAGTATATATATATATATATATATATATATAGTCCTTAGTAACATAAGCACTATAAATGAGTTTTGTCATAGGCAAACCACTCTTATGTACAAAAGATTAAAACAGGAGAATGCCAACTCTCTCCTTGGGCATATAAGCATAAGCTTCATTATTATGTACATATTAAGAAATGATAATTCCGATGATACCAACCATCAAAATTCGAGCGATAAATGTAAAGTTCGTATGTTCCCGAGAGTGCCCCGAGTTCGTTTTCGTATGGTCGAAGCAAAACGTGCAGAGCACTCGGCACGATCGGCACACAAATTTTAATTGTTATCTGTAAACCATCACTGGAGAGCTGAAACAGTCTCATTGTTATTGTAAATTATTTGTAATACAACTAGTCTCAGAACAAAGAAGATACCTAACTCCCCAGTAATGCTTCGAATAAATGAATAGCTCGTATTCTAGTCATGTTGGTTAATAGATTTATAAGTAATGATAACATTTTCAATAGAACAACTTTTCCTTTACTTTAACACAGATAGCATACTCAAAAGCATAACTATAAGAAATTGTACATTTACATAATTAAAGAAATAGTTTAGAAATTTAATTGTATATCAATTGCACCTGTAAATAATATTATATAATTTTTTATTTTTAATTGCAGATCGCAAAAAACTCGACGTTTTTTGTGACCTGCTACTCAAACACTCACAAAAAATAGCTAATACATAACCAGGAAATGTTTGCCGGCATGCAAAAAC
Source organism: Plectrocnemia conspersa (assembly GCF_051122295.1). Classification (NCBI taxonomy): domain Eukaryota; kingdom Metazoa; phylum Arthropoda; class Insecta; order Trichoptera; family Polycentropodidae; genus Plectrocnemia; species Plectrocnemia conspersa. The sequence continues at coordinate 140,489 of NW_028277173.1, forward strand.
TTTGAAAGGTCTTCTTGTATTTTTTGTTTGGAAAATGAAATTGATAAACAAATTTCAAATGTTTTTTCATCAATTGATTAATTTTGAAATTTTTCAATTCACTGAGTTTCAATTTGGCACCGTTTCCGTCGCTCATCCGAGGCAAGTGCCTCACTCGCCTCTGTTACAAAGTATATAAGTGTCACATACGTCTATATAAAAAATATCTCACATTTTAGTAAGCCATGACGCGATGCATTTTTCGCAATGGTCGAGGATCACTCTCCCAAAAACGTTCCTGGATGCAAATCGGGAGATTATCTACGGTCAACTGGAGCCGACAACTGCATATTTGAAAAAGTTAATGGATTTTTCATGTCGTCCTTTCCCCACGGACTGTGATGAAAAACTGAACCAGTCTACATTTGTTTTCATAGGTGCATATATATATATATATATATATATATATATATATATATATATATATATATATATATATATATATATATATATATATATATATATATATATATATATATATATATATATATATATATATATATATATATATATATATATATATATATATATATATATATATATATATATATATATATATATATATATATATATATATATATATATATATATATATATATATATATATATATATATATATATATATATATATATATATATATATATATATATATATATATATATATATATATATATAATATATAATTCTATATTCATCCATTTCACTATTTTGTTTGAAGAAAGCTATTTTTTTAGTTATTTGCGTCACAACGGAGATACGATTGAACAGTATAATATTATTAAAATACCGAGAAATATTCGTATAAAGTATTTGCAAACTCTACATAAACTCATTTGGAAAATGGCAAACAACTCGTTGATTTGATAATGTCGCTATAAAAATTTCGCAAAAATTTTCAAGTTTTCCCCGCGGCGTGTTTCGGAATCAACTCAAATTGCCCACTCGAAACTCGAAACGTCCGAGTTAGTGAAAATTGCCATAATTAGGACGCTAAGGTATGAGAAAAAATTGAAGGGAGCGAAAAATATGCGAATAAATAAACAAGGTCATTTTTATTAAGAGTAGCATGTCACGCACTTCTCTATCGACAATGCGGTTATTAAAAACTCATCAACACTGTCAGTTCTTCAACCTCGACTATGGTTATAATTGACGTCTTTACGACAGGTCTTCTGATTGTCAAGAATAGTATACATCCTTTGTTTTGTAGTGGAAAAAGGTCAGAAACTAAATTGTATTTCAGCACGAGTATTCTGATACCTTAATTATAAGTTGTCGTTTTATACAAATGTCTATTTTAATTTATTTTAATATTAAATTTAAATGATTCAATTTTATGATATTATACATGTATTTAAACTATTTAATTAGCTACATATAGCTACTGAATTTGTGATTACTTTGTATATATTTATCACGACCACCTATAAATTGTAAGACCTGTTAAAAAAGCCTTATCAAAGTTATTGCTTTGTATCTCAAATTATTTTTTTTCAGCATAAGCAAACGACATGGCGTATCCGAACGGAAGTTCCTTAAACATTGTCCATTAGTAGCTTAAAATCTTACTTGAGCTTATGCGAAGATCAGTGCTTTAAATACCAAATGAAGTATCCCTATATATATATATATATATATATATATATATATATATATATATATATATATATATATATATATATATATATATATATATATATATATATATATTATATATGCATACTAGACGTATGCAGTTTATAGGTCATTTTTACCGATATATATATATATATATATATATATATATATATATATATATATATATATATATATATATATATATATATATATATATATATATATATATATATATATATATATATATATATATATATATATATATATATATATATATATATATATATATATATATATATATATATATATATATATATATATATATATATATATATATATATATATATATATATATATATATATATATATATATATATATATATATATATATATATATATATATATATATATATATATATATATATATATATATATATATATATATATATATATATATATATATATATATATATATATATATATATATATATATATATATATATATATATATATATATATATATATATATATATATATATATATATATATATATATATATATATATATATATATATATATATATATATATATATATATATATATATATATATATATATATATATATATATATATATATATATATATATATATATATATATATATATATATATATATATATATATATATATATATATATATATATATATCGGTAAAAATGACCTATAAACTGCATACGTCTAGTATGCATATATAAATCGGTCACGGTTGACCAATTACCGCGCCCCGCCTACATCTACCGGGGCTAACTAATCTCTTTATGAAACCGACGACCCACCCTGAGGTGCCCCATTAATATACATTAAATATGATACCCCATGACATGCCTTGCCTCGTTCCAAACTTGCTTTATGGCCCCGAAGCCAACTTATCAGCAGCGATCAGGATGCTTCGGACGTCATAATAGATCCTTTGAAATTCATCACACATCGCTAATTTATACGAGGTATGTCAATATTACGTCGCCTATTATATGACTTTCTATAAAGTTATATTTTGTCTTTCAAAAACATTTAATATTTAGTTTATAGTAAATTGTCAGTTGATCTATTGAGGAAATATTTAGATAGTGTGAATTTAACAATACTCTGCTTACCTCCTACCTGGGCTTTTGTTAGCGGCAAACGCGGTTGGGAACTAACTTTATTTTTAGAGACTGCCATTTATGATTTTAGCCGACGAGTAATTAGCCAATTCAGATTTAAATCCAATTATAATATATAATTATTAATTTCTAGTACAAAATATTTGAAGGTGATTACAGAAAAACCAATACATTAGAAAATTAGTGTAATTTTTTATAAAATAATATAAAAATAATTATTTAATAAAAAATAGAGATGTATAATAGATAGATTATTTTCAAAAATAACGATAATGTATGAATAAAAAGATATAATAAAATTACTATGAGATTTATAAAAAAGCGCACTATTCTAGAAACGATCGACATCATATTAATACGGCTTTAACAGAGAACAAAGTTCATTTCCAGGGCGTTACACCCTAACTCTATCCATCCGAAATTAAAAACAGTCAATCAGAAAAGGAATTCAATCGGTTATGTAATTGACAATTATTTTATCTGGTTACAATATGCAGGTTGTTTAATATAAACTTTAGGAAAGGGATGAGATTCGAGCGGAGGCAGTAAAAGTTTCGCGGGGCCGCGGTCTTTCGCGATTATTGCTCGAGGGGCTGTCGCCCCCCGGGGCGGCCGACCCGTTACCGAACTTCAAGAATGAAGTTTCATTAATCGGCGATACAAGTGCCGCTGATTGCCGCTCGCTCGGGGCGACGTCGTTGCAGCGATATTTCAGCGCGAGCGGCTTATCTCAACCTTTTACTGCAGCGTACATATTCTCCTCCTATCACTCTAACTGCTTACCGTCGATCATAACATATGAAATTGTAACGATTTAATAGTATTTATATAGTAATTATATATATATATATATATATATATATATATATATATATATATATATATATATATATATATATATATATATATATATATATATATATATATATATATATATATATATATATATATATATATATATATATATATATATATATATATATATATATATATATATATATATATATATATATATATATATATATATATATATATATATATATATATATATATATATATATATATATATATATATATATATATATATATATATATATATATATATATATATATATATATATATATATATATATATATATATATATATATATATATATATATATATATATATATATATATATATATATATATATATATATATATATATATATATATATATATATATATATATATATATATATATATATATATATATATATATATATATATATATATATATATATATATATATATATATATATATATATATATATATATATATATATATATATATATATATATATATATATATATATATATATATATATATATATATATATATATATATATATATATATATATATATATATATATATATATATATATATATATATATATATATATATATATATATATATATATATATATATATATATATATATATATATATATATATATATATATATATATATATATGTCGTAACAGTGCTTTTGTTCAAAAGTTTGATATACCAGGCATATTTCACTGCATACATACATACAAGTCTGATTAATAATTAAATATGCAGCAGTATGAAGCAGGCGCGTCGTCTTGTTCTCGTCACTTATTTTGGAACCCACACGCTTTGTTTTCACGCTATCCCAATGTTTTTTAAATTTCTTTGAATGCTTAACCATGAATATCCTGTCTTATCTGTTAACTCATAAATCTACATGTATTGGCTTCAATTTCTGCAGCTTTGCAGTCATCATCGATGATTTTTGATGTCCCACTTCTAGGCTTGTCACTCCAGACAAAAAATTCAGATTTAAATCTTTTAAACCATTTTTTAAATTAACGAACCAGTAAAACTTAACTATAGACGGTACAAATGTTTTTGGTTGCTGTGATTGCCGATGTTTTTTGTGAAATTTATGCAAAATACAAGTGTGTACAGACACCTTATTTAGAACGAAATCTTCTATTGAAACTTGGGGTGTTTTTTGTTATTGTTATGTTCGTAACGCACTCTCCAGATGACAAAAAGAATGCAACAAAATACATACTTAAAATGTAAGCGACCGGTATCTTTAATTTAAAGTAACCCTTCGACAATTCTGCTTGCAAGTGTAAACCCTCATAGATCAATTTTACTGTCCAAGCTTAAAAACTCATCGATTTAGTTATTGAAGTCACTATCATTTATATATTGCCATTTTCTTTTTTGTAAGAATTCTCAAGTTTTTACTCTTTTTAGGCGTGTATAATTAGACAAATACATAATCCTTTAAAAAAAAATTCACGTATACAAACGCATTAATTATAAAGTTATGTTAATTCTCCCTAAGATATTTGTGATTTTTGCGAAAATTTTGCAGCACACAGCGCAGGTTTATATTATACAATAGACAATATATTATACAATAGACAATAAAATAAATAAAAAAAAATTATACATTTTATGTACAAAAATCTATTTTATATTAGCTTTTGATCAATTATTAGAACTTATACGTATGTACTTTTCGTTGATTTTGGATGGGTACGGTACAGTTATAATTAAACATAACTAACACAAAATTAATTTTAGTAGACAGATACAACTTCTTAGAAAGCACAAGTTGATGCAACTATCATAATAATTACTATTTTGATTTAATTACAACCGTTTATGATTAAAATCTATAAACGCGGATAGGTCTAATTTTATATTAGTTTGAAAATACATTTTCAGTATGATTAAAATGCAAACGATACTCGAGCATCGTGCGGTGGACTTTCGAAAGTGTCGACAAGTGCTGCGCTCTTTCCCGCAATTTCAAGAAGAAGCGAAGAGCAATCTTCCCTTGCTTATTGCCAGCGTTAATTGTTCGCTCTTTTCTCTCCGTTTAAGAAATGTTAATATCGAAAGGGTAGCGCCGCAGCGTTGACAGGTACTTTCGGCCCGCCGTATATAAATCGGCGCGGCGGTAGCGTGGACGTATTTATTCCTTCTGGGGTTAAAGTTTCGGTTCGAACTGTCTTTTCACATTCCCTAACCCCGGGGCTTCTTCTTCGAATCTCTCCCCTTTTCTCTTCCCTAGACCCCGAGAGCGCAGTTGAGCAGAGTTGTCGCACTATTGTTCATTGGCGGATGCGTTCACTCCATTTTTCAGCATTTCGTCGCCGAACCGTGAACGGGACCACTTCGGTGTTTTGATGCACGTTGTTATTTACAAACTTTGTAAGAGAGTGTTTCTTCATAAAAACTTTCACTTAAAATGTTTCTTCCATGCGATTGTATAACAAACAATCGATCGCAAGATAATAACGCATTAGTTAGTAAGTAATTTAAAATTACAAAGACTTGCACTTTTTATCGCAAAGGTGTGATAACTTCAGATGTGGCATTGATTTTCTATGTAAAAATTTTCAAATATGTCGCTGATGGCTATAAGAATAAATTTTAATTACTGCTTTTCAAATTTATCGCTTTTTATATTTTATCACATAATCGTCTATGATTTACATATGACTATAACTTCAGTTGCCAGTTGACGCTTTATAAGCAGTGACCACATATAACAAGACATGACCTATTTTTTTTGCGCCCGATTTTTGTCATGAAATTCCAAAAAGTGTGGGGTAACATCGGCCGCGATTAGGTGCCTCGAAACTACCGTCGTCCGAGAGAAAGCGTTAATTAAAGCGCGCGGTTTGTCCCCGTAAAATGGCCGCGCCGGAATTGAGCGCCCGTATTTATTGAGCTCTCACCGCAGTGTCTGGCCACAAATAACATTCGCAGCAATTCAATTATCGCCGTCCAGGTTGTTAGTCTCTTAGTTCTCGCAGGGAATTACCACTAGACGCGTTTCCGTTACACAGTGACTATAATACGTGCCGACGTGGATTCTAATGGCCACATCGACATTCTATTTTTATTAATTTAATATGGCCGTGCTCGAGAGCTTATATCATTTGGGCAGAAAAATATCTTATTTAGTAAAATTCTATGAATCTAAATAAAATTAAAATATTAAAAACAAGCTGAAATGCCCAAAAAGTATAGTGTTATCCAGCAAAGTACATCTAAAATATTTAGTTTACGTTAACGTGTTAAATTGTACCGCCATTATATTTTCGTTTTTAATTCATAATTCTGCAAGCTTCTCTAGTTTTAGTATTTTATTGTTAAAGCAAATTCTATAGTTCAATAAAGGTAACTCCTTCATTATATATTTATGATAAAAATATATTTATATTTTATGTAAACTTGTCTTATTCATTATAAGGATTATGATATTAAATGTCTAGCTTGTACCTACTTATGAATACATTTTAATAGTAAAATATAATCTCGAATGCGCATACAAGTAAAAAAGTAATGACAGTTAATATTATTATTAGCTAATAAGATTAAAAATTGTAAAGATTATAAAAAAAGTAATGTTACTTTTAAAGTTTCTTTATAAAATTCGTGGTTATTTTAAAAACATTATATTTTCTACTTTATAATAATTTAATTATTTTTATAGATATCTTTATATCAAAACTCAAAAAAACAATTGTTGCGTTTTTCTTACAAAGTAAAAAATGATTCATTGGATTCAATTTTTAATTTAAATCGATTGATAGATTGAACTCTTGCATTGCAAATTAAAATATTCAAATTTTCGTTAAAATTGTACATTGAACTAGAGAGAGGGTTAAACAATTATTAAATAATATAAAATTCTTACGTATTTTTATTTTATATAATTTAAATAATATTTTTCGTCCAGAATATTCACAGGGACGTCATTTCAGCTTTTTACAGGGAAGGGGGCAAAGTTAGACAGTCAGTGGCTGTGTTTTTAATATTTCCTATTCATTAAAATTCATATTATTTCATTGAATGACATGCATTCCTCTAGCCAAATTCAAGGGGGTCCCTGATTTGAATCCACGTCAAAAGTAATAAAATCATGCCGTCGCAGTGGAAACGCTTGATTATCTAGCGTTCCCACGGCAACAGCGCATAGTATTTCATTAAATCACATGCTTTTTCTGGCCAAATTCAAAGAAGCATCCTTGTTTAGAATTCACCTCAAAAGTAATAAAATCAGTAAAAACGTACGTAATATAAATTAAGACTTTCTATAGCAATATAGCATAATCGCAAAAATGCGATCACTATTATTTATATATCATTTATTTAGGGCATACCCTGTACCCGTTTCAGATGTTGGGACTACTACTTAAAAAAGCACCCAATAATGCAATGAATAATGTTTTGCTCTATCCTTGTAAATATGATTTAGTTAATAATTCACCATTTTTATTCACACGATACTAATTGTTCGCCACATATAAATAATAAATATGCCAGACTATATAAGAGAACGCAATAGTTGCAATAACGTGTTAAAATATTTTCAATAAAAGTTTTTACGAAACATAGCAAGAGATAAATTTTATGAGAAAGTTAAGCAGTGTAATTATAATAATTTATAAAATTATATGCTACCATTTTTGCGTCACATTTATATTGTGATACTTTTATACCTCTCTTGTACGTGTGTATAGTCACGTATTACGCGTTACGTATTAATTAACTTATCGGAACATTGTTCGGTCTACGTATATTTAACGAGTGGCGGATGGATTGTTTACGTTCTATTAAACGGAAATGCGATTTGCGACCCCTGTTACGTTTTATGACGTTACGGCTCATAATCTGAGAAGGCGTTAACGCGATGATGTATTTTTTGCGTGTTTCGTTTTATGGCTTTGTGTATACGGTTGTATTGTCGTTATGTGACATGTATGATTTACTCTCAAATATTACTGTTAATAACATATAAGTTTATTTAGTGACTTATAATATTATCATAATATACAAAGTTGATAATAAAGTAAACAACTTGAAAATATTATCAACACAAGATGGGGCAAAAGTTATTTAGCCGTTTAAAAACATAATGCATTTTATAATATTTATAATATGGAAATCTATTTTGCATAAACATAAATTTTATATTGTTAATGAACCATATTTTTCCCAACAAATTGTGCAATTAGGTGATATTGAAATATATATTTAAATTCGCACCATGTCTGTTATATCTGAGTTTAAATCTCGAAGATTGGAGGTGGCTGCTCGGCTGGACCAAATGCTTTTTTCTGTGCCGACTCAGCGCGGAAGTGAAGTACGAAGTTGAGTGCCACTCGGAAGTAAAATGATATAGCAGTTCTAAAATATGCTTTCAGATTTGTTATATTTTTATCTAATTATTGTCTATAAAATTGGTGCATCACTGATTTTTTAGGATTGTTTTCTAATTTTTAAAAGTGAGTGATAATCGAGTAATTGGGTTAGCAAATTATACGCAAGATTATATTTTCACCTGCAATTAATGTTAAATTTTCTTTTAGAAAAAGGTACAAACTACCGATGCGCCGTTGCGCTCGTGGCATTGATCAAATTCGAACTCTTCCCGGCTGGCTAGTTACGTTTCGTTCGTTAGCCGGGCGGATTCGGGGGTGGGCGCCCTGCGCACATATCCACCCGCGAAAGCAACCCTCCGTCGAACTGATCAACAGTTTCTGCTTGCACCGCCCCCCACGATCTGAATTGATCTTTATTCAACCCTCGTATGGCGACTGATAAGCTAAAAGATCAGCAGTTTGAATTTGACTTTGGGCATTCCGTGAACGCCCGGCTGATCCTCCCGCCCCCTGATAGTGGATAACTCTTTTTACACCCTCGCGATTCTTCATCCGGTCTGCGCGGTTCTTTTCTGAGCGGGGCTAATATTGTTTTAGGTTTGTTGATGCCTCAATTTCGAACTCTAATTGATCATTTGATGCAGTGAAGGGCAGTATTAGAAACTCAATATATATTCTAAATTAATTTTATTTTTAGTCCAATACTTATAACACAATAGGCATAAACTCAATATGTTTCAACAAATGTATATTGCTGTATAAGTATTAACTGTATTTAAAAGTTTAAATATAACTTATTTATAGATATTTTATATCTAAATAAATGAAGAATTATTGTATTTTACCAATACAAGTATATTTTCTGTTTCCTAATTATTTTCAGTCAGTCGACTTTTGCGCATGCGCCATATTGTATTATTGTAGCGGTGGCGGTATTAAATCCAACTTGTACCTTAGCTATGCTCTAAAAAAATATGTTTTAATTTTTATATTTATTTCTTATTAAATCAAGGAATTTATTTAACCAGTAAATTAATAACTTCCGAGTAATAAATAAGGTTTTTGATTTTTTGTTAGAATATATAGTAGGTATTTGCTGATTTAAAATATTTCTTAATAAATTTAACTATGATAATATAAGTGTGTGATTTTAAAAATGAATAACGTAATAATTAGACCGATTAACCAAAATGTCGATAAAGGAAAGTCAACACCTTTTTCTCGGTTAGCTTTCTTTTTTTTCCTAGAGTATACAATCATACATACACACATACGTATATATTAAAGGGAAGTCGAGGGTACGCTTGCGGCGGATGTCTTATCTGATGCCTTTATTACAAGGGCTGCTCGCTCCATCTACCGAAGGACTATTAAGATTTTATCTATGATTATAATAGAGGCAATTTAAGCCGCCGTTGAACAGATTACGGACGGACAAAAAGTTCAAAATTACAAAATCCCGGATGGATCTAATGATCGGACGGATGAAGTGCACAAACACCGGAATCGTCCTTATTGATATGATAATCGCGCCGTAATCGGAGACTTTCGAAAGATTTATCATTTTAATTGTAACCACAAACATTATTAGGAAAAAATAGATTTCTTTACAATTGTTGTTTCACTCTTTTGATACTTTGACAAGTTAGATCTGAGAAGACGGACAAAAAGAAAAAAAATAGTTTGACGTTACGGGTGACGTGGGGATTTGAATTTTGTTATTTTTCCCTTCATGACATGTGACCGATGAACTGAATAATTATTCATGTACATAGAGCCAAATGCTATTTTTAGATTATCAGCTTATACCATACAAGTATTGCTTCATTTTTCATCTATATTTATTATTATGTAGTACATTTAAAAACCCTTCTGTCTTAAATTAGTTAGTTTTCCGAAGCTCCAAAATTACATTTTAAGCAAAGGCATTAAAACATATTATTGGTCGTATATACTATGACCGAAATTCACAGAATTCGTTTTTTAAAAGAATTCTGTGAATTTTTCTATTATATTTACCCAAAAAACACGCTTTGTTTTTTTGGGTAAATATACTAAAAAAATATTTGTATATATTTTTTATTTTAATATTTATTATTTAAATGGAAAAAAAGAAAAAAAAATAATAATGATTTTTTGATCAATTTCTTAAAAATATTTAAGGCATGAACTGGAATACGCGTTATGTAAATTTAATGGCAATAGCGTGACACACAAAAACACACACATAGACAGCAACTAGAACGCAGCGGGCAAAGCGAACTGGCAACAGGCTGATTCTCTTCTAACTTAGTAGTGTCGGAAACAAGACATATTTTGCCAGATTTTCTCTATTAATGGCGCTCCATATTTCCTTTTATAGGCATTGCGACAAAAACCACATATTAATAAGCATAATTTTTATTGCACCATGACGGAAAATAAATTATTTTCTTATTCTTTATAAAAATAGTAAGTTTTTGGATTTCTTAGATTACTCATTATTTACAACAAACTATTATTAATAAAAAAGCTGTTTGAGAAAAGAAAATATTATGCAAATTCAATCGCGAGAAAATATTTCTAATAAATAATAATAAACATAGATGACAAACATGATTATTAACTGTGAATATTTTGATACGTTGTTCCGAAAACGACTTGTTGGCTGGATAATATATTTGATTTGGATATTTTAATATTATTTTAAAAGTATACTTTGTATTTCTTACTGTGCGTACAAGTAATTTCACATTATAATATATTTCACACACGTTTCACAATCCAATAGAGACTTGGCACAAAAAGAAACACACCCTTCCGAGAAAACTCCATCGCGAAATTTGTATTAAGAAAAAAATGTACATACGAAAACTATTCTCTCTTCTCATAATTCAAATCTGCAGAACAAAATATGAAGGACTTCATCCCTCGGGGGCGGCCGGGCTCGTCGAGGGGCTCATTCCACCCTGCTTTTGATTAACTTCACGCTTTGGTGCATACTTATTTTTCTCCAGAAGCTCGATACCATAACCGCTACGTACCTGTGTATGTAAATCTATACCCGTGCGTCTTATTTCGAGTCCGAAATTACTTTCGCGCTGGCCTTTCGACGCCGGTGCAGTTACACACCTTGAAACTTTTCACCCCTTGGATATTTTTAATGGAATTTTCAAACTCGTCTGAATACGGTGAAAATATCAATGTCACTTACATTGGGCTAACACTAACATTCCTTATAGTAAAATGTATTCTAAATATAGTTGCTTTTTTAATATCCATATACTTGCAAAAAAACGAAATGATGCCGATTTCTAAAACCCGCAACGCTTAATTCGCTGCCTATTCGCCAAGTATTGGAGCATGGCGGCGTTTTCTAACACACATTGCATTATTAACATATGTTAGGCATAGTATCAAAACCAGACATGTCCACTCTTTGATATTTTCAAGCTATTAATGCTAAAATATAGAGAGAAATAAAATCTACTAGAGTGTAATAATAAAACCAAACACATATGTCATTAATACGCTAAAAATAAAAAAATAAAGCGCTTATTACATCAAAACCAAGCCAATTTGAAAGAAAATAATATCAAATTAATACAAATGCATCCCAACCAATAGGCGATCGTTCTTTAGTTACGTGACAAAGACGTGCCACTGCCGCTAACCTCTCACAACACTCGGCAGTATCGATAATATTGTTGTAGAAAAATAAAAGTATTTTGCTACCTTTAATTTTTTGCCCGACCGATTGTTTGATAACATCAAAATGCATTATCAAAAAAAGACAAATCTACCTACGATAGTTTCAAATCAAGACACATTCACTATGTAGTGTCAAACTGAGTATCCAAATATCACTTTGTAGTAACAAACTGAAAATCCAAAATTGAAATAAAATTAAAATAAAATTACTGTAGGATTATTTTTATTACAAGCTTTTAATAACAAATTAAAGTTTTGCATTCACAAAGTTTTAACTATTATATATATATATATATTATATATATATATATATATATATATATATATATATATATATATATATATATATATATATATATATATATATATATATATATATATATATATATATATATATAGATATAATATAATAATATAATATATATATATATATATATATATATATATATATATATATATATATATATATATATATATTTATATATATATATATATATATATATATATATATTTATATATATATATTATTATATTATTATATTATATCAAATAGTTTGGCTATGGAAGCGATAAAAGGAATTTAAAAAAAAGGTAGATTATTTAAAAAATCGAATATACAATATTGCTATGTATATTTTATATTCTAATCGTGACTATTAGGGTAGCAATTAATTGAATGCACACCGCGAATGAAGATTACATTCGATACCGACACTTTAAGTCACCCCTTAACTTACACGTTTTCCACCGATAGATAAGGGCAGCTTAAGCGGTCCGCAGCCAACGGGCGGATTTATGTCTGCTGGATGAAAAAAAATATAAAAATCTCCCAGCGAGTCACGTCTAAATTTTAATGCAAGATTCGAACCGAGAAGAGAGCGAGCGAGACGGTGAGAGGGAGTGGAATTACTTGCACACACAGTCGGTGCTTGAATTTGGAATTTCTTTTATCTCTTCATTTCCTCGGGCGCGGCGTTGGCAATTCAAAGAAATCATGAATTAAATTAGCCCCGGCGCGGCATAGCGTAGCCTCGGGGCTTGGTTTGTTATTGGCTTTGCCCCGATGAAAAATGAGACACACAGGGGATATTTATGGATGATGATAAGATAATCTCAGCTCGCATCTCCTGCTTCTCTTTCCGGATACTACGCGCTCGGTTGCTCTTTGTGTTGCTCTTTTTGACATTTGAAGTGATGCAGAGAGAAATACTTCAGAACAAGGCGATAGTTCGTCAGGGTTCTGTTCTTTAAGTTTACTTCCGTCTTACTTATTTTCAGGGACGTTACGTCAGTTTATTCCAGGGGAGGCAAAAGTTGGCCATTCAATGCTACTCTTTTTATTATGTCCATTTTATTAAGACACATTGTATTTCATTAATTTACTTTTCTGTCCAAATTCAAGGGAGCGTCCCTGTTGAGAATCCACGACAAAAGCAATTTTTATTATATTACGACTTACAATAAGTGAAACCTTATTGCTTAGCTCTTAATGTTTTTAAATTTCTATGGTGTATTAGATATCGCAATGAGTGATAATTATATTATTATAATTCCAATCGATCACCACAGATTACGTTTACCTAGATTTTCTGAATTTCACGGATAAATATCGCAATGATTGATTCAAATCGAGCTAAGTCGTACATACCTGGTATTAAAAAGTATCTAATTATGAGCTATTTTTAGCTCATAGAGAATATTTTATATGTGTTTAAATAGAAAATATAAATGAAATGAAACATATCTAAACCGAATTTTGATAAATAGGAGAACACAAATAAAATAATTATCTCTTCTCAGAAGTCAAAAATCCACGTCAAAAGCAATAAAATCGTTTCGGCGCCGTGGCAGTGGGAACGCTCGTTACCGAGCATTCCTACTTCGACGGAGAAGTGATAATTGTTTTTGCGCCCTTGAAAAATTGTGTTATGCATAATTTTTATACATCAAAAAGTTTAACTAATTATTTTTTATTTCAAAAGTCTTAATTCACACGGCGAAAAAAGACCCGCAACAAAATGTTAACACGACTTTTGCGCGTACGCTCAATTGCTTCAGTGCATCTGTACAAACGTAGTGGTAGCCGTGATAAAACGGACCTGTACCCAATTCAGAAATATTATTTTTATTTGTATACATAAATTAGACGGGTTTTAAACAGCATAATTATACAATATACGATAATATATGTTTATGATTACATTATAAATTAATCAAACTGTGGATTTCTCACTATCATGAGGTAACGCTGCTAGTGAGCGTTCAGGTTATGGTCGATCAACTTTTTGCGCTTTAAATTTTATTTTTGCTTTGTTCCCATTTTGATTATAAAAAAATTAAAAAAAATTAATATAATATTTATGTTTGTTTATATTTTAAATAAAAAAAGTAATTTATTATTCGTAATACATTTTTCTTAATGATATATTGATTTTTAATTTTATGTTAAAACTAGTTCACCAAAGTAAACTTTCAAAATAAGTATTTTTTTCATCTTTTACGAATAAATTTTAAATACAATTTTTTGTTAAAACTAAAATAGTCACTAAAAAATCAAAGTTGGAACTTGAATATAAAATAAAATAAAAATAAATTTGTACACACAAAGAACTAGCTTGATCATATAATCACACGGTTTTTTTTACTTAAAAGCGTAATAAGGGATCGTTTTCATTATTTTTGCTTGATTTTAATGATATTTTGCTAATAAAAAATGGTTATTGACTAATTTATTATTGAAATAATATTCAAGTCTCTGTCGACAATTTGTCGTTGCTCGGCGATCTTTAGATGTGGAGAGTTGCGATTGCATCCCTAATTCTTGACCACTGTTACTTAAATGAAGCACAATTTATGTGCTTCATTTAAGAAACATATTTATTAGTATAATGAAACATTTCGTGTGCATTTCATGAAGTCAGATTTTTAATAGATAAATATTTCGCATAGCTGAATAGTAAGAGTTAGATCTGCTATAATATGTCATTCAAATTAAACGAAAAATATTTTTATATATATATATATATATATATATATATATATATCAGTGGCGTACGGTGGGTGTTAATATTGGGTGTGCTATAAAAAATAAAAAAAAACGTACATTTTTTCATTTATATTAGCCGAGGTTTTGGCATGCCTAAACTGCCTTACAGCTTTTTCCCATATATAAATAAATAAATAAACATCAAACCGAATCTAAAATATTGTTATATAAAAATATCAAATTTCCAATAAACATAAACTTTTAATTATTTATATATAAAATCTAATCTTCTTTCTTTAATCATAAATTTTTCAATCACGCTGTCATAAAAAGTGCTCTTCTTTTTATTATCCATAAGGATCCCTTTTTCTATTGAAATCAAGCTAAAGCCACATAGCCTTTCTTGGCCTTGGGTAAGTAATTCATTTGGAAATTTTTCTTTATATTGCTCATATTTTTCTTTCTCCAGAAGGTGAAAATATTCCAATTTGGACATTGAAGAAAAACGGTTTTCAATTTGCTTACATATATTATCAACTATTGTATTAAATAGTTGGCTAAACGCGTGCTTTTCTTCAACAAGCAAATCATTACTCAGTCTTACATAATTTTCTTCCGTTACATAAGAATTCCATAATGTTTCATAATTATTTTCCTGTTCATGTCTGAGTTGTTGCAAAATTTCGGTAACTTTCTTATAGCAATATAATATGTCAAAAGATTTGGATTGTAAAATGTTGTATAACACATCAGTTTTTACAAAAAGGTTTGAAAATATGTGGAGAAGTTTTCTTGTTTCAAAATCTTCCAAAAAGCTAAGAAAACTTCGTGCTTTTATTACAGTGTCGGGGTCCCATAGTTCATAACATTTCACGACGTCTCGAAAAAAGTCCGTAAATTCATTTCTGTATTTTTGCACTGTGTTACTTAACCGTGATGTATAATTCCATCTTGTAGGTGTAACAGAAGGAAGTCTTCTAGCTACAAACTCTTGTAAAGCATTTATTCGTTTGGAAGATTTCGAAAAGAATGCAGACAATCCATTTAAAGTTTGAAAGAATGATTTGCACACTTTTATATTGGAAAGACCTTGTTGTAATGTTAAATTCAACATATGAGCATAGCAGTGTGTAAAAATGGCCAATGAATAAACTTCGAGTACTTTGGCTTGCAAACCATTAATATGCCCACTCATTACACTCGCCCCATCATAAGTCCTTCCAACTAATTTTTCTTGAATTTGAAATTCTTCAATTATATTTACAACGTGGCAAAATAAGCCATCGGCTATTTTATCAGAGCTAACGTCTGTAAAGCCTATAAACCGCTCGTAAACTTTACCTTCATAAAAAAAACGCAAAACTGTTGAGAGCTGTGAGTTCGTCATTATATCTGAAGTTTCGTCAAGAATAATAGCGACAAAATTTGCTGAATTTACTTCTTCCTTAATATGATATTTAATAACATCACCAATCGCTTCAATTATGTCATTCTGTATGGATGGGGAAGTACCACGAAACACCGTTGCAGTATTTAAATGAGTATCCAAAACAGAAACGTATTCTCGAAGTGCATTTAAAAATTCAAGGTAATTTCCTTTGTTTAGTGAATTACAGGATTCATCGTGGTCTCGAAAAGGTTGTTCTTGTTTTCCTAGATATACTACTGCGTCAATCATTCCTTTTAATATTTCTCTATTTTTATGAACTTGTTCATTATGTTGACTTATATTAGCTTTACGTTGAGCGTCAATCATGACTTCAATTCGTTGTTTTCCAAACATTTTGAGAGAAAAAAATGATTGAACGTGTGACTGCGCTCTTTTGTGTTTATTCAGTGCCGTTATCAGATGACTAAGGTCAGCAAATCCACTTTTACTCCACACGCTTCTTTCTTTGGAAAACAATATACAGAACAATCTAGATCGAAGTTCGCAGCCTGTTAACCACTCAGTTCGTTCATATGATGAAAATGAAAAATGTCTTGTATATTCACATTTATTGTCTTTATGCTTCATAAATTAATTAGGAAGAGGTGGACGTGGTTTGGCAATTTTGATTATCTTCAATTTAATTTCATAGCTTTTTTTTGAAAATGGATTATTCAGAATATCTTCAACAGTATTCTTCATCATTATTGGGATAAATAAAAGAATATAATCTAGAATAGAAAATTAAATATTGATCATATGTAAATAAGATAATAAACTATTTTACGCCAAAATATAAAAAATGAGTTACCTGTTATTGTGATATAATGTAATAAAAAAGCAGCGACGGACGCAAGAGTTTTTGAAGTTGGCGCACCAAATTCGAGACCAATTTTACTACTGAGCGCTGCCAGCCGACAGATCGACTTCAGCCGTTAAATCTCGGAACAATTTACTTTAGTCGGCGGCCGCGCGCAAGGTCGGCGCGTTATATGTGTTGTTCCAAAACGATCGCTCGCGCGAAAACGTTCAGAGCGAATGACAAATACCAATGCATACTATACACTGCATATTAAAATTTTATAATTTTGCATACTACTGTATGCAAAATGATGTCGCTTTACGCCCTAAATTTTCTAAATTTCTAAATTTATATTTTAGATGGTTTTGCGGGTGTGCGCCGCACACCTAGCACACCCTGAATATACGCCCCTGATATATATATATATATATATATATATATATATATATATATATATATATATATATATATATATATATATATATATATATATATTAGCATCATTTCCGACAAATCCACGTAAGGAAAAGAGACAAACTCGATAGAGCCGTTCACCTGGCAAAGTTTATGTGTACGTCATGCGAATAACCGATGAGGGAAATTACTGTGCGGATGGAGAGTCTTTCGTAATATTTCCCATGGTCTTTCCAGGGTACGGAGGAGACCCCCGTAATTGCGTTTGGACCGTGGCCCGCTCGAAAGTGGACCCTTTAGCCTCGGGCGACCGAAAACAACTTCTGTGCTATTTTAATGGCTGCCGGACAATTTTTCGGCAGTAGGTGCGAAAAGACTTTTTCCACCGCATAAATAGAATCAAATATGAGGGGTTTCCTAATTTTTACGTCAGGGCGTGAAAATTTACGCCCTCGTACATCTGTCTCAGTGTTAGATACAATTTAAATGCAAATGTGATTTGCGTCCGCCGCCCACGGAATGTGTCGCCCCTTTAATTGGACCTGTTGGTGACACTTTTTTAGAAGATTGCAAGGGCGGATAACCATTAGCGTGAGCTTTCGGAAAATTCAATTTAGGTAAGACAAATATTTAAGTTATGCGTGAGCATCATTTCACAAGCAAACCGTTTTTTTTTGTATTATTCGTATTATTTGATGAATCGTCGACTTGAAAGAGTGTTTAATATAATTCATTGAGACACAATTATCAAAGCAACTGACATGATTTTATGTGTGATTTTAGTTGGTCAATACTATCTTATATATAATTGTTCTAAGCCGCCGCTGTCGCTTCCGCTTCCGGACGCGCATAACTTTAAACGAAACATTCTCCGTTCAATTATCTACTCTATAAATCGTATCGCTTTGTATTAACGGTGTGTAACAATACACGTAAACAAAGGAAATATATTTAATTATAATAATAAATAATAATAAAAATTAAAATTAAATTTGTTCCGATTGATTTTCCAGCCGCCGGCAATGCGTTCTGTTGTTTCGACCAATCAAAAATAAGCATTCAAATATTCAAATAGCTTCGACCAATGAAAAATAAGCATTCAAATTCAAATAGACAGTACCGTGACAACACTTTTAAATAATTATATATAAGATAATAAAATTTTGCTACGCGACAATAATTTTCATTAATTCGTCATTTGACTGAATAAAAATGAAATATATACATAATGTGTTGAGGATTAGAAGAATACATTGATTAAACTAGATAAACAATCATAAAATAATCTTCGTAATGAAATTTTCAAATTTTGAATTCCCGGCGACGGGCTCCGAGGCCTAAAAGTGAGTTTTTGCTTTTATAAATAATCGGATTGCAAATTAACTAGGTGTGTTATAACTATTAAAATTAAATATATTCATAATGTGTTTAGGATAAGAAGAATACATTGATTAAATTAGATAAACAATCATAAAACAATCTTTGTAATGAAATCTTCAAATTTTGAAATCCCGTCGCCGGGCTCCGAGGCCGGAAAGTGAGTTTTTCTTTTATATTACATAAACATTATCATTGCTTTCCGATTTAATACACATATACGTTAGATTTTAAGAATTTTAAATTAACCAGTTATGTTTTAAACATGAACGTGTAATATATCCTTAGTATGTGAGGATTGAAAGTTAATGTCGATCAAATCGGCGCTGTCGGACAGCTTATAAATGTGTAGTTTCTTGGATGTTATCTAATAAACGACATTTTACAATGATTATAAATATGTGATTGCATACCTGGAATAATCGATAGCCAAAATATCTAAGAGTGGGTTATTTTTAATTCCGATGTGGCAAAATATGTACAATTTTTGTTCTGTGCCATCATTCCTCTTTCTGAATAGCCAAATTTAAGATATTCAGTTACATCAAACTTATGTAGTATGTTCTTTATAAAAGATAATACTTGCTGACAGTGACTTCAACATGAGAAGATTAACTCTTTGTTTATATATACCAATTCTACGTTTTAGCCATATAGGTCATCAAATTGTTCCATCGTTGCTTCTGAAAAATAATTGAAAAACAATAAGACTCTTATCAAGAGTAAACATTGAACACATTATTACTACTAATATAATCCATAAATTAAATTTAAACGACAACCGAAGAACAAAATTGATGGATGTACTGTAGAGGATTAAACACGTAGATTGGCATCTCTTCATCTTCTACAAAATTGTCACAATATGTCATATATTTTTTATTATTACTAGCATGGTAATATGTTTAATTAACTTCGGTATGTATACCTTTAATTGCCAAATCACCGCTGTTTGTCTTTTAATATTAGATCCTGGAAAGTCAATAGTAATTTTGTTAGAATAACCGTGTTATATTATTCATTTATAACCAAACACTTACTGGCACACCCACAATTTATAGTTTTGTCTATAATTTCAAATGCTGTATCACTTGCATCATCTTCAATTGTCACTTTTTAAGAAAAGTGCCGCGATTATAACATATCTCGCAGCGGATGCAACGGGCACAGCGAGCGCGTGCCAGATGTGACAGCTGTCAGATGTAAGCAAATTTGGGAAATCCCGCGCTTGAGAACGAACTAAATTGATTTTAACGAACGAAATTGATTTTAACGATTTAAATTGTATAACATATATTTAAATATGTATAAAAATCATAAAATACTAAAAAATATGATTTTTAAATTTTTTTTTTAGTTTATAGATTTAAAATATAATATAAATAATGTGGATATGTATTAGCTTCTCTATACAGAAAAAATATGTACCTAAATTTTGGCGAACGTTGGCAATTTAAAGTTTTAGTTTTTAGAGAATTTTTAAAACTTTACTTTAAAAAATATTTTAAACAAAAAGAGGCAAAGTTTCAAAATAAGTACTATTCATTACCAACCAACTACTAAGCGCACGGTATTGCAAAAATCCCTCTTACTGACGCCTTTGAAAGTAAACTACACAAAAATGTATAACACTTATTTAAATATTTTTTAAATTAAAAGTTTCAGAATAAAATTTCAAGATTTATTCAAAATATTTTTTTGAACATTAAAAATATTTTTTATTTTATTATGGATTTTAAATATTAATAATTTATTATAGATTTTAAATATCTTTAGTTTATTATTAATTTTAAATATAGTGAAAACTTTTTACACTCATTAATTATTAAAATATATAATGCTGCGCAGAAAAACATTTACTTTAAAAAAGATGTAAATCAAAATATTTTTTAATCAAAAAAGACAAAGGTTTCAAAATTATTAATATTTTTAAAGCGCACTTTTGGTCTAAAGTAACAGATTAGATGCTTGATATTTTTAGTTTATTGTTTCTTTCTAATTAGTAAATGTAAATAAAAACTGACTTTTATATTTACACATAAAACATAAAAATATTTTTTTTAATTATAAAGTAACTTATGGTGTCACCAAAAAACTTTTTTGTTGCGAAAATTTAAATTTATGATAAAATTGTGTTATGCAGCGTTAAAACTGACACTCAAACACCTAAAATACGCTAAAACACAATCAATGACTTATAATCACTCACATTGCACTAACTATATATGATCGATTGTGTTGTTGCGTTAGTAAGGTGTAACAAAATATTTTTTCATATCAGTAATATTTTTGAGCGGATGTGTAACCGATGCTATTTATTATTATTATTATTATTTATTAAACTGTAAACCTACTTTTAAATGATACAAAATGTTACGTTTTAATATTATTTTTTATGTTGAAAACATTTTGATATTTTTTGTTTTAATAATATTTAGTAAAGTTACAAACCTATTTTAAAAAATAATACAATGATATTTTTTTGTAACGAATACCGAAATAACGAAATTCCCAGTATAACGAATCTTTAATTTGTCCCCGAAAAACTTTCATACAAAATGTTTTCATTGTAATGAAGACTAATCTCAGTATAACAAAATATTTTGCTCCGAATTTAAGAATGACGTTATAACTTGACAAAATATTTCTAAGAATTCAGTTCATCATTGACTTGGCGTGTGCCAGATGTGTTCAAAAGTGACATTACCGGTGTTTCGTTGACCCTCAAACTTTTCTTATAAAACATTTTTTTCACAAATTTTATTGTGTTTCATACATTTTCCTTAAACGAGAACAAAAAACGATCTGTCAACTTTATAAGAGGTTATTTTGATGCTGTAGTAGCTATCTAGATAAGTTTTAAACCTATTCATAAATGATATACAATATTTAGATTTATCATTAAATATCTAAGTTTCAATATAACGATAAAATCTAACGTTTTAAATCTAATAAATAATATATAATGTTTTCTTCTGGAAATATTTAGTCAAGTTGTAAACCTATTTTCAAATGAATTGAAAATGGTAAGTAGTTTTTTATAGATTGAACTATTTTGTCTATCATTGAAAATCCTAAATAGTAATGTCCAATATGAACCATTAAATTTTTTTAAATATTTAAAAAAATCAGAACGAAGCAAAAATTATATTTAAAACCCAAAAAGTTGAGGGTCCGGTATTCGCACACTCGCTAGCTATCGGTACCTCACGATAGTGAGGTACCGATAGTGAGGTACCGACAGCTAGTAATGTATAATTGTGCGATACCTAGCCATAAAATAATATAACTAATCAACTAATAATAATATTCCTTACTGTAGCACGACAGGGAGCGCTCGTACGTAACATAATTAAATTCAAATAGTCCCTCTTATATTGTATTAAACTTCAATATCTAGCAATTATCAATATCTCCAAGGACTTGAAATGAATATGCATGTTTATTTTTCCATAAATACAATTGTCTTCAGATTTATTCATTTTTACGGCCTCTACTTTATCAGCACAATTAAATAATCTTCAAAACTGAATTTTAAAATTCATTAGCAACATTTATGCTTAAAAAAAATTTTTGTACATAAAATATTATGAATAATACATAAAATATTATGCACCAATCTATTAGTTCACTGACAATATTGAACTTTTTCTTATCTAATTAAAAATCTTTCAAATACAAAAATTGCCCAATCATCGTTTTTAACGAGCCGTTAGAGTTGATCGTCTCCGTATTATTTATGTACAAGGGTCGGATCACCTGTTTCCTGATCCAGTCGTAAAACCTTAATCTAATTAAAATTATAATTAATAATGGAGCTATTAGGAAGTTTTAAAAAGATTTCGGTGCCTTAACAACGCCAGAACAACGGGGAAGAAAAACTTTTGACACTTTTTTTAACTTCCCCTTTCGACACTTAAAGCGATCTTATAATAATAATTATTTTATATGCAAATTTAAAAAGTGCCAGTACATATTAATTAAATTTGTTTTATGGCATTTTGAATTACATGGTCTATTTAATATTTTAGTCTTTTCCTCCATTGTCAAAAATCTTAAAAAATAATGATTTTTTATTTTATAAAATGTTGACGATAATAGTTAAACTAGATATACAAAGATTATTATTAGCATTAATAGGACTCTGGTTTTATAAATACCAAAATCAGAAAACAACGAAAAAATAAAAATAAATTATTTACAAATAGCATTTTACAAAAATAAAAGAAATACAAAATACAAAATTTCGTCTAGCGTTTTTCTGTATATTTTTTTAAGTATTATTTTAATATCTAATAATAATATATTTTTTAACATTTATGGCCTTTTAACATAGTATGGCCTTCATTTTGAAACAAGACCGTAAAACTTAATTTAAATGTGCATATGTGGTTTATAAATATTTGAATAATTTTAATGGTCATAAATTTCGCTCTTACATTTCTTAGTTTAATTTCTATTACAAAATGTGTTTGCCCTTTTTACTTTTTGCTCTATGATTTTATAACAAATTAACATTATTTAATCTCTATTATTTTTAACTTTTTTAATCAGCAAGCGTTAGTAGACCAACAACACGAGTTTCGTTCGCGACATTTCATGGTCACTTCTTATACCTTTTAAAGGCGGTGACGAAATCTCGAAATCTCTAGAATCCAGGGAAATGCAGTCTATACCGACTTTCAAAAATCATTCGACAAACTTTGTCACGAGTTACTTCTTCGGAAGTTTAGCAACTGCGGTTTCTCGAACGGTCTTATTAGCTTTTACACGAATTACCTTAGTCACTACCGTCAATTTGTGAGCGATGGTAATAGTCGCTCTGATGAGTATTTTACTCAGTTTGGAGTACCACAGAGATCCAATTTGGGTCCTCTGCTCTTTTTGTTATTTATTAACGACATCTATGCGTCAATTGATATTTATTATATCTTGATGACCTGAAAGTGTTTTAAAGTAATAGCATAAACTTAGATTTATTCTGTTTACAGTAAGTCCTGGAGTTACTGTGGAGATGGTCGATCGACAATCGACTACCTTACAGCATTTCCAACATTTTCAGATTCCCTTGCCCGGTTTAATTCTCTTACTCAGTTTAGGCGAAGATTTTAAACAGAAATAACTTGATAGTGACATTTGATCAGGGATGAAGATTTTGTATGCACATCGCCAAAATTTGCTGTAAGGCGTCAAGGATGCTCGGCTTTGCTATGCGGAGCGTGTGTCATTTTAATAAATTATTTGCGATTTGCTGTTTGCATGATACATTACCTCGTAGTGTCTTTAGATGTAGCTTCATTTTCTGGAAATCAAGTAAAACTAAGTAAACCATAAAGTTGTGAAAAATAAAATAAAATCTGAGATATCTCTATAAAAGGGAGTATGTATTCATTGTATTCTCGATGTAGCGTCTACTCAATGATGCGTTATTTTAAGTTGCTAAGGAGTGGTGTCAACAACCCAGCAATGCTCGGTGACCTTTGGCTGCAAGTTTTAGAGTGCCCTAAAGAGTCGCGATCGCGTCCTTTATTCTTCTCTGTTGCGGGCGAGACGTTTGAAAATGCTTTTCTTGCACGATCTATGTAGCTTTCTCAACGAGCTTGCCAAACTAATGGATGTTCACGGCTCTCATGGTGCTCATCTATATTAGATATGCACCATAACTATTTATTTTAATTTAAAATAATTATTTTATGCCTAATGGCTATTATGACGAATTCGAAGTCACAAATAATATATGATTTAATAAATAAAAATAAAAAAACGGCATGGACCCCAACAATATTTAATTACTTTTGACATGGATTTTTTTACTTTTGAGAAGTGATGATGGTGTTTTGCGCTCTCCCATTGCTCAAAATTTGGTTTAAATATGATTCATTCCATTTTCACTCATTGTACGTCATAATATTGCTAAAGAAAGTATAAATATGAACGCTAGATAGACGAACGTTTCCACTGCGACGGCACGGCTTTTCAATCTATCTTTTTTTCAAACAAATCTCACCACAGCGTCAGATAGTTGAAAAATAAAAAAAAATCAGCTTTCTGCGAATTTGTATTAATTTTCCCTCTTTGATTAAAACTCTCGTTTCGCACAGACTTTGACGGACCGTAGAGAGAGAGAGAAAATCAGTCAAAACCGAACGTATCCTTCGAACGGTTGTCACTTTGGTGAGGGTGATTCGACCCAAGCTGAACAATGGGGCCCGCAACAAAAGGGCCCCATTGTGGGGCCCTCACAAAGAGAGGCCCGACCCAGGCGCCGACCCTGACAGGCGTAAAGAGAGAAACATCTCGTCGGAAAAAACTTTGTTTTTCACTGTCAATTTCACAACTTTCCGCGCGCAAGGGCATCGTTATTGATAGAATAACACTTTTATTTTATTATATTATTTATGCTAACTCCCTAACGTTTTCTATATTTTTTTTTCAGTGTCGTATTATTTTGAAAAGTAATAAAGTTGAAGAGGGTGAGCGCCTGCCTCAACATCCTCAATTCTGCTACTTTTATTTTGCTAGGCCAACTATTATATTTGGTTTTTATTTAATAATATATGATCCTGCATTATTAACTCTGCTGTCGAGAGACACGCAACACGCGTGTCTGAAGTCCCACGTACGGCGCCCGCGGACCTTTTTCCGTTCAGAAGTACGTCCGCATTCTTATGATACTCTCCAACGTACAGAGAGAGGATACTTGTCATTCGTGCAACGGTATATATTACGCAGCATAAAACCGTAATAGACACACTAGACTCCACTACTCCTCGATATTCAAACATCGAAAAATTCTTCGACTATGGACTTACGCCTTGTTGAGCTTACGAGAACCAATACCAACGCCTTTAAAAAAGACCTACAATCACATACGTTTTTACGCTTTAGAAACTTATTGAAAACCTTCTAATAAAATATATCAATACTTGATATTTATATTTGAATAATAGTTTTGAACCATAATGCTTTATTATTTTTTTTATTATCTTGTTATATGCCAGACGTAAGCCCAATGCGTTACGACGGGGTAAGCCAGTAACAAATGGTCAATTCAATCAAAAAAATAATACCTATAACTAAGTATCAAAACACCAGATTTAAATGAAATTTGTGACATTTATAAAATTAATTATTAAGTATTGTATATTAAAATTCACAATCAATAAATGTCACTTTAAAGCTAGAGCTGGTACATTACTCTCATACATACCATCTTTTTATTATTCTTAATTTGTTATTTAAGTTATTTACAACTTTTCTACCATTATCACAAAGTCTGCAAACATGTTTTTCAAAACTTTCTATAATAATAAATATAGCATTATTATATATTAAAAACAATAATGGTCCTAATTTGGGTTCCTGCGGTACAAAGTGAGATATTATTTTCTCCTTGAAATAAGCATAATTTATTTTACTTTTTGCTTTTTATTTTTTAAATAACATTAATTAACTTTTACCTACTATCTTTAATTTAATTATTATTATACTTCCGCCTATTGTTTCGAAAGTTCTCTTGAAATCCAATCAAACTGCTCCAATGCTCTTGTTCATATCTTTGGCCAACAACCTATTATTTATCACTATTAGTAATTAAAGTTCTCAATTATTCGTAGTGTTCAACTACTCGAATATTGCATAGAAATGGATGAAGTATAATATTCGTATTTTTCTCTCGTTTTTTACTAATGATTTATTTAATCAATAATTGCCGGTTGCATAATATTTATTTTAATGCAAAATTTTGTATGTTATTATACATATGACTATTTTTTAAATTAACTTCTATTATAAAAAAATGTCCATATCGAAACCAACACCTTAAACGCGTTGTTCGAAGATATTTCTGAGCTTAGAGCTGTGTATTCTTGAGAATTAATCTTCTAATACGTAGGGGTACAGGAGATGATAATAAGAAAACTCCCTCCTACAAGGGTATTTTATAACTCTTTTATGAACTATCTTAATTGTACAATGAGAGTACATCACCGGAAAGTGCGGATTATTTTTGCACCATAAATAAAATATCCATTTTTTCAGTTAGAGCTTCTTAATAACTTTATTGAAAAGTTCAATCTGAAATCTTAAATGTAAATAAATCATAACATATATTGTTCTATAAACATATGAAGAGTTACAAAAATATAATTGCAAGTCAGATGCGAGACGCCAAATTCGCTTTATGTAAGTCCCTCATACTTTGCCACCGCGTAACGACTCGCCATCAATCGCCGCGGTAAAAGTTGCCAGGCATCATTACCGCTCGACAGTCATTTTTACACGATAATAAAAGGTCGCAATAAAACACGTGGACGGCGAATAATTCAAAAAGTTAAGTCCAAGTCGTTTATCATGCGCACGCAGGACCTTTTGTCCGCCAAAAAGGAGAGAGAGACTCCGGAGGAGAAAAATAAGTCGGCGCTTCACTTTTGACATATTGCAGCCAAAGGAGTCTTTTATGCGCGGATCATAAATTAAACGAGCGGTCTTGGCGGGGAGCGGAGGGAAGGGGTGTTCTAGAAAAAAAGAAAATGGACGATAAATAAAAATATGCTTTTTTGCGACCCTCTTGTTGTGTAAACTTTTTTTAGAAAAAGCTTCAACTTTTTTGAAAGGCTTAAGTTTTTCAACGCTGCTGTCGTATCATTATTTCACCTTCAAAATATGTTAATAATATATGTTACTATATGTAAGTATTATTATTCATAAAATCATTTTAAAATGAACTAATATTTTAAACGTCTTATTGTAATAAATTCGTCCAGAAAACATTTTCTCTCAGCGCTTGTTAGACAATGACAGTTTGAAATCAACTTAATTGCTATTATTTCAATAAAATGTAGTAATTTAAATATCGGGTCTCAATTTTTAACATGTTATTCAAAGAACATTATTTTAACTAGTATCATGTCAGTTAAAAAAGCATTGTAGAGCAAAAAAATAAAGTTATTATCCATAGAAAATACTATTTGTAAAATAATAACAGATAATATATCGTATGTTATTAATATCTATGTTACAGTGAATATGTATTACCAGTCAAATTATATCGAAATACATTTTCACCGGTAGATATATATTTCTATTAGTAAAACTATATGCTGCTTTGAACTCTTACTTAGTAAGAACAAAATGTGTAAATGCAACATGTGTTGTGAATGCCATTTGTTAAGTCCTAAACATGACCACCAATTTTGTTTAAAAAAATAGTGTAGGGCGACACATCACCTGTTAAGGCCAAAATGCTTCAAACGCACATATATTGTATTAGGATCATCCGCGCAGTGAATAAAAACAGTTACACTGATATTGAAATAATTTTTTTGATTCAATTATATTATTACTAGGAAAAATATTACTTCACTTAAAAATATTTAGATCCTAACCATACATTTGCTGTTTAAACCTAAACTCTTGATTCTCTTTAAACATATATTACGAAGTAAGATCATCTGTAGCTTTCTTGACTTTTAGCTTAATAATAAGAATTTTTATTTTTTTTTTGTTTCACTTCCAATTTTTTTTTATAAGCAAAAACTATTTTTCCTAGTATACATTCATTAATTTTTGAAGAAAAATTTACACGTTTTTATAACGGTAAAATCGATATATTCTTAGATCTTTTAAAAAATTGACGGTATGTGTACCCTAGGTTGAAAACAACTGATTTAGTAAATAATTATAAATCCATGAAGAAAGCAAAATTTATTTATATGTGTGCTAACCTTACCACTCCCTCGTCGACGACTAACTGTAAATAACCTAACTGTGTCATCTGGTGGAAGGAAGGGGATCCCCAAAATTTTTAATTTAAATGACTCAATAAAATTTCCATCGGCAAATAAAACACATATAATTTTTTTCTGATGAGGGTTTTTTTTATCTCGTTCTGAGAAACGGTTTAGCGTCACAAATGGTCGCCACAGACTCCATCGCCGTTGATTTTCAATAATCAAACATATATAGGTTGCTTTTATGGTTCTTTTTTGGCTTATGTGTCTCGTAATTAATATTAATGCCGATGATAATAACAGATTTTGTGAATTCGAGCTTTTTCCGTAATATATTATATAATATAGTACTCCATAATTTGCCTATTTTTATGCATTAATATGTTATTATGTTTTGCAGGGTTTGCATCTAAAATAGTTTTTCATGTAAAAATAAAACTCTTATATATTTTTTTTGTGTTATAAAATATTGTTATTAAAAATTAAATTATTATCATTTTAGCTCCCATCTATTACCCTACTGATACAGTACGCGTAAGTCATAATCAAAAATATACTTTGGGCTACTTTTGAGTGCTCCATTAGTAATATTTCCCCCTAAACATTTCCATAGAAAACCTGCGGGCGTCGCGTGTCGTTCCGATGAAATATGACACCAGAGACTGAAGGAGCCGACCGATAAATAAGCGACGAGATAAAAAGAAAAGTAAAATAAGAAAAGAAAAGTAAAAAGAAAAAAATCTGACTCAGATCTCGGAAAGCTCTCCTGATCTGATTCGCGCCATTCCAATATCCGCAAAGGAAATTACATGCCATACTATTCCGTCCCTCGTCTCTTTTGAGTCGCGATAACTTTCAGCGAGGCAAAAAATATTATTTTCACATTTGCTATGCGCCCTAACGTTGCCAACAATAAACATAAAAAATTACGATCGCTAAACGGCGGCGATCTTTCGCGAAAGACAAATCTAGCGATTAATTTTAGCAAGTAGGTACTGCGCCTGATGGATCGCATTCTGGGTGACAGAATACAATCATTTCTCACATTTACAGAAGGATTTGTTTTAGGCGATGCAACGTTTTCAATGGAGTTCTTTAGAGATTCATCTACATTGTAAAATCTAAATAAGGATTTGAATTCAAAATCTATTTAGCTTAAAAGACTAAATATAAAAATGTTTTTTTTTCAATCTGTAAATATGATCTAAAATTAGTTAGGTATCATATTTAAACATCTAGAAAAATAATAGTTAAAAGGCTTATATCGCAGATGCGACGGTAGCGTACTGTTACGTTGTTTGCGTGTGTATGTTTTTGTGCGTTCGTCCTGATTGAACGAAAGTAAGGGTTAACTAAATTACGTTTGTCATTTCGTTGCAGGCATTCGTATCACGTAGTTATTTATTTGTTTCGTCGGTAAACACTCGAGTAGAAAGAAATCAAATAAGACATCTACCGAACGTTTGCCGCATTATTGCTTACTTCAACTTTACTTCTGGGGATCATGACAGGAATAAATTTATTCGCATCGATGTGTTTTTTTTATTCTTCTTCATTTTGTATTATATATGTATATCTCGCTCTGTTGATGTTTTTGTTATGCTTTCGCATCGCGGTATCGCAACGTCGGTTGATTGGATAATATGAAAGTCAAATTACGATTTGTATTTCAAACAATAAATAGCAAATAAGCCATAAGTATTTGTGTAGAATAATAATAGGAATCAAATAATTACATAAGGGTTTTTGGAATTCTGTTTGAATTCATAACTCGCACATAAGCAATATCTAAAAAGTCATTTATTATAAGAATAACAATATAACTAGCGTTTCTTTATTTTATATACATACATTATTAGGTCGGGTTTGAACGGAAGATAAAATAAGAGTTAGATTTGTTAAATAATTTAATAAGCAGTCGGGAAAATAGTTATAATTCCAACCCTATGCTTGTTTGGCCGTTAGCTTGGCCTTGAACGTCATACAACTTGGTCTTAACAGCTTACTTGGTGGCAAACCTTAAGGGAAAATCATTTTTCCTTTACATACTCGATTATCTGGCCAATTTGACGATCCGGGGCAGAAACTTATATAATAATATTACATAATTCTCTTTAGTACAAGAAATCTAGTTGGACTATATTTTAGATAACAGCGGCTTAAAATTCGATAGATTAGGCAATGATGTAATTTCTATGAATCGCAGATCTAAGTGCCTTTTCACACTATCGTTTGAATATTATAGTAAATTTTACTGCTAATTTTGAAGTTCACCTATTTATACATAAAAAGCTTGAGAACATAGATCTAGGTTAAAAAAAAGTGCACCGACTATTAATCCCCCAAAGTTTCTTCAAGTATTTATATTCCTCAATACTTCGGAGGAATATAAATATATAATATAAAAATATCTAAAAATTGCGTATGGTAGCCCTAAAGCTATAGCCCTAAATTTTAGATATTTTCCTCTTGAACCGCCATTTTCAAATAAAACCATCTCTATTTTTACCAATGTGTCAATGTCTCCATTAGTTGGCCCGGAAGTATTATCCTGAGCCTGATGTTTCTTTTGTATTTTAATTTATAATTGTCTCTTAAGCGGCAGTGTGTCTTTAGATTCGTCATACTCAGATCCAAGATGTTCAATCTCAATGCCCATAGACATTTCCAACGAAGAATCTGTTGTATGACCAAGCGTTTGAAGGTCAATAATATGTTTTTGCATCTGGTCGCAATCTAGCCTAGAAATACGTCCAAGTAGTCATTTGACGATTCAAAGTAGGCCTTAGGGTGATGCAAGTAATTCAACGTTGAAGCTACCAACAACTTGTGTAGATCTGCAGGATCATCTGTATATCACACATTGTAAAAACGCTATTTTCTTGTTCACTGATTTTTGCCCTATTTTAATGATCACTATAATTCTCTATTATCTTTGAAAGGTCTTAAAATTGATACGCACCAAAGTCGAATAAAGCAAAGTAACGAAAGCGGCTTAATCTAATGTTCCCGATCTAAGACACGTAAAGTAACCCGTTATCTGACGCCCGATTGAAACGTTGATTATTTCCATCGGCGGTTATTAAGAGATAAACCGGCGGCACCCCCGGGCCATCGGCGGAAATTAACAATATGGGCGCGCGCCCCCATCGTTCGCCCCGAATCCGTCCCCCGGCCCTGCCCTGCGTTAAAACGCCATTAATTTGATACCGAACCGACGAATATGACAGCGCCTAACCCGCGACCGCGGAGGAATGCGCCCCTGCGAAAACTCCATGATCGATTGCTGTTTTATTAGTTGGAAAACGCGTAAAGGTAAATTAATATAGATTGACCGGGCTCACCGCACCGGGTATACATCGTGTTAATTCGAAACGAATTTTGACGTGTCCGTATGCCATTTATGTCGTTTATGATTAAACAAATATTTATATAAGAGATACAATTACTTTCATAAAGATTGAGACTGTGCGCTGCTTTCAAATATTCACAAAATATTTTTAAGATGCAGTCTTTATTTCAAATGGAGGGGACTATAGATTTTGCTGTACGGTTATTGCGTTGTCGATTTTGTATTTTTACACATTTTAAGTTGTGTTTATATTTTTTTAAGGTAGTAATTTTAGTTTTTTTTTAAATATTTTGAAACGGCAGAATACAGAATTTTTCGTTTTATTCCTGTAGCTCGTGTGATATTTTATCTTATTTTTCTGTGTGATTATAGCAACGTTTCGAAATCTACTATGAAGTTAGTGTAATAAATTTTAGAGCTCATGGAAAATTAAATTACCGGTGTTACTTCACACCTAGCAAGCGTATGTAATGACCTGTCCAATAATCTCTTATTGATCCACCTTAAAATCTGTTTGCTTATTTAAAGTTATTGAAGAATTTACTTTTGTTTGTTGTAATAGCGTAACAGACTTCGTAAGTTGACAAATCACAATATAATATTTTACACTGGAGCTAATTTACTGTTTTTATTGACGTGGTAGTTGCGTTTTTAATCATAGCATAACTTTCGATTTTTAAATTATTTATCAAAATAAATTGTTAAGAGCTAACCATTCTTACAAAATTATTTGTTTTTTTTCTAAACAATGTAATTTTACTCTCATCTGAAAGTTTTGCGTCACCCCACCTGTTTAATCACATAACGAGACTAACGATGTACGTACACATTTCAGTTCCGAGAAAGCTGCTAGCACCTTTATACTTTAAATTTTATGATATTTAAGCTCAATACCCTCGATCTTACACCGTCAAGAATAAACTTTGACAGCGTGTAACGTGACGTGACTCGCTAAGTAATAAGTATTTAACACCTTTACGCCCGACGCACCCTAACCCCCACCACTGAAATTCGTCGAGTTCACCTAAAAGAGTCGCAGACTGATTTACGTTTATAAAATGAGCAAAGGAAACTGCAATACAAAAAAATAAATACATTTTTACTTATAATCGTATACGATAATACCTCTTTTTCAATTTTATTTTTTAAGGGGTTGAAAAATAAATTTAATAAAAAACATACAATTATAAATTATACTAAAATATCTCATTTACCATCATTACTTGTTATAAGAAAAAATAGCAAATATTGCTTTAATATTTTAGGTATCGACACAACCATTTTAACTAGTAAAATATACGAATACATAAATTAAAACGCAACTATATAATTTTTTGTATTATTATTTATATATTTCACAAAAATTTGCGCGGCACGGCTGTTTTTGAGATGAGCATTTATCGTTAATAAAATGTGGGCCTTTCCATCATTTCGATTCTGGGAATTTCAGTCATAGTAGAAACCGCCAATAAACGTTCTATACACAAATGTTTTTGAATAAAAGCATTTTATTGTTGAGAAAAAGTGTCGTCTCATTGTCTCGCACTTTAAAACAAAATAAAGGCTCATCAAGATTATAGATTTTAGAGTGGCATTAGTCATTCGGGTATATTGAGAGAAGAAACCATTACTTGTGTTGCTCAAATATACGATTAGTTTCACTCATAGTTTTCATATCAAATTTCATTCGAAATGTTAAAAACAAATATTTTAAATTTTTTTAATAAATTATTCGAATATTCATATAGTTTAAAATTAAGCAAATAATTCGAATATTCAACTGGAAACCCTATTTACTTTTAGTAAAATTATATTTTCACTAGTGAAATCTCCGTAGCGCTCCGTAGTGCGGAAGTAGCGCTCTCCTATTGGTCAAAGTATGGTTTAGATATGTTTCATTTGATTCTCACTTACTGTAAGTCGTAATATTGTTATTAAAAGTCTTAATATGAACGATAGATAACCGAGCGTTTCCACTGTGATGATTTAATTATTTCTGATGTGGATTCTAAGCAGAGATTCTAAACTTGATTTTTGCCAGAAAAATGTATGAAGTACTATGAATTTGAATGAAGTGGAAATATTAAAAAAATCACCACTGAATAGCCAAATTTTGCCCCTTCCTGAAAAAATGACGTCCCTGACATGATGAATATGTAGAACCATTTTTTTATCTAATTTAATAAAATGTTAATAGCAATAAACTAGTAGCTCATAAACATTTGAAGCTTACATTACAATGGAGAGTTAAATTAGCAAATATAACTGTAGAAATGTATTGTCTGTAAACATAATGTGTTATTTTATTTGTGTCTCCTGTTTCATTTTCAGCCCCTCGAATTCGAACCGTTCACCGTTAGCAGGCGAAAACGATCCAATTCCACATATTGACACATTTACGTCGGCCCGCGTAGCCAGCAGCCAGTGCAAACAATTATCGCGATAATGTGATTAGACGCCGGCGCCGGCCCTGGCGTCGCACCAGACGCCCCCGTGTTTTTTCACCAATTTTCTTGTTTTCCCGCGGGCGCAGGTCGTAAATTACAATCGCAGAAAATGCGAATTTATCGCCCGACAAGTAAATTAGTAAACCGTCATCCGTGAAACGCTCCGAAAAAATCTTTCTCTCCCGTCTCCACTCCCTTCCTACCGCCCCGAAAAAAAACGCAGCCAAAACGTTGCCCACGGCTGTGCAATTTGTGATTTGATGTTGCGACTTATAAGTATGCTTTATGTAATATTGTAATATTGTAATATTAACTAAACCAAAACATTCTATTTAGCGCTGCTTAACATTTTTTAAAAATAAATAAGAGTGATTGGTTATCTTAACGGTTCTCAATTTGTGATTGATGGTTTATATAACTGATTCAACTACACCTTTAGTTGATCGTTAACAACTTTAAATATTTAATTTTTATTTTATTAATTTATTTAGTTAATATAGATAGTTTTTACACTACACAAATTTTGACTAAACATACATAATATAAACATAAAAGAACCCGCTACATTTTTGCAGATTGTCCTAGGATTACAATATTATTACACAAAAGCACACCTCCTAAATAAGTCCCCTTGCCATATTAGTTCTATTATACCTAAATATCCTTAAATTGTCTCTATTTATAGTACTAAATTTATTAAGTACTTATATATAAATATTAAAACATTCATCTTTAATATTCATTGAACATTTAACCATCCCAATAAATCAATCATACTTCAACAACTAGTTAATCAATTTTTATTTAAAATTACTTTAATGGCCCTATTTTGTAATTTATGCAACATCATTTTATTCAACTTATTTAACATATCTAATATTGTTGCACAATAATTAAAATGGGGCAATATAATACTACTGTATTTTTTTTAAATTTATTCTAAACATATTTTGCTTCCTGGATAATATACCTATTTTTGACTTTTTTTTTAATATTTAATTAGTTATTAATTATTAATTTTTTATCTACAATTATTTCTTATTATTTTATATTATAAACTATTTCTATAATGTAGGTATCTTTAACTATTTTTATATTATTATATAACATTTTTTTATAATTAAAAAACACATTTTTTTTGGTCATTTAATTTAAGTACATTTTTTTTAGCATATTTCTATTATACCTATTATTTAAATTATTTAAAACTCACATTTTTATTTTTGCGGATTGTTCTAGTAATATTGTTACAATAATTTTTAACATCGTAAATGCTCTCCTGGTGGTACTCGTTTTTCTATATTTATCTATCCTTAAATTATCTTTATTTCTCATATTAAATTTATCTATGAACATCTTTATTTTTTAATAAATACTGTACTATATTTCAAGAATACACTTGCTACACATCTTTCCCCATTTAAAACGCTGTCCGATACTGATACTCAATTTACATCTATGTATTTAATTACTTGTGTGGTACCATTGTCTATACAATGTTTTTTAATTCGTTAGTCGTGCCTGTTTAACATACAAATGGTAATATAAAAACAAACGCAAAATCTCGACATTAAAAACATCAACAGGGCTTTATGGACCACCAGCCTAGCATAAATTCGAAATTTATGATTTCTCGAGTACCCGAGTAACTTCGAGTCCCAGCGGTCTTGTGAACCAACTTAACGGTTACGCGGCGCTTTATATCGCCTGCTAGGGAGTCCGACGATAAAGTTTTTCTTCGCGTAAAAAATAAATATAATTCGCCATGATTAATTCTATTAGGTGGAAAAAGGGTAAGTCGCGTACGAAACCGTGTCACGTATCCATTAAAAAGTTTCACATTGAATTCCACGGGACACAAAACTTGCCACCACGGTTATTCCCGCGTGAAAAAGGTGTTTTGATTTTGCTTAGGGTCAGGTAAAACTCTCCCTGGGGATCCTTTTATGTTTGTTCCCTTTATCGATACATACTCCTTGTCCCGGGCCCGGATAACATCATCGGATAATAATGCCAGAGGGAGGTTTACGACCTTGGGCTTTCTTCACGCGTGCGTCCATTCCGCGGTGAATGCTATTATATTTCAAATTCTTCACGCCTGAGCTTGGAAATCAGTTTTCTCATTTCTGAAGGAATTCAAATTATGACTTTTGTAATTCCGGATCGTGCAGCTTTATGAGCTTTAATAAATCGAGATGTCATCTCACGATATTAAGATAGTAGATTAGGTTACAAAACGTGAGCAAAAGAAAGAGAAATGAAAGCAGCGATTGTGCATTTTCATTTAATTCCTTCGAGTGTATTTATCCACTTTTTTATGATCATGCGAATCGCTTAAATTAATGCTTGAGGGGTGAGGCATAAAATTACTTCACTAATTGCGCAGCTACTTATGCAGTACCCGTTGCATTTTCATTATCGGATCTACATATGTTTATTTAAAGTATTTTTTGTATTCCCGGTTCAAAGAAATTTATTAGGTGTGTCAACTATATATACAATATGTATACATATATAATATTCAATTAAGACAAATTGTTAAAGTGCTCGTTCGATAGAAGGGCTCTTGATAGACGTTAGTCGTTTGATGATTTTTAATTCATGGGTAATTTAAGAAAAACATTTACAAAGACACCGATACCAGTCGAGGGTTAGCAAAAGTTATTTTACGTACCGGATCTTGTTGTTTGGCGAGAGATACAGCGTCGGTGTGGCGGGGTGGGTTTCCACTCACCCCTGGGGTTGGAATGTTACCGGGAATGTAAATCAGTCGGATCCGATTCGACTCACTGTTGAAAATCTTATCACCGGTGAGGTAATCCCGGTACAGTATCGTCACCTTTGCCAGAAATTGAATATCTGCTCTTAATAGACTTGTCACTTGTCGGCTTCGTGCGAATAACTTTGTAGACGTTCGATGGAAAAATCTCGGATATATTATGATTTTGCATAATTCAACCCTCCGAGACGGCTTACGCGCCCACCTATTTGCATTACGAGGAGAGCAAAACGTGGATCTTGGTTTTGCCAAAACAAAACATTGGTTTAATTAAATCCCTCCTCTTTGAGCCCTCAAGGGCATGTCTACGTTGGGCGAATTCTAGACTATGTTCAAATATTTATATACAAATCGTAAGACATGACTTGTAAAATAATTGCTATTGTGTCAATATTCAATTATTTGCCACCAACCTTTTTTATTTATTCGACTTCTTCAATTAATTTATGCTTGATACATTATTATTTAGTTATCAGATAAAAGATTATTTAGTCATCAGATAAAATTGATTTGTTTCATTTGACTTTTAACAAGCGCTATATATATTATATATTAGATATAAATTAAAAATATACGTATTACAATTTTTATTTTTTATATTTAAATACAAATTTAATAATTTATAAAGTCTATTTATTATTATCTATAGAATTTTTGTATAAAATTAGTAAAAACTTCGAGTAAAATATAATTTACTTGTAGTTTATAATTATTAAAAAAAAAATTATTGCATGAATGAATTATTATATTTAATTATTAGTTTTAAATTATAGTAAAATAACGAAACATTACTAATAAAAAATAAGAGAAATATCATTTAAAATAAATTTAATGTAATTATCAACATTATATTTGAACCATGAATATATTTTACCAATTAGATTTAAATATCACTACAGCC
Organism: Plectrocnemia conspersa; assembly: GCF_051122295.1. Taxonomy (NCBI): domain Eukaryota; kingdom Metazoa; phylum Arthropoda; class Insecta; order Trichoptera; family Polycentropodidae; genus Plectrocnemia; species Plectrocnemia conspersa. Next base: position 179,421 of record NW_028277173.1, read on the forward strand.
GTCCAATGTGTGAATAATTATCCAATATATGTGTATAATTATCATTGGTTTAATATTAATAGGTGTATAAAGCAAAAAAGGATGTAATTTTATTTGTTTATTGTCCACTTCGACTCAACATATAAACAGAATTCTTTTAAAGCGTTCAGCACTTTTCAGCGAATCTTTTATATTTTATTCCAAAATAAGTTGGACGCTTTAGGCGCTTTGAAATTTTCCTTAAAACTATTCCATATCTCTAGAAAAAGGTTTACATATCGTTTTCTACAGTTTAACTCTCGCACACACTCACTTATAATACAATATATAAAACGCGTATGTGTTCTTTGTTATAATATTTTCTCATGTAAATTTTCCTTAAAATAAATTTCACTCTGCTCACCTGGTGGTAAAACGCCGCTAGGTTCGCATCGAATTGTCTTTAGTAGGTTTTCTTACATTTCGACGTGTGCTATTTAATTTTTAGTCTTGTTTATTTAAGTCGCACTCCCTTTGTGAACTTTGCGGGCTTAAGGGCGGTTGAAGCTTCAATCGAAAACAGAATGCTATTTTGAGACGATGAAATTACTAAAAGACATTTTCTGTATTTAAATTTTATAAGCTACCCGTAGGTTTTGCATAGATATACTTTTGAGAACCTGATGGTTTACGCATATTCTTAATAAAATAATGTTATTGTAAGCAGTTACTTCGTTTCTGGAAATCTAATATGTAATCTAGATTTTTTATTATTATAAAATAATATTTCTATATGGAGTAACTGTGTTTGACTTAGGCGTTTATTTTTTGACTTGAATTACAAAGGGTAATAAATTATTTTTAAAAGACAATTAATCGCATTAGTTTTTAAAACAGTTTAAAGATCAAATTAAACTCTTAGCAATTCAAGATGACTATAAAAATGAAAGAAGCTGCTTTTATCTAGACCTAAAAGATGTCTCCACTGAATTCGAGTTTGTGCCAAATTCAGTGGAGTTTCAATCTCAATGATTTACGGTTGAGTTAGAATGTTTGCAATTTTTTTATATTTTATTAGATTTTCGTTAAGCATGCGTTTTTATACTAGGTAAAGTAAATTTTCCAACAATTTGTAAGTTGCACTATCTGATTTTGCTCAAAGAATGTATTTAGCTGGCCATTTTTTTCCGAGATAAATGTTATAATTGAGCATGATTTCATTTTTTGCAGGCACAAATCATATTAAAGCAAGTTAGACGTTTTGATAGGAAAGAAAAGCGAAAAAATCGATAAAAATTGTCCATTCGTCTTACAATAATATAATCTACTAGATATAAAAATAATACAAAAATAAAAAGTAGAAAGTGGTATATAAGATTATTACACCATATGATTGACTTGAGAGTAGTAAATTTATGGCTAATTTATAAGACAGTATTGAAAAAATAAAAAAATAAATAAATACTGAGCTAGGTTAAACTTCCCATATTATATTTAACTTTAATTTAAAAGTACTGGCTCTTTTTTTAATTTAAAGCTTATGTTGTAAATTTATTCTAAGGATACTGATTTTAATTTACTAAATTTTACATTCAATGTTTCATTAATGTATTGTACTAGTTAAATTAACTGAGGTATTAAATTCACAATCTCTTCCATACTCTCAATGTATATTCTTTATTGTTTTCCACATCTTATTTGGGTCATTTTTTATTTGATCTATTGACTTTTAATTTTTTAGCAATTATGATTGTTTTGACTGATATGTATTTCTACATTGTTGGAATGTTTTCCATTTTTCATTTGCGATTTTATATTATTTATGTTTTGTTTTTATTATTTGAAATACTTTGTATAATTCATCTCTTTTTTTTCAAAAATATATGTATTTAAGAATGAGTACAAATTGTTTTTGTCCATAAACATTTTTTATGTTTTGTTTCATGTTTTAATTTAAAAAAAAAAATCGTTTGTCACAATTTTTTAGTATTCATACAAACCTTGTACTCAGACTTTCTTCATATAAAAACACATATTTTTCCGATAAACGTGTTAGCTTTCCCATTATCAATTGTCGCGTTTATTTACACACACTGTTCATAACGAAAAATGTGTATTTACACGTCACGTCTGAAGGATACAGGGGCGAAATCCGCCCCCCGGTCATAAATCAGACAACCCCACCCTTCCACGCGAGTATACTTATACGTGTGCGTTTTCTAAGAAAAAATCCACCATATCTTTAAGTATGATCTGCGATAGCCGGAGATTGGTTATCTGGCTAATAGACGAAAACACCGTTAGCGTCTCCAAGGCCGACGCAGAGATGTGCCGGTACACTTTTTAAATCGCAATATTCCTAATGCGCCCCATACATCTCTGCCAGTCGTTCTATTCTCTTATCCCAAGATCAACAGCAAAACAAATAAATTTCAAAACGGTCGGTTCTCTTTTTCCGTGCGCAACTTCTTCGAGATTAATGTGTGCGACGGGCTTTATTTTTAAATTTTCACCTTTGGCTCGCCTAGTGCCAGTTATGCAATAACAATTCGAAAACTTATTCATTTGTGGATGACATAAAGTCACATTAGGAATAATAGTGAATTTGTATCAAAAATTATATAATCAGGTCAAGCTCTGAAAATATCTCCAACTTATTTTACAAATCGTCAACGTTTCACTAATGCAAAAGTCACTTAAATTTATACAAATCATCAATATTCATTTCGCTTCCATTTAGAATGATCTTGTTTAATTTTGCTATTTTAAAACCGTGTGATATATGGGTAAATTATTGGGTTAATCCTCAAATTAGGTTCTCAATTACTTGTAGCTTTCAAATATTCGGATATTAAATAAAAAATGGATGAAATATTCGAGTATATTTATATTGTTTTTCTTAGTTTTTACCGCTACAAATAAATTTAACTAATTAGTTCAGAAAACAATTTATTTGCTTGTAAATAATATTTAATTATAAATTATTATTAGTTAGGCATAATTATTTTAATTTATCATTGATTACTTTTTGTTCATATTTAAATTTGACGTTTCAATAAAAGTTGGCAATATTAGTAAATAAAAATGAATTTATGTGTGCAATAAAAATATTAAAAGGGTATGTAAAAGTTGTATTTTTTTGCCACAACTACTACCTACAGCGACCAAAGTTTTATTTTATTTTTCCTCGTTTTTTAGTCCGCTTCGGCTCGAGTTAAAAGTCGAAACTCGTTAGTAATTCTGTCTGAATGCTCGCGAGACATAGGTCCCTACGCCGAGGCCCTTCAAGGCCCACAAAAGCATTTTTTGCGAGGGCAACAAGGGAAGTGAGCAAAATTATCACAAATAATTTCAGAATTTTTTCGCTATCTTTATATCACTTCTTATTACCAACAGTATAGCAATAGAAACAGTTTCCGCTACACCAAGAAGGGATGATTAAAACTTATTTTATTATTTTAAGAAAATCAACCTAATTCAATTTTTATTTTTCTTAAATAATTTATTTGGTAAATTAACTATTATTTCAACATAAATTAAATCGGAAACATATTGACACAAGAATTAAAGGCCAGGATAGTGTAGTCTTTAAGGTGCTGAACTGATAACATAAAGGCCACGAGATCGGGTCCCCGCAGCAAACTTAATTTTAATTTATAAAAATGCGCTATTAATATTAATCAAGTCATTATTTAAAATATAAGATTATTTGATTAATTAATTAATTATATTACGTGAAATAAAGATAGGTTTTTCATACTGAATATTTATATATATTTTTTTTAATTAAGTAAAATTCAAATTTATTGCTCACCCGACAGCAGAGCTGCTTTACTGGTCACTATAAATATAAAAGAAAAAATATTTCACTCTTTTTATTTTAGAGTCAGTGCGACATTTTAAAAAGTTTTTCTTGTTTATAATTTAATTTTTAATCGCGTTTAGCCGACGCCACTCTAAATATTTACAAAGTTACATTGTCACATTCATCCTTGGTAATCTGAGACGATAAGGAAGTCAGGAGCAAGAGGTCGAGATGAATTATCAGCCTCCGGTAGGAGTAAGCTCAGGCGCGTTATAAACGACCGATGCCTATCGAGGAAATGAGAAAAATATATTTATTAACAAAGAAACGAACATTACTAGAACGTGATATATACGGAAAAAATAATAACATATTTTTTCAGAGACATCTAATAGTTTTTTATGTACGAGGGTTATCTAATTCGATAGGGCCAGAGTAAATTTTGTCAATTCTAGCAGTGAAAATGTTCGGACGAAATTGACGTTAATTCGAGACTCGTACTAAGGAACCGATTCGAACCTAATTGCGATGTGAAAGGCACGAGAGGAGAATAAGCAAGCGATAACAGGTAAGGCCTGAGGTCGAAAACTCAAAGGCAATTTTAAATTCTTGCGCACACACAACAACGCGGCGCATGGTGGACGATTCTTATATTTCGGCAGAAAGTTACTTCTCTTATTGTAATATAAGATACAGCTAGATCTGTATACAATGTATAATCTAGTTAATTATAATTTTAAAGAAGACATAATAAATGTAAACAAGTCTATATATATATATGTATATAAAAATAATAAAATAACATTCTTTTTTAATTTACATGTCTGTTTTCATAAAATACAATAACATACACTGCAATTTTTTTTTTTAAATATAAATATGTTTACATATATTATATGTTTATATATACCAGTAGTTATTGTTTTAATATTATATGTATGATAAATATTTTATTTATATAATTTTTTTAATGTTCACTTGTAAAATTTGTAACTTGTAGATTTTTTGCTTGATTTTGAATTGTTTTTTTTTATTACATTACAATTAAATTATTATAATACCTAATTATTGTGTCTAGTATCTTCAAACATTGCTAAGTCGGCTTATCTGATAAATGTCCATTCATTCAAAAGCAATCTAATCTTTTTTATTTCTAAGTTTGTGCTTGCTGTAATATATTGTTGAATGTTAATACGTGCTTCAGAATTTTGTGAAAAAATCTTAAAATTCAAGAGTCAGAACATTTTCTTTTAAAATATTGAATAAATATCTATTGTCGTCTTCGCGTTTCTTATTAGACATTTTATTAAATGCTTGATTCTATGATTCTAGTTGGTATAATGACCATAGTGATGCTTAGGGGTAATACAAAAATAAAGTAATGATGGTCAGAATTGAAATAAAAAATAAAAATAATACTATTCTTAATTTTTAACAACTGAATTGCATCTCAATCAATACCTATCTACACATACTTAAAACTACTATAACTATAGCTTATACAACGGCGTTTATTTATGTATTTTTTTCAATTGTTAAAAGTTAACAAGTTGTTTTCAGATTAATTAAAAATTTCCCACTGTGCGCCGAGTCGCTCGCAATAGTTTCATTTCGTTACGTCTGAAAACGCTCACACAAAAAATCCATCCAATAGCAAAGAGGTCAATCTGTTAAACGCAGAGAAGGGGATAGTATCTTCAGTGTCTACCGTCAAATTCTTTGATTGCCAAAAGCTATAATTTCAATTATTTCCGATCAATTTGCAGCGGCAGTTGGACAAGTGCCGGTGTATTTTCTTCTAGCCCCTCCGTACCTTTCGCATTCCTCGGGCGCGGATCGCTCGATTCTTCTCTTGCTTCCCTTCTCCGCTGTTACACTTCCTTCCACATTTTAAATTCACAATTCTCCCAAATCACCGGGGGCGAAAGAAACGAATTTACCGGTGGACGAGTCTGTTTTAATGCGAAACGATAAATAATGTTACGTCGAGAGAGCGAGGCGATACTTCTTTTCGCGCGCGATTCGGATCGAGGCCCCTTTTTCACTTTGGGGCCCTTTGAATGTTTAACGATTCGAAAAGTTCCGACATTAATTTTTATTCGGCGAAAAATGTTTGCTCTCAGTCCCACTTTCCGGCGTAATTGCGCAACACATTCGACGCTTAAAGAATACCTTTAAACTAACTAATATCTATTAGGGACTCTGAAATTTCGGATTTTTTAAATTCCCGGGAAATAAGACGCAAATTTTGAAAATTTCAAAGTCTCAGAAATTCCCGAGACTCAAGACTTTAAATTTTTTATTTTAATCATTGACAAAATAATGTACCTTTTTTTGTGGAATACGTATTATTTGTAAAAAAACATGGGCTTATACCAGTGCCGGTCGGTGAAATACTTTCCCTCTCGATCACTCGCGTGCTAGTAACTAGAGTGAAAGAGATTTCACTCTAGTTACTAACATTTCATCTCTTTCACTCTAGTTACTAATTTCTCTTTTACTCTAGTTACTAACACGCAAGCGATCGAGAGGGAAAATATTTTACCGACCGGTACTGATTTATACATATGTAAACTTTCTACACTGGAAAAAAGTCATCCTTATAATTCTTGTGCATATTTTTTACATACTTTATTGGAACAGATTGACTTAAATTTTTCAGTATGAAACAGATCTTATAAATTTCGCAGCAAAGCCTAGTTAAAAAATAAAATATGTCATCTTGTTGTAAAACGGTGGCCAATCAAAAAAAAAACATAACTTTGCTAGTAACTAAAAAATTAGCTTATGTAAATAATTTTTATCTTTCCAAAATTTTAATTAAGCATACATATAATACATAATATAAATATAAGCAGAAGTAAAAAAAAACTTGTTAAATAATATTGGGCTTTAAGAAACTGCATCCCATATAGTGTATTCCCAGAGAACCTGCGTCACTACACCTACGCCAACAAGAGAACAAACGTTGCTTGAATATATATTAGTATAGTCCAATAATATATTATAAAGTCATAACACTTTTCAGACTTAAATAGTATGAAATCACAAACATATTTTGGACAGAGCCTATCGTGAACTTTGCACTCTGTAAAAATAATTCAATACTTCTATCGAACTTACGCTAGTTGTCCAACATGTATGATACATACTGACACAGTCGCTGAAATATCATCTCGGCGGCATATTTTCAGTTTGACACAAAACAATCTAAATCGCTGTAGACGCGCTTAATTATGTCGTTGTCTGTACGTGCGCTGAATTCGTCGCAGCGTGTACGGGCGTCATAACGTTGTCAAGTCGCCAACTCGGGCCATAAACTCGGCTCGACGCGGAATTTGCGATTTATTGCATTTCATTAAATGCATTTTGGTAATTTGCACTAAATATAGCACGTCATCTGACGAGCGCATTGCATTGCATCGGCTGACAAATATTTATTAGCTCTAATTGAAGACTGGACGCATAGTTAAAGACAAGTATTTACCGTTAGTTAAATCTGTCTAATATTACTTTTTTGCATAGTTAATATATACAAAGTTAGTATTAGACGACGTTTTCAAATGCTAGAGATTCCTGATAAATTGAAGTGGCTCAGCTTTAACGAACGATGTACGGGTTTATCTAAAAAAATTAGGTCATTAGTATAAAACTAGTCCCTTTATTTACGCTACTGTCATCTGACGCGTCTATATTTTAAATAAAACACAACCTTATCAACTACGAAGAGTTGGTTCGGATTTTTGTTGGAATGATAACACTCAAAGTGTACCGACGTTACAAGCAATTATAAAAACAATTGTCTACAATTATAATTGTGTGTATCTTTTAAAAACTGCGTCTCTTTTCAAAGGGTTTTGTAAACATTCTTTATTTATATTTTCGAAAATCTTGATTGTATTAATTTTAATGTCATTTACATGATAATATAAAAAAATATGCAAATGATTATATTTTGGTTTGCTAAAGTGTGATGGGAATTTTTATAAAGCTTTCAACCAGGATTTATATTACATAATATCAAATCAATAAAGGATGTTTCTTCAAAAATAAAAAATTGACAACCCGATTTGCGAAATGTTAACAGGTACACAAGTGTTTTTATTCACCTAGTCATTAAACAAGGAAACTACTTACACCAAATCTACTAAAATAAAAGATTAAAATATAATTGATACTATATTAGAAATGCAGCAGCAAATACAGCTTCAAATAAAGTTAATTACAGCTTATTTTTTACCGAATCTGTAAATTACTTCATATTCATTTTAGCCCGCGCCGCGATCGATCAAAAATATTGTGAGATAATAAATCAGACTTATAACAGTTTTTGATCGTTGAAAAAATAGACATTGCATTTATTTCTAAAACATATTTAACCCTTTCACTGATATTTCGCGATTTAATTACAAAAAATATATTAATGATTTATAAGATTATTAAAAAACTGAATTAAATCTAAACTAATTTTTCTGAATTTTTAATATCATCTTTCTCAATTTAGCGTATCTCCCCAAAGTTCGAGTCAAAATACAAGTGTTAGCTACATGTTATCAAGTTCTGAGTAAATAATTAAAATTCTAAAGATGGAATTTTGGCTTAAATATCGTCAAGAAATTAAAGAAAGTTTAGCTCTCGATTCTTGAAACGGACTCTTAGTCTTCGTTTGTCAGACTTAATATGACGTATTCATATATTTGGTACTGATTCAATACACATATTATTTATGATTATTTTTGGAAAAATCTTTGGTCACCTCGCATAGATATTATACATGCACGTGATACCAAAACCTGCTCAGAGTAACTTAATTTGACTTAGCCGATATTAAAACATATAAAGCCCGAATTTGTATGCGAAACCACGTAGAACCCCTCGAGGAAAACAGCGCAGAGGTTTGCTTGCACTGGATTAATAACGCAAAAATCCTGATCGGCGTTTCGATTTTAAATACTTGTAAATATTTTTATATGTTCATTAATGCGTAACGTCCTTGCGGTAATTATTATTAGAATATATTTTTTATTATCGGGGCGAACGGGATCGGGGATCTTCTTTGTCCACAGTGTGGAGTGAATTTTGTGAACACATTAATATTTAGGTGTGCGCTCTCCCCTAATAACGCACAACTGACGTATCGTTATTATTCACGGGCTAGCGCGTAGCTCACCTGAATATTAAACCGAGCCCATTACTTGGCTGATCAATGATTGTTATTGGGTTATGATCGGAGGCCGCGCGACAGCAACGAGCTTAGCCGCAGTCTCGGTGAGTTGCCGACTTTGCCGACACCGAAGAATTTAATTAAACGTGAACTTGTGTCTGGATTACTCAACCGACTTAGTCAAATCATGATATTGTAAAAAATATGATCAGCATTAGGGATGTTAATAACGAAAATTCAATATTTCAGCCATTTTTTTTCTATAAAAAATCGGTCAGTGCAAGCCTACTTAGTCCATTAAACATATAATATATTTGTATCACTTGATATTTTGTAAACAAATATTAGTTTTTCAATAAAATTGTTAAGCTATTTTCTGATTAGTATTGGCTAGAGATTCTGTGTTAAGCAGTTTTCTCCGAGCAGCGGTGGAGAAACTGGCGCAGGGATGAAGTCAGTGAAAGATCCTCATGGGTGTTGTAGTTGTAAATTTTTTTTAAACTTAAATGAGTGTTTTTTTAGTGTTCACTTATGCATTCAAACTTTCATGTGTCAAATGTTTGCATTTACAAATTTCAATTTCATTCGAAAATAAAACAGTCACAAAAACACCATTTGGAATATGAGATTGGCTAGCATTTTTTCATAAAAGAGATTTTCACACGACTTAAATTTAGTAAAAGTCAATGTAAATTTAAATATCAATACGCCGAATCCAAAGTAAAAGGAGATAAACGATAATGAGAAAATAAGATACGGCGAGTGGAACGAAACAGACGTCAGAATGTTCCTTAAAAAGAAAGGAAAAAATCTCCACACTATACCCGCATATGTTCATACCCATCTAATGTATGTGCATATATACGTAACATATTTTTGTAAAAATATATTCAGCTGAAAGGGCCGCGGAGGTTTTCCGAAAGACCCTCTCGGCGGTGGCGCGGCTATCGCTCCGAGGAATCTTTGCCACCGGCGACCGACCACATTAGCATTTATATGATTCTCATTACTCAGACCAACTTTGCCATCGTGGATGGGGTCGGTCGGTGCAGATACATCAAACGACCCAATATTACACACAGAGCGTATGCATTTAAAACACACCCCCCCGGATAGCCCGGATGAGCCCTCTCAAGGCGGTGGCTGAGTGCAATTTCCTTGCGAGATTTGATGGCTGTCATAGACAATTTGGAGGTATGGCTAGGTCACACAAAAATAGTTTCTACGTCCTATGGTATAAACTGAACAATCTCTCGCAATCTCATCATTGTATTAACTATTTTTTTGTACTAAAGTCTAAGAAATTTAAGCAGCGACAACTATATTTTCCTGTGATGCAAATGTAATGTAACAACCCAATAAAAGTACAATTAGCACTGAGCAAATATTAAATAAATAAAATCAATGTAAGCTAATTATGTTTAATAAATTATTTTTGTTTATTTTTATTTAATATATTGCAATTAAAATAGTAATTTAAATATTAAATAATGCATTTTGGAGAAAAATATTATTTAACTGTTGTCCGTATCTCACCGTGCTAAGGTACCGCAGCTACCAAGCGTACGTGTACCGGATCTGTATTATTTTTATTTCCTCTCACATTTAGATAGATTATTATTTAATACTTACTTTATAATTTACAAATAAAAAAAGAAAATTCGATTCAATCGAATAATTAAGTTCAGCTTTTAAGCTTAGTTTATCACGTGTGCTCTTAAGAAACAATACAAAATCTGTTTGGCGTTTTTCTCTTTGTACTTAAAATGTGAAAAATAAATATATTTAATATTTTTATTATTTCAATGTTTCTCAAAAAATTAAAAATCTAAATTACGTTAATAAGCGATTGTTAATAAAAATAAAGTACATATGTAGACATCCACTGAGTTTATTTGAATTGTAACTGTAGGAAGACGTCGCAAACTTTGTCTGAAACTTGTAGATGTAATTATTTTGTATTAAGTGCATGGTCCGTCCGAAGTTTCAACGTGTTAATTGTAGTGGTTCTTAATGGTTCATTTGAGGTTGGTAATGTATACGTATATGTACATAGTCATGGGATTTGCATTAGTACCTAGTAAATATCCACCAAATAGCATAGCAAACATACAACCAATAAAATGCAACCAATAAATTAACAGGTAAAGGGATTTCCCCCATATCTGAAATCTGGCCAGAAAAATGTATGTCATTTAATTAAATAATATGAATATAAATGAAACTATAGACTTCTTAAATAATATGACTGGTCAAAGTATATTTAAACCAAATTTTGGTCAATAGGAGGGCACAAAAACTATTATCACTTCTCAGAAGTCAAAAATTCACGTCCAAAGCAATAAAATCGTGTCGGTGCCATTGCATTAGGAACACTCATTAACAAGCATTTGGTTTAGTTATTCTTGATTCGATTCTCTCTTATTGTAAGCCGTAATATTTTTTCTAATTATAATTTTAGCACTTTCATTAGATCAAGTCCAAAATACAAACTAAGTAAGCTCATCTCTCAAGGATAAATAAGCGGAGTAAGAAGTTTAGACAAACGTCTTTAATTGGATACTTTTTTATGTTTTAAAAATATGTTAGCTATTTTTTCCAATATTACTTTGAACTTCTGATACAAGAAGGCCGATCAAAGGATATTCCCACTGCGACATATATTACATATATTGGTATCGCTCCAATATCAATGTTATGATTATGTAATTTGCATTTAGATATCATATATAATATTATGTATTCCTGTATTAATTAAAAGACATCTGTATTTGTAAGTCCATTGCGGATAAATGAAATATTTTGTATCCTTAACTAAGTCTAATATTTGCGTTTCCCAGACAAGTTGACGTTGAAGCTTTCACGCTTCGGCGATACTCTTATGAAACGACTTTTGATGAAAAACCAGCTAACCCTAGCGAGTCGCAAACTTGGATATGTAAAACCTAATATAAATATCAAATCAGCGTGATAAATCGAATAAAGAGTCACGGGAAAGAAGAAAAACGGCGTGTAGAGTATACGGTGACATATATGACATAAGTATTTTTTGTTGAAACATAATAGGTACAAAATATTTTTTTAGCAACATGTATTTAAAATATTATTTAGCTATAACTTAAAAAAATACAATATGTATTTCATTTTTTTTATTATTATTTGAATAACTAAAATCGTTCCAATAAATATAGATTAACATAAATTATAATTGAAATACAAAAATGACAATTTAATCCTAAATATTTATAAACGTATTATAAAAACACTATAAACAAAATAAAAGCTTAAAAATAATATTTAATTTTACAAAAATAAAATATTAAATAATGTAATGCACACTTATTCAAGTTTAAAACCATTAATTACATTTATTATTTAACTCGTGACTAACTCGATGTATTACTCAAAGATCTGGTTGTTTATTATATTGTATATATTAATAATATGTTAAATTGTCAAACATAGTACATATTTATTTAATTTAAAGAATAATGTTCAATACTTGGTTATAATTGCAAATTTAAAATATTTTTTTTATGCTATAAAAATTTCAAAGATCTTTCAAATAAATATATTAATTATACTAATTATTAAATGTGTTCCTACTATTGTTGTTTCCAAAAGCAATAAAATATTTGTATTTATTATAAGAAAAGAGCATTATTATATAATAAAAATAAAATGGTGAATATTTCTTAACACCCCCACGGTGTATGGCTGAGAGGCAAATAGTAGTGAATTCTAATTAGAATGCAACGGTAAACCGTCGAGCTCGATAGGGAATCTTATGATGCGAATGGTCACGCAAATTGACCGTAAAGTGTTAAAAAAGATTTAAATACCATTTTATTTTCTTGATACGCGAATCACAGTTTTATGATAAATGATTTAATTGTGACTAATAAATAATAAGTGGGATCTATTCATTGAAAAATCTGTTAATGAAGTGTTTTTTACACGAGTTTTGAGCCTCTGGATTTTTTTAGTTAATATAATGTTAGTAACATCCGTGTATTCATAATGAAGAATTCCACTATTTTAATTACTTGATGATGTTAAAAGACACTTTTATCGAAACGTCGTGAGCATATTTTTTCATATTTGTAAGTACATATATATCTGGGCAGATATTATGTATTGCATGTCGACCTTTATTATAAGTCCGAAGTATATATCCCTCGTCTAATAATTCCCGGGGCGATCTTTCAGCATGTTGCCCCGTAAGCCCTTTGTGTAATATTTTTATTCGTTTCTCGCATGAATAGAGACATCAAATGTCTGTTTGGCATTTTGACTATGCGTCCGCAGAGAAAAAGGTCGAACATTTGTAGTTCATGATAAAACAAAAATCTACACATAATAACATAAAGAGGAGGAGTAAATCGGCTTCATAATGAAACACAAAGATGCACTCACTATATTACTAATAATAATTTATGTACTCTTATAAATACATTTTCATTATTATACAATGAAATATTTTGTAAATTAGATTGGTTTTAAATTTATATATAAACAGTGTAAAATAAACAATTCCACAGTATCGTCTACTTTCAACTACATTAAACTTCATCAACCGTGCTTTTAAATCCACTATTAAAAAATAAAAAGAATCGAGTTCAAGAATACAGAATAATTTATAAGTAAACCGTTTTCATTCAATAACAACGCTGAGCCAAACCGCATTTACAAAATATACTTATGGACCATAATAAGATTCGGCCGAAGATGATACATTTCCGCTTTCCCCCGAGGGCCGTCGCGATGCGGGGAAGCCCCGAAGATGCGGAAATTTTGTCTCGTCTCTCTTCAGAGGCGATCCGAGCAAAGTAGCTTTGTATTGCGAGTGGACATATTGATTTTGCCCGCGGGCCGCCCTTTTTATTCGGTCCCGTCTGTCCCTTGTCTCGTCGTTTTGTTGCGGTAAGTGCCACTAAGCACCGTCGACAATCTGTCCCGACAGACACTGCGACCTTTATTGGACTCCGATGACCGGCGGTTTATTTCTTAACACTCACGTTGCAAACATTCCGACCTATACTCACTGCGGTAAACCAATATTGGTCATTCCGACTCGAGAAGCGACACGCAACAGTCACCTTTATTTTTACAAAAAAAACATTGTGCGACATCATTGCGAGAATCTAAAAACACCCCTGTCAAGGAGTCACGCAAGTATTTGCGTCATTCACATTTTTATTTGATTTTACGAAACTAGATTTTTTATGGTCTTTTTATGGTTCTTACTATGAATCAATATATTTATTATTTTAAAAATAAGTTACAATCTTCGTTCACGGCACACCGGTTGAATAACACTGATCTACCGTGTCAATGTCGCAAAACGGCAGACAAATGTGCGTTCGCAACTTCACCCCAAATTCGATATGTTTCCTTTGGAAAAACAGTATGCGCGCATATCCATCGACATCTCTCCGCCGACTATTGACTTAATCCATATTATGTAAATACGTTTGAGACTACCGTACGCGTGTGCGGTGTATGTTGACACATCCTTCTGAACGGCAAATAATGTCATGTTTTCTCCGACTTCACACTTGTGACATCTCATCTCTGTCTTTTCGACGACTTTCTATTTCGCAGCAGAATCCTTCGCTCGGCGGCGAATTTAATCTTTTCCGACGTTCTCCCGCTCGGATATAGTACGTACGTTTTCTTCTTCCTTTTTCTCTTCGTCCGTTATTAAAAAATAATGTAGAAATTAAATTTAACATCTGAATTACTCCCGGCGCCTTGTGCGGCCGCGGCGCTTTATTTTTTCAGTATTTATTTAATATTTAATTAAAAACACAGAAACGTCCGACCGATGCACCACACTTTTGAAGGCTGCCTAACGACCGAATAATGGATAATTAAAAAAATGTTTATCTAAAAGTGGTCTGACGTAATCTTTTTTAATGGGTGAATTTTAAAATTTAGTTGAAGGCGATTTATCTTGTTGCTCTTTCTTTAGTCTTTAAACGTCGATTACACTTTTTTCATCACAAAAACGATTGCATCCGAGATCTATACAAATTAGTATACCAATCGCCATTTATTTTTAGTAAAATATTTGTATTTTCATACATAAGCGAATGAACAACAAATTTGATTAACTGTTAAAATCTAAAAGTAAGACTCCCATTTTTAAATATACAATATCAACCAATTTTAATAAAATTTTCGATTAAAATTTTAAGTAAAAAAAAATGGTTTTATAAAATATAAATAAGACATCTGATCTCTTTAAATTTCGCTTAAAAAAATTATTAATATCCTAGATATCTAAAATATGCACTGTAAGTAAATAATTAAAAATGCTTTTATTTATTTACTAATATTTAATATCTAGGGGTTGCAATAATACCGGTATTACCGTAAGAAAAAGTCAATTCTAGTATTACTGGTATTACCGGTATTGACATTATTGACCGAAAAAATAATACGAGTACCGGTCGCAAGATTCATCATGCTTATTGTTTCGATATATTTATTTTTTTAACTACAAATTATTTTGATTAAGACACTTTCATTCATTATAAATTATTTTTTTCGAAAATATGGGTGCTAAGACTTTTTTCTTTTGAAAAATACATCTAGGACAACATCGTTTTTGGCCAATTTTTACACCAGGTGCCAAAACGCCATTTGCCAATTTATTCTAATAAAATATAATATTTTTTTTGTCGGTTACGGATATCCGAAGGAACCTTATGAGAAAAAATGCATAGAAAATTGTGGATCTGTTAGTACAAAATATAACTTACTTTTTAAATAACATATTTATTTAATTACTGATTGTGATATTTTTGTGTTTGAGATCCAATTTATTTGTATAATTTTATTCAAATTTAATTTAAATTAATTTTA
This sequence comes from Plectrocnemia conspersa, assembly GCF_051122295.1. Classification (NCBI taxonomy): domain Eukaryota; kingdom Metazoa; phylum Arthropoda; class Insecta; order Trichoptera; family Polycentropodidae; genus Plectrocnemia; species Plectrocnemia conspersa. The sequence goes on from NW_028277173.1 coordinate 195,218, forward strand.
GAATATCGCAATAATATTTATTTTCGAAAGCTTCTCGTATTCCTATTTATTTCTACTCGTCAAAAGTAACATTAATAAAAATTGAGTTATAAATGTTTATGTTAATATTATAAAACAAAAATACGTAAATACTACATAGCTCTTTTAGTCACAGACAATTTGGCTTAATATAGGCAAAACAATTTTTAAAAAAAAAAAATATGTTATACATGTTTTAAAAATTTGAAACCTTTTTTTGCGTACAATGACGTTAGGTAATAAAAAGCTATAATATTCAGTTTTTACTATAATAAAAAATGATTTAAAAAAACACTTATCGACACATAATTTTTATATCCATTAAATCATCTAGTACAACCTATATTTAGCGGCTAACAGAAAAATAACATTCCGAAATTTTCTAATGAAAATGTTTTTTTGTTAAAAAAATACATTTCGCGCAACTTTTTATATACGCATTTTATTTAAATTTATTTATTGAGATCTAATTGTTGCTAATATTTTTGTTGTTCTAAGACATAAAGATATCGTTTTCAACAAATAATTTTGCCCTTATACCGGTATTGCAATCCCTAAGTATATATTATATTTAATTGTTCTAAGACGTTGCTTCCAGCGTCGGAAGAGCTCGCTTTAAAATTGAAATGCTCCATCTTCAAATTGAAACTCCGTAATTTGAATTCTTTGTGTGGACAATATAAAATATTACACGTAAATACTTTAATTATAATACAAAATAAAATTTAAGACGCTAAAAGTTAAGCGTCCGGTATCCGTACACTCGCTAGCTTTGGTACCTCACGACAGTGAGAGACTGACAGGTATTATAGTTGCAGATCTTAAAAAATCAGAGAATATAATTTTTATCATTTCGCTCTACTATCTAAAATTAATGTATCCAGACAATCTGAAAACTTATACTTGGTAATTCCCGGGTATGTACCGTCTTATGTCCAGGTGTTTTAAAAAAAAGTCCAAGAATTTCTGATATTCCACCGAAAAATTTGTCTTAAATAACACACTTTTTCACTAGAAATCTTCACAGCAGTATCAACGCGATAACTGTTTCTTTGAATTGAAAACAATTAAATTGCACGCTCACACACTAAAAACAGGAATTTCAAGTAATTATTGTACATACCGATCACATTTAATGAAATATTAGATTATATATAAAAATTCTAAAATGTCATATAAAACATCTACAAATACATTTCATCGTCGCGTATTTCTTACATACTAAAAATATGAATACAAAACGGTTTAATAGATAAAAATCGTAGTTGAATATTTTTTTAATAAAGAAATAATCTAAGAGTAAAATACCTACATAGTTATAATTTTATTATTTTATTATTGATTACGTTTATTGTGACATACAAATATATTAACTATGACATACAAACGATCGATTATATAGCCTCGCCCAATTTTTATTATACTTTTTATTCAGAAAACGGTTCGTAATCGGCAATAATTGTTTTATTGTTTCGTTTGTGCTTTATCGAGTTATTAAGAGATAAGGAGCGATTACATAAAGGGTACAGGTGACGGGGGCGCGGGAGGAGTGGCCTTTTGTGTAAAGAAGTTTACCCCTTTTAATGCGAACTCAAAAAGAACCCTAAAAAGTTTCACCTTCACCGAATTGCTCTTTGTATATTAAAGTGAATCAAAACGCTCGCCCGTCAGCCACCTACCCCCAAAAACTTTCCGCCTTAAGACCGAGATTATTTTTTATGTAAACGGCATTTCGTTTAAAATTATTTATGCTATATTTCTTCCGCTTCTTCCTCTTATTTTTGATGGCATTCGAATATTTATCAAGATTTGTAGTAAAACATACAAAGTCTTAATAATTTAAAACAGTCTCAAAAGTACCGGTCGGAGCATATTAATATTTAGAGTTATAATATACTAATGATGTTTTTATTTAAGAGATACATCTCAATGACAATGATAATAATATTTTTATATTGAGAAAAATAATGTTGTGAAGATTATATTTTAGAATTTATAATTAATATTTTTGGTGTGGAAATGACAGTGTTCTTTAATTGTTGATATTTAAAGTTGAATATATAGTTTTTAAGATGACTTTGTTTCGAATGATTTGTACACCAGATAGGTGTATATTAAAATATGTCAAATTAGGTGTTTTTAAATTAAAAAACAATTTTAATTTTTAGCGAGCTTTCTTATAGTTTAAGGGCCGCAATGGCAGCAAGAACGACGCATATGAAATCAGCGTTGTTGCTCTTCTAGCACTTGCCGACAGTGGTTGTAAATATATCTGTAAATAATTATATGTAACAACTAACCAGGTTTTCAGTGACTTTCGCACATTTTTACAAATCAATTATTATTTTAATAAGCAGAGTAACCTAATATTGATCTTTTAGTTGTATTATGAAAAGTAAGTTATATTATAAATTTATGTATTAAGCACGCCGTGCATTAAAAAAATTGAAATACGTCAAAGGGCGAATTTTTCCCCCGAGGGGCGTTCGCACAGATCTCGGTAATAATATTTTCCGATCGCGTCTCACGCCGAACGTTTCCCGCGGGCTGTTTTAATAACGGCGTTGTAATGTCACAAAGACACCTACGCCGTATAATAATACCTGGGTATATCATCCGAGATAGCGCAAACCACTATTTTAAAATTCAAATTGTGAGATATCGGAGTGTATACTGCGCCTCCGGGGCGGACGTGAGCCGAGTCGGATAGGCCGTGTGATTTTCGCCGGAGAGAGAGAGAGATGATGCATCATTCGGGGATTTGGGAAATTTTCGAAAACTTTTCGACGATCGTTTATCATTTGCGATGTGTGCATTGTTGACGACGAGAGCTTATTCTTTGAGTGGTGGGGAAATTTCAGAACCAAAGTTGCTTTTATGTGACAATCGAATATCAAACGTTTACTAAAGATTATTTTTTATTCTTTCTTGATAAATATATAAACAACGAAGCTATTTTAACATTTAAAATAATAACATCTGCATTATATATATATGGCTTTAATACCTGAAAGTGTTTAAATTGGTGGCAAAAGTGGTTCAGTGTCGCAGTATCAGTAGCTGGTCATATCGGCCGGTGAGAAAATATTCCATACGCCGGCCGATCGTGATTTAGCTTGCATTGTTGCTCGTTACAGTTATAATACGGGTACGTGTTTTGGGAATAAAAATTCTTAGACTATCGCTTCCGATAAATTGTCCCATTACTAGTCAAAACAGCAAATGGACGTTTTGCAACTGTTGAATTAAGTTCTATAGATGTTTTAAAACAGCATATAACTTAACCTCTTCGTATTAATTAAAAAAAATCTAGACTTGCCACACCATTAATCAAACATTTTTATAAACACATATTATTTCTTCTAGATAGTAAAATTTCCTGTGATCATTGTAAGCTATGAATTGTTTGTGAAATCAATTGACGCGACGTTTAACTGCTAGCGATTAATTGCTGGCGGTGAATTGCGGGGTATCAGTATTACACAACTAGGTTTTAGATACAGCGGTATTTGACAGAAACACTGCACAACCCTTATCTTGTTTAAAAATAAATTGGTTTATATTTTCATGCTTTAAAAAATATGCTAAATTTATTTACCGAGCTATTATATTTATACAATATGTCAAATCTAATATAATTTCATGTTCAATATAATACAAGATGCCCTTCGTCGTAATGATATTCTCGAAACTATCTTATGGGGGAAATTGCATGTCTTTTCCTTCATCTCTAGATACGTTCTGCATGAAACAACCATATATTGCAGAATAAAAAAACACACATAACCATACAAGTAGTGGATTTCGCGTTCCCCCAAAAAGTTTACAATGGGTTCGCAGTCTGCATATAAATTTATGCACAACTTTCTTTTTGTTATGCAATGAAGCTGCAACGTCAATGACCGTATCCGAGAAAGATCGGAAGGCATAAAACGAGCCCACCTATTTATTTTTTCCATGGGGTTATTTCTTCTAGACCCCGGCTGATTTTATTCTTCCGCAAGTTATACTTTAAAGTTGCCCCTTGAACCCTCGATGTTTACGAGTGCACCGCGCCCCACCGAATTTTTTGATGGATCGGATTTCCACTCGAATACCTGGCCAGCTGTATGGGGAAAATTGCTCAAATCCATCGGTCGCGTCTCGGGAAAATGGAACGAATACTCTGGGCGTTTGAGGGTCATAATGGAGTCTAGCAAGAGTGAGACTTGAAGTCTTCGGAGACGGTTTTCGCGTCGAGATCGGAAAGCGAGAAAAAACATATTGATATCCTGTCAATACTGCTTATTAAAATACGAGACGGGGCCTGTATTACATTATACAGTTATTTGTAGCAGACGTGATTCTGTATTAGAAATGTTCACGGTTGTAACACCTTTGAAATAAATAATGTAGTGGGGGGAAATATAGAAAAAAAATTATAATATAAAGTACGTTCTTCTTATTTACATTTTACTTTTAAAATTGTATAAAGAAAAAATTAATCATAAATCAGGAAAACATTATGATTTGATTCAAATGTATAGTTTTGAATCTTTAGAATTTTAGCATATGTCTGGTTTTTGCGTTGACAGTAAACTAAAACTGTTTGTAAAGACGGGTCAAATGAGTTGAATTGTCCTACGCATTTTATGCTAAAACAGCAGTAACAATAGCACTAGTGTGTAGCGAAAATGCTATTTGACACCCCCTCGTATTTTATTTTTTTTACATTTTTCGAATACATCTAATATGTGAAAATTTTTGACATAAATTTTCACGCCAGCAAAAATCGAATACATGGATAAAAATTTTCAACAGTAAATATAATATTTATATTAAGACCATTAATAGATGAAAAAAATACAAAACAAATTGATATTTATTAAATATAGTTACCGAACATTATTCATAATCACCGAAAAGTCTTTTAAGAAGTTTTGTTCATAAGTATATTACAACAAAATAAATAACACATAAAATATAAAAACACCTATAAGAAAAATTGCTGTAATATAACATCAAAATAATTGTCGTAAATCAAGGAGCATATAAATTTTAAACATGTCTTTGCGATTAATTTCGACACAGCTATTACACGTGGTTACGATAAATTTATTAATTTTAATGGATTTATTTGGAAACATATAAATAATTAATGATTTATTACCTTCAAGTAGATTGTACCTTAATTTGTTTCGCTGTTTAGATTTAAAAAAAATATTTTGTTAAAATGAATTAAGTAATTTGAATATATTCTGAACTATTCTTGTTAGACTGAAACATCTTTTGAATTTCTGAAAGAAATTATTCAATTAAGCTGAGATTTTCTCAATATATAAATCACGTTTATGCAATCTGATTTTAAGTGATATTTATTGGAGTCTTTATAGTTTCTTAGTTACTTATCTAAGGAAATTACGCAGTTGTGATTTATAATAATATACGAAAATACTTTCAGACTTATTCTATAGATATTATCGTTCTATTTGGATTATTTTATTTTAAAATTCATCTCTGCGACGTTTTGCGTATCATCGGCTGCGCCAAAACAAAGCAGTAAATTTACTTTTTTGGACTATGTGCGGTCGTTCGTTAATCCGAAAACGTCAGTTTTATTTTTCATCCCGAACATCGAAGATAAAATAAATCGTTCGGCTACTGATGAATTTTTTTGTTTATGTCTAAATTTATTTTGACTAGTACAATAAGATTTTTTTCATACATTGAATCTATTCTCTTCTTCGCTTCGATTGGTAAAATTTTAGTGTTTTTCCGAAATTTTCGCCGTTCGTTTTCATTAGAAATCGAGCAAAAGAAACGGACCGACCGTTTTGGTCGGCGCGCTGAAAAAGTTTCCAATCAGAGCGGCAACTTTTATTTTAGATAACTGGTAACTGTCCAACGTGCCCATTATGGTTATTCCCTAAGTTTTCACGTCTCGCAGATTTATATCTGACCGAGGCGAAATTAGCGGCTATTTATGACTTTGCGCAATGCGTACTTGCCCACGTGTAGACCAGATATATGGGTTTGGTTTGATAGTTTTTTTCATTTTTTTTATTACTCCTTGAAACGATTAAAATGTTCGATATTTTAAATCGGATGTGTCAAACTTAGATAAGTTATTTTTCATTCAGAACAAAATTAAAAAAGTTAATTGTCTACTTACTTTGTTTATCTATGATTGAAAGGCTTCGAATATATATTTGATATATTTTTAGAAAAGCAGTACATACTAATAGCAAAGAGATTATAATTTATTGATATGTAAAATATTGTAATTTATTTTTTTAATTTACTTAACAAAACGATACTTTTGCGACCACGAATAATTATGGCGTTTAAATTAGTCATTCGACAAATTTAAGTCTGATTAATTCCGTAGAAATTGCATTAAGACCGTTGGACCTTACTTTAACAAAACACGGTACACCAAATAGGTAATAAAAATAGCATCTCCGAATCGTACATTCCAGAGAACAACAAAATTGCAAAAAGGGTTAATTCAAAATTCATCGTTAGGCCATATTTTTATACACCAAAGAATCTAATAAGTTATGTATTAGTTAACAAAAGTCGTCGCTCCATTTGTTGAAAGATCAAAGGGACGAAAGGGATGTTAAACTTCTCTTAATACCTTAAATGCATAGCTATATAATAACTTCCAGCTTAATATCATTATTTACAAAAATAATAAAAATAGCAAAAACCTTATATTTTTTAACAGTTTTAGGTATAAAAATAATATTTTTATTTTAAATTTCTTAAACTGGTTTGATCCAGGTCCTTTATATAAAAAAAATATTTATTTGAATATGTATCTATTTAATTTATTTAAATGTGGTTGGTTAGACATTTTTATTTAAAAATAAAATTAATATTATTAAACGATTGGAATTCAACTGTATGCAAGTTTTTCACACACATTCCGCCTACTTGACTCGATTACTCAACGAATGCGAACTATAAGACTTGTGAAACAATTTAACAAATCTGTGTAATAAATCTTAATGAGACAGCGTAAATTACATTTTCCTTCTCGGTGTCAAATGTTAATAGTAAGCAGATTTTTTTAAATTATCAAATTAACTACGAAGTCGCCGGAAAGGGGCGCTGGAGATAAATCTCCATTTTGCAGGAAGACAAAATCTCGTCAACGCACTTAATGAAGGCTACCTTTTCTCCCGTGCGCAAACATCCATTAACAAATTAATGTTTGTTTATTTAGAAGACTGGCGAAGGTGGCCGAGGGGGTTTTCCTTCGTGCGGTCCCCTACCGAGCAGGGGCGCTCAAACTTTGATTAACAAAAACATTATGCATTAACCAAAACGTGCAAGCACCATCGATCAAAGCGATTGACAATCTAAACAGTTTATTTATCTTAACAGGCAATGCTTAACATTCAAAGAAAATCTATAAAAATAATCTCGAAACTATCTCATAATATTTTTTTAAATATGTAAATTCAGTCACCGGTAGATATATATTTTTACCAGTGAAAATATAATGTAGTATTGTATAAAATTTACAGTGAATGTGTATTTTTCGGTAAAGTTATATTTTCACTAGTGAAGTTCGAATGCATTTTTACTAGTAGATATTTCCACTACTGAAAATATGATTTTACTGATAGGCGCAAGTGAAATTATATGCTGTTTTAAAATGTCAATTGAATTTGATAGTTGCGAAACGTACATTTTCTGTTCAAACCCAACCTAATTTACACAAATTAACCAAACCACCACGGTCTACAACTATATATAGTTTTAAAATTTTCATTAGGTCAAGTCCAAAATAACTAAACCAACTTATCACTCAGAGGAAAATTAGCAGAAAAAAAATATAGCCGTTGCATCTCGCATATTGCTCTATAATTCGTCTGCACTTGAATATTACACTATGTTTTAAAAGTATGACAGCTATCTTTACCGATATTACTATAGACTTCTGATATAAAAGGGCTGAGCAAAGTATATTTAAACTTAATTATGGTCAAAAAGAGGACGCAAAAACAATTATTACTTCTCAGAAGTCAAAAATTCACGTCAAAAGCAATAAAATCGACGATACGATTTATTGCTTTTGACTTCTGAAAAAGGATAATTGTTTTTTGCGCTCTCCTATTGATGAAAATCCGGTTTATATGTTTGAAAATCCATTTAATATGCAATATAAAACTCGTAGTATAAACACTAGTTTACCGGTATTTCATTTTCTAATACCGGTAGTACCGAAAGTTGATACCGGTATTACCGGTTTGCAGTCCCCAGTTGTATGTGTCAATCTTTAGTCTGTCGTCTAACGTCTATCTTTTGTCGTTCTATAGAATTTACAGTACTAAAGCAGTTTTACTAGACTTTACTAATAAATAATATATATAGGGGAACGAACTTCGAATTTTATTCTTCGTAAATATTTAGTCGAGTTAGTTTTTTTTATATATGTATATATAATATATAAATGTCTCGAATACTTCGAAACCATACGTTCGAAAAAGGAATCTATTCATTACATAAATGCTGCTGCCAGTACTCGTCCTGTGTGTTTTTCTTTATGCCGTTTACGGATTTGTGTACGTTGCAAACTTTCCCTCCTTTGACGACTGCGAATTTAATTTCAGACGATAAATAAATCGAAAATGTAATTACTCGTCAAAGTTAACAGGCAATTAATATTTGAATGGCGACTCTGTCTGTGCGTTTCGGTTGTTGACTTAATTAACTTTCCCGAGTGTCTTTCTCGTTTTCGAAGATGACTCGTTCTAATTAAACCTCACATTGCGATCGCTCGTCTTTCGCTGCATATCGTGGTGTCAGGAATTCGGGAGAAGACAGGAGGAGGACCTCTTACGCGAGAGTTTTGGAACAATGCAATTACCATAATTGAATTGTTTCGTTGTGAGACATCGATGTCGCTCTTGTACACTTTCCGAAACAAAGGGCCGCTCATAAAATATTATACAACATTTAGAACACCCTATGTTAAAAATATAACCATTATCTTATTTATTACTTTGGTTTTTTTTTAAATAAAAAAATACATAATAATTAAGCAACGTCTGCAAGGGTTAATTAACTTGAAAACGGACCACGTCCGAAAACTAATCTGTTTATATATCCCTTGAAAACAACTCTATCCTCTGGCTATATCGAGACTTACTCAATAATTTGATTATGATCCCAAATTCTAACTAAACATACACATTGTAGCTGTAAGCATATAAATTCGGTAATGAATTAGCTATAAATTACCAAAAATAATACCATACTTATGTACTCTACATTAAAAAAATAAATTCATAAAAATATTATACTGTAAAAATTTCAGCCACCTGCAAATTTTTTTATAATTTAGTGGTCATTCTTATACTAATTTTGAACAAACAAAAATACGTCTTGAAAGTTAGGCTAAATATATTATCAACACAACAACGAAAGAAAGATCTCGTGACTATACAATTTCGATAATACTAAATAATAGCACATCAGTCTCGACGTTGAACAACAGTGACATCATTTCGTGTATTTAATATTTTGATTTCATTTTATATACATACATAGCCAAATTTAGAGAGGAGGGTGCCAAATGCGTCTACTTGCCCCCTCCCTCTAAAAATGACGTCCTGATTTAGAATTAACGTCAAAAGTTATAAAATCGTGCCGTCGCAGTGGAAACGCTCGGTTATCAAGCGTTCATATTAAGATTTTTTTATAACAATATTATATTATGAATGGGAGAGAAGGTTAATTTAGGATTAATAGCGTTACTACTAACACCCAATGCTGAAAGGTAATTTCCATGTACTACAACGCTATTCGATGTGCATTTCCATACTTGCTTTTAATCGCGTGTTATGAAAAATGTGTTAAGGAAATTAATATTTTGTGGTAGTTAAAGAAAATGGATGGTTAAAGAAAGTCTGCGTATTTAATTATAAACAAACTTAGGTGTTCATGTTTCCCGAAAAATTCAAGGTGGCGGGGGAGGGGGGGGGGGTCAGAAGTTACACATTCAGTGATCCTTTTTTTTATTTTCATTTCATTTATGTTCATAGTACTATATTAAATTAAATGTATTTTTCAAATTCAAGAGAGCGTCCCTATTTAGAACCCGCATCAAAAGCAATAAAATCGTGCCGTCCCAGTGGTAACAGACTTTTTTTATAACAATATTATGACTTACAATAAGTGAGAATCGAATGAAGCACATCTAAATTTTGTCTAATATGAGGGCGCAAAAAACAATTATTACTTCTCAGAAGTCAAAAATTCACGTCAAAAGCAATAAAATTAATTTTAGTCATTTCAGATTTTTTTTATTTCTTAGCATTTAATTTTTCTTTATTTATATATTAAATAAATAAAACAATCTTAAAAAAATAGAAGCATTTGTAATTAAACTCCAGGACTTTATAATAAGAAAAATATGAATTCTTATAAATTAATGTTTACCTAAAATATATTTGCCCGAAAAGAGTTTACTTCCATGAAATGAAATTAACACGACGAAAGGGGTTTTAATCTATGACGCGTCTCTGTGAAGTTTCTCTCTTTCTCTTCTCGTCTGGAGATAAACATCGTTTGTTCTAATAATTCGGAAGCTTTTAACGCGCTATTGTGACGTTATCCCTAATGCAACTAGGCTCTCGCCAGAACACCTAAATGGGGAACTTTGATTTTTATTCGTTCCGACACCGCTCTCAGTTAATACCTCGGGCGATGCTCTCGACATGTGCTGAGATAAGAAAACGAGTAATCTCATTAATGGATCATCACTCTTGCTAATATTAACTGCTCGGGCGTCTATCTTCCGTCTGTGCAGTTTGCCTCCCGAGATTGATATTATTTTAAACCCTCAGTCTTTTGAGACTAAACGTCAAAGTGTTTTCATATTCAGTAAATCACACATAAAAATTAAGGAACGGTAAAAGCAGTAACGAGCAACCTTTTTGCAGTGGAGCAAAACTTACAGCTACCAACAAAATTATAAATTGATAAATTTATTTATATAAAAGTATTAAAAGAAAGTTTTTTATTATGAATGTAATATTTTTAATTTATATTTTTAAATACAGTAAAACAGTTTTTCGTTCTTTTATAGTTTTGATTTTATTAAGATTCATAGTATTTCATTAAATGGCATTCATTTTTCTGTTAAAATTTAAGAAGGGGCAAATCACGTCCTCGAGTTCGTGTATCCATTTTAGTTCTAAGTATTATCGATAAAACAGTAAAAAGAGAAGTAAAACGACAGAATGAGAAATTATTAGCCGAATAACCCACTATGTGTCTATCTGTATCACTTTTTCCATATTTTGGCGCACTCTTCGGATGATGAACGGCCTAGGAAGATGGGAATACGTGATGCGAATGTGGTTCTATGGGTCGTCCCTTTCCCTCGTCCGAAGGGACCGCATGAAAATTTATTAAACAATAACATCGTATATCTTCGCAATAAATCGTCAATATCACACCTTAGAAACGTTCCGAGCTCGTATCGCGCTTAATTAATTTAACATTAACGTTACAGCCTGCCGAAAAAGTACCTACCGTCGATCTTATTTTATGATACGAATACCGTCGATTGTGGAAGTTAACAAACCGTTTTCTTTGAAGACAAACACCGCTCAGTCGAGTCGGCGGAGTTCATGTTTGCACTGGCAAGGAAATGGAAGAGAATTGTTCTATTGTCTTTCGAATCTAAAGGGCGCCACTGCTCTCTAAAATTGTACAATAAAAATTTGCGCGTGTAGCATTCACGCTGTTAGGTTTCGAAACTAACTGGATCGCTTTGGCGTATAATGAAATTATTGTTTAGAGTCAATTTATTTGCTTTGAATTAAAGGTTTGCCCGATTCAAAGTTTGTCCGTCGGTCGACAAATCAAAGCCAGTGTCAACAGGGCGCGCAGAACTTCCGCCACAATTTAAAATAATGATGTTAATTTCTGCGGTGCTCGTTTCCAGTTTGCGAATGCTCTGGAGAGGCATAAAAGTCAAACTGGGACAACTTGCTATTGCGTATGTAAAGAGTACAGCATAAAGATATAAAAATTCCACATGACTATATCATATAATATATACATATATAAGTTACATATATATAATTTTACTTTAAAATTTAGGATTTTATTAAAAATAGACATGTTCAATTGGCAACTGGGAGACAACATTACGTTTATATAAATATATTTCTGCAATTTAACATATAAATCATACATTCACAGCTATGTATTTGTTAAATAATAATCTTTTGAAAAATTGCTTCTGTAAGTAATAATAGTAATAAAATTTAAAATTTAAAGACACTTTTTTTCAACAAAAAAATGCTTTTTTGCTTCCGAAAAACATGTGTGAATAAAATGTTTATCCGTGTCTACTACGACCGAAATTCATAGAATTCGTTCGTTGAACAAAATAGTTTTAAATAAATTTTATACAAATCATGTCATTTTTAGCAAAGTACAAGTAAAAATATCATTAGATAGAAAATTACCGGTTATTAAACACGCATTTAATATTTTAGTAAAAATTACAATAATATTTTATAAAATAATTTTAGCGTATGCTTAAATTATTATTTTTCGCTTACATTTAAAATAATTACCAGTAAGTTAGATTTTGTAAATGTGTATAGATATACTATTTGTTAAGGTAAGAGAAATATTATTATTAGAGAATACCATCGTTCAAGTCAAATCAGGCGATGACGCGTACACGGTTTAAATTTTTATATTATATAAATAACCTTAAAGTTAAATTTTATTATTACTACTTATTTACATGTTTACTTACGCTTTTGTGTTTTAAAGCAATGTAGAGAAAAATATTGAGTTTAATTAATTGATAAAGCGGTGGCTACACTTATTCGCGCAGAATTGGAGATGTTTCGCGTAATGAAAAACGACGTCTCCGTTGAATTACGAGCACCGTACGAATGCAGTATGTAGTAAGTGGAGGCAGATGGTTGTGCTCATTCTGCTCATAACTTTTAATGACGGCCACCTAACAAAGCGAATCTGAACATTTCCTGTCCTTTCAGCCGCCCTTCGCCGTTCTTTATATTTCCACAGACCCTTAATTATGCATGAAATTTCCACGGACCTCCTTTCAACAGACGACGATGCTTTTCAAAAACAATTGTATATACACACGTACATCTTTAATAATATAGAATATATATTATAATAACAGGCGTACTAATACTTTTATTTTCTTACATATTTCTTAATAATATAAATAAAACATAATGGAAATCATAGAACTATATAATAATAATAGTATGTGTATTACCATTATATTTTTACAAAAATTTATTTGAATCATTTCTGAATAGGAATACATTTTCACTAGTAAATATATATATTTGTACTAGTGAAATTATAATTCGATTCAGTCAGACTGAATAAGTGATAGAAATAAATGTATTTAAAGTCGGCATCAAAGGAGCTAAAAAACGTTGCTCGCTTACCCACGTTGGTGTTGCCAATTGTGAAAAAAAACAGCCTAATTACTGTTTGTTTTCGCGTCGGTTCGGCGCTAAATCGCGCGCGGTTATCGCGTTACCCGAAGCCGTGTCCATTTCCATTACAAAGAATGCCGCGACCATTGTTTTCGCCGCGGACACGTTTATGCAAAACAAATTTGGCCAAAAAGCCGGATTTGTCGTCCACGCAGTCAATTCAATTAGCACCCCGCGGACATTTATCTTTTTAGATGGCGAGGGAGCCTCTCAAAAATTAATCGGACCTTTGTTAAATTATTCATTGGCCGTCGAGCATAGTCCGACCCTTTGGCGACGATATGAAATTATCAGATTTTTTAAAAGCCCTTAATTTTATTTTTATTTTAGAATATCACCATGTTAGAAATTAAGTAAAGACAACTATTATATAAATGTCTAAAAAATTAAGTTTGAATGGTGTTTTCATTTATTAAATTACATAAATATGGCCCAAAAATAGGCAACAATCACATTAAAATTCTTTGGCAAACAAAAACATACATAAATTAGCATTTACTGCAAAAATCACTTTTATTTATTTATAATATTTGACACACACCTAAATAATATTTAGGATTATCTAGCGCATTAAAAAGTATTGTTAAGCGCATATTTTATTGCCATCGCGAAGCAACCACAATGATATCGCTTATAAAGGGTCACCCGGGAGACAAACTATATTATTATTTAAAAAAATGTAGGTTATATAAGAACTGTACACTGATAATTATTTAATATTCATGTGTGAAAATTTTTTTAAAATTATTTTTTCACAATAAGTACACGTTTTTATTTAAAGTTATCACTCAAGAATCTTAAAAATTATAAAATAACCTTTCAATGTGCCCACGGCCAAATTTTCATCTCCAATGTGACCCGACAGTCAAAAGATTTGCCAACCCCTGGCTTAGACCCTCAAGACGACATCTTCTTACGTTTAATTTTAAATGTCGTTGGAACGTCAAATGTACTTATTAAAATTTTTTTTTTGAATTTAGAATAAAATCATATTATTATTAAAAACAGTTGCTTGTTAAATAAATAAAATTTATTTTTGTATAAAATAAATATGACATCTGGTCTTTGCACTTTTATAAAATCCATTTCTCAGTTGTAAGTTTTGTTGAAAAATTTGCAAATCGCTCCAAAGTTTTCGTTGCAAAAAAGAGTAATAAAATTTCAGTTTAGTTCGTTTTCATAGTGAATATTTAAAGGCATGCGGTCGTAAACATTCAGACGTAAAATCGAACGTAAAACGCGCGTTAACGCCGACGACTATCACGGTGTACTACGTAAAACTTTTCAAATGCACTCGAAAAGGATAAAGTTTACCAGAGTGTTGATTTCTGGATCGGCAAAACTTTATGTGTGTTTAAAAGCGTTTATACATAATTTATATAAACTAAAACCAATAAATTACATTTTTTAATTAATAAATTGTGTTTTATGTCAATGGGCTACATCATTCATATAACTTTTAGTTAGCATTTAGATATTGCTCATATTACTTTTTCATTAATATCTTTCCTTTCAATGATCTTTTCACAATTACTTTATTATTAAAATCTCACTATACCCTTTTATTATTTAATAAAACGTATTCGTTTTAATGATTTTTTTCTTAGTGCTTTATTAAAATATGTACTATAAATAAATAAATATAAATAAGCACTATAGCTTCTTAATAAATATTATTTATTAAAGAGTGAATGTCTATAACAATAAAACTAGAAATAAAAATAAATGAACATTAACAGACAGTCATGTTTTTACAAAATATATTAAATTTATTTAGGAAAAACAACTATTCAAACCACCGGTAATGCATTCTGTTGTTTCGACCAATGAAAAATAAGCATAAAACAAAATGTCCGACAGTAACGTGGCAACAGTTTTAAATAATTATTATTTATTAGTAAAATTTTGTTACGCGACAATAATTTTCATTAATTCATCATGTGCGTTGTTCGATTTGTCGGTGTGCTATAACTATGAAAATTAAATATATACATGTGTTGAGGATTAGAAGAATACAGTGATTAAACTATATAAACAACAATTGTGTTGAAATCTTCAAATTTTGAGTTGCGTCGACGGGCTTCCGAGACCGAAAAGTGAGTTTTTTTCTTTTATAATACATACACATTATCATTGCTTCCGATTTAATGCACATATACGTTAGATTTGACTGTACCAGATGTTTTAATCGTGAACATATGACATATACTTAGTACGTATAAAGATTGAGGTTAATGTCGTTCAAACCATATAAATGCTAATAAAACGTTTTTATGTATCTATTGATATTTGGGGATACTATCTTTCACGACGATCGCGTGACAATGATTGTGATGCAATTGGTTATTTAGCTGAATTAGTTTGGTTACAAAATAAAATTAAAAGCAGTATTGCAACAATAAAAAAATCACCTAAATCGTTCCGTTCAGAGCGACGACTCGCAATATACATATGTGTAGTTTTTAGATGTTATCTAATAGACGATAATGATTAAAAATATGTGATTGCATATCTAGAATAATCGATTACCAAAATATCTAAGAGTGAGTTATTTTTAATTACGATATAGCAAAATATGTAAACGTCATAGTTTTTAATTTAAGAGATTGTTTTCAGCAAATTAAATGTAAAGATTTGAGAAAAAAAAATTCGGTACCACCGATGTTCCATTTTGTAATACCGTTCGTATTAAAATTTGATTTTTGTCATATTATCGGTATTACCGGTATTGACTAATCCCAGCGTCTTCAAAGCTTTATTGAATATATTTTTTTAAAGCTGTTGAAGTCTGTATCCCTTTGGAAATAGAACACACTTCTGTGCAATGAAGCACATTGTTATCTATTTTAACAACAAATTTAAGCTGTGTTATTGCTCCAAAATAAAACATAAATTGTTATTTTTATGGTAATTAGTGTATTACACACACATATATTTTCAATATAAATTTAAAGTATGTAAAAATATTCGAATAAATTTATTTAAAAAATACTTTAAGGTCGTCGGAGAAATAAATAATTTGAAATAAAAAACAACTTTAATAATATTATTATTAAAAAAAAAAAAAAATAATGCACCGAGATTAGAAAATTGAGAAAAATTCGATGTTGCAATTTAAGATTTTTCTCTTATTAATTTGCCATAATGCACAAATGAAACATCAATCTGCCTTGCCAAACTAATTCATGCTTTATCAAAACTGTTTAACTTGGATCTGAGGAGGTACTGATACGCCGACGTCAATGGATGAGTCCGGCGCCGGCGTCGACTCGACTTCTGAACCGGTCAGTGCGAGGTCAGATATTTCCGTTACAAAAAATCTATGTCGTCTTTGCTTCAGAAATCTAAATTATATACACCTATCGTATGCAATATTATTATGCACATATATTTGTACAAAAAATACAACTTTAAAACGACATTTTTTTAAATTCGAAAAAAACATGTACATAGTGATAGTTCGTTGACAATGATGTATTTTTCACTCGGTCATGGTTCTCACGCGCCCAAACAACAACCCTTTGTAACCGATTTCGGAATGGAACTCTGGCATCGCGGCTTTGTGGATTAAAACTGTCGAAAAGTTATATAGCGGGCATAAAAGAGCCAATCCCGGAGCAAAAAGGGAAAAAGGCGCAAACCGTGTCGAAGCACTTAACTCTCGAAACTTGTACGTGACTCGTTGGCTCTCTTTTCACATTTCCCGATGTTATTGTGACTCTACAATGACATCGGCGGCCAATCAGCGGTCGACGACTAGCCGGCCAGGGGTTGACAACTCAATTCCGCCCAGCGACAGATGCACTCGCACCGCTCTGTATTGGCAAAAGTAAGTGAGATTTTTTTTGGCGAAAATAGTTTATTTTTGGTTAAGTAAAAATCTTGCACTCTAAAAGATAGTGTAGATAAATTATTATTAATAAACTATGCACTAATATAAACAAATTTTATTACTATACTCTTATCAAAAATCATTTTAAATAATTAAAAGCAGAAAAATGTATATGTAGGAAAAATGTATTTTTTGAATTTTCGAAAACAAAGTGGTTGTTTTGTATCAAAATGTGTGTCCGATGGAAAAGATTCAATATGGTTTATTTTTCTCTGACTAATATTGATGATTTAGGGTGCAACCAGACTTTTTTATTGTCTAACATATACCTACAAAAAACATTTTTAATTTTTTTTATTAGCAAATCTTTATATTTTTTTAGGATAATATGTGAAATAAAAATTATTAAAATGTTTGATACAATTATTACATTTTTTTTTCATACGTTTATTTCTATAATTCAAATAAACTTACAGACCTATTTAATATTACTGGTTTATAACCATTTTCATGTTTACAATTAGTTATTAGCTAAATTCAATAAAAAAAATAAGAATTCTACTTTTCAGGTATAAGCGTATTAAGCGTAGCAGATAGTCAGGGGTTTTGTTTTTATACAATTTATAAATTAAACCGTTATGCCATATTGTGTCAAAGACTTTTTCTATATCAAACATTAAAAGTCCCGTACTCTTTTTCATATTAAAATTAGCGCATCTATGCTCCGTTGAACTATTAATTTGATGTTGTCGAGTTTTTTTAGTAGAACCTATTTATTAAAGATGTTTTAAATTACTGCATATCTGAGATCTGAGAACTACATAATTCAATATAAGATTAAGCATCTGCTAGATATATTCGATTCTCACTTGTTCATATCATTACTTGCTTTAAAATTTTATTACTTTTAATATTAAAAGTCGTAAGGAACAAGTATTAATATTTCTGACCCATGTTAAGCTAAAATCAATATATTAATTTATTTAATATTTTTTCTTTTTTAACCCGTTTCGACTTTCCGGCGTCCATTATGTTATGATGTTGGCAAAACTGACGGTATTTTCGCACTGCCCTATGTTTCTTTCATTCCGAGTTTTTGCCGCGTATAATACACAATAAGCTTTACAGCAGCCGTAGCCTCGGGTGCGGCCATTGTGAGCGTGATGAATTACAAAGTCAGGGTTTTGCTCGTACGCAGCGAAAGCAGGTAAAGCCCTTCGCGGAAAACGTGAAAAATCCGTAGACAAATTAAGAATGCGAAAGCAAACAAACAAAACGCTCGTTAAACGAGAGAGTCTGGGAATGCTATGTGATTTTTTCTCGTTTGTGTGGGTGAATAATGTATTTTATCCGAACTGCTCGGATGTAAAAGTCCGCAGGCAAGCAAGCTTATTTGGGCAACGATATTTTTTTCATGCCTATTATATTTCTTATATGCCTTTTATGTGATCATTGACTGGGCCGCATATAAATTTCTTATGCGAGCAATTGATGCAGCGGTAAATTGCTGGCGGTAAATTGCAGGCGATAAATTTCCCTATACTCAAGTTGGCGTATTGGTATTGCGTACTTATATAAAAACAATTCTAAATATATATATAACGAATATATATATATTCGTTAACATATCGTTATGTTAATATAACACAAAAATACTACATAAAATAATAATAAAGTTTTAGTTGTTGCAGAAAAACCATCAGTCCGTGACATTCTGATTAGTATTCAAAGGGCCGTAACAATTACAATATTATTTCTGCGTCGGTCCAAAAACAACATCTCTCCCCGGGCATTCATACATTTTAATTTTGATCTCATTCAACCGTCATAAAGGGGTCGGGGAGACCCCGGTCGACCGGCCGCTTTTCCTTCGCCGAGGATTTTATTTCATTTTTTTATTTTATTTTTCCTTTATTATTATTATGCTCGTTCCCATTGTTGCGTTTCCCTTTTGTGAAATCCGTACAAATATATTCGTCGACGCGATCGTCATCATGAATAATTTACACTTATTTCAAGCGCCGGGCAATTAACACCCCTCGGTCGTTCGTTTTGCTTTTTTTTGTTTCGCTTAAGAAGCGACCCTTTAAACGCGACCGTTTTACGGTCAAACACTTCTAGGGGTAAAATCTACGGCTAATTAGATTTATTGTTTTATTGCTTATAATACAGAGTCGTTTAAATTTATTATGTGAAATTTTTGGAAATCTTTGTGAGAATCGAAAGTAATCTGTTTGTTGCATTTAAGACTACAAAAATATAATAAATAAATATTAAGACACAAAATAACCAATTAAAAACAATTTCATATAATACCAATACAAAAAAAGCCGCTTGGAGATAAAAATGGTCCGCGTTAATGCTTATCAATAACGGATTTCTGATTTGTCAGTCACTCAAGATTTGGTTAACATCAGCAATCAAAAAGCACCTTAAACATCAAGACGGTCTCGATATTCTTAGGAAAATAGCTAGGCATTCTTAAAAAATATTTTATTAGATAAAAGTTATAAGCGTATATACCACACATTAATGTATGTAGTAGTAATCATAATGTGTATAGTACATGATACGTGATATTAGTAATTTCATTTAACTGCGTTTGCGACGATTAATTTTAGCTGGGATATTTCTCTACTTACCTTACTAAATTATATTTTCCATTAACCGTCCGCAGGTGAGGTAAAGTGGTTGCGGTGTAGGGGTCTTTGTTATTTTTTGATTATCACACGACCGCTCGGATAATAATTTTCAGGCGTAAAAGTTTACGCAAACTGGGCTCTGTTTGACTTAATCATACTTATGCGGTGTGTATTATATTTATAAAGTGTAAAAGGAGGTGTCTTTTTTTGGAGAAGCGCAATAAAGTGAAGAAATTAATTATGATTCTGTGCGAAATATAAGAAGCTGAAGCTTAGTGATCTTGTCTGATAACAAGACTTTTTGCCAAAATGAATGAACTATGCTTTAAGCTGTATCACTATTTTATTTTTTTAAATCTTATACATTTATAAAATGAAATTCATAATTAATTTATTATTAAAAATTATTTTCATGATATGTACAACCTAGCTTGATTTAAAAAATCATAACCATATTCATTCGTAAGATTATAAAAATCTAAGATAACCTAATCTGTGATGATCGATCGGTATTATATTTATATAAAAAATACTAATTCGGATCTCTCAGGCACGATAGAAAATATAAAATACATTAGAATTGAACCTAGGCTTTTCGGGTATTGGGCACCGACTATTTCACTGGTCTACAAAAAAATAATTTAGTTTTTAACAAAAATATTTGATTTCTGATTTTACATTTTGGTATTTAAAACGACCTAAGCCGTATTACATGAATATTTAAAAAATAATTTATTTTTTGTTATTTCTAAATATCTCATGTGCTTATTTTTAAAGCACAAAATTACTGCATTATTTAAATCGTATAGTAAAATATTATTTTCTACTAGTGCATTTTATGCGTAGTATCTATTTAATGAAGTACTTTTTAAATTTGCTAAAAGATGGTGTCAACAACCTGTCGATGCTTGGTGACTTTTGGCTGCGAGTTTTAGAAAGTCACGATCGCATCCCTAGTTCCTGCTAGTTTCGGTCAGGACGTCAGCGCTTGAAAACGCTTCTCTTGCATGAGCCATCCAGCTTTCCATGAGCTTGGCAAACATAATAATATTTTTGGCGATAGCTACAAAGAGCTGAACAAATTTAGGTTA
The DNA here is from genome assembly GCF_051122295.1 of Plectrocnemia conspersa. NCBI lineage: Eukaryota > Metazoa > Arthropoda > Insecta > Trichoptera > Polycentropodidae > Plectrocnemia > Plectrocnemia conspersa. Next base: position 216,303 of record NW_028277173.1, read on the forward strand.
AATGGTGCTCATCTATTTTAGGCGTGCAACATAAATGAATTTTTATTTTATTGTTTAATATATATCATGACGTATTGAAAATAGTAGTCAAGTCATAATGGTTAGATATGAATTAAAATAATAAAATCAAATTTTAAACAATTATGATTAATCTACAAAACATCTTAAGTGAAATTTCTTCAAAATTAAAAAACAATTTAAAGGAATTTCACTTAGGCAGATATCTACTTCATGGTATTTATAAACAGTTTTAAAAGTATTTTCATAAAAAAATTGTAGCAAAAAGGTCGATGCACAAATAATTTTGCATATCAATCAAGATGTACTGTTCTGTTATTAAACGACTTATAATGCACGCGTTCTAAAATGCTAATAAACGCCGCTCGGATGCGCATTATGGTTTGTTTGTCACATTTACAAAAAAAAATGATTCTTAAACAATTCATAAGACTACATCTATTAGTTTTATGGCCCTTTTTAGATATTCTTTTGCAATTAATTTTGCCGAAATACTTGTGCGTTTTCTAGCAAAATAAAATAATAGAAAAGTCAGATTTGTTTTAAAAAATAATATAAAAATAATTTATTTAAATACAATTGCCAAAAATCTTCCCCTGTTGAAATTAAGGTGGCTCTATAATGATTATTGTAAGAAATAAGACAGTGATAAACAAATTTAAGGGCAAAATAACATGATCCGTATGGCGCTGGACATATAACCCAGAGGTTACGGGTTCAGGTACCTGCAGATTATAAATTATAATACCTAATAGTTTTATAGATGTCACTAGGTCTGGTGTTTTCATTATTTTTAACGACTGTTATGTTACAACAGATGAGTAAAAATAAACTTTACTGACCTTCGTGTCAGGTGTGTTTATTTTTTGTTTCTAGTTTTTGTTTTTATTAGTTTCTTATTGACAATAATTAGGATTGTTACGTAGAGATTGCTATATTTATTTATTTAAATCAAATTAAATTAAAAGTATCGACACCTAACAGGTTACCCCAATGCGGCACGGTGGTTTTAGAGTCTTAGAACTTTCTTTTCTTAATATATATTTTGACAGATACTTTTTATTTATATCTCATTTTAACAAAAAATTCTTATTTTTGTTTAAGATGTTTAAATTTTTTTCTTTTTTTATCACATGTCGAAACTGGGTCAACAGTGATTACGATTTAATACCATTTTATTTAAATTCTCACGCTTGTATATTTTTCTAAAAGCTGTTTCGTCTAATTTTATACTTGTTGATTGAATTGTAAAAAAATAAATCAAACCGAGATTCTCAAGCCAAAAAAAATAGTATAATCCTATATTTACAGATAATTTTACTTTACATTCTTAAATTTAAAATCTTATAAATGCAGGGGAAATAAGATCGCAAGAAGAATATGGCATTTAGAGTAAAACTTTTTATTTTAATTTACTAAAATTGAATAGATAAGGGCTTGTATGACCTTGTATTTAACACATATTGGTTGTTAAGCACACTCTAGATTTTATATATTAAGTATTTAGTACTGGTATTAACTCATTCTATAATACTGAAATACCCGTATGAAAGCATTTCAGTAATCCTATTTAGATACTATCTTAAGCTGTCTTTATTCACACCTTAATTGATCTTAGACGGAATATTTGTATATAGCTTTGAGTAATTAAGATACAATTTGGGCCACGTCTAAATTCGTTCCGTTGCGTTCTCCGGACACAAGGCCCATAGTAATTTCCCGCAAATTACATCACTTTTTATGACTATGATTAACGCGTCACAAAAGCGCCAGTCACGCCAAATCGACTCCCAACTTTCGACCAACATCCGGATCCGACCCATAAACGAGACAAATTGAGCGAGATTCATCAAAGGCAACTCACCTGGCGAGGCGGGCGGTGGATGAGAATTAATTATAATTGATGATAAACCCCGTTTACGTTAACGCGTCCATTAAACGCAAACAGAATGATGGCACAAGACGCTACCCCCGCATTAATTGGATTGCCGCCCTATTCATAAGCCAGCCCCTTTAATCCGGCCGCGGCTAATTTTCAGGCAGGATGTTTTCTTTGCTTACCTTAAGAAATTATATTTTCCATTAGCCGTCCGCAGGGGGGAGGTATGCGGAGCTCATGCTTAACCCTTTAAAAATGGAACATATGAATCCTATTGTATCAAAATAAGGAAAATATTTTCTAAACTGGAAATTTTCGGGTTATCCCTCAAATAAAATCTAAAATATAAGCTTGAATCTATCCCGTAACATTTTTTAAGCCATATCATTTCAGTGAAATCATATCGGAATACATTTTCATAGGTAGATATATATTTTTACTAGTAAAAATATAATTTATCTAACAGGTGCTAATAAAATTATATGATTTAATCTTTTCCATACATTTACATACTATTTATTTTTCAACTCATGTTCTTAATAAGAGAACATATTTAGGTCTTTTATTTTAAATTAATAAATGCGTATAAAATTGTTGAGAAAAAAATATTTATTCCAGATTCATTCATTCATTCGACCAACATATATACGTACACAGTAAGTACTCGAATGAACGGCCAACAAAAAACTTATTGCCTGTATCGAGAACACTTGAAGATTTCCCCTATCGCTGGGCCATTCCCCAGATTTCTTGTGTTACAATATAAATCCATGACCCAATGGCTAGTTACTGGTCAACAGTGTACCGAATAAAAAGCAAATGTAATATTTATTTTTCATATTTAATACATATACAAATCATTAATTTGTAACAATATTACTACTATTACATAGATTTCCTTTTGGTTAAGATATTTTAATGTATTTAATTTAAAAACTAATAACTAATAAATAATAATATAATACAAATTTCGATCTCTTAAATACGATAAAAATTAAAAAACACAATGGTCCATTTGGGATTCGAACCCAGTTCTTTCAAGTATTTAGATACCGACGTATACGACGTATATATATATATATATATATATATATATATATATATATATATATATATATATATATATATATATATATATATACAGTTTATTTATTTAAAATATAAACCAATTAATACAATTTCTTTTTATTTAAATTTAAATGAAGCACAAATTTTTTTGCCTTTTGGCTTAAAAAAATATCTAACTTCTGGGTTTTTAAATATATTTAATAATATGTTTTCGTATACATTTATTTAATTTTTGATAGATTTACTTATTAAATCTTTTTTTAAAACATATCACTTTATTTTGTATTACTTAAAATCGTCATGATAAGAACACCCAAGAATGACATAAAAAATGACCGCGACAGACTTTTGAAAGTCAATAACTTTAATCATTGTAATCAACTGTTTTCACTTCATTATAAATGTATTGTAATCCTTCAAACACGTATCGAAACAATACGCATCTCGTTCTAAGCATAGTTATTGATATTCATAAGGAAGCGATCTTAATGGTTTCACTAATAAAGAGTCATACGGGAGATATAATCATATTTTATTAGTTTGAGTAGGGAATTGCTACTACGGCTATTAATTTAAAGTAAATAAATAACATGCTAGACACTCACCCACTTGAAAGAAAATTAGGTAGTACCACATACAGATTACTGAGAGTATAGATCAGAAATTTTTTGGTCAACTGTGTTATTTTCAACTTTCAATGAGTTTGAATCTATCTCAGGCGAATCATAATTATTATACAATATACTTAAATTTAAATATCACAAAAGATTAGGTTAAATAAAAAAGTGACAGTGGGATAATATATTTTTATTTTTGAGTCATACTTAGCTTATGTAATTACTCGTTCGGGCTAACGGGAGTGTATACTAAAATTTATTGATAAAGGTAGTAAATGTTTATATACGCTTGATCCATATGGAAGAGGTTATTTTGTTCATCCGCTTTTGACGCGACGAACAATGATTAAAAACTTTATAGTGATTTTACATTTTTTATAGAATCCGTCATAAATTAAACAATTTAACATGTAAAAATTTGGCAACATTGTTATTTTTGCATACTAATTCTTGCACTTGCTAATGAAATTTCTTGTATATATGCAATTTAATAGCACTCGTGAAGACCCAAAACGGCCTTTAGGGATGCTGTTTTTTTGTTTATTGCGCTTTTAAGACGTATATGCGACACGTCATTCAAATAAATGCTTTTCATACATGGCCCTATGGATGTGTCGATCGTTCTCGGAAAAGTACTCACACCTATTTAAATTAACCTTGATCAGATCAATTTAAACCCCCTGCCATATTTGTATTAAAAATACTATGATTATTTTCTATAGTTATATTGAACTTATTATTTTATTTTACAATGACTTTTGTATTGTTTTGTTATTGGATTTCTGGGATGAGATGAAAACGTTTAAAAGATTTCGAATTCCCATCGGATACAATTCGGTCGACTGTAAATCCGCAGAAGCCGTTGATTGCCCTTTCAATCTTAATTGGCAAAAAGCAATCTGCAGAGCACATCTCAGCTCAAGTCCAAGTGGGAAAACGGCAAAAAAGGCGAAGAATCGAGATAAAAACAAATCAACAGGGGGATAAACAATGCGAAACACAAGTGGAACGAAAAGGAGAAAGCGGGACGAAAAAAGACGCGAATAGATCGGAACGAGAGTGCAAAAAATCGAATCGGCAGATGCCAGATAAAATTATATACATGCGAGCTTGTTTCTAAATTTCGCGAATCAGGGGCGTTGATGCGACGAACCGATAAAATAAACGGAATCGAGGGGTAGGTTGCGGCTAAGGGGGTGGTCAATCGAGTGATGGGCAGTTAAGATATTTTTTAGTATTGTGTTCGGGAAATTTGTCGAATACTTGGCGTTAATTTGCTACGTCATTTTCCATTGCATTGATTCCACAATGTAACTCTATTTGCAAGAAGTCATTTTTGTAAATGTGTTCTTAAAAAATAACCTTTTTTATTAAAAAATTATGCAATGTTTTGGCTCAATTTTGGTATTTAGTATTATTGAAATCTCTAAACTAACTTAAACCAAGGGTTTTTCTTTGGTACTTTGCAAATGCATATGTATATATGTTCTTCTTTTTCGCATCAATTATATTTGTGTCATCAATGTCATTAATAAAAACACGTATTAAAATTTAGAATATATTATTATATATTACCTCATTTTTGTAAAGCAAACCTACGTCTAAATCAGAGTACCGCATAAAATGGCACTGTGTGAAAAAATGGTGTATATGTGTTAACCATAAAAGGGATTCCTGCTACGACGCGAGTTGACACCCACGGTGCCAACCAACCGGTGGGTGCAATAAAACAAAGCTAGATCGCTCTTTCAGAGCCCGCGTTTGTCTGGATGGGTCGGGGTGGTTCAGTCGAATCTCGTTCGAGCAGGTGGGCGGAAAACCCACTCCCACCTCCATCCGCACCTCTAAGCGTAGGCAGCGTCACCTTGCAAAACGTTTGATGCAATAAATCCCCTTTGGGTTGTACGTATTATAATATACATACGTGTGAAAGCCTTTTAACGTTTTGGGAAAACGTAGATTTATGGTTTATTTCTGCACTTTCGGCTAAAAATAATGTACAGATAAAAAAACAGCAAATTCAATATATCTCAAGGGTATGTGTATATTATTGTAGCTTTTTTATAAATTTGTGGCGACCATCATAAGCTGACACATACAAATATTCAGTGTTTAATTATGCTAAGACATACAAAAATAAATTAGTCTGTCAAGGAAGATATATAGAGTCTTGCATTTTATTATAACAACGGCTTTGATCAAAGCTTTATTATCTAGACCGACAAAACAAATAACTAGTTATTGTTGTTGATGAGGATTTAGAAAAAATCTCTAAGGAAAAGTAGGAGCGTTCCCGATTTTATTTTGAAGGGTTGCGAAGTAAGTCTCGCTGCTCCTCTAAAATGTATTTATGATCTGATTCTCAAAACATCATCATTTCCTGATCTATGGAAATGCACAAAAGTCACCCCTATTCATAAAAAGGGTGACAAATTATATATAAAGAATTATAGACCAGTAGCAGTGTTGTCAGCTCCTGCTAAATTATTTGAAATAATTATTCATAAATATCTTTACAATCACTTTCAGCAAGTTTTATTAGACCAACAGCACGGGTTTCGTCCTGCCCGTTCCACTGTTACTAATCTTCTGTCGTTCACCAAAACGGTGACAACTTCTCTCGATGCCGGAATTCAAGTAGACGTCGTGTATACAGATTTTGAGAAAGCCTTTGACAAAGTTTGTCATACGTTATTATTAAAAAAATTGTCGAACCTCGGTTGCTCAGATAATTTAACTCGGTTATTTTCAAGTTATTTAAGCAATCGTAGACAGTTTGTAACGTATGGTGGCCGATTGTCAAAGGAATATTTTACCCCTTCGGGGGTTCCTCAAGGATCCAATCTGGGACCTCTGCTTTTTGTGTTATTTATTAATGACATAAATACAGCAATTAAACATTCAAGTTTTCTTCTGTACGCAGATGATTTAAAATTATATAAATGCATTCGATCTGTTGCGGACTCCTTCTCTCTACAAAGTGATTTAGACTCTCTGTGGAGATGGGCTTCCGTTAACCGTCTGCCCTTTAGTGTCGGAAAGTGCCATACTGTGTCATTTTCTCGATCCCGTTCGCCATCAGCTTATTTCTACCATCTCGGTGGTAACATTTTGACTAGAGAAACTTCCATTAAAGATCTCGGAATCACTTTCGAGAGCAAATGGAGGTTCTCTCTACACATACACGACGTCTGTGATAAATCTTCCAAGATGCTCGGCTTTGTTATGAGGAATGCCTTTCACTTTGACGATCCGTCAGTTATTCGCATCCTCTATGACACCTTAGTTCGTAGCATTCTTGAATCGGGATCTATAATTTGGAATCCCCGAATAGCCAAATATTCCCTTTTAGTGGAAAAAATTCAAAAAAGGTATTTAAGATACCTTTACAAAAGGACATTTGGTTATTATCCGTACTTATATCCCAGCGCCTTTCTTTTAGGAGCGTTGGGATATGATTCGCTGAGTTCTCGCAGAAAGCTGTATATCGCTAAGCATTTTTTTAAATTACTAAAAGGTGCTGTCGACAATCCAGCTATTCTCGAGGAATTCCAGTTTTGGGTTCCTGAACATTTTCGAGAATCACGATCGAGACCTCTTTTGATGACCGTTAGGGCTAGGACATCCGCACTTGCCGACTCGCCTATGGCTGTGGCCATCCGGCTCCTTAATACGCTGGCATTACATATTGACCTATTTAATGTCAGCTACGAGGAGCTGATCCGGTTTATTTCATTTAATTTTAATATTTTATAATTTTTTTGTTATGTTTAAGTATTTTTATATTTATGTATATATACTTTTTTTTTATGTTTTATAAATTTAAAATTTGTTTTCGACCATCGTGGCGCATTGGGGTAACCTGTTAGGCCACGATGGTCTTAATTTAATCTAAAATAAATAAAATTCATTGTATTCTCGACGAGCAGACGACTCGTCAAAGCACTTAACACTTTAATTGGAGGATTTGATAGTAGATGTTGGCAAATTTACCTCGAAGTTCTGTACTTTCAGTTGTAAGTTTGCGTCATTTTTCTTGACCATCATCGGCGCTCGAAAATGCTCCTCTTACACAGGCTATCTAGTTCCATAACAAGTTTGTCGGACACAAAAATTTGAATTGCCCTAAATAGTTTTGCATTCTGCCGTTTCCATTGCATATTTTTTTCTTATTTGATCGTGTTTTTTAATAAAACCGCCGGCCGGTTTTATTCAAAAAAATCGCAAAAATATGTTGGTCATTCAAATACTTTCGTTCTTCCGAGAAAATATTTTCATTTTTCCGAGAAAATATTTTCATTGGTTTCTTATTTGAGTGTATTTTTTAATTACTTAAGCAAAAATAAGGCGCATTCGAGTGCTAAATTTTTAAAATATTTCTTTGTCATTCCCAGACCTCTATTAAAACCTTCTAAGAAGTATGCATGTTGGGCATGAACCCGCCTTTAATTATGAAGTGTTTTAAAAATGTCAGTGGTTGTGAAAATATTCGAACCAATTCAATTTTATATAAAATATTAAAAATATATTGAATGATAATTTGAGTAGATTTCATCAAAAATCTAAAACCATTGATTTGTTATCTTTACCTTCTAAAGCAGGACTGCCGAACTTTTTAATAGTTGCGATCTATTTTTATCTATAAGAAATCATGGCAATCTACTTCATATTAGTAGATCGCCATGATTTTAGAGGGTAAATACTATTTCAAAGTTTATATATAAAAAATGTCCACTAAACATTACAGTAGACAAAAACAACAATTTAAAATATAATCATATAGAAAACAGTAAATTCTACATAAGATAAAATATTATTAATGAGATCGTTAATCTGCCCAGATTTGGCAATATTTTTAGTCCAGATTATATGATGAAAGAAATAATCGTAAACATTGGTCAATATGTATATCACTCAAATAATTCTGTGTATCTGCTTTTAAAATGTCAAAAATGTGTAGAACCAAAAGAAGACATTTCTTTTTTTACACCATTTTAAGGATTAAATATTAATCTTTAGTGTATTTCTTATTAAAATCTTAGGATTTTAAATATAAATTATTCTGAAGTTTCATTATTTTCAATTGTAATTTATTCTGATTTGCTTTAAATATTTTAAATTTTTACTTGCAATATCTTCTACGTTGATATTTTTCTCGTATTTAATTAATTCTTAATATTTTTAATTTCGAGGATCATTATGTTATGGTCGAATTGAGACATATCAGAGTATATAATATTTTTCATTTCACGAGAGATGCTTAAATATTGCTTAAAATTTGCTACAAAAGATATATTAAGTTGTTGAAAACCTTTTATCAAACTTATCGTATGTAATAAATATCATCTCTGCATAGTGCTTCAAGATTCCAATCACTGAATTCCAATTAATGATAAGCTTATCAAACTTTTCGAATGAATTTAGAGCTATTTTGCAAACTTTTCATCTCTTTTTCAATGATAAATATGAATAATGATGAAATAGATAGCTCTCAAACTGACTGTGTCAACGCAAATATACTATAAATCAATATAAAGCTATTTTTTTATCTATTTTCGTGAGCGTCAGTCGCCGTCTGAGTTCGCCTTCCTCGTCTTCTATAATCTCTAGGTAATTTTCTTCAGCAAATGTTTACAGTAACCGAGCAAAATTTTGTGAGTGGAAAACTGTCCGTACGTTTTCGCGATATTACACATTAAGTTTAAAGCGGGGCTCTGCTGTTTGCTCGGCTAAATCTTGAGCTTTTTACCTGCGGGCGGCGGCTAGTCGGGGGGGCCCTACTAATGAAATAGAAACTGAAGCGGGTATTTGCACTATGTATTGCCCGCGAATAAATATTGCAGAAAGTCGGCGACGAAATTGCGGATTGCTTTCCAAACTCATTGGCGATGCAAATATTTGAGTTTGCGATCGATTGAAAAAATAGAACTTTAGATAGTATCAGTCATTTTTAAATAAAAGTTATTCAATGTTTAAACACTACCTCTGTTTATAATTTCCCTGTAAAGTCATTAAAAATGGAAAATATACATGGTTTTCACATTTATCTGTAACTACAATAAAGCATTTACTTGGGATGTAAAAAAATCAAATACAAATTTTAAATTAATTAATTTTCTTATATGCAATATATGTAGTTGTGATTTGACAAATATAGTATAAACATTTCAGGGTTAATATAATATTAAACCCGACTTAAAGATCTCAAAATATGATAAAATCAGCAACAAGGCAAGCCAAATTATGATCGGTTGGCGTACAGAATATTTTCTCACCGGCCGATATGACCAGCTTCTGATTTTTCTCTAGATCTAAGATGATGAAATAGTCTGCGCTAGGTCTAATAGTCTGGACTAGAGGCTAAAATTAGGTGCCATGTGGAAAATTTTAAAATTAATAATTGCCATTAACGTAGTGAGCTCGTTGAAATTTTCTAGTTATATTAAAAAGTTTACCAATAAAAAAAATACCTGCAATTGATAAATTAAATACAACTAATACTTCATTTCTGCGTATCATTCGACACAATACAATTGCAGTTCTCAAACTATTCAATTGTTTATCGGTTTCACGTTTTGTCGAAAGTTTTTTAATGTCTCACCCACCGACGATAGCAAACGATTGCTGCACGACAACAACCGCACTTATGACACTAAAAATATGGCCGTCGCCGAGCCAAGGCGCCCGGCCAAAGCCATCGCATTACCCTGAAATATAACCATATTATTTCACAAAGTCCCGGCCCATTAACAACGACGTCCGATCGAATTAGAGAACGGGGGCAGTTCAAACAATAAACACTGATTTTATTGGGAAAATTTCCAATTCGCCCCGTTGGTTCGACTCGAATATTGCCGTTTTTAAACTTCGACAAGTCCCGTCTCTGACCTCTGGGATGTTAAACAAACGGTTGAGAATAAAAGTTTTGTACCTAGTTGAAATTGTGTGTTTTCAATTTATAGTTTTACTGCGGTTTGTATCGAGGTTATATACTGTTATGAGGTATAATTGAAGTTATTGCCCAAGAGTCTCGAGCGTTAAAAGTACTATTTTTGATATGATTTTATATTATATTTTAAAATAAAAAATATCATATTAATATGAGCATTATTCTAAATGATTAATATTATATAATTAATTTAAAATACACTTTTCTTTAAATTGCTTTTACACTGCTAATATTATGGTTATCTTGGGAAAATAGTACAATTGTTTTCCGTTACCTTCTGAACCAAGCTCTACAGTCGTACCGTTGACTCAACTCCGCCTTTCCACTTTTTCCACTCCTTACAGATATCATTCATCTTCAGCGATAGAATAGTATTGATATGTACTGATTCACATGATTTTTAATAATGTTGCCATCTCCTTGATAGGTGATGTTCCCATATAGACGAGTCTTATCTATTCGAGAAAGAATTACAGCTGTACTTATTTTTCTATATTAATGGCATAAATAATGCTTAGTTTATTATTTTACATACTTTTTGATCAAGGACGTATTTTCGAAAATGTTCAAAGCAAATTTACAGCTGATATAGAAGTGACTCTTTGCTTTCATTGCTTTTTAACAAATGGAAAATAAAGGCGCATAAAGGACTATGCACTTTGGAGCGGCGCTAGTCACTCGGGTATATTGAGAGAAAAAATGATTACCTGTGCTGCTCAAATATACAATTTATTTTAAATATTCATTTAGTTGAAAATTGGGCGAATAATTCAAATATTCGATTGAGAAAAAATAATTAAATCTAACTAGCTGTCGGTATCTCACTATCGTGAGGTACCGCAGCTTGTGAGTGTGTGTGGATACCGGACCCTAAACTTTTGTGTTTTGAATTTTATTTCTAATTCGTTTATATTTTTAGTATTAAATAAGTAAAATTATGCATTTATTTGTTAGATATTCAAACTGTTTGTGTGGGTTGTGTGTGGGGTGAATGGGAATTTGTAAGCTGTATATTTTATTCTTATTTATTGGTTAGGTTAAATATTAGTAATTTTTATAACTAATAACTTTGCACTTTCCTGCCGCTATTTTTCTATTGTCACTACAAATACATAATATTTACTACTTTTAATAAATAAAAAAAAAAGCGTGAAATAGCGCATTATTATTAGGAAACGTATAAATTTAATAAGCAGAAAAAGAATTATAAACGTCTATACTGCTTTTTCTGCTTATTTTCTCCTAAGAGATGAGTTGGCTTAGTTTGTAGTTTGGACTTGATTTAATGAAAGTTATTAAATTATAATTGGTTTAAGAACTTTCGTTTGGTTAGGTTTGGGTTTGAACAGAAAATGAACGTTTCGCAACTGGCAACTTGAGTTTCATAAGCGCCTATCAGCTAAATTATATTTTCGCTGGAAGAAATATTTATATACTGGTGAAAATGTATTTGAACTTTTACTATTAAAAATATAACTTTACCAAAAAGTACACATTCACTGTAGCATTTATACATCGAATGTAAATATATAATGATAAATATGTTATTATATATTACTACATATAATGAAGTGTAAATCATATATAATATTTGTAATAGCATCTGCCAGACAATTAATATTTTCCCTTGTTATTATAAATATCTACTGGTGAAAATGTATTCTGATATGATTTTATTGAAATGACATATTTTAAAAAAATATTTATGGAATAGATTCTAGACTGTTTTTTCTAGATTTTCTTTTAGGATTAACCAAATGAAACTAAAACTATTATTTATTTATTTTGCTGCATTTAATCCAGTTGTCAAATTACTGATAGTACAATCTATAAAAACAATTTATATAATTCAAAGACTAATACCTAAAAGACCAGAGTTCAAATTCCATATGGGTCATATTGCTTTTTAAGTTCTTATATTATATATCTGGAGATCTGATTAGATAAGTGATTAATATTATATAATTATAATTTCGATCGATCATAACGGATTAGGGCTTCCTGAATTTTTCCAATCTCACGCATAAATGTCGTGCACATATATTTCAACTGATGTAACTTAATAATATTTAATTAAATTTTAGAATATTGAAGTGAAAAAATCATATCAAACTTTACGTTACATAGGAGACGTATGTTTAAAATTAGTACAGGTATATTACATCACACATAATTATGATAATTTGTCTCTCTGCAAAATTTTCCTGACCTATGCGCATTATCTAATCATATTTTACACAAAACATAAAGATAGCACCGCAAATTGCAGTGCGGTCAGCGTGCATTATTCATTTCGTGTTTACATGTGCATGTGCGACTATGGAAAAGTTAATGTAAACTTGACCGGCACGAGCTGCCGTTGCATTGCAGCAACAAACAACAGCCACTCTCGTATTTGCCCCGAAACCGTATAATAATATTAGTAACACAAAAGGAGGACAAATGTTGCCAGCGATACGCAAACACCAGTGGCGTGCGGTGATTTCCATCCAACACGTAGATATATCTATTGTTTCGCATGTGGGATATTGTCATTAAATTACACTAGAATTAGTCTAAAAGTTTGCTAAAATGCATTTAATGATATATGTATGTATTTAATTAAATATCGGTATCTCACTATCGTGAGGTACAGCAGCTAGTTTGTGTGTGTACATACTGGACCATTAACCCTTGAGTTTAAAATTGTATATTTGCTTTGTTCTGCTTTCTTCAATTCAGAATATAAGTGGACAGAATATATTTATTCTGGTTACTTATGTTCTGAACTGAAGAAATCAGAACAAAGAAAATATAAAATTTTAAACCCAAAAGTTTAGGGTCCAGTATGTACACACACAGACTAGCTGCGGTACCTCACGATAGTGAGATACTGACATTTAGTTACACATATATTAATATATTACATATATCATTTAATGCATTTTTTTTGATGTAATATTTTTTGTAATTAGTTTTGTATGATGTAATATTACATCAGAAAAGATTATCAATAAAAAAAATGTTGTAAAATGCATATTAAAATATTAATTAAATTAAAATATTTTTTTACAGTGTAGTATAATATATACAAAAATGTATTTACTTCTTGAGGCCTTTTTTGTACGAATATTAATTATTTGTAAAACATAACTTGAATTTAAATTTAAATTCAAGTTATGTTTTAAAAAAAAAGTTTTCAATACAAATTAAAAAAAATTAAAACTTCTCAAAATAGTCTTAATAAATATATTATTTCGAAATAGCCTATTTATTTAAATAAATTGTAGAAATTTTTCAAGAAGAAAAATAATAAAATAAAAAACTTGCAGAATATAAATTGTATTAAGAATAGTTAGTGAAAGGATCAAAAGCATTTAATATAAGTGATTTTTAAACAATATAAAAAAATAAACTTAAAAACGTGTTTTGCAAACTTTTATAAAGTATTTATTTTATATTGTGATTAATTAGTTTATTAAGCAAATAAATAAAAATTGTACAAATGTAACGTTGTGCATATTTGGAATTAAAATGGGTGAGTCATAAATAATGATTATAAAAAACACCATTAAAATATTCAATTAATAATAAAATCAACAGTGTATGTGTCATATATTTTTCATTCATTACTGAAGGTCAATATGTCATTACAATACCAATGTTGACTCACATGAATCGTATATATTTAATTAGTATTCTTACGTCGTATATATTTGTAATGCTGTAAACGAGAAGAACAGCAGTAGTCATACGTCTTATTTTTTTACTATTCTTACTCATACACATGTTAATGTTGATGATAAATATTTGATTAAATGACTTTTGGACTAACGTTGAATAGCTTAGAAGTCCTGTATTCTATTTTTTGATTTAATAAAAAATCAACTTGCAATATTCTATTAGTTAACAATCAGTTTAAAAAATAGCAAGAATATTCATAATTAAATATTATCTTTACTGTAATAAGAATATAAGATTATTAAACATTTATCCCATTTTCTGTATATATTTTATATTCTGATTCATAGTGAACTATTTGTATATTATTTAATAACTTTGAACTAAAATCTGCAATGAGTTATAATAAAATTGTTTCAAATTATAACTATAAAGTTATTAAAAATATTTTATTTTAATATTTACAATATAAATATTATATATAAAAATGACTAGCAAATAATTAAATATATAAATTAGAAACAATTATTATTTTTATTGTTAATTTCACTGGTATTTAAATTATGAATAACTAATATCTAACGTCAGATACTTTAGCTTAGATTGACCCGCTAATTGTTTCAGTCTGAAAAATAAAATAAAAATTAATAAATGTATCACTTTTAAGAAATATTAATTTTTTTACTCACACTTTGGTTTTCTTGATTTTTCAATAAATCTAAATTTTCTTTGGTTTTTCTTTCAAAAAATCCACACTAAAAATTTAATTTTTTTAATAAAAAAAATATATGGATGGCTTTAGGTGTAAATTGGCTTTTATCGTATAAAGTGATACAAAGATCTTTCAGTTAATTTACATACACTTTTAACTGATAAATGAGTTGTCAAATTTTTAATAGCAAAGCCAATTTACATTTGAGTTGATTTTTACATACCTTGTAAAATATAGCTGTAATTATCGCTAAAGATAATATTCCCAACAACACACCTAAAATGTATAACCAAATAGGAACGGGAGGCGTTGGAGGAGTTGATGTTACCAATAACGTGTTGACCCATTTTACAATGCGACTATAAACATAATAAATTAATAAAATGTGATAAATAAAAGATTAGCTTATAATTTATGTATATTAATAATTACATTTGATGCGATTCAGTTTCGGCAATGGCGTAAGACGATAATATGATTGCATTTTCTCGTTTAATGATTTCATCTGAAATTTATTATAAAATTAATATCGAATATATGCATTCAAGCAATTTGATAACTTACTAATATTACTGGTGTTGAGATTCATTTCAAAAGATATTTGAACACCGCTGGTTCCAGGTTTTAAATTAGTTCCCGAACACTGAATGGTTAAACATGTCACATATGTACTGTTTGTGCAATTTAAATGATACACATCAAAAGCTAGGTTGTCATTGGTATTTTTTAATAGATAACTCATGGTTTCATCAGCTAAAATTTTTTTAATAAAAATATAGATAATTGTTATTGAGTTTCTTTAATGTCAAAAAAATATTTCATACAATTTTCCTTGATCTTGGCATTTAAAGTTGACGAGTTAATTGACTCTAAATTTGGATCTTCTAATGTAGTTTCATCTTTAAGGAATGCTCCAGTCAATGGTTTACATACCATATTTTGTTGATTCAGTATAGCCTAAATTATATATTTGTTTTAAAAACTATTTTTAATTATTTATTAATTATATATTAATTATACTAACCGTCGGTTTTTTAACATTCATCAGTGATAAAACCGAGTTATAATTGGGATCGTTTAACATCACCGGTAAAAAGAACGTTAAATTGATGGCATCTAATGTAGATGGCCCACTATTTAAAACCTAGATTTAAAATATAATATATAAAAAGAATAATGTAAGCAATTAATAAAAATACTAACCTCATATGAATGGACAACAGTGACATTTGTCAGCGTTTCATTCTTAGGTGCTATGTTAATAAATTGATTTGCGCCAAAGTTTCTATGTAAATAAAATAGTATATAATATAAAATATATAGAATTAATATATTTTTTATTACTAACCCTTTCATCTCCAATTTAAATTTGCTTATTAACTTCAAATCCAATACAAATGAGTTATCTTTAGGGTTAATCTCTTGACCTCCACTAGTAGCGTTTACGATAAAAGTCAATAATTCATCTGTGTTTTTTAGGGATTTTGCGTCAAACTTCACCGTTATAGATTGCTTTAATAATATAAAATATATTTTAGACATATTACAATTATTTATATGCAAAATATTTAACGACGTACTTTTGAATCAGCTTTCATTGGACTTTCAAAATCACATACTAAATTCAACACGTCGTTTAATACACACTCAGAAGGAACACGTGAAATTGGCGTTTTTTTAGGAATTGTTAGTTCAATCTTGGTTAAAAATGCTGGTTCTCCGATATTCTCCAAATTTATTGTCAAAAATAAACTCTTCGATTTTCCAATGATAAATGGCGATCTATTATTGTAGTAAAAAAATATTTTAAATACCTAATCATTATAATTTTTTTAATAATTATTGAAAAAAGACAAACTCTGATTGTGTTGATAGTGTGACTTTAAGATCTGGAGTACATATGAGATCAGGTCCACATCCAGCAGCGAATGGTACTCTAGATATAATCTCTCTTTTGATGTTTGGTCGAAGAACGGGACAGTCACTACAAAATCTGCTTTCTAAATATAAGAAAAGTATACACATTATTATAAAATTAAATTTATTGCTAAGGTAAAATCATAGATTTTAGTCTATGACTCAAGATCTGATCGCCTTTGAAATGAAAATAGTTAAATGTATAATAGATTTGCATTATATATATTTTAATGTAGTAATTTATAATAAATATGTGACCGCAGAGACATTGTCACTAAATTAATGTCATTATTTTAAAATTAATTGAGTCACATTTTCTTAATCATTAGTTCTGGCTTTTTATAAAGTATATATTTTATTTATAAAAAGTATATTTTATTTGCTTTAAGTAGAAAATTCTCGGTAAACTTAAAAAGCTTACGGTAATTAAATTTTAATCTAAATTTAATAAGCTATTTATATTTAATTAATTTAAAACGTGTTTATATTAATTTAGTTTATTAAAAAAAATACCGTCATAATCTACACTGTGACAAAATATTGAATAAATATTATTTTAATTGAAAGTCTGAAGACAATTATTTTTTAGATCAATAAATATTATAAACTATAATGTAAAATACAAATATCAATAATTTAATTTTTATATAGCTTCCAATTAAATTTATGTATTTTATTCAAATAATCCATAATACCGTTTTTTAATTTTACAGCTTAAGTAAATATTCCTTAATTAAATTATTAGGACACAATTCTACTATTAGGACATATCAAATAAATTAAAACGGTAATTTTGTAAATTATTATAATTATGCATTTTAATGTGAGAATTAAAAAAAATGTTTAACCTAAAAAAGTATTTAATTGTTGTATAAGCGAGATTTAAAAAAAAATGCATACATTAACTAGTCAATGTATGCACTGTCAAATCATTAAGTTACAGTATACAAAGAATGATGGCAAAGTATTTAATATTTATTAATTTATATATGTATTTAACAGGTATTTTAAATGTAAATTTGTTACCAATACATATAATACTTTTTTTAAATAGATTTGTTGCAAAGAGTTATTCATGGGGTGTTCACTGTTGTGACCAACGCTCGCTCGCAATTAATCTAATCCATGATATTTTTTTACTACCTTTACAATTAGATATATTTGTCGTTGATGATGTAACTAGTTCACGTTGGAGAGTTTACACACTCATTAGTTAAAGCATACATTATCTAGTGAAATTATAAATGAAATGTAGCATTGTATGCGTTAAATAAAATTTATAGTTAGTGCATACTTTGGCTAGGCAGTGTATACTTTTTCAAAATTTAACACCGCTAACTGTAAAATATATATTAAGAAGCTGTGGTATTTTTTTTATTCACTAACATTTGATTTGCTAAATTTTAGATTTTGTTAAATACATGTATATAATATATTAGTAATGCATTAAATTAAATTATGTGCAAGTTTAAATTTATTAACTTATAGCTATTGAAAATTACACCAGTTCAAGATATATTAAAAAATATTTACCTCTCATAGGATCCTTTTTTAAATCAAACTTTATTTGAATATCAACGGGCCTTGAATAGTCAACTTCTTTTTCCTGTTAAAAAATAAACGTCGATCTTTGTTCAAACAGCATAAAACCATACGCAATGTACGTCATTAAATCACTCACATTTATGTTAAACAATATATCTTTGCACTGTACTACACCATGACTTCCTGTCATAATAAATCGTGAGTCTTCCCTATTGTTAAAAGTGACTCTCCCATATTCTTTGTCAGGATAAACTTTAAACTCCAAGTCTGAAATGACACATTGTGTTATCTTGAATACGCACAAACCTATAGTATATTATCAAATTGTTGTAAGAACCTGTGTTGTAATATGTTCCTTGAAATTTAACACAAATTTGCGTAGTGAACTCTGTGTCATTTATAGACAATTCCGCAGGATACGTATCTAATTTAGGAAATACGCTAGTAGAAGGATGGCATCTGAATAATGCAGCATTTCCACTATCGTGTGCTCCTATCACTATATCTGTAACATAAAAATTATGAGAAATTATATCATGATTAAAAAAACCAAGTGACAGTTTACCGTTGCAAGAATTCAAATCGATGTCCACTCCTTTAGATATACTGATTCCAAATCCTTGCATTCCTTCAACGGTAATACGTTGTACTGGTAAGTCGTTTAATCCATTTTCATTTCCTAAGTAAATGTACACTGCTCCTTTTCCATCATCTTCGTAAGGAGATCCAATAGCAACATCTAAAAGTATACATTTATAATATATTGTTTCATAACAAATCATAAGTTAGCATTCAGTGTTTGTGTGGGTGTGTAAGTATGCGTGCCGTGCGCGCGTGTTTTGCGTTTGGGTGTACGACTGTATGTATTTGTATGAGTGCGTGTGCGTAGGCGTACGTGACGTGTGGTGTGAGTTTTGCGTTTATGTGTAAAAGGTTAATAAAAAATCGTGGCAAATTAAATAAAAAAATCACTGGGAAGAAGTGGCTCAAATCTTATGTCAAAATATAACACCGTCGATCATCTTTGCGACAATTTTTTTTTGTATAATATATTTACTGACACTAACCAACTTTTTATTTTAATTAATTTAAGTAATAAGTTTACTGGATGATTTAAGAAAATAGAATATGCGGCTTCGTTGAATATATAATTATTTTTAATTATAGTTAATAAAAATACTTTGTATTAAAATTATTTATAAAACAAACTCTTTTAAATGTTACGATAATTTGTAAATTCGTCGTGACTCAAGTGTGCCTGTGGGTAAATGTGCGTGCATACGTGAATGTATGTTAAAATTTTATAAAAAAAAGTAAAAAATCATAAAAAAATACATTTAAACGACCGTAATCAAATCATTGCTCATATTTGTGGTTAAAATTTATGGTATAATATATTTACTAACATAATGATTAAAAAAATAATATACGGCTGTCTTCAAAAGCATTTAAAAGTATTAGTAAATAGAAAAAAATTATGGTCTACTTATAAAATAAACTTTTTTAAATATGTTACAATCGTCGCGACTCACTAGTTGGAAAACACTCGTATAATATTTTATATATATATATATATATATATATATATATATATATATATATATATATATATATATATATATATATAAAATAAACTTCAGTTATCAATAAATAAACAAATTGAAAAGTGGTTGCTGTTTGGTTGATAAGAATAATAATGTATTAGATTGTCTATAAGTTTTTGTGGTTTTTGTGGTTGATAATTTTGTTTAAATAACAATTATGTTTATACAAATATAATTAAATATTATATTACGTTCTCTTTTTACTTTCTAATAATATTTTGCAAGCGTTTCTGTATTTTTTTGCGATTAAACAAATTTTCAACATTAATAAATTTATGTGCCAAGTATTAACAATGTCCCTACAATAACAAAGAGTTAGCTTAGGGACTCATTTAAATTTTTTACATGGAGGGGCAAAAATTTATTATTCAGTGGTCGTTTTTTTACTATTTCCATTTTATTATTATTCATAGTATTTCATTGAATGACATGCATTTTTCTGTCAAAATTCAAGGGTGCCCTGATTTAATAAGCATTCGAATAACGTTCATTATAATGCCTGCACTACACCCTCTGGAAGTTGGCCAAGGTTGAATATAGTGGGTTACTTTGGTCGAAATCGGTTCAGCAGACTCTAAAACCTCTCGGAAGTTGTCCGAGGTTACCGAGAACGGGAGGTAAAGTGGGGATAATTCAGTCAACTTGGCCAGCTTCGAGCGCTTCCGAACATTGTCGGCAAACGGACCGAAGTCGGAGCTGCTCATTCGAGCGCGAGAGGTGAGATACTTCCCCTTTCGCTCTCTCGCGTGCTAAGTGACGAGAGTGAGATAGACAATGATATGGTTTTTCGCTGAGATAGAACGAGTAGCTCGGTTCAATTTCAGTATGCGCGTAGGCGACCTATGGTCAACACGCACGTCGAGCGCTGCATCGTGGTCACGTGGTCAAGTTATAATACCACATGCTAATCGGGGACTTCAACAAACTCTTACTGACATCTTTGAATATTTAGAGCGCCAAAAGGGACTAATTATATTTTTGATAGTATATTCTTCTAACAGATATCGTTATTATATTTTTTTCATATAAAATTAAATAATTAAAAAATAATTAGTGGTACTTGATTTTGTTAAAAAAATCGTTTCGAATATCCTTATGTATTTTCCTAGATCGGTTTATATAAATGTCACACCATAACGAATTCTTATTTAGAATCGATGGCGACAAATTCTAGGATAGTCACAGATGTGGTGTTTGTATTCTGAAGTATCATTTTTATGCCTTATGGCATTTTGCAAAAGCCGACAACTATTTTGCGTAAATTGAATATTTACGACCGAAAAGTTTTCACTGATATTGTATTGGTGAGTGCCCACACAAACTTTTATAATTATCAGTAGCGTAATCGTAATAATATGACAATTTAAAAATTGCAATTATTTGGCACATTTTTAAATCGCTCACAAATATGCCAGCTCTACATGACAGCAGCCGCCATGCGTACGTCATTCACGCCCGCCGTCCGGACGGCATATGAAATTTGTGGCCGTGTGGCCGCTACTAGGAAGTCGGCGACCTTTGCCGGCTTTAGTTGAACTTCGGTTCGGACAACTTTCGAAGAGTGTAGTGCAAGCATAAGACTTTTTTTAACAATATTAGAATCTAAACCAAATGTTGACTAGTAGGAGAGCGCAAAAAACAATAATCACTTCTCAGAAGTCAAAATCAATTAAATCGTGTCGGCACCGTTACAGTGGAAACGCTAATTACCAAGCGTTGGGTTAAGGCACCAATATAAATGAATGCAAAGGGTTAAGGCACCAATATAAATTACTTGACACTTGGCTACTCTCGAAATTCAAAATTCTAGACTTTCTTTATTTGCTTTAACCGAATGTACCTATTATTGTTTGTACGACTATATTTTTTTTATTTAAAAGAATAAAAAAACTTTGATATTTGATCGAACTTGACGTGCTTTTGTTTTGGCTGCTTTCATTGAGACGATTCCGCCTTTATTTCAATATTATAATGAGGTGACTTTCAGCGATTACAAAATGTACATGTATAAATAAGGTATGCGTACCTTTATAAGCATCTCCGTTTATATCGCCAATTTCTGATATTACAGAACCGAATCTGGAACCACTAGTACAACTTCCGCATAAAACGCTGTCTTGTTCAGCGAAATTTCCCTGTGAATTTCACAAAAATTATTATTAAAAATATTTTTAATATCTTAAACTAGCTAAAGACACATACATTATCTTGATTAATATAAACATACACCCTTCCCACGTCCCACTCAGATTTCGTGGCATATGTAGGTGCACCTATTATCAAATCAGTCAGACCATCTCTATTTATATCGATGGTTGCAATGGAATATCCAAAGTATTCCCCGATTTGCTTGCCCTCTAATTTTGCCAATATGTTAAAACGAGCATGTTCTGTTAGTGGAAAATCAAAAACTATTACCTAAATGTATTAAAAAAATTATTAAAATCGTTTCAAATTTATTACAACAATCTAATCAAATATTACATACTTCTCCTTTACAGTTAGATCCTTTTGGAGCGCCTGCTACGTATAACATTTTCCTGTTCCTCATAAACTTGCCAAAACCGACGCTATATCCTGTATTTAAATATAATAATAATTTATAAACTCAGAGGTTAATATAATTTATATTGACTCACCAAGATATGAAGAAGTTTTTAATTCTGAATTCAAGTATGGATTTGGAATGTTTTGTAATGAGATGTGAACATCAGATCCATATTTAGTAACTTTGTACTTAATTACACTTCCTATAAGTATATAAAAGTAAATATAACAAACAACGCATCTTTGTCATCTCCTTACACTATTTGGTCGTTCATTGATTTTAATCAACATTGAACATGTACTCAATAAAGATCATAAACGACTTACCAGTCCAAAGGTAGGTACCAGGTGCTCCAAATAAAATTTCAGAACCGTCATCAGACATTTTTGATGAAACACCTGCTTCTCCGTAAGCGTAGTAATATGCGTTAGATCCATATGGTGACACAGCTTTATTGCGAGGAGTGACAATAGTTTGTTTATCTTCATAAACAAAATAAACACGAGTTAAAAATTAGCTTCATTATATAATAAGAGACGATATAGTTTACCTAAATCGACTAAAGGCATTAGCATGTTGGCACTAGTCGCGTTTCTGAAATTGTATATTGTATAACAAATTCCATTACCGTGGAAAGTGGTATAATGATATTGATTGATCCATCTTGGAGCACACATCTAAATGTTAAAACAAATAATCAATGAAATAATATTTTGCTAAGGGAAAATGTAAATAATAAAAATAACTATTGATTATTTAATGATAATTTTGATATTAAAATCACTGTTACAAAGAATGATAATATAAAATTCTTTGGTCTACTTTTGGATAAAAATTAAATTTTTATAACCATATTTATTGTATAATAAAAAATTATTACCAATGTCAAAAATTTTGTACAGGTTTAAAAAATATTATCGTATAAAACTGAATTAAACATTTATTATGCACATATTCATAGTCATCTAACATATAATAAAGGTCTTGTGTTTAGGGATTTACAAGTATATTTAAATTAAAATCCCTCTAGGTGATTCAATAGTGATATTAAAATTTGTTAAATTTGGCTTTCAATGCTCACATGAAAGACATTTATATGAAAACTAAAATTTTGCTTATAACTATTCTCTCAAAATATGAATTAATAAAAGTAACCAAAAAATTATAAATACTGAATTTAAATTATTAAAATAGTTACATAATTATAAAATTTTATTTAAAACATTTAACGATTTACTAAAATGAACTAGAAATAATTTTAAAAAATTTAAAAAATATTTTTTTTAATAAATTCATGCAATTTTAATCAATGCTCGGCTGATCTTAAATGTGTTTTTTTTTTATTTTAATAAAATAAATAAATTTTGCTTACGACAGTAAGGCCATCTTCTTTTGTCGCACCGTCCATAGACATGCCAAGCCACATGTTATCTTTGCGGTGATAATATCCATAATCATTTTGTATAGTATTTCCTAAAATTAATAATTTACTTCTACATGTTTAATCATTTATATGATCTATATATAATTTCACCAATTTAACATACCAGCTATGTCTAATATGTATTGTTCGCAAATCGAATTGGTTTCGTTGAATTTTACATCACACGTGTAAATCACTCCAGGATCATTTATGCTATTATGTTCTCTTGTAAACGAAGTTTCTCTAGGAGCTCCGACAATTATCCTGATTTTTTTTTTATTAATAATTAAAATATATAATATCAAATTATGTCAAATATTTCAATAAAGGAAGTACCTAATCATATGTTTGTGGTTGTTTTTAAATTTTGAAAACTCATGTTATGCGAACGGATACTGTTCACTAATTAAGTGGAATATTTTTAAGGATATCCTTTATCGCTTAGTTAAAATCAAATTGAATAAAAACTTACATGGGAACATCTCCTTGTTTAAGCAATGTCGTGTATCCGAAGTAGGAATGTCCGTTAGTCTTTTTTGGACTATAAATAATCTTCGAATTAACATTGTAACTAAATCCTTCGATTCTAATCGTAGTATATAGTAATATGAGTATTTCATATAACGTCAGGTTCTTCATATTTGATTAATTAAAAAATCTGTAAAAATACAATAATTTGTTCTAAACATGTTTTTGCTGCTTATGCAGATTGAGATTATCTTAGTTATGAAAGCTTTTTGTTTACATTAATATTTGATCTTGCATATATAAACTGCCAAATATTGATATTTAAATATAATAGGAATGAGTAAAATGATAATTTACTAATATATGTAAAACATATTAGTGTATTAGCAAACTTGTGGTTTAATATAAAAACATTTTACTATGGTTTAATCTCATATTGATGTTCATAAATACATTTTGTATGGTAATTTACTTTGTGAAAGCAAAAACCAGTGTTTCACCCATATTTAAAATTTAAATCATAAATTATTAAATTAATATTATTTTATTTAATATATGTATTTAGTGATATCAATGGAGAAAATATTTTTATAATTAGTATTTTTAGCTTTTTCCAATTTTTTAAAAATTAAAAAATATTTAATTAATAGTACGAACTGTATTGTTGTATAATGCTGTTAATAATACTTCATACAATATGTACCGTTCATAAGACTTTACAACAATTTTGCTAAAAATACAAGATAATTTGATTCTTACATAAATTTTTAATTCATACGTTATTTTCATATAAATAGTCTCAACACAAATATATTGCAAAAAACTCAAGACTTTTAACATATTAGATTGACAAAATTAAAAAAAAAATTATGATATTAAACGTAAAAAGTTTTGTGCACTATATTTTAATTGTTTTTAGTGAATAAGAACAGTTAATTGTCGCTAGAAATAGTGCTAATTATTTTATTACAAAAATTTTTTTTTTAATTTGATGACAAAGATTTAGTATTTCCCTTTATTATTTGCAACTAAAATTATTTAATTAATTAAATACATACTACGAATCATAATATAGTATACTCAATATTTAAATTTCATTAGAACTATTTTTAGCATAGATTTGCGTCAAAATTATTCATACAGTAGACTATTTTTAGTTTTATACAAGTTCTAGTTAAACTAGTAAAATCGTCTATAAAAAATAAGTACTTGTCTCATTTGGGTATAACAGAAAAACTAATTACAATATTGTTTTTCTCTTATACCCAAAAACATAGTTTCGTTAATTATTTACTACATATATTCATAACCAATTTTTTTAAATATTAAAAATATTTATTGATTTTAAGTACAATAAATTGCCAAAAGCATATGTTCTGCAGAATTTTTTTTTAAATAAAACATTTTTTTTAATCTATTAACTAAAAGCCGCAAGACTAAGTGGATTTTTATATTAAAAAAATGTATTTATTTAGATATTATATTAAAAATTATTTTTAAGTTACTTACCTTTTTTAAATAATGAAAAACCTGCATTAATTAGGTATGTTAAAATGAGTAAAATAAATTTTATTTTATTAGAAAATAAATTTATTTTATTTTAATATCTATCATATTTGTTTGCCTTTACTTTTTACTATCAATATTTTTCAACGCAAAACATAGCTAAGCTACTTCTATTTAAAAATTTATTAAAAATAAAGCAGGGGTTGTGTGCAAAAAGCCATTGAATCCCATGTAGAATATATAAATTGTACATGACAAAAATAAAATAATAAAATTCACTAAAAATTTTTGGAATGGCACTAGTTTAAAAAAAAATTGCGAATCCAACTTGCTAATAAATTTTGGCAAAATATTTACAAATGCAATTTAAAAAACTGAATAAAATTACGTAATTTTTTGTAATTTTATTCAGTTTTTTCTTCCGTACCCAAAACGTATATATTTTTAAGAAAATAGATAAAAGTTTTAATGTTAAATGTAAATTTTCAACTTTTTTTTTTTTTATTTAAAACAAATTTATTTTTTAAATTGATTGTTATATAAGCAATTAAAAAAAGTACAAACTAATTAAAATATCGTAAGTTTATGAACAATTACTTCTTTTAATTTAAACATTTTTTTATTTTTATTGTTTTTATTAAACATGTTTTTATTTGTTCTGCTAAATTATTACTAGTTAATATAAAAAGCCAATTTTACAAATAAATATAATTTAAATTTAATTAAAACTACGACAGTTATTGAGTACAAATTAAACATTAAATTAACATCTCAAAATCCTTTCAATGTTTTTTTAATTTTTTTAATTTATAATACCGTATAAAAACATACCAAATATGATATGTGTATTAAGCAGTGATATATTTTTACTTATACGTTATTTATAAAATGAGCAATGTTTAATATAAAAACATTTCATATCCACTGTTTTGGTAAAAACTATTGACGTCCAAAATTTTTTAGGTTTCCTATTATATGTATTTATTATGCATTCTATAATTTTTATTTATAATACGTCTAAATGAGCAACGTGTCAAATTAGTAAAGTAATGTGATTTTTTTAATGGAATGAGATAATTAATATTTCATAAAAAGTTTTAAAACTATGCTATCGTTTTAATAAAAAACATATATGGCAAAACAATAATAAAAAAATATGAAAAATTTTGAATATCGTATTTTTTTTTTTAATTGTCTAAATGTAGTTGCTTTATTTTACTAATATGATATTATCTTAACAATGTTAATATATAGCACTTTATAATTTATTTAATAGCGCAAGCTAATATAAAGTCAGAATTTAAAATTTCAGATTAGATTTCTAATGACTCATATATAAAAAAATATTTGTTTTTTTTTTAAAATAGTCACTAAAAAAAATCAATAAAAAAAATTATTTACACAAGAACACATCAATAAATCATAAATAAAAAGTTCAGAACCACTGTGCTATTATCGAATTTTCTAAGACTCGAAATTCAATATTGTATTTGTCTTAATCTCGTAGAGAAGACGAGAGAATGATATTAAAACCATATGTTACAAATCTATGGTTATAATATAATCATAAACACGGTACGGAAATATGTAGATGATACAGAATCAGGCATTTCCTTTTGCTTTTAAATTATTACCATCTGATTTCGCACATCAAAGTAATTTTATTTGAACCGAATTGTGTTATAAGGTTCTCTGAACTCACCGGTCAACGCTTTATCTTATCAACTCGTAAAGTAAAAACGCACGGATAGCTGATATTATAATAAAAATATATAATCGTACACAGATTTATAAACAGTACTTGTTGCTTGAATTTCAACAATTGTATAGCTTACTTAAAAAATAATAATTGATCGCAAAAATAACCTTGTTAATACTTCATCGGCGGAAACACTGCGTTGGCCTTATCACAAACACTGCAGCACAGTTTTATAGTATAACTTTAATATTTGTTTACTGGTCACCAGACAGACAACCAGTTGTGATCACACGAGCGCAACTCACGGTCACAGAACGACTAGTGCAAGAAATGCTGTCAGTGAGTCAGTCTTTTAGCCGCAGAATATATGAATGATTGAGTACTTAGAAGTTGAATCATATATTTTTACGTCACTATTGGTTAGTAAATACTATTTGGTACTAGGGCAGGATATTTACATTTTTTTGTTGGTAAAACAATATTTTTTGCGACTGTGTTAATTGGATGAAATGTATTTTTAAATTTGTTGCATACCATATGTCGGTATATGATGTATCTATTGAATAGTTACTATACAATAAACCTTGAAGTATGAGATAGATTTATAATAAAATATCATTTATTAAACAGCTAACTTATTTTAAAAATCTAGATTATTTTTAACTTGTTGCATATAAAATGTCAGGTTTTTAAAGTACACGATTAAAATAAAAATACATAATGTTTTTTTTTTTAGATTTATTTACTCAAAATAAAATATGATTTTATATTTTTTTAATTAAATTAGTATGTTTACATGTATATTTTAACGATACTTAATTTTAAAAAATATCACAATAACTTTTTATAGTTATATTCAAATTTTCAATAAATTTATTTTATAGCTTACAATATATACAGTACAAAAATTTATTCGTAAATAATAATTTATTTTAAAACTAAAGGTTTAACCTTAAATATTCCTTGAATATTGTTGTATTTTATAAAACTATACTGCTTGAATTTCGCTAGATCAATTTTAACGCGTGAAAATAATATTGTTGTATTTTATAAACATATGAAACATATATTTATGTAAACATCTCTTAACAAAAATATATTATTTCAAGTAACAAATAAATGCTTTTTTATTAGGCGAACTTTTATATGGTATATAGAAAATTATATGAATAATAAGTATAAATTATTACATATTAAATGAATATATATATATCACATTTACAAGTTGATTACCTGAATCTGAACTTTCACTTACTCTCAAGAGTACATAAGCCAGAAAACTGCATTACTTACTCTAGTCGTCAAGAACTGGCACTACGCTTCCAACTTGTAATTAATAAGAGTTCAGTCGAACTTGAGCAAAGTGGAGCTACGCCGAATCGACCGAGACGACTCTCAAAAGACAAGAAAACAACTGCCAAAATTATATTTTGCAGACTACGTGATGCAGTTCTACAGAGAGAACAGACACGTATATTACAAATTGTACATGTTGTATTAAAATATAGTGTTTAGGATTTCGGTCATTGGATAATCGCTTTTCGAGATTTTGATCCACACATTAAAAATACATAGTAACTTAAATAAGCATACATTAACAACTAAGCAGTTATAATACAATAAAATGACTAGTTAAATATATTGACAAGGAATATGGAACAATATTTAAGTATATCATAAAAATTATAATGATTTGTCTGGAGTGTATAAATTCTTTGCTGTTGAACTTAAATAAACAATTATTATTCGTAGTAGTTTCAAGTGGTCGAAATATACAATAGGTATATACAAACTAAATTCAATAAATCATATAGCTATGATTTATTTAAATAATTCCACAGTCTCATTCTGTAAATAAAAAAAATATAAGTTAATTACTTATTCTTCAATTTAAATTATATATGCTTCATATTTTACATTTGCTCACATTTGGATCCTCTTCTTCTCTTTTTAACGTCTCTAATTCATCCTTTTCCTTTCTTTTAAAAAATCCATACTAAAAACATATATAAAGATTAATTAAGCATAAAAATTGAACTTAAATAATAAATATGAATTTACCTTATAAAACACATATGTCATAATAGCAAGTAGCAGTATTCCTAATAAGACACCCAAAATGTACATCCAAACCGGTGTTGAAGAAGTTTTTATAGAATTTACCAACAATGTGCTGACCCATTTCACAATACGTCTATAAATATAATTAATTATTAATTTATAATCTTATATTTACATATATATATATATTTACTATATGACATAATTTAAAATTACATAGAATGTATTTTAGTTTCCGTAATGGCGTAAGTCGATAACATGATTGCCTTTTCTTGTTCAATGATTTCATCTGCAAGGATAAAAATAAATTACTCATTAGTACTTCAATATGTAAATATTATTTATTATTAGTAACTTACTAATGTAGGATGTGTAGAGCTTCATTTCGAAAGATATTTGAACACCGCTGGTTCCTGGTCTAAGATTAGTTCCTAAGCATTGTACGACCAAACATTTAACATGTGTGCTATTCGTACAATTTAATCGAATTACATCGAATTGTAGATTATCTTCAATATTTTTTGGTAAATAGCTTAACATTTTATCAACTAAATTCAAATAAATAACATTAATAAATATTTTTTTAAATTAATTTATGTATTTTCTCACCTCTTTCATTAATCAATTTTTGCTCTTTACTCACACTCGATACAGTTGTAGTTGACTCACTATCATCTAAGTAACTTATCTCTTTATAAAAAGATCCAAATAATGGTTTACATATACACGTCTGAAGATTCAATGTTGCCTGTAATTAATATTCATTAATTTATTAATAAAATCTTGAGTTATTATGTATAAAACATGTAAAAATGTACATTATTACTTATTCAAACATATATTTTCTCTTATCTTTTGAATTGATGTTTTTAGATCAATATTTATAAAACCATTGATAAGTAAAAATCGTGTCATTTTGTAACATGACACATCAAAATTTTAACGCGAAGCCCATCATACCATCACTAACTGAGTCTAATAACCGGCACAAATCGTAGTGATTCATCACATTGCAAGTTATAAACAATCTGAAGAAAGATATCTGTTAATATATATTTAAAAAAAAATCGCCTAAGAACTATGTATTTTTTGTATACTTTTTTTTTCTTTAATTTTTTTACAAAATTACGGTTTATTATTATTTTTAAATAGCCGCCAATTTTAAACAAAAATATGGATTAAGCTGCTTAGCAAACTTAATCTATTGGTCACACTTTTATTTGCAACATATTATTTTTATTACGAGCAGAATAGTGAGTCAGTAAATTTATTTCTATAATGTGTATATGAGCGTTTGAAAAATTGGAATTAAAATAATTGCAGCACTCAAGGAACACACACACAGCAACAGCATCGCGGCGAAAGGGTTAAACAACAGAAGTTCCACTTTGTCATTTACGTATTTACCCGAGCTTTCACCAAATAAACACCACTTTTTCTCGGCATTTTTGCAAGGAAAAATATTTAAATATTTACTAGCTGTGATTGAGGCTTCTTTCTGTCGACATTAAAAAGCTACTACAATTCGATTGAATGTACTATTTCTTGCTTAAATTAACTGAACCAAACTTGCGATAAAAATAGGACATTTCATATTTAATGACCTGATAATACTAACCGTCGGTTCTTTGACGTCTAATATTGTCATAAATGAATTTGTATTAGGATCAAGTAGCATCACTGGTATGAAGAAGGTTAAATTAACAAAATTTACTGTAGTTGGACCTTCGTTTATAAGCTGCAATATAATTTTATTATTGATATGTATTAAAATTTTAATTTTATTTAAATTAATATACAAACCTCAAATGAGTGAACCATTGTGGTATTTTTAAGCGTTCCATTTTGAGGAGCTACGTTAATATATTGATAAGAACCAAAATTCCTAAAAACACATTTAATTAAGAATAAGTATATACATATATATTTAAATGTTACAGTAAAAGTTTATTTTATATTTTCACTAACAGTTTCAGTAAAATCATAACCCATAGGCTCTAGTGAAATTATTTGCTACTCTAAAATGTAAATAAAATTTAATTATTCTTTGCGAAACGTTTATATTAAACGTTTATAAACCCAACCTTAAACTAAATAAATTAACACTATGAAAGTTTAAAAACTATCGTTAGTTTTAGAATTCTCATTAGGACAGGTTGGTTTTGGTGAAGTTTGGCTTTGAACAGCAAATGAACGATTTGCTACTGTTTCAGTGAATATGTATTTTTTAGTGAATATATATTTTTTTACTAGCATAAATTGAATTTTGATAACAAGCTAAATTTAAAATGTATTAAATAATCGCTAGTCATTAGCAGTAAAAATGTATTTATTCACTATGCAGATGATCCGACGCATTCACTATAACTTGAATATTTTATGCTCAATTTTTTAAGAATATTACTAGTTGAAAAAAAATCTTTTTATATGTACATATGTATGAAATATTCATTTACGTCAAACATGCTTTGGATAAAAAGTCCACAATTCAATAATTCAAGCCGATCTTCAGAGACGACTTGAAGACTATGAGACGCAGACAAGACTACGAGAACATTGCATATCTATGATATTGCATAAATCTAACCTGATTTCAAAACTGTTGCAAAAAGTAAAATAATTATTTTGATAATAAATACAAAATAGTATTGTATTGGTAGATAGAAACAGACTATTACGTACCGCCCTCCGTCGTCATTCGACGACGAGGGGAAAATAAAATATATAAATAAAATATATAATTATATTACCCAGCCATTTCCAACTTTAACTTGCTAACTAGTTTTATATCCAATGTGAACGTATTATCTTTAGAGTTAACCTCTTCGCCTCCACTTGTAGCGTTCACAAAAAATGTCAATAATTCGTCAGTGTTTTTCAACATGGATGCATCGAATTGCACGTGAATAGTTTCCTTAAATATATTTTTAATTATTTTCTTATTCTAAAATAAAATAGTACATTATAAAATACAACTTACATTTTTATCAGCGAGCAAAGGGCTGGTAAAATTGCACATCAATGTATTCCTATGCAAATTGCACTGCGGAGGTACCCGTAAAATTGGCGTTTTTGCAGGAAAATTAAGATCAATTTTTGGTAAAAATGCGCGTTCTACGCTGTTCTCCAAAATTATGACCAAAGGTAAAATGTTGGTCTTTCCGATGATAAAAGGTAACCTTTTCATTGAATAAGAAATTAGTGTCATATATAATTTATATAATGTACCATACTATATTACGTACTCAGATAATGTGGATAGTGATACTTTAATATCTGGTGTGCATATGAGATCAGGACCACATCCAGCTGCAAATGGTATACTGATCGAGATGTCTTTTACAGCAGTCGGGCTCAAAACTGGACATTCAGGACAAAATGTACTGTCTGAAAAAAATATAAATAATAATTTTTTTATTTTTTTTTTATTTGACATAAGTTATAAAGATAAAGTTACATTTGCATAAGAGTGTAATTTTTTTTTAATTTTAAATTAAACCTTATTTGGGAAACGCTGAATTATATTTAAAAAATAAGGTAGAGTAAATTATATACTTTTAAACTAAAAAACAGCTTTACTCACAAAAATAATAAACATTTCACTCCAATTAAAGATGCAATATTATTATGCACGAAAAAAACCCACCCAGATTCTACAATGTATTAAATTACTGAAACACAATTGTGTACGATCCTAAACTACCCGCCGACAAATATTTTTAATATATTTTTTTAAATAAACAATAAGAATAAAAACTAATTGTACAGCTTAAACTAGCGCATATGAATTATTGAAGCTTATTAATTTTATTAATGCTTACTATCCATTGGGTTCCTCAACAACTTGCATTTGACTTGAATATCTATAGGCCTTGAATAGTCCACTTCTTTTTTTCTCTATACATAAAACATGCTTCAATTAATATAATAACTTAAGAATATAGAAATATAAATGTTATTCATACATTAATTTCATAAAAAAATTTATGGCGAATAGTTTGCCCAGATGAAAGTCTTAAAGTAAATTCTAAATCTTCTTGTGTCTGTGGTTTTTTCAACAAAACTCTTCCGTTTTTAGAATCAGAATACACGTTTATAGTCACCTCTGAAATAATTCTTTATAAATGAAAAATATTTGAAACATAAATCGTAAATTTTAAAACCTGTAACATATGCTGCCTGATGAGAGGTTATAGAGAATTCAACCATGAATTCTGTAGCTTCAATGGATAAACTTTTCGGTATTGCTTCTAAAGAAAGTATGGGGTCAGCAGTAGGATGACATCTAAACAAAGTTACATTACCACTGTCAAATGCGCCTACGGCAAGATCTATAGTGATTTAATAAAGTCAAATAATTAGTAAAAATCAACATTAAAATTCAATAGTCTTCAATTTTATTTATATACCATTGCAAGAATTATTATCGACGTCTACACCTTTAGATATGCTGATTCCAAACCCTTGCATCCCTTCAACTGAAATACGTTGCACGTATTTTTTTCTCAATCCATTTTCAGTACCCAAATAAATGTAAATCGCTCCTTCTCCGTCGTTTTCATAAGGAGATCCAATAGCAACATCTAGATCAATATAAAAAATATTCAAGTCCTTGAAAAAATATTCAATTAGGCATAACATATATTTATTTTATTTTATTATTATTTTTTTGTAGCGTTAATTCATAATCATTTTATCAAAATTAGTCGCTTAAAATTAGTTAAAGGGTCTCATAGTAATAAATTATTTATATCTTTTGGACTTTTCAAGAAACAAAATTTTTTTTCGTAGAATGATATGGCATTTTCTGAATATGGTTTATTTTTGGTATGCATAAACAGATTCAAAGCATTAAAACTGTGAATATTTCCGCAAAATAGATATCAGATGCAATATCCACAGATTACACATTCGAAAATATAATACTTAAAAAAGTCAAATAGTTTTACAATATCTATGTTAGGAAACAACAAAGTCTTATTCCTCCACCCCCGCCTCCATATCGTCGACATTGGCCAAAGGAGCATTAAATAAAAGGGACGTTAGACTATCCCGTAAAACCTAAAAGTATATAAGCCAAAACTAGAATTTTTTCTCGAAAAATTCTCAAAAAAATGGCAAATTGAAAAATTTTATTCTCAAGAAATTTTATAATGCATTTTTTATAATATAAAATTAAATTTGTATGAATATTTAAAAAAAGTTTACAAGCTCTTTTTATAACGCTGTTTGTATTTGTCTGTTCTACTAAAATACGCCATTTCAGCTTTTTTCAGAGGGGGGGGGGTTTGCTAGTCAAAAGTTTGCTAGTCAGTGGTCGTTTTTTTAATATTTCAATTTATTAAAATTCATAGTACTTCATTATATGATATCCAGAGAACATCCCTGTTTAGGATCCACGTCAAAAACAATAAAATCATGCCGTCGCCTTTATCTAGCGCTTAAATTAAGACTTTTATATAAAAATATTACAACTTACAATACATTAAAATCAAATGAAGCACATCAAAACCGAATTTTACTAAATAGGAGAGCGCAAAAAACAATTATCCCTTCTTAGAAGTCAAAAATCCACGTCAAAAGCTTGCTAACATCTATATTATTAATTAAAAAGTATTATGTGCTATACAATTTAAAACCATAGACGGTACTGTAGATGGGGTCGTTTTTTTAATTACAGCGCATTTTTATAAATAAAAATTTGAGTGCCGCTGCCGGAGCTCGAGCCCGCAACCTCAGAGATACTAGTCTGAGACGTTACGGACTACGCTATTCCGTTCTCAGTGTTTTAGTGTATTCACAATATTCACTTGTTTAGATCATTAGAAAATTTATATTTGTTTAAATTTATTATATCAAAACAATACTACTAAATTAAAATCAATAAATTTTACTTGGAAATATAAAATTGTTTTCTTTACAATTTTTTAAATAAAATGAGACAAATATATTATATATAGTAATTATTTATAAAGACATTTAATCTATACCTTTATAACCATCTTCGTTAAGATCACCAATTTCCGATATCACAGAACCGAATCGAGAACCGCTGCTGCAATTACCGCATATTATCGCATCTTGTTCGGAGAAATTTCCCTGTAAATTTTGCAAAAGTTAATAATACTATCGTTATAATAATAATATAATAAACTTTACATTATCTTGATTTATGTACACGTAAATCCTTCCCAAATCCCACGTAGAGTTGGTTGCATATGTAGGAGCACCGATTATCAAATCGGTAAGATTGTCTCCGTTTATGTCCAAAGCCGCAATGGAATATCCGAAATATTCGCCGATTTGTTTGCCTTCCAATTTTGCGATGATGTTTAATTCCTTATGGTCTTCAATTGGTATGTCGAATACTAATACCTAACAGAATAAAAAAGTAGTTATTTATTTAAATTTATATAAAATTTAATCGTATTCTACTCACTTCTCCTTTACAAACTGATCCTCTTGGAGCACCAGCAACGTAAAGAGTTGACTTGCTACTCAAAAATTTGCCAAAACCAACACTGTACCCTATATAATAAATATTAACATCAGTAAATCAACTTTATTAAAAAAATCATTACAATTACTTACCAAGATATGAATCAGCTTTTAATTCAGGAGTATAGTACGGATTTGGAATGTTAGGTGAAGATGTGCGAATTTGTGATTCTTGCATCTCTAGCTTATATCTGATAATAGTGCCTAGAATATTTATGCTTATCATTGATATTTATGTTTTAAATTAATAAGTTTAATTTGAGCTCACCCGTCCAATTGTAAACTCCAGGAGCCCCTAGTAGAATTTCTTTTCCATCTTCAGATATTTTTGAAGATACACCTGCTTGTCCATATGCGTAATAATATGGCGTCCTGCCATTTGCCGATTGGATTGTAAATCCTTGCTTCTCTATGATAAAAAAAAATCAATATTATTTTAAAACTAATTAGAATTGTAAAATGAATGCATAGCTTACTAGAAGACAATAACGGTATTAAATCATCATGGCTAGAATTTTTAAAGTCGTTCATCATGTAACAAATTCCGTTACCGAGATATCTGTCAGGGTCATATTGATTGATCCATTTAGGTGCACACATCTAAATATAAGAAAAGATATAATTTTATTTATTTTTATATATCTGTATGTGGGGTCGATTTATTTGGTCACAAGCTAGGCGACACTGGCTACACTGTTGCGGCGGCGGCAAGAGCAACACCATTATTTTAGCGACTAAGACAACCAACCAAATGTATTTAAATAAATACTACTGCAGCGGTTAGCATAGCCAAATATTATTATATTTTCAGTGCATTAATTTTTTTTTTAATATTTTAACTTGTTATATAATTAAAATTTAAATATTTTTGACGTGTATCTTTGATATAATAAAATCGCAAAATTTAATATTTTTAGATTAAAGCGCACAATAATAAGTCGATTTATATAAACTTTTTACATTAAATTTATTCGGTAGTTTATTTTGCTAAGACAAAGATTGTTTGTTGCGCAACGAAAAATAATCAGGCCGCAGGTGTCTTCAAAACTGATTCCAGACGTTGAGATAGATGCGAAGAGAGAAGCGGCGACTTCCAAGATAGACAGTGACATAATTTAGGGCGCGGAGGCATGTGAAAGCATTTGACCCTTTGTCATTTAATTAATCAAAATGAAATAGAAATATTTCCATGATTCTAAGCCAGAAAATATCAAGTTATCCCTCAAAGAAAATTTTAAAAAACAGTTTTAAAATAAGGTAATGTTGAAATAAAGAAATTATTAAGCGCAAGATACAACCCTCAGTTACGAGAATAAGAAAAAAATATATATGAAAAAATACTCACAACAGCGACACCGTCAGATTCTGATGCAACATCCATCGACATGCCCAGCCACATATTATCTTTTCTATGACATCGCTGTTGTCCATTGGCATAGTCATAACGAACGTTTCCTAAACATACACATTGTTATAGTATTTCTATTTATCAGATGCAAGCCAATTGCTAGAATCTACAATTGGTTTAACATACCGGTCGTGTCAAACGTGTATTGCTCGCACTTTGTGTTAGTTTCGTTGAAATTTATATCGCACGTATATATAACACCAGGATCGACGATGTCATTATGTTCTATGTGATATGAAGTTTCGCGCGGAGCTCCGACGATAATCCTGAAATTGATTCAACTTAATTATGATGTGTGATGCAGATATTGACTTTATATATTGCATTGCTATGCATTATATGTCTGGTATTTAATTAATTTATTATTAAGCACTTATACTATACCATATTTGTGTTAACACAGTCAGTTCGAGAGCTATCCATTTCATCATTAATTATAATTGAAAAAGAGATGGCAAGTTTGAGTTTAGGCCCCTACTATTATCTCTAAACCACACGATATGGAAAAACGTTTGATATTCTTATCATTACTCCGATTGATTAATAAATATAAAAAATATAGTAATGATTTAAATTTTTATAATTTTTTTCAAAATATAATCAGGAGTATTGATAAGTATATCAAACGTGAATTTTAGAGCTAATAGTGGGGCGTGAACCCAAACTTGCCATTTCTTTCTTAATTATGAATAATTATGAAATAGATAGCTCTCAAACTGACTGTTTTAACGCAAATATGGTATAGAAACTAGTCAGTATATAAACATGATAGTTCTCTGACTAAATAACATGCTCATTAAAATGTTAATAATGATAACCGCATACAGGAAAATCCTATTCTTGTTAGAAATGAGGTGCATACGCAAATTGATTAAGTATAAATGTCAAAAAGCTCGTGAGTTATTACAGAGAAAAAGAAGGATAAGTTTTTGTATGCTAAATACAAAGGTTATGTCAGGAATATTGTTTTAGATTTTAGGTAGGGGGGGGGGGAAGTTGGCTAATCAGTGTTTTTTTAATATTTTCATTACATTATATTAAGATTTATAATATTTCATTGGCATTATCTGGTCAAATTCAAATTCTCTGTTTAGTCTACGTCAAAAACAATAAAATCATGCCGTCACAGTGGAAACGCTCGGTTATCTAGTGTTTATATTAAGACTTTTTATGACAATATTATGATGTACCATAAATGAAAATTAAATAAGGAACATCTAAATCAAATTTTGACTATTGGGAGAGCGCAAAAAGCAATTATATGTTCTCAAAAGGTAAAAATTCACGTCAAAAGCAATAAAATCGTGCCGTTGCCGCCACAGTGGGAACGCTCGGTAACAAGCGTTCCCACTGGGGCGACAGCGCCGATACGATTTATTGCTTTTGATGTGAATTTTTGACTTCTGAGAAGTGTTAATTGTTTTTGCGCCATCCTATTGACTAAAATTCGGTTTGAATACATTTTGACCAACATTCTTATATCAGAAGGATGGTCATACAATTTTTAAAACATAGTGTTGCATTTAAGTGAAGACAAACTATGGAACGTCTATCTGTACTTCTTCTTCTGGGAGTTGAGATGGCTTAATTTTTATTTTGGACTTGACAGTGAAAGTTTTAAAACTATAATTAGTTTTAGAACTTTCATGTAAAATCGAACTAGGCCGTACATATCTGGTATTGAAAATTCTCTAACAATGAGTTATTTTTAACTTATAGAGAATATATTATATGTATTTAAATAATAATAAAAAAATACTTTTACAAGAAGTCAGTATAGACTATGTTGATTTCTATTTAGTGTCAATGGACTTTATCATCGCCTTCGAGAGGCATAAGAATGAACGCTAAACGACGCAGACGAAAGCCGTGCTACTGGTTCACTAAAGCATACCGAAAAATTATACTAGTTCAAGGTTTCTAATACAAAATAAATTTTTTAGTAAGATCAAGGTAATTTGTATACATAATTACTAATCTTTAACCAAACAAATATTTAAAAAAAAAGTTTTTTTACTTTTTTTTACTATTGTGGGATATAACGAATGAATAAATATATGAAACTAATTTTAACAATAGATCTTGTAAATATATAGACAAAAATGTGTTAGTATATATTTATAATATATAAAGTATAGTAAAAGCATAAAAAAATTATAAGCCCATAAAATCTTGTAATATTTTATATAATTAAATATGTTTTTCAACGTTTTTACTTCCACTTTTTTTAACAAAAATATATTTTATGATGTTTTGAACAGCTACCATTTTAAAATAATAATTGGCAGATTAAACCTAGATATTTTGGAAATATATTTATAATATCTATTTATGAGGACATGATAACTCTTCTAATTTTATTGATATCGGCATGAAACTTATTTTAAAAATAAATTGTAAATATCTAAGCAAAATGTGTTTGTCAGTCTAATCTTCCATATTTTCTTTAAAATGTTAGTTCTATATAACATATCCCAATTCAAAAAAAAAAAAATACAAAAATGGTAGAGGTAAAAATTGCTTAAAAATGTATACTAGAAAATAAATGTTTTTTAATTTATTATTTTTTTTTCGTTAATCAATCTGATTCGCAACCTTGTTTTAAAATAGCGGCTAAAAGATTAAAAGTTTGATAAATAAAATATCAGATAAAAAGTTAGGAGGTAAATAACAAAAAAAAAATTTAATTAATTTAAATAAAATCAAAAAAAAAATGTTTCTTTTTTTCTTTATATAAGTCGAATTTAACAGATTTTTTGAAACCATTACTTAATTAAATTTATTTAAAAAACATAAAGTTAATAACAAATATTCGCTCAGTTCAAAAGCACTCTAAAGAAAAAGGTAATGATATCAAAAATTCAAAAATGTCTTATAATATATACTATTAAAATAATATAAAAATTAAAAAAAAAAAAATTCATACTTATAAACAGAAATCTACCTAATTCTTGCAGCTTTTGCTAGACGAATTTTTTTAAATTAAAATAGTATGCAGCGGATCAAACATATTTTAAAACATAATTAGAACTGTATTGTATTAAAAATCAGTAGCCACAATATGTGATAAGTTAAAATTATTGTGGTTTTATGAAATATGTTTATCATAAATTATACACAATTATGGCACTACCAAAGAATCATTTGTAAAATGCAATAATCTTATAAAGATTAAAATATTTTTATAGACACAATCCAATAAAATAAATATTTCCATAACCTTAAAATTTATATGTCACTTATAAATATAAATGCACATTTATACTTTAAAAATTATATTTATAATAAACAGTTTCAATTATATATAATACATACGTTAAGATCTATTTATATCTTAAATAAGGAAAATGCTGTATTTAATGACTCACATTGGTACAGTTCCTTTTCTCAGCGTCGTCGAATAACCAAAGTACGCATTTCCGTTAGTTTTTCTTGGTGTATATGAGATTTTTGCTTTGACATTATAACTATAGCCGTTTATCTCAGATATACTGTAAGTCATCAATATAATTTTGCTGAATAGTATCCATATTTTATTTGAGTTCATTTTAGTGTCTCGGTTATCTGAAATCAGTATAATACACATATTATATGTAACATATAGGTTAAACCAAACATAATTGCATTATTAGTCGCTATTATTACAGGAAAAAATCTTAATCAAAACACATATATTTATTTTTAAACTCATTCTGATAAAAGTATTACTCATAACGTTGGAACGTGTATACGAAAATTAAAACTCGCGCATCCGTTCAGTTAATTAATGTAGATAAAAAGGTCAAATAAGTTTTTTAATGAATATGAACAAATTTGATACTATGATTGTCTTCATAATAAAAAACATACAAGTTGTTGCTCAACACATGTTATCCAACGGAACGCATTCTTATAAATGAAGGTCATCGCGAAACACGTTTTTTAAGTTGTACACACACAATATGATAATATCAAAAAATCAATTTGTCTCCAAATAACCGGATATTTTATATAATAAATATATAATATATATTGCACACACCTCATTAGTAAAATATACGCGAATAGTAACTATTGGAATGTTGTAACACTACGAAACACTTAACCACATCACTAAGGTTTTTTAACACACAACCGAACCACACAATCACCTCATGCCGAATGCAAGAAATGTTGAGAGTGACTCATAACCTCGTCTGCGAAAAATGAATGAGTATTTTGTTGAATCATTGACTTTTTTTACCGTATGACTTTTCTTACGTTGAAATGTTTCTTTTTATGAAAGGTCATTGAGTTTTAAATAGATCTTTACATGAAACGTAATTATCAGCAATACTTATTTAATGGGTAATTAATCTTTGTTTTAGATTGCTTTTTTTTATTATTTTTTTTCAAATATTCGTTCTTATCGTGTTTATAAAATCCTATGATTTTTAAATAATAAATGTATCGAATAAGAAGTCGCGAAACGGGTTTTTTAAGTACGTGTTTTTATTATAAAACAGGTTTAGTTATTAGTTTCAGGTCACTTTGACGATGGAAAAAACGACACAACTCAATTTCTGTGAAATACTTTTTATATAAATAATATAAAAAAAACTTATCGTTTGTGTGTATCTAGTATATTTATATTGTTATCTGTGTGTTTAAATTCTATTTATAGACATGTCATATTTTCGTTTAATAATTAAATGAATAATACATCACGCTTATTCTAACAAAATTACTATTGACTTCCCAGGATCAAATATTAAAAGACAAACAGCGGTGATTTGGCAATTAAAGGTATATATACCAAAGTTAATTAAACATATTTCAATGCTAGTAATAATGAAAAATCTCGTATTAGAGTAAACAAAAAGTTACATTTTATCTACTATATAGTATCGTTTACATTCACGTTTGGCAAACAATTAATACAATATATGACATATTGCGACAATTTTGAAGAAGATGAAGAGATGCAAATCTACGTTTTTAATTCTCTACAGTAACTTCCGTCAATTTTGTTTTTCGGTTTTGTTTTAAATTTAATTTATAAATTATATTAGTAGTAATAATGTGTTCCATGTTAACCTCTTAATAAAGGTCTTACTGTTTTTATTAATTTTTCAGAAGTAATGACGGAACAATTTGAATTGGTATATATAAACAAAGAGTGAATCTTCTCATGTTGAAGTCACTCTTAGCAAGTATTATCTTTTAATACAAAACATATTACATAAGTTTGATGTAATTGAATATCTTGAATTTGGCTATTCCGAAAAAGGAATGATGGCACAGAACAAAAATTGA
Organism: Plectrocnemia conspersa; assembly: GCF_051122295.1. Lineage (NCBI taxonomy): Eukaryota > Metazoa > Arthropoda > Insecta > Trichoptera > Polycentropodidae > Plectrocnemia > Plectrocnemia conspersa. The sequence goes on from NW_028277173.1 coordinate 259,157, forward strand.
ATAAAAACCATGATGTATACATATTTTGCCACATCGGAATTAAATATAACCCATTTTTAGATATTTTTGCTATCGATTATTCCAGGTATGCAATCACATATTTATAATCAATGTAAAATATCGTTTATTAGATAAGATTCAAGAAACTACACATTTATAAGCTGTCCGTTGGCTGATATATATAGCGTTCTCACTGCGACAGCGCCGATTTGATCGACATTAACTTTCAATCCTCATATATACTAAGGATATATTACACGTTCATGTTTAAAACATACCTGGTTTATTTGCAATTCTTAAAATCTAACGTATATGTGCACTAAATCGGAAGCAATGATACTGTTTATGTAATATAAAAGCAAAAACTCACTTTTCGGCCCTCGGAAAATTGTATTATGATTGTTTATCTAATTTAATCAATGTATTCTTCTTATCCTAAACACATTTAATTCAATTTTAATAGTTATAACACACCTAGTTAATTTGAAATCCGATTATTTGTAAAAGAAAAAACTCACTCTTCGGCCTCGGAGCCCGTCGCCAAGAATTCAAAATTTGAAGATTTCATTACGAAGATTGTTTCATGATTGTTTATTTAGTTAAATCAATGTACTCTTCTCATTCTCAACACATTATGTATATATTTAATTTTGATCGTTATAACACACCTAGTTAATTTGCAATCCGATTATTTATATTCAGTCAAATGACGAATTAATGAAAATTATGTTCGCGTAGCAAAATTTTGTTATTAAATAATAATTATTTAAAACTGTTGTCATGGTACTGTCAGCCATCTTGTTTTATATTTGAATGCTTATTTTATTGGTCTAAACAACAGAACGCATTACCGGCGGCTCGAAAATCAATCAGAGCTTATTCAATTTTTATTATTTTAATTAAATATATTTCCTTTGTTTACGTGTATTATTATACACCGTTCATACATAACGATACGATTTACAAAGTGGAGAATTGAACGGAGGTTTCTGTTTTTTCCGCGATCCATATATGGATCGCGGTTTGCTACGAAAAATTAAACAATGCATAGCCAGATACGAAGAAATTTAAAAGAATTTTAAAAATAATTTTGTTAAGGCCGATGGAGCATAAGGAAAACGTAATTGAAAGCAGTAGTGATGATGACATTCAGCCAATTAAAAAAAAAAAAAATAACGTTATAATATTTGATAGTGAGAGCAACAATGAATGATACTTTTTATCGATGTCTTGTAACACGTTTTAATAACTATTAAAAATTTCTCTTAAGGGCTATTTAATATAATGTTTTCGAAAATGTAATATATTTTGATATTTTAATATGACCTTAAAAATAAATTTATAGGGATTAAAATGATAATTTTTTAATTTTTTGACTTGTGATTATTTGACTAAATATACTAACAGAAGCATATCTTTAAATATTGCTAAAATTACATCGATATAAAAATATAAGCATTTGAAACTTATTTTAAAGTAATAATATTACTTATATAGCAATTTTACATAGTCATACTGAGTTGACTCATTAATTTATTTATTTTATTTTATTAATTTATTTAGCTAATATAGGTAAATTTTACACTAAATAAATTTTAACTTAACATATGATGTAATACATAATATAAACATAAACATAAAATAAAAAAGACGTGTTTCTTTATTCCATTAAAGAAACCCGCTACAATTTTATTTTTTGCGAATTGTCCTAGGAATATTGTTATACAAATTCACTGCTTTGTACATTTTTCTCCTGGCCAAACTCGAAAGTTATAAAACGTAGAAATTATTTACATCTACATAATTATAAAATAAGTGATACAATATTTTTTTTTGTTCACTATCGAAATCACCGGAATCAACATTAACGCATTAGACGAGGATACTATTTAGTTTAATTATTATAATTGCTCTGTGGGAGGTCGACTAAGCTGCGCAGTTAACGCAAAGGTCATTGAAACGGCATTTCCAACTGATGATAAGGAAATAGCAACGCATTTTTCCAAAAAGTATTATAACAATAAGAGAATACTTAATACTATATATGTGTAACTAAACTCAATTAGCACGATCGTTAATCGCTCGTAATGACCAGATAAACTACCCTTTTGTGCGTGAAGAATGCAATATTGTAATATATTATTTGCATTAACGACATTGAAATGTGCACATCTTTCAGTTTCACCCTCTCAAAACACAAAAGCCCATTTTTTCTATATATACGTTTATATAATTTAAACAATTATCTGGATCATTAATTTAGAATGTTAGGTTTATTAATTATTACAAAAAAATGGATTAACGATATTGCTAATCATCTGAAAATATTTTATAAATTCTTACTCCATTGAAGATGTGGCGGTGCAGTAAATAGAAAATTAAATGAAATATTTTTTCTCAAATTAGTCTAAATATTTAATAAGCTTACAAGAAAAATTAAATAGCGAAGAAATATAGCTTTAATTTTAACAGTTAAGACATATTTTTTTAAATAGGCAAATATTTTTTTTGTAATGAAATTTTTTTTAATACAATAGAATCCCTAGTAGTTATAAACCTCGAGTTAATCTGATTGCCTAAGTGTGTCTACTTTTATGATTGAAAGAATATTGGAGTATAATAGAAAATCGTTATTCGTTTCTTATTGCGTGTAGCCTTCAGTTATCAAACATCTCTATTATATCTGCGTTTTAATCGGGAACTTCAGCAATTGCCGTGCCGTTTAAAACCCCCTTCGCTCAGTCTCGAATAAAAATCCTTTGAAAGTGTTTTGCGTGCAATTTCTTATCTCCCATGCAGCCGCCGCTGTGTGCAAAGCAATTGAAGTATAGATTCAAAAATGAAAAATAGAAGTGAAAAAGCGATGCGAATGCGCCCCGCGTAGAAAACAAATTGAGTTTTCTTTCGCCTCCTTGTGAAGTACAAGTTAGTAAAGCATGCGGGCGCCTCGTCTGTTATCCGAAACGTCGTAAGCGCCGCACTCCTCCGTAGTAACTTTCGCCCAAAGCCGAGCAACGCATAAGTGCGCTTATGGAACGCCAGGAACTGCCTCAAAATTACTCAAGGAAAAAATGTACTCTGCAGGTGTGTGTGGGTGTGCGCTCTATCATCGCTCGCGAAATGTAAGAAAGAAGTAAAAATGACTCCTAGGCGTGTTCAAAGGTTTTCTGACTGAGGGTATTACATATTACATGGCTACGGTGTCGGAGGGGTGGGCCGTAATCATAATAATAAATAAAATATAGAGAATTTTTTCGCTCCTGCAGGTAGGCGGAAAAGATGTCTCCCTGGCGCCGGGAAAAGAATGAGATAAAAGAGGAATGCTACAAGTGATTTAATCTTACGCACTTTCATATACATAAGTGTGTATATGTTAAAGCACGCATACCATTTTTGATCATTTGATATAAAGAGTTATGTATGCTTAGATAAATAAATAAAAATAAAATTATATAAATACTTTATTTATATCAAAATTCAAGTTATCAATTTTACTTGATTTTTTAAGCTTCTAATTTTAGACAAAATTATGAATGAGTCGGTACATTTAGTTGTGCTAATTTAATATAGATTTTTTATAATATTTTATCTATTGTAATAAGTATCTCGCCCATTCTGGAGTACCACAGCGATCCAGCCTGGGCTCTATGCTCTTTTATTAACAACTCAATATTTATTAAATGTCGATGACTAAAAGTTTTTGAATAGAATTTGCACAAACTTTTTCATCGATACTACTAAAATAATATTAATATTAGTGAAAATATAATTTTATTAAAAAACACACATTCACTGTAACATGTATACAAATGAGTGAATGCAATGAAATTCAGGGGAGCAATCACAAGGATGACTTTGTAACACTTATCTCGGTGTCGCGTTACCGCGTCCGCCGAAGGACCAGAGGCTGTTGACAGCTGTTGTAAAATGTCGACTCATTAATTTTTCATGAGGCGAAAATAATAGCTTTCCGAGCGTCTGTCTGCGGGGTGGTTCTTCGTCCGGGGCCGGGTTATTAATTAATTTCCCGACGACACCCCTTACACTCCTCACGCACGAGGGTGCATTCTCCCCGGTGCACGACAAACCTCCAATTATCTGGGACGACCTAGGAAGTACCTTTTTTAGAAATATGACATACTTTAAAAGTGATCTATGCTACTAATAAAATTAAACTGAAAATCTGGTTAAAGATAAAGTATAAAATAATATGCCATTTTTTTAGTTATACCTAAGCGTTTATATGCTTAATTTTTGACAGATGTATGTAAAAGTTTTGTATATCTAATTTTATTGTGATTTTTTCTATTAAGAAATGTCTTTGTTAGGTTGTTTTTTAATTGCCCAGATCGAATAATGAAGCTGCTTTTTATGAGCTTCTAATGGCTATCATAGTCGATTCGGCTTAGCACTGCTTAGTGCAAGTTCGGTTGAACTCTAGTTTTCTAGTTTATTAAGTAATGGTCTGATGAAATGTTTATTTAAAAAAAATATTTACGGTAATTTTACCGTGTCCATTTTACCGTGTGATCTTCTTACCGTGTGTTCATTGTACCGTGCAAGCAATATTTTGTGAAAAATATTTTTTTTCCAGTTGTTCTCTATTTTTTAAATTAAATAAAATTTGTTTACTTGTTGTTTTTTTATTATAGTATTATTGCTATTTTATAGTTGGATTTCGTTTAAATGTTACTTAATGGTTTTACAAATATTTTTTCTTGTTGATTTTTTTATTTTTTAAATAAAAAAATTGGCATTTTGCTATAACCTTCAATTCCTAAATTTTTATTTCTGTTATTATTACTATTTTAGTATTATTATCTTCTTCTTTAGTAAGATGTCAACACGATAAAAAGTCTCCACGGTAAGAAAGTCGCACGGTAAAATGTTAACACGGTAAAAATGTCACACGGTAAGATGTCAACACAGTAAAAATGTCGCACGGTAAAAAAAAAATATGGCTGGATGTTCGATAAATTAAAAAATCAAATATTTTCTAATCAGCCTTATTTATGCAACATCATATTATTTGATTAAAATTTCTTAACATTTTTCATTTCAAATATTCTAACATTGAATAGTAAATGATTAAATATTTTATTATATTGGTTTAAAAATTCTTGTATTGAGGCTTTGCGCCCAAAATAGTGTCGAGATTTAAATATTTTGTAGATTGCTTGATCGTTTGCTGATGTGACAAAATGTCAGATCTTTAATTCGAACCGTCTCTGGCGTATCACAGATGCAGAAATCGGTTGGGCAGTTGCATCGCTTGCATATTTGACCAACGAAATATGTTTCTGCTTTGAATACGTTAAGCTGCAAGGTGAACATATTCCTAAGGTCATTTATGCTATGTGTAAATTACAATAGCGGTTTTTCTGCCGATTAAATGCATTAACTATCGCATCTTTTATACACAAAAGGGTTGTTTTTATGGTGCTTAACGCTAGAATGCTGACAGGAAGGTGAAATCTGCGATAATTATGTGATAAAGCAATTTGCATTAAAGCACCTTCTAGTCACATTCTTATTTAAATCGTCGGCGGAGACATGGAAACGCATTCTTATTGACGTTTATTTATGTCTCACCGACCATGTACTACATCGCGTCGAAATGAGAAAATTGCCACTGAGCAGCGCGTCTCTCTTACGCGAGCAAATCTGTTACCCTATTGAATTGCGAATACGCTATCCTCGTGTTATATGAAATATTGAAGTAACATTAGAATTGCAAAGCAGCGTAGCAATACCCTGAGGGCGCACGTACCCTTACATATAGCGCCGTTCTTCGTCGACAAGGTAGAAAATCTGACGGCGGTTGCCGGTTAATTAATAGCTCCTCGGTTAATTTCGGCTATTTGACCGCGGCAATTGTCGGAAAATAGCGAGCTCGACTATGTGTGGATATGGACGTGCGATTGCAAACAGTAGGTGGACGAACAGTGCTCCTGATTGTGGGCAATCGGAAACAGGAAATTAAGCGGAGGGTAGTCCTGACAGGAAGACACCCACTGCAGCTGCTCTCACACCCCAGCATCACGTGCGATGACCGGCGACCCTTGTCTTTATATTACATGTGTGGGTACTGTTCTTATGTTATATATAGGTAGGTGACAAAGATGCCTTAAACCGAGCTATATATGTGATATTTTTTGTCCCTTTAGGTTACAAATATGACGTTTATGTAGGGTTCTACGAGTAAATTCATTAGGACGAGTAAGTATAAGACAAATACATATCTTTGGGAATAAATTCATCTACAGATCAAGTTTTTGTTAAGTAGCTATACTGATATAATAGCAAAAAATGAGAGTATATAAGATATTTTGAATTTAATGGCTCAGATTAATAAATTAGTACAATACGATAATGAAACATTAAATATAAAATTTAGAGAATTTTAATCAGAACTTTTTGAAGAAATTCACAATATAATTTGTGAATTGAAAAATAGATACCAGTGCTAATAAATTAGATGTAGATAAAAAATAACATTAAAAAGTGGGGCAATATTAGGAACTAAATTACATTATTAAGTAAATAAAACACTCTCCGAAAGATAAATACTTGAAAAATTTAAGAATTGCACAATATCCATGTAGAGTTTTAATACCCATAAACTAGTGTATAAAATGATCATAACTAAGGAGCTTTTTCTTATAAAATTTGTCTGGGTTTATTAATCAAAGCACTCATATATTTACAATTAAAATAAATTACGTACCCTAATAATAACAAGAAAACATTTAAATGCGCAATATATAAAATAATTGTACCATAAAACGAATTATTTGTGCATTACTGCTAAACAGATTAGGTGTGAGTAAACAATAGCAAGCAATTATTGGTTGGAACAGTAAACACCCTATGAATAATTTTCTGCAAAAAATCCTTTTCCGAATAAATAAATCAAAAGATTCACCTTACAAGAATGCACAAACATTTATTTGTGTGCACATAACTCTCAAAATAATTCCCTGTGAAATAGCCCCTTAAAAAATAGTGTTTGAACCACTACGGAAAAAATGACAGTCTCGTTACAATGCTACACAAGTAATAAAAATCTCACAAAGACTGAAGGTACGTACCAAAAAACATTAAAACAAAATATACGCTGCCTTAAAAAGAGATAACATGTGCATTCACGTTTATCCTCAAAACGACCGTTTCTGACCTGTCTTAGTAGCCAATAAAAATTTGTTTAAAAAATTTTTTCCATCCTACAGTAATTATTCATACCACCGAAAAAGGGGCAAATAAAAATATATACCTTTGTTATAGATACAATTAGGGATAACTTCACTCTATACCTCGCCTCAAATAATTCCTCCGAGGACCTCTTCTCCGAGATTTTCTCTGATTCTACTGACATTTATACTTGAACATCCATATTCGAATATAAACACTTACGGCGTTAATTATGGCGATGTAACCTGAATAAACCTCTCAGAATAAACACTTACGGCGTTAATTATGGGGATGTAACCTGAATTATGAATTTTGACGTAGAAGATTGCGCTCTAATAACTTTGATTTATAAATTTTGGATAAATGTAACCATAACTTCACAACAGAAAAAAAATATTCGTGATACATTAAATTTATATACACATGAAATTAATTATAATTGGCTACTTAGACGATGACAACAGAGGTTAGGCGAAATATATTTTTTATCAAGAATACGACATTTTAACATGGCAGTTACTGGTGAAGCCCAGTCAAGCATAAACAAAGTCATAAACATTTAGTTAGAATTTAGAGACTGGCAGCAGAGAAGTAGTGAGAATCATCAGCAGATAATTTTTACCAATTTTTGTTATTTTTTCACAAATCTAACCATCATGACTTGACTCGTGCAAGACAGACATTCTCTATAGCATTCTAGAGCTCTAATCTGAAAGTCATTTAGCATTGACGGATTGTTGACACCACAACTACCAGCAACAGATGGTTTCAGCGTATTATATTTTAAGATAAGAAACTAATATTGCTTACTCTACGTAGAAATTTAACGTCATTTTAACAAAATAGCATAGTTTTGCTACTTTGTAAAATTAATATAGCTTTTACAATGTTTATCTGAATTATTAAAACATGTTTTCACTCACAATACTATAAAAATCGACGATTTTGTATTTAACCAATGTTTTTTAAAATAAAACATTTTAAGCTCCCAACTAATGCAATGCAAAAGTTTCTCCATTTTTTTTAATTGATCCCTCTTGTTACGGCTAACTTTTAACCGCGAACACTACAAACACACTATTCGCTCACAAGCTAACCAGTTAACCACTGTAAATTTTAAAGTTTTTTTCACCGTATACTTAGTTAAAGTTAGTTCGTTGCGTAATACCGCGAAAGCTCTCGAGCACTTTCGCTTCGGGTCAAATGAACCTTGTTAACTCAAGTGTACCCGCTACTTCTTCTGCCACTTTTCCGCCGAATAATTCAAAACTTCATACTTTTTTTCATTGTGTAACCGCATAATTCACGAAAAAGACCGGCTTAATATTTTCATCATGAAACTTTGTAAAAAAAAATGTACGAGTCGAGCATTAATAAGCATTATATTGCAAATAAATTAAGATATCGATACTTGAACAAAGAAAATATGTCATGTTTTTTCTAGCTAGATTTAAAAATATAATTTAGATAATTCTAAGACTCTTAAATGTTTTAAGAGTTTCAAATTGCAGAACGTAGAGATATATTCAAGTGTTTAACGATGCTTTTTTTAAATCTATTAAATTGTTGCAATGAAAATATTTTATTCTAGTTGCTATATTCGTATGTTACGTTTTAAATTTTAATATGTTGCAAACATTTTGGTATTTTTTTGTTTTATTTATATTTAGTTAAGTTGTAAACCTTTTTAAAAACCTAATAAAATGTTTAGTTTTATTACTATCTAGGTATGGTAAACCTATCTTATATACAATAATTAGTTTTATCATTAAATATTTTAGTTTCAAATCTATCTTTATATAACATAAATAGTATTTTTCTGGAAATATTTAGCCAAGTTGCAAACCTATTTTCAAGTTGTTTTTTATAGATTGAATAATTTTGACTATCATTAAAAATCCTAAATATTTATGTCTAATTTCAATCCGGTATTCGTACTCTCGCTAGCTTCGGTACTTCACAACAGTGAGCTACCAAATATTTTTTTTAATAATATTTTGACTTCAATAAGATTCATAGTATTTAATCATATGATATACGTTTTTGTGGCCAAATTTATGGTAAGTATATGTAATAATATGTACTATCAGTTAATTTTGCAATGCGCATAAAACTATATATTCTATGAATGTAAGGAACGACATACTTCCCGGCTATAACTGAAGCTACAGAAGAGGGGGTGGTATGACAATAATGAAACGTGACATCAAACGTGACGTCATTATGCGCCAGCGTGACCCTTATTGTGTGACACCTCGAACAGCAGAGGGTCCACCCTATATAAAAAAAACTTCTCGTTTCTCATACAGCCTATTAAAGTTAGAGAAAAACTTTGCGGCGCAAGTCAGCCGATAAATTAACGCATCGTGACGTCATGATTGATGGCCCGCCAACCGACGTGCAGATCAGTGACGAGGGCCATATTTCAGCAAAAAAATATACACACACGCAAAATTGTCTTTTTCGCGAAAAGAAGTCACAAATTCTCAATATGTTTAATATGTGAACGTATATAAAATATTTATGCATTTTTTATTTTATTATTAACGATAAAAATACAAAAATATATTTTTAGTAATTAATTCATAAATTATATATAAAAATGATTTATATAAGTATTTTTAATCGATATGTTTACATTAACAAAATTTGGTTAAGATCTTTAATTTTAATAACAAAGTTTCCAAATCTAAGCACAGCATCGAAATCGCTCCGAACCAACTCGTTTCCAGATTAATAATACACAGATTTATTTATTATTTTATTTGTAGCGTATGTTTTATAAACGTTAAAAATACATTATTATATACATATTAAACATAAAATATTAAACAATCTAGAATAATAATTAAGCACTAATTAATTTTATTTAAACTTATTCCATTAAAGCAAAGTATATATTTACATAAAATTTAAGACAAAATTTCTGTTAGAGCTAAAAAATACTTAAAAAGCTAAATAAACTCCAGGCTGCTCTACAGCGACAGCTAGGCTGAACTAATTTATTATCTTATTAAGTTTAAAATATAAGATATGGGAATAATCCATAAATATAATCGATATAGTTTTACATAATCGACATATAGAAAAACTTCACTTAACTAATAACCTAATTGCTTGTTTATTTGAAATAGATAAATATAATTAAACACAACCTGTGCGTGACTTTTCAGTCTATGCATCGTCCCGGTCCGCAAATTATGCAAAGCTTTCGAAAAGGAGCTCGGGGGAACAGAAGCATGGGAAAATCCGTGAACTAATAAATGATTTACATAATAAGATCGTGACATAACCTGACTTATAATTCGCGGTGTGGCAAGGAGCCGCATTTGCATGGCTGCCGTTCAGATTTTCGATGTCCTTTCGCGCCTCACTGCGCTGCTGACATTGCTTTTAGCTCCGCGAGATGGGATCTTAACGGATGCTGAATACCTATGCGATTCTCAGACGTCTTCGTACAGATGTACTGTTATATTATATACACTACTATCGTTTTTCAATGAATAATGCATAAACATGCCAAATTATGGCAATGTGTATTTTATAAAGATTGCTATTATAAAATTTAACTTAAGCCTAAAATTATATAAAAATACTAAATAGGCAAAGTGGATAAATAAAATGCTGTCATATGACGAAAAATAACTGCTACATGAAAAAACATTATAATCTTTTAATGGCCAAGGATACAAAAAAGATGTTTAATTTAAAAACATTATATACTAATTCACGTTATGTATACAATCATTTTGTACTTACTTTATCACATAAAAAGGATATAAATATGTGGAAAATGAGTATCAATAAGCATTAACATATACTTACGTAGATATAATATAATAACTGTCGCTACACTATCACGAGATACCGCAGCTAGCGAATTTGCTGATAACGGACGCTAAAATTTTAAGTTTTAATTTTTTGCTTCGGTTTTTTCAGATTTATAGTAATGCTAATAATTTGTTTAATTTATAAAATATGGCGTAAATTGTGTATAGCAGAGTTTCACAATTTTTTCTTGCATGTTCGATAAGTTGGACTTGTTTAATGATAATGTTATCTAATCTATCTAGTTCCGGACTTTTTTTGGTTTTTGAGCTGTCTTTTCTGGATACAATTTATCTCGGTAACAAGGAAACAACATTGTGTATTCGTTGGTAAAATATTTATACTACAGGGTTGAACGAATGCCGGCGAACAAAGGTCACATCTTCGCGTTTCCGACAGAACAATAAGCAGACGTGTCTACTTCCCTTCCTTCTTAATACTTCATCTCTCGTGACCAAGACCGCGATTAACAAAGGTACGCGTGCTTCTTGATATTAATGTTTATACCATAGACTCTCAAACTTACTACTTTATTTTTACAAGCAATTCAAATAATTATTTAATAATAGTTATTTACATTTTTTATTATCTGCAAAAAAATATTTTGCCTATTAGTATTTTTTAACATTGCTTTTTTTTTTAAAGTAGGGAATTCAAATTAATTGATTTTGAAATTAAATTCCTGCAAATAAAAATATGCCACGTATATTACAGGTACGAACCGTTTTTCTAAATTTGTTTCTGCTATTCTGTCTACTGCCAAAGCTTCCCAATTTCGTTTGAAAATTTTTCGTTGTTATTATATAGTACTATTCGGTATTACAAAACTGATTTTTTGTAACGCCAAATTTAAACAAAAAATCAACTATATGAGCCGTTGATTTTGAAAGTGGGGCAAGTCCATTTAATCAATTTACAATTATATCTATAAATATTCGACGAACCTTATCATCTCGATTGGGGGATTCTAATCGGCATCTCGATTAGAACCCCCTTAATTGAGATGCCGATATTTCGAAAAACAATGTAAAAATTTAGATTTTGACAAATCTAATTTTTTTGCATTTTGTTAATAATGTTGGCGGCTGGTGAAAGTGAAACCAAATCTCGATTACTGTTTAGTCAAATTTAAATACCAAGCCAAAGCAAAATTGTTCCCTGTATGAGGGAGTAATTCCATGGTTAGATAGACTTATTTTTCGGATATTCAGTCCTCAATCAAATATGGAATGTTGAATAGAATGGCTTGCAATTCAGATATTGAATATATTTGCAATTTCAAATTATACACCGAAGATGCAGAAAGTTTATTAAGCACGGTGATGAATGTACTAAACCATATCTGACAAGTGGCACCAAGTTTACGCTGACATTTTTTTTAATAGAGTTTTACTCGCAAAAGATTTATTGTTACGGAAACATGACTTTGTGGAACAATCCTGTAAGAATCTCAAAAATATAAAATTAAGGCCAATACAGATAAAACCTGACAGGAAGAGTAAAACGCTTATCCAAATTTTGAAAACAAATAAGAAAAGAGATTTTAGAATGATATCTATTTTTTATAAAAGTCCGATGATAGACAATGAGAAAAATACAGAACGACCGACTTCACAATGTATGTATAATGCACTATAATAAATATATGAAAGATGTTGATCGCAACGATCACTACCTAGTTACATAATATTTTGAAAAACAAAAGAATAAACAAAAACCGTTGTTTGTTATTTATTTCAATGCGCATTGTTTTATTCGTTCAGTATCTATCAAAATTTGAATCGTAACAGCAAAATTAAATTTAAAGATGTTGTTTTGAATAAGGCTAAAGGATTGTTGCAGAATTCAGTGAAATCTACCGATTCTGTAGACATTTCACCGGTTTCTACCCACATATTGTCGTGCTCGTGCTGTCGATCCACCAGAAAGACTTTCGGGTAAACTGAAAAATCATCAGTCAATAAAAATAAAAAATGTGGAAAAATGTGTGAGAAGAAAATGTCGTGTTTGCTCCCCACGTGAATTAAGGAAAGATACATACAGCATACATGTGCTGATGTTCTGAAATTCATATTTACGAATGTTTTTATACGTATCAAAAAAATAGTGAAATAGATAAAAAAAAGTGAAAATAATAAAAATAAATAGTGATATAGTGTGGTTTATAAGTGTAATAATGAAAATAAATGTTTTTGCGGCAGCTGTAAGCAGAAAAAGGACGTCGAAAAATTCGGTGAGTGCAAAATATATTATATTATAAACGGATATTTTTTATGAATCGGTCATACAAAAATTTATAGAAGCATTTAAACATGCATATTATTAAATTATAAATAACTGGATTGTAACCATTGCAACTATTTTTAATTTATACAAAATATTATGAATGCAAAATACATATAAATTCGTTCAGGATTTTATTCTTCAGAGATCTTTAGGGGTGCAATAATATTTTTTTCAAATATTTTACAATAAACTAATACGGCGATAATTTATCCGTATTGTTACTTTTTCCCCCTGGTTTCTTAAACTATGAATCATAGCGGTTTTACAAATAGTGAGGAAATTTCAAAATAACAAACACCCAGTCAAAATGTTCGTAAGTTTATGGATGATATTTTTTTAAAAGTTCTTTGATTGCTGTGTTATTTAATTTATCTACATATACTGTAACAATTTTACTTTTTAATTTTGCAATCAGATACAGAATATTAGGTTGAAAAACTGTGTTAATTGATATATTTCTTTTGATTAGTTTTATGTTCACCTAGCCAGAAAGTTTAAAATTTATTTCTATTCAAGAAGAGTAAAATAAATAATTATGGTTCATAGATTTCATTAAAAAAGCGATGTCGCAATGGGATAAAACGACTCATTTTACAAAAATTTGAAGTAAAATTTAATTTATTTTTATTTGATATTACGCAGAAATAGTATAATACCATCTCTGATCATATAAAGGCAAACTTGATCGTATCCCAGTATGTTTTAATAAAAGAAAACGCATGACACAAACAATGTTGTTGCAAGACTCGTAAATGAGTTCTCGGGCATTAAGCTATTAATATAAAATTTTAAAAAATATCAAAAATGTTCAATATAAGATAATAAAAATATATTAAAAAAATATTTTTACACATCTTTAAATTCAGGAATCTACCTACTTTTGGTAACCTTTGTAGAACGTTTTTTTTTGCGACTTATTTAATAATATATTTATTTAATAATATTTCTCAAATTTAAAAAACATTTCCTAATAACACTAGATTACAGTGATTTTGACCCATGACATTTGACAGTCATTTTTATGCTAAGTTACGCGTTAAATAAAACAATTAAAAAAGTAGAAACATTTTCGAGATTTTAGATTCTGAAAAAAGAGTTCTTACTGAATTGTAAATATCTTAAGTTTAAGTAGGCTAATTTCGTAGTTTTTTATGTAAAATTAAAGGTAATTGATTTTTCTATCAACCGTTAATAATACAATAATTTTTAATTTCTTTAGTCATGGATTTAATGTAAATTTTAGCAAAACTTACGAAAAAATATTTTATTGTATTGTGTTTTACACAAAGAAAATAATTTTTTAGTCTTGATTTTTTTATTATATGAGCAAATTAAATTTTAGCCGTTTTAAATACCATTTATTATTTATTTAAAATACAAAATTTAATATAATCATAAAAATGGGTAAAAAATAAATTTCTGTGATTTTACTCAAATGTTTATAACTTATATTGTTTTGAACGATTTCTTATTTAAACCAACTTTTTTTGTAATAGTTTGAGTCTTACTTTTAGTATAAAAAATATTAAGACGGCAATAATTACTACATCTTCATTCAATATCTCCGAATAAAGTGTTCCGACTTTTGAATCCTTGGATTTTTTTGCAAAATTCGCAAACTTGTAAAGGCATTTAACATAATATTACAACACAAATTTAGGAATAAAGCATTCAGTTCGACTTTGAATAAATAAATATTATTTTTTCGTTTTTTTTATTTAGCAATAAATAAACAAAAAAATTATGTCGATACCTTTAATACCGGTATTGACTCTTTTTCTTGGTAAAACCATTATTGAAAACCGCAGTTTTGTTGCAATCATTAATCATATGGCAGTAGCTATGCAGTTTCGAATTTTTTTTATTTTAGTTATTTTAATTTTTAACATGGTTATTTTTCGTGTTTGCCCAGATACTTTCAGTTTCGCCACTGGACATTTTTTTGTGTTCAACCAAACTTTTATATGTTCCATATACACATATACAAATGTATATTTACATGTCTATATGCTTCATACAATAATCTATATATAAAATGCATAACATATGATTGATTTTTTTCAAATCAGCCCCGCGGCAAAAAATTCACGTTTCAGCTGATAAATTACTACGCCACCCTATTTCCGGGGGGTGAAAATTTCGATACTGAGTATTAACCGTAAAAAAAATTATACGGGTGTTTGAATATACTTATTCATATACACACATAACACTCGGGCGTGTGTGCGTTCGATCTTGTTCATCTCTTCGCGTTTCAGAAACTACTTGTTTCACTTTATTATTCCTTTGATATTCCAATGACTTGGTGCTTATGTAAAAACAAGTCGAGATATGCTTGTGAAAAGGCAGCCATGCGTCCCTAACGAACACTCGAGATCGCGTTGAAAAGATGGGGAAACGCTGGTTGAATCCCGGAGTGGGACACGTCCCGTCAATGAAACAGCGATCAAAAATGCCTCATTATATGATGGCGAGGATTTGATTTTCCACGAATCAAGTGTCGGTGGTGTGTATCGCGCCGAATGTTTCGCACGGGGAGACGCCAGTGTTGCTCAAACATTTTTTTTAATAAAATATTTTTAATTAGATTAGCATATGTATCTATTATATTTAATTATTTATAATTATCTATAGCATTAAAATAAATAAAATATAAATAAACAGTTTATTTTTTATAATAATAACTATTTTTTAGCTTTGACGTACAAATTTTATCATAAAAATATATACGTATCTATCTCTGACGTTTACATATCATCTCGAAGATCGGGTTAAGCTCTTGGGTATACCTTCAAATAAGAGCAGCTACTTTTTTTAGCTTCCAATGTTGTGGCTAGTTCTGAATGAAATGTGTACTCCTAATGAAGGTATTTTTTCTTAAAATCGTTCCTTCACTGCTCAGAATCGTGAGTATCCAAATTAATAAATTTCGCTGCTCGAAGTGATTAAAGAGCACGTTTAAGTTTTGTATCTTCCTTTTCTTGGGAGATATTCTTTTGCAGGGACGTATTTTTAGTTTTTCCCGAGGGTGTGAAAAAATTGGCTGGTCAGAGGTCGTTGTTTGTATAGTTTAATTTTATTAGGGTTCGTTGTATTTCATTAAGCGACATACATTTTTCTAACCAAATTCATGAGACTGTTTAAAATCCGCGTCAAAAGCAATAAAAACGTGCCGTCGTAATGGAAATGCTAAGCTATCTAGCTTACATATAAAGACATTTCATACCAATAATACGACTTACAATAAATGAAGGTCATATGAAGTATATCTAAACCAAATTTTGACCAATAGCACAGCGCAAAAAACAATTATCACTTTTCAGAAGTCAAAAATCCACGTCAAAAGCAATAAAATCGTGCCGCCGCCGTCACAGTGAAATCGCTTACTTATCTTACGTTTATATAAATATTTTTTATAACAATATTACTAGGCACAAAGTTCTGACTTTTTATATTTTCTTTACTGTAAAAATCTCGCCTACCCTCTTCTACCATCGTCGATGGAACCAATAATAAATGACGGCGCATTAAGGTAAAATGCTAAGATGCATTATATTTAAATAATTAATTGATGATTCTCTATATATATATTTTTTTATAGCCATGCAAATTTATTATAGACTCTACTTTGTAAAATTTAATTTATGACTTACAGTATTGGTTATTATTCTTCTTATTTTGAGACACAGGTGAAATTGTTATTTTGAAGGAGGTGGCGAAAGTAAGTTTCTGACTAAAGTGTCTAAAGACACTTACTTCACAATACACTATGGCAGAGCTCTAATATATATATTTTATAACATCAGAGAAAATTCATTTAATTTTAATCAGTCACAGGATTAGGGTTAAAATAAACTCTTTGTTCGTATTGCATTCAGTACAATTTATTAGTGGTTTTTAAAGCTTATTAGACGTCTGCTTAGCTACGCAATATCGTTTATTTATGCCGACAGAAAGTATTTTTTTAATAATTTTTCAAGTCGTATATAATATTACTTTTAGCAAATTAGATTTTTATTTTACTATTTAACTATGTAAATATAATATTTAATTAGCTTTTATTCTGCTATATGATATTTGTATGATTCTTGGTATATGATTTTACCTAACTAAAGTCTATGCACTTATTTGTGGTTTACATACATAGATATATATAATACTGAATTTTTTCTTTGAGATATAAATTAAATTAACTCTCGGAGAAACCCATAGTGTGTCGGCTGAATAAAGCGACGCTTCGCCAGTTGTCTGCTTTGAAAAAGAAGAGCACCCGATAATTGAATTACTTTGAGTGTCTCATTAGAATTTGCATTTCAAAATGAAAAAAGAACTAGTTAAAATGTAATTAGACATGTCGCAGATGCAACCATGATGCACTTCAACGTAGATTTATTTTTTTGTAATACACTGTAGAAATATATTAAAGTGGTTATGATTCTAGTAGTGTATTATAATGTTGTGTGCATTTATGCATAGGTGAAGGAGCGTTCACAAAACCTTATCAGTTATGGTTATATTAAAGTTCTTATTATCTTTTGCCACAAATGTATACAAATATTATACAGGTCGATGACAAAACATGTATGCTATGTTACTGTCTGGTGACACATTTTCATCAAGCATTTAATATTTATTTTTATTTAAATTTTTACCAAAAAAATTATTCACTTTTTTATATTGTGCTGCAGTAATCTTGTTTAACAACGCGGCAAATAAAATGTTATATATTTATAATAAAATGATATTCTAATTTATTTAAATAAAAATAAACATTTAAAAGATATTTTTGCTTCAATAAAAAAAACGACATTTATTTCTGGATTACCTAATAATAATCAGCTTACGCAATATAATACAAATTATTATCTTTCATGCATATAACATTTTTCTATGAAATTTGCTTTTATTTATTTTGGCAATATAAAAATATATTCCACCCTCGTTTATTTGTTCGAAGCAAAAAAAGTGGGAAAATGATATTTTCATTGCACGCGTACCGGCAAAATTATTCCTAGTCACGGCTCGAACATTAAAACTGAGGGATGGAAGACATAAGTTGCTGCGGTACCAATGAAAAATTATTTTATTATTTGTTTTTTTTTTATATACTATTTATTTTAATCAAAAAACGTCGTGACTAATTTGTTTTAATCACACAAAATGTAATCTCGTTTACTTGCGCAAAAAAATTATATTCTCTATTATCTAAATGTGATGTATTTTGTCATCATTTAAAATTAAAAAAAAAGTAAATTGAAAAATTAACCAACTATTTTTTAATAAACAGTCATATTTTATTCTTTATAAGTAAGATTAAGTTTGCGGAAAATAAGTCATAAAACGTTGCTAAGTCATGTATAATTTCTTATATAAAATAATAAAAGACGCAGCTCAATTAATTTAATTAGTTTATATGCTTATTACTTTCATGGAACATTGCTAGCTGTTTATGCACGTGTTTGCTTATTTTAATACATTTTTTTAAGTGCAAATATTATTTTATCCATATCTTAGGAATAGTGAAACAATTGTTGACTTTCAATAAAAATACAAACAGTATAATAAAACGCTGGAAGGAACAACAATAAAAAATACTTTTTTTCTTGTTCCTTATATTAGAAAATGTATTTTTTTAGTATATATCTTTATATATGAAACTACCGACTTACATTAATTTAATGTTTTAAAACCAGTTAGTTGTATAAGTCGGAAATGATTTTTAATTTATATTTTGTTTGAAAGATCAGGTTTAATCCTAAATAAATAATTATAAATCCGATTGATCATCACAAATAAGATTGAATTGATATAAAAAGGTGTATTATATTTGTGATTTAGAAAAAAAATGTATTACTGGTGTTACTGCACACTGGTTAGGGCTCGTTGTATTTCATTAAAATGAATTCTACTTAACTCTTTATAGATTCAATTATATTATGTTTATGCTTAGCACGCTCTTTCTGTTAAATATTGGTCTAAGCGCCGCAATGGCAAAGTTACAAAATATGTTTATTAAATTTAAGTTTGGAGTCCCATGTGTTTTTCAATTTACGTAACTGTCCTACTCATTTTGGAGCGGTCTACGTTTTGTAAAAATAAATAGTTTTTTGTAATTTATTCGCCCGTTAGGAATATATAATTTAATAGCTGTATCGTCAGCATGTATAAAACTTCCCAATGGAAGTCCGGCTGGAATTTTACGCGGTATCGAGTGTTCATTATTTAGTAAAACAACATAGCTTTTACTTCTCAGGTATGATTTGTGTTTGTATAGTTTTTGAATCAAACCGTCATAGCATATTGAGTCGAATGCTTTGTCTATATTTAACATTTTTTCATATTAAAATAAGCATATATATGCTCTATTAAACCATGAAGTTGCTTTGTTGTCAAGTGAATTTTGTGAAAAGCAAACTATTGGGTAATAATTTTATTTCCTAATCTTTCTTTTATTATATCGTACATGCATACAAAATACTTATGATGGCTTATGAACTAAGCTGTATCGATTTTATGCCGTCTAATAATAGCAACTGTCTTCTTTACATATGAAAAAACTGTTTTATGCCATTGACACGCCAACATGTTCCTAAATTGATTTATGACGTCAACAGCGATTTATTTGATGTTATTGTTGTTCATCAGTCAAAGGGTTAAAATTTAAAAGATTAAGTCGATCAGATTCGCTTTCGAAAGGTTCAATTAATGTTTATCGAATAAAAAGACAAACCTCAGCGATGGTAATTCAATTTTATTGAATGAAAATCGACCCCGTTCCGTACCTGTGCGTTAATCGGTATCGCAAACCGCCGGCCGCGGTCGGGAGCGCCTGGCCGGGTGTGTAATTCACCGTTTTTTCCCTCCTCTCGTGTCATTAAAAGGTGTGTCGCGCGATTTATAAACAGGGCCGATTTTTTGTTATCGCCCCGTGCAGATGCCGTAACGCGGCTCTTTCACTTTCACAATATTCCACGGGCATGATCTATCAGCCCCATCGGGATCACACCCGCAGCGAAAGCCTCCACCCTCCCCCAAACTCTCGGCACCCCGGGTGACCCGCAACGTACCCGCTGCTAATCTTTCGACTAAAGTGACACATAATTTCAATTATGTTGTATTAAAATGCGCATGTCTCTGCGACAATGAGAACTATTTATAGTACATTATTTTATTATCTATAAGTTAATCGTTTTTTTAGTGAGATAAAACAGTTATTGAACAAATCTGATTTACAAACAAACCTTAAAAAATGAATTGTCACGTTTAAAATAAAACAATACTTTCAAAAATCATAACATTAATCACATTAAACATTGTTTCTTTGTTACTACTAAGTAATGGATTGTTTCTGTCAAGCATATGATTTTTTCATGATTTTTTAGTTATCGAAAATCACTCAAATTTGATGATTAACTCTGATAGATCCAAATAATATATTTAAGCTTATATGAGTACATATTCTGACGAAGCAAAACATTTAGTAGTAAAACATACAAATTTTATGTGCTTGTCTGATTTTTTATGTAAAATTAAACATTAAAATTTCTTTAAAAAACTCCACAATAATAGGGCACCCCTTAAAATTGTGTGTAACTTAACTGTAAATAGGCAAGTGCTCTGAAATTTTTAATTACCGCGGTTCGGATACGAATAGTTGTTTGTTTATGCCGACAAAAATACACTTTGTTTCTTAGAAATTACATATGCGTAATATGTATTGAACAAGTTGTGTTCCATATTTTTTTAATACTGAAACAACATTCTTATACAACAATTCGAAATTATTTAAAGAATCTTGCGTTTTGGAATCTTACAATAAATAAATGTTATATGTACAATACACTTGAACTTTTAGTTGTAACAGTGATCAATCGTTATTTGAACTTAAAATCTTTCACAGCTATTTTTCATATACTCAATTTATTGGTTTAACTACTTAATTTAAATGAAAAAAATCTAAAATATATGTATATTAGCTATACATTTATATTAAACTTTATGCAAAAAATGTCTACAATATTCGACACTTATTTTAAAAAATGGTATAGTTTATTTGGATGCGCAGTACATTTTTTAAATAATATTTGTGAAAATTATATTTTTCTTGTATGAATAATATAAATATGTTTTTCATAAAGCCGACTTTAATGTGTATGCTTAAACGCCAGCATGTAAACTTCAGTGATTCTTTATAACTTAATCTTTAGAAGTTCAAAGGCGTGTATGTCATGCCAAAAATGGTTTTACCTTTGCAGTCTAAATGCATCTGTCATACCCAAGATATTCTCTAACTTCTAAAGCCATTTTGAATGACTTGAAAATATAATTTTCAGTATTATTTCATTCAATTATTTAATTAATACCTTCTAGCGAGTTATTGCAGCACGATTAAAATAGGCTTTAAAATGATTACATACAGTATTGTGTAATTATTTTCTTAGGTCATCTGCTTATGTAACTAAAATAATGAATAAAATACTAATTAACGTATACGATTAAAAATATTTAAAAAGTTTTTTTTTAAATATTAAACATATGTTTTAAAGAAAAGGCATTCATATATTTTTTTAATTCCGGTAGTTGCACTACTTTTTATTTTGCATACATAAAATGCCGTAAATTATTTTTGATTTTCTCGACCATTAAAAATTTACATTTTCAAGTTGTAAATATGTTTTAAAACACGGTACAATCATTCACACTTTCTGTAAAATAGTGTCATTAAAACGACGGGATTTTTTTGCAGCAGCCTTATATATACTTTATTCATAAGTTTAAGATAAATTCGTATGGTTAATATAATATAAATATTTAAACCGGCTTTTAGTTACTTTAATCATTGAGAAATAAAAGGTCGTACGTAATCACTTTATTAGGTCCTTTATAAAATGGCTTATGATCAATAGACTCTTCTGTAAAACAAACTAAAAATATTATTAATTAATCCTTCTGCCAAGCACCGCTCTCAGATATTACCAGATTTCTGAAAATTATGTTTAGCACAACCACCACAAAACGGCATATGCAATTTTACAGCACAATAGTTGAGATAAATAACTGCTGTAGTAAACTCGATATGAAGCTTCTTATGACGTTCGATTACATTTTTTACAAGAACACATAACACTAAGCGATCCAATAACCGCGTAAACCGTAATTCCGCGCGTGCCATTTTTTGTTCCAACCTTCGCCCGTTCCGGTGCGTAATACGGAAAAATTGTTGTTGTTTTTTTTGTTCATACTCGACCTCGCGGAAGATACATGTATGAATACTTAAGGGAAGTAGTAGATTCGGTATTGTGACGAGGGTTCGGGGTAGCACTGGCAGCGAGCAAAGGGGCATATCCAGAGATTATATATGTACCGGCGCGGGGGAGCTTTCTTGCCATTATGATTTCTGATTTTCCGGTTGCCTTCATATCTGAGTGCTTTATACAAACTCCACCTGCCTCCTGCAGCGCTTCCGCGCCGAGAAAAAGTCCCGGAAAAATTCACCAGATCAAATCCCCGGCGGATGGATGCTGCGACGCCGCTTATTGTGTGCGAATAGATTTTATAATAAGCCCACATACTATCGAGGCTATTTGTTAAATATAAAACAATAAGATAATTTGAGTATTAAATTATTCTGGGCGCACCACAACGTAGCTTTAGACTATTTTTAAAAGTTACATTTTTTTAAGTGAATTAAAAATGATAACAGTCTATGTTAAACATTATATTAGTTAATCCCGAAAAAGGTGTATTTTTTTAATTTAAGTATTATGTCAGTCGTGTTTTGGCAGTTGATACTAAACTCCGTATTTTGTTAAATCTATGTTGGTGCACAT
Source organism: Plectrocnemia conspersa (assembly GCF_051122295.1). NCBI lineage: Eukaryota > Metazoa > Arthropoda > Insecta > Trichoptera > Polycentropodidae > Plectrocnemia > Plectrocnemia conspersa. The sequence continues at coordinate 282,292 of NW_028277173.1, forward strand.
CTATATTTTAAATTAAAAATAAAATGGGCCACAAAATTTACGACCCACAAATATAAGTAGCAATAAAATTAACACATTTAATTGTGGTAAATCAACCATAAAAAAAATATGATGGTCATAGTCCTAATCTTATTATAAAATTGACACACATATTCCAGTCAACGGCAGAAAAAATTTATAAACCGAGCGTTTTCTAACAGTTATCCGCACCCCACAAAAGTCGGAAAAAAAATACAAACCTATATACGCGAAAGCGGCACATAATTGTGAAAGCATTTTTCAATTACATCGGAAAATTCCCACCGCCGTGGAAATATTGTGTCACGTCGTCTGATTTTTTTTCATTTCGTCGACTTTTCGCCTGACATAATAGACCGCGTACGGACGTTTTTTTCTCGTCGAATGTTGTTGTCGGGACTTTCCACCGCCGACGTCTTTTTTCACCTAAATGCAAATATTGCGGGAAAACACGTACGTGTTTGGATTGTGCGAACGAGCGGTGGAAGTCGAACGATTTGAAGAAAATAGCCCCGGGCCGCAGCCCGATCAAAATAAATTTTATTATTCTAGCGTAAAGTTGATGAGTTATTGTTTAGTTGCGAAAACAAAAACCGAAGCGTCGAACAGTTCGGTCGGGTATTTGTTTCCTCGGTAAACTGGGCGATAACAAATTGTTAGTTTGCTCCAATAGAAAACAATCGTGTTCGAAATTGACTGTTTCGAATATCAATATTGACAAATAATTGCAATGGCGTCATAAAGGCCCGAACCCACATATGCGGTATATGACACGGCATCATTTAGTTGCATATAAATTACACAGAACATACCCAAATGAGAAAAAAATAGCATATTTGCATTTATTTTAATATAAAAATTGACTTAGCTTATTTAAGATTTTTTTAACTATACTTAAAAGTTTTTACATTTGTTATTTGTTACTTTTATTATAAAAATAGTGACGGCCATAACTTATTTCTCCATTAGACACAACAGTTTCAGATAGATACGCTTGTAATTTTTTCGGTACTACTCTTATTCCTGCATTAGACTCTCTGGAGTTGGCCAAGGTTGGCCAAGGACGGAGAATATAGTGGGCTACTTCGGTCGAGTTCGGTTCTGCCCGCTCTAAAATCTCTCGGTTGTCCGAGGTTACCGAGAACGGGAGGTAAAGTAGGGGTGATTCAGTCGACTTGGCCAGCTTTGAGCGCTTCCGAACATTGTCGGCAAATGGACCGAAGTCGGAGCTGCTCTTTCGAGCGCGAGCGGTGAGATACTTCCCCTTTCGCTCTCTCGCGTGCTAAGTGACGAGAGTGAGAGAGATAATGATATGGTGTTTCGCAAACTGAGATAGAACGAGTAACTCGGTTCAATTTCAGTATGCGCGTAGGTGTCCTATGGTCAACACGCATGACGAGCGCTGCATCGTGGTCACGTGGTCAAGTTATAATACCACATGCTTATCGGGGATTTCAACAGACTCTTACTGACATCTTTGAATATTTTAGGGCACCAAAAGAGATTAATTATATTTTTGATAGTATATTCTTCTAACAGATATCGTTATTATATTTTTTTTCATATAAAATTAAATAATTAGTGGTACTTGATTTTGTTAAAAAAATCGTTTCGAATATCCTTATGCATTTTCTTAGATCGGTTTATATAAATGTCACACCATAACGAATTCTTATTTAAAATCGATGGCGACAAATTCTAGGATAGTCTTAGATGTGGTGTTCGTATTCTGAAGTATCATTTTTATGCCTTTTGGCATTTTGCAAAAGCCGACACAGATTTTGAGTATATTTAATATTTACGACCGAAAAGTTTACACTGATATTGTATTGGTGAGTGCCGATACAAATTTTGATAATTATCAGTAGCATAATTTTAATAACATGACAATTTAAAAATTGCGATTATTTGGTACATTTTTCGATCGCGCGCAAATATGTCAGCTGTACGTGACAGCAGCCGCCGTGCGGATGTCATTCACGGCCGCCGTCTATACGGCATATGAAATTTGTGGCAGTGTGGCCGCTACTCGGAAGTCGGCGATCTCGGCTGACTTCAGTTGAACTTCGGTTCAGACAACTTCCAGAGAGTGTAGTGCAAGCATTATATTTATTAACTCTAACCCTGCATTCCACCATAGCTTCCTATATTTATGGATTTTGTTCTTTAAATAATAATAACAACATTAAATATAAATTTTAATTTATAAAACAGAGGCACCACGATTACTGAGTACAGATGGCAATCATAATATTTTGGTGATTTAAGAACCCGCTCTCTTAAGAACGAAGAAATCGGCAGAATGCAAAACGATTTATGTATATTTTTTTGCAATAATACAAAAACAGCTGTTATTGACAATTGTTTCACGATCATTATTTAAAGCCAAATAGGCCTTAAAATTTTTGTTAAAACAATTGGAACATATTAATTTCGAGCTAAGCTCAAAATTTCAACGGGCATTCTTAAACAGCGCGCCTAGGGCAAATATTTATTCTGGCTCTGCCAAAGAAATGCGCATCTGCCAACTTGCAAATATAAGTAGATATATATATATATATATATATTTAATATGCTAAATTTCACATTGTTCTATTGAATGGTATTCACTGCTAGATTCAAGCAAGTAAAGACCTAAACAAGGTCGATCGACGAGCGGTTTATCTCTTTTCCGATCGACCCGAAAATCAGCTGATATTTGTAACTTCACGACTTCAGTGCGAGTCATTTGATTTACAGCACAAACAGAGCTGACCAAAGCAAGACAATGCATATTCTTAACCTTTACCGGACAAAAACTTTTTAACGAGTTTTTTGTCTTTTGATGTAAATATTATAAAAAAAACTATTGCTTGTGTTTGACTCAATTGTATAGTTAACTCTTATTATTATTATCAGCAAGTCATATAATAGTGTAGAATTGGTAGTGTGATCCAATTCGAGTTTCATATGTTGGCAGCGCTGTAAATCAGACAGCTGTCAATAATCACGCGTGCTCAAAGTGTCAAATTCAGAGACGTCATTTTAACTTTTTCTCAGGAGCACAGATTGGCCATTCAATGATCGTTTTTTTTATTTAACTTTTTATTTCATTAAAAATGTATAGTATTTTTCACTAAATAACGTGTATTTTTCTGGGCCAGTTCAAGTTCAGTCCCTGTTTAGAATCCACATTAAAAGCAATGAAATCGTGCCGTCGGTGTCGCAGTATAAACAGTATTACGACTTACAATTAGTGAGAATCAAATGAAGCACATCTAAACCGAATTTTAATCAGTAGGAGAGCGCAAAAAACAACTATTACCTCACAGAATCAAAAATTCACACTAAATCTTTTTATCGTATTTTATTGATAGAAGTATCTCTGAGTTACTAATGAAATAAAATACTAGAAATTGTATCAAACAGTCATTTAAAATGGCTTCAGAGAATAGAAAATATATTGGGAATAACGTTGATATCTTTGGACTGCAATAGTAAAACATTTTGGGCATGCCTTTGGACTTCTTAAGGTTAAAGGTGGCATAAACCACACTAACTGTGATCAAGCACCTCATTTATAATAATATACTTCAATATAAAAAGCGTATTAATTGTTGATCTCTGCTATGTAAATACCACAACTACTTATATGTTTTTCATAAATATATTTAATCAAATTGTTAGGAGTGTTTCGCATTTGTCTAGACCTTATTAAGCTGCTTTTCACACATAATCAAGACATATCTGGTAACTCTCCACCCCGTCTCGACGTCTATCTGAAGAAAATCAAGGGGGGCACCAGTGTCGGGGTGGTACGAGTCAAAGCCGAAAAAACCGGAGCCGTATTGGAATGGAAAAGCAAAACATAATCTGTATTCGGTGATCGGAAATTAAAATCGATTGGAAGCCGGCTGCCTCCCTTTTCCTTTTGAAAGTGCTCCTCGATATAAGGCGAAGGGCGGGGGCGAGTGCGGTAATTCAGCATTTCCACTATGAAAGGGCACTTGCTTGACATTTCGTTTTGACAGTTTCGGCACGCCGAACGAACTGTTTCTGCGCGCCGAGAGGAGAAGAAGCAGAAGAAAAAAGCGAGTCCTGAAGGAGAAATATGAAAGGAATAAGTTATTGGAAATAATCAAAGAGAATCGAAGTGATTTTCTTCCTTTCTTCGCCCGCGAGTCCTGCGCCCCCACCGCTCGCTTCCTGCCACATGTGATTTCGGATTAGATTGCCGCTTTTGTGCCAATCTGAATGCGTTACCGATTGTGATGATGTCAGAAAAATACACGTTTCTCTTTGTCAAAACATCTTTTATTATGTTGAACGTTGTTATTATGTATGTATTAAGTTTTTTACGTTCCTTCTGAATTGTGTGTGTTCGTTACTTCTTAGCGAATAATGCTTATAGACATATTTTTTTCTAAATTTAAATATATACGATCGATTTTTTTATTTTATTAATATATTTACGTAATTCCGCGTGAGTAAGAAACAACTAATTCAATAAGTATTCATTTAGAAAAAAATAATAAATACACTGAAAATATTTTTTATTAAATTTTAAAAGAGCAAATAAGAAAAATAAGAAGCTTGTTAAATGAAAACTAAAACAGCAATTATTTAATAATATGATATATCAGCTTGGCAATAGTAATGGGGCACCCCAATAAATATGTTAACACAATTCTGAAACACAATTAAGTACGATGCTAAAAAGCTCGCCAGTATAGTTAATATAAATGTCAATTATTTTTTACTTGATGCACCTATACTTCAATAAGCCATGGTAACGTTTATTTTCAGTAACAAAATAAGGGCTTTTAACAATGGCATCAAACGAAATTATATGACAAATTTTATAGCCAAAAACGCAAAAATAAAACACTATTTTTAGACTATTGACTAGGTATAAATTCGCACCCCACAAAGACAGAAAAAACATTTACGTTTATTCATTGTGGCAATCAACCACAATTGGCTTCTTAGACGGAATTTTGCTCTTTTCTTAATTAGCAAAACAGAACAAAAGCCATAAATTTCAAGTCTAGATCTTTAGACAGGCACTTTTGTATTTCAAACACTGATATCCAATCAGTATCTCGTCTTTATATGTCAAATTTGAATCAGTCTAGCAACGGTGTATACTATACAATTTTATTTTTATTTTAGCGATATTTTTCTTAGTTTATTGTGGTATAAATTAATTGTTTTAAAAAATAGCGCTTGTTGTCAATTGACAAAGCTTAAAAACCATCATAAATGATTTTTTAAAAAAGCTAAAACCAATGATAAAATCAGTTAAGGCCTAGCTGTACACTTTTTGTGTCAACTCTTTAACGACATAAATGTAAAAATGAATCTATAGATCGGTACTGAATACTGTTTGAATTTTAATATATTGATATAATAAAACGTAGCAAAGAGCGTGACGTCATAAAATATTCGTTGCAAAATTGTGAAAAATTAGAAAGCACCGTTATGGATGGCGTCATTAGCGGGCATGTCTCCCGTGCAGTTTCCACGTCCGCCTCGGGGATAGGAAGGAGTGTGTCGATACGTCTTGTGGGCTGCGGCAGGTAATGAAACAACAATACGTGACGTCATCAGTCGCCAACGTGATCGGCGTGACGATGGGCGCGTACGCGCCGCCGAAACGTATCGTCGGCTGTCATGTGCGCGCGGATTGACTGTTGCGTGTGCCATTCTATGCACAAATCGAATCGCGGATACTCTATATACGCTGGATTTAAATAACTAAATAGGAAACGAGATTTTGACGTGAATGAAAAAAATACGGACTGATTCAATAACTAACCGCTGACTGAATATATTATATACGTTGATTTATTATAGACTAAAAAATGTTTCATTTTACTTTCAAATGATAATTTTTTAAACACTACTAAATGTGTTTTTTGAGTTCAAAGTGATAAAATCGCGATTAAAATTTAGTTATTTTAAAAAAATTACAATTAAAAGATATTGTTTTTTGCTCTAAAAATATTATTAATTAAATAAGAAATCTCGTTGAATTTTGTGCAGCTCTCTCTTAACCATTTAATTTTTTTTATTTATATTTTTGTGTATTTTATCGAATATTTTTTCATATTTAATATTATTTAAACATGTTTTATTTTATATATTTTTATTAATTTATTAAATAATTATTTTAGGGAAAAAATTTATGCTATGGAAATTAAAAAAAATTGAAAAAATTCTGGAGATTTTTTTATGATTCGACTTTTATTTACAATAAACTTTATGAGCAAAAATATTTCTAAAAAAAATACATAGTAGCACTTTTAGCAATTTTAATCATATTTTTGTATTATCAAATATATTTTCATAAAAACTATTACACTATTAATTCATAAAATTAACTTTTTAATAAAAAAATTGATATCATTTTATATTCAGATAAAAATAGCTATAAAATGTTACGTATCGAATGAACGAATTTGCTTCATTGAATAACAATCGCCGGTTCCATGTTCTCATATAATGTCATTATAGTGTAAAAATACATTGTTATGAACCTGAATAAAAATGTATTATTATATGAAATGAATTGGATTTTAATCGAAATTAAATTTTAACAGTTTCTGTCAATAATGTGTTTCAATTATTTAAATTGCATTTACTTTATATATAAAACACTAAAACCGGAATATACAGATATAGTTTTACCATAACGTTTGTCTATTTAAATTATTGAGTTTCTATTTAGTGCTGGTGTATAACGGTTTAAAAGTAATGGACAGGAAACTCAATCCAATCTTCTGAGTCGCACAGCACAGGGATATTCGCATGTAAACGTGCAATAATCCAATATGGGCATTTGGAATAATAGGGGATCGTCTCAAATCCGAATCTGGTCCTTTAGACTTGTATAAACTTAAAATCCATTAACTTTTACCGACTGTTTATTCGCATTGGCACAATAGAGTGCAGCGCGACTCTATTGTCGCTTCGGCAATAACACGGGGGGTTTTCCCTCTCGACGTTTTCCCCGGAGGTAAAGACAAGCGGAAAAATTCGAGATGAAAAATCAAATTAAAACGTGAAAGGATATTGAAATAATCGAGCTGAAGGAAGGTGTTATATACATACCAGAAGCGGCGCGTCAACGTAAGCTGTAGAAGCGCCGCTCCCCCTATTCCATTTCTATTAAGTTAATATACTACTAAATGCTTCACATTCTATACAACATCAGTATTTTATTTTTTAAATATTTTTATAAGCTTTTACAATTAGTATTAACAGATTTTCGGGACCAACTAGTTGCCAAAGACTTGTTAAAAGGGTAATAAAAATATAATAAAATCTGTTATATATTATTTATTTTATTACATTAAGCTACGAATCAAAGGTTCGAAGCAAAACGGCCGCTAGTTTATACAATCAACACAAATTTTCACATAAATATAAAAATATGGCAATTAAATAATAATTTGTTTATAAAGTTGGCAAAAAAATATGAAAATATTCTCCGAGTTGCAATTAAAACTTTGAAAAACTATCCTGCGGTCCCTTTGGCGCTGCAAACGTTAATGAGCACAGTTTGGTGAACAAATAACCACAATTTGATACTTTGCCGCTGGTTGTGCGAAATCTTAATTTACCATTGAAGACGAAATGAGTTGCTAACTATTATATTTTCCTATTGATATTTATTTTCGCATTTGCCGATAAGTGAACTCGACAGAAATATATTTTCTATTGTGTCTTGAGGTTGAAATCAGCTCAAGTACAACGTAGGCGGCCGAAGCGGCTAGAAAAAGGTAAATTCTTGGTTTAAACGTTTCTTAAATATACTCTACTCCTAAAATAATGAATTTTACCTCAAAAATCCTGTAGTATTAGTTCCAAAAAGTCGATTTGTGTCAAATAAAATCTTTTTTTCTTTATATATTTATAAAGTAAAAAATATATATAATTTTTGATGTTTTCTTAAAAAATGCTTAATGCTTAATTAACTTATTTAGAACAATTAAGCTGTATTGTCAAACTCCGACCCTCTAATTTACGCTTTTATTGATACGTCATAAGTGACTTTTTATGAACGAAACCATTTTCGTTGCACAGCAATGTCCTCAAAAATATTTGTTAGACACATGCTTGTCAATAGTACAATACATTGTGCATATGCTAACTAACGGTTATAGAGTTTTTTTATAAAGCTTCTTGTGTGTTTTAATATGAATAAATCACGCAAAGTTTTGCTCAAAAATCGGCTTTTTATAGGTATATATTTATTTTTACTTGAGTCAACATTTCATTATATAAAATTTATTAATTTTATAAATTATCTGTGCGATTTTTATTAAATTAGTTTTCTTAAATAAAATCGAAACTAAATTATATTAATATTAGTTTATTTATTTTAAATCTTTCATTGCAACATTACAGGCGTTTACCCAATGCGTTTTAGCGGGGTAAAAACTATTACTAAATTAATAATAAGACACCGGACCTGAATCAAAACATTTAAATCAGTGACATCTGTCATAATATAATTACAGTTTATAATCAATATATGTAACAACCTAGCTTGATTTATTTAAATTTTTTCTTCGTGAGCTTAGAAAAATTACCGGAATTATAATTACATAATAATCATTCTTATCATCTCCTAGATACTATTAAAATCAAGAATCACCTTTTCCGTGACTTTTTTCTTGCGTTTGTATATTTTATATATTAAAAACTTTTGCTTTCAATGTAAATCGTGCTAAGAGCTTTGTCTATTAGTATACGGGTTTATTGATAGCAATTAGAGATCAGCTTCCTGAAAAACCGCAGCATTTTTACTCCTCGTGTGGAGTGGATATACAGTTTACGCGCACGACGTAATTTAATTTTTCATCATATTCGCGATCGTCTGGCCAATCTTAATGATTCACGTCAAAAGCAGGCTGAATTTTTTAATAAATATATTATAATTCTGAATTTGCATAAGGTTTTCTTGAGTCTAATTCAATCATCAACGTCGTCATTCTATGAAATGTTTAAAAGAGGGTTGCTTGGTAACTTTTTTCTTAGTTCATATGATCAAATAAGATCCCTTTTTTTGAAACTGGTAATGTATACTGTAAACAAACCAGTGAGTCACTTGTTTATTTTTCTTTAAACAATTTTTTAAGGCAAGTTAATTAATTATTTACAAATATTTTTTCAAACCAAGTATTGTATATTTATTTACTGGCATGAGAACAAAAATAACAGGTGACTCACTAATTATTTGCTGGCATTTAAAGGGTTAAACGATAAAATTCTGTCTTAGATTTAAAATATTTAGGAAACCTAATCGGAATAGTGTTAAATAAACTACTGTACAAAATAAATCTCATGTTCAAACACAATCAAATTATGAGGAAACGTAGAAAGTATTTCGATAAAGAAGCTTCGTCGCTTTCTGTAGGGTCTAAAAAACGTATTTAAATGCATTTTTAAAAGCCGATTGTCCATTTATATTTCTGGGTGTTCTCACGCTTTTGTTAAAATAATGATTTTAACACTTTTATAAATATTATTATTTCACTTAAATATTTCAAGCAAATTTGGAAATGACCATAGATAGTCGTTTGACCACACTGCTCTGTTTTATCATATTCTCGATTTTCTCGAATGAAAATATATTTATTTTACGAAAAAATAAAATAACGATAGAGCATATTTATAAGGGTGGCTTTCATCTGAGCCGCAAGAAGGGGAGCCCACTCAATAAGGATACAGACATGAGTAGCAAAATAATAGCAATGTCAGGAATGCTTGCGCTTGGCTGAAACTAAATATACAACAAATTATAGATTCAGGATTCTGCCGGGGATGCCCACAAGTCAAATTTGAGATTTATGAAATTGAATTCGAAAGAATACGAACATATTCCACTACTTATATGCAACACTTGGTCCATTGTGTGTTGTATTATTGAATGTTGAACTATTATATTATATTACAGCACGAGAGAGTCTTGTTTGCATTAATATTTTGAAATATATATATAAGATATATTTATGTTATTGATTTTATCAAAATTTTTTTGATATAGCTTAATGTTAATTAAAAAATATATCATAGTGCAAAATTAAAAAAAATAAATATTCTTTAAATATAAAATGTTGGTTTTGAAAAAAAAAATATTATTTATTATTCTGACATATTTAATGTCAGCTACGTTGAGCTGGTACGAACCGTATCATTTGTTATGATAATTTATCTTTATTATATAGTATTTTTTTGTGTGCTCTAATATACTTTGGCGAACGGTTAATGCCAAATAGAAATTATATACAGATCGGCCGCTGCGGTATTATTTTATTAAACATTTTAAATTTAGGTTCATATTTATTAAATGTAATGAATAAGATTTGCGGGCGAGGCGCCGCCGATCATCGTCTTTCTGTTGATTTGTTGCTCTTGCCACTGCTACGTCAGTGTTGCCAGTGTGCAATTTAATGTGTTGTTTTTTTACCATAGCGGTTAGCTTTAAATATTTTAGATTCTCTCATTATTATAGTCTGATAGTTTTAAATAATATTGCAACGCAATGCCATTTATACCTAGTCAAGTGATATGTGTATAAATAAGGGTGTGCACGTTCATAACTCAAGTTTCTCTCAGGATGGTAATTACGGGACTGACTGATAGTCGTCAAGAGGGTTCTCTAGTGCCATCCACGGTCGTGGACTTTGCGACATGTCTGATATAAATTATACGTCAAACTGGACGACTGCGAATGTGAATGCCATTAGTTGCGGCAGGATGCACGAGAGTCGCTTTTTGAAGGGAAAAAATCTACACTCGAAAGGTTAAAATTAACTGTACATACGTTTTCTTGCATTGGGATCTCAATGCGGTGCAATTCCAAAATCAACGGACCGTTATTAAGATATTCTTTCATAGCAGTTTGAAGTATACTATTCAGTTGCGGTGGCGGATTATCCATAAGCGCATGAGGCACTCACTTGGGGCCTCCGGATCTTGGGGGGGGGGGGCTCAAAAACAATTTCTTTAATTTTTATGTTGAGACGGATGTGTACGGATGTGTGCGTACATACAAGCTATATATCTTACATTTTATTAGTTAAAAGTTACTCCTGCTCAGGTGTATGTACCGTTATAAATCGACAAACGTCATCTGTCGTTCGGTCATCTAGAGGTCACAAGTCACTTGAAGATATATAGTCTTACAGAGATATTTTGTTATTTGTGCTCTGGTTATTGAATCAGAGGTAAAATAAAAGTAATTTGTTATTTTATTACATACTAGTTTTATGTCATAAAAATATCAAAAATCTATAGGAAATAAATTATATTATCAAGACTTTATTTATTTTCTGTTTATGTATATATTATATGTATTATTAGCTAAAATTTACTTAGTTAAAAAATTAGCTATATTAGCTAAATAAATTAATAAACTAAATAAATAATAATCTGTAATAAATTTACCTCCAAAATAATGTTGCGCCTAGGGCCTCCCAAGTGCCACTTTTCAGTTGTATTAAAAAATTGTCTGCATTAAGGAGACATAACCTAAATATTGTTATATCTATGTTTCAAACAATATGTCTTGAACAAAACTCTTTAGCTTAAAAACAAATCAAAAATACATTTAGCAAGCAATCATTAACTTATTAATCTTTAAACGTTACGCTCTTTTAATGGATATTTTTAAGCTTCGGCTCAAAAAATAGCTTCAATTTCAATGTTTTCATTTGATCATTACCCCCCTCGAATTTCCGACCCCGACTCCCTTGTTTTCGAACCGAAAACACCGTAATTGAGCCCGCGTCCGGAAACGGCCATTATTTTTCGGTGATTAATTATAATCATCGTTACCGCACCGCGTTCTTTCATTGTGGTCTCGAACCGCCACCCTAACTGATTTTTCCTCAGCGAAAAAAACTCGAGGGGGGCAGCAGCGTTTTTCGAGCAATTGATTTGATTACACATAATGCACGTATGAAATTTTCCACTTTTACTTCTTCCAGACGGGAGAGCAAAGCGAATATTCTTTTCGATGTAGGAATTTGGCGTAGAATCCTCTTTCTAGTTATTCACGAGATGCAGTGAACGGCCACTGGTACGTGACAATATGGTGATTCTGCCCTTATAAATTTCGGTGTCAACGCTAGCCTGTCGCATAACTGTCGAATCAATAAGCTCATGATGGGACACAGAAATCCTGCAGGGATAGTTTATGTGCACGGTTCTCAACACTTTAAAAATATAAACTTGAGTACCGATTACGAACAAAAACACAAACCATGCATATTTATTTTAAATTAAATTCATGAAAAAAATCTAACGGTTTGTATCAACTGAAGAAAAAAAAAGTACGCCAAAAAGAGGTAAAATAAAATGTACTTCCGTAAATAATATATTACAATAAAATATTATTTTCCAAACTTCTTATACCTTTATATGTCATGTCATTTGACATATGTCATATGGCATTTAAAAACTTTTTCTACCGTTTAGTGCATACCATAAATGCTAATCAATTTAATAGTGTAATAATTGCTTTTATAAATATTATTATGTACTTGTGCATATTCGCGAGCGATGAAAACATTTTCACCCAGGTCGCTTCGGTCAGTGTTTCGAACAAACAAGTGTTTTATATTCGTGTCACAGTTAGCCCGATTGTTAATAATGACCGGAACTAGCTTAATTTATCGCCGGACAATGGCCACATTCACATCGGCACGTATTGTCTGAAAATTCGGCCAAAATTAACGCATTCGCTATAATCGGCCCATATTGCAAGTTCGATCGCTTCGTTTTTCGATATAACGCGGTTAACTAAAAATTATGCTATTTTTCCAATTTGCAAATTAGACCACTAACGATGTTGTATTTTTATTGAGTATTAACAAAATTCGATTCAAAGCTAAATTGGAAACTAATATAACCATAGAAATGCTAACAATTTGTGTCTCTACAATATGACACAAATTAAGCTTGATCCACTTAGATTCTCTGACAGTGATTGTAAATATATCTGAAAAGAATCATTTAAAATAATTTAACTGGTACACTGTGAACACTGAAAATATTTAAAATATTACCCTTTTTATAAATAGGGTGACTTGTATTTATTTCCACAGGTAATGTAACAAAGGAGCAGTTGGGTCTTTGTCTTTCAAGTCGGCTGAAACTTTAATTGAATCTTAGTCAGTTATGCTTTATTATACAATAAATTCTTTACTGGAGCCATAGTCCAAACAACCTCTATTTTTAATAGCATCGTTATATAGTGCTTTGCTTTATTTATTATTTTACTAATTTTACTAACTTTGCTTTATTTATTATTTTACTAATTTTTTGAAGGAGGTAGGTTTTTAATTTTTTGTCATTAATTGACTCTTCTATGAGGTAAAACGCTTAGCTTTTACTGATATAACGTATGGCTAATTTAGAGCTTTTAATACTGGAGGACCATTTAAAAATTTATTACAAAAGTACTGATATTTGTATCGAGATAAATAAATAATTAGAATTAATTTGGCTTTAAATATGATACTAAAATACTTAAAATCTGTAACAATGCGTACTTAAAATAAAAAGAGGCTTTAACAGTTTTTTGCTTTAGCAATATAAACAGTATTTATTCTGATTTATGAATTTTATTTCTCAAGTGTACAAAGTTGTCACGCGATTTATTGATCACAAAAAAGTTATAATTTAGTGCTATTTTAAACTTTACTGCATATGTTAAGAAGTCATGTTTAGAGGACTGTGTTTTTTTTATATAATAAAACATTTAAGTTATATATTAATAATATAAATATATTTGAATTAAAATGTATTAGGAGAAATAAGACAAAGCTTATATATTATCAAAATTTCAAAACATAAAATTGAACGTGTGTTTGTTTTAAATACATTATATTTATTTTATATTAGTATTTATTTATTTTAAATTTAATATGCGAATAATTGTGACCTAAGAATTAAAGCTACAATAGAATTATTTTTTAAAAAAATATTAAATTTGTGAAACTTAAATAACACTTTAAGATATATACATATGGTGAGCCTAATTAATTGAAATTGTAGTATTTTTAAGACAGAAACATTTATTTTCAATCTACTGATATTGATTTTCTAGAAAGCGTAATGGGAAACGCTTTTTGGGCTGACCATATAAAAGTCTAGTCTTCACAGTGCAATTCTAAAAGCTGTAATACAACTATAGAGACTGAGCAAGGGCGGAGCCCTGACGGCGTCAACAAGTTTTTAAGGACCTTTGATTTTATTTGGTGGACACTAATCTCACTGTGCCTGGAACTTTGCTATTCACGTGCTTATTTCGTAAAATTGATTTTATTTAGCCATGAACATATTTTTTGTTCATGGAATATCTTATTATCGCTTCATACAGAATGAATGTAATAATTTTTGTTTGGCATATTCTCTCACTATCTAATTTTATTTGCAGTTTTTGTGTTTCATTATATTTTATATAATGCATAAAAGTAACATCTCTTTAGAAATCTTAATTAAACTGCTTCATTTCGTCGATTTCCTTTCAGGGAATGCGCCCATTTTTCCCGACCGCTCTCTATAGGGCCAAAGTCCGAGTGTTAAATATCCTCATTAGTGGGGACGTCGTCGGTCTTGAATGGTCACGCCAACCCTCAAAGCCCTACAGATAATTAACACTTCAAAGTGACACACGATACGTGCGGCACCTGGACGGCATCGAGGCAAACAGGTGGACACTACGTTATCGTGATTAATATTATATTAATATTATCCGACGTTTCACTTTATAATAAATCATCCCCGTTCGTCAAGCACACGCCTAACGTGATAATTATTAACTTGCGGAAAAGTGATAAAATTACCCCATAATTATATAGGTTGATATAAACGCCACTTTTGTTTTAATGACACGTTTTAGATGTTCGTTTTTGACTGAATAAATAGTTAATTAGATAATTTATTTAGAACAGAAAAACGTCAAGCTACTTTTAAATTAGTTGTTCGTTTTGTAGTTGCGTTTTTGATCCGTTTTTACCGCTTAAAGACCTCCTATTTAAATCGTCCCTATTCAGTTTTTTATTGGTTAGTAAGAGACGGAATAACTAGAGCGTTATCCTTTTCAAAGGGTAAACTATTGGGGAGGTTTTCGCGCGTTTGTAACGTACGTCCGACTAACCGCACGAGATAAATGGTTCGATAAATCGTTTTCATCCCATTCACCTTCGCCA
The DNA here is from genome assembly GCF_051122295.1 of Plectrocnemia conspersa. NCBI lineage: Eukaryota > Metazoa > Arthropoda > Insecta > Trichoptera > Polycentropodidae > Plectrocnemia > Plectrocnemia conspersa. The sequence continues at coordinate 297,516 of NW_028277173.1, forward strand.
CATACGCTAACACAGTAAACACACACAAGGGTTGAAACATAGTCGAGGCGTTTAATTTATCCATGGGTTTGCTGAATATTTTGATATTATTTACGGGTTGGTTTAACAACACTTTATTTTTTTTATAAGAAACATTTATTAACATTTTTATATTCATAAGCTTTAACTTTCCTATATGATTATTTCATTTCTATTTTATGAATTATGACATAGGAAATTAAAAAAAATGTAATGCTGCAAAATTAGCGCATTTTACAGACAAAAATAGTTCGCCAAAATTATCGTCATATTTGAAAAAAATCGACTTACTAAAAAAATACCGCTTACAATAATTTACGGTGCTTTCAATTACGTCCATCAGGATGAGGCTTATCGCTTATAAAAATACCCTTAAATCTACTCTGAAACTTCGTAATTCAGCCAGTGCATTTGGATAGTAAAACATATTTTTGTACGAAATTCAGTTTCATTGGTTTTAATGCCTTAAAAATATCATTAAAAGCAGGTAAATTTATTCCTTTTACGAAAAATGTGTTTTTAGAATATATATTTCAATTAAATCTTTTAAAGCTTTATTGTGCGTTGTCTAATTGTAAGATAATGCTATAATAAAAACAATATCAATTAGTAAACCGACAATTACAATATTATCCAAAAATCATTTAGATAAAAGAGGTTTCTATATCTGAGTTATTAAAAAATCAACTTTGCTAAAATTGGATATTATTTTTAACTTTTATAATGATAAAAGTTAATTACGAATATAATTTTTAATTCACAACGTTTCATACTTCACATTTTATCAGGTTCTATTGCTTTTGTGATTTAGGCTAAAAGAAATTTCATGAGGTAATAAGCATTAAGGGAAAACAAATATTTCAATAAAAAAATGTGTTAGACAGGGATGTGTTAATTCTCATACTCATTTCAATATATACTCTGAAACCATATATATAGAAGCGTCGATATATTTTTGCTAAGATTGTTCAAATCATTCAGAAATCTTAAGATAGTTTAAATACAGAATATCAGAGTCCTTCTTGAATTTGGCCAGAAAAATGCATGGCATTTAATGATATACTATGATTTTTTATATTAAAAAAACGACCACCGACTTCCTAACTTTTTCCCCTACCCATGTAAGAAGCTGAAATGCCGTCCCTGATTCTTAACCAACAATTTTCGGTTATTCTCTCAAAAAAATCTTTAAAAACAATCATGAATTTACCCCGAAAAAAAATTTTAAATGTGTCATTTTAGTGAAATTATATCAAAGTCTGCATCGAAATTGTTAAATATTAGTTTTAAAATTAAAATACTGTCTCATAAACAAAATAAAAGCTAGAATAAATTACGCTAGGTGCTATTGAACGGATGCGAGATTATAAATATTTTTACAATTTATAGACTAGAAGCTTTTATGATGTAGCTTTAAGGATGTTGGTTAAATTCCCATGACTAAGAGAGTCTCCATTGGTGAGATTGCGAACTTTCTTTATTCATATTACAGCAGCACTTCAGACATATAAACCAAGGTACAGAATATAAATTTCTTTATACCCTCACAATAGAAAAAATAAAGAAAGAAATGTATCTCGGTTGTGAAACACATGTTTGCGCAGCAAAAATACTGATCACTGACATCTAAAATCGTAAATTATGCCATAAAAATAAAATGAAAAAATAATAAGCTTATTTTTTTTTTGTCGCGTAAATCGTTGGCGTTCCAGGCCAATATTTTTAATTAATTACGGTGAAAGTAGAGTATTTATATTTAATTGTAGCTATATTTACTGCAATAATATTAATTTCTGTAGTATAAATATACATATATCATTTAATTTTTATTGATCTGAGGTGTAATAAAAAAATTGAGGCATCTTTTTTTGAGCTTATATTTATTCCTATGTTTTTTTTATAAAAAATTATTTAAAAAATTATAAAATAAAAAATTTAAATATTAGTGAAAAAAAATAAAACCTTCTAGTTGTTGCAAAAAAAAGGAGATATAGAAAAAATATATAAACTATTTCTGATGCAATGTTAATTTACTGCAAGTAATGACAGCCAAATATTTATTTTATGCTACAAAGCACCGGGAGGGATATTTAGAACAAATCAACAAGTAGATCGCTAACGTCTAGAATAAAAAACATAACACCAGAAGTAAAAGTGTAATTTTGTTAGCCAATAATACTTCCAATTGATCTGTTTTTTTATATATTTCCATAGCACAAATATTATTAAATTATTGATTTGATTGTCAAGTGATTTTTGTTTTATTAAAATTAAGCTTGTACGTAATCTGAGTTTTTGCAAACCCTTTTGTATGTTTTCGGCGAACAACATATTTTAATTTATTAGATATTTTAAATCAATATTAAAACATAAATTTGCGAAAAAAATGATGAATTCATAATAGTAAAAAATATCAGTGTTAAAGCTAATCAAAGTCATCGTCGATTTTGCCTTGCGAGTTAACCCTTTCGCCACCGGGGTAACGCAATCTTTCGCACCGGCCCTCTGCGAGAATAATCGAATCGCTTATGTTTATTTATATATTTATTCTGGTGCTGCAACAGTGTGGCTGGTATAAATAAAGCTTAGGGTACTTAGGGCCGGGTCGTTCCATAAAGCCCCACAATAGATAAAACAGCGATAGAACATGCACCGCCGCCGCCCCGTTCTGAATTATTCATCGGGTTCGGTTGGCACTCTTGTTGATATCGACGAGATTTTTAAATAAATATATAAAAAAATTACACGTTGTCAACACACACTCGTCAAATGTCAGCAAAGTGGTTAAAATTCAATTTTTTCGTCTGTGTCATATATAATACTGACTTTTAACATATTAATACAAGTAGCAAGAGAAACAGATTTTTACATCTATATATATACAATAATACAAAACATATTAAAATATAATCAATATTTTTGTATTAAAAATATTTATATAGAATATTAATTATAAATAAATTCGCTGAGAGATATTTAAAATAGGTTCAAAATTATTATATGTGATTTTCTTTGTGTATCGAGGATCATATTAGATAAATACAAATTATTAATTGTTTACTATAAATATGATATATCAACCAAAACATACAGTTTATTGCATATTTGTTTTATAAATATTCTCATCATAAAATAACAAATTTTGCAACGAGCCGCGGAGAGGATGCACTTAAAGGATCATACATATATGCCAATATTGCTATAAACGTACATTTATTGTTGGCTTGTGAAGGTGTTCAAAATTTATTAAAAGCAACTGAAAAGTAAATAACTTTTTAACAGAACACCTAACGCAAGAATAAATTCCGGTGATTCACAAAAATAATTGCCTGTTAATAGCATAATAATTAGTCTTAAGACTAAAAGTTATCCCCACTGAATCTGAAATAATTTAGCAAGTCTAACGTGAGCGTATATTTTTAATTGTAAATAATTATTTTTTAGTCACAACTTATGGAGGTACAAGATGACTACTTGGCTGGGCTAAATCTGATGATCGAAAAAATTTAGCGAAAGTTTTGCTTAAATACGATATTGGGCTCTTGTCTTTTAACTAAAATGACCATTACCAGATTGAGAAAAACAATTGTTTTTCGTAAAGCGTTTGATTTGGCCCAGCTTTGAACAGAAATCTCGTTTCTGCAAGTCTCTAATTTCCGAGAGAGAACAATCTGCACAAATTTGTATACTGACCGGTCTCGCTCACAATTAAACACATTTCTGGCGGCGTGTATGTTGCGTATTAAATTATGTAGCGGGCAAGTTCGTTGCTTTGGGGCCGGCGGCTAGGAAGCCATTTAAGGCTTTATTGTGGTAGACCAGTGGTAAGAGGGTCCGAGCGGGCTTGTTCGCCTAACAGGTTTGCGGTTCGGTTCTTGGCTTATTCAAACCCTACGCGTGTAAATGCTGCCGGCGTTGCGCTAATTAATTAAAACACCTGCCGGTCGAGGGTCCCCCGTTTTGATAATTTAAAGCGATGCGCCATAGGACGGAAAATATTAAAATAAACATAACTAATGAGATTTGCTTGTTCATATTTGTATTATTATTATTATTTTTATATAAAAACTTTTTTATTCAATTAAATTACATACATATAATATTTTGCATAAATAGTTAAATAATAGAATATTTTTACATAACTAAGAATTTTTCAGACGATATAAATGATTTTTTTATGGTTTGCAAGGACAGCAATTAAACCCTTTCCTTATTGGTATTGGCTATATTATTTTCGCGCTGTGTTTATTTTCAAGCGGTTTTTCATTAGAATATAGCAACGATTAAAACTATAGTCGTTTAGAAGATAAGTTACTTAATAGTCGTTTTTTTGTTTGTTAGGTTTTCTTGAATTAGGAAAATTATGGCTTTATTACTTAAGATCTAAGATAGGCAAAGTATTTTCATTTATTTGTTAATAAAAAGAGATATAAACTCTTATTGGAAAAATATTCATTTTCTTTTTTCACTGGTCCAATGTAAAGCAAGAGTAAAATTAAAGTTAATTCAAAATATAATAATAATATTCTAAAATGTACGGAACATGACGCCCGACTTTTTGGGAATTAAAAAATGTGGAAAGGTGCTCAACTATGTTAGGCTTGTACCTTAACTATTTAAATAATATATAGTTTATTTTAGGTTTTTAAAAAAGCTATCATGACGCACTGGAAAAATCTGTCAAATCCTAATAGTCATATAAAAAATATTAAAAACAATTAAATTAAATCAAATAATCCAAAAAGAAAAGCAATTAAATATTCACATACTATGACATTTTCCTTTTACTTTAATATTTCCAAAAGTAAATTGATACATTTGTTTTTCTTTCAAGAAAATATTTTTAGGTAAAATTACAATATTTGTAATTTTATTTTATTTTTGTAAAATTTCGCATTTTTTTCAAGCTACTTTAAAATTATTAAATACACATTTAAGTACAAAGTAATTGTTTGTATTTAAATTATTTTAATCATAATTTTTTTGCTAATTAAATTATAGCATACAAATACATTTTAAATAATAAACTCATATAGTAATTAATATAATGGTTTTGTTTATAGCAAATTTATGAGCAGTATTTATTGCAAAATACACTTTAATATAAATATTTTAGTATTAATTAAAAATCTGGTTAAAGTAATATATTTATTTTTTTATTAATAATGATCTATTAAATACCATAATTCACACTTTTGGTTTAATAAATATGTTAAATATAAACTATATCAAATCAATTATATTTAAAAATTTTAATAAATCGACTTATTTCTAAGATTAACTCATACTTTCACTTTTAAAAAAAATTCATAAAAAACAAAAAAAGTCACATATATTTTTTTGTTATCTAAGATTTAGTATACGATTTTTAATTTAATAAATATTCCCAATATAACCTATAATAAATAAAATATAATAAAAATATTTAATATATTGACTTATTTTTAAAATAAACTTATACTTAAATTTTCATGAAAAATATTTGACTTTTTTACTTAATTGGACGTTTTCTAAATAAACTTTATAACTTCAGATTTGCTTGAAAATGTACACCTGTTTGCGTTGAAAAACGGTCTTTAGCTTTGGGCGGAATTCTTTTGCTGTTGACAATGAAAAATTGCGTCGGATGGCTTTCAATGATATTTTTATTTAATTTCTCCACTAGATAAATAAAGTGTAAACATATATTAAATAAAACCAACAATAAAATTTATTTGTAGGTCGCAATTTTTGCAAATCTTTTTTTACGTGGGTATCGAGTAAATATTTTAAGTAGCTTGTTCAAGAATAATGCTTTATGATGAAAACATTATAATTTGTTTGCCATAATGTTTTTTTTCTATATACATAACTTATGACTCGTAATATAAAGATCGTATTAGCGTAGTTCATAAGGTCTAGACTAGTAACTCATATGCCACAGGTTCTAGCCACGGCATCAAACTCAAATTTGTATTAAATAAATACACTTTTAATAATAAACGGCCCTAGCTGCAAAATGACATCTATTGATTATAAATTATAATACGCATAATAATTTATAATTAAATATTAAGGTGCAACTAATTCAGACTTAAAAGACTGGTGGTTAATACTTACCAATAGTTATTCATTACGTCTGATTAATTTATTCATTTGGTACAGATTTATCAGATGTAGCACATTGGGTTTACATCTATTTATAGCTGTCCCAGGCAGAGTTGCCGATTTGTTTAATTAATTATTTTAAGAAGAATATGTACCAGGCTATTTTACAATATTAATAATTGTGCTTATTGAATTTTCACCTTACTGTACAAAGCAAATATTGCGCTCCGGTGATGTACACTAAGTGTACATGTTAAAATTAGTTATTTTAAGTTTTAAAAAATACAGATACTTTTAGGAATTAAGCATTAAAATAGTAGCCAAAGTCAAATTTTTTTTTAATATTTTTACATGTATCACAGTAACACGTAAATTTATTTTGTACAGTAAAAGTTTGCTTTATTATGTGGTATTGGTAATACATTACCTAACTTCTTAACTACTCTTAACTTTTACATTTTGACATAATGACAGTATTTTTAAATACTAACGCAAATCATACAGCGCTCAGATTTATTTTCTTACCTTTTCAAAAGAATCACTTAAAAAATATTTTTCCTAATTATTTAAAAATCTCATTTTATTCTTAATAATTTTATAAGCAATTTAAGAGTGTAACTGTGTATAAAAGTTAAGAGACGTAGTTAAAAATTTTCTTGCAAAATCTTCAGACTAAAAGAGTCATTGAAGACATTCGTCCGAGGAATTATTTAAAACATCTCGCGCTATTATTCGAGGGGGACCGCCGCAGATTGAGCATAAGTTTCCAAGAAAATTTCGTCCATAATTGTAGAGTCGCAATAATGGGGCGTCGGTAGTAGGGGTCGGGAATGCGCCCCGAAGCCGGCTTAAGGGATGTCTAATTTGACCTCCGAATCTAAATCGTCAAAGTTTTTGATCCCCGCGGTCAAGTACCGACGCGAAAATTCGCCGTTAAAAGCGACTGCCGACCCAAAATTACAGCTGGATAAAATTGGAAAATTTTAATTGAACTAAGAATCGTAACATTTTATTCGAGCTCAATCTCATTACGGATTGTGTTAGGGTTATCGCTTTCGATAATGCCGAAAACGCCTTTGTGCATTTTAATTCGACGCAGAATGAAAACGACTTGAAAACATATCAGAATAATATGTAAATAATAATAAAATAGCATAGACTTTTTTATACTCAGCTTAAATTTTTTTTCGAGAAGAGATGATTATTATTAGATCTATTTAGTGACAATGAACGAGAGAAACGTTCATAAGCTACATAGAACAAAATTCATTGTTACATATTCATTGTCCTGGCGAAGGCAAGGTGAATAATTAAAAAAAAATACAGTAAATTAATATGTTTTTAAAAACACATTAATGTCTCAATCACATATTTTGAATTAATTTAATATATTAAATTTCTTAGCTGTGTAATAAAATGAGTATGTTCTGTAATAATCGTGTTACAGCTGACTGAATTAGTGCAAGTATTAGTCGTTTTTAATGTGTTATCTTTATGGCACAAGGTGCTGATTTTATATATTATATTAATATTTTAACTGTACTAACTACAATTTGTAAATCATAAAGTGACACAAAAGCGCAAAATTTTTGTGTATTCATCTAGACTTTAATTTACTAAGCATATAGCTGAAGTTCGATCTAAAGAGCTTGATGCCATTTCGGCCCTAAGACTAATATTTACAAAAAAAAATCGCGTTAACAGATAAAAATATAAAATATTTGAAAATTATTATTATATTTCCCAATCTAATAATAATAAATATATACTATCGCTTATTTACACAACCAACATTTAGATTTAACCTTTCGTTTCGTTTCAAGTATAAGAAAACTCTTTTTCCTATTACGTTATATTTTTATCTCGATTCTACCGCCACCTCGAGATTCGATACCGCCCGTGTTGTTTCAAGGATTATCCTTAAGCTGGCGATATCACTTGATTTTCAGTTAAGAACTCCTCCGAGAGGCCGACTGTAATGACGGAACGGGGCGAAAAGCGGACGCTGGGGGTGGCTCCTTCTAGGGGCGGTCTAGCCGATGGGTGAGGGTGTCGAAACGGGCGGGCCTGTTGGCACAACCGTTTAGCCACACTCGTGTACAACAAGATATTGTGGCATAACACCGGGGGTTGGTTTGATTTTACGGACAGACAACTTCGACCGCACCCTTGCTCGCCTCTCCGGGGGTGATGAATTGACATGGCTCAAATCCGGAATGGATAATTTAAGCGGTGCATATCTTTAGATACTAGTTAATAGTGCTTAGCAGCTTTGACATTTTACAATACTCCAAAATGTATATGTAAGAATAAAATAATAATATATATAATAGTATAAATAAAAACCAATAACCTAACCTATAGTTTAAAATTACGAAGAATAGTTTAAACAATGCTTATTTGATAGGTTACTTTTTGTATCAAAACTTATGAAAAAAAATATTTTAAAAGTATGCGTGGCTATTGTGCAATTCTGGGTGTTCTGCTGATCTTTAACGTTTAATAATATATAAGAAAATAATTAAATTTTTACCTTAATTAGTTATATTTGTGAGTGTCATACAAAAATGAATTATATATTTGTATTATTAACCTAATTTAATAGTGTCTTGTTGTAGTCGTCTTCTGAAGTTTCATAGCTGCCTTGAGAGTATTGGTGGCGTTTTAAAACGAACCGTTTTCCATAATGAAAGCCGCGCTAAGGGTGAAACATGTGTAACGAATTTATCAAATCTCGTCAGGGTGGTTATATAGATAGGGTGGCGGTATTCCGCCCGCCCGCAACATGTTGCCTCAGTCTCGAGAGCCACCCTCGACCCTGGACGCGTGCTTTGCTCTGACCAATTTCTAATATCAAACACCGGCCAAATGGAAAAACTTTGCCCTGTTTAAACGAAACGACTTATGCACAAGCCGACTGTAGCTCTTCTTTTTAAAGAGATCACTATACACCCTTTTTATCGTCAAAGAAAAAAATAACTTAATTTATTATTTTATTTATTTATTTCCTTGCAATTCTGCATTCCTATTTTTGTTAATATATAATCATAGTTATTTCGAATATCATGTTGAATCGAAAAGATTCAAAGTAGCTGCATGGCAGTGCCAGAGCAAAAAGTCTAAATTAAAGCAACTGTTTTTCTTGGACTTCAAAAGGTTATTTTGGTCATCTTGTTAGTTTCACACAACTATGGGTAATTTCGACAATACAGTTAGAAAAAAATATTTATGCCTTAAAATCAGCTAATAATTAAGTATTTGAATATTTGTTGCAAATATTGTACTATATTTTTTATTAATATTAATAGCATATTTATTCATATATACTTTGCCACATGATAACAATTAAAAAAAAATCATGCAGCAAAAAAAAAATATATATTTATTTAAATAATAATATGGTGTTCATTAATATAAATATTTATGCTTATATATATTTTTATTAAATAAAGCCTTTAAGATAAACTATATATATTTATTATTATGAATCAAACCATCATGACTTACCAGGTTTATTCATTACACAAACAAGAGTCATACTACTGTGACGCATTGAGATATTTTGTTAGTCCACGATGGTCTTAATTTTTTGAAATAAATATAAAAATAGGTCCACGTCTTGTAGTATTTCTTTTAATTTTTCCACACACATAAATCTCGCAGGTAGGTATTATCTAAGTTGGCGTAACGTGTTGGAAAAGTTGGATCATTACGCCGTTTTAATTTCTGCACCGAGCACATCACGCGCACACTAGGGGTGTCCCGTTCCGCGACGAGGCCACCTGGCCACCCCTTCTGTATTGCCCGACGTTACACGTATTGCCTTTTGAAAGCCCCGGGATTACCGCTAAGAAGTTATGGAATCATTTTAGCTCCGGCCGAAAGAAAATACCGAAGGGGAGAAATATCTACGTGATAACACATTCTCTAATCCTTTAGAACTTATTTCGAAAACCCGGCGGCAAACACCCGACTTACGTATGTGTGCTCACACGTGTGACCGGTGTTATGTAATAATTCATTTATTTTATGTTATTGAATTTAATTCAATTTATATTTAAAACGCACTAATATCTAAATAATTTGTAGAAATTTTAATTTATTTACCATCATTTAATTTAATATTTAAAATAATCCTCCGCCTAAGATTCACTTAAAATTATTTGTTATTTTTGATTAGAAACTGTACATGTCCAAAAAGTGACAGAAATACAGAAATGATTAAGATATATCTGTTTTTTTTTAAATATGTACGCAAAATTTCTTTAAAGCTACATTTATGGTATTATGTAATTTTCGAAAACTTTAAATTTTTAATGAAAAATATATTTTTATACATATAATAAAACAATGTTTTTGCCTATATGCACATATTTTTTTGTATATATCAAGACTTAGATTGTAATTAAGTAACAAAAAAATATGATCTGTATAAATCTGGCTGCTTGTAAGTTTATGAATCAGTTTTAGATTGTGGTTTTAGTAAATAAGTTGTGTTCTGTGTTTATTTCCATTTATCCAAATTAAAAATAATATAATTATAATGCTTTTTTATATTTATTTATTAAATTAAATATGTAAGAATATAATAATTTGGGGTACTTAAAAATAGCTTTAAAAGCTTACAATTTTAAATCTTACATCAATAGAAAGAAGCATAATAGCTAGAACAAGATAGATAGTATAGAAAAATTATTATTAAAATTATAATAAAGAAATACAACTGGCCGGTCGGCAGGTGATTAGGCCCTCGCGGATCAACCCCGAGAGTCAGATGATATTCGGCCTTCGAAAAAAATAATTTAAGAGAAATAAACAAAAAAACGCGAAACCAAGAATGTAAAAAAAAACTAACTTTCTGAGAAATGCATTGAAAATGAATGCATATTTTGAATTTTCTCACGGTTTTATAAAAATTAAAATGCAAGGAAACAGAAAGTTTTTTAGACTATATTTGATTTTATTTATCAATGATTTTTTTAAATTTTATTAATACATATTTTTTTTAATAATGCATATTTTTTAATAATGCATATTTTTATATTTTTAATAATGCATATTTTTATATTTTTTAATAATGCATTTTTTTTAAATAATTCGAACTCAAAAATTTAGCACAATTTAGGTAAATTTCTGTTTAATAAATTGTGTTATGTATTTAATTTAAAAATATATTTATTATTATTCATCAGGTTAAAAAGTAAGTAAAATGACATCTAGTTGAAATTTACTTTTGTTAATTAGATTTAAAGAAAAGTAATCGATTCTGAACTATACACAGAGCTCAATTTTGATTAGTATATATTTTATAGCAAACATGTATAAACCAGTCTCTGATTTGTCTAATTATAGTTATATATAAAAAAAAAACATTAGAATTATATATAAAAACAATTTTAAATCTAAATATCTGGGCTAAGATATAAATATTATAATGTTAAGAAACCCTTTTCAAACATCACTTATTAATATTATTAAGAAATTAACGGCTGAAGTTCTACCTTTGTTTATTTTTTTGACCTATTAGTTCAGTTTTATAAAAATTACCTGTAAAAATCAGCTATACACAAAGTTCTGAAACAAATGATTTAATATAATAATATGAGATTATTCGCTTAATTTTTAATTAAATAAATATTCGAATATTTGTTTATATTATCTTAAATACAATTTAAATAAAATCTTAGAATGAAAAAATTTGTGTATTTAAGCAACACATGTCTTTCAATATAACCGAGTTACTTGTGCCGCCTTTAGAATATTTATCGGCCGTGTTTAGTATGACCGAAATTCGCAGAATTCGTTAAAAAGGCCTGCCCTTTATTACCAGAAACAGGTGTGCGTCACAAATGTTTGTGAAGTTCGTTTTATGTTTTTGTATTTGTTGTTTATACGCAAAAAATATATTTCAATTAGTTAAATAATTTAATCGTGGTTAAATTATTTCTAGTTTTTTTATTTATATGCGTATCCGCAAAAAACAAACACCAATACGGATCAGATCTTTATGTATATTACATTCGTTCCAAAAACTATTTTATAGATATACAATAAATTCGATTAAATTATGTATTTAAAATGTTTTTTTTTTTAAGTAATTTGCACAGAATTGTGTTATGCATATTTTAGTAATTATTTATTAATTAAATATTTTTTCTAGACAATTATTTAATTTTCTGCACTAATTGGTTGAATCAATTACTGTCGGTAAGAACCGAAAAAAAAACTACAAATATATTCTAATACTTTATCCATTTTTTATTCAATATTCAAATAATTAAAAACGACAAGTAATTGAGAGCCATAATTCGAAACTATTTTTTTAACGTGATAGTTTCTGGTTTAGAACCAGCGGCGTAATTTTAGTTTTTTCAACATTTCTATTTGATTTAGATTTATAGTATTTAATTAAATGACATAAATTTTTTATGCTAAATTCAAGTGGTGCAAATGTTCCCACCTGCCCTTTTCTCCCAAATGACGTTCTTATTTTTTTACTCACTATTAAACGATCTTTATATGTATATTCATTTGTAGTATATATTACATACATAAAAATATTTGACTTATATTTACCAGATGTTTTCTTTGCTTTTATGTATATATTTTTATTTTAGTGTCGAAAAGTCAAACCGACTTAAAATTTAACAATCTCCGCCGGCTGTCTTCGCGGCTTTCTTCGGTACTAGGGGCCCCGAAGGCCCGACCGCCACCCCAGCGGTTCCGCCCCCCTAATGTACATAGTTAATCGAGTACAGTTTTCGCTCGCCCGCCCCTCGGGCTCCGCACGGTCGGGGGGATCATGTAAATTGCACATAAAAATTATAAATTTAATAAAAGTTGAGTCCGGGGGCCGCGTTATGTGGGAACTTCGGAGCCTACAATGAAAGCTTCTTTTCATCACTTAAGACATATTGTTTCAGAGGGGAGAGAGAAAAAGCCTCTCGTTTCCATTTTTTTTGCCTACCTCCGTGTAAAAATTACTCCAAACTTTAAAACGATTCCCTCGAAGAGTATGCAAGTTTGACGTTAAGCACCGGTAATTTGGCCCATATTGCATATGGCCTGATTTAAAGACCATCAACGTGGAACTTTGGCCTCCAGGTTAATAGACGCTCGGGGGGCTATACTTATTCGAGTTCTTCATTTTTTAATACGAATTATGTTAACGAAAGCCCAAACTGCTCCCTGTGATTTATAACCCTTTTAAAGCGCTCCGAGGAGCGACCGATTTACATTTTTTTTTCTTCAGATTAAAATTTAAATATTGTTATAATAACTTTGGAATATTAAGGAGTTTCGCTATATTATGGCGCAGGTAAAGTATTAAATTAAAACATGATAGGTTGTTTTATCGAAAACTTTTATTACTCTAACATAATTACTGGGATTAACATTAAAAATTTCTATTTGAAATATATTATTTTTTACTGAATAAATGGATTGTTATTTTATTTTATTGTATATTTTTGGTTCAATATTAATGACAATTAATTCGTTCAAGTTCTTATTTTTAATTACAATAATATTTCTTAAAATTTAAATACATTTTTTATGAATTCAAAACGTGTGATAAATCAGCAGCAATCTGTTAATAATTTTTAATTTTATATATAGTTTTAAATTAGACAGTCTAGCTATTTACTATTAAGTATCTTACCTAATTTATAACATCAATTTATTAGTAGATAATTATGAAGCAGATATAGTAGTTATATGATTAAAAAAATGTATTTTAAAACTATAAACTATTTAATTATTAGTAGTATAGTCGGTGACTTTAATTTTAAATTTATGTTTTTTTTTAATATGTATGTATATTGTATATGTAATATTCAATATACATACATATTAATTTATATTTTCGATCGATTATCATAGATTAGGTTCTCCTAGATTTCCCTAATCTCACGAATAAATATCGAAATGATTAATTAAAACCTAACAAAATTGACATGTCAGGCATAAAAACTCTCATATTGCGATATAATATTATAGCTCATTGTATGTATAAGAAAATCACTTTTAATATGCATAAAAATTAATTAAATCTGAAAGTTTTTTAGTTCACGGTGTTTAAGAGTATTGCGTGTCTGTAATGTAAAAAATTAAAGAGCAACGTCCCAGATATATTTTCGTTAGCGCAATTCCAATGCATTAAAATCTGGTTGAAAATCACTTACCTTCCAACTCTAAACACGGTTTCGAAATCGCAACGGATCAGCTTGTGTATAGAGTAATTATATATTACGAAAAAAAATTTAAAGTAAAATTTGAATCACAACTTGTTTTCACAAGTTAACGCTACAATTTATTTTTAACGCTTTGAATATTATTACAAATGTCTTAAATTTTAATGACAATATATTTTTATTTTTATTTAAATTAATAAATTAAGTTCACAATATTCTTATTCGTAAGAACTGAATATATTCTACGTTAGTCAATTACAGTGTTTAAATGATAAATATTATAGAAAAAATGTGTCAAATATTTATGTCATCATTTGCAGTTAAGCATTTGCTGAAGCGACAAGTTTCAACGTTAATTTTATTAGCCTGAAAGCAAAAAAATAATTCCTCTCCAAATGAAATGCCAGCTTTACCATTGCTTGCGCATCGAGAGACGGTTTCTTTTACTCATAAACCGCAGGCATTATGTTCTGCATCATTGCCAAAAACTCTAAAAGAACCTTTGATTTTACAAAAACGAAGTTTTTTCAGAGAGTTAAAAAAATATATTTTAGCAAAATAACTGCCTTAGTTCATTCTTTAAATACATTATATGTATCCTATTACTATTTATTTTACAATTTATTAAAGATCATTTTGACCATATTTTTTTTATTCGATTTTGATTATTTTGCAATTATTTTAGAATATTTTTTTAGTATTTATATTAATATATAATAATTTATTTAATATAAACTGTTCTGTGTTCTTTGTAAAGTAAAACTAATTTTTGTAATATTATATATTTAAATATTTTTATAAAACAGAATATCAATGTGAATATTTTTTATATCTATTTTATAAACATTGCTTTTATCACTAGTTTATTATTTATATTATATAATTATTATTATGTACTTTTAGGTTATTAGGAATTTTAGGTAACTTTTTTTATATTTAAATATAAAATTAAACAACAAACATTTATTCAGACATTTTATTTTAAAGCAACTCTCGTTATATATATACATACAAAATAAGCTTACGCTTCGTTCAACTAAAAAATAAATAAATACCGTTATTTGTTTCATAATCATAAATAAATAAATCGACTTTGTTATCAAATTGTAAATGAGACTATATTATTTATAGAAGTGCTATTTTTTGCTAACGAGCTATTTACATTTTTTTTAATAAATTTTAGTTTTTTTTAAATCACTAAACTCTCAAGCTTTCATAATAATATTCGATAGCACCTCTTTGAAAAAATTCTCAGATGCAATTACGTTTTTTTATTCATAATAAAAAAATCAGTCGATATATGTATGTATAGATATATTTCTTCAAAATAAAAGACCTATGCCATTTTATTAGAATTTAAATTAAAAACCTATACAGCCCCAACGCTATACTAATAAATCGCCTCTGATTCAACTTTCATTAAAATATTTCAATAAAACGATTAAAGCTTAATATTTACAAATTTTCAGTGAAATTATATTTTTTGTACACACACAATTGGCAGTTCCTTCTTACTTCAACGATACATTTTTTTTTACTAACGAGGCATATTCCGTTTAGAAGATTATATTTAGGTTATTTGTTAATAACTTAACGCTAATCAGGAATATGTTTAATCCTAAATGCATCTTTGCTGGATTTTTTAGGAATGAATATGTATATTTGGCCACTGAGTAATAATATTATAAACATTATTTAGGTACGTATATGCAATTAGCGTATTTTTGGGTATATGTTTACAATGGCATATCACATAATTTACGGAATATGTTCGAATAACTATAACAAAGCAGTCAAAGAATATGTAATATATTCATTACACAATACATATTGACAATTTTAATTAAAGTAACTGCTTTGTTAAAGTCTATTTCACGTATGTATATCGAATCGTGAGTTAATTAACGTATTTGTTATATAACATATTTTATACAGATTTCACGAGTCGATCGATCGGCTTATTTAACAAATTAAATATAAATCTAAATTTACAACCATTGATATAAATATTATATATATTATTCATATATAATATATACGCGTGCGTTTTTTGTCTTGTGTTAAAAAAATAAATCATAAATCAATCACTATTTTACACGGATATTTCTTGTAAAATAAAATAATTTTAATCAAATACAATTTTTATGAGAAACAATCACTAAATTGTCCCTAGTCTGATCTGAAACTAATATAATTGTTTTATTATAAAATTTACACGAATAAAACACCCTGTGTGACTTAAGCTATTATGTAACGACTAATATATAATATATTTTTTACATTTTTTTATTTATCGTTTTTAAATACATTATTTGGTTTAAGTTTAATTTATTATACATAGTTATAGTTACATTAACAATTCCCTATGTTTATACATTGTTAAATAAATATGTTTTTCAATAAAATATGTTTAAAAAAATTGACTCACAGTTTTAATTTAGAAGCTATATAAGTGATTTAAATATTTTATTGAAATCAAAGGGAGTAAATTATACTATAAATTATTTGCACATAATTAATTAAAATAAATAATGCAAGCGACTGAATATTTTGATATTTATGTATACACATTTATATTTTTTCTTTGTGTATTTTTTAGATAAAACTTAAAAATTATGAGTATACATTTAAGACGTGTTTCACGCTCAATAACAAAGCGATTAATATCGCAGATTTTTTATAAATATCAGCACCTGTAACAAAAACAAATACTTAGTAAACATAATAAATATTACTAAAATCAATATTAAACACAAGTTAAAAATATTCGTAAGTTTTTTTGGAACCATTTTGTGTATAGATTACTAAACAAATAAAAAAAAACATTTATAATGCTGAAAAAAAAACAATATATTTTAAAAGAAATAAATAAAAAGAATGATTAATCAATTTAAATTTATTTAAAACATAATTAATTACAATAAAACTTAAATCAAAAAAAATAATTTGTAACTTATTTTTAATACGAAATGTAAATTTGAATGTCCAATAAAAAAAAACCAATCGCAAAGGGTTGAATTCAATTATGTTTAATTATTTGAAGCTTTGTGAATTATTTTGATTTTGTCAAAGACAGACTAAAAAAAATCTATATATTATTTTCAAGATATATTCAGAGAGCCATTTAATACTAAATTGCACAAATAAATTTTATTGTCTGTATTTTTTGTTAAAAAATTACATAAAACCTTAATGAAAAAAATATATACAGAAAAATATATTCTAGATTTTTCGAAGATAGAGATAAAAGAAAAAAGACTTAAATTTTATCCAAAACAAATACCAAAACAATAAATTTATAAAATAGTACGATACTTTTCGATACAGCTAAAATAAATAAATCTGTTTAAAACATAGATCAAAAAAGAAAATCATACATACATTAAAAAAACTATGTATAAAAAATATCTAAATATAGTAAAATAAATTTTAGAAACAGCATTAATAATTTAAATTTTTTTAAAAATTCAGAATTAAAATATAAGCGAAATTCCTAAATATATAGTTATTTTAACTTATATTTCAATATTTATGAAAAATCAAAATACAAAATTATAATTTTGATTATATTGAAAATTAATATTACGGAAGAAAACAATAAATCGATATAAAATGAATATAACCAACCGTAATAAAATAATATGAAATAGTTACATGCAAAAATAATTGTTAATCTATCAAAAATAAAGAGAACCAGAAATGGATATTTAAAAAATAATTAAAACTTTTAATTAGAAAAATATAAAACAGTCTTAATAATTTAAAAAGTTTATCGAAAACAAAAATTCTAAAATTCATATCGAAAAAAAAATTTAATTTACTTATATTTTTAATTTTAATTTAATAAATAAGCTAATTTTAATTTAATCGAAGATGAAGATTAAAATTTAAATGAAAATTTAGATGCAACTAAAACAATTTTAATTATATTTAAAATAAGGATTGAAGAAAAAACAAACATCTATAAAAGGAATTTTAAAACACTTTAACTAAAATAAAAACAAAAAACAAATACTAGAAAAAAAATCCCTGCATTTTTTTATAAACTTAAATTAAAAAATAGCTAAATTTTTTTTAAATATGTTACATTACTTTTGATTCTGGTTAAGACAAAGATCAAACCAATGATCGTATAACTAAAGAGCTTAATTTATTTTAAATTACAGAGATATGTTGTTTAAGATTAAATTGGCACAATTTTAGATTTTATTTAAAAATGACCTCAAAAAGTAAATACATATTTAATTTTGTTACCTTTTTTATCCAATATAAATAATATGATAAAAAATAACTTTCTCAAAAATCAAATATATTTCATCATAATGCCCTATAGAACTTTATTTATCATACCGTTTTAAACTATTTTTCTATATAGAAAATATAAATAAAAATACAATTACCGCTACTACTTCTGGAACCAGCTGACCAGTCCCCTTTGGTACCGCCTTTGGTCCCGTCTGTAGATTTCTGCTCCGACTTTCCAATTTCGTTGAGGTTCGACTGGTACTTGGAGCCTGTGCAACAAAATCAATCTTTAATACACGCCTTTAGAGAAAACAATTCGTTTTTGATAAGTGCACCGTGTGTTCACAAAGCATTTTCGTGTCGTACAAGAGTAAATATAAGTACAGACATGTACTTTCGGGGGAAGGCATGAAAAGTTTTCACATAAAAATGTTTCTGCAGTAAAAAATGTGCTAAGCGATGCGTATGAACAGGACCGTCGAGCGTGGAAAGGAAAAATACTTAGTTGATACTTTTATGTGTGTAGCAATATGCGTATGTGTGTCTTCAGATTATAGAATGTATTTTGGCAATAATTATTATTATTTTTTAAATATAATGAGATTAGCAAAGTGACTAAGAGAAATAAAAAACAAGTCTAGTTACAGTTACTTGAATAATTTTATAATAAAATAAAATTAAAATTACACATTGTCGAGTCTGGTTCAAATATTTTAAACACCTTACTTAGTAACAAATTGTATCTTTTTTGGTATATGATTCACACATTCGCACAATATTATTATTTCACGCCGGAAAAAATTGTAATGAAACGATCACCGCGAAAATCAGCTCACATTACATCCGCAAACGACGGATAGAAAATCCGGACGAGGGAAAAAATAACATAAAGTAATAAAAATAAAAAGAGTGAAATAAAAATAAAGTGAAAAATGTTCGCGTCGGGCACAATCAGGATGATGGGATCGGGATGAACTGAGAGGGAATAAGCCGCTGTTGTTATCAAATCGTGCGATGAAATGAAGTTACCCCTTGGGCCGGAAAATTGATTTCTATTCAAATTATTTGCATCAATTTGTTACGTTAATACGTGAACCTCCATTCCCCACCCCTAAATCGCTGGTCGTCGCTATTATACGAACACGGATTTAGTTGGAAAAGCGACTCTGGAATCGGACGGGTAAAGATATTTTACAACAGGCAGGCGAATTGAGTATCAATCGAAATTTATCTGCACATGAATCGTAATTATTTTCCTAGAAAAATAATTTATAAAAAATGTTCAAGCATGCCATAAAAAAATAAACTTATAATAGTAATATATGAAATTGGTTATGCTCTTATGATATTAATTTAATAAATTGTTGATCAAATTTCTTAATTTGATTTCTTTGAAAGCATCCAAAGTTAATCATAACTAATTTAAAACTCAAACCCAGCAAAAGCTACTTAACCACACGCGTGCACCATGAAAAAACTTATTTTTGTTCATAATTCATACCTTATACATACAAATTATTCAATTTCGCTCAGAGTACACATAAGGCGATTTCGATTCGTAACATCGACCCCGTTCCCTAAAACATTTCCATAGGTTCCAAAAGTCAATATCGGATATGGTTTCTCGTTTTCCTCATGATGCAGCTTTCCTCATCAATAAATTAGGGAAGGAACGAGCGTCGGTGAGTAAAGCAGTTCGCTCTAAGGACATTATTGGTACTACTGGCATTTCCTTCCTTCCTTCCTTCCCTTTCTACCCTCCGGTGGAACCGTCTCGCTTTACTCGCAGAATCGGTTTTGTCTCGGTATCGTTTTATGATCCACCGATATAACTACCTTATGCGATTGGATTGGTAAATCAAAACAAAACCAAAAAATGACAAAGGTCGGTGCCTTCTGTACGAAAGCTAAATAAATTTAAATTATAAAGGTTACATTTATTACACCTCTACGTTTTAATCTAAACAATTCAAATCACAGTTTTTGTAACACAAATAACAATATGATTTACTCATTGTTATCATCCCTAGTATTTTTTGTAACATTTCTAACTCACTAGGAAGCTGCAAATGTGACTTCGGCTCGGTTTCATTTCCCGATTCTATATTAAGTGCCATCCGTTCAATACCTGGTAGCTAGAGTCGTAATAAAGTAAGATATGAAAGGGTATTATCGATGAGTTATGGAAACACCAAAGTATGTTTTCGGCATGGAAAACGTTCAATGTTTTTGACGACCCTCGGTCCTTTGTCCTAATACATTAATCACGACCGGACAATGTATTAATAAATATTTTGATTTATCACCGACTAGGGGGTTTTGCCCTTTTATCAATTACATATATTACGTTATTTACGTGAGAGAATTATATTTATCTATATTTTCAGTAAGTTATTTATTCTAATTTAATAAAACATGTGATTAATAAACATAGCACAGTTATGTCAAGTTTGGTTTGGGTTAATTTTATCTCTGCAAAACTTTTTTTAGAGCTATATACTACTATTTAATATTTGAAAAAAGTGTAATATAGTATTAATATTAATGTTAAAAATCACCCCTTTTCCATAAAGACGAAATTTACTTAAATCTTTGCAGTTCTTGCGACCTTCGCCAAACAATTTTTTTGTAATGTTTTTAAACCCTTGCTTTAATAATAATTTAAATAAAAAGTTATTGCAACGCAAGGTTAGCAAATACTATCATTATAAAAAAATAGTTTGAAATCTTACAGAGCTTAATACAATAGAAGAACCTATCTGACTGAAATCATCAAAACATTTAATAATTTCACGTGCAATATTTTGTTATTTCTCAATCATAAATACCATTATTAAAAAATATGTAAACAATAATTAGTGCTAACCCATGTAATCCAGTACATTTGGCTACCTTATTATAATGGGTGGTAATGGGTGGCAACTTTACATGTGATATAATAATAAGTAAAATGTATGAGAGAGATTAGCGGACGAGGTGCTACAAGTTGCCACCTTTTTTTTGCCCATAGAAAATAAATCGACCCCTACAACAGCATTTATAAACTACTATAAAGCTTTTTTCCTTTGTATCTATCTATATCTATAAGGAGTACGTATAAATATATACAATAATTATATATATAAATATATCAATAATTAGTGCTAACCCTTGTAATCCGGTACATTTTGTCACCTTATTATAATGGGTGGTAATGGGTGGCAACTTCATATGTGATATAATAATAAGTAAAATGTATGAGAGAGATTAGCGGACGAGGTGCTACAAGTTGCCAACTTTTTTTTGGCCATAGAAAATAAATCGACCCCCACAAAAGCATTTTTTTTTACTATGAAGCTTTTTTCTTTTTTATCTATCTATATCTAGGAATACATATATATATATATATATATATATATATATATATATATATATATATATATATATATATATATATATATATATATATATATATATATATATATATATATATATATATATATATATATATATATATATATATATATATATATATATATATATATATATATATATATATATATATATATATATATATATATATATATATATATATATATATATATATATATATATATATATATATATATATATATATATATATATATATATATATATATATATATATATATATATATATATATATATATATATATATATATATATATATATATATATATATATATATATATATATATATATATATATATATATATATATATATATATATATATATATATATATATATATATATATATATATATATATATATATATAATATTTTGTATACATAAACACGTGTACGTGTCGTATGTCGTATGTGAGCAAGTTTTTAACTCGGTTCAATATGTCGGGGTCAAACTTTGCCAATAAAGCCGGTATAATACAGGATTGTGACAGGGACGGCGGCGCAGCGAATTACGGACCCCGGGCGTTATTATTGAAACCTGTCCATCGCTGCAAATAATTGCATTTGTAAAATGATAAAATAATAAAAATAACTAAAGCGGGGGGCAATAAAGGCGGCGTGACGTTTTGCCGCGACAGTAATTTTTAATAAAATCTCATTTTGTGCATCGCACTGACTGCAATTGCCGCTCTACGTAGCTGACATTGTTTTATCTTCGCACAGCCGACAAGGTGACCATATTTCACGTTTTAAAAAATGGGACGTTCCGGCGCAGCGCTGCGAAGCGACGCCGTTGTTTCGTTTGATATGTTGCTGTGGCTTATATTTTTTTTATTTCCCCTGAATCATATAGTTACATAAGTAGCAACACAACCTTGTTGATACTTAATTATCTTAAATAACGATAAGTTATAGCTGGAAATAAAAATATAAATTATGATATTTTAAATCATGGATAATAAGATGAACTTTTAAGATGATTAGATATTATATTTAAATCCAGTATAAAAACATAGTCATTCAAAAAAATTAAGATACTTGTCAATCTGTTAAAGAACTTTGAGTGACTTATCTCTCGACAGTCTGTCGTTTTTTAAATGTTATTTGATAAACAAATATTAAATAGAACATATATATAATATTTTTTAATAATCGTATGATTAACTATATATTTTTTTAATTATAATAGAATTATATTTTTTAAAACATTTTAAAAATTGCAGAAGATTGTGACTTACAATCTTGTTAATAAAAATAAATTCTGTCCTAAAATAATTTCCCGCATTAACCCAGATATGATCCCATATAACAAAAGTCCCGGAGTATGGGGTATAAGAGTTACCCCGAGATACGCCGGCTTGCACCCCACGACCGATGTCTGCTTAAAATTCAAAATGCACTCCCGGCTCAAACATCCAAACAAAAAAAGTTGGACCCCCTGCCCCCTCGCAAGGCAACACAGCGCAAGTATCGAATATTTGCCTTAACGGACTTTTTCATTGGCAACGTGTGTCGAATACGGTAAAAGCGACCGGCGGGATTTTCTATGGGAAAGTTCAGCAAACTCACTAACTGGCTTAACTGGCGGAGTACAGAAGCGGCAGTGCACTGCGCATCGGAAAAAATAATATAAAACAATCAAAACGATCGAGGTTATGCTTGCCTGTGTGTCGAGGGGCTAGGGTTAGGGCGTATGATGTTTATGCAACCAAGTTTTTCTACAATATCTTTAAAAAGTCTGTGAAAAGTTTTTCTCGAGTGAAAATATGTCATTGTTTGCGGACTAGATATCAGCTACTCTGTGAGGGTCGATCAGAAAAAAGAAAGAGACGTGAGAAGACAAATTATTTATTTTATTTCAAATAGGCGCAAAAGATACGCGTTTAATGGTATTTAAAACTGTTGACTACCTGTTCCTTTTTACCAATAAACAAAAACAGTATTTATGCACTCGTGATTAACGATAAACCTTTTTGTGTACCGCCCTATCGTCGTCGTTTGACGACGACATGAATTGTTTAATTAATGTTTTTTTCATTTTTTCAAAAGTTATTTGAATTTTTAGACGAAATATGTACACACATTTTTAAAATAAGATTTTATTGTTCATTTTTTGTTTCTTTTTTATCAATAAAATATTTCATATTTGAATATATATTATATCTATATTTATGGAATATATATGTTTAAATAGAAACATGAAATATTTTGAAGTGCAAATGTTTTTTTTTTTTAGAAACGCTCAAAAGTTTACGTACTTTAAAATGTTGACTATCTGTCCCTATCCACTAATAAATATAAACAGACGATTTTACTTTATTTTCCATATAACTTCTTTGCATTAGTCGCGCTAACAATTAACCTTCTTGCGTACCGCCGATCGTTGTCGTTGAACGACGACGTTAATTATTTAACAAATGTGTTTTTTTGACAAATTTTTAGTGAGAGTTATTTAAATTTTCAGACAAAATAGCTACATTTTTCACATAATAATTTTTAACGTACCGCCGATCATCGTCGTCAAACAACGACGGTAATTGTATATAACAAATATAATAGTAAAAATGATTTGCTTTGTGATTTTTTGTAAAAACTTATTTGATTTTTTATCAAATAAACAATATTTTGTTAAATGGTATTTTTGTGTTTTTTTATTATTTAAATAATTTTAATCGCATTATATATATAGTATAGCTATATTCATAGCAAATGTATGTTTAATTTAAAATATGCGATATGTAAAAGCTCAAATTTATTTTTTTCATTCAAAAGACCGTCAAGAGGTACGCATTTGCTGCTATTTAAAATGTTGCTTATTTGTCTCTATCTTGCCATAAATACAAACAAAGGATTTGCCATCATATTTCATTAAATTTATGCGCTCTTGGTTATTCATAAACCTTAGCGTACCGCCACTCGTCGTCGTCGGGCGACGACGACAATTGTTCGACAGATGTAAGGCAAAATGTATTTTTATATTCGTATTTTTTTGTAAAAAAAATGGAATACCTATACTTCGCAAATATATTTTCTAAGCAATAATTTTCTGTTTTTTTATTATTTAAATAATTTTAATTGTGTAATATATTTAATTTAAATGCATAAAATACGTATGTTTAAATTAAAATAAGAGATGTGAAGAAGCAAATTTAATTTTTCATTTTAAAAACGCTCAAGAGGTACGCGTATAATGGTAATTCAAACTTTTGACAATCTGTTCCTATCTACTAATAAATAAAAACCGACGGTTAGACTTTATATTCCAAAAAACATCCTTAATTATTTAAAAAATATGTTAGTCTGAATATTTTTTTCATTTTTCGTGATTTTTTGCAAATGGTATTTGCACTTTGAAATGAATAAACAATATTTTTTAAATATGTTATTTTTTCATATTTTTCAAATTGCATAACATATTTAATCCATATGCATAAAATATGTTAGTTTAAATTAAAATAGCAATTTTTTTTTTTTAATTTAAAGTAAAAAACGCTAATGAGATTCAAATTTGCAAGTATTTTAATGTATTGACTATCTGATTATATTTATCCATAAATATAATTAAAACGCTTTTGCGTACCTTCTTGCGTACTGTCGATCGTAGTTGTTGAACGACGACGTCTATGGTTAAAAATTGTGAAAACGAAATATTTTTTTTGGAGTTTTAGTCAAATTTATTTGAATTTTCAGACGGAATAGTACCTATATTTGTTTTGATAATTTTTAGAGTAATTTTTCGTGTTCTTAATTTATTATTAAAATATTTTAAATTGTATCATTTGAATATTATATTCATAGCATATGCATATTTAATATAAAATATGCGCTCTTGTTTGACTATAAGCTTTTATATTATATTGTAAAAGTTTATATTTATTGTAAAAGTTTTCGACCAAAAACTTATGTTTTAAATATTTTTATTGCATTAAACAGTTTATCTTTAATCCAAAAATATGCATGTTTTATTGAAAAAAGTAGAGATTTGAAAATGCAAATTAAATTTTATATTAAAAATTCTTACACTTGAAACTGTTAACTATCTATCCCTATCTACCCATTATTAGAGACAGATGATTCGATTTTATATTGCACGAAACTTGCTTGCATTTATGCGTTTTTAAATATTAATAAATTATTTTGCGTTTATTAATTCGATTGTTTTATTATATTAGACAAACAAAAGATGTTGTTTAATTTATTATTATTTAAAAACCATTTATGTTTTATAATAAAAATTGTTTATATATATGAAACGATTATTATATATATATTTAAAATCTTAAAGTTTTAAAATATATTGAAAATAAATAAATACTGCAATTTATAAACAGTAAAAATATCATTTGCATAAGATATTTAATAATACTCTTTGAAATATTGCGACCAATGAAAATGAAATTCAAGACTATGTCAGAAATATGTCTACTGGAGGTTGTTTTGCAATATGCACTTATAATTTTGACTAAGTAACATAGTGATTTATAACGAGTGTATTTATTTATAAAATTGGTGTATATTGCTTAAAAGACTATATATTATGCATATACTACAAGAGAAAATATATATAATACATCCTGTATATTTCCTCTATATCCGCCTGCGGGGACGTTGCACGACTTCAATGGGATTAAGCTCGTACTCGTCATGAACAAATGTATATATTTGTAAATGGACCAAATACAGGTAAAGGTAGAGAGGTGGAAGTAATAAAAAATTATATTTATAGACGGAAAATCGAAGGTCAGAACTGAGGGAAAATATAATGCGATGTCAACATTCAGAACTAAATGTATTTATATATATATATATATATGTAAGATATGTGTTACTTTGAAATTTAATCCCATATATTTTGTATATACCTAAATATGTAGTAAAATAATTTAGTTATAAAATAAATATTATATTTTTAATAGTTCGTCTATTTAATATAAACATATATAGTTGCGATTTAGGGTAGAAAACTCAAAGCGAGGGTCAGCGCACCGATGTTTGAGAACAATGGGCCGCATCGTTATTGTTGTCGTGTGTTGATGGTCGTCAAATGAATCGTTAAGGCCGCAAAAGCTCGTTTACGGTCCGTGTGACGTCGCGGAGTAATAGCTTTTTTTGTAGGGTAAGCTCACGTTTAAAATACCGTAATACGTTATTTTGTAATGCTAATGGAAATATTAACATGTAAAACAGTCTAAGAATCTAATATAGATACACATATACGTCATAAAACGTACGGTAATTATTAGTAGAATAAAATAAAATCATATAAGTCTAAAGTCATGCCCGATATATTTTATATTTTCTGAACCTATTTTAAATGATTCGATGATAACATTTTTTTTTGAGGTAGTGGTCTCAACATCTGGAACTGATTCATGGTTTACTCTAAATAAATTATATATAAATAGTTTATATGTAGCCTACTTTTTGTGATTAAATAAATTTGACTGCTGTGGATTCGATAAGAAAAAAGTTTTTTTCTGGCAAAGAAGTATAACGTGACACAAACATTTTATTTTATTTGTTATTTTTAGAAATTACCAATATTAAAATAATTAATTATACTAATTAATACGAAACACGACGTGAGACACTATCTTGCTGAAGAGAAATATGATGATGCTTGGTAGACAAGACAAGACGAATTCATTTAGAAAACATTCTGATCAATTGAATTAGGTCAAAGAGCATCAAACAAAGTACATGTTGTAATTGTTTATAGACCGTCGAAATGTATATATTATTCTATCGAGCATTATTTGTTTCTTCAATCGCATTCCAATTTATTGTTGCATTTCGGCAACTGAATCGTTTCAAACGCTCTCCAAAACAAAATTGACAGCGCATAAGCAACGTTGACAGCAAAACACTCCCCACTGAGATTAAGCAAATGTGGCTGTCAACCGAGCTTTAAATCTAACGCTCTGATTTCCAGTTACAAAATAAATACTATTATTATTAGTGAACTAAGATGAAACTCAAATGCGAAATAAATTAAATTGACATTTTTAAAGACAATTCAAGAATTGTTAAAATATCTCTACATCAAGTTTAAGACGAGAGAATTCTACATTTAAAAAAAAACATTTTCTAGCTCTTTTCTTGTAAAATAATACTTTGATTGTATATTTATCACAACTCTCAATGTATTATCATATTATTTTATTTACATTAGAGTAAATTTTGATTCATTGCTGAAGTAAATTGAGTGGTTATCAATATTTTATTAAAAGTTTTTTATAAACCTCTCACTTTTATCAACTTGTAAATATTTTTTTAACTAATGATCATTTTATTCACGTCTATATTGAAGTAAATGTTGCTTTGTTGAT
This sequence comes from Plectrocnemia conspersa, assembly GCF_051122295.1. Lineage (NCBI taxonomy): Eukaryota > Metazoa > Arthropoda > Insecta > Trichoptera > Polycentropodidae > Plectrocnemia > Plectrocnemia conspersa. The sequence continues at coordinate 325,814 of NW_028277173.1, forward strand.
AAAGTAAAATCAACGGTTCTCAAAAAAATATATATTTCCTTTCTTATATCAATTATTTTATTTACGTTAGTATTTTTTTATATTACAGTAAACAATAAACTAATTAAGGCATAGATGATAACAATTTTCTAGGATTTGATAGTTGCTCTTAAATTTTAATTAGTATAAATAATTTTTCCTGAAACACCTTTTAAAGATATATTTTACAATTTAACGGTAAAATATCAGGTAAAGACCGCAAGAATTTAATATATAAAAGTATGTAATTTTTTTAATATATATATAAAAGTTTTACTCGTATTATAATAGAGTTACATTATTCCTAATACTTTATTCACTAATTTTATATTTAATTTTTCCACATTTTTTTAATACCAAAGTCTTGATATAATTATTTTTTTTAATTTTAAATTTTAATATTTTTAGTGAAGCTACAATTATTTTTTATTTTTTCGATAGCTGCTATAATCAAATAATTTAGTTTATTATGATTTCTTTACATTTTTGTGAATTAAAATATATTTTCAATATGATATTTGAAATATTTTTTTAATGTCTATATATCAGTAGAAGCAACATTTTTTTAATAGTTCAATATATTTTTTTAAATATATTAAACACTGCTGTGTGTATTGATTTTATATTAAATTAGCAAAGAAATGTATATGCTCTATTTGCGTTAAGAAACGTTCATAATAAAAAAATATTTACACAAAATTTACGCATCAGCGTTAGAATATAAATATCACGTTATTAAGTCATAAATATCGGCAGGTCAGTTGTCCTTTTGTCATATAAAAAATAAAGGGCTAAGCAAACATAATAATAAATATATCTGTTTTTGCAAATAATGCGCGGATATATCTGAATATTTTTATCGTGCGCACAAGCATAATTCGGTCATTAATCTCATTTAACCGACCCAGTGATTTGAGTCGCTGATTATTGACCTGAAAGATCTGGGTTTGAATCACATATCTTAGTGTTTTAATAGATTTTCATAATATCTAGGACATCGTAATTAGTAAATACTTTATAATTATAATTGCAATCAATCACAAAATAGGTTGAGCCATATTATTTTATCTTACGGATGTTTATTAAAAATTAAGGCAGATCGTTCATATTGCGTATTTTCTATGAGCTATCTCAACTAATAAAAAATATATGTACTTTCATCAAAAAAATCGTAAATTGAATATGCATCGCAATTGTTCAATTTTAACGGGATTTAAAATAATGGCAAACGACATAAATGGTGACTTGAAAACGCTACTCTTGACAGCAAAAAAGACCGAGCCCTAAATCTCCCTCTGGAGGATCCATGTCTATATAGAAACACAAGGGGCGCAAATATAACTTAAATAAATAATTTTAATTGAGCTGTCTGACTCACTTCAACTTTAGATCATCGAAGATAAAGGACACAACCGCTTCTCTCTTTACGTTTTTTTTAACCCGGCAATATATGTATATGCGATTAAACTTACCCTTATCGCCAGACGGTATGTCCTTGTGCTTTCCGCCGAATATGGTGTTATCCTTTGTGTCTGGAGGTGGAGGCGGTGGAGTCGGCGGTGCCGTCGGAGGTCCCGGTGACGTCGTTGGAGGTGAAGATGCTAAAATAAAAATTAAAAATTAAATCCTCGTATGACTCATGTTATTTAGTAGTGTTAGTAGTAGTGTTTTACCCCATACTAGGGGCGATTGTATTGTTTGCGAATTATGTTGTTTTGATTGGTGGCCAGTTGTCTGGTTGTCGGCCTGGAGTGAGGACTTCTCAATTATGGTTACCCTGTTTGAAATTCAGTTTTCGGGTTCGGGCAATACTACGGTTACAAGTCGGTCCTGACATGGCCGCGGCATTTTAACATAAACCACCCCAGGGACGGGTTCTGTTATTGTTGTGTCGGTGATATGGATTTAATAGTGGCGGATTGAATCAGCGGTAGATGTGTTTCGCTATAGTATGATGAAACAAAACCACTTTATCGTATATGGTCTATAAGAATCCCTTGAATCTAGAAAAACTCTTAATCATTGTAGCTTAATGGATACCATTATATTTTTAAAAGCTCAATTTTAAAGTTCAAGTTTAAAGCGGTGTGCGAAACGCGCATACCCAGCCACTTTTCGACGTTAACCTTTTTACTATCGGCAATAATGCGACGTTATTGCACCGTAACGATATTTTCATTGTTTGGTAAAATATTATAGACGCCTTTATGGGGATCTGATGTGCGGCGGGGTGCACCTTTTTATTGTCCGCCGGGCCCCCGCGATTCGGGAGCGCCTATCAGAAAATTTGATCGCGTTCGACGCGTTATACGGCGAAAGAATAAAACTTTACTGTTTTATAAAGAACCGGCTCTAAACGCCAGACAATAACTCGCCGTTTTGAATATTTCCAACGTATGCATCGATATTCGTTTAAATGAAGTCACAATATGTGGGCGATATCTATGGATGCGTTATGACTATATGGAATCGGAAATTAAAGCAGATTTTTATGACAGCTACAGAGATATTAAAAGTAGCGTTTGTGATGTTGTTTAAATGTTTGTCCATTTTAAAATAAAACGGTGAGAATATTGAATAAATTCCACAAAGAAATTAGCACGCAAAATACAACATGTGAAAATATATATATAATAAAAGATACTCACTGTATAATCTGATGGTGCCATCAGACTCTCCTCTTGGATTTTTCGCGACGCACTTATATGTACCATAGTCTGAGTTTTGTATATTGGCTATAGTGAGTTTCATATGCGTCTTATAAGAAGGTGTATTCACGATGTTTTCCATTGTGTACTTTTTAGTGGCATGGATCATATGACCATCTTCGCGTGTCCAATAATTCAACGAAGTTGGATGAGCTTCGGTGAAGCACTCCAAAGTAACGTTGTAATTCAACGGAGCGCCAACTAGCTGATGAGGAATCCACAGCATAGGAGGAACTAAACAAAAAAATATAATATTTTGTAGCTATGAAAATTGCAGCTAATTCACAAAGAGCAATACTATTTTTATATTTTTGTAAGTCAAATGATTTTTTATATCATTCGAGCTATTTATAAACTTTAAAAAAAACCTTAAAAAAATATACTAATAAAAAAAATTAAATATATGTCGATCTAAAAAGCTTGTAAAACTTACAATCAACGCTGACTTTGATCCTCTTCGATACTGTGGGTGGCACTCCGTTACTAGCAATGCACAAGTATGCTCCCATGTCTAGTCTTGAGATTCTAGCCATCTCTAAGCTCTCTCCGTCCCACTCAGTTACTATATTTTTTAAAGATAATTAGTTACAAAATAATTTTATTTGCGATTTATGTGTTTTTTAATACCTGAGTATCCTTTGTTTATAGCGATTTTGGCATTGTCGTCTCTCTTCCACTTCACTGTTGGTTTTGGCGATCCATTTGCTCTACACGTAAGAGTGACGTTAGCACCTTCACGCACTATAACATCACTGGAGCTCAACGAGTCGTCTATATTTGGTGGCACTATAAATAAATAATAAGTAAATATTCAGAAACGTCATAAGTATTAATATATGTGATTTATTTAAATGAAATAGAAATATTAAAAAAACTGAAATACCATCCCTGATTCATAACAAAAAATTGTCGAATTAATTAAAGAAAATCTTAAAAAAAACAAGCTCAAGTTATAATTCGCAATTACTGATCAAAATAAATTCAAGCTGAATTTTGGTCAATAGGAGGGCGCAAAAACAATTATTACTTCTCAGAAGTGAAAAACTCACGTCAAACGCAATAAAATCGTTTTGGTGCCGTCACAGACGGCACGATTTTATTGCTTTTGACGTAGATTTTTGACGTCTGAGAAGTGATAATTGTTTTTTGCGCTCTCCTATTGGTCAAAATTCGGTTTAGATATGCTTTATTTGATTCTCACTTATTGTAAGTCGTAATGTTGCTATAGGTCGCCCCTTGATTATGCCAAAAATAATGCATGTCATTTAATGAACTACTATAAATATTAATTAAACGACCACTAAATGGCTAGCTTATGCTATATGAAAAATGAAAATTTATATGAAAATAGCTGAAATTAATTCCTTGACAGTATAAATAATATTTTTGCATTAAAATTATAATATAGATAATATTTAAAATAAAAACTAAACTGTCGGTATTAAGATATTTAAAAATAAAGCTTTTATTTATTAGATAAGATATTATAAACAATGGCAATATCTGTTTTTTTATGATGTTTGAAAGCTTTACATTTTATACAACAGCAGTTCGATTTCTGTGATTTACTATTAGCTTATATACACAGAATAAATCTAAAATATGTTGAATAAAAAAAATCTGAATTTATATCATTATCTAAAAAGGTTGTAGCCTAACTACATAAACGTACCATTACACAATTGATAGCAATTCCAAAGTTGTCACGATCCAGAAAAGTTTCGCCCCTCAATTAATCCCGGAGCGTCCGGATCGAATTTGGTGCAATTACAATATTTTGCCGCGTTCTCCGAATCAAATTACTTTTAATATAAAACTTAGACTAAGAATCGGGCACGAAAATAAAACAGGAGGAAAAAGCGGAAGAGCGAAGGGAGGAAGAAAAAATATATACATATACTTGTATAGAGATAAGAAGAAGGAAATCGGGGAAGACGAGATAAACGAAATAGCCGTCTCTCGTCTTTCATCTCTCGATGTGCCGCAGACGCCTTTTTAATTTTTAATATCGACCAAACTTTGCGAATTGCAGAAACTAATATAGAATCTTAATTAAATGCCGCAAATGGCGGTGTAACTTGGCGGCGGGTATAATTTGAAATTCCGCCCCGGCAGACGGTTTGTATTTTGTATATATTCAGAAGTAATAAGAAGTACAAACGGGGGTGCTTTGTATTAACGAGATCCAAGGAATACAATTTTTTTACCTTTTTCTTCATCTCGGAACCTTGCGGGAATTGCTATAGTTTTTTTTCATAAGAAAACACGCTATATAGTTATGTTCTATAAATAGGTATCTATACATTAAATTTCAATGCTTGTATGTATTATAAAAACTCGTTACTGAATCACTTTTGCGACATGAAATATTTACATTACATTTTTTTGGAAATTCAATTTTTATTGTATTATCTTTGTTTTTCTTGAGATAATTCAAATTACTTCCTGTCGCGAGGCACCGCAGCTAGTGAGCGTGTGGGTACTGGACTGTGAATTTTTATGGTTTATTTTAAAGAGGATTTGGAATAAATTATTTTAATAAAACAATAAATCTTTGTACTTTTTTTTAAGTTATATTAAAGTAAACATTTAGTGAAATCATATCTTAAAAATAACGCTATCCAGGTATGCATCATCGCATTGCAAACATTGTTCAAATCTGGACCACAAATTTGTGAAAACTCATTATCCGTTGAAGTGATATTACATGGCCTCCCAGAAGTCCTGACTCTTCTTGATTTTTTCTCTGAGGATACTTAAAGAGTCAGGCTTATAACGACAATTAAAAAACAAGCTGCTATTTTACGCGCAACGTGTCAGCGAGTTTTCACTAATTTGAGGTCTAGATATGAATAAGATTTGCAACGCGATGGTGCACATCTTTATAATTTTATTTTTTTAGATATAATTTTCCTACATATTTACATTAATATAAATTTGAAAAGAAAGCGATAAGATTTATAGTTTTTTTTAAATAAATTATTCCATTTCGCTTATCTTTATGGCCCAACTTGTATAAAGTAGTTGATTTTAGTGAGATAAATAACTACAATTAAATAAATAAGTAAATAATATTTTGTCAAAAAATTATAAATTAATGAATCACTTGTTAATTAAAAAATAATTTTAAGAATTTGTGTAGTCTTAAAAAGTTTGAAGACTAATTAGTCTGACTAATAATATTTATATTTAGAAAAAAATATTGCAATTTTTATAAAAATTAATTAAGATAAGTCAGTGAATAATAGAGAATAAGGTAAAATTTCCAATCATAATTTGTGCAATTTTCCAACTGTAATTATTTATTTTTATTTTATATTTTAAATCTGATTATCATAATTTTATACAAAAATATATTGAAAAATATTTTTTTAAATTTAAAGTACTATTAAAAATAAATACATATTCCCTAAAATTGTATAAATGATTTATTTATATAACCCATGTTTTATATAATATATTATAAAAGCAATTCAAATACAATTTCGGATCATCCTATGTCAGAAATTTGTTTTAATAGACATTCGCTTCTGAAATTACACAAAAATAACAGGCATACTTTCGACGCTGTGAAAAACCACCGAATTTTTCTCGTTTTATATTCTTTTTCTCGCCGAAAAGGTCCCGCTGTAATTGCTTATGGACCCCTGCGTTTTTTCTTGACAAGGGTCCCAAAGGGCGGAGTCGTCCCCAAAATTATTATAATTAAATGACTGACTGACTACGGCGCGACCTAATTGCAAATTGCCAATTTTAACTAACGCACATAAGAAAAGAGGATTACCTTAAAATATTTATAACGTAATAAATAGCAAAATTTTGTCTAAAAACTAATTATAGACTGATTTTTTAAAGTATAAACATTAAAATATAAAAGATGCTGAGAATATTAAGCGTTATTTATATAATTCATGCCAAACTAAACTTGAGGATTTATTCATTTTTTTCTTAAATTAAATATTTTACAAACACGTAAACAATAGTAATACAATAAAATCATGAAATATAATTTACTCCTTACTATAAGATCACCCTTAAAATTTTAAATACAATTAATATTGCTTATTGGTGACTCATTATTGAATACCTATTCGCAATTTGATAGTCACTTTATTGCAATAACGTCATTCTCATATTTTGTACGGTGGTTTTATAGCGAGTTAAAAAGTCTTTTTACGATCTGATTCAACATTACTTTACTTTCGTTCTCCCCCTTTTGATAAAACGAGTATTTTCAAAATAAAATCACACACAATAAACAAGAATAATTACGACCGAGAACGCTTTAATGTACGGATATCGTTTAAAAAATTAATGCATAATAAATTTACGCGCATTGGGCCGTTATTTATTTTTTCATATAAAATTATGCAAGCTAATATGGTAATGTTATGGAGAATTATGCCACATAATACACGCACCTATAATAATTCGATTTTTAAAATTAAATTTTAAATTTGTTAAGCAATTAATTTTCAGCCATGTCAATGATAAAATAATATTTTTTTATTACAAAAATAGGCCTTGTAGTAAAACGCCTTAAAGATAAATTAATTACTTTATGAAAAATAGACAATTACAACTAAATAAAGTCACTCTTTTCTTCACAATAACTTTTTACGTGTAAATGTTAAATAGTGTCTATTTTTTAATTTTTTTTAACCTTTATACATTTATATTAAGAAGCTTTTTAATGAAACAAATTGAATATAGTTTTGTTTGTGATCTTCCTATCTAAACTAAAAAAATTTCGAGTCTACGTTTAAGATAAAAACCAATAAATTAATTTGCTAAAAAATCAGGATAATTTTAAAGGTACTTAGCGTGAGTTTCTTAATTATTTAACTGCAATTTCTATAAAGTATATCTTAGTATGTTAAAACAAAATTCAAATACAATAATAATTTTGTTATTCACGTTATAAATAAATTCCTATTAATTAAAGTTATTGTGAACAATCAATTAAATTAAATTCTATAAAAATAAAAATAATATATGTTTTTTTATAACAAAAACGTTATGATGATGTCTTAACAAAAATACGATTTAGCATCCACTTTATTTTCAAAACTTTTCTCACCAGCGATAACAATATTTTTTTAAGTAAAAAATATAAATGAAAGTTAATTATAAAAAAACTTTCTTTTAACGAAAAGTTATGTTTATATTATGTTTGTAAAAAATATTTAAAGCACCAGAAAATACATGTGTAATACGTGCTTAAATTATAACTAGGGCTTCCAAACCGGATAAGAGCCGGAACCGGGACCCTGAGAAAAACATCTGTTGTCCCACGAATTTTTCTATTTTGCAAAACTGATTTTGAGATTAGTTAAAAAGCCCTTCTGGACAACGATATTCGGTGCTTCCAAGAAATCCGTTAAAATCACAGCTGCACACTTAGTAGGTAGTGATAAACGGGGTATAGAAAAGGTAAAATTAATTATAATTAAAATTCAAGATGCAAGATATATGATATTCGTAAATTTGAACTCCGGGTCAGTATTTAATAGTTGGCAAAAATTACCCGGAACCGAACCGGGTACCCGGTTCCTAGAACCGGGTAATGAATTTGGGCGGGTATTTGGATGCCCTAGTTATAATGTAATTACGTTCAATTTTACTCGAACTATCGTTTAATTATATTTAACGACATTTTACAAATTTTATAATATAGAAATGATTTTTTTAGAAAATATATAAAAATAAAGAGTAAAGAGTAAAGAGTATTAGCCATACTACTAAAAATGCCAAGTGCCATCATTAAAACTCTAAATATATTTGGTGCTCAGCAGCTTTGACCAATTTTGTGCGGGTTTATCTTTAAGGAATGATCCACTCTCTCTCTCTCTGGTGCGCATATAGATCAAGATTGCATTTTGTTCTAGCATTTTTGTACTTTTTGTGTTACAATATTATACTTTGATATTATTTATAGGGGTAATCAGCTATAATGCCATAGTTATCATAAGTATTTGCTGAGCTTGTTCGAATTATTTTCACGAACATCAATAATGTTAATATTGAGAGCCTTGTTTATATATTATTGTTGTATAAGCATCAAAAATAAATCGGCAAGTTCTGCCTAAATTATTTAATTTTTATATTAAAAAAATATATTTATTTTTTATGTGTTTGGTGACCAGCAGCTTTGACGAATCTTGCGCGAGTTTATGTTGAGAAATTAAGATTTAGAACATATGCATTTTTTTTGATACGCCCATAGACCAAAATTGCACATTGTGCTAGCATTTTTGTATATTTTATTTTATAATATTTTACTTTGCCATTATTTATAGGGGTGGTGAGCCATAATGACTTATTGATCCTTATTAATCATATTTTCTGTTAGCATGAAATAATTATTTTTCGCATTTTAATAAATACTATTTTCAGCTTAATTTATTTTTAGGATCTTATTTGTATTATATATTATTGTTGTATATGTAATATGCATATTTTTCAAAAATAATTTTCTTAGATCTTGTGTTTTTATTAAAGGCTTCTTAATATATTTAGTGGCCAGCAGCTTTCACAAATCTTGTACTTGTTTATTTTGAAGGAACGCAATAGACAAAAAATGCATCTTCTGCGTAAATTTTTGTATCCTTTCACCATATTATTTTTATTACGGGTAGTCAGCTATAATGAATAGATGATCATAAATAATTGTATTATTCAATCGCATAAATTAATTCTTTTCACGCATCGCAATAAAGACTTTTCTTTAGAGAGCTTTGTTTGTAAAAAAGATTTTCATAATTTTTTGTCAAAACTAGATTGCCAATTATTGATGATATCTACAGTTTTGTTAAAATCACAGTATCAAGTGTTTTTATGACTAGTTCAATATTATGTTTAATGGCCAGCAGTTATATTAAATCTTGCGCGAATTTATCTTGATCAATTGTGACGAAGGAGAGATTTTTTTCGTAAGATTATATACTTAAATTGCATCTTTTGCGAGCATTTTGTCACTTTTTGTGTTATAATATATGTTTTTGATATTATTCATAGGGGTAGTCAGCCATAATGACTTTATCATGACTAGTATAAAATATTTTTTCCACACATCTCAATGATGTTATGTTTAATCATCTTTAAAGAGTCTTGTTTGTATATTATTGATAAATATTTATATATATTTTTACGCTTTTAGTAATGATGATTTTTTTTGTATGTAGATCATTATGTCAACATATTGTTTTTAATTAGATATTTTTATTTAGATTTCGTTGTAGTTACGACTTGATCTTTCTCAATACTAATTAAATAAGTAACAATGGACAATTGACAAGACTGTCACTTCTGTGGGTTCATACCCACACATACATACATATGCTCATATGCAAATGCATTTTTCGGACCTTTCCAAGCGTCGGTCTGTTTTCCGTAATTTAATTAGTACCCCCTTTGAATTCTTTTAGTTGTTCACATATGATCGTTTAACCGTACGTGCCGCTCCCGCGCCGGATAACGAGATAATGAAACGGATATTTTTCAGTTTTTATTTTCACTGTTAATTCCTATGTCCCGCTGTCGCTGCGTCGCCACTGGAAAATTAATAAGCCACAGGCACATTTTTTATTTTATTTCTTGCAACGGCGCCACTGTCTGCAGCGACTGACTGTAACTGAATTTGCATTCGCACATAAACTTTTACTATAGGACGTCTCGATGGACGAGTCGGGTTAAATCATTTAAACGGCTGCGGTTTAACATTGAAATCATAGATGGGTATGGCTTGGACATATACTTATTTTGTTAAGGGTTAAAAAAATGAATACTGACCTACTACGTGTAAATAGCCAAACTGCGTTTTGGCAGTGGCTGTGTTGATTTGGCACATGTATCTCCCTTTGTCTTCTTCGTGCACATTAGTTATGTGCAAAAACCACGTGCGATGCTTATCGTGGGTTACGCTGATTCTAGGATTCCTCGTGATCACATGATTGTGCACTGTAAGGATAGCAGACTGCTCGAAATGCATCCACGCCACCTAAAAGCAAAAATAAATCAACATTTATAAATGTAATATGTGTTAAACAATGTATGTCGGCATTAAAGTGCAATGTCCAAAATCTCGATAAAACAGTTGCAGTATCACTGTAATATTAATATTTATTATTATGTTAATTAAAAGAAAAAAAATTACAACTTCTTGTTTCTCGAGAATTTAAATATCAATTTATACTAATATGTTTAAATGGTTTACAACAGCTGTAATTATTTTTTTAAAACGAGTGGTTCAAATCCACTAATGATAAAAAAAATACGGATTTCATAACAACACTGTTTGACAATATAAGTTTTATGACCGACTCTAGGAATTACGATTATCAAACATTTCGTTAAACCTTACTCAATCATTAGCTGGTTAACAAATTAATGCAAGAAGCAATTACTTAAGATTAAATTGAAGAATAATCAATATTTGTAATTAAATTCTGCATAGTAAATAGTGTAATATAATTTTATTGTAATTTTTGCAAAAAATCATGTAATAAAAAGTGTTCATTAATTAAACAGTTATTAAATATCAACTTTATTATAGTTTAAATCAAAAATAATATTTATACTGTCAAGGGCATCATTTCAGATTTTTTAAAGGGTGATCAAAAGTTGCCCATTTAGTGGTCGTTTTTTTAATATTTTTATTTAATTATTATATATATTATTTCATCAAATGACATGCATCTTTCTAGCTTAATTCAAGGGACGTCTTTGTTTAGAATACACGTCAAAAGCAATACAATCGCGCCGTCGCAGTGGAAACGTTCGTTTATATAGCGTTCATATTAAGACTTTTCATAATAATATTACGACTTTAATCCAATGAAGCACATAAGAACCAAATTTCAATCAATAGGTGAACAAAAAAATAACTTTTAAAAATTCACGTCAAAAGCAATAAAATTGTTCCGTCTAGCATATATATTAAAATTACAGCAAGTGAAAATAAATTAAAGCATATATAAACCGAGTTTTGACCAATGGTAGAGTGCAAAAAACAATTATAACTTCTCATAAGTCAAAAATTCACGTCAAAAGCAATAAAATCGTGACGGCGTTGATACGAGTTTTTGCTTTTGGCGTGTATTTTTGACTTCTGTGAAGTGATAATTGTTTTATGCGCTCTCCTATTGGTCAAAATTTTGCTTAGATTTTCTGTATGGAAATATAAATAAAATTAATTCGTTTTATATAAATAAAGTTATCTTGAAGAATATATAGAGAATATTTGGCACAGACATTTAAACAGCATTTCACAGTCGATGCCAATCTCAACTTTAGACACACACATAGCTGTATACAGTTAAGGATATACGAAAATATGGCATTGTCGCGCAGAAAATTGCACGTCTACATATTTTGAATACAATGTACCGTTGCTTCCGGCGATGGAAACAATCAACTTGAGAGCCAGGAAATTGCTGCTCATTGTGCTGTTGCCATTGCCCGAGCTACGTAGATTGCATTAGCTACATTGTAGTCACATTACTATTAAGTGATTAAGGCGCACGTGACAACGCGACAGGTACGGCCAAACTTTTTTGCCGATGAATCCTTAATAACTAAAGTCGGAGACCAGCGACAGTAGAAAGTTTTTGAATGAGCGCGTTGCATAATTAAAATGCTCAGTGCGGCTGACAAAAATAGGATGCTGTTGTCCTCGTAGAAGAAAAAAATATCAACGTTGAAACGCGGTTAAATTTATTTCAAACTTAATTTTACACATAGTAAATAAGCACTTTTTGACATAAATAGTTCAAGACGATTCATACACTTCCATAATAAGACATTTTAATTAATTTAATAAATTTATTTTAATAAAATATCTTTAAGCTTTACTTATTTTGTGAATATAAAACAGGGATAATAATACTACACCATATATGTAGTTATTGTGGCTTTTTCATGTGATTTTTATTTTTGTGATTATTAAACACAAACAGTGAGTTTTAGTGACAAAAGTATATTGCTATATACGAATAGGTTTAAAGTCGTCTTTCAGGGGTAGCGAAATCATAGTCGAAAGCATCGTTCAAATATTTAGTAAGCGGTCGAAAAATGACAGTGCCGATTCCGACCGTGCTCTCCTTGGCCGTTTCCCTTTTTTTATGGCATTAAATGTCATAGGTACAATAAATTATTGCTAGATTTATCTTACCTTATAAAATGCTATTTCTAGTATATAAAAAAATATTTTATAAATTTATAAGTTACTGAATATCTTCAATTAAATATCTATAAATTGCGTCCGTTAAAACACGCTTATATCACGCATGAAATAGATTAATCAAAATTTCGGCAAACAAAAAATTGGCCCACACGCGCCGCAATTAATCAAACCAAATTACTCGCATAATTGAATGCTCTCTCTATATATACGAGAGTCATATATAATATTTTTTCATCGTTATTATATTAAGGCGCCCAGACACATTATTATTATCGGATCGCCATTCGTTATCTTCTTTTCCGTAGTCGGAGACGCGGATACGTTCTATACGTAATGCCGGCGATAGCATTCCGATCATGTCCGAGCTACCTTTCGAACACTAATTCAATAAATGACATAAGGGATGGTACGTGCGGGGGCCGGCTTCGGGACATAACAACGGCCCTAATGCGATATGTGTCATTAGCGTTAATCACGTCTTTAGCCACCTAAGGGAAGGAGATCCGGAGAGGGCACCTGGCCGCCGCCAGATACCCACTATCCTAATTATGATCTCTAATCTGGCCGAGAGAGGCAGCCGCCGGCGACCTGCGCGTGTTTGTGCCGATTTGACGAGCGATATTTACACACGCGTGCGACACGTGATCGGGAATACTAACCGCTCTAATGCGATCGCATAACACATAACGAACGCGGGCGAAAAATCTAATATTTTTATAACGAATCAGGCGGCAGGAGCGGTGTAACGAAGTAAGAGTTCGTATCCTGATTGGCCGAGACGTGTGTGGAACTCTGCAAAATCTGGGGCATGACTTCGATTTTTGCTTTCGAAAAGGTCATACGTGATCTATGCTCGAGTTATGGATGCATGGCGTGTGTTTCTCTCTGATTGGATGCGGATAGTGATTGGCTTGTTTGCCGTGGAAAATATACTCAAACCGATAGACTGAAAGACTAAGAGTAGCGACGTGAATAAGAACTCTAATTTATTACAAAAATATGATGATTTATAATCCTTGAACTAAGCATGACAAATAAATACGTAATAAAAAAATTCATGACGAGTTAATTCGTCGTGAATTTCTATTTAAAAAAAATTGAATTAAAAAAATCTGATGATTTAAGATCCTTGAACTAAGCATGACAAATAAATACGTAAGTTAATTCGTCATGAATTTTTAATAACTCATCTACAGCAGTCGAGTCAAAATATTACGCTTCATACTTAGTTTTATTTCAGACAATTCAACAATATAGATATTTTAAATACCGGTATTACCAAGATAGAAAACAGTCAATACCAGTATTACCGGTATTGACATATTTTATTTTGTTTATTAATTAATAATAATAATAAAAAACTTAAAAAATAAGATCTATATATTTAAAGTCGAACTAAAGACTTAATTGCTTAATTTATGCCGTAATATTTATATTTTTGACTTTTGATACATGGTTCGGATTTAGTCACCCTTAAAGGGATATGACTACGCAGCCAGATAGACGCAGTTGTAAAAACTTTATTTAGTTTATATTATTTATTGCAACAAACTATGATGAGCGAGATTGTTATTTTTCGAGCGGTGGTCGAAAAGCTGGAAGAGAGATGATATCAGAGGCCTTGTAGGTGAAGCAGCGACTGTGTAGTGGAGAATAGTCCCTCTGTTGCAGTGGTCTCTGGTGATGGCGGTCCATGACCGTATGGTCCTCGTCTACGGGCCGAATTTTAGCGCATCTATCTCCTGTTGGGCTATACCTGCGTGTCTGTAAGTGTCTCTTCTCTCTTCATTGGAGATCAATCGCAAGTATTCAAACCTGCAAAGCTTGCTGATGAATCACAAATATGTATATGCCTTTAGAAAGTGACATTTGTTTGATAGACATAATTTAGAGGTCAAATTGTGCAATGGGAATATTGTGACCTTACGGTGCTTTTTGTCTTCCAGTGATATATTGTTTCCTGTGACCGTTTCGTAACAAATAAATATTCAATCAATGTACCAAATAATCCTTGCGTGTTATTAATATAAAGTCCTTTTTTCTTGTCGTAACGAGAGCTTCTGTGTAATCCCATTCTTTAAATTATTGTCTAGTTAATCCTTATAAAAAATCTGTATAATTTTTTAGAGATTCTTACTATAAATGATGGATGTAAAGAAATTTGAAAACACATATTGACATACACACAGTTATATTCGTCATCTTGTTTTTAATGTTGTTTTAACTAATACAAATTTAAAAGATTCGTAGCTTCGTTTAAAAATATCTTTAAACTTAACCAAAAAGGGAAAAAAAGTAATTAAATAGAGATAAAAATAAAATAACGTCAAATTTATTAAATAAACCACTATTTTATTTAGCAATTGTACCCGAAAATAAAGAAATATAATCGGCAGGTCGAAAAGCATAAAGTCAAATTAACAGGCGTAAAAATCTGAATATCATACTAATAAATTATAAATGTCAATGACGAAAAATGCGCCCATTTGATAAAATGGGACACCACCGTGGGAAAACTTTTTTCAGATTACATCAAAGTATTCGTCATAAATCAGAATTTTTAAAAATATCCGTCGCAAACGCCTCATTTGAGATTGCTATTTTAAACGGCCGTTTGTTTTCTACTGCATATTTTTGCAATAGTCATCAATCTTTTGTAATTACTGCTCTATCGAAAGGACCAGAAATCAAAATCTCCTATGTAATGTAATGAGGTTAAACTTTTAATTAAAAATTCACTCTCTTTACAAAAAAAAAACTAGAGTCGCTGTGGAGGTAGTCAATAGACAATCAACTACCTTTTAGCGTCGCAAGTGTAACATTTTTATATTTTTTAAATCGTCTTTCCTGGCGAATTTTTTTTAAGAGGTGTTTTGAGCTTCAGCTACATGGTTCTTTGCTTTGCCCTTTTTCGATCTTTTGATCAATGCAATGATTTGAGGCAGAAACAGATTATTTAATATTGTATAATAAATTACTGATTCGAATATTTTTGCATAACAGTGATTATTTTATTGCACAATTTTTGGTTCATATCATATTATACTTTAGTGTTTCTAAATCGCTCAAATAGTGATAGTTCTAAATGAAGTTTTTGCCTGAAGTGAATTAGAGTCCATACGCATTGAAATGATGCAAAAATAGCAAAGGTTTTCGACAAGATAATCTAATTTAATAAAAACTAGCAGTCATCTAATATTGGTTTTAGACGCTATGGAATTATTAATATATTCTGTGGTTATACTTTACTTTACTCTTTGAACAAAACTGAATTGTTATTGATCCAAAAGTTACTTATTTAATCAAAGAAATTCTGAATTTATTCAAGAATGAAATAATAAAACAAACACCGATCTGCGTAGGTAAGAAATACACAAAAGAAAAATTCCTGAAAGACCACCTAGCGAGATTAAAATGCCTCGGCGCAAACACAAACACAAACAAGCTTGATTACCGACACAGCTTTATGGCATTCGACTTTATGATCCGAAAAATTATGTTATTCCCCATTAGCGACGAATCGCGCGTGTTTACAGATTCCTAAGAAAAAAAGAGAAGAGTCACCCCCTTTGTTCTTCTTCTCCGGGATATAAATTGCAGGCCTGCCACCCCCCGGGATAGACTCCCCGTCTGGAGATTCGTGTTCTTTCGCTTGTTTTTACCATTCCCATTCGACACACGTATTTTCATCGGCTGTCTCCATAGATCAACCCCTAAATATTATTGTCCCCGGGATAGTCGCTCCGCATTATTACGGCCCCTTTGAAAATCGTTTATTCACCAGTTACTACTTCATTTATCTCCTGTGGAAAAACGTCACATACGAAGAATCTTTAATATGTATGAGTCGAATGGAAATGCCGTGCTTGCTACGGCTGCGCTATGAAAATCTGACGGACTTTCCGTTTGCGATTCAGATGTGCGTATGGTGTAGAATTTAACTAAAAATAAACAGAATGCTGCGTATTTTGCCAGAATATGCAGACAGAAGTATAAATTATTTTATTTTAACCCTACAGTTCCAACTATGAATTAATTCTTAAGTTCATCACGAACAATATAAAAAAATTAAATCGTCTTAGCAAATTTTTTGTTAGGTTTTTTCATTTTTACACAACCAAAAATAACATTAACAAATACCGTGACAGACTTTCAAAAATCATAAACATTACTTCTCGTAACCGAAACTTTGTTTCTCAGTATATGAAAAAAATAGATGGTTCAAACAAACAAAAATTATAATCAAGGAATGGGGAAAATCGATATATTCGATTATTTAAGAGGACTTTACCGTTAGGGAATTCGCTCTAAGAAATAGAATTGGATGTTTATATGTTTTATTTAGAATGTTGCCATTATAAATATGTGGATTTTGTAACGATTTACTTGTCCAAAAATAAGCTTATAAAATTTTATAAGGTGAATTGTTTTATACATCCTCTCTGCTCCAGAGTATATTATATTTGTAGACTTAAACCAATACGCAACAGAAACGTAATAAAATAGGTAAGATTGAGCATTTAATAAATCAACAAAATACCTGAAGAAAATGTACATCTTGTAAAAAGTGTACAAAGTATGCATGCATCAAATGTAACGTCAAACTTCATCCAAAAAAATATTAGGGAAATTATAAAAAGAAAGAAATAGTAAAAAACCGTTGACTATTTAATATTCGAAAAGTTCAAAATAACAAATATTTTTTGAAAGTCTAATTCAGCATCGCAAGTACTCATATATTTTTACTGCGACTCAACAACAACATTTTTGAGCAACATCGCCACCCGATACTGAAACCTGATTGACATAATCTCTTGAAATTTTACGGTGTCAAACCAATCAGTTTCTAAAACTCAAAATACTACAGTTTATAAATGAGACATTTAAATAAATATTATACAATTGTAAGAAAAAAATCTTTACTTGTAGATGAAAATATTTAAAAACTCAATTAAACAAATTGTGGTGTTAAGGTAAATACCTAAAATGTAATTTTTCTATGATAATAATTATGTGCCTAAATCAGAGACTTTTAAAAATATTCAGTAATTAAAGACATGTATTTATAAATTAAATAATAGTAAAATAAATCATTTATAAGTTCTTATAACTCATTATTATTAAAAATTATATCATTAAAGGGTTAATATTATCATAAATATTGTTTTAATTGATGACTACAAACCTCAATGTAAATACGTAAGATTAAGTATTAAAAATATTTAATGTAAAAAAAACATCAAATAAACACAAAAGATGGAAGTGAAACAATTGTCTGCATTTTCAATTACATCTCTTGTGAAATATGCCAAGCATTCAGATTAACTTATTTTTGCGTACAAAAGGAAAACATTTCATTGTCATCCCTTAGCCGAGTTTGTCATCCCGCCACCGTCGATTGTCACGCCGTCGAGAATTTAAAAGTTGCGGGGCGTTCTGAGTCATTTGCGCCCTTAAAAATCTCGGTCGTAATACCGGAACGAAAAATTGCCACGTTAATTTAGGGTTGAATTGTCTACCGGCAGACAAAGAGGATCAGATTCAAAACAGTTACTAGAGAGAGGGAGAGAAAGCTACGAAGACTTTTAGTGTCTGAGAGCAGCAGAGACAATAAAATCCGAGACAGTGAACGATACCGTTTTTCATTCGCGATCACAATACAGCGGTACTAATAAAAATATATTGTTACATATAAGTTGATTGCAGTTATTTGGGTCGAACAGTTGTGGTAGAATACCTGTGATATTTAGTTTAAGCTTGTTTTTAAATAGGTTAAAAATGTACTCAAAACTTTCGACAAAATGATCGTGTGTAAGCATGCACTCAATTAATCGCATGGCCTAGTTGAAAGCTTAACGTGGCTTTAATTATATTCTTGGCAATTTAAGGCCGCTCAAAAAACACAATAAGGGTTATAAACTTGAGAGTTGACTTAGGTTATGGATGAAAATTAGAAGGGAAGGCTTAATAGTGATTAAGTTGATATATACAACCAGAAAAATCAAAAAAAAAATTATGGTATTTTTAATAAATTTATTGAGATGTAAACCGGTATGAAAATACTTAATAAAAGCTTTTATAGGTAAGGTTAGGTTGTGCTAGATTTTTTCTAAAACAAATAATTATCAAAACATATTGAGTTAAAACCAAAACTAAAGTTTTTGCTAGTGTTTTTTATCGTTTTTTTAGATAACTCGTTATTAGATTAGGTTAAGTTAAGAACGAAGTTCTTTTTATTGTGTCAGGTTATATTTGCTTACTTCTTAAACCAATGGTTATCAAAACATATTAAAAAAAAATTAAGGCTTTCGCTAATGATGTATTTATATTTTTTTTGCTTAACTTATTTCTAGGTATGATTAAGAAACTAATTATTTTTTGGATATATGTATATTTTTATCACATACATTGCTGTATTATAATTAAATTATAGTTATGCTTTTAAGATAGCGCATTTATTAGTGTTTCTAAAACATTACTTCAAATTATTACTGATTAAGCTACATGACCGTTGATTTTACAACAAGCACGATGCTCGTATAAATAGCTATAAAAGCCTAGATGCTCATACGTGCTCGTCAAAATACAATTTCAGAAATCATGTTGTAAGTAAACTAATATTTTAAAGCCTCGATTTTCATTTAAAGTATAATGACAAAATGTTACAAAAAAATTGTAAAAATTTTTTTTAATTTATTTTAGAAGTGATAATTCGCTTAGCTAAATTGCTTTGAATCAAATCTTTTTCTAAGCATATTTTTATGAAATGATAAAAAGAATAAATAAAAAGCAATTAATTGTGATAATATGTGAATTAGACAATTATACTCTTAGACAAAAAAACTTTGCTATGGGTATATGGTTTACGCGCATGACAGTGGTACAAAAATGGACTATACAAACGCGACTTCACTACACATTTACGCTCGGAATACTATTTTGTTTCAAGAACTTTGCTAAACAGACAACTTTTACCACAGATTTCTAAAAGGACTTAGCAACGACTTCTGAAAGAACTTAGCGACGCAACTAAATATCTACTATTAAAGCGACTACGTACAATCTGTACATTAGTAAAGTATTATTTACTGTTATATGTATTGTAGTTGGATGATATATTCAACAATCCTGGAGCTACACTGGCAACACAGAGGCGGAGCGGCAGCGAGAAGATTAATCGATTATCAACATTCTATCATGTATTTATCAAGCATCTGCAGCGGCTAATCTATGTATTATTTTAGTCCAACGGCATATATTAACGAAAAATTAAATAATAAAACAACACAATAAGAATATTTATTATATGATTAATTAATTTAATCTGTGTATACAACACTGGTTTTAAATAGATAGCTAGATTATAATAATACTATAATGCGACTCACATCTATCAAATTTATTTTCAAGCACACTTAAGCGTCCATTACACGCACAGTCCAAATTGTCTGCCATTCTAAGCCAGACGTTTCCAACTAATGAGTCATAACATAAAATTATATCAATGCATTAATTATTTTTTAAATCTGCTTCAGAAATTTAACTTAATCTAATCGTTCAAAACTTTCGATTGCCACAGTCTGCACAGTTTCAAAGCTTTCTCGGGGTGTTTCAAGCGTAATTACGCGTCGTTATTTCGACTGTCTCACGCACCGGCGCAATGTGGCGTGATGAACCTGGCCACCGTTCGGCGGGCAATAAAAGGCTGCGGCCGCTGTTAAAAAGGTGGCGCGATAGTAGGTATAAGGGGTGAGAATCAACGGCCGAGAAAATGAGGTTGGTGCTCTTTGAGCCGTGTAATGGACACGCGACGGTGCAAAGTGGCCACCACACACCCAGCGATTGTCATAGAAGTCTTGGTCTTCTTTGGGACACTTTCAGTGGACAAAAATACAGTAAACCCCCGAATAGCACTACCCCTATTAGCACTATCGACCATATGATTCGATACGGTATGGTTTTGGATCAGTATATATCGCACTTGCTCTTAAACTACGTTTCGGATCGGGTGGCCTCGAGTCCCAAGCTCTGAGTGAAACGGCAAGGATTATCAACTTTCTGCTAAGCTCCTGATCAAGTTTATATTAGGTTTCTATAAAAATATTATCAACACACTGCTATTATTATTTATAATAATTTTAACAACAGGAATAAATAAAATTAAAAGAAAATTTATTTCTTTCTTAAAACATATTTTAGATTGACTAGAAAATGGAGATGAACTATTTGTAATTTCAAGACAATTTAATAAAAATATAAATATATTTTTTATAAATGATTACGTTCCGCCCGTTATACTGCTACTAGCCTGTCTTTGACCAAAACGGTGTCAAAATCCCTCGGGCTGATCAAAGTATTTTCAAACCAAATTTTGATCAATAAGAGAGCGCAAAAACAACCCCCCCCCCCTCCCCTAAATGACGCCAATGTTTGCATGTAAACGTTTTCTGAGGAATGCATTTCAGTTATTTGTGTTCTCTATGACACTTCAGTTCACAGGCGGCTTGGGTCGAGAACGGAGGTGGAGCAATCCGTTGACGCTACCACTGCTACGAGTCACTAATGCGCCAATGGGCAATGGTTTATGATCGACTATAAGGAACAGATACTTTCACTATACCAATAAGTAAAAACCATTGTTATAAAAGCAATCGTAACTCTGTTTATTTTTAAATGTTTTGCTCACACAAAGCAATCGTCACGTTTTTTCTACATAAAACTCAATTATGACTGCTTTTAAAAGAGCTCACTTGTCTCAAAGCGTTTCTTTTGTCACCTCTTTTTCAATCTCCATCCAGATACACTGCAACAAGGAGGGCTGCCCTCCTTTATTTGCGCACGCACGTAATCCTAAGCCGAGGGGATAGTCGCCTTGGTAATTCCCGACACGAAATAAAAAATGAAATTTGTCGTGTTCCGTTTCCATTACCGATCCACTGGAATTTCTCTGTTTGTTCTCGAAATTTCTTCTCCCACTTACGCAATGCGGAACATCTTAAAAAAACATCTTACGTAAAAATTCAAGAGTGCTTTGCGGTTGCTATTTGTAATTTATTACATATAGACGTTGCTCCGAAACAAGTTCGAGCGTTGCGATTTTAGAACACGAAATTATTACAAAAATCGCTATATTTATTTAATTTTAATATATTTTTACATCCCAATAGTCAGATTTGCGCTTCATATAATAATCTAATAATGCAACTATGCTTTGAGTGTGTCTTCGCGTAATAGCTAATACAAAATATAATTCTTAACGGTACTAATGGCTGGTTAATTAAACGTCTCAATTAAGTAATTAGTAAAAGGTTGTTCTGAGAGAGAGGGGGTGCGTCTCAAAGGGGTAAGAAAATAAAGAGAATCGCCTATCGGGGTGGAAAGTTAATTCGGAGAGAGAGACGATCGGAAGAGCAGATAACGATATCCAGACTCGAATATAAAATCTCTCTTCATCTCGGGCCGCGATAACTTTTAATGGATTACAGAAACAAATTTACGACCGCACTGGTAGCTGTGCGGTGCAACGAAGGGAATCGTTAGGAATTGTTCGGAAGCCGATTTTTTTGGGAAATCTTCCGCATTGCGTAAGCGAGGGTTGAGTTTCGAGGATTAATCACGAATTACAGAGAAGTGCAACAAATCTTATTATTTAGCATACGTATATAATAAATAAAATAAGGAAACGCTAGTTCAGATTCAAGTATATAGAACCTATAAAAAGGCTATCGTCTGATCGTTATTTATAGATCTATGGACTATTGATTTTCCGTTGAGCTTGCAGAATAATAAATTTGCTTGTTTTTCTGTACTACATATCTATATAACTATTGACAACAGCTCATTTTTTTATTAATAAAATCAAGACCATCATTAACCTAAAAAAATACAAATATCGTCTGATATGTTTCAGGACTATCGAAGAATATATTAATTAAAGTCATAATCTTTTATTGAATTATTTTTATAGCAGCCTATCTGTATTTTTACAGTTAGAGAAAGTTGTAATTTCTTTTCAGGTAGAAAGTACACGTCAGTTTTAAAATATCGTCTTTATAGGAGCAGATAACTCTGAAATTAAACATGGAGAGATAGACCGCATTAGTCTTGGTAGACAACTTATTTTAGATAAAATAACTCTGGGAAGATAAGCTTTATAAACATTGAAACGTAACGTCTATAGGAGAACTTACATTTGAGAGCAAATCTCCGATGGGGGCAGCAGTACTAATTAGTACTGTCTCAATGCTGAAGATGATCGACATCGATAAGGATTAGAAACAGACATTTACATGCGAAGTTGAAAGTGGAAACCAATGTAATAATCTCCTGATAGGTGGTTGCCAACGTGACATGTCACCAGAATAAAGAAAAATTGAAACACAAAAACGCTTACGGCACAATAAGAAAAGCCTTTAAATTTTTTGAGTAACATAATAATGACACGGTCAAAATAACAATGACTTAAAGTGTAAGTTTTCCAACTCCACTTTTGGGTGAGAATGACTTAACAATGTTATCTTGTATTCTTAATCGAAATACACATGCTCAAAAAAATTCCATCTCCAAGATTTCAAAATTATTTTCCAATTGTCTATTTAGTTTTTTGTTTTCACTGTAAATTTGATAAATATGAAGTTAGTAAATTGTCACTTTAAGACTTAAAGTGACAAATAACTATAAATAGTTCCTTTAACGTTTCGATTATCGTTGACTTAAAGTTTAAGTCAACGATAATCGAAACGTTAAAGGAACACACGCACAAAAATAGCATCGCGGCGGAAGAGTTAAGGATGAAAATTGTACCGAAAAGATAATTAGTAATATAATAATCAATAAAATATGATTTAGCCTACACGTCTGTCATAAACGTTAGATCGGAATCAAAAACTTAATTTAAAGTGACTTTTATAATTTTTTTTTTATCTCCCGGATGAATAATTAAGAATTAAATCGAGCTAGCATAGTGACATATTCATTGCAAGCTGTAATAATAGTTAATAAATATTAAAAAATAATAATACTGATTTAAAAATGTTTTTAGTCTAACGTCTCACTATTTAGTGGTTGTTGATTGTGTTAGCGTGGTCGTAACATTTTTTTTTCAATTTTTTAAAAAAATAGTGGATTTCTGTAATAAAATAAAGAAGCATTTTTGTGCATTATTACCAATATAAAAAAATATTTTTATATGTTTTAATTGTTTGCTACGTTATACAATTAGCTATGAACTAATATTAATCGGTAATTGAAAAATAGAATAGCACTTGCTTTTTTTTTATAATTGAAATGTATAAATTTATTTGTACCGCATAGAATGATTTATACATTAAAACTTTCGGTTCATCCTTACATATTACATTCAACGCGTACAGTCAGTTGGTTTAATTGGTAACAATTTTCCGACCTCACAAATTCTAATCCCGCTCCTCCACTTTTTGACCCCTTTCCGTATTTCTTGCCGTTGCGCGTGCCATTTTTCAGCAGTAAAGGAAGAAGAACCATTGTGAACGCCGAATCGGATAAGGGGCGAAAATCCAGGGCCGGAGCTGGCGATAACGACTGGTGTTAAATTACATTCCCGGCATTTCAGAATGCAGATTGAGCACCGCAACGGTCGTACCCTCTCTTACCCCGGTCCGACAGATGCTTCTTAAATATTAGCATTCAGCATTATAACACTGAACACTTTTTCATTGCAGCTTTTGGGGAGGCTTATGCAGACTTTCGCAGATAAAGCTCTTAACGTTCCTAACAGACGTTCTTTTTATTTGAGATAGAATGAAAAAATATATAAAACAAGCAATCTGTTCTGCATGAAACATAAGGAATGTTTCGACAAATATAAATTAATGTTGGCTTATTAATTTAAACATTAAATCACGTATTCGATTTTAAATTTTTTTGTATTTTTATTATTATATTAGTTTAACATAATAATAACATGTCTTGAAAGACGACTAAAAGCCAGCAGCATCGTGTACCCAAAAACGTAGCACGCGAATGTCTTACGAATACTCGGAATACCATAAAATATTTATTGAGGATCAAATGATAAGCATAAAAGGAGTATTTCTTATTGACATCCATAAAATTCATATCTTTACGACTGCGTTTTATGATTTATTCCTCCTGATTTATGTTGTCGGTTATATTTGTACGGGACGGGCCCCGGAATCTATAAAACGCGTCCGAGCGGTCACAATGCAGTTTTTCAATAAATCGCTAATTGCCATCTTTATGGCTTTAAAAATATAAAATAAATATTATGTTGTTCTTACCTTGAATGATCCTAGATTTTTCACGGAACATGCTAATTTTACACTGCGTCCAGCAGGAACTGTAATGTTCTCGATCACGTCAGTGAACTCTGGGTCTTCTATCACTGTAAAAATAAACATTTTTTATAAATAATATTAAATATGCAATTTTCTAGTATTATTTATGTATTGTATATAAAGTCATAAATCGAAAGAAAATGGGATGATATGCTGAGATAAGAAAAACTAGTAGGAGGGTCGGTGTTGTTTTGCATCATCATATTTTATATAATAATAAATATAACCGGACTTTTCGGGAGGGTTGAATTCAGCGTTCTATTTTTATATATGCCTATGATAATATGTAACGAAATATTAATTTAATATATTGGTTTTATACCTGTTTTTATTACTTTATATTTTTTGCATACATCATATTTGCGATTATTATAAATATTGATTTTTTTGCGTTTTGAGGCCAAAGAAATGTGACTTTATTTATTGAGAAATATATAGATGATTTTATCTTATAAACATTTATTGAGAAGAGTATTGTAAAGTTCAATTGCCAGGTCTTGAAAGTCAGAGAGTCTTCGCTGGCATGTCGAGTTGTATTATTGTCGGCTGTGATTTTGCTCTCTAAACTATTGGCTTATTTTGCCTCATCTCTGCTGTAGTGAGTATGTATCATCTCTCCTTGTCTATATTTTTCATCCCTCGTGCCGTTTGTGATCATGTGTCACATATTTTATAATGCTGGTTCGAGATAGCTCTGGCGAATCGCATGAGAGGATATCTGCGTCCAATTGCATTGCTTATTGCACACATTCACGAATTATTTTTAAACGTATGAACTTCTAATTGCAATGATAATATCGCTTGTACAAAATATTTTGAAACAGCGCCTTACAGTTTTCACCAAAGCGCAATTGATATTTTTCATAGCCAGCGCCGTATTATGTATTAAATTGAAGTCATACAAAAAGCGATATCTAAAAATATTTTACCATAATGCATAGATATTTAAAAACTCCTAACTGCAATTAAAAAAAAAGGAAAGTAAGCAGATAATTTTTAATTTTTTTAATTTTTTAAATCCATTATATTATGTTTTTCTATTTTTAAACTTTTTTTTAATGATTTTTTCGAGCAGAATTTTGTATTTTTTAGTATACTATTTTTTGATTTATACTTTATTTACTTTAATAATCACTTCCCAGGCACAGTACGTTTAAAAAAATAACTCAAAAATAACTAGCACGGACACATCCTTTCCTATGCAGCGGTATAAAAAATGCACCCATTGTAAAATAATTTTAAACTTTTATTCAAATTAAATTTATAGAAAAATAAGGCTTTGAAAATTATTACAAATAATTTGCTGATTTTTGCAATGAACATTGACAAAATATAAATTTCTAAATTAGCTCTAGGTACTTTTTTTGAAGTATTTAATGAGTTTTTTATTTTTATTTGAAACAAAAAACAGATTAGATCGACTAACAAGCTTTGCCGAAATATTTACAACAGCTATTTAAAAAAAAAATAAGTTATCGATTCAATTAAAACATTTATATTAAATATATTTTTATGTTTTTTATTAATTTTTATTCAAATCAGTCTTACTATTTTTTCTAAGACTTCTTAACAAAGTAACAATTGTTTATGGTTCGATAAAACGCGACTGGCTAACAGACTCAGCAGAAATATTTACATGATCTATTATTTTTAGAATAAGTTAAATGATGTCATCATTAAAATTAGTATATAATAAGTATATTTTTTTCATTTAAATTTTTAGTTTAAATTGTTTTTTTCCCCTTTAGTTTTCTATCAAAGCCGTTATTTTGAAACAATATGGTGAATCAAATTGATTTTAAATGAACTTTGCAAAAATATTTATAAAACATATTTATAGAACAAGTAAAATGTCGATATAAATAAAACTACAGCAGTTTTCATTTTCTTAAATTCTGTTACATCCCAGATAGATAAAAAATATCTGAATTTTCATTACAAATCATTTTTTACTGCTTAAATTTTTTTTTAACGAAATTCGCCTTTATAAATATTGCAGATTAGACTATACAACTAAGCCGTAATAATATTTATAAGAGCTATTTTTAGAACAAATTTTATGTTGATATAATTAAAACTACGGTATTTACTGTGTCCTTAAATTTTGTTACATCTAACTTAAATGACAAAAAAATAAGAAGAACAAATTTAATTTAATCACTATCGACTTAATATTTTTTTAAAACTAATTAATTCATATTTTGAAAAGCTGCTATTAAAAAAATATGCTGTATCAGACTAACTAGCAAACTTAGCTTAAATATTTATAAGGTCAATTTTTAGAATAAGTTTCGTATAAAAATCAATAAAACTACGACAGTTATCAGTAATATACAAAAAAGTAATTGTAGTTTTGAGGACACAACAGTGATTACAAAAATTATGAATTTATATTTCATAATATTTAATTTTATTTTTTCCAAGGACTAGATTTTTAACTTTTTTAGTAGCCACTAGTATGAATCAATCTGGTTACCAAACTTAGTCGAGATTATTACAAGATCATTTTTTTATAAAAAGTTCAAATGATAAAACATACTATGGTAATCGTTTTCTTAGATTTCGTTATATCATATATATAGAAAAACATTGATGATTATCGAAGATACTGCTTTGAATTTAGTTTTGAAATGGAGTGAAAAGTTTCTCTTCGATAGTTTATTATCTTAATAACTATTACTTACAATCTAACATATATAAAAAATAAAAGAAAACCCTAATTTGATTTTTTCTTTTAAATCTAAGCTTTTATTCTCATTCTCATTTGCCTTTTTATATTACTAAGTATCTAGATAATTTTATTAAAAGAGTCTTATATATTATAGAAATAGGATAATCAGTTCCGAAATACGTATAATCCAAAGCAAACATCTACATGCGTAATTCGGTAAGGTAAATCGAAGTTACTTCATTTCCCAACAACATCGCAGTATAAACCCCAAAAAAGGCCAGGTGAAATTCTATATAACATTATTATAAAGATGTCCCGTTATTATTCAACCCTTGGAAATACATTTTTCCGGCGCGAGCACGTCGAAAGGGATGATTTCTTATTTTCGAATCCGTCCCACCGATTCACCTTTTAGCCCGTTAAGCACACACAGACGCAGAATTTTTCGTGACTCAATCGCGGAAACAGTCCGTAGGTTCAACGAATGCGGAGACCGCGGGCGGCCAGAAGGCAATAAATCAAGAAATAGACAGGCGACCATGCAAGGGTGTGAGTGTCCCACCCCTACGTGTGATATATGATTCTTTAATATCCGCTTAAGCGTTAAATAATATAAAACGTGCGAGACGAAGGACGAGAACCGCCCTCCGTCACTCGGGGACCATATTTTATAGGATTTGGCCACGATGTGTCACAACTTGAATGTGCATGTGTGTTTACTGATCATGTAAAAAATATTCACCGGTTTCTTTGTCTACTTTTATTGTCGAAAATAAAATTTTAACGATTCATTGAATAACACTATACTCCCCAATAAGCAAAGTTATTTGATTTTTAAACAATTTGTCGAATAGTATTGATGCGCATCAATTGATCAATTTTGGGCCTGAACTTAATACCAGTGACGCTCACGCCAAATCGTCACAGACTAGACGTTAAAGAAACAGATTATTTATATAATTATATTTGTAGTAAAATTATTCACTAGACAAAAGCGTTTCTTGAAGATTATTCAAAAGAAGCAGAGCAAAGACGGGAGAATTCCGACTAGGAAAACAATCGTCTATGTAATTAGACTACGTCGGCTAATTGTATACAGGGTCACAATCAGTAAGAGTACCGTCGGGGTTTCGTTACAGTGGCGCACTTCTAATTACGGCAGAATGTCCGGCAGAACTTGCATTCCGGATGCAATCGATATCAATACAATGCGATGCAGCTGCCGGTACGTGTACATCCACAGCTACACTATAGCGGCTACAATTAGCGGCGCGAGGCAAACGACGACAAAACAAATAATGAAATCTAAACCGAGCAACTGACACGAATATATCTATACATACATATATATAGTATATATGATATTTCAATTTAACATAACGGTGTTTTGGAAGTTGATTATACTCTGAGTGATTCCATTATGCAGGGAGATGTCTAATTAACAAATTTAACTTTAATGCAACTATTCTTGTTTTAGCACCATTAAATAAGAGACTATAACTAATTACCAACTTTATGTATAATAGATAGAGTAATCAATGGAAAGCTGACTTCTATTGTGATATAAATTCAAGCCTAATACAATTCTAATTGAGGTTTGGTAATCAAATAATATCTGAAAATTAGTAACAAAAATAATTAATAATTTTTTAGCAGAAAGAGATGACAGTTTTAATGAAAGAAAAAATATTATTTTTTATTGATTAACTCGATAAAAAAAATGTTTATATGCCTTCTACGATTTTACAATTAAAAATGTATATATAATACAAGGTATTTTCTTGCAACTAATCATATATAAATATTTTATGTTATATATAATACATAAATTCTTTATCTAACAGAGTCTATTAAAGATTAGAAATCGTGTTTCGTACATTGCAGAATAATAAAATCATATTTTAAAATATATAAAGTATACCGTATTTTTTATAAAAAATAAAAATCTCAAGATTTTGATCTCGGTACAATAATGTTTCTTCGGTTTAATAATATTATTAATAAAGTTACTTTTAATTTTAAATTCTTACTACCTTGAAGTATTCCTTTAAATAAATTTCATTAAGAATTTAAAAAAAACTTGTAAAACATGATTTTTGTATGTGCTGCTGCGCCTCGAAATTATTTGATTTCAAACTATTATTATTATATGTATATAATTTATATTATTGTTCAAATTCATTTTTATTATAACCCTAGGTTAAAAATGTATTTTATTCAGATACTACTTGCTCCCTAAACATTAAAATTTTATTTATAAACATATGATGCATTGGTTGTTTTATAAATATGTTAAATCCTAGCTTCAAATAACTTCAAATAAGGCAAATAAATACCGGTCATTAAGCTGAAGCACAAAGTAAGGCGTTAGTGAAAACTAACTGGACAAAAATATCACAGTTACGAGGTTTAATTTGTGTTTCTCACATTAAACAAAAACTAGAAAGCTGTCTAAAGTTCTACACAATGTCTGGTACAAAAATTTAAAATTACACATTTTTTTTTATTTATTTGAATGACAAAATGTACAAAAAAACTGCTATTTTCGATTTCAACACTGATCCATAAAAAAGGTTTGATTATTTTGCACGACACTGCGCATTCATTTTTCATTTTTTTTATTTTTAAATATATAGATAATTATACAGGCATACTAATTATATTAAATATACATGTTACTGGTTTTTTACCATTTTTATAATTACAAAAAGTTGATAGCTAAATTTAATAAAAATAAAAATGCTTGTGGTTATGAATTAAGGAAATATATTTAACAATTTAAGCAAAAAAACTACGCAATATTGCCTTATCTAGGTTAAAATAAATTCCATACAGTATAACAAGTGTACGTTCGTCAACAAAGCTAAGTGCAAAAACGATTTTTTTTAACAACAGACAATATTTCAAAATAATATTATTTAGTCTAACAAGTGTGCGCCTCTCGGCGAATTTTATTTACCAAATCGCTGACAAAAAAAGATTCTTTAACAATAGACGACACGTGGAGACTATTTGCATTGACTGGTGTTCATTTTTTTATGAATTTAAATGCAAGATTTTTAAATCTAACAAGTATGCTTTCCTAGTTTAATTTAATTGCAACAACGTTAACAAAAAAAAGATTTCCTATGAATAGACAATACGTAAAGATAATTCTATTCATACTAACAAGTGTACATTCCTTGACAAATTTGAATGCATGAACGCCAACAAAAGAATGAATTTTCTAACAATAGACAATAAGACCCAAAGATTTTCAACCTAACAAGGATGCTCTTTTCGTTGAATATATTTACAAAAACGCTATTAAAACACAAAAAAAATACAATTAAAAAAATATAAAAATAAGTGTCCCAAATCAGACGTACAAGTGTGCGTTCCTCGACTAATATAAATGCAATAACGCCAGCAATTTTTTTTTTAAATAGACAATACCTACAGATAATATTATAAAGTTTAACAAGATTGCAGTCCTTATTTTAAAATAAAAGTCCTTATCTAAAACGAAACAAAATATTTTTTCAAGCAATATATAATACGTAGAGATAACCGCATTTTATCTAACAAATGTATATTCCTCGACAAAAGTAAGTGCAAAAACGCTAAAAAAATTTTAACAATAGATGATACGAAAAAATAATTCAATTTAATCTAGCAAGTCCGCATTCTGCGATAAATTTAAGTAAAGAACCGCAAAAAAATATTGATGATTTAAAAGAGCAGGTACACAGAAATATCTGCATTCTATTTACTTTTAAAAAGGCGTAATTTAACAACAAAAAAAAACAAATATAGCCCTTGGTATTTTATAATCAAATACAATCTAAAAACACAAGGCAATAAATTTAATATATATAACATACATAACTATAACAATTATTGTGTTTTCATCTTACCTGAGTATTAACACAAAAATTATTTTTATTAAAATCACTAGATTTTTAAAATTCAAAAGCCCATAACGAATCTAAGAAAAAATTCATTTTCAATGTTTGCAAAAAATATTATAAAATATCAATTATAACAACCATACCGCAATAAAAACAAATCCTGTGTTCTCACACGTGTTGATATATCCCTTCTGGCGAACAACCAATTACAGGTCAGATATTTAAAAGCAAGTGATTATGACACATTTAAAATTCATAAAAAATGATTGCGTGTATTTCCTTAGCCACTGAGAGAAAACATATTTTTTTAAATAATTTAATAGCACTAATATATTAATGGCAATTAACAATTACCGCAGATAATTGCGATAAATCACAATATATCAGGAAGTTTCTGGAAAATTACAGTCCAAAGATCTAATGAAACCAACGTCTGTATATAATATTTATACATACGTTTAATGATAAAACTGACATTAAAATAAATAAAAAAACGAAAGTAGCATACACTTATGAGTAACCAATAAAATCTAAATTTATATTAATTCTAGTTACCTTTTGAGTAAAAACTTGAATTGGATACAATGTAACACGATATTCAATTAATTTATTACAATAAACATTACCTATATATTATTAATATCAAACAAACAGTTGAATTAACATCACCTTTGTGCTTCAAATTAAGGGTGGAAAGTATAATGATAAATATGATTTTAGCAATCAGTACACCTTTATGATGGAATAGTTATATTGTATAGTTCTTATTTTTAAATACAAATAATCGTATAAGTAAAATAAGTAAGTATTAAAAATTGTTCTAGTGGCAACATCCTTAAGAGAGCGGAGCACCAACTCACTTTCGACGTTCAAAAGTGGACCGTCTGGTGAGTGTCTGCCGGGAGAGGAGAGAGCAGGTGGGAAAAACCCTAACGAGTGCTCCAATTCAATTGTCCGCACTTTCAACCCTTTCCACTCTCACCCTCGCCCCGTTCGACTTCCGTCCGCCCCTAAAACATCCTCGACAGTTTCAACGTACTGCTACCGCCAGGTAACGTCGCCGCGAAACTTTCAGAAATAACAAAAGGCACCGCCGTCAATGCAATTTACTAAGTCTCGCGTTTAAGAAAACACCGAGGCACTTACGAGCGCACTTGTTCTAAGGGTACATATGCGATTGAGGAAAAACTGTAAATTCGTACGTATATGTGTAGAATAATGCATTGAAATATATCTATTTTATGTATTAATTTTTTAATTTAATTTTAAAACTTCTTACTGGGTGTTGGTTATTTTAAAATGTTCTCACCATTTGTAAAACCGCAATGATTCACAGTTTAAGAAACCAGGTGGAAAAAGCTACAATTCAGATAAATTATTACCGTATTATTTTATTGTAAAATAATTTTAAAAAATAAAATATTATTGCACTTCAAAGGATCTCCGAGAAAAAAAATCATAAACAAATAAATATGTATTTTTCATTCATTAAAAATGGTTGCAATGGTTACAAACCAGTTATATATAATTTAATAATATGTATGTTTAAATGCTTCTAAAATAATCCGTTTTTAATATAATATAATTTGCACTCACCAAATTTTTCGGCGTCCTTTTTCTGCTTACAACTGTCACGGACACATTAACTTTATCATTACACTTTTAAAGCACAAGATCAATATTTATATTAATTTTTATTATTTACACTTTTTTATTTATTTAAATATTTTTTGATACGTATAAAAACATTCGTCAATATGAAGAGGAATTTTATAACTTCTGCACATGTATGCTTATTCCACATGCAGAACAAACACAAAACTTTCTTCTCAAATATTTCTCCCCATTTTTTATTTTTATTGGCTAATAATTTTTAGCTTATTCGGAAGCCTTTCTGGTAGATCGACAGCACAGGCACGGCAAGGTGTGGTGGAAACTAGCGAAATGTCTTCAGAATCGATAGATTTCACTAAATTCTGCATCCATCCTTTAGCCGTACTCAAAAGAATATCTTTAAATTTAATTTTGCTGTTACGATTCAAATTTTGATAGACACTTAACGGATAAAACAATACGTATTGAAATTAATAACAAACAACCGTTTTTGTTTATTCCATTGTTTTTTTAAATATTTGGTAACTAGGCATTGAGGCTTGAATTATATATTTTAAGATCGGTCTTCTGTTTTTGTCACCGTTACTATTATTATGAGAAGTAGATACCATTCTAAAATCTCTTTAAATATTTTTTTCCAAATTTGGATAAGCGTTTCATCTGTAGGGGTCTTAATTTATTATTTTTGAGATTTTGGCAGACTAAATTTTATATTTTTGAGAATTTCCCGGATTGTTCCACAAAGTATTGTTTTTCGTAAAATAAATATTTTGCGAGTAAAACGCTATTATAAAAATTGTCTGGATAAACACGATGCTACTTTAATTGGTCACAAGTTATAGGGAATTTAGTAAAAATATATAATTGTTTGTCATTTTTCTCACAGAGAATTTGGTGATAACATAAATATACAATAAGCAATAAATATAACCATTTTTTTATCTGATTATTAAAATATACAGTACTTGTGGGCAATTCGATTTTTTCTTATTAAAACTTTTTGCAGAAAATAATACAAAAAATATATGTATATGTTTACGTAATACGTAACGTTGCATTCTAGGAACGTATAAACGGTGGCCATTAATCAGCAAAAGCAGAAACAAATGTTTGCGTAAGGAGGTAAACAAACAACGGGATAGAAAAAGTTGTCAGATAAGTAATTGTGCAAACGTCCCAGCAAGAAATCAAGTAAATCGAATAAATCGAACGATTGATATACCAATCATTTTGTATGATATTTGAATTACACAATATAAAAATAATTTTAGCCTTAGTCGAGAGGGATATCACAAATCCACTCAGCCATTATAAGGTGGATAATTTGAATTCAAACCCTATGTGTGTATACACGCTGAGACGTGCTGCAGCATCGGCTGGGGAGTCTTCGTATGGAGAAGTTTCTTCGACGACCGAAAACGTACGGTTAACCGAAAGATTTGATACCGACGACTCGTCGTACGAATGCCGCCCCTTCGCCACCCAAGGAACGCACACACACCCGCGTAGGAGAGACTCGGTTCGGCACACACAGAGACCCGGATAATATTATTTTAGGGAGTCCCGTCATGCACTACATTGTGCTGCGAAAGAGGAATTTCCCTCTCCGGGGAAACAAGGGTAATGACTTTTCCGAAGCGGACAAATTTGCATAGGCACGCAGTCGGAATTTCTAGCCGCCGAGTTTACGGTCAAACTTTACGTCGAAACGTTGCAATATTTTCTTCAGGCATCGGCTTAATTATATGGATCTTGCGCTGAAAAGAATCGAGGTTTCGGGCGAGGATGCCATTCGAGTGGGGTTAGCCGCCGAAGTGTGAACGGAGAGCACTCGATTCGTATAAAGAAGGTAAAGTCGTACAAGATATATTTTTGACCTAAAAATATATTTCTAATATGTATATATGATAACCGAGAAAAACCAAGAATGGTATGCAAATAATCACAGATAAGTCTAGGTAATCTGTAGAATAAATGATATTTTTTTATTTAAAACGATAAAATTACTGAGTCGCGAATCTCACTCGAAACCATTGCGGAGAGCTCAGAAAGCTGCATTATGAATCTTGATTATGTTTTACAAAGATAGATAAAACAATGCTTAGAATTAGGTAAAACAAACTTACCCAAAGAATCCATCATATATTGCAGTACAAAGTTTTAATGTATCAGTTATTATATTTTTAATATATTTTTTAAATGTAATAAATAGTGAATACAAATATGTATATTTTTTGTCAATTTTCTGTATATATAATATCTATCTATGTAATTTATATCAATTATATTAATGTCATTTTTTTTTCCAGGAACAGGAAATTTGTCAGCTGACAGCTGATTTGTGCTTAGTTTGGCTTGCCATTTCATCATTACTAAATGCCGGAATAACACTTGCAAATTGTACATATTTATTTCCAAAATCGTGGTTTAGTTCGTAAAACTTACCGCGCACTACGTCCATTTTACAGTCGACATAAACGTCGATCCATACAAGTAATTTTAATAACCATAGATCGTTTTCGCACCACACATATTCTCATTAGAGACGATGGACGACTTGGAAGCCAACATTCGCTGCGTGATTGCCGATATATGGCCCTGCTCGAAAAAGTGATCGAAAATTGGACTTTCAGATTCCGCTTTATTCGAGCCGATCGCAGCGCAGATATGCTCAAAATCATATTTAGACACTTATGACATAATCTTTCTAATAATTCCAATACCATAGCTATCACATGATTTACATATGTTTTAAATACTTCATTTTAAAGTTCTATACTTCTAATTAAATACTTTATATTACCCTCTTAATGACCTTAAAAAATGGATAATAGAACTGATTAAAATATACTTTATATGTAATTACCAGACGAAAAAAAGTGGGCATGCAGAATGCATGTAACGTACGCCCTTATATCTCACTCACTCTTGGCACTTAATATAAAACATTTTTACTTTTTTCTCTAAAATATTTTTTAACGAAAATATAATATTTTTTTTTTAATAACCGCCATTTAAAAAAACGGTAAATACAGCTGGATTAAAAAATTTTCTGAGAAACATCTCAGAAATATTTTTTGTGGAAGTAAATCTTAAAAACAAATAATTGACAAAAATTTTCAAAAAGTATTTTTTTTAATTTTTATTATACTTTAATTATAAATATTAAACAGTGTTACTTTTATTGCTTTTTGCTCTAAAATGTTGTTTAACAAAGATACGATTTTTTTTATTTTTTAGATAGCCACCATTTTGAAACAAAATGGTAGATATGGCTAGCTAACAAATATTTCTGAGATGTTTACAAGGTCTATTTTTTTGGCAAAAAAAACATGCTGATATAATAAAAGCAGCTGAAGTTATCGTGTCCTTAATTTTCGTTAAATCTCATATATAAACCTTATATGCTTAGGCAAAATATGTTTTTATAAGGAATTGAGTTAGGCTGAGTTAGGTTGTGCTAAGATTTATCGTACCCCAACCTAGCCTAGATTTTTGCTTAAAGAAAAATATAAATTTATGTACGTCTTCTCAATTTTATACCTTCAGGTACACATAAACGCGGTCACCAGGGCGGTGCAACATGTGCAATATATCCAGGCTGCATATATATGAGGGGGTCCAAATTTAAAAAATTAAATTTTGAAATTTTTATAAGAAAAAATAAATTGAATTGATTTTTTTTAGCAACTTCTTTCTATGAATTTATCAACATATAGGGGCCATAGTATAAGTTGCATTCAAAAAATTTCAAATTATTATTTTTTATAGAAACTTTAAAAAAAAAAATTTTTTAATATTTTTTTAAAAAAAATTTGAATAATAAAATATTTTGAAAAAAAAAATATTTTTCAAAAAAAAAATTTTTGAATTTAAAAAAAAAATTTTAATTACAAATTTTTAGGAAAAGTTCAAAAACAGTTATTTTAATTGCATATCCTCATAATATGCAGCTGGGTACCTTGCACCCGTCGCACCGCCCTGATGACCGCCTCCATGTGTACCTGAAGGTATAAAATTGGGAACACGGGTACATAAATATTTTTCCCTAAACAAAAATCTTTTGAGTTAGGCTATGTTAGGGTACGATAAATCGCCTTCAAGTGCACAGTTTGGTTGGCAAACAGAACGGCGCTGGACAGGGGCATAGAAAGACCTGCATCAACAGACACTATGGCCCAGTCCATGTTGGAAAGCCGGTTCAGCTGAGAGGCATGGAAGGACTACGAGTCTGATGTTATGCAAATTAAGGAAGAAGCTGTAAGACAGCAAAAACTAGCGGCCCTAACGGGATAGTCTCTTAACTGGACGAGCTGACGTGCAATATCAGAAAGATAGTATCGGCCGCCCAGAAGAGGGCTGGTGAGAGGTTTTAGCCAGTAGATCGCTGCTAGCAACGGAATCCGGCACAATCACCAGCAACCTGAATATGAATATGATTTTACTAAAACAGTCAATTAAATTCTATTTATACTGGCAAAAATATATCTTTACTAAAAAAACACATTCCCTGTAACATATACTACATATATGATACTGCATTGAAAATTATTTTGAGTCGCGTTTGAATTTTGTATACTTCTTAATAAATCTACTTATATTTGTTCTACAAAGAGATGTATATTCTACAATCTTTACGATCTACTTAACTCAGTATGTATACACAGAATATATTTCTTAGAAGCTTACACCCTTCTCTGTCCCTTGATCGTTATTTTTACGCCATTTTATCATAATAAGTATACATCAGGCAATAACCATTTTCCGGCTTATTTAATTTTATGCACCTGCATTTCATTGAAGAGATTACCAGAAATAGCCTATTTATAATATTCAGAAAAGATATATTAAGCGATCGATTCACTCGGAATGCACCACGGTCTGTTTGTCCTTTGTGGATATAGCGCAGAAATAATAATTTAATTTTCTACAACGCGATTCGGATACTGCGGAGGATACACGTTGATAACCGCAATTTCCGTCGCAAGCATTATAACGGTGTTCTAAACCGAGAGGAATATGCTTAAATAACAACCAATGATTCGCAAAATATATTATATAATATTATCCGAACGACGCCGTGAATAATAAATAGTAGGGCGTCCCCCGTCCCTTTGAGGGTTAGAATTGTGTTTGAATTATTTGTTTCTGGGAAGTTTAATATAATCGGGTGATATATTTTTATATGAAATGAAAATGTCAACGGAATGACATTAGTGTGAAAGTAATTTGCATTTTCGATAAGGTACAAGCAAAACATGCTTATATAATTTTATTTGGATTTAAAAATATTTGTTAAATGTTTGTAATTGAATTTTTAAAACAAGATTCTTTGTCTAAATATTAAACTATCTGATTTCTTAAGTGTTTGCACATTTAAAAATCATTTTAGAAAATGGAGGAGTTACTTTTTGTATTTATAGGAAATAATTGATAAAAACTCGCAGAGCAGTTTGACACCCTTATTGGATTTGAAAAAGTATTTTTTTACTTCGATTATGTATACTATTTTGTGTTTTGAAAAAAATGACATCACAGTTCAATAAAATGCTACCTGGAGAATATTATCACATATTAGCTAAAATTCGAAAAATCTAAGATTGCTCTTTTCGATATTAGTGGCCTTATATCTTATTATATATTTTGACGTTAGCTATAAATATTCATGTAAATAGTATAGAATACGTTATTACGTAAATATTGAAATATAAATTTTGCCATCGATAATCCTACACCGATAGCACAGGGAAGTTATTTGGGAGTCCCTCAAATAAATTTAAAAAAAAAACTCAAATCTATCCCGAAAATGTTTTTTTAAATATGTTATTTCAATGTTATCATATCAAAATATATTTTCAATAGTCGATATGTATTTTTACCAGTGAAAATTTAATTTATCTGGTGGGTGTTATTATGAAAATAAATGATTTTAACTTTCCATATGTTAAATATAAATTTACATACTCATCATTATTTATTTATATGTAATACAAAAATGAGTGAATATGTATTTTTCAATAATGTTATATTTTCACTAGTGAATTTATTTTCACCAGAAGATATATATTTCTATTTGCAAAATTAATTTAAATAATATGCGCTAAAGAAATTATATGCTGCTTTAAAATATCTATGAAACTCAATTTGACAGTTTCGAAACGTTCATTTGCTGTTCAAACCCAAACCTAACCTCACGAAAGCTCTTACTAAGTCAAGTGCAAAAATTAAACTTAACAAACTTTACTCTCACAGAAAAATATACGGATGAATAAGTAGAGATAAACATCTCATCCCACATATTGCTCAATAGTTTGTCTGCACTTCAATATTAAAATATAATAATTATCCTTCTGATATAATATTGTAAGTCAGAAAATATTCAAACCTAATTATGTTAAATAAGAAAGCGCAAACACAATTATCATTTCTCAGAAGTCAAAAATTTACGTCAAAGGCAATGAAATCGTGTCGGCTGTAACATCTTATTTGAGAAAAATAAAAATATATTACTACAATAAAATGTTTAATAATGCTAATAAAACAAATTTGAAATATGGAAAAATAATAAAACAATTATCGCATATTGCTCTATAGTTCGTCTGCACTTTTATATCACACAATGTTGAATTATTAATTGTTAAAATAATTTAAATAATTTATTAAAAATATGATAGCTATCCTTACCAATAATACTATGGGCTTTTGATATAAGAGAGGTGATCAAAGTATGTTTAAATCAAATTTAGGTCAATATGAGGACGCAAAAACAATTATCACTTCTCAGAAGTCAAAAATTCACGTCAAAAGCAATAAAATCATGTCGGCGCCATCGCAATGGGAACGCTCAAAAAAATGTTAATAATACTATTTAATTTTTTTACCTTAATTACATTATGCTTTTATATATAAATATAATATATACAATAAATTGTTTTTACTTTACAATGTATTATTTGATTTACAATTATTCTGTATTCTGTTTTTTTCTATATCATACCAAATCTAGATAATTTCTTTTGACATTCACTTGTCCACACATTCACAAACCATATCATGGCACGCTCACCGCATAATTTCCCATCGATGAAAAATGTTCTCGGTGCATTAAAATTATGCTAGGCACGTAAACGAATTTCGCATATATAAATTTAGAGACATACACACATATTTTGTTATTCATAAATATTTATCAACCGGCCCGCATTATTATTACATTATAAACAAATTCGGATTCTGCACGTTCCAAGATACGAGAAAAACCGATTTATATGCAAATACAAGCAAACCTCGCCGATGTGTGTGAAAATTTCCAAAAAGTGAAATAAAAAAAAATACCTGAAAATTTTCCAAGACAAACATGAGCTCTTTATTATACTTGTATGCTAAAATATGTCGAGGCAGAGAACGGGTTAAAACGCGAATTGTGCTCCAAGCGAAAAATTAACTGGAGGCAAATCGAGGGGGTCGATTGCAGTCAACTTTTCAACTTATGGCGAATCCCG
This sequence comes from Plectrocnemia conspersa, assembly GCF_051122295.1. Taxonomy (NCBI): domain Eukaryota; kingdom Metazoa; phylum Arthropoda; class Insecta; order Trichoptera; family Polycentropodidae; genus Plectrocnemia; species Plectrocnemia conspersa. The sequence goes on from NW_028277173.1 coordinate 366,735, forward strand.
AGAAATTTACCAAGAGTCGTATTATTTTATATTCATATACGAGTATTTGTGTGTATGTTTATAAATCAAATAGCAGACGGGAACGATAAAATCATATTAAAACTTGGGTAGGCGTAAGCAACTCTTTGGTGCAGTTTCAAAGACGAATTTAGAAACTTTTGCTTGAGTTTATGTATTTATTTTGCTTGAATCATATTTAAAATGATTATTAATATTAATTTTTATGTATAAATTAGCTTTTTTATGCACGCCCATTTAAATGCATTACGTCGAGCGGCGGATTTTTCCTAATGAATACAATATAAATTTTTGTCACGATTGATTTTATGTAGATATAATAAATAGAGTATTATATTTACTATATATTAGGTGTTAAATGTCTTGTTTAATATCGATAGTTAATAACATAGCCTGATAATTTAATCAGAACATTTCCTGGCATACCCTGATTGACACACATTGCCATTGCAAGGGAGCGTTTGAACAGTTGATCAAACGTTTACCTGTCGAACGTACGCGTCATACACAATTGATTATCATCACATAGGCCCACTCAATAATACGGAGAGAACTCCTCTAGGTCCAATTCCGGCTCCGTTAAAGTTGATCCTTTCAGGAGGCTCGAGGATAATCGAGTGCAACCAAGGTCTGGGGGTGCCTAAGGAAGGAGTGTTTTATTGCGGGACAGAGCTTTGCATATTGAATGCGGGCCCGCCGGCGTCGGCTTAGCATGCTAATTCATGGCTGTGTTGATTTGAACCATTAAGGGCTTGTCTGCCAATTTGTTGAAACAACTGACGGTGTTGAAACAAGGAAAGCGAGAAGGAGGATTCAGAACGGTCTTGAATATTTTCGGGTCGGATTTGTCGAGTTGAGTCTAATTAACAATTAGCTGTCTGAGATGCTTAAGAAGTCTTGCAAAAAAATACTGATAATATCATTTAAACATACGTTTATTAACTATACTATAATTATTTAATAATTAAAATAATAATATAATAACTATACTTAACCATTAAATAAATAAAAAATAACGATATAAATCGAACTGGCACCTCAGAGCTGAGATTTAACAGACAGTGCAATAACCATTAAAAATATGTTGAGAATATTGGTTTTGTGTAAATTTATTAAATAGTATTTATAAAAATATAGAGAAACAATCTTTTTGTCATTGCATTTTTGGTTGTTTTTTTTCGGAACTGATACAGGGTATACCCTTAATAAATTATATAAAAATAATAGGTAAGAAATTTATTTTTTGTGATTTAATCAATTGGACCACAGTGGATTAAATAAGAAAAAAGTTTTTGTCCGGTAAATGTTAAGAAGCTGGATGACTACTTCCATAAGCCAGTTAGTAAGTGCGGATGTCTTCACCAAACGTGTTGCTTAATTCTTCTTGAACTCATAGCGATAAATTTAAATAAAATAAACAATTTTCTACGACTATCTATTTATCAATAATTTAAAGAAATGTAAGGCCTAGTAAAATTTTCAAATTAAAAATATTTTTCGAAGATTACTACAGATTTATGTCTTACAAAGTGGCACATAATTTTGAACCTTGTTAAGTTTTAAGTAAAACACTTTTTTCACCAGTACCTTCCATACTATAAGAAAGGAATCTGTCCCTATCTACCATCACGTATTTATATATGTTTATTAATATTTGTTATATTAAAATATACGTGTGTGTGTGTGTGTTTTGATGACATATAAGATACAACATAAAAATAGGATGAAAATAAACGAAACCTACCATAAAACGGAATCAAACTTTGAATGGTGTATCGCAGACAGCTGACCGTCATTTGCAGTCAGCGCCGGTGTTGTTTATATAAGCAATTAGAGTGTCGCGGGTGTGAGTAGTGGAGGATTGTTGGAGGCTGTCGGGTGGCTGGATGCTCATCCGAACTCACCACCCTTGAATTAGGGGTTGTTTTCCACCCACCTCCGTATAACAACTGTTTGTACTCAGACCCGGACCAAAGTTACAATAATATTGTTACACCGTTTCATAGTTAAGAACGCGCCGATGTCATTTGTGACGATTTGCGACTACAATGAGCTGACACAATATCAATGAAAAAATTAATGTGCTTCATTTTTACTTGCATTATGAAGCAATGAATCTTTTTACTTGTCAGTGTGTAAGTCATTAACGCGTTGAAATATGTATTTATTATTAACGACTATACGCAAAAAATGACATTGTTTGTCAACAACAAAGGAATTCGGCCAAATTAACACCAAATATATGTGTTACATTTATCTTAAAATAATGTTATTACTTTTAAATTCAGACCTTCCAGTTTCAATATGCATATTTAAAGTAAGATTTAGTCGTCAATTTTAAGCCACCAGGAGTTTGCCAAATACTATACGATTTAAATATTTGACGACGAAAAACTATGTAAATAACGTTTGAACACCGCGTGTATGTATAAAAAATATACGTATTGTACAGTAATATTACTCATTAAATATTTATTTTTAATAATAAAACTATTTTTAATATAATTTTTATTAAATCACACAATTATTTATTAAAAAATAAAATATAATTATACACAGTGATTATAAAAATAATTCACATAAATTTCAAAATATATCAAAAATCAGTATTTATTGTTATAAAAAAAACTTGTGAATTTCATCTAGTTTAATACCGGTATTGTGGCAAAAATCATACTTTGATAATATTGGTATAACAAAATGAAATACTGAAAGCACCGATTTTTTTTCCATTTACATTTTTTATTCAAATCCGTTCATGTTATTTGTTGAAAACGATATTTTCATGGCTCAAACTTATGAAAACAACAATGCTTATATTGCTTGAAAGCAGAAGGAGAAAATAAAAAAATATTTATTGTAGGAAATTAACCTAATTAGTGTTATCAACGTATTTTTTAATTTATATGATTTACATAAGCACTTAAAATTAAAATTGAATTTATTTATTTATTTTACTTAAATTTAATATATTCATTTTTTTATATTAAAATATAAAAAATGTAAGAAATATTCGTTTACATACGACACTAATTTAATTAAGAATTTGTAAATAAATTAAGTATAATAGGAATATGCCTAAAAAATAATGTATAGTCCATCCAAGATGTTAACGCTCATCATTATTGTGTTGGAAATAAGCATGCATACATACACGGCTTTCCGCGAATTTGTTTACACTGATAGGAGAACGTTACCAATACTAAATCAGAGCTGTTTTAAGTGTAGGGTGACCATACGTTGGAAATCGAATTAAAAATTAAAATGTGTTATATTTTTATTATAAATTATTGTCATGTTGCGGTATTTTTTATTCAATAAAACAATTCTTGTAATATTCTATTGGTATTTATTTAATATAATAAATTAAACAGATATTCAACCTGGAGTGTGATTCCAAGACTATTATCATGGTTTTAAGTTAAATATGTATATAAATAATTAAAATAAGTAAGAAAAAGTAAAATTTAATTGCACTTGTAAATTCACATAGTCACCCTTATATATTTTCTCACCAATACTGTGACGATGAGTGTTCATATCTTAGACGGACTTGTACTTAAACTGAATTGGAAGAAAAATCACTGTATGCTTATAAATTATAATAATATAAAAATATTTATGAATAACTCAACTATAAAATAGTTCATTTAATAAAATATTCAGTAGTATTATATATATATATAAATAAAATTATAAATTTTAATGAACATTGTATTTACATATTAAAAAAAGGTTTACTGTATAGAATGAGAAAAATATATTATCTAGGAAGTACAAACACTAAAAACAATATTTTATAATAGTATTATATTAGCCCACTTTAATCATTTTGCAACAATATTATATATGCTAATTAAATAAGATAAAGATATTGCAAAAATTGCAAAATATGGCAATGAGAGTGTTTTAAATAAAAATAGATTCACTAGTTGTAGAAGTATGATTGATAGATTGGAATAGTTTTAGTATTTATATATAACTTGGAAAATAATATATTACCAAAGTAATTTAATAATACATAAAGATGTACGTAGATTTAATACCAAAAATAGCGACAATTTAAGAATTATTAGGTGTATGAAAACGAGTACGGCCAGGGGAATATTGTACGGAGGTGTGAATTTGTATAATAATAATAAAAATTCCTTATAAGAATAAAGAAACACCTTCGTGGATTAAAAATAAATTTAATATTAGCATTTTTAATATTATGTTGTATATGTATATGTTTTCAATAATGTTTAGTGTATAAAAAATAATCTATATTAGCTTAATAAATTAATAAAAAATAAATAAATAAATAACTGATTCACTGAAGATTTCTAGTGTCTCACTTGCTACTTAGTAGTTGTTGATTGTGTTTACCATGTTTACCATGTTGCAATGAAAGACTTACATCTTACATATAATTGTTCTAAGACGTTACTTTCAGCGTCAGACGTGTTCGCTTTAAAATTGAAATACTCTACGTTCAAATTGTTACTCTGCAAATTGTATTGCTTTGTATACAAGTAAAAAATAAAAATAATATTATTAAAAATTAAGTTTTATAGTACTTAGAGTTTAATTTAACTAAGGTAATAATGGTTTAAATTTTGTCTTAACCCATCTACCAATCTGCGTTTACATATGAGTTTTGCGTATGCGCGTATATCATATTTATAATATTATCACACCTCGTAGTGTAGCTCCTCCGTATCCTTTCAAAAATGTCTCCCTCCATATCTTATTTAAAATAAAGAGCTCATTGTCTCAGGTGTATACACGTATGTATCGAAGAGTTGCAGCCGGCACGCGTCGAAACAAACGTGCAAGGGTACATACAGCCAGAAGACTAAGAAGTAAGATCGCAGGGTGGTCTCCAACCCCGACCCTTCGCCGAGGGTGGGTTTCTCGGTCGTGATCCGAATGCAGATGGAGCAGAGCAGCGCTCCTTTATATTCATAATTCGTAAAAATATCACACCGACGCGTAATAAAACGTCAACGTATCGAAGGAGAGTGTCTATCCCCCTTGTAAATATTACGCACGATGCGCGTTTGATAATTCCCAAACATTCCCTGGGAATTCTCCGGTGGCCGCGTGCCAAATATTGGCAAAACTAGCGATAGGTGGCATGCCAAATAAGATTCCGATTTGTCAATCTTCGAATATATACCCCAATGGAAAGTTGTGTTTTGAATACTATTAAGGGTTGATATACAAAGAAAGAAAAAACATCTATAAAAGAGGTATCTCCTTATACCATTATTTTGAATATGAAAAACACAATAAATTTATTGAGATAATATTAAAAAAATATATATTATATTTAAAAGTATTATACAATCTTTAAATATAAACTAAAGCGCTCGAAAAGATTTTTTTATTATGCAAATTGGGTCAGTGCGGACCGTACGTGACAATAGACGTAATAAATTTTTGCAAGTATTATAATCATATAATAAATGTTCATGTGTATTTGAACTTACTGTAAGTACATGTAATTGGCTATTTTCACCTACTTTAAGCCCGAATTTTTGGCATTTGGTACCTACAGTAGATACGTAAGTAATGGTTTTAAACTTGAAACACAACTTAATAAATCTTGTAAGGTAATGGCTAATTTTGTTTTAGGTACACACAGCAACTATTAAAGGCAAAATGCTCCAAACGTACCGGATCATCCACGCAGTAAATAAATACAGTTTCACTGATATTGGCCAGTGGAATTATAAATCAATTGTTCGATATATTTAAACTGATCTAGTTAATTAAATTGTATTTATGTCACTGTTCACCAATTAGAAAACAAGCTAACTACACTCCTAGCAGCAAAAAGTGAAAGAGCACTACACCTCCCTCAGACTTGTCATGTGTATAAAATCAGATACACGACGCCCAAATCAACGAATATTGTTTGAGACTTACTTACTTGAACCTAATAAACTTAATAAATTTTACTTGATTTGGACACACTATTTTTTGGAAATAGATACAGCAGCCGCTTCCCCCTTCACATCTTACAAAATCCAAAGTTCAACCGCTTCAAAAATAGACATAACACTTTTCTTACTAATAATAAATATTTAAATAATAAAAAATACTTGTTATAATAAACGTACATATAGTCCATTCAAGATGTTAACGCTCGTCATCTTTGTGCTGGAAATAAGGGTGCGTGTACGCATGCATGCATACATATACAGTTTTCCGCGAATTTGTTTACACCGATAGGAGAACGTTACAATACTAAATCAGGGCTGTTTTAAGAGTAGGGTGACCATACGTTAGAAATTAGAATAAAGATTATAATGTGTATAATTTTTATTATTAATTATTGTCATGTTGTGCTATTTTGTAATCAATAAAACAATTTCTGTAATATTCTAATGGTATTTTTTGAATATTATATTAAACAGATATTCAACCTGGAGTGTGATTTCAAAACTACTTTAGTGTTTTAGAGTTAAATATGCTTATAAATAATATGAATAAGTAAGAAAGACATTTTACTATTTACTATTATATTTCTCACCAATACTATATCGATGAGCGTTTACATCTTGGAGGGACTGTACATATGTATGTACATTTATTTTAAGCATTAAATATTTTTTTAATATTTCGATATCTAATATAAATAGAAACGACTATCTTTATTTTATTTATCGAATAATATAAACTACATGAAAAAGTATTAAAAAGTAGATAAATTTATTAATACTAGAATCCACAAAAATTTAAAAAAAACATATGTTGATGAAGCTACCTGTATATAAAAGGTTGTTATCAATTTTATTATGTATTAAAAAATATGTTGCATACAAATACCAACATATTTCATTTGCCATTTAAATTTTACGTATACGAATTTGACTGAATTCATCTGGCTATAACAGAAGGAAATTTTATAAAGACAGCGAATCCGCATTTGTGCGAATACTCTGTAACACTCTTAGGTCATCGTTGTACAAAAAAAATCGCCTGGCAAATTTCTGTGAAATAAAATGCTTAAAATAATATTTAAATTTTTTTTCAATTTCATTAATGCAGTTTAATTTATTTAATAAAAAGATATATTAATTTATTTTTTTCTTAAAAAAATTCAATGAACTACAATTTTTTTTTTTTTTATAATTCATTATTTGAAACAATATGGCAGATCATTCTGGCTAACAAGCTCAAATGAAATATTTACAAAATGTATTTATATAATGAGTGTTATGTCGTAGTTGAAACTACGGCAGTTATAGTATACTTAAATACCACAAAAATCCCATGTATTGAAAAAAAATAGATTTAGTATAATTTTTCGGTCTTTATTTTTTTATCGTAAATATCGTAATAAATTCTTCTGCAATATGTGTATATTTTTTAAGAAATCCTGGTAAAATATTGTGCTAATTTATATTTTTATTGTTAGTTAAATAAATTACAATACATATACACATGTATATTTTTTACCGACTATTTATATTAATGAATTCTGAGATTAAAATAATACATATCTATGTATACAATTGTAGCTGCTCATACACAACACCAAGAAATATGTCACAGGTGCATCACGAACCAAACAGCTGTCCTGAAACATGCCGCATTCCTATTACCCCTTTCAACGCGCGGAGTGTGTATACGCGCACAACGGTATACATTACGCGGTACAAAACCGGACTATAGACACTCGACTCCATTACACATCGACGCTTGGACTAGTACTCGCCATCTGTCTGAGCTATTACATATAAGACACGTGCTCGATAATAAGCACCAACGACTTCTATAATGCTCTACTGTGTATTAATTATCTTATAGCTAAACCAAATAAATTATATACCATCTAAAATCAAGACAATATAAAAAAATGTATATCTGATAAAAACATAAAGTTGAAGAAAAAGTACAATTTTATTCAAGTGGTGTTTTATTATAATTTTTAATTTCAATTATACTTTGTTCTCTCAGATTACTTTTATTTGCTGACGAAAAGTGTGTCATAAGAACGGAAAGGGAAATTCCGGCTAAAACGACACTCGATATCTACAGGTAGGTAAATATCATCACCCTAAGAGTTCTGCCATATCGTGGAATTAACCAAAGTGCGAGGGTAAACATAAAGCCATAATATTAAATTGGCTGATTGGCAACGTTTCGTATTTTTTTCTTAGTTCAATATGAATACAAATTTCTATGTTTATATTTATTTTAATTTGTGAAATCAAGATAAAATAAGAAACTTGTTATTTAATAAGAAGCTGAAAATGTATACTACATCGCAGACGAAATTTTTTTTATTCTTTTCAAATTGAATAACAAAATAATAAATAAAACAGTTTTTATCATACAGATATCAAACATATGAGGAAGATAAATTAATTTCATAACACACCTTTATAAAATATAGTAAGCAACGTTTTAATTTTTTTTTATTTATAAAATGCTTTAAGACCGTTTTCCAGCTTCAATAACTGAACAAAAATATTGCGTTTGTGCACTTTTATTGTTTACAATCCCTAACCTTTTACTTGGACCACCGTAAAATCTCATATATAGGCAACACATAAGTTTGCAAGCCCCAGTTTGTTGCTGGGGTTGGTGTGCCGGTACTAAACCAGAATATAATAGGTAATAAAGCGGCCACGAAATATGTCGCTTTCTCCCTTTTAAGTTGCTTTCCCTTGTAGACAATGGTAAATCACCGTTTTTCCATATATTAACAGCATAAATCAAGCAAAAGGAGCAAATTTAATATTTAAACTAAGAACAATTTGATATTATAATCAGAATAGAACAATGTTATATTTAATGGTGACCGGATTATTCTACACAGCAAAAATTTACGTCACAAAAAATAAAATCATGTCGGCGCCGTCGCAGTGGGAACGCTTGGTAACGAGCGTTCTCACTGCAACGGCGCCGACATTGATAACTGCAACGGCGATTGAGAAATGATAATTGTTTTTTGCGCTCTACTATTGGTCAAAATTTGGTAAAGATGTTCCTTATTTGATTTTCACTTATTTTAAAAGGTATTTTTTTTAGGGAGGGGGGGTGTGACCATAAAAATGACATATAAATCATTTAATAAAACTAGCTGTCGGTCCATCATTATCGTGAGGTACCACAGCTAATGATTGTACGAATATTGGACCCCCAACTTTTTGGGTAAAAATCATCATCCGTTAGCCAAAGTTTTACCCACCAAAACACAAGTGACTTGAAATTTAATTTTAAAAAAAATACATTTATTTTAGAATTACCTAATATAGATATTATATATTAATCGTCGGTTTGTTAGATTTTATTACAATTAGTTTAATGACACTATTCCTCTTTAAATATTGTACTGTTAAATGTATTATTTATACAATGCCTGGTTCAACTAAATGAACTAATATAATTTATGTTAGTCTGATGAAATCTGCGAGGTCGCGTAATCATTTATTCAAAGCTACAAAAAGTGCATTTGGACCAAAAAGATCGTCGGCCACTGCGGGGGTGAAAAACACCCGTTTTAGCCCAATATGTGGCTGGAATAAATCGCTAATGGTGGTAGTTTTCCCGCCCCGCGTCGACAGATATTGCACTTTCGAGGAGGGTGCACCCCCGAAGCGCAGATAAATTGTTTTAGTCGTCCGGAAAAGCCCGGAAAAACCACTCTGGCGCTCGAATGAAAACATTCAATGGAAACATTTCCACTCTGAGCTAATGCTGGAATATTAGCGCCGAGTGACTTTGCATCAGAGTTAAATTGCCAATTAAGGATGTCTTCGTAGATATGTCGACCAGTGCAATTAGAGTGTATATAAATAAGTTATCGTTTGAATCAAATAAATGGTAATGTACTCATGCGATTAAACATAGATACATCAGACAGTTTCGATGGGCTGTCTACAATAATATAAATTCTCCCGGAGGCTCCTCAAAGGTCAAACCTGAGTCCTCTGCTCAGCAACTTATTTATTAATAACATGAATACAGCAGTTACAAATTAAAGTTTTCTATTTATGCAGATATATTTATGTATTTTTTTACCATCGTGACGCATTGGGATAACCTATTAGATTGTGATCGCGATAGTGATATTAAGTAGTAAATCGTTAGCGTATCTCAGTACTATTGAAAAGCACAGATTAAGACAGTGTTCACATATAACATCTAATACATCATAATAATCAGAATGGGAAAAGATATGTAAGAGTTTTTATAATAGTTGTTATTATATTAAATAAAAAAAATAGTTTTTAAAGGGGTATCGCATTATCTGTGATCTATTTATCACGAGTTCATCGTTAAATATTGATCTAGCAATTTGACAACACAAACGCCATTATCCTCCCTAGACCGTTTATATTTATAGGAACCTATGGATTTGTAGGTCCCTGGCCGCACTCGTCACGAAGGCTTATGCGGCCTGTCAAAGCGTCGGTTTTTGGGGTCGACTGTACGTCGATAAAATTAAAGCCCCCCCAAAGTCGGACGGCGATGGAGCCGTCAATACTGCAAAGGTCAATTTTATCCCGTCGCATGATTTATGCAACGTTAATATAGGAATTTGGATGATTTATCATACCGGTTCTAACCAACTAAATAAAAAAACCTATATAGTATTAGTACTTAAGACTATTCTTTTAGGATATATGAAGAAAAGAGTATAATATACAACGATTATGATAAATAGCTTCATATGTACAGGTCGTACGTAGACGCTTCAAATATATATCTTGAGTTACGGCAATAGATTCTTCTAAAAATCATTGTTACTTGTTCTCCATCGCGTGTCCTTGAGGTGATTGCTCGTGTGTGGAGGGAGTAGTATGAATGCGGCGTTCTTCTAAACAGCTGCTAGGTTCATGAGCATAGTTCGCGAGACTTCAGTTGCATCAACGGGAATCTTGTAGATCCTGTGATTTATTATATCCATGACCGTTTTGCAACATAGAAATATTCTCTCAATGATGGAGAGTATTTACAGTAAGAACAAAACTCGTGTTGTTTATGCGATTTTTTCTGGTCGTCACGCTATTGTCTTGTTTCCTTGGTCATAGTAAATTAACGTCAGTTTTGAAAATAAGACCTTTTCAAACGTGAGCATTTGTGTGTAGTATAGATAAAATCCTGTCCAGCAAAAATCGAAAAAAAATTATAGATAAAAAGTGTATTTTTTTTATAAAATTATTGATTTTATTCTATTTAAATTTCTATTATTACACATTTTTTTATTTAAGATTTTAATTATGAAGCAACGATTTTTTTATTTTTTTAATACCTTGCTCGACTAAAGAGCTAGTACTTGACTTGAATAAGATTTTTACGTAATATATATATATATTTATTAATTTCATTAAGTAATTAAAAACGTTAGAAACGGATAATCAGCATTTAGACCGGCGGAATATAATTTTATACACCAACCGTTGTGACACCGTATATGTATATGCTTTGTGCCTTGGTTTTGTTCTATTCAAGTATTTCCTATTTCACACACTCGCATTACAATGCACACAATATTTTCGCATTCCCGTCTTGTGGTCACTACGCAGTGTGGTGGTGGTGGGCGCACGTGTCGGTGGTGCACGCCAAATGCATTTGTTGCACCCTCGAACAATATTGTAATTTATTGAAATCAGTATGCGGCCGCCATGTGAACGCCGCCATTTTCAGCGTTATGCGCTCTACGACCGCGGAATCGCTGATTATGTGTGTTGCCAGGTTGTCACACTTCGACGCTACGCCACACTATGCTTGCAGGGCTGTCCCTCTATGCCATGAATATTTGAGGAATTTATATATTTATAATTTGTATCTACAGCACTCACGTTTAAAAATATTTCACTGTTGTTTTATTTAAAAATAGTAAAACAACGAAAAGGCTGCCTTCATGAATATTTAAAATATCTTGGACATCATAGAAAAAATAAAATTTAACACAAATTAGTTGTTGCATTTAAATAATCTACCATTCTCTTTTTGTGATGTACACAGAGATATTTATATTCATACTTTGTATGTATTTTTATATGAATGTGAAAATTTAAAACCATTGGTCGATCCTACGTGTCTTTGCGACGGGAGGCAAGGTCAGTTTTTCTAGAGCAGTATGTACAAGCGCACAGCTTTTTTAGCACGAAATTTTAGTTTTTAAGCACTGAAAATAAACTTTTAATCACATTTAAGTGCAATATATAAATAAATAACTTAAACTCGATTGGAATGCACTAGGTTTAAAACAATGTTGTGCAACAGGCTCCGCAGCTAAGAGACGCAATTGAAGTGCTCCATTTCTGCATTTTATATATACTATTGAACGACTATAGAATATAGTCGTACAAGATACAAACCACAAGAAAAGTTTAAGCGAAATAACCTTAGTACTATATCTGGGTACTTTGAATATCATTTAATATCGGGGAACATTGTAAATCTTAAAAAACGTCAGAAGCTATGCGGTGATTAACGCTTGATTTTTATAAAACTCAACATTAATAAATCTATAATTAATAGTTCATTAAAAAATTGTTGTGTTATTAAAATAATATGAAAGATATTACTGAATTTATACGAAAGAGATGGAAGGAATTCGGTAACAAAGTGAAAATTCTCGACCCTCCCCCACAGTAGATAGACGGCGACAACCCGTTGCTCTTTTGGGCGCAATATTTGCTTATAATAAATAAAACAGCAACCGAACGGCTGGCGTGTGTTTGCACAACCGCCTTGATCCGGAAACTCTTCTCGCGAAAATCAAAATCACTTTCCATAAACATTTTTCTCAATGTAAACACGCCGGGTATTGAATATGTTTCCCTTCGCCGGGTGGAAAACGCTGTGGGGTCAGGGTAGCGTAACATGCGAGGGATACTATCGCGGATACGAATCCCTATGTATCCCTGTGTATGCGCGAGCAGACACTGTTTCAAATCGGTTTTGGGTCTCTCATGATCCGAGCAATTCAACTCGGTTTTGAATTCCAATTGTTGCGTGCCAACATTCTAATTATGAATCGATTCAAACTTAATCTCGACAGTTTACCATTAACCTTTTACCTGCCAGTAAATGAATATTATATAAATATATATCGAATCAGTATCGAAACACCAAATACCAAAATAAACGAACTTCACAAAAAAATGCGACGCACTCTAGTTTTCATATAAGCATTAAAAGATAATAAATGTGAGCTTTTTTAACGTTTTGTTTTGTTTAACAAATAAATTCTGTGAATTTCGGTCACAGTATAGACGGCCAATAAACATTTTATTCGCAATTTTTTATTTTGAAGGCTAAAAGTATTTTTTATTTTTGTTGGGAAGAAACACAGCACTAGTCACTCTGATATATTGAAAAAGAAAACGACTACATGTGTTGCTGAAGTATACAAATTGTTTCAATCTAAGATTTTTTAATTTTAATCGAGATAGTATGAAAAAATATTTAATGATTATTTGAATTATCATATAGTTTAAAATCAGGCAAATAATTCGAATATACCTAAATTTATTATTTATACGCGTTATGTAAATTCAATTAAACAAAATCTTTTTAACACTTTGCTTAGATAATAGCTTATATCAATTTTAAACACAATTATCAACTATGCATATTTTAATACGTTGTGTTGCGATTGATTTGTTAGACGGGCCTGTCTTAGAGAATCACAATCACATCCTTTATTCTTGATGTCGCGACCAGAACGTAATTCAGCTTTTTAAAAATCTATAAGAGAGCTTAAAAATATGTATGATAGTGCACATTTATTGTAGATGAACACAATAATATTTTTTTTTATTTTAAAATATATTTTAGTATATTTTTTGCCTATTCAGATGCATTAAGAATATTCGTCAAGTGATAATGCTCAAATTTTTAATAAGAATTAAATAATTAAATTAATTTTTACTAGACAAATATATAGCTGTATAAGATATAACATATTGTATTACATTAAGATATAAGATGAAAGACAATTATACCATGCGTCTATGTGTACCCATATAATTGATATAGATTTGGCCCAACCTAAGTTTGATCTTATTATCGGAAGGAAAAATCCCGTGAGTGTCGAGATAGACGAATGGGTATTTTTTTGCTCGTAAGTTCCATCCATCGAACCCACTTCACATAAAATTACATTCGTCCGAATATTTATTAGGCCGGTCCCCTCGTTACGCACATCGTAACCTCCCCGACCACCCGAACTGGTAGTGGAATCCGGTTTTTCCTATAAACACGATAATTCCTCCAACGGAACTTGTACAAATATGTTATTTTTGCTTCAGAGAAGCCATAAAGTTACCCCGAAGGTACCGACAAGTCTGAGAATCCGGGAGGAAACTTTGCATAATTCATAAATTCGCGTTTAAATTATTTCAATGCAGTCGAAATGTGTTTTTGGTTCGGTTGTAAAGTATTTGATCGGCGCCAAATATTAAACTATATTTAAAATAATAAAAGTCTGAAAAATTGTTACATACTTTTGTTTTATAAACATATTCAAAGAAGCTATTTTGTATTTATAATATAAGTTTAATATTAGTGTAATACTAATAATATATTTACAGCAGACTGAAGTGTTGTCAGTAACGAATTCCGTATGGAAGTGTAGACATGAGCGCTAAGTATCTACTTTAATGCGCTTGCTCAGCCTGATAAAAATTTTATGCGCGCATACTTTTTGCTGCGATGACCGATTATGAAGTTTTGGGGGTATAATTGGATTTATTATAATCCGCCTGTTTTCTTACTAAAACCTTTTTTATGCTATGCGGCAAAATATTAACTTGTCGTTTTGAATGACAATGTCTTTTGTAAATATATGTTACAGTCAAGTTATATATTCAGTAGTAAAAACATAATTTCACAACTGTTTTAGTTGTAAAATTAAATTTATATATACACATATTAATTCAAATCATATTAATATATATTTTCACCGGTAGATATAAATTTCTACTATTAAAAATATAATTTCCTAAATCACAATTTTTGACAAAAGCAATTTTTACTTCGATCGTCTGGTCTGTTTGTTACTTAAGTTGCAAGAATTTAATTTTCAAGATGAGTTAGTGTTTCTACAACAAAGAGCAACAGCACAAAAAGTTCATTATAAATCATTGAATAAAAAGATAAAATGTCGTCCTGATTCTGAATCAGAAAGTATCTAATTATCCTTTAAAAAAATCTAGCCCAAAAATGTTATTTAAATGTCATTTCAGTAAAAGTATATCAGAATACATTTTTAGTGTTTTATCTGGCAGTTGCTAGTTATAATTCCAAATTTACTCTGTAATATATACATTTAGGTATATTTCACTATAGGGTCCAAATAGATTTTCACCAGTAGATAAATATTTCAACTAGCGAAAACATAATTTAACTGATATGTACCATTGAAATAATATGCTTCTCTAAGACAGTGCCAGCCTAAATTTTAAGTTTTTAAAACTGCGGCAGCGAATCTTAAAAACTATTAATTGACAAAAATAAAAAAAAAAGGATTTTTTTTAAATTTTATTTTGCTTTAATTTTAAATATAAAACAGTTTTACTCTCTTTGCTTTTTTCTCTAAAATGTTTTTTAACGAAGATACGATTTTTTTGATTTTTTAGATAATCACCATTTTGAAACAAAATGGTAGATATGGCTGGCTAACAAATATATTTGAGATGTTTACAAGGTCTATTTTTTGGCAAAAAAATTATTCTGTAATAATTAAAGCAACATAAGTTATCGTGTCCTTAATTTTTAGTAAATTCCAACTATAAACCTATTATTTTTAAGCAAAATATGTTTTTATAAAGATTTGAGTTAGGCTGAGTTAGGTTGTGCTACGATTTATCGTACCCCAACCTAGCCTAGAATTATGTTTAGGAAAAATATAAATTTATGTATGTGTTCTCAATTTTATACGTTCAGATACAAATGGACGCGATCACTTGGCCAGTTCAACATGTGCAAGGTACCCAGGCTGCATAATATGAGGGGCTCCAAATTATTTTTTTATTTTTTGAAATTTTTATAAAAATTAACTTATTTCTATGAATTTATTTGCATATATAGGCAGTTACAAGAGCGGTTCAACAAGTGCAAGGTACCCAGGTTTTATAGTATAAGAAGTTGCAGTTTTTTTCAAAAGTTTAAAAAATAAATAATTTTTTTTTTTTTAACAAAAAATATTTTCTAAAAAAAAATATTTTTATTTAAAAACAATATTTTTATTTAAATAAAATATTTTTTTTAAAAAAAAAACAAATTTAAACAAAAAAAAATTTTCAAAAAAAATTTTTGAAAAACCACAATTTTTTGTTTTTAATTTAAAAAAAATTTAGATAAAAAAAATTATGAAAGGTTAAAAAACATTTATTTTAATTAGACCCTCTCATAATATGCAGCCTGGGTACCTTGGACCCGTTGCACCACCCTGGTAACCGTCTCCATGTGTACCTGAAAGTACAAAAAAATTGAGAACGCGTGTACTTAATATTTTCCCCTAAACAAAAATCTTTTAAGTTAGGCTATGTTAGGGTACGATAAATCGTAGCATAACCTAACTCAATTCCTTATAAAATAAAATGCAGATCTTATCATTAAGTCTTGCTTATGCGACCTTTATGTTCAGTTGCGCGATTTCGGTCTTTATTTGCCGTTAATTTTTTTTTATTCAATCACTTATTTTAAAAACTATTTATGAAAAAATATTTTCATGAATATGACCAACTTCTCTTTGCTACAGCAGAAAACATATTTTATTTAAAAAGATCATATAAACAGACTTTAATCTGTATAAGAAGTTACTGTATATATATGTGTGTAAACGAAAGTACAGAAGTTTTGAATATTTTTTTAATAAAATACAAATATTTTATTAACTTGTACATTCTTATACTTTTACACACGAAACCAGGGGGCATATGCAACATTGTCACGTTCTCAGTTTTGATGCATAATCCGCGAGCTCCCCATGAAACTCAAAATCCACGGATTCCTTTTTGTTGGATACGAAACAAGAACAAGTTTTGTCAGCGCACTTTTATTTTGTTATATGCATCATGCATGCATGTGCTATATGGAGCCGAAGAAATGCACTTTCGATGCATTTACCTGCGTTCGCAGGAAACAACTGTACGTTTGCAGCTACTGCTTCCAAACAACTTAGTCTGGGAGCACGCTTCGTAAAACTCGAATCGGATTCCATAGAATATATTCGGACGTTGAACCCTCGATGCGTCTAAATCCCCGGGCCTTTGAGAAATTTGATACTAAGTATTAATATAAAAGAAGAAATTGCGGAGTAGTTAACTCTCATGTTTCTCTTATGTTTCTAGCTGCATTAGTATCAACTTAAAGTAACCACTCAATTTATATTGACAATGTATATATACAAACATAAATATCACAGATTGAACCTAATGGCAACTACAATAAATAACTAAAATAATTAATGTACCTTTGACAAGAAGATTAAAAGGTTATGTATAATAGATTAATCCGTATTATTGTTAATATTATTGTCCATTATATGCAGATACGGTATTTTTATCCACCCTATATGTATAAGGGTCTACACGTGGAGATTAAATAATTGCGAATGTGCTTCCCGTTCCGGAATGCGGCGCCAATAAAAGGCACTCTGCGAATTTCCGTCCTCCCGTCTGTGACGAGTTTTCCAACTCCATATTGTCCTGCTAAACTTTTAGGGTAAGACAAATGCGGGGTCGCGTTATGAGGGAGCAGATGTTAATACCAATATTTGACGTTTTGACGACACTGCTGTCTCAGTTTCCTACAATTTGACTCAATTTGCTTTAAATAAATAATTGATAGTGCCACAGAAAAATACTGCATTAAATGATTTAGGCATTTTTTTAAATAAATTATTAATATATTTTTCACACTATTTAAATACTCAAAAATTGTTTTTAATTATATTTGTATATTAAAATTATTTAAAAATATAAAACATGGTATAAACAAGTTAAGTTAAGCGCTCTAGATAGCAATACAATTTATTATATCTGTAAAATCAATTTTTAGACTTTTAATACACAAAAATCTAAAATTATTTTAAAACGTACGAAACACGATGCCCGTCATTGATTTTTATAGAATTTACATTTGAGTCGTTTTAATAATAAAGCTCACTAGTAACACATTTCAAAGGCCTTCAAACTATGGAACGCATTTTTTCGTAAGATTCTACTCTCTATAAAAGGTCAAAAAAAATTTCATTTTTAAATAAAAAATATTGACTCAAGAGAATTTCCACTTCCTCTCAAACCTAATTTTAAGGTATTTATTCAAAATGTTTCTAGTCAATTTATTTTTACTTAGATAATAAAAAACTTCACCGCTAATAAGGATTTTATATAAATGAAACAGAATTTATATACCTGTGACCACTTTTCGTTACGAATTTGATTTACTCCCTCTGCAAAGATTTTTCACATCAAATTTCAGATTCTCTGTCAAGTTTTAATTTATCTCATATCGCAATTTCCAAAAGGCAACATGTGTACACACCCTCGATTCAGTCAGACGATAGAGCAGTGTTGGAAAACTTTGTATGTTGCATGAATCACATCTGAGTTTGAGTTTTAAAGCAAGATAAATTATTTCTTCTGCTTCGACTTGGGTCAGATAAGTCATCATCTGCAAATCTTAACACACACCAAACTGGAAGAGAGTTATAAAGACAAGATTTTAACGCTCAGCGAGCCAGATAAAAGCATTTCGCGGGCCATAGGTTGCCCACGCCTGCGATAGAGGGTTCGGCGGGCAAACGTCGGTTGACAGAACCACCCGCAGTCGGGTAGCTGTCACCGCTCGGCGGTAGAACGGGGAAGAACTGGGGGAGTGGTGGCGCAGAGCTCTGCGGTGCGAAACTTTTCTATAAAAGTTTATCTGTCGGCGGGATCTTGTTATACAACCCGTGGAATGTTTATCAGAAATGCGTGTTAAAGTTTCGGCCGGTGTTTTTCGTTTTCGGCGCCCCCGCCACTCGGCCGCCCGGTTCGTTTCGGCCGTCGCCCCCGGCGGTCCGGCGTAATGGCAACACTATATTCCCGGCGAGAACGCACACCGGCGACACTGCTGCCCCAATAATAACAACGTCGTAAATCAACGGGGGTCGATTCACTCTCGCTGGCTGGCTGCTACGCGCTTTTACGGCGGTTATATAAATATATTACGATCCTATATACATTCAATTTAACAGATTTATTACGAGAAGGAGGACCATATTTACAACTCTGTGTTTTTCACTAAAAGTTAACCTTTTTCACTTTAAGTAATGTTATGTTCTTATTTTTCCCCAATTATGTATTTCCAGGTGTAATCTCGGGAATGCGGAATGCAAACGGTAGATGGAATTGTTATTACAATAAAAAATATATTTTTTAGTGGCTACTTATATTATATATTAACCAAACACAATAATTTAAAGAATTTTAATACGTTATGTATGTCTTAAGAATAAATAATAAATTAAATTTACCTCTATTCAAAAAAATAAATAAAATAATCAGATAAAAATTTTCACCGTAAAATACTAATATTCTTGAGTACACAAAATATATTTTTTTTATTTAAAAAAACAATTATTTGGGCATCACAAATGTACATTTTAAAGGACTTTTAAGAGTTAAAGCAAGTGGAATCGTAAAGTCTAGACAAATTTAAATTTTATGACCAGATAAGAGATTTATGATTCATTTCATAACGGTTACATATAGTAATTGAATTGTTCTTAGATTTTTTAAATATAATTAATATGTTAAAAGTTTGTTTACTATCTAATAATAAATATGTATATAAGTTTCATAACTTTATTTACTTAAATATCACTATCAATAACAAACGTGAATTACAATTGAACAAATGTAAAGAATCTTCAACAGTTCAAGAGTTATTATAAAATATGAAAATTTTTTAATGATCTATTTTTTTACTGCATTGTGGGGTGGTTATCTACTTACAATGTACTTAATTTTTTTTGTTTTTACTACAGTAGCCTCTCATCTTATTTCTTTAAGAAAAGAATAAATCGTGATTTCAACTAGTAGATGATGATTGGATACAAGATTTAATGTTACTGACTGACATAATGAAACATTTGCAATTTTTAAAGTCAGTACTACAGGAAAAAAAGAAATTATTTCTGAATTACAATAGTTCTAACGATATTCAGCTTTTAGTGCGATTTCATAATAAGACAATTTAATAATTTCACCCGTTTAAAAATCAGATCTCTTAGATCAAAGATAAAAAAATTTAGAAAAGTTAAAATAATTATTAGCAGATTTCAGTCGTAGGCTTGAAAATCTGAAGAATTTAGATCATACTATTTTATTCTTAATTAATCCATTTAAATGGACTTAATTAGCCATAAATTTCCGATTTTTCATTTAGTAATCTTTGAAACGACAGCTAGAGAATTAGATTTACTAAAAATTCAAGAAAAACTCGCCTTGAAAATATATCACAATACATCTGCATCTCCTATTGAGTTTTTCAAACTTATTTCAAAATCAAAGTATCCCATCTTATAAAAAGCTGTTTGCCGACGTATTTAGATTTTTGATACAACCTATTTCTGTGAATTCCTGTACTTGTCTCCTTATAAATTTATCAAATCAAAGCATCATGCACTACTCACGAATCAACACCTTACGAAGTTGCTGCGTATAGTCCTAATAAATTACGTGCCAGACTTCAAACACCTGGTAAAATGTACGATAATGATGAGATAGCCAGCATAAATAGTTTTTACGATATTTAACAATTTTTACAAAACCTAAATCACATTAAATAAGGCGAGCGTCAAAAACCTGATAATGTTTATAAACTCTAAGCTTATACTCACTTAGCATATCCCAAAACTTATGTATAAAAGACTTGTTTTAATTGATGCTGACCGATATTTAGCTGATAAAAAAATATATTGTAACCATATAAACAGCTAATAGTATACGCTTGCTCGGTGTGGAGTAGCACCTTTACTTATTTTTTAATAAATTCCAAGGTAATCAAAATATAGCAATATAAATAATATATAGCATATATCGTTTTATACTAACCCTAAAAAAAATTTTAATTTTGCGATAATCATACTTAAAAATACTATTAAAATAAACGCAAGATCATATTAATCCAATAATTTCTAGAATATGTAACTAAGACAATACCAAACTAAATTTAACTATAAACATAAAATGTTTGCTTCAAAAGCAAGATTTTATTAAATAGCTATAAATAGTCTTAAGCTTAAAAATTTAAATAAATAATTTCTCTTCTAAGCTAAAAAAATATTATAAAATAGCAATTTGTATTAAAAGTATTTTTAATTATGTTATAAGCTTTTATATTTTTAATATTATAAAAAAACAGTGCTAAACAAAAATAAATATATGAAGTATCACTTTGTTAATTAACGTAAATTTATTTTTCATAGTGAACCCTTTTAGATAAGAATAAATTTAATTTATGCTTCTATGATATTTTATATTATAAAAAAAAACTATTTTCAATAGTTTTTACATCCACCGGCTAGAAACCAAAGGTTTTCACGGTCGGATAATTTTATGCAAATAGTTATTCATCATTAGCATATATTGATAATTAATATTTATGAACGGCGCTTTCATTAAAATTTCTCGGTATTTCAACCGTACACGTGCGTGTATAAAAACGTTTAGTTGCTATAATATTAAATTTATCACTTTTCCAGAATACGTACGTTTAATATTGGTTTTAGATTTAAATAATTACATGTGTATAAGTACCATGCACCTGTCTTAAAATAAAGTACGAACAATATGAATAATGCTTTCATAAGTCGCATCGTTATTACATTTGCATATTTCGCTAGAGCTCAAGATAGTTGTTTTTGTTTTCGGAGCGCTTGTAAAAATATCGTTAACCCTTTTCACTTAGTAGATGTTGATAGAACATTGCTTAATAAATTAAATAAAATAATAATTAATAAAACAGACTTCACTGATCTACAGACTTTTTTAAATTCAGTCTAATGTACCAATATTTACTTATTAGTTTTCTATTATATGTATCCCGTTGTAACGCATTAGACTAACTCCTGTCATGTTGCAACGAAATATTTACAATTATATTTATATATTATTTACAAGTCGAGTGGGTTCGCTACAAAACTGAAACGCTCTACGTTTTTATTACAATATAATTTGTATTGTTTTGTATGAACGTTGTGATTGGGCAATTATTTCATTTTAATTAAAAAAAATTAAAAGTATACCCTGTTATAAAGCATAAGGATCAAGTCGTTTTGCAACAAATGACTTACAAAAAATATCATGTAGACAAATGAATTTTAAATTTAAATTTTAAACAGTTTATTTATTAAATATTTTGGCACGCCAAAAATTCTGCACCCAAAATTTGATAAATAAATTTTATACACAAAGTGATGTATGTAGTTTAAAAAAATAACGAAATTTTTATAATAATACACTCTTTCTAATATTTACATTTGACATAATAAGATTAAGCCCAATAAGAGATGGAGAATACGTGGAGAAAAGATCAAAACCACTCTTGCACGTATATTTTCGCTTACTTTTTTTTCCCGGTGGAAGAAGTGCAAGAGCCCTTCCGTTCTCACCTTTCCCCTCGGTCCGTGTAACGGCATTTTCGCAGTTCTTCCTTTGTTAATTCACATGCTTGTCGAGGGGGGCGCCCACCGGGGGCGAGAATTGGGAGAATTGCGGGGGGCGCCCGCCCTTGAGAAGTCGGCTTCTGTATCATCACCCATGCGATGACATGGGTTGAAAGTCAAATCCGTCCCACGCAGCTTTTTTTCACCGCCGAATTTATTTTCACCCTTCTCATGGGCATCGGGATATAAAATTTCACGTGAAAAATATTTTTATTTGAGGAAAAGTCACAGAAAAGTAGTTATTCTTAGTATAATAGACTGCTAGAATTACTAAAAATACACGTGGTATTTTTTGTTGGTTTATATAATATAACTATTTTATTTTTTTGAAAAATTAATAATAAATATTAATTTTTCTTTCGCCTTCTACAAGCAAAGGGGTAACAAAAAAGTACCATTATCGGGTGGCGGTGTCAAATTCTCAAGTCCAGGTATATTAATGGTTGCAGTAGAGGGTTGACTCTAAATTAAAGTAGTCTGCAGTGGGATGTGAAATTTAAATAAATACTGATTGGCACCATAAATCTACATCTAACACTCTCTAACTTATAGATTATACAAACACCTGCATAATAACTTGGACAACCATTTAGACCAAATTGTCAAACTTTATCTATATTAAAACAATATATCCTTTCATTAACAAACCTATTGTGGTTGTTTACTTATTAAAAAAAATATATATATTGTTGATTAACACATATTGCATAATAAACAATAAATAATGCTTATTCATAAAAAAGTTTTTATTTGTTCTCAAAATCCAGTCACGCTTAATATATACGTTCTAAATAATATAATACCTCTTAAGGGTTAGTTTGTATAGAACTTTTTGTAATTGCTGCTTTCTACTTTGCATAAATATTTGATCGCATATTTAAAAACAAATAGTTTTATTTAAATGGTTGAGTATTACACTAATTTTAAAAAATAAATGTAACTAGAAGAGAAAAATTATAGTAACAGTAATTTTTTTTTATTTTAAAAATATTATTAAATACGATTTTTTTTATTACACATCATGATTGACGGAATTACCCAATGCGTCACTGTGTTATTTATTAAAAAAAATAGTATATGATATAACCACACCCTTTTAAAGAATCACACCGATGTTCTGGTCGCAACGTTCAAGAATTAAGGATGCAATCGCAACATTTTAATGCCACCTGTCAGCAATTTCAAAAACCGATACAATTAATACCTGCTGCATATTATTTTACTTATATAGATATCAATATAATTGATTAAAAATACTTTAAATAGTAAGGTTATCTTTGTTTAATATTTAATAAAATTTATATACTTTTTTCATTATGTTTTTTTATTAACATATAAAATAAGAAACGAATTAAAAAACAAAACGTTTTGCAAAAAGTGTCGCAAAAAATAAACCCTATTTTATTATATTATTAAAAAAATCGATAGCGTCATAGGTCAATGAAATTCACGCTAAATACCAGATAGGGAACCAAAAAAAATATTTCTACTGCCCTCTGATGTTTTAAAATGCCATACAGTATCATTTTTTTTTGATCCTGTTTGCCACCAGATTATTCCTATGATCTCAATTGAAACATTTTATTTATAAAAACTTTTATTAAAAATCTCGGAATCACTTTCAAGAAAAAATTGAGATTCTCTCTACACGTAAACGACGTCTGCAATAAAACTGACAAGATGCTCGGCTTTGATTTGATTTGCGGAACGCATTTCACATTCACGATCTGACTTATATTTTATAACACTCCATAATTTAGTGTCTAATAATAATAACCAAATACTTTTACCCAAAAGAAAAAGAGATATCTTAAGCTATAAAGATTTGCGTTAAATATATAAATAAATATAAATATAAAAAAACATCTAAAATCATTGACTTCTGTTAATGCTTTTGAGTTAAAACTACATTAAGCTAAAGAATTTTGACATGAAGCCTTTCCACTTTAATCGTCAGATTTTGGTCCAGCCCAGTAATAACCATCAAACAGCTAGGATTTAACTTGAGCTTTAAGACAACCAATGCACTTTGCGACACAATGTCAAGTAACGTTTTTTAAGAATCATATATGTGCATAAAGCATTGCTAATATAGCTACAATATAAATAAATAAAAATATCTTTTAATAATAAATATCAATACGAATACACCTGAATCTTTCATAGACATAAAAAATATATTTGACAGCAATATAGGGTTCTTTTCACCTAAAACGTCAACTCTGCTCCGTTGGTCATTACTCCACGTGGTTGAAGCGCGTGTGTATAGTAAGGAGGGCCACAAAAAAAACAATATTGCCGTGGCGGCGGATCCTCGCAGCTTTCGTCGAATTCAATAAATCGAACGAGGGAAACGAGCTTTGACAGCACAGAGACGTGCTTCTCGCATGGGACGAATCGATACTTAAAAGTGCTAGGGAACTAATTTCGACAGACGCCGAATCCGACCTGGCTGAGGGTCGGATTAAAAATCTGATCGAGTTAACGGCAAAATTAATGGGATTTAAAATTGCAGTGTAAATTAAATAAATTATTTTAGACATACTTTATTAAGTGGTATTTTAAATATTGCAACAACAGAAAGAAATGTTTTTTTTTATTTTAAGATTCGTCTTATTTACTAGTCTTGATATGCTTACTGTTTAATACAAATTTTGCAGAAAAAAAATATTAATACATAAAAGGTTGAGAACTCCTGATATATGCTATAAATCAATTAGCTTTCGGTGTAAAGGATCAGTATAAAAAAAATCGTTAAAAAGCACTTAAACCATAGCTGAACCAAAAAATAAATTGCGAGCATTCCCACTGCGACGGCCCCGACACAATTTTATTGCTTTTGACGCGAATTTTTGACTTCTGAGAAATAATAATCCAAGAATTTCTAGCGTTTCTAGATTTTCCCATGGGATCATTAATATTTTTTTAATATTTCAATATTATTAAAGTTCATAAAATGACATGTATTTTTCTGGCCAAATTCAAAACATAGCCTAACCTAACCTAACCTAACCTAAATTTAAGTTTCAAATTGATCCAAGTAATGTAAAATATTTTTTAATTATAATGTGAAAGACGTAAAACTTTAATAATAAAGTAGATGTTAAATAAAAGGATCAATGCTAAGCACCCACTATATAAAAAAATATTGGAAATCTACTTCAAACCTAATACTTTAACACCAAGTTTTTTCCCCGCTCGTTATCTATGATAATTAGATAAACGCTTGTTGCTCCTGTAATCTCCAAATCCCCCGAGAAACTAATTTCTTTCTGCGTGTGGAAAATCTGGAAACCTTTTAAATATATTAATAGAAGGGAGAAGAGTCTCCCACCCGAGGAGAGGACTTGTAGACCGCGGCATGTTGGCGCGGTCATGTTTAACCGAGCAACGAGCTTCGTCCTGTCGGCCAACAAGGAAAAATTGCTTTTTTCCTTCACCTCCTCCTTCCTGTCTTGCTCTGTCTCCTTCCCGCCGCATTCTCATTCGGAATGGAATAGATATTAAAAAGTTTCCTATCTCCGCGCGGACTCTTTCCCTCCCCTAAGGCCACCCCACGACGACGACCAACTCGGATGGGCTAATTTGAATTTACAAGTTTTGCTCCTCGAACAAAAAAAATACGAGAAATACACATTCAAGTATTTCTTCTTTGCCGGTTTCGCAAGTTTCCTACTCCGGTTTAGTTGCAGTGGCTCTCCCTTCTCCGTCTTACGGACACAAAAGGTATGGAAGTAAAAACCGCTTGCCCTCTTTTACATTAATTCCCTTTGTCAGTGCACTTCTTTCTCTCTCACTTTCTCTCTTTCTCTCTTGTCTGCAACTTGTCTAATTGCAAAAGTGAAATTCTCACCTAAACACACACACAGATAAAATAAGCAAGATCCTTAATGTAAATTTGTGCATACAACGGAGGATTAGAATCGATTGCTATATATACTTTTAACGCCGGAAAAAAGGGTTAAGTATCAAAGTTTAAATACTAGCAGCATTTCTTAAAATAATGTATATAATACTATAGCATTAAATTCCTAATTTAATTTGCTCCTCGTGTCCTAACACTGAACATATCAACGTTCGAAGATGCTGGATGATTGCTTTCATAAGTAATTTATAAAATACACTGAGAAACAGAAAAGAATAATAACCAAACTTTTTATATAAGGGTAATAAAAAAATATTTTAAGATTTTCTTAATCATGAAAAATACTTTAATGTTAAGTAGTTACATGGATTTTTAAAGTAAAACTCATATACTATACCAAAAACACGTATTTAATAAATTTATTCAAAATACAGAGAAAACTTATACGCCTTCTAAAACATATTTCTAATATTTTAAGTAAAATTTAGTTAAATTGGTTATTTTCATTCTGTTATTAAAAAATATTTAGTGCTAATACAAATCTGCAAAATAAAATGACTTCTGACTTAAAGGTTTTTAACACTTGCAAACGTTTATCATACAACCAAAGAGGTTTAACTCTTTGTATGCTATGGTGTTTTAAAACCTCTTATTTTTTACTTATGCATTGGCTATACATTATTATGATTGAAGTATCTTAAAAAAATATGATATTGTTATACTAATGGAGTGATAAATTTACAAGCTAACGCCAACAACGATATATCGTTGTTTAGCACCCAAAGGTCTATTCATGTTTATTTCATGCATTTTCGGCGTTGCGTTGACTCAATTAAGCATGTTTTAAAGCTGGTCAGCTACTTTTAGCTGCGAGTTTTGAGATGAGATTCGCGATCGCGTCCCTTATTCTTTGGACGTCAGCGCTTGAAAACGCTCCTCTTGCACAAGAATGCTCAAACCAGATTATTATTAAGCTTTCTAAACACAACGATGTTTTTGACAATAAAAAAATTATATTGATAATCATGACGATAGTCAAATTTGTAACATAAAATAAAAATAAATTTAAATAAAAAAGGCCCGGATCTAGAGCAAAATAATAAAAACATTATATAGATTTTAATCTTAGCACATCTGGATAAAATTGGATTTTTAGTAAAGACTGATAGTTATACACACATATATATTAAAATTACTACAAATAAAACTTTAGTACAAAACATATTTAATATAAAAAAAAAGATGAACTTAAATATTTTCATAACTTTGTTCAAAGATTCAACAGTATTTTAACACTGCTTAATCAAAATATATATGCATAAAATTCTAAAATTATTTTTATAAATACACGAAACACTGATTTTATTAAAGCATAATTTTATTTTATTCCTAAAAATATTTTTTAATGTTTATACCAAAATTCCCCCACAATAAAAAAATAAAAAAAAACAGAAAAAAGTTCAGAGCAACTGATAAAAGCAAAACAGCAACTGAAAGACTTAGATTAATTAGACATCAATTATTTTAAGAAAATCTAAGCACCGATGCTTTTGATTTTATCATATTTTTTTATGAATCATTAAAAACTTATTTTTGTTTCTAATTTACAAATATGATAAAACATTGGTTCACCTTTTTTATGTATAATTTATTTAAATCAAATACCACGACTTTTCAATACAAGCTGACACTTAAAAAAATGAAATAAGAAGACTAATAATACCATATTTGTTTTGGGTATAAGTTTTAATAAATTTACTACTATTTGATATTGAAAAATATCATTTTGTAAAATAGTTAGATCTTGTACGATTTTTTACACCCTCAAAGAATACATAGTACAAAACAAAAATACCATAAAATAATTTTAACAATATTTATATTAACATTATAAAAAGTAAATTAAACTAGAAAAAATCATATGCATATATACTTATTTATATAGTTTAATAAATACGAAAATAATAATTTATTTACTACATCTGAAGCCATAAAGTGGCTTTTAGAGCTTGTGAACATTTGCGTAATTAATAATTTGCGAATGATTACATTTTACTGCAATACGAGTAAATATGGGACTAAAAATATTTTTAAATTATAATTAACTATTGCAATAAATTTCCAATCCCAGAATAGATAAAGTATGAATTTTTTTCTATCCTGGGTAAATCCAGGTAAGCTTGTTTTATTATTAAGAAGTTTTTATGTATTGCACTACTATTTACAAAATCGATAGCTTTATATTGGTTATTTTTTTAAGCTCTGACGTTTTATGTTGAATGTATAAAATCTTACAAGAACTTGTGTTGCAACCCACGAATGCGGATTCCTTTGATGAATATTTAATCATCGTCGGTCAATTTTCCTATAAGAGAATTCTCAATGCACCGCCGAGTATTCGCAGCTACTTCGCTGCAGCAAATAGACCGCTTGCAAAAATAAACATACACTGCGAACATTTTATTTCATACAAATTACATTAACAACTGCACCGTTATAAAACGGAAAATTCCTAATTTATTCTGACGCAGATGAAGATGGAACACCATTGGGGAAAACTCTGTGTAAATTTTCCAATGATTCATCTGCTGCACCGCGCGTATATAACAAAAAGGATCAAAAGGGACAGAATTTAAACTCAGATTAATAATTTACGACTGGCGTCGAAACGTTAGGATGTTTGCATATTGTCAAACTGCAAATTGCTATATACAGGATGTATTAACAAGCAATTATGATATGAAAATTGACGTATTTATTCATTTCTAACATATTTTTGATAAATATTAAAAATAAATTTCTGAAATTACTGCTCTCTAGAGCCATTTATAACAATTGTCTTAAAGCCAATATATTGGCTTTGAATTTATATACTTATTAATATACAGTAAACTTGTGAAATTGGTGCCTGTATAAGTTTTATTGTATCAAATATGATTGCTGAATTAAGTAAAACATAAATTTACCTGCCTTAAAAAAATAAAGCACCCAAATATGTAGAGCAGATAATAAATAAAAATATTATTTATTTAGTGCTATAAAGTTTTTAAAATTCAAAATTATAAAAATAAAGTTGAAAATATATTGCTTACTAAAGCCACTATAGTGGCTTTCAGAGCTCGCAAACATTTATATAAAGCCAATATATTGACTTTTGTGGTTCTACACTACTTGCTAGTTAGTGAAGTTATATTTAGATCTATATATATATTATTTTTATTGCACTATTATATAGTTAATAATTTAAAATTGCAAGTCTACTAAATTACACCCTGTAGTTTTGAAGAATTTCGAGACAAAGGCAACACAAGCACCCCAGACACGTCTTTAGTTGACGTAGTGTGATAAGAAAAAAAATGCAAATCAAACGTATGAATATTTGAGCGGTTTCCTTTCTCAGGGCTGTACGAGTAGCAGGAGATAGTAGTATCTTTTATGCCGGGAACGACTTTCAGATAGCTGTTCGCGTATACAGATAATAAGACGAGAGGGTTCCCTCTCGGGAGATTTGTAGAGCATGCGATGAAATAGGAAGATAGAGTTCGGATGTGAACCTACTTAGCATTTCCCCACGCGTAAGCAAAACAGCTTGTTTTTGCTGGAGGTGCATCACGAAACAATATATAGTTATGTAAATACGTAGGTTTACAAGATTGTACACCATTTGGAATTTTAAAAGATATAAAAATACATTTTTTTGTCCTGTGCAAATTAAACTTATATTTGCTGACCTTGAAACATTTTTTATTATACATCTAATATCTTAAAATAAATATACATATTGTATATTAATAATAAAAAACAAGCATTATTTTTTTATTCGTGTGAGCTTGTACTTAAAGTAAGCTTGTTTTTTTAACGTTGCAAATAATCTTGAATTTCAAAAAATAATATTTATAATAAATAATTGGTATTATATTGAATAAAAATATAAATTAAATTAAATTAGTGCTTTAATAAAAAAAATATTTTTTATGAATTATGTTATTTTCTTCCTTAAAAATAGATTCAACTATATCAATAACAAGGCTTTAAAAATATTATGTTTTATGGTTAGACCTTATAAGTTAATAATATAATTAAATAGACCGTAATGCCTGCACTACACTCTCTGGAAGTTGGCCAAGGTTTACCAAGGACGGAGAATATAGTGGGTTACTTCGGTCGAGTTCGGTTCTGCCCGCTCTAAAATCTCTCGGAAGTTGTCTGAGGTTACCGAAAACGGGAGATAAAGCTTCCAAAAATTGTCGGCAAACGGACCAAAGTCAAAAGAACCAAAGTCGGAGCTGCTCTTTTGGGTGCGAGCGGTGAGATACTTCCCTTTCGCTCTCTCGCGTGTTAAGTGACGAGAATGAGAGAGATAATGATATGGTGTTTCGCAAACTGAGATGGAACGAGTAACTTGGTTCAATTTCAGTATGCGCGTATGCGTCCTATGGTTAACACGCATGTCAAGCGCTGCATCGTGGTCACGTGTTCAAATTATAATACCACGTGCTTATCGTGGACTTCAACAGACTCTTACTGACATCTTTGAATATTTTGGGGCACCAAAAGGAATTAATTATATTTTTGATAGTATATTCTTCTAACAGATATCGTTATTATATTTTTGTCATATAAAATTAAATAATTAAAAAATAATTAGTGGTAGTGGATTTTGCTAAAAAAATCGTTTCGAATATCTTATGTATTTTCCTAGATCGGTTTATATAAATGTCACACCATAATGAATTCTCGTTTAGAATCGATGGCGACAAATTCTAGGATAGTCACACATGTGGTGTTTGTATTCTGAAGTATAATTTTCATGTCTTATGGCATTTTGCAAAAGCCGACAGAGATTTTGCGTAAATTGCATATTTACGACCGAAAAGTTTTCATTGATATTGTATTGGTGAGTGCCCACACAAACTTTTGTAATTTTAATAATATGACAATTTAAAAATTGCGATTATTTGGCACTTTTTTTAATCCGGCTGTACGTGACAGAAGCCGCCGTCAGGACGGCATATGAATTTTGCGACAGTGTGGTCGCTTGGCCGACTTCAGTTGTAACTTCGGTTCAGACAACTTCCAGTAAGTGAATTGCAGGCATAATTATAAATAATAATTCGATGGATAATGTGATTTACATAGACATATTTTTATGATTATACAAAGTGATACTTCATAAAATAGCCCGCCAACGAAGTCATAAAAGCCTTATTTCATAAGCTGCAGTTTTTAAAACAGCAACTGAACATTATAAAATTTATTCTATCACGACTGTAAAGTGTATTAAACTAATTGTTTTATTTACTATGCAAAACAAAAATATCAATACAAGACCGAACATTTGTTGTTAATAAATACTAAATGTTGTTGGTTATAGATCCTAAAGTTGTGCTTTTGTAAAAAATATATTATTGATAAATTTACTAAATTTAAAATCATAACCATTACGTAGAAAATAAATATTTAAATAATAATTAGACAATATTAAAAAATCTGTTTCTACCCTAAATCATCGCATTGGCTAGAATATCAAAAACGGACAAAGTGAAAAAATTTAAAATCAAAAATTCTGCTATTCTGCTTTCGACTTGGAATAAATGGAAGTCATGGGCAATTTCGCACTAAGCGGAGCTACGCTGAGTATCGACCGAAACGACCCAAAATATACAATAACTGATTTCACATCAAACCAGAAACAGATATGAATCTACTGAAATTTAAAAAAAATACGAAGCTAGCAGAATAAACACAATATATAATAACACTTTATACAAACAATAATTATGTATTTGCAAAATATTGTTATGCAAAACATCAATTATTACAATAAAAACATTATCATGGTAATGAAAACATGTATGCTTGAAAACATATTAAAAGTAAAAAGTACACGAAGTAACAAAAACATATTCTACCCTTTCACATACACCTACCGTGCTAATCCCACGGGAGTATCAATGTAAAATCAAAGCTGACTACAATATTGATGGATATAGCACAGTACGGCGGCGATTGGAGTGTTTACCCTGAAAATGGGATATTTCTCGTAGGCTACCTATCTCAATCCCTTGAGGGCTAGCGCAGTTCACTCGTAATAAGGGGCAATAGCGTTCGAGTAGCGATGCCTCCGGGTGCTGTCGTTGGAAACACACCACTGTCGCATAGCAAGGCACTAAATTTATGACCAGGACGTGTATCTTCACTCTAGTTTCAAATATCTACATATATTCAGAGATAACGCCGATTTGAATTATGCATCATATACAAGACGAGGAACGCTCGTCATATATAGATAAAACTTTTATTTCGAGAACATAATTTTCTCAATCGCTTCATACTTTGCCAAAAAATTTTATTTAATAAAATTAAATTAAGACAATAACTAAGCAATAACTGCTTACTGCAGAGACTTATTAATAATATGAAGTTCTTAAAATGAAATATAATTATCTGATGTATACAAGGTAGCAACCTCTTTGTTTCCAGCATTCTGCGGTTAACTCTTAGAATCTCGGTCTAAAGTACATATATTTGAATATAATAGATTGCATGAGCTAGTAAACATTCAACATTTCCGATTTGAAAAGGCATTGTAGTCGACATATTTGTGGCTATAAGTTGCGGCTGCTCCGGTTGCTCAGTCTTGTGCATAGCTTTAAGACGCAGGTGGGGAAGGGTGATGAAAGTTCAGTGGAATCTCGAGTCGGCCACTTGCAGCCCCCTCTGAATCACAATGAAGCCACCACTCGATTGAACCACCCTCTGCAGTCATTCCAAACAACTAATTAGCGTCGTATCTGCATCGAAACATTTTCGAGCACAAAGGGTTATCTTCATTAGGTCGCACAATAAAAACGACTGGTGAATCGATTCAGTTCCATTCATAGCTGTCTTTTTTATAATAAATTACAACAAAGAAGCTTTAATGAATGATAATTTGATCATAGTTAGATTGTAGTTTTTTTTTTCGATAATATGTTTTTTTTTATATCTACAGCTTATCGATAATATTTTTTTTATATATCTAGAAGCAATCCCCCAGTACCAATTAATCAAATATATTATTCCATAAACACGTAGATTGTTTAGTGCTATAATTTTCCAGTGTCAAACGAAGGCATATTTATGTTTGTTCGTTCTGAGTAATACTGCAATGCTCTGTTCCTTTTCCTCTTAGCTAACTTCACAATTCAGTATAAACATAGGTTTTTTCCGAATTCCCCTCTTTATTTCTTCCCAACGTCTTTTTGAATACGTTCCTAATATTTCTCCCATGCAATTCTAAGTATAGTTTTGTTAGAACTCTTCGGTATCTTTGTTCAACGAACAAATATTTACCTTATTGCGTTACCCGTTCATTGTTGAAGTGAACTCGATGCATTTGTAAGAGGAGCTATTGTAAGTTTGTTTGTAAAGTTACTTTGAGCTCAAATTTAGTAGCAAAGATTTATTGTTGAATAAGAAGGTAAAAACCTGGGCAGCTAATTTTACTTTTTACGATAATGATTAACTATGGGATAACTATGCAATGATTATGATTGCGTTTAGCTGTTAAAAAACATTTTTTTATATAAAAAGCGTGTGAAAATATATTATTTTAATATACGTATAACATATATTTTTTAATCTTTTATATAATGGAATCAGTGGCGTAGCTATGGGGGAGCGGAGGGGGCGGGCCGCCCCGGGCGGCACTTGCTTGGGGGCGGCATATTCGCGATGGAATCGTCTAGTGTGGTTCTCAACCCTGAATACACTAAAAAATATATAAATCCACAAATAATAACCAATTTATTATTTTTGAAAATGCTTATTTTATGACCCTGCAAAAATGTATGGGTGGGGGGCGGCAATTTTAAGGATCGCCCTGGGTGACTACGCCACTGAATGGAATGATTAGTGTTTCAAAAATTACGTTTAATTTTATATTTACAATCAGTTAATGACTGGATTGAACAATTTGTCTCCAACAAACATAGTGGTGCTGGGAGACCACCAACAACATTCGCGCCGGGTAACACCGACCGCGGTTTTCTGCCGTGAAAACCCAGGTCGAGAAGGGTTGCGGAGTATCGTAAACTGATGCGAAGCAATTGGTCGTTCATTGGAGTGCTAATGGGCCACAAGGTAAGGGCCTACGCTCACTCCTTGGAAGCGGGTGGGAAAGCCCAAAAAAAAAAAAAAAAAGTTAATGAAAATTCTCGATTTGACATTTTTTTCGAGAAATTCTCGAGAAGTAATTCTCAACACTATATCATACTAATCATCCAAACAGTACTACTCATGGAGTTTTGGCTATCATAGTTATAAATACAATAAAACTTTTTGAAATAAATAAATATAACAGTAAAAAATATTAACATGTTGGCATGATTAAATATATTCATTAAAAGAGAAACATTGAATAAATTTTCTTAATTAATTTGTATGGTCCAATGGTTTGTGCTCGTTTGGTATGTCAGATAGTTTTAAATGTTTTAGAAATCGTTTAGTTTAACTTTTTACAACATAAATCGTCAGAAGATCCACAATTTTAAAATTGCAATGCAGATTTTTAAAAGCAATCAATTACCATAAACTACAACACCTTTTTTCATATGATTTAAAATTACTTTATAAAAAAAACTATATGCTCAAATTATCCGTTGTAATTTCCGGACAGTCACCCGACATTTCACTTAAGGGGCTAAATAATGTGGAGTTAAACTCTAATGAAATTGGCTTTCAATATTGTTATCAGTGATTTTTTAATTTTACCATTATAAATTATATCGTCTTAGCACAATTATATATAGAAAATGTGAAACCAATCACTCGCAATTACTCGACGGACTTCACAATTTTTATTTTGCATATTACGAATTTAAATTAAATTTTCCGTTTTAATTCAGATAAAATGCAGTTACACTAAGATAAAAGCGTTTTCAAAAGCGGTGCTAAAACGTCCACAAAAACAAAATAAATATGCAATCCAGCAACCCTTTCATTCAACAATTAGACAATTAGACCACCCAGTGGAAGGATTAAATCAGCAGGTTTAAAAATGGTTCAAATACCTTTAGCTATGATATGAATATACAAAAACTTTGTTCAGAAGTTTTTGATCGATATTAGAATAAAGTCACTGTTAATTAAAAATTGCTTTAATATTCATATGTGTATAATTTTGAAGTAAAAATTATGGTCAAATCTTTTCGATAAAATCGCCCTAAAGAACTAAGCCCAAAAAGTCTACTCTTTATAAAACGTCATATATTATATATAAATTAAAACACAACTACATTTTTACTTTTTTAATTTTTGCTTAGACAGTTCAGACCATGAACTCGCAACCAGTGAAGCTAATAATATCGACACCAAAGATAAAATATGAACTTAGATTCTCATAAATTATCAAAATTCAAGCAGTGCAAATATTTTTGTTGAATGAAACAAAGTTTACTCGAAGCAATTTAAACTGATATTTTGGGCATAAAACAAGTAGCAGACAAATTTGTTCTAATAAAAAAGTCGTTGAGAATAGTTGCATTAGGTCACTGCTGATTAAGAATTGGTTTAATATTCATATGTGTATAATTTTTCCGTAAAAATAATGGTCAAATATTTTTAATAAAATCGCTCTAAAGAACTAAGCTCAAAAAGGCACTACAAATTTAATTGATCGTTCGTTTAACTATTTTATTTTAATTTATTATAAAAAATATTAATTTTAAAATAACAAACTATACTCCCAAATTGTAAGACATCACAAAAAACTATTACACTTTTATTTGCCAAATTGTAAATTAATATAAACAAATAAATATGTATTACATAAAATAAAATAAATTATATTTTGTATTAATAATTATTAAAAGGCATCATAAATATTTTAGCCAAAAACGACACCGTCGTGATACTGCAGAAAAAAATAAATCAAAATATAATATTTAATTTCTTGAGTGAAAAAAATATTGTACAATATATATCAATGTGTACATACCACAAATATTTTACACAGAAATTAATAAACATCGCAAGTAAAAGAGTTTAAGATACCACTGGTGTACAAATTTTGCAAGGAGTTAGATAATTTCAGAGCCATAAATTGAAAGGCTTACTCACTTCGCCAAGATGTTTCACATAAAATAGGTCGTAAATATCACAAAACTGTGCACGCACGTTACATCGTCCATAATTACACGCAGAGCAATCATGATTTAAACGGAAGTCATGATTGTTTTGAATGCACCGCCCGGGGCCCGCCAGTCCCATAATGGTCCCAAATGTAATTAGTCCCAGATGATATTGCCATTAGGTACATGCGGTGGGTAATGGCAACCCCCGACCACCCATCGGTGGCTATTAACCCTAATGGAACGGACTTGGGAACCGCTACCTCCAAAACTGGATATATTTGCACATAGGCCGTTTAAAATAACACCTCTGGGTTTCAAGTCGGTCTTAATAGGAAATTGATTTCTAAAGAAGTAATGCAGCTTTTTTAAATATAATGATTTGAGATGCTATTGGACTTTACAAAGTCCCTAGAAAATTACTTTTTTTTAATAATTCAATGTAAATAAATTTAGATATAATTCAGAGCTTAAAGTACAATACCTAATAAAAATAAAAAAATATTTTAACACTTGGTTATACAAAATATTGTCTTAACGTATTTTAGTAACACGTAATCGGTCGTCAGTACATCGCTGTTCAGTTTCTTTAATATTAATTTCTGTTTAATACGTACTTGTATTAATTAAAAAAATGTTAACTTTTGTTTTTAATTATTATCTGAGATACATTTAAATACAGTACTAGATTTATAGAATTTTAATTTAAAATTATAAATATTTCCCCTCCTGTTGGCGATTTTGCGAGTTCAATCGAATTAGGTCGCGTCCTGAGGGCTTCGTTCTAAAAAGTTAACAGAAAAAGAGAACAGAATGTCCTTCTCAGAGGCCGAGTCTCGCATTTTAATTAATATTTCTCGCTGACATTCCCATTTCGATGCAAATTACGAAGCGCTGAGCCCGTAGACTGCTCATTTTCGAGAGACTGCGTTTAATTTATTCGCAACAAACAATTTCACCGGGGAAACTATTGTGAAAGTATTCGTAAAATCTGCTGCCACCGTATACATGCACAAGGACGAAATTATCCTTTTTCCGCGAGGGCTGAAAGTGAAAAACTACCCTTCGTCGTCTCGCTGGGGAAAAAAGGGCCTGCTGCGAATTGCTCTTGTTTGCCTATAAAACGGATCTGGGAAATATTAATTGTGCCAAAGTTTAGTTACAATTTATCTGTTATTGCAGTTGAAAGTCGTGAGAATAATAATATTAGAGCTTAAGCGAAATTTTATAATACCAAATAATAAAAAAATATATACAGTAAGTAATAAAAAATTTTTAACAGTATGTCAAATTAAAAGCATTTAAACACAAAATTAATTGTAGAACACCATAAATAACAATCAAGACGACTATGATACGCGGTTTATATAGATATTTACTTAAAATATCTAATAAATAAATTCGGTTCAATTTAAGATGAAAAAAAACCACTAACTATCAAATATTTTTTTTATCAATAGCAAAGGAATTCTGTCAAAGCTAATGAACGTTTTTTAATAGTGAAATTTACGTTCCACCTTAAATTATGCACTGTTTACACATACATATGTTTCGATAATAAAAACACGTTTAAGTTAAATGGTTTAATAATAATATACAATTGAAATTATTTGAGTAGAAGAATATTTATTTTTAATATGAGCTGCAATTGCTTTTAAAAAATATGGAAAGTGGTGAACATATATGTTCCATCTACTCTCTTTAAAACGACATAAATTATATATAAATTGAAACATTAATAACTTTATATGTATTTTTACTTTTAATTTCAGTCTAGATAGGTCAGATCTTGAACTCACAACCAGTGAAGCTCATAAAATCGACACCAAAGATAAAATATGAGCTGAGACTCTCAGACACTATCAAAATTCAATCAATACAAATATTTTTTATGATAGAATTAGAACATGTGTTTGTGGAAGATTAAAAACATATACTATAAATACCTTTTTAATAATAACAAATATTCATATCATTGCTTTCGTATTTATTTTATTATAAAACAATAAAGAACACGATATTGTATTAATACAATAAAGCAGAAAAACAAATTAAAAATGTACAAAGTCATTTAAAATTTTATAATTAAAAATTTACTTTAAAATTGGTTTTATTATTTGCAATAATATGTTTTATGTTTTTTTGTAAAATACTCATATATTGCTTTAAATGGCTCTAGAAATTTTAGAGCCATAAAATAAGGCGCATGTTTTTTAATGATATCCAAATATTTATTTCAAGGCAAGAATGTAATAAACCATATAGTTCACTTATTTTTTCTATTACATTTGATTTCGTAAGTTATTAAAAATGACTTTGAAAAAAAACATTGAATCGGTAATAATGTATCATTTATATTTATTATCAAAAATAAAGACTGTTTTACCGAGCAACCCAATACTTTTATAAATTTTATTTTAAATTATATTTTCTTTAAAGAAAAATTTAAAATTAAGTTATTGATTTTCTAATTTATACAAAAAAAATAAAAAAAGGCTAATAGGCCGAGAAACAAAAATCAAAACTGAGATATTTTTTGTTAACTATTCCTCTAAAACAAAATATTTAATTTTAAACTGTGCCATTTTTTTATTTATTTACTTAAAAAAACATTTGCCTCATTACATGTTATTTTATTAAAATTAACTTTAAAGTTAAGCAACCATTGAATTATTTACAATATATTATACACACTAAAATAATTAATACAAGCTGTAAAGCATTAAACTTAAGGTTATAACGAAAGAAGTAAAAAAATGTATGTCCACTTATTGTTGAACAGATGAAAATCTATTAAATTGATAACCCTTTTAATAACTTGGTCAAAGTGATTTCGACGCAACTAATATGGGTGGTCCTGACACAATAAATTGTCATAGTAAAAAAAATATTTTTTATCCAAATAATGATATTGTCAAAAACTAATATTTCAATTGCGTTTTAAATATCAGTGCAATAAAATAGTTTAGGTCACTCTTAGGTGACATTCAATAAAACGGTTACAAGTAAAGATTTTTTTTCCATTTAATTATAAAGAAAAAAAAAGCGAAAAATTTTTAAGAATTTTATATGTTTTTATATGTTTATTAATTTTTTTTTTTTAAAAATACCCAATATTTGATATATTATTCCAAATAACTTATTAATGTTTAGCGCCATAAAAGGTCGATTAATAATAATTATTTACAATCTCTAATTATTGATACAAATATGGTCAGAATAGCATATACGTATGATCTTGACTGAAGCCGCGGGTCCGAAACACGGCAACAAACTCGAATTTGTATTTTTATAGAGATGTCTGAAACTATCTGAACCCTTAACAAACAGCCTATACGCTTGTCTATAGAAGTTGGTTTGATATATTATATAATATTTAAAGCTTTAATATATTTTTTAGTACAAACATACAAAAAACTTATTTCTGAGAGTGTATAAAGCATATATCTATAAAATTATTCTGTAATAATTGCAATGCCTTCTTTATTTATGTTACGTCTTCCGCCGCTGCAATTATCATAAGAACGGAGGTAAAGCTCAAAAAGGTGATTTAAAATTCATTAGATACCAATTCGCAAGTATCACATACAAACACGACGAAATTCCCAGATGGTGTCACGTCCCCGTGACGTCACCGCCTAACAAATGGACCGGATGATGCGCCGTTAATGAGAGACGTAATTCGGAAGAGTCTCGTCGGACGGAAAATATTAATTACAACGGGTGGAGAGGGGAGGAAAGAGGGGTGGCGGTGGCGGTGAGGTTGAAACGCTTAGGCGGAACAACAACACGAAGGTGGAGCGGAAAACCACCTGTTAGTGTGGCAGACGGATAAACACGGGCGGGAGTCGGGTCGGTGGGCGGGAGGGCGGGCAAAAAGCAGACGGTGGATAAACTCGGGATTACCGCGAAAAGCCCCTGCGTAAATAGAGTGATCGGCGAGAGGATTTTTGAGCACTTCTTTTGTCGGGACGCGCAAATGGACGGGACGTCACGGGACGCTCCCGGTATTATTATCCCGATGGAAAAGACCCGTCCCATCGCTCTTTGAACGCCTTGTCCCGTCCCAGTGACAATTTTTTTAGAGTGGCTTTCAGCAAATTGCTGTTAATTGACCGCGAAACAAAGAGCAAATGTTTAATAATGAATATGAGAGAAGTGGAGGAGCTAGCTGCTATTGGATGTAAGGTAGGTTATCAAATACTTTTTGAAACTAAGTATGAGTGGCAATAATTAAGGTATGTATATATTTTAATATTTATATAATATCTATACTAGTTCGAAATCATCATTAAATGAACTGATCAGTTTAATTCCACAATTAGCTGAATTATCCATGTTATCTTGAGTAGTTTTTGTATTAAAAAATCCGAGATTTTTATTGTTTTTTATTAATTTTATACTGTGCACAAATATTTCGCAAGTTTCTTTAAAATTTGAGAGCACCTTCCATATTTGGACCAATTTTAAACAAAATGTTTTTCAATTTCCCGGCTAGCTGGAAAACTTTATCTAATTTTTTTTTCAGTAAATAATGATGGTTTGACATATTCAATGAGGGATTCGATTTCACATTCATGATCTGATTCAGATATTCAAATATGCCTAACTAATTCATCTTTGGTTATTACCTCATCAGTAAACAATTTTTCAATATCATTCATATTTAAGTCTTCAAACCATTTTCCACCCAATGATAATTTTAGAAAATTCAGGTCATATCTAAAAAACTAAATTTAAAAAAATACATTTTGCGTGAACAGCGTAAATCGGGGTACGGGTGTACATGATTTTCATTTTAATTTAAAAAAATAATTTAACACAGAAATAGTAACGTTTACGTTATACAAACAATAAGAATATGCATTAATTGGTCTTATGGACCTTCATGTTGCCCTAACTAATACTTACTTCTACATATTGAAATTCCAGAATCCATTACAAAAAAACATTTCTAATAGTTTAATTTGATTTGAAAATTGATGAATTTAATTTGCAAAGTGTTGAATTTGGAGCGTAAATACTGTAAAAATAATATATATGAAAATTTTAAACTATATAATTAATGCTAGGTAAGGTTTAATAAAAAACATTATGAAAACCGAATTTACAAATGCTATTGAATAATAGTGTTAATTCAGGTAATAAAACAAATTGTCTAATTCGCTCTAATTGATAACAAATATATGTGGTCGTTTTTATTTACATGTAAATTATTATGCAAAGCGGTGGCATAATTAAACTAAGAAGTAAAAAATAAATTTAACTTCACGAATTTCAAGTTATACAAATAAAAAAAGGAAGTAGTGCAACCACTCCGATTAAATATATTTATTAGGTTCATGGAAATGAGGTGGTGAAAACGTGATTTAATACTCTTACACGACAGTTATGTATGATGGAATATTGAATATTATGTAATTACTGATGATGCCTATTATTATAGTTAGTCAAAATTGTTTTAAACACATTCTATTTGACGTTCCCTAGCTGACTATATTTATTTTTTTCATTGTGTTAAAAATTAAAATTGATCCTAACACTAATTGACAATCGGGCGTTTTTTTTATTTAAGTAAAATATTGTAAACTTAGTTCACATCTTTTAAAGAAAGCTAGTATTTTTTGTGTTATTGACTTAAAATATGTTATTTTACATTTTACTAACTGATCTATCACATAATAAAAACCCAGAATAAAGTTATCAAGAACATTTAATTTACCAGTAAAAATACCGCAAAAATTTTTAGTATTTAATAGATTAAATTTTTATTTAAACTATTTTTTCTGTCTTTGTCAATAATTATTCCAAAAATATAAAGAATACCTATTTAAGTTACTCTTTTCCTTAAGGTGCTAAAAAAACGCGCGTTACGGTGATGTACACTCAGTGTACATACATGATTTTAAATTGAGAAAATACTAATACTCTTATTACACCGATTAAGCGCCACTAACCACCCGAGCTAATAAATATCATTAAGGTAATAAATTTAGCACGCACGGTATGCTGAAATGTTTTACGAGAAAATAACATTTTTCACGCAACGAAAATAATTTCAAATGCATATATATTATATACTACCATCGTTATATACTACATTGTTTTTAACCCAATACGTGCGAACGTACTTATCGCGCAGTTTCAGTATCACGCGAAAACGCGTGAACGGACCGTAATGTATTTACATGAAACAAATGTACTTCAAATAAAAGATTTACTTAATAACACGCGTACATCTGAATAAAGAAACAGCAAAATATTGCGAATTAAACAGAGTGACGCGATAAAAAAATGCGAAAACCCAAAATAATCGAAATAATTAATATAAATAACAAAAATTTAGCATAAAAAAGTTCAGATAAGGAATAAAATTCAAAGACCGAACAATGGAGATTATTTAAACGTCCATCTGGAGCTTTCGAAGTTATCTTTGGCTCTTAGATGTTCTTTAGGACCATCAAGCAAAAGCATCAGCTGAGATTTTTATCTTCATAACCTATTCCTTAAATTACACTGCAGAACACTATAAATAAATATAGTATGTACACTATATGTACATTACCGAAATAAATAGGTCAATATTTATATCACGACTGAAGATCTCAACCAGGAAATTATATGTATGTATTTATATACATTTTTCCGTTGATGTATGTTTTTAGCCATTTTTAATTAAATATTCTATTGACAGTAATATCAGTATATTTGCTCAGAAGATGAAAGAAATTATTGTTAAAAATCTTAGCCCATTTTTATTTTTTAAAATATGTTAAACCTAACCTAACCGTAATTAGATTGTTTTTTTTTCATTGTAGAGAAAGAATTTTAATTTTTATGGAACACTTTGAATTAAACAATCATTTTTTAGGACAAAAACATTCAGTTCTATTTTTGTTCTGAATTTCAATGTTAT
Source organism: Plectrocnemia conspersa (assembly GCF_051122295.1). Taxonomy (NCBI): domain Eukaryota; kingdom Metazoa; phylum Arthropoda; class Insecta; order Trichoptera; family Polycentropodidae; genus Plectrocnemia; species Plectrocnemia conspersa. The sequence goes on from NW_028277173.1 coordinate 410,318, forward strand.
CAATGAAAAGCAAAAAATAACCCAGGCACAGTTGCATTCAATAACGACTTTTGCGCTCGCGAGCCAACGTTTTGTTTTCCACTAACCCAATCAAGTGGAAAATCTGAAAATAATCGCCAGCCATTGTCGCAATCAAATATGCATTTTTCATACGTTTCCGATTCGTTTGATGTAAATTTCAAAGGACGTTTTGTCGACGTAGAGTCGTAGTTTTTCATTTGTATTTCACATAAACCCCACCTTTCACGGTTGGCTTTAATAACGCTTTTTCTCTACGGCAGACGAAAATAAAAACGGACCACGTTTGCTTTTTCGCCCCGCAGAATATTTAATAATTTTCGTACACATACGTACAGTGTACTCAAACTTTTTCTCGCAATTTTATGTAATTTTTTTGTAGCTCATGAATGCCATTTCGACTAATGAACTTTCATAATGCGAGAATGCGAAAATTTACAGCGGCATCGCATGAATGCATTACATTTTTATTCTGCACACGTTGATTTAACCGCGGCAATAAAAATGAAAATTAATTCTACAGCGCACGAAACGAAGCTACCTTTTGATATATTGTAAAATTAAAAGTTTAAAAGAGAAATTGCCAAAGTTGCAACCCTATTTTGTAGATTAGGATCGCTTAATGGAGCTCGGAGTCGCAGAGCTTTAAGGACAATTGTGCAGCTTTATCTGGAAATGCATAAATAATACCAGAGTTAAAAATTACGATTCTGCATAATTTATTTATTGAGCTGCGAATGAATTTTATAAAATTTTAATATGTGTTAATTTAGATATGTATAACATCACATAAAAACACATAATTAATTTCGAGGATCATTCTACGTTTCGCTTTGAATATTAAATCTGGGACCGCGCTGCGGCCATTGAAACGCAGTCGTAATGAATTCATAATTCCAGAAAGGGATTTCATGCAAATCTGAGAAGACCTTCAAACGCTCGTAAAAATATGAATTTCCGATGACGTTATAAAATTACACAAAGTTCTACGTTGTAGTATGATATAATAATAAAAATTACATAATAAGTTAGCTTAACATTACATAGTTACAGCATTATATATTACATCCATATTTGAGATAGAGCAGGGAATCTTTATAATGAATTTGCTCCTTTTAAATATAAGTAAAAAATAAACATTAACTTGTGGAGGTTATAACCTGCTACACTGTTGCCTCTGAAGTTATTCAAATGACTATTTTATATTTTATGATACAGAAATAACCAACTTGCTAGACAAGAGGCTTAACAATAGAAGATAATATATAATACCACAGTAATTTCACAGTACATAACCACTCGTAAGCACCTTAAAAGCTACGTTCTTGTGCGTAAATTATATGAGATTCACAATGCGTCTAACCTGCATAAAAACCACAATTGTCATCTATCCTTTGCAATATCGATTTTCGAAAATTTCACTTCAAGGTTAAACATATTTTTTTGGTTGAATATGCAGGCGATGCAATTGGCCCTCCAACACCCGCTTCTGTGATTCGCCAGAGCTGTCTAGAATCAAATGACGATCAAACGAATCGAGACAGTATGCGATCAGAAACAAACTCAGACACGAGATTCAAGGCAAATCGAAAGAGAGGTTTTTTATTTAGACCTCAAGCAAGCCAGAATCATAAGCGCAAGCTTTACTTCGACTTCAAGTCTCGACAATATTTTAACCAAAATGAGGAGCCAGAAATAAAAGTTGTTTGTTAAAAAAAATATAAGACTGATTTATTTTTGAATTTCAATTGAGATATATTTGATAAAATAGACAACTTTATGTTCCCTGGATCAATTATAAATATAAAAAAAACATAATCTGGGGCATAAATACTTTTATCTATAAATCGCAAAACAATAACTTTTAAGAATTTAGACTGCTTTAACTGTTCTGTCTTTTAAGGTCATCTCGGTAATTCGTTATAGCTCTGCTTGTAACAAGTTTTACTCTATCCTTATTTATTCAAAGCCGGAAAGACGTTCAGTACGGCAGTGCTCATATACATTTTAGATAGATTCTGATAATTGGGGCGGAACCAGATTTTTTCTTACTGTGTAAAACATATATTATTACACTTATTTGCATTATAATTTCAAAATAATCATTTTTTTAACTATCGGAAAATCAAATAGTAAGCAGTAAAATATTTTTATATTCGAACATAATCACAAAGGTATGAATAATTAAAAAATATAGTTTAAATTATGAAAACACATAATTATATATAATATTAAACAGAAATACATGTGTCTATCTGTCTCTCATAAGAACTTATTCCAAACGATAAAAAGTAGCGACGTAACATTTGCACACATCATTCTGGCATTTCTATGGAAATTGTGCTATTTACAATATTTAAACTGAAAATTAAACTAAACAGCGACGTTCTAGCGACCAATTACGTACTACTGTAATAGATTAAAAATATATTATATAACCAAGTATTGTGATAACTGGATATATAAAATTAATTTTAATAAATAAAGAATGAGCTTAAATCTACCATAGGCGAAACAAATAAAATGTGTCAATACCCTTTACTTAAATTTTAAAAATAGTAGAGCATTTTTACTGAATCTAACTTTAAATAAGTTTAAAGTTTAATTTTAATTGTACCTGCTGCTAAAAATACTACAATTCACTATGTGCCAAAAAAAATATCATCATAATAAATTAATTTATTATTTTCTCAGCCATTGATAATGTCCACAGCCGCACAATATTACTTCAGAAATATGAGTATTTTCTGAAATTTTAACAACTACAAAGCGTTTTTTTTTTTTTGTATAATTATTGTGTAAATCTAAAGAGGTGATAATTTATACAATTGCTCTGTCGTACAGATGGCAATTAAACTTTTAGTTAAGGCAAATCAAATTTCCGCGTACAATAACTAAATCTCAGATATTTCATCACCCAATCCCCGGACCCTCGCGAACCAATCACGCTGAAAAGTCGCAACTCTACAACTCGATTATGCAAAAGTGCAAGAGCGGATTGCATTAGCGCACATGTCGCCACCCCCTTCCAAACCCTCCCATGATTAAGTATGGTAATTTTTATTGAGCACCGGCCATATGGCCCCACCTAGCCCACCCTTCCGCTTAATATTGCAAAACGACCCGTCGTAGCCTAGAATCTCTTATAAAGCAATAGACCCGTTTTTTCTCTCTCTCTCCTCGAGTCCATTTTTCATCGCCTTTATTAATCCGCGGCCGAGTGTCGCTCCACGAAAAGGCCTAATGTCCCGGTATTAAACTCGCAAATCCGTTATTAACGACCTCATATTACACGGATCACATGACACGACGACAATTAGGGGTGGCTAAATGGCCAAAGTAGCGCAAATGCGAAATTAAGCTGAATATGAAAGCGAAGAAGTGCCTATAAAGCGAATTGTCTTTAACTTCAATGTGTAATCTGACGATAGTTTACTACTTAGCTATGTGTAAAGCTTAGGCTATTTGAAAATGGCAATGTAAGATTATGTTAGAAATCATATAAAAAAATCATTTAATATGCAGAAAGATTAAAATGTATCGCAAATTATATGTGACTTGCAGTACAAGTTTATTTGTTAAGTTAAGCACGCGTGACGATCCGATATTTAGACGGATTAAGGTAATATAAAAACGGATCTAAACAAAGACACTAGCTGTCTACAAGTCGGTGTAATTTGACTAGCAGGTAACAATATTACAAATGCAAAATCTACAACTGTTCAAAATATGATCGTTTCGCAAAAAAGTAAAAACTGATGACATCATAGTCTGCTTCTTCCCTAAATTATCACATTGACTAAAAGGTCAAAAGGAGAAAAACGTAAGCATATCTATAATACCCAAAAAAATATAAAAACAAAAAAAGACAGGCGTTAGTTCAATGCGTTTCAAGGAATAAAAACAATCAACAACTACTTAGTAAGAAGTAAGACACTAATGCGATACAAGACAAAAATTAAAGTCTAGTTTATTTTAATTATTTATTACGGTTGAGTACGCTCGGGATAAGGATTCCGGTTTGTTATTGTGTGCGGGAACTGTGTGGCTCAAACAATTTCGCTCAGAATATTTAATTTTTTTATTTTAAAAGAAAATATATGTTTATTTAACATACATACATCTGAGCTAAGTTGGAAATTTCAACGGACAATTAAAAATATATTATATAATCGAAGAAACCAAACATTGATGTCATTAATTAAATATTTGCAAAATTCAAAATCTTTCACTAGTCAAAAAAATAATGAAGTCTTTAGCTATTCTTCAAAAGCAAAAAGATATAAAATGGGGAAAGAAATTATTCGCAGATTGTTTAATGGCTCAACGACTCTATTAAATCATTAGAATCCATTATATAAATTAAAAAATTTTCATAGGCGCAACGATAAGAATCATAACTTTTTTAAGCCTTACAGAGAATAGTATAAAAAAACCAACACCGTACGAGAATTAATTAAAATAAATTAATCCACGGGTAAGAGAACGAATAACTTACAGTGTATATTTGAAGCCTTGATATCAATTAACCCAGATACGCCCAAGAAATTTTGTTCTCTTAAAATTTCATTTATAAATAAAAAACAGTGGCACGAGTTTAGTGACCTACCCATGGGACAGTGGGCATATCTGGGTTTTAAACCAATATCAACACAAAATTATTTAAAATAAATCACTAGAGAAGATCGAACTTCTGTGCCACACTGCACTTTAATGACGAATACCAGCGTTGACGAATCAGCGACAGTCCTTAAAAGAGAAAGCGAGACAACGAAGTACACGCTACATCGCTTCTCCCTCACATATACATGTACACGCACACAATAACAAACCGGCATCCTTATCCTGAGTGTACTATTTATCAGTGAGATGAGGATAATTTAAGAAAATTCTACATATGTAAATCAACCGAAATTATAAATATTTAATAATGAAAATACCGATCGATCATTACAGATTAGGTTTATCTATAAAATAAAAATGAATAGTAATAATCGTAACATCTTTTGCAAAGTAGTACTTCAAAAACATTTTTTAATATATCTATATAAATTTTTCATCTATTTGTGATATTTTAAACTTAATTTTTGCCATATATAATATGAACAAACATTTATGAGATCAGAAAAATCTATTTCCCTTTAATTTAATTTACCAAAAAAAATGAATGGCATTTATTTTAACACTATGAATCTTAATGCAATAGAAAATTTTAAAAAACCCGAAAATATTTTTTAAAATGTAATTTTATTAAAATCATATTGGAATACATTTTTACCAGTAGATATATATTTTTACTAGTGAAAATATAATTTATCTAGCGTGTGCTAGTAAAATTATAAGATTTTAACTTTTCTATATGTAGTATAATAAGCATTTACATACTCATCATTATTTATTTACATGCGATGTAAAAATACTACAATGAATTTATATTTTTCAGAGAAAATATACTTTCACTAGTGAATTCCAAATACATTTTTAACAGTGCATATATATTTCTACTAGCGAAATAATTTAAATAATAGGTGCTAGTGAAATTAAATGCTGCTCTGAAATGTCTATGAAACTCAATTTGGCAGTTTCGCAACTTTCATTTGCTGCTCAAACCCAGACCAAACCTTATGAAAGTTCTCCAAAATTCAAATTTAGATAACTTGACTGCCAAAAAAAAATAAGATGATGAAGAAGTACAGATTCACATATTGTTCCATAGATTAAAGTGAAATGAGGAATCAATTCAGACCCAGAAGAACGTCTTCAATTTATTAAAGCTGTGTTTAAGATCTAAACACTCAGTTTATTTTATTGTCAGTACTGAAGATCAAAAACAAGAACAAGGAAGCGACTGAGCAGAAGGCGAAAAATATTCATCGAAAACAGAACGAAAATATTGCGCAAAACCGTCAGCAATATTTTTTATTGTTAAAGTTCATTAATTTTGGCGTCGACTGAGTATCGCATTTCCAGAACGCTATGGAATCATTAATTATTTGTTTTTGGCAATTTTTGTAATAATTGCGATGACAGGAAATTGCCCACTCTTAATTAACGACATTCTTTGAGAGCAGACGGGTGTCTCGATCTTTTCTATAACTTATGAAAGGCGTGCTTTCTTTTTAGCAATGAAATGATCTCAGTCTTAAACGATCTAGGATACTTTCATTAGATAATATATTCTTTAACTGATTTGTCATGTCAATAAACTTAATCGCGAGCGACTAAGATATAATAAAAAAAATCTCGAATCTATCCCGAAAATTTTTTTTTTAAATAAGTCATTCCAATCGAACCTTACACATACTCGAAAGCTTATTCTCTCAATCTTTACTTAAAAATACTATTGTAGTATAACTACATATATTATACAATATACATAAATAATTACATTCTTATTCATAAGTGAATAAATATATCTTAAATACATTAGAATATCTTTTCAGTTAAATTTAACCATAGCTGTTTAACCGAGCTTTTTAATTTGGGTTCGTATATACATTTATATATATAGCAAACGCATCGAAACCCGGCTAAATTCGGGTTGGCGTATTATTATGACATTTCCATTTCATTTCGGACAAACGAGGGGGACCCGGGACTCCTGGGCAGGTCGCTCCCCGGGACCGCAGCACCCCGGGGCGGTCTGCGGGACCGCCCGAACAAATTACCCGTCCTGTTCCCATTATGTGGAACGGAACATGTTAAAAATGATATAATTGCCAACGGTAACATGCCATTGTGAGACTGCACAGCTACACGTAGCGCTCCCTATAAAAGTACCAAATGTCACTAAACACGTAAAATATTATATATCCCTTATTAATCATCCTTTAATGCACTTTTTATACAGTAATTACTGTCGCAGTGTTCTCGCGATATTAAAAAGGAACATGTAATAATTTCCCCTTATTCGACATGAGCTTATTAGGGTTGTTGTCTTTAAAGACAAGATGACATGACGCATTAGGCCGCGTTGTTGCTGTATTAGCTACGACAGACCGTCGTAAGAGATTGTGTATGCAAAACGACCATAAAATCTTTATATTAAAAACAAGCTACTTTAATATGACGCCCATAAATCACGGACCAAAATCCAATGATGGGTTAACATAAAATTATATTAACAAACTTGCGGGCGGACAAGAGGGTTAAACTTCATCGGGCAAAAGTGCGAAAGCTCGCATATGCGCGTCAAAATGCAATATAACATATGATGAGTATTAGCTATTAAATTGTTAAGGACATTGAACTTCAAATTTGTGTCAAGGCACAGATGGATCGTTTCTGCTTAATTAAATAAGGGCATAACAAAATTTATTACAGCGTGAGGTAAGCTTTTTATGATTCTTCATTTGATTCAAGTGGTCTAGAACTATTTCAACACCATCGCTTAACTTTTATACAAGCTCTCAAACTGATTAATCAAATGATCGTTATTAACTGAAAAAGTCACATGTGAACTTCATATTCTAAGCTCTCGTCACTAGAATGATTATTTCAGCACCACCACTGCTTTTATAAACAGTTTCTGCAGCTTTACTACCCTTATTAAGTTACACCCAACTTAATTTATAAAACAAACCTGACAAAAATTAATATATAGAATACAAATCTGCAGTATTGTATTTATAATAAATATATATTTTAGTACAAATTTATGGAGATGATTCAGAACGAGCAAATCTCACTTGTGGGGTTCACTCGAACAATTATCGCTCCGCTTTGTACCCTGACAATTTCCCCCATTCACTTCGATTTCCATGGATTCTCAAACAGTAATTGAATATTTTAAAATAAAAAAATAAAATACACAAAGAAATTTTGTGTAAAATGTATATATATATACATATCTAATTTATTTGCTTTGAGCGTGTTTTTATATTTTTTTAAATAAAAAAATTAAAACACTTGAGTTATCGATTGTTTATGCTCACGATACACGTCAGCAAAAACAAACGATATTGTGTATCCGAACGGACGTCTTAAAACATTTGCATTAAAATCGTGAGCCATATTTAAATAAAAGCAAGGGTGAGTTAATATCTCCGCCGAGCAGGTACCAAACGCATTCCATAGAATGAAGACGTTGGCAATTTTATTTAGTTCGAATCTATCGTTATACAGATGTCTAATAAGATACTATTTACTAATGAGTCTGTTTTATTATGTTCAAATATATAACGGTCCTAGACTAACGACTTTATAAAAGCAAGTTTGTAATATGCTTTTCACAAAAGCTTCGACTAATGAAAATTTGTTTATCTAGATAAATTAAGCCATATTGTAAAGCTCTGCTTGAATAAAGTATGATGATATATACCGGGTAGAACTTTATAAACAAAACCATTGAGGTCTCTTCTTGATCATAGAATAATTCCGAACTAGTTAAACAATGCATATTTTACAGAATCGATTGATAAAAAACCGCTTAAATTTTTATGTGTTTTGAAAGTGTATCACGTCATTGTTTATGTACTTATTCTACCAATTTAATTAATAATAAATTACTTCTAATCTGACTATGATTTTCTATCGTGTCAAAGAGATATGAATCCGATCGATCATCATAATTTAGTTTTTTTTAGATTTACCTAATCTCATATTGAATATTAAAAATAATAGTCTTTCAGTAGTCTTTAAGTCTTTCATATGTGATATTGAAAATTCTCTAATAATGAGCTACTTCAGCTCATATAAAATAGCATTTATGTATTAAGAAACTCATCTTCTGATTCAGCGGACATAAATTAACTACTAACACATTTTTAATAGTGAAAAAATATTTTAGAATCATATTATATGATCGAAAACATGAATTATGTATAGACCGAACAATACTTTTTTAAAACTCTGAAGTGCTTTCAACACTTTTACTATTTACAAGATAACAAACGCCACGAGACTCGCAATATGTTTTTGATAACATTTTAAGTTTCAAACAACTTATATAGCTCTATTTTTATAATTTATATTAAATATAAAACGAACTATCTATGGTGATCTTTTACAATATATTAGTGAAAAAATTTAAATGCTTAAATTTACCTACGCACATATAAAAAAAAAATATTTTGCAATAAAAATCATTATGGAAACCTGGCAAATATTTGTATAACTATTTACACGCAATATTGAATTTCCCAAAGAATACACAAAATAAAAACGCTACAGAAAAGAAAATATTCAGCAATATTGATAAGAATATACGCTGTAAACTTTCTACTTTAAATAAATTTTATAAGAATTATTTTACTATCATATATTATAGAACAATGTTAGTTTGATAATACATCATTTTTTTACTTTTGATCTGCTTTAAATAAAAAATAAATTTAAATAAAATTGTAATTTTATTTAAATTTAATTATACTATTAAAATCATAATTTGTATAAATAAAATAAAAATTATTAGAACCACCGTTTTGAAGTCGCATCCCAACCCCCGCGGGATTAAGGCAGCCGTGTTTCGCTTTTCTTTACGCCACCATTTGGCGAGAGACCGGGATTACCTAATCCCATCAATTGATAAGACGTAATACCGGCGAAAGCTTCGAATGTTTTATGTTCTGCCTTTTGTAATGACATTGTTTTTCTCTCTCCCCGCGTATTTTTTCCTTTATCAGCGGTTAAGTCCTTCGATGACACCGAAAACTTTCAGATTGCGCCCTCTTTTGCCGAAGAGCTAAAACCGAACACATTTCGCAGAACCAATACAGAGTAACCCAAAATAAAATTTTTGCAATCTTTATAACAGCCAAAATTGTTTGTTTGATTTTTTTATCAACTTTTTGATGCATTAGCACTATATATAAAATTTTATGAATAAGTGAAAAAAAATATGAATTAAATAATTTAAACAGTATTTAAATTACCTAAGAAACGAACTCCTATATTTTTTATCATTTTTAAATATATATATTTCTACAGATTATAACCTTGTACATTAATGATAATTCAAATATTATACATTAAATGCACATAAGTCACAAAAAATTTACTCCATCCAATCTAAAATTTAGTACATCGCAACACAAAATTATGTATGAAAGTAAGCTGTAGCGCTTTAAAATTCCGTTTGCTTTTTATATTAAGAAATAGAACGCCATTTTGATTTTTAAATATTAGGTTGCGAGCGTTTAGAATGGAACGGATCATTTTTGTCTGAATTTTACAACCTCAATAAACAAATAAAGCAATCAGAGTGACTCATACTTTACTAATGTTTAAAAGTTTATTTTAATATGTGTTAAAACACAAAGTGGCACAAGTGTGAAGACGCTTAATAGATTTTTTATTTATTTATGAAAGGCTCTTTTATGAATGCTAAGAATTTTTATCTAACAATCTCATTGTAGCAAAACATTTTTTAAAGTTTCTCCTATGATTAAAACTAGGAAAATATAAATATTTTTGCTCAGAAATTGTAAGAATTTAATTTAAATATATTTTTAATTATTGCAGCATATTTATCTAAAAACTATTTTTTTTGCTGCGAAAGTTGAGAATGGAACGGATTAATTTTGTTTGAATTTCACAATATCGATAAACAAAAAAAGCAGTAAAAACAGTTTGTCCTTCACTATTGTTCAACGTTTATCACAAAACAGATATAAGCCGTGCTATCAATTTTTTTTAAAGTTCCCTTTATTATGTGTTAAAATGCGAAGTAGTGCAAGCGTGAAGACGCTTAATCGACTTTTTTAATCGTTTATTAAAGCTAATTTAATTTTATGATTCCATTGCAACAAGACAATTAGTTAAACTAATTAAAATGCTTCAAAAAAATATTTTTAATAAAAATTGTAAGAAATTAATTTTAATATAATTTAAATTAAAATCAATACGTCACAATTTTTACATCAAAACTCATTTTTTTATATATGTATGAAATGCTGTGAACGTTGACAATGAAACGGATCATTTTTGTCTGAATTTCACAACCCCAATAAGCAAATGAAGCAGTCAAAATAGTCCGTCAAAAACCAAATATAGATAATGTTTCTGACAATTTATTTGATTGTTTAAAAATTCATGAATTTTTTATTTTTTCAAACGTGAAGTGGTGCAAGCGTGAAGACACTCAGTCGAATATTTTGAATTTATTTATCAAAACTGATTTTATTTTTGCTTAATACGCTTTATTTACAATTCCGTTCCAAAAAAATTATAATTTGAATTATACTTAAAATACCATTAATTATATTTAAAACTGAGTTTTGTACAATTTTTTAAAATGCTGCTTACGTTAAGAATGGAACAGAGTATTTTGCCTGAATTTTTAGTATTTTTCACGAAGCTTGTGAACGGTTCAACTTATTTAAAAATGTATGCATAATTGTGTTTTGACAACTTTTCGTATACTATTTATGACAAGCTACGTAGTACAGGTATTAAAATAGTATTTTCAACAAAGAACCAGTGTTATAAATAATTAGAAATGTGGTGAAAGTGAAAAAATAAATATAATATATATAGTTTAAAAAAAGATTTTAAACTGATATTTAAAAGGCAAAATCTACCTTAATTTCTACAGTAAAAGTAAAAATACCGTTACCACATAATAACGTTTTTCAATAATAATAATTAAATGGTATAAATTTTCCAAAATAAACCAGTTACATATAAAATATTGTAAAATATTTATTAAATTAAATCATCATATTGAAATTAACGTTTAATGAAAATATGTAGATAATTTTTAAAATAATGTCTAAAGAAACAGTTACTGTATTAAAATTATAAAATAATATGCAAAGCTGCAATTATTATTATAATATATATGATTTAAATAATAAAATAAGATTACATACGAATTTTGCAGTGATTGGTTCATTTTGGACTAACGAGCTTACCTGAAAATAAATAAAAATACATTAAAACACAATAGATTAAACATAAAATATCATAAAATAGCAGATTTCGCTCAAGCATCATGATAGTCAATAAAATAGATAAGCATCATGCCACTCATCGTTCTATCGCCGAAAACATATATGTGTTTGTCAAGCTCGTTTAGAAGCTGGATGGCTAGAGTAAGAGAGCGTTCTCAAGCGCTGAGATCTTGCCCCGACTTAAGAATTAGGGATGCGATCGCGACTGAAGTTCACAACCGATTTTTTTTTTTAAATCAAGAGCATTTCTATAGCTCATCACGTACTGATAGACGGCCACTGAAGTCAACTTCTAAGACAATAAAGGTGCATCTTTGTTTAAAATAGGGCACCACTATGAAAAAATCTTTATTCGAGTAGAATGAATACTAAAAAAATTGCATAAAATAATACGTTGCCATTATTAATATAATTATTATTAAATAAAAAATAGACTAGTCGCACACATGGGCGTTTTAAACACGTAGTACCCAGAACCGTTTCATTAGCCCTAGGGGTAAATTTTAATCGCTTGTCAGCGTCGGGTATGTACAGTCCGGTTACAATTAGGGGCACATTTATCATAAGGACAGGCTCAAGCCGGGCTTTCGGGCCACTGCGAAGATTAAATTAATAATGTGGCAATGCGGTACCCCGGAGGGACCTGGAGGAGGGCCAACTTGTACCGCCGACCGCACACACATGTGTGTCCAAAGGGAACGACCGGCAAAGGCAAAGGTAACAAACCTTTTGAGGACGTAATCTCAGATAAGCGAAGGAAACAATTGGCAATCTGGACAATTGCGGTGTGGTGGTTATTGTCGCAAATTGAATTAATCTGGAGTAAAAATGGGAGATTTCGGGACATAAAGGGCGTCTGGTGAGCGGTTGTAAAGTTGTTGATTTGCGGTCAGATAATTTTATACTACCGAAGTGAGGTTGATATTTTTTTTCTTTGAGCGTTATAATTGGATAAATAATATTTATTCATTTTTATTTTAAATCTAACCATCATGACACATTACAGTAAAAACAACTCTTCATATCTATTGCCAAAAATCTGGATGACTCGTGCAAGAGGAGCGTTCTTTAATGGGCGTAATGGGAAAGAATAAAGAACGCGATCGCGACTCTCTAAGACAGGAATGACAAACTTCTTTCTGACACTCTGCGATTGATTCTAATTTTAGGATTTGAATGGATTTCTTAAAAATATATAACCAAGGAATATTTATTGCAAAATTTGTACGTCGCCACAATAATAATTAGTAAACACTAATCTTAATGAAATTACCGTGTGATTATTCGGTAAACTTTATCATTTTAAGATATTAAAATGCTTATTTACAAAAAACGTAGATCCAAAAAATGAATTAAAATATTCACAGCATTTTCCTGAATTTGGATATTTTTCGTTACAAATATATTTGCAAAACTAATATTGCGAAGAATAATTTCATTATTAAGCGCTACCTTATTAAAATTAAATAGATCTGAAAAATCGCATTTGATTCATGCTATCCTTAAATAAATTTATAATAAATTGCAACATAAAATCATTTTAAAAAAATTTAATCTTGTAGGACGTCCTGACTTTCGGAGATGAATTTTTCTGCGTTGAAATGATAGCAATTATATTTTTCTAAATGATCTTTAATGATTGGAAACGTATTAAAATGTTTATCTCTAAGGTCTGAAATTATAAATAAAGCCTGTTTTTCAAACACAGAAATTATACTAAATAAATCATAGATGATGCTGTTTTAATATAACAAACTCTTAATATAGCAAACTTAATTTTTCTGTTGCTAAATTACATGGTCAATTTGAGTCACGCAGATTTTGATAATTATCTCCTTTTTCTAAGATACGATAAATAAATGATTTCGTACAACAAACCTCGATTTTTTTCAAAGTTTTTGCTTTGGCTCTGTAGTCAAGTCTGTAGTTTTTCATCTTTGCACTGCACTTGAAAATATCAGCGTTAAAGATATTTTCCTTTAATCGATTTAATAATTTTATATCTATTACACTTTTTGTGGCAAGAAACTTTTTATATAAAACTTATTGAGGAATAAAGCAGTGATAGCTTAAATATATTTATTATTCTGACATTAGGAAAAAAATCAATAAGCAGGGCTTTGATTGAAACAATTTTTTTTACTGGAAACTGTATCTTGGTTACGTATTTTTTTTAAATCTGAGTTCTCCATAGCAATGAAATCGTAACAACGGTTATTTTTGAACAGAAAAATCTGCAAAGATTATAATAAAAATAAAAACTAGCAATTGAACAATATCGTTAAGATCCGTTGAATTATCAAATTGTAAGGAAAATTGAGACGTACCTTTTTATTTTTGCTCATTTTTCTATTTCGGAATTATTTTATATATTTCTTTTGTTTTTAATATTTTTAAGTAGTGAATTCGTTAATTGAAATAAAATTTATTTATAAAATTTGCTCTCAAAAATTGTCGTATTTTTTTTTAAGTTAAATTTTTTGCACACAGGCGAAAAAATTTAAGAACCGGTAGCATAGTAAAATATCAAACATCTGTATTTGGCCTAGAGAAAAAAAAGTTAAGTATGCCTGACCAAAGCTGTAGAAGAATTCTGTCAGGCAAGGGGGGGGGGGGTCTGAAAAATTTGACTAGTGACCTTTGCGCAATAAGTGTTTCTTCTCAAGAATTTCTCAAGAAAAAAGTCTAATCAAAAATTCTCGTTTTCACAAAACATTTTTTATTATATAAAATATAAAATATTTACAACCACTGCCCTTTTTATAACACTGCATAAGTAAAGGTGAGCTCATTCCTCATATGCATACTTCTTGGAAAATTTTAATAGGCGTCTGGGAAAGACAAAAATTTGCTTACAAATTTTTAGCACACAAACTGGCCTTATTTTTGGACAAAAGAGACACTCAGATAAGAAACCTTTCCGAAGTTCTTTGTGCCAAATGTTTGAAAATATGCATACTTTTACGGAAGATCGAAAGTATTTGATTAACAAACATTTTTTGCAATTATCTATTACACTAACCGGCCGGCGGTTTTATTTTTGCTTTGGTGATCTGAGAAACCGCTCTGATATGAAAAAAATATGCAATAAAATGAAATCAAATTTAAATTACAAAACGGTATTACATACATTTTTTTATCAAAATTTCTGGAGAATTTTCGAGATATGAAAATCTTCGAAAAATCAGAATGATATGCTAAAATTATTTTTTTAAATTGATCACCTATCAACTTCGTGGCTATTGCCGAGAACATACATTATAAATACGCAAATTCCTAAAGCAGATGTTGTAAACTTTCAGACTAGATTATATATATCATATCCATGTATAAACACATATGAGCAAGTTTCGCACCGACCCCCCGATTCGATTTGATTAAGTCTCGGCATGTTCCGGAACAGCCTTACAGGTGTATCGCGTCGTCGGTCGCAAAGTCATTATATTCGGCCGGTTCTAGTTCGGTCCCTAATCCAATAATACCCCAGCCCGCAAGAAGGAAGTGTCTTTTGTGGATGTGTGAGTGTAGGGGCGTCTTAATGCGCCGGAACGCCGGAGCTTTCCGGGTATTATAAAGTTCACAAATTGAGCTTTTATGGCGCGGGGGCCCTGGGACCACTTCACAACTAACGATGTTTATTCGGATGGAGCCCTCGCTTTTTCTTCATCTCTTCTTCTCCTCTCCGTCATCGTCCAAGAGAGTGTTATCGTTTGTTTTTGCCTTTTATCGGCTTGTTATCATCCATCACGAGCGCTGCTCACTTGTACCCGACGCGCACTGTTCTCGTCCCTAATGGCCATGTGGCCAATGTATGGCGAGCAATTATTTTTCGAGAGCCGAATAAGACGGAAATTCGCGTTAGAGACAAGTAATGTAATGTGTCGTTTTGAGTATTTTTATTACTGTTCTGAAAAAATAACATTAGGCTCTGAAAAACGTACAAATAGTATAGTTTCAGACAAACAAAACGATCGAAATCAATCACTGGAGAGATTAGATTTAATAGTATTAAAAGCCACAATCTCTAAGATTCAGCAAACTTTATCTTACTGGAACCCAAATATAAAATTTATTAATATATAATCTAATACATAAATAAATATATTCTAACTTTATTGCTATTATAATACAATTATTTCATGGTGGAATTTTCAATTTCTAATACACGTGCGTAGCAATTGACAATCTGTGGAAATTTTGACGTTAATATTGCGTACAGTCCGTCCAAGATATGAACGCTCATCGTCATAGTATTGGTGAAAAAATATAATATTATAACCATGTGAAATTACAAGTGCAATTATTTTTACTTTTTTAATTTAATTTGTTGAGGAAAGTGTAAGATATCACTTTCTTACTTATTTTGTTTATTTATATACATATTTAACACAAAAACATGAGAGCAGTTTTGGTATCACTCTCAAGGTTGAACATCTGTTCAATATAATATTTTTTAAAATACCAATAGAATAAAACAGGAATTGTTTTATTGATTACAAAATACCACAACATGACAATAATTTATAATAAAAATACAACACATTATAATTTTTAATTCAATTTCTAACGCATGGTCACCCTACCCTTAAAACAGCTTTGATTTAGTATCGGTAACGTTCTCCTATCGGTGTAAATAAATTTGAGGAAAACTGTGTATGTATGCATGCATGCGCACACGCACCCTTATTTCCAACACAACGATGATGAGCGGTAACATCTTGGATGGACTATAATTATTTTTATTTTATTTATTTTTAAGTGTAAAAGTATAACGCCAAGTCTAAAAAGTTACTTCTAAGCCACCGGTCCCACTAAAAAAATCCAAAACAATAACAGAAAATATGGAAACATTGGTGCAAGTTGATTCTGATTCATCTCAAGCTGATCTTGAGAAACACGGCCAAATTCAAAATGATTTGCCGGATTCCTGGGCATTAAATAAAAAAAAACAATTTTCGCTTAAAAATAAATTGTTGCACATACAAATAAAAATATAACATCATTGATAATCAAAGAAAGTCTAATAAGCTAGTCTCTCGGTCAGTCACTCGACAGGTGCAACAGTCGAAAGTGTTCGTAACGTGCATTTGAACAAGCTGGGCATTTATATTTAATATCGAATTAAATATAAATGATGAAAATAATATTTCATTAGTAACATCATAACTTCAAGAGCTCTCCAATTTGGATTTGGAACTAAGAGAAGGCTGACGCAACTTCAAACTGTCAAAGATCGCCTAAGCCGCCGCTTCTCTCTTTACGTCTCCTGATCCAATTCGACGTCCAGAATTGAGAGTTAATTCAGCGTTTAAACGCCTAAAACTTACGAACGCATCAATGAAAAACTTAACGTATATCTTACATATACAAATTACGATCTCAACTGTCACTTTGTCTCAACAAAAAAATAATCACCCCTGACACAGGGCAGATTAGAGTACTAAAAAATCAAAAAAATTAACTAGAGGTATATATTTTTGAAGTAATGTTAAGTTTTGCACGAATGGACATGTTTGTATATATAATTTATATCCATATTTTTTTTAAATATGTTAAAAATCAGCGTATGTATTATTAAAACGCGAGAGTGTTTTATGGCGTTTCCTATGTAAATCCCTCCCAGTCGCGTTAAAATATTAACGCGCGCATTTCCATAATTCTTCGTTCAGAGACATGTGCATCCACGGAAAAGCTAGCAAAGGGGCCAGCGTTGCGTAAATAACCGCCACGTGAACGTAAAACCAGCCACGTAGATCCCAGTTTCGCGCAGCAATAGACGAAACGACCGCGACTTATGTAATGTAAGTCAAAACACAATAACATTTATGACGACCGAGAACGTAATTAAGTTGCTTTTGATAACCGCTGAAGAAATTGGAAAATTACGTACGTCGGCTGTGTGTTTGCTCTGTTTAAAGTTCACGTTAACGTAATTATGAAAATGATAAATATTAAATGTAGTGAATATAGCAATGTTTATTCGTCCGAGGGCGTATGCAAATTTTAAAAGCTTCCAAGAAAAATATATTTTATTATTTATACATTGTAATGTTAAAATTTAAATAGCATAATCAACGTGCTTTTGAATATATTTAATGGCTCGCTCAAACGATGAAACATATTCTTATATAAATAAATGTATGTAATGTAATTTATAAATTACCATGGTATCAAACTCAAGGATAAAATTTGGGGATGGCAGGTAAGAGCATTTGTTCCTCCCTTAACTTTGTCCAGAAAAATGCATGCCACTAAATAAAATAATATGAATTAAATAAAATCAAAATGGTAAAAAAAATACAATTGACCAACCTAATTTTGCCCTTCCTCTTCTTAGAAAAATTCTAAAATAACATCCCTAATTCTAAACTATAAATTCTCGGGTTATCCCTCAAATAAAATGTAAAAAAAACAGTTTAGGATATTCATAAAATATATTTTAAATAGATCATTTCATTAAAATCATATTGATACATATTCACCGGTAGACATATATTTTTACCAATATCATTTTTTATTTACACGCGGTGTATAATTATTACAATAATTTTCAATGAAATTATATTTTCACCAGTGCCACCAAATACATTTTTACCAGTAGATACATTTCTACTACCAAAAATATAATTTAACTGGTAGGCGCTAGTGAAATTATATGCTTCTCTAAAGTGTATATGATACTTAATTTAACAGCTGCGAACCATTCATTTGATGTTCAAACCTAAACCTAACCGACACGAGTTATTCAATTTTAACTAGACCTAATAAAAGTTCTAAAACTAACTACAATTTTAAAATTATATTTAGTTGTAGAAAAATTAGCGAAAGAAGTACAGACTGGCGTCGCATCTCGCATATTGCTCTATAGTTTGTATGCACTCTGACATAACCCTATATTCTTAAAATATGATAGCTATCCTTACCGATATGAATATATACTTCTGATATAAGAGTACTGGTCTAAGTGAATTCAAACCAAATTTTGGTCAATAGGAGAGCGCAAAAAACAATTATCACTTCTCAGAAGTCAAAAATTCACGTCAAAAGCAATAAAATCGCAGTGAGAACGCTCGGTAACGAGCGTTCTCACTGCAACGGCACTGATACGATTTTATTGCTTTTGACGTGAATTTTTGACTTCTGAGAAGTGATAATTGTTTTTTGCGCTCTCCTATTGGTCAAAATTTGGTTTAGATGTTTTTTATTCGATTCTCACTTATTTTTAAAGTGTGGGGGGTGTAACCATAAAAATGATTTATAAATCATTTAATAAACCAACTGTCGGTCCATCACTGTCGTGAGGTACCACAGCTAATGATTGTACGAATATCGGACCCTCAATTTTTTTAATTATAAATAGCTTATTGATTCACTCTGATTTTTATTATCCAGCTTGGCAAATAAAACTATTGTCTATCTGTGTGCTTTATTAAAATAAAAAGTATAAATTATTTGTAAAGGTCTATTATACCGCACATTTTTATTGTCATTTACTGGTTGGATTCATTTTAAACCATTGAATTAAAAAGGTTGCTTTACCTATTACCTAATTTTAAATAAACAATTTCTATTTTACTGTTAAAATTTTCAGTTGATTAAAGCACGTTTGCGACCGTTCCCGCATTAATGTGTGAATTTGCACACTACGGGAGCGACTAATTTAGATTTTTTAACTAATAAATAATGAAATTATATATGTTGATTAACTACGATATATTTTTAAATTTGTAAAAATAATTTTTCAGCTTAAATAAAATATTTAATTTATTTTCAACTTAGCAGGATATGTACACACCCTCTTTAAAATATAACATAGTTTGATTTTCTCATAGTTTTCGATTATGCAAATCAGTGGAAAAATTTATAATATATAAGTTTTCAATATGATTAAGACAATGTTTTTAATTAATTTTATCCAAAATCTTTTACAAAGTTGTTTAAGAATAATATAGAATAATGTGTTATGTAATATGTTATATAATGTGTTATGTTTTTTTTAAATAACTTTAAAAATATAAGTTTTTAAAATATAATTAAATGTGCTATTCCACAATAATTACTTGTCTAATTAGTATAGTCAAATATGTATTTTAAATACAAATTTATTGCTCATCATCAATTGCCTTTAAAATAATGAAACGCGCACGCATAGCGCGTGTATTAAGTATATCATTTCTTATTTTTTGACGCAAACTCTTCGATTTAACACCCACTGAATTTCGATGATAAAACGAAACAACAAACGACTTTCCTTTGAGTGCTTGACTGAATTTAAGTCGCAAGAGCTGATATCGACTGATGGAGCATATAAATTTTATACACAGATACAAATGCGTGCCATAAATCTGAGAGGCATTGAAAGTGCGATATCGCAACAACATGCAAAGCGCACACGTGTTTATATTCGCCGACGGTGTGGGGTCGTCTCTGCCCCCATCCGTTCCAATTTGGGTGGCGACGCTGAAACAATCTGCTCGTGAGACAGGAAGACTTATGACAGATTCCGACCGCGGAATGAATGAACCCGCGCGCTCACTTTGTCCTCTCCGCTGTATGAATATCTAATTTAAAAACAGCGCGCAAGTTCTCAAATGTTTCGTACAGCCGGGATTGAGAGTCGGCGGTTTTTCGCACTGAAAAATTCACGAGCACGCTTATTGCCTCGTAATATTTGCATAACCGCGCGTTTATTTGGAGGTATGCGTGTGTGTATTTTTTTATTTCGGTTAAATTAATACGGCGGTGGTACGGTTGCGGCTTACAGGGCCGCATTGAGACTAGATTGATATTTTCTATATATTTAATTTAATTA
Source organism: Plectrocnemia conspersa (assembly GCF_051122295.1). Classification (NCBI taxonomy): domain Eukaryota; kingdom Metazoa; phylum Arthropoda; class Insecta; order Trichoptera; family Polycentropodidae; genus Plectrocnemia; species Plectrocnemia conspersa. The sequence continues at coordinate 431,039 of NW_028277173.1, forward strand.
CATTTAACGTTTTTATTCTTTTTTTTATGTTGCTAGGATAATTTACTACATATAAATTGCTCCAGTTCCTCGAAGCATACTCCAAAAACATAACTGTCTGGCAAGCTCATTGAAAAACTCGTGTAAAAAGTGTGTTTAGGACGCTTCGTACTAACGTATCGTACAGAACGCGGATCGGGAATATTTTTTCAAAATGACACGCGCTCCGCATAACAAAAACGAGCATGTTCGACGCCTTTTTACAAACTTTAGCGACCGTGTAATCTAAAAATGTATCACCTTTCAAATTATGTAATCAGTGGCAGATCAAAAGAGCCCCCAGGGGCGCAACATAATTTTATATGTCCTCTTTTTCGAATGACAAAAAAGTAGCACAAAATACAGTCATATTACGTTTATAAAAAAATTGTCCCTATATGAATTATCTTTTAATTCAATAAAAGACGTTTCTATGAAAAAAAAAATTCAATAACAACACAACTAAAAATAATAATATATAAAATGTAAAAATATAGACAAAATGTAAAAATATAAAATTTAATTTACTTATCGAAATTCATAAATATTTTTAATACAAAAAATGACCATATGGGTATAGTCCCCACTGCCCCCTTCCTCTATCGCAAATTACGTCCCTGTTTAGTATTTACGTCAAAAGCAATAAAATCGTGCCGTCGCAATACAAACGCTCGGTTATCTAGTGTTCATATTAAAACTTTTATAACAATATAACGACTTACAAAAGTGAAAGTCAAATGAAGCATATCTAAACCAATAAAAGAGCGCAAAAAACACTTCTCACTTCTCAAAAGTCAAAAATTCACGTTAAAAGCAATAATATTTATTTATACAATAATATAATTTAAACAGTAAAATATAAATTGAAATTTGAAATTAAGTAATGGCTAAAGCAACCTTTTTAATTCGATGTTTTAAAATGAATCCAATCAGTAAATAACAATAAAAATGTGCGGTATAGTGAACTTTTACAAATAATTTATGCTTTTTATTTAAATATAACACACAGAAAGGCAATAGTTTTAATTGCCAAGCTCAAAAAAAAAAGCAAAGCGAATCAATAAACTATTTATAACCAAAAAAGTTGAGGGTCCGATATTCGTACGATCATTAGCTGTGGTACTTCACGGTAGTGATGGACCGACAGCTAGTTTTATTAAATGATTTCTAAATCATTTTTATGGTCACATCCCTCCCCCCCACTTTAATAAAAATTACGTCTTACAATAAATGAAAACCAAATAAAAAACATTTAAACCAAATTTTGATCAATATGAGAGCGCAAAAAACACTTCTCAAAAGGCAAAACTTCACGTCAAAGGCAATAATATCGTGCTTTCGCCGTTTTTATACATTTAAATATGTATCTATTGGTAAAAATATATTTGGACTTTACTAGTGAAAATATAACTTGACCGAAAAAAACACATTCACTGAGACATTTATACAACGCATTTTAATAAATACAGATATGTATATAAATGTATAAATTACTACTAGTGATTCTTCTCAAAGAAATATTTTTGAAAATTTTTTGTGGATAATGTCGAATCAAAAATTTTCATTTCTCGAGAAATTTTATAAAGCATTTTTTATTTTATAAAATTTATTTTGTATGAATATTTGTAAAATATATACAACCACTGCCTTTGTTATAAAGTTGCATAAGTAGACGGGTTAACGTACGTCCCAGATGTTTGAAAATATGCATACTTTTTCATTTGAATAACCAACAATTTACTCTCACCGGCCGGCGGCTTTATCTTTGCCTTGGTGATCTAAGAACCCGCTCGAATAATAGCTCCAAAGTATCGGCAGAATGCAGAGCGATTTAGGGCTATTTTTCTTTATGATAATCCATAAAGTTTTTTTGTATAATAACACAACAATTAGAGAAAGAAATTTTTCCCAGCCTTACAGAGAGTAAAGTAAGAAAACGAACATCTTACGGATTAATGGAGAAAGAATACAAAATATTAAAATCGACAGGCAAGAGAACAAATATTTCACAGTGTCTATTAAAGCCTTGTTGTCGATTAAAATGAAAGGAATTTTTCACAAAATGAAAGAAATTTTTCAAAAGAATTTTTCAAAAGAAACACAAAATGAAAGAAATTTTTCCACGGCCGAATTTTTTTGACCAAAAAAAGTACAAGGGTGTTTGCTTCATCTTTAGATGGCATGTGTTTTTTAATGGATTATTTAAAGAATAATATGTAATAATGTATCTGCAATACTTTACTGTATTACATACATTTTTTCATTCATCAAAATTTCTCGAGAAGTCCCAAGAAATTCGAGAAATAAAGTTGAAAATTCTTATTTCTCGAGAAATAAAAATTGTCGAGATATCAGAATGCCTAATTTATTCTTCCATCTATATCTAACGGTGAAAATGTATTCCAATATAATTTCACTGAAATGACATATTTATTTTTGGGATAGATTCGATTCTGTTTTTCTTTAGTTTTTTTTTTGGGGGATAACCCAAGAATTTCTAGTTTGGAGTCAGGGTCATTTCAGCTTTTTCCATGTTGTTGGCGCAAGTTGATCAATCAGTGGTCGTTTGTAATATTTTGATTTAATTAAAATTCATAAAATGACATGCATTTTTCTGGCCAAATTCAAGAATTGGCAAATCCCCCCCCCCCCTCCCTAAATGACGTCCCTGATAAAAGCAAGTTGTTTTCATCATTTGCGATGCACTCAAACGTGATATAAAATTTACTTACAGCAATATTGATTATGTTTATTTTTTGTTTAAATAAATTTATTGCTGTATTTTTATTAAAAAAATGAATATACGTGGGTTATATATATAAATTATTTTTGAAGCCCCCCAATATCCAGAGGCCACATGCGCGCGCCTCATGCGCTTATGGAGTAATCCGCCACTGGGTGTTATAAATAAAAACATGTAGTGTGATAATAGTAGATAGGGACAGATACGTGCTTATATACTAAACTGTCTCTATCTACTATGATAAACAACCGTGTATATAAATTTAATAAAATTGTTTTTATGATACAAATACAACTTTCACTTATCTGCTACAACCCCAGCTAACTTTTTAACCGCGTGTAACCGTTTAAGCGCAACACGTCACGCGATAGCGGCATTAGCTCTAGCACACATGTGCGCGCTCGCTTTATCACAAGTATAACATTATCACAAGTCATCTCCTTCCACTTCCAAGTCTAATTGGCGTCTTCCCACGTCTGTTGTGAGAAGAAAGGGGGCGGTTTAGACCCGCAACTCGGGGCTGCTGCGGTTAATGAATGCGGCTCGTCTAGATATGACGCGATGATTAAATTAGGACCACAACTTCGTATATGTTAATGAATATGACTGTATCATAACATCTATATATTTTTTTAATATACATATATAAGTGATCGTTTCGAATATATCTTTGTTTTTATACACTTAATTAATTAGGTTTACTTTGCGCTAATGAAACTTAAGCAACCAAAGATTTACTCGACAATCTAACAGGTGATTCGTAAAACAATTATTATTCACGCCGCCGTAGAAGCGAGAACCTTTTCCGCATAGCTTCTAAACTGTCTAAAGTTTTCCAGAGTTGTCCTGTTTATAAATTACACGCCGCCTTTATGCCAGTCCACGGTTCGACTCCGGCTCAAGTTAATAACTTTGCCAGCTTTTCGCTAATCTCTGGCCTCTCCGGCTTTATTTACAAATGAACCCTTCGCAATTTGGCTACCGTCCCTTCGTGTACTCCCATTAACGCCCTTGCGTTGAAACACGTGGATATATACAGGTTGAATTTATACTATTATATAATATCAATCATATTTTTAAGAATTAGCTTTTAGTTAAAGTTTGAGTTTGAACAGCAAATGGACGTTTCACAACTCTACTTCCCCTTCTCGGCAAGCCTAGATAGAGATGACCCATTGAAGTCTTAGAAAGCAGCTGCTTTTCCGAAAATCTAGCTAAGAATAGAGCTTAATTCAAAGATTGCAACTTGATCTTTGATACGATATGGAAAACATATTAAATTGAGATATACTTATTATAGATCTATATATAAAGAAGAAAATTTGTAGCCAGTTCACGCCTAAACTATTAAAGATAAACGTACGTAATTGAAAACACCCTGTGTGTAATACATCATAAATCCTCGAATAGACGTATCTTTCCTCTCAAGGCGTCCTTATCGGCGCCTACGTGCAAAGGTAATACCGAGCTATCCGACCGCCCGGTCCTTCCCTCCGGCGGTACATGCGATCTGTGGACGTATGCAAATGTGGATATGATACGGTGTCGGACAATCATAACATCCCTTTGTTTGCTGGCAAAGCAACGCACGTGGACATCCAATTAAATCTGGCCAAATTTGCTGCCAGCCAAGTACAATATTATTCTAGCGAAACTTCGCGGACGCTACCTATCTACCTGGCAAGTTTGCACGAAACTAATTGTTTTGTGGGAATATAAACAACTGGTATAAACGCTCTTGAGAAACTACTTCTATTAACACTGTTGATTTATAGCAATTAAATTTTATTAGCAACAATCGCGAAATATTAGATTTTTTGCTGATGATTTTGTCAATGAATCATATATTTCATTACAAATAAAAACTGGATTGAGTTTCAATAAAAAATGTTCAGAAACACTGTTCTATATAGAGCTTAAGAAACACAAATAACTAATTAAATTAAATATGTGATGTAACGAAAACACTAAAGTCGTCGCAACTGAAACAAGAGATGGATCATAATTCGATAAAACCCTTTTCAGTTAGTCCATCCGACTGTTTATTATTACATTTCGGCAAAAAACAAACTGAAAAACAAGTCATGGATCTATTTAAGGGCGAATGTTGGGGTGGGTTTTTCCGAGACAACAACAGAATCGCAATAATCCCCTATATATGACAGCGAAAGAAGAACACCGGAGAAAGATTGAATTCCGTAAAAGTGCGCCCTCTATTCTTTCATTAATCCGGCCTGTTAAGTACGCATAACATATTTAAGGTGGGACAACCGCCAAGGGGTGGTTGTCTTTTCTCTAGGGTGGTTAGGGTGGGCGGTGTGCGGAAAAAAGGGAAGACGAAGCCATCCAATATATTTAAGTGCTCGGATTCAAAACATCTTGTAATTTATTGAGCGTTAGTTTGATAACGATTTTACTTCAGGGATGTTGTTAAAATGAAATAAGACTTGCTTGTTTTCTCGCTTGGCACTGTTGTGGAAGTTTTCAATTTTTGTTTATGTGGAAAAATACATTAACCTTTAAAAGTCCGAAGGCATCTATGTCATGACCAGTATATTTTCACTATTGAAGTCCAATATTATTTAACTGTCAGGCGCTGCTCTAAAATGTATATTAAACTATTTGACAGTTACGAAACGTCCATTTTCTGTTCAAACCCAAACCAAAAATAATGAAAGTTTTAAAATTGCAATTTTTTTCGTACATTTAAATTTAAAATTGATTTTGCAATAACATTGCAAAAATACTTTTTCCTCATAAAATTGAAAAAAATCCCTAACCTAATATTCACGCATAAAAATTAGAAAAATGGTTTTTTAAACTATGTCATTCAAGTGAAATCATATCACCAGTAAACATAAATTTTAACTGTAAAAATATAATTTATCTGGCAGGTGCTAGTAAAATTATATAAATTTAACTTTCAAATAGTAATGATTCATATATTTATATATCAACCATTATTTATTTACATGCGATGTTACAGTGAATATGTTTTTTAGTAAAGTTACATTTTCACTAGTAGATATATATTTTAACTACCTAAAAAATTACCTGATTATTTACTGCTCTAAAATGTCTATAAAACTCTATTTGACCATAGCGAAACGGCTATTTTCAATTCAAACTAAAACCTAACCAAATAAAAGTTCTAAAATATTCAAATATATTAGAAGAAGTACAGTCGCATCTCGCATATGGCTCTATAGTTCGTCTAGACCATATTTAAAAAATGATAGCTATCCTTACCGATATTACTATGAACATCTTATATAAAATGGCTAATGAAAATATATTCAAATCAAATTTTGGTAAATAGGAGGGCGTAAAAACTATTATCACTTCTCAGAAGTTAAAAATTCACGTCAAAAGCAATAAAATCGTGTTGGCGGCGTTGAAGTGGGAACGCTCGGTAACGAGCGTTCCTACTAAAAAAACTATTATAACTTCTGAGAAGTTATAATAGTTTTTTGCGCTCTCCTATCGATCAAAATTTGGTTTAAATGTACTTCATTCGATTCTCACTTATTATAAATCGTAATATTGTAATAAAAAGTCATAAAATGAACGTTACATAACCTAACGTATCTACTGTGACGTAGACGGCGCAATTTTATTGCTTTTGACATGGATTTTTGACTTCTGAGAAGAGACAATTGTTTTATGCTCTCCTATTGATTAAAATTTGATTCAGATATTTTCAATTTGATCCTTACTTATTTTAAGTCGTAATATTGTTATATAAAGTCCTAATATGAGTGCTACTTAACCAAGCGCTTCTACTGCGATGGCGACGGCACGATTTTATTGCTTTTGACATGGATATTTGACTTCTGAGTAGAGATAATTGTTCCTCCTATCGATCAAAATTTGGCTTAGATGTGCTTCATTCGGTTTTAATTTATTTTTAAACGTAATTATTTCAGGCTGGGGGGGGGGGGTAGGTGACGATAAAAATGATTCATAAATCATTTAATAATACTAGCTGTCGATCCATCACTATCGTGAGGTACCACAGCTAATGATTGTACGGATATTGGACCCTTAACTAATATTGTTATAAAAGCTCTTAATATGAACGATTTTTTTAATATGAATAATTTTTACGTGGATTCTAAACAGAAGTTGGCTAGAAAAATGCATGATGTCATTATGTGAAATACTGTGAGTACGAATGAAATCGAGATATTAAAAAATCGACCACTGACTAACCAACTCTTGCCCCCATAAATAGTTGAAACGACATCCATGCATTTGATTATTTGAACACGCGTGTTTATTGACAGCTGTCTGATTTACAGTGCTTCTAACATTAAAAACTCGAATTGGATTACTATATATACTACCCAATTTACTTTTTCAAAAATTATATTAAACTAGTACAATGAAGCCTAACACAAGCAATAAAAAATACGCAATAGAAAAAGGACCAAAATATCATCACTGTATGAACTAGGCGTGACTTATCAAATAGATTTCTATAATATAAATTTCTATATTACGTAAAAAAAATAGTGAAAGAAAACCAAAGGAGATGTTTAAAAACGTAATTGAAAATCATATCTTCATATGAAAGATGGCTTCGAGGATATCATACGATGGACAAATATAACTAAACATCAAGAATATAAATATGTAAGTAGTTGTAATTTACATACATATATATATACTTAGTGTTTCAAATATCAAAATGATAAAAAAACAGCAATAAATTTTATGCAATTAAAAATTTGCTGAGAACCATGAGTATTGTGTGAATTACAATACTATTTACAAGCATAGAGCGAAATAGTATTTTATTTGTCAATGCATTCTTGTTTGTGTTTTTTCAGGTAGTGGTCACAACATCTGAAACGGTTACATGATACACCCCAAATAAATGATATATAAATAATAGCTAAGAATCTCTATTTTTGTGATTATATAAATTGCACCGCAGTGGATTCAATAAGAAAAAGTTTTTATCCGGTAAATATTAAAACTATATAACTTACACGAAAGATATGTTTTTTGTTAAAATAAAATGTTTCAACTGCACATTTAACGATTTAAAAATATTCTGGCAAAAATCATAGCAGCACAAAAAATAAAATTTGAAGCAAAAATGCAGCACATGCAAACAGTTTCTTACCGTTTTTTAATAATGTGTATCAAATATTTGGCATATCCTTACTTAATTTATATTATATGGCATATTTAGTAAACATGTTTTTATAAATAATTTTTTTGCAAATAAATTGCGGATAGTAAAAATCTAGCGAAACTGTAAAATATGTTATTTTCATTATGCAATATGTATTTATTGATTTTAATATATTCTCTCACTTGCCAATCTAAACATCCATTGATCCTTGCCAGTTCACGCTTCAGATGCAGCATACACGTCTGACTTGGCACGCACGCCGCGTCGGTTATATTTTCATTTTATTAGAGAGAAAGAATTTTTCCCTACCCGCTGGCGGCGCAGGAAGCGCACCGAACCCCTAGGGATTCCTATATAGGGAAGCAACCCGGCAGATTAATTAGTATTCTTTCCGAAGCGAAAGCGTGCAGAAGTCAAAGGCGGAGTACACGTGCCGTTTATGACGCCTTCTTTGAGTGTGAAATATTTTTTGATAATTTATAATCTTGAAATAAGACGATAAATCTAAGAGAAGGAAAGTCAAAAGTCAACTAAGACAGTTTAAAATACAGATTAGTAAATTATAATTATGTATCAAATAAGCAAAATAATTCATATTATTTTGTAATGCATATAAAATTATTAAACCTATACAAATAAATGTATACATTGCCATCTCTAGAAAAATATGTTATTTTAAACTTTTGAAAGGGTGTGAACGGGCCAAACACAAAATTTCAAAATCACGCGAAAATGCGTCAACGGACCGTAATGTATTAATAACACAAATTGAGCTTATAAGAGAATATCACATATAAAGTTTGTTTTTTAAAATCTTACAAATGCTCAGCCCAAATCTCAAAAAAAAATTTAAAATTCTAATAGAATTAAAAAAAAATTTCAGTTAAGAATAAATAGAAAATAAGCACGATTATCACTGTTATTTTTTTAAATAAAACTCAATAAAAGAGTTCAATAATTTACTTCTTATATTTTCATTAAAAACCTTAATGATCCTAAAATAATAAAATAAATAAAAACTAGGCTTAGTAATAGACTTTTTTTCTATGTGCTCCTAAATATAATGAATTTAATTATATAGTAAATCTTTTTTTTATTAATTTAATACAATAGCAGATAAATTAATTATTCATAAAAATCTTAACCAAAAGACAATATCAATAAAAAAAATTTTAAAGCATATGCTAACCAGCTCGAAAAAAAATTGAAAATAAAATAAGATAATTTTTTTAAATATTCATACGTTTATATTAAACAACTGATTTTGCAATAAAATTGTAAAAAAAATCAATCAAAACAAACCATAATATAATATTTATGAAGCGAGATGAAGGGTGACTCATCGATAAAAAATTCTAATCATCCAATTCTCTAAATGTTGGATTTGTGGTTCATTTTAAAGAACGCTTTTTCAAAATCCGTTAAAAAATATTGCTTCGTATCAAATGCTTTACAACATAATTAGTAAAGTTCATAATCAATTATAACTAATATAAAAAAATATTTAACTAATGTATTTCAATTTTATGTATCCTTATCAAATAAATAAAGAAGTAATAAGTAGAGAATGATAATTAGGCGATATTGTTGATCTAATCTGACCACGATAGCCATGACGACGGTCATCATTACCCCATTTTGACACATACGAGGATCGCTCTTGAGCGCTTCCTTAAATAAAAGTCCCTACGTCCACCCTCGACCTTTCTCCCCTACCGTCCATTCTTCTCGGCCGCTTGATTAGATAAGTAATCTAAATGCCAGAAGTGTTGTGGGCGGTTTTGGCTAGACCACCTCCATCACCACCGAAACCACCCTACCTCCTCGACCGGACATGCACCGTTGTTATCCATCTAATAATCTTTGCGACGCGCCGTGACGCCGCCGAGTCGCCTTCTGCATATAAATCTGATGCAACCCACCAGGATATGCTCTTACCCTACTGCAGCTACTGCGACTTTCGTTATTAGATTACCAGTGGCGAGGAGCGGAAATCTGGACGGGAAAAACAATCGCGGAACTCATCGGCGACGGTGCTTAAAGGGTTAACGCGACGCTCCGCTGAATGACAATGAACGAAGAGATAAATTAGAGACCAATAAATTTGCGGATGGTCTCTGGTTACGTGAAATTACTCTATGCTTGATTAAGATTTTATGTGGGGACTAATTATAATCTTTATGATCTCTAGTAAATTTGTATGATTTTTGTTCAAGCAATCTATACCATAAAAAATACACGTATCTGTCTGTCACAACAAATCTTTCCAAACGTATGTATTATATTATATAAGCCATTAGCTAATAATTAATTTTGTGTTTTGAGCTTGACACTTGATCAATCTCTGGTTTTCAAAAGTCTGTTTTAAAATTCAGTTCAAGACTTTTGCGATTGAATTTTTAAGAAATCACAAGATAGAATATTTGATTAATAATCAGGTAATCAAAATTATTGGTATTACAAAAAATATATTTATTTATTATTATAGCCGCTTTCGAATCAGGAAATGGATTTCCTACAATCATCGTTGAGTGTCCGCAAAATTATTGAAAGGATTCAATAGTGACAACATAAAATTCTATACGTGTTGACCTAACACGTCTCTACTATAGAAACATCCCTTAAAGCCTGCTATCTAACGACGGGGGAGGTCAGGTCAGTCCCGACTAATCTAAAGGGTAAAGTCCCTTCGACAGTGCAGTGGCGACATCAATTTGATTCTATCGCATTGGATTTAGGTTGAATAAAAAAATCTTCGTCTTATAAAAGAAATATACTCATTTCTAGTTATTTTTATAAAAAAAATCATACAATATATATATAGCGCGATAAATTGAAAAATACCACAAAATAAATATCACATCAGGAAGTGATCAATTTGGAAACGCGTTACATTTACATACATTTCCATGCTGAAAACTCGAACACCAGAGATACGATAATAGAAGTTCGATTTATCGTTTGCAAATGGAAACACTGCCAAAAGTTACGTATTATCTTATTATTTCCGCGCTGCCAAGATTTATTATCATAAGTCGGGACAATTTTCCGCAGTTTACTTTCGCCCCGCCCCGGCCAAAAACGCAAAACTTATTTAGACAATCGTAAATCACTTTTGGCTCGCCTAGATATCCTTTGCGCCGAAACGGATCGACGTTTAATTATATTTATTTAAAAATAAATAAAATAAAGAGTCCGCCCCTGCACTCGACGGCCGGCCGGCGGGCAATTGGAGCGGCGCTGAGAAAATATTGCATTATCTAGTCGACAGCGCTGGCCCGTACATTCGTTAGCCTTATTTACAGGGCCGGACCGGGGGATAAAAGTGCCAAAACGGTCGGATCCCCGAGCCAAGTGGGTGCACGTATGTCCCCGGGAAAAACGATGCTAATCGAATTATGTACGTCGCTGGGTGAGCGCGCGTCTCGATTAAAGCATCAATTTGATGCACGAGAGGGTCGTTTTAATAGTTCCATTTTAATATAAATATAATACATTTAAATTATTGTGCGATAAAGCAGAAAAATAGAAAAAATATAAGTGAACGCATTGTCCAAAAATAGATATTTTTTAAAAGATTAAAACGTTTCTGAAACATTTAATTCATAAACATTTAATCTTAATTAAAGCATATCTATCAGATTAACTAAGAATTAAAAATGTATATATTAAAGATTATTTATAGTGTTTATTGTTAAGATATTAACAACCTAGTTATTAAGATTAAGTTGTATGTATGAATGTTAAGGCTAAGAAGAAAGGAAGGTAACGCTCCAACAAGCGCGTGGTCAGAATCGGCGCTATTAAATTTAATTTTGCTACCCACAGAAACAAAAATAGTCAAAATCTTGAATTTCAATGATTCTTTATAGCAACCAATTTAATATATGTTTTTAAAATTCTTTGCAAGCATGACTTAAGTTCGCTCTAAAAAAAATAAGAATAGTAAAATGGTTTGTACGAAATAAAAGCATTGACGTTCATTGATAAAATAATCAAGTGTCTAAAAACCTTAAAAATAAAAATCAGATGGTTAGACAAAGTGAAAAATGTCAAAAATTGACAACTCTTGCACATTATTGACCATGGAAGAAAAGAATCATCAGTAGTGGTTTGAAAAAAGCGTCTTTACTTGGAACAGTAATAAGCAATATATATTTGTTCAAAATCATTTCCAACTTTTGATAATGAATAAGGCACTAAAAAAAAATCAGTTTTTAAAAAAAAACTAAGAGGGTCGCCGAGAGCGAGCCAGGGCCCTGGAAAAACTATGATTCTGGGCCTCATAACAAAAATGCCATTTTATATATTTTTTAACATCGTAATATAATTACTTGAATAAATAATAATATATAAAACATATGCGACAGTTTTTCTAAAATAATATTTTATGCCAAATATTTTAATTAGGCAATAAAAATTATTAAAAATATTTGCTCATAATATTTACTTGATAATTAGTGGTGTTTTTTTGCTGCTCAGTGTTTGCCATAAAGTGAACCTCCAGTCAAAAGCAATAAAATCGTGCCATCGCTATAAAACCGCTCAATTATTTGACTTTTTATAACAATATTACGAGTGAGAATCGAATAAAGCATGTCTAAGCCGTATTTTGTCCAATAAGAGAGCGCAAAAAACAAATATCACTTCTCAGAAGGCAAAAATCCACGTCAAAAGCAATAAAATCGTCGCAGAGGGAACGCCTAAACTATAATTAGTTTCAGAACTTTCATTACGTTAGGTTTGGATTTGAACAACAAATGGAAGTTTCGCAACTGGCAAATTGAGTTTTATAGACATTTTAGTGTAGCATATTAGTGCCTATCAGTTAAATTATATTTTAGCTAAAAAAAATATTTTAATATAGCACATGAAAAGGCAATAGTTTTTTTAGCCAAGCTAGATAATAAAAATCAGAGCGAATCAATAAACTATTTTTACCCAAAAAGTTGAGGGTCCGATATTCGTACAATCATTAGCTTTGGTACCTCACGATAGTGATGGACCGACAGCTAGTTTTATTAAATAATTTATAAATCATTTTTATGGTCACATCTCTCCTACCCTAAATAAAGTTACGTTTTAAAATAAGTAAAAATTAAATAAAAACTATCTAAACCAAATTTTGACCAATAGGAGAGCGTAAAAAACAATTATCACTTCTCAGAAGTCAAAAATTCACGTCAAAAGCAATAAAATCGTGTCGGTGCCGTTGCAGTGAGAACGCTTTTATTGCTTTTGACGTGAATTTTTGACTTCTGAGAATTGATAATTGTTTTTGCGCTCTCCTATTGACCAAAATTTGGTTTGAATTCACTTAGACCAGTACTCTCATATCAGAAGTATGTATTTATATTCGTAAGGATAGCTGTCATATTTAAAAAATATAGTGTTATGTCAGAGTGCAGACAAACTATAGAGCAATACGCGAGATGCGACGCCTGTCTGTATTTTTTTCACTTATTTTCCTACAACTAAATAGAATTTTAAAATTGTAGTTAGTTTTAGAACTTTCATTAGTTCTAGTCAAAATTGATTAATTAGTGCTTAATTATTTAATTTATTAATTAATTAGTTTGAACAGCAAATGTTAAATTAAGTATCATAGACACATTAGAGCAGAATATAATTTCACTAGCGCCTACCAGTTAAATTATATTTTTGTTAGTAGAAATGTATATCTACTGGTGAAAATATATTAGGACTTTACAAGTGAAAATATAATATTACAAAAAAACACATTCACTGTAACATTTATACAACGGATAATAAGTATGTAAATATATATTGTATTACATATAGACAACTTGAAATCATATAATTTTATTAGCACCTACCAGATAATTTATATTTTCACTGATAAAAATATATATGAAAATTAATTCAGATATGATTTTACTGAAATGACATATTTTTAAAAATATTTCCTGATAGATTCGAGACTGTTTTTTATAAATTTTCTTTTATGAATAACCACATGAAACTAGATTTAATATTGATCTATTTATTCGTCTACGATCACTTAAAAAAATAGTAACAGAGAAACAAATGTAGTGACAGCAAAACGAGTAGGACGAAAACTAAGACATGGCTAATTATTTCAAGTATCAGAAACTGACAACTTTGCAACTATTCTAAAGTTATTAATGAACAATTTATCACTATTTTCATGAATACGGATGACTTTTTTATACTTAAAAGATCAATAGTACACTTATAAAGAGCAGCGAAACTGATTTCAAAATTTAATTAGCTCTTAATCAAACGCACAATACAAATATTTTTTAAATTATAATTTAATAGAAAATTAGGAAGTTTTAGTAAACGTTGCACACATCGAGAGCCATCAAAAGTAGCCGTGTATTAGTAGCATTCCTGAGGGGCAAAACAAATTATATGCATCGCCGACGTGTAAGGTGGGTGGAATGTCGGTCTATCAAGCCGATGCTCCAAAAATATATGTTGTTGTTCACCCCCTTGGTGAAATATTGGCGTCGCCAGTACACAAAGGGGATGCGGCAAATGTGAAATATTGGTTGCAAGCGAATCAAAAAGGAAATAATATGAAAACTCTGATCACGTAACCAGAAATCACTTCGTGTTTTCGGAGAAAAAGCGAAAATGTAACACAATGTGAAGCGAGCGTCCACTTGATATGTTATCTACTGAAAAAAATAAATAAAATATTTTTTTGTATGACAAAATGACAACGTTGATGGTAAAGAAAATATTAGATATTTACGCAATACATATGCAATGAAATTGTATTCAAGTTAGTATCATTTTTAAAAGCATTTTTCGATCTGTATTTGAGTCTTAAGACATTTTTTATATTAACTTTGATTCAAATTATCTATTAGGTATGGATTTAAAATGATACCAGTCAAAACAGCAGAAACTACCTGTAAACTGAATAATGCTTTAGGTATAGCTATTTATTGTTGAAGATCATACAGTATAATAGTGGATCTAAAAAATGTGCTGAGTAAGAAAGCCTTAAAGAGGAAGAAGGGTATATTAAAACAATTCAAGAGCTTGTATAAAAAATAAACGTTAGTGATAAAATAGTTCTTGACTACTTAAAACAACTAAAAAAGTTTAATAATTGGGTGCCGCATCAATTGACTAAAAATCAAAATTTTTCAGCAAATATTTTTCACTATTGCGAAATATATCCGCAACGATTCATTTTTTGATCCTTATGTGACGTACAACAAAAAATATATCTTTAAAATAATTGCAGTGATACACAACCGTTGTGCAAAAAATAAGCCGACATCACACTGTGAAACCAAAATTACAAAATTGAAGAAAAGTGTGGTGAATTTCGCTGAATGATGCATATAAATAAGTCGGAAAGACGAAATAAATCATATAATTAAAAAAATTGTTTCAGATAAAGGTTTTTAATGAATGACAAATAAAAGTTACTTGGCGTATCCAATAAACGTTCTATTAATATTTTTAAACAGGTGCACTAAAAATCGGTTCCAAATATCTCGACCGGAGCAAGTACAAAAAAATCGGATTACGCATTCTACAGAAGAGCCTTTTTAAATCTTTGTCTTTCGTAGATAATTTTGGAGCTACCTTTTTACGCATATGACCTTGACAGTTGTGCGAAATTTATCTTAGCTGGCATCGAAGGACCAACGAAAATATTTTGAAATACTAGTGGGTTGGCTTGTCAGATACCAAAATAAGAACTATCGCTTGGGTTGGTCCTAGCATCTTACTCATAACTGTTATTTTAATAAATTAAAGCCTAATGTATATAAAGTATTAAACATTACAGAATCTAACTTTGCCATGAATTATTCTCATTAGATTGTTTTAAATACATTTATTTCCGCAGTAATATTAATATCTCGTTTATAAAAGTTTTGTTTTAGAAGGGTCAAAGGAATTATGTTTTTTTTCTGTATATACAAATAATTACATTATTTAATTGACTATCATAAAACATTTTTAGCCTTTTTAATTTTTTCTGTAGAATTTTCTATTATACATGATTGTTTAAAACAAATATTTTTAAACGTTTTATATCGCTTTACTTTTTTCTCTATCCGTTTTTATTTATTTTATAACCGATATTTTAAAATAAGATATGACTGACTGACTGCCAATTTTTTTATAACATATATTTTTAGTTTCATGTCGATATGAATAAAACTACGGCAGTTTTTTAATATCCCAAATAAATAGAATTTTTTTTAAACAACCTTTATACCTTTAGATTATCTTATTGGAGCTAATTTTTTAAGTTAAAATAGGTGCTGTTTAAATAAAAGTATAATTTTCATTTCAATACCAGAAAAACAACGGCAGTTATTGTGTCCCAAAAACACTTTTACAACAAAAATTTTAAAAATATTTATTTTTTTTATTTTTTTTTTAACGGAGATTATGACCGATCAACCGCTAATTAATTAAGCTGAACTATTTACAAGATCTATTCTTAGAATAATAACGATTTTATTAAAACTACCGACACTCTAAAAACCACATAAAATACCAAAAAATGTAAGAAAAAAACATATATATTTTTAATTTTTATTCTATTTTAGATTTAATATATAAACGTTACATTATAGCTGATATTTTGAGAAAAAAGATTACGGATCAGACTGGCTAAGTAACTTCGCTTATAATTTATTTAAGAAATCTATTTTTGAAGTAAGTTAAGTAAGTAATGATATAATTTAAAACTACAGCAGTCTTTAAAAACACACGTTAATTAAATATATATATTTTTAATTTAAATTTTATTTTAACTAATATCTTTAAATAATTTCCACCTTTTTATTTTTTTTTCTAATATTTATTTTAACGAAGGTACAATAATTTTGTATTAAAAAAAATATTTTTTAATTTATTTTAAAAAAAAAATTTAATTTGAAAATTACGGCAAAACAGCTGTGTCAATAAATCGTCAAAACGTACGTAAAAATGTGTGACGTCTTGTCCCTACACTGGCCAATTCTTTTGCACGTGCGCGAAAATACTTGTTATCCACTATATTTACTTGACATCATGCAAACAAATTATTATTTAATTAAGCATTTAAAAACAGTTAAATGTCTTAAAAACAATTACAGAATTCATTTGAATAAGTGTGTTATTATGAACTAAATTTGCAGACTGTTAACTGCAAATATAATCCTGACAACCTAGCTTATAGTTATCTTTAATGTAAAAAAAATAATAAATAACATATTTCTGTATATCGTCCTACAACTGAAAAGTCTTTAAAACACAATAATAACTTATAAACCAATAAAAGTTTTTCAAAAGACGCCTCAAAGCGGCGAAAGCCACCGACTCCCGTGTATCTTTAATTCAAAAGCCATCCTCTCCCAGGGAATTGGAACGATTGAAGAAAACGTCGCCATGTTTTAAAAGTTTATTTGTTTAGACTCCGAGAGCTTTTTGCTTGTTAACTCGCGAAGCCTACTAGATTAAATAAAAACACATTTGACAAAGGCACGTTTGCCTTGCCATGCCGCGTCTGCGGTTGGAGAACAGAAACCCCCACAAATCCCGCAAACCCTCGCGGCTAACAAGCGGTTTTGCCCTTAAACGAGTGACTCGCTAATCGCACCCGGTTCTGGGCGACAATTTCTCACTCCGTCTTCATTAACCGGGCTTGCTTCATTACCGAGGATTATCTGGAGGCAAAAGCGAAACAAAGCTAATGGCACATGCAAGCGCAGACGTATAGTGTTTTGCTAGATTATTCATATTTTTAATGAGGAAAAAATATCAATGTGAAAATGACCGAACAAGAAAATATTATTTTATATAAAATATTTTATTATCACACAAGGGAGCAAAACTAACGTTTGAGCTACTAAACAGATTTTGATCGGCCGGTGTACGGAATAAAATCCGCCGGCCAATATGTCAACCCGCTAAATTCTGACGTTGAGCGACAAACAGCTGAGATTTCAGTCACTCTTTAGTCAATTCAGAATTCTTTATACATTTACTTAATAAGTAAAACATGCTGATTTTTATTCACAATTCACCCGCAAATATATGTACAATGATAGCTCAAATCTCAATATAAATCTCCATTTTTATTTCAATTGAAATAATACGCTTACATTTGTAAAATATAAAAGTCAGACGAAACTACAATATAAGTGCAGACAATCGATTTCCCATTACATTCATTTATATCGATAAAAAAAACGAGTCCGATAAGAGTCTAGAATCGCCAGATGCAGTTTTCGATACATCTGGGGGCTGAAAAGTCCCCCCAAAGACCGTCCATTGTATCTCGGCGAGAGGGGTGGCTTTAATTGAAAAAGTTACCTTCTTTCTGTTCGTACAAGAATAGTTGGAGAAAAGTCCGCCCAGAGGGCCTGAATAAATAATCGCATCTCTAAATACGTAGCTATACAATGAAGTACGATAGAATAAGATCAGGTATCGGTAAATTGAGTGGGAGACAAAGCCACCGACTGGTTGTCAGAAATTTTGTAGAAATGGGGCGGTTGGGTGAAGATTATACACGATTGGTAAGATTTTGCTGTATCAACATTTGGCCTCGTTCGTGCCGCGTTCTAAATGTGCTGATGGTGTTGGCTAACAAGCCTTCCGCCCAGGGACTTTTCCATAGTGAGTGACCTTATAAATCGGTTGTGCAAACATATGAACTCGAATGCTAGTGTAGTGTCCCAAAATGTTTTATTAAAAATATTTATTCTAAAAGTATTTAAAATATGTTAAAAAACTTAAGTAGATATTATAAAAGATAACTACACACGATAAATATATTAAGAGTACCACTCTACTCATTACAGAATTTACTAAAAGAGAAATTGCTTGAAAACCGATTACCCTAAGCCATTTAATTTATTTTTTATATATTTTTATATATGTATATTGAATTTCACTGTAAACTTACACAGTAAAATAACTATAAATTTATTTTTATAAAAAAATTGGTGCGATTAAAAGAAATTTCGAGGCGCAGCAGCACATAAAAAACATATTTTGCTTATTAAAAATATATCCATTTTTATTATTAAGCATTTTTTTCAGACAAAGTCTGTAAATCGGTAGTATCTATTATTATGAATTAATATGTATCATATAATTTGTAGTCAATAAATGGCAATGCAGTTGGGGCCGATTTTTAATAATAGCACGGTGGGATTCGAACCCGCAACCTCAGAGTTACTAGTCTGAGACGTTACGGACTGCGCTATTCCGTATAGTCCATCCAAGATGTTAGCGCTCATCATCGTAATGTTGGAAATAAGGGTGCGTGTACGCATGCATACATACATACACGAATTTGTTTACACCGATAGAAGAACGTTACCAATGGCAAATCAGGGCTGTTTTAAGGGTAGGGTCACCATACGTTGGAAAATATATTAAAAATTTTAATGTGTTATATTTTTATTATAAATCATTGTCATGTTGTGGTATTTTGAATTCAATAAAACAATTCCTGTAATATTCTATTGATATTTTTAAAAATATTATATTGAACAGATATTGAATCTGGAGAGTGATACCTAAACTGCTCTCATGTGTTTGAGTTAAATATGTATATAAATAAACAAAATAGGTAAGAAAGTGATATTTTACACTTTCCTCAACAAATTAAATTAAAAAAGTTAAAATGAATTGCACTTGTAATTTCACATGGTCACCCTATTATATTTTCTCACCAATACTGTGACGATGAGCGTTCATATCTTAGATGGACTGACATATGTATATAAATCTAAATAAACTTATGAAATTAATTAAAAACTATAATTTAACCATTCGTTTTATTTTAATAAAAATGGCAATCTAGAACGAAAATGTAGCTTAATTTAAAATTACCCTGGAGGTATTTTTATATTTTATCCTAAATTGCGACAGTGTTAAACGAGTAGCCAGATTGCTGTAATTTAAAAATTTCGCACCGCGGATTAATTCTGGCGGTAAATTAAAATGAGACTAGAAAAAAAAATACATTTTTCTCTGCTTCTGCAAAATTTAATTTTGTCACCAGGAATATTAACGTCCGTGTGCGGATTTTCGCGTCGCACCTATTAAAAGTTGAACGGTGAAAAAATCGACAAAGGGTCCTCCACTACTCGGGTGTCCTAATTAGGGACTGGATTCGTGGTCGGGAAACGTGACCAGTTAGTCACTTTAGTTTTGCACTTACAAATTGGGTTCGCAGATGGCGCCCCGGTCCAACTTTGAAGGACTTTGCGGCGGGCACGTCCTTACCTTTGTCATATTCAAGGGCCGCTGGGCTTTGATCGGAATCGATTCTCAAATTTAAAGGATCGGACCCGTAACCTTATTGGCTTGATGGTCTATATTTTTCTGCTAAAATTTTCATGCGGTATTGGGTTACAAAAATGTTGGAATGGGGTAAGACTTCTGACCGTTTAAAATGTGGCTTTAGATTAGAACGAATGCGTTTTTATAACGTATAATGTGTGATTGTCATTCCCTAGTTTAATAATAAAAACAACCTAATCAAACATATACACATGGTCCTTCAAAAATGTCAAATCGAAATTTTATGAACCATTTTTTATTACATAAAATTTAATTTGTACGAATATTTTTTAAATGTTTACAACCACTGCCATTTTTATAAATACCGCATAAATGAAGACAGATTCATGTCTAATATGCATACTTCATAAAAGGTTTTAATAAGGGCTTGGGAATAATTTTTAAAACTCGAACTCGCCTTATTTTTGCTTCAAATGAGACACTCTGAAGGTGTTCGTGCCAAATGATTAAAAATATGCATACTTTCTTAGAAGATCGAAAGTATTTGAATAACTAACAATTTTTTTACAATTTTCTATTACTCTAACCGGCCGGCGGATTTATCTATGCTATGATGATCTAAGGATCCGCTCCGATAAGAATAAATTACGCATGGGAATCGACAGAATGCAAAATGATTTAGGGCTATTTTTTCGATAATCTAGAAAGTTTTTTTATATTGTTTTTGTAAAGTAGCAACAGCTGTTATTGACAATTGTCTCACAATTGGAAAATATTCATTCTTTGGTAAAATATATAATCGAAGAAACCATAGATTATATATAATTATATATAATAATTTCAAGTCAGTGCAAATCGATCAACGCATGATCATCACGTGCTCCTAAAGTTCTGCTCTGTGATTAGTCGTTCACATTGGGGTATGTACCGGTAAGTGTGAGTACACAGGACGGTGTTTATTTGTTGATTTGAGGTATTTTTATATTCCAATTAAAATCCTCGTCTTTTTCACGTATTGTTTTGTATGTGTCTTAGAAAATCCACTGCTGCCTTAAACATGTATGCTGTGTTATGATAAGACCAGGATCAGTTCTGTAGTCAACAAGTGTAACGCAAAAGTCACTTGTTTCGCAATCCACTTATTTGCAACACTTCCGGTCTCCATTCACCAGCGGTTAACATCGTTGTAAACCGACGTTAAAAAGAAAAGCACTCTGCTTAGTGCATCAAAAAAAAACTTGTTTGCGAAACTTGCGTTTGTAAAAGTGGAAGTTATTCGCGTCGTACGAGAGCGAGAGAGGGCCTAACTTCCAGGCGGTGGCGGCGAGTGAGTTATTCAGTTATTTATCTCTCACAAAGAAAACGCTGTCAGCGGCGGATTCCCGAAAACATGTTTGGGAAGAAGGAAACTTTCCCCGGGGAGAAAGAGAGAACCAGCCGCCGAGGCGATGATAACTCAATGTGTTTTGTATAATTCGAAACGGAGCCGACACCGGCAAACTTCTCGCCACACACAAAAATAAGTGTCAAACCACAAGCAACTTCTCGCCAGCGCTTAATTTCTATATTAGAAGCAAATGAAAGTGTACGCTTTGTTCATATAAACAGACCATAAAGGCGTGGCTGAAACGATATATAAAATTTGATCTGGATCAGTATGAGAATCTTACCTTGGCGACTCGGCTGTGAGCTTTAGAGAACTTTAGAGAGTCGCGATCGCATTTTGACCAGGATGTCAGCACATTTTCCACAAGCTATTCAGCTTCTCAACAAGTTTGCCAAACACAAGGATATTATCGGCGATAGATATGAGGAGCGAAAAAAACATATGATGGAAAGCGCTTATTTATCTTAGGTGTGACGATAATTTTTTTTTTATTGTTTATATAATAGCCATAATAACGCATTGAAGAGAGCATTATAAAGGCTAGCTTTGTAATAAAAAATAAATTTCAACTGAGATACAAAGATTGTTGGAATTTTATCATATGTACCTCACATATAATTTTGGCTCAATGTAATTATTCGCAGACATTTGAAAACATGGATCATAATTTCGCGGAAATGCATGCAAATGAGTCATATAAATTAATTTTATTTTCCAACTTTCACGTTGAATGGCAGCGTGCATTTCCTTTTAAATTTCTTGCATTTCTGGAAATAATTACATTATGTCGACTGGCGCTGAGCTGTTGCTAGTTGCAAAAGTAAGTGAAAACTTTTGGAGCCGCGATTTACATGATAATTACCATTAGTATCAGACTCCGAGTGTTTCAGAAATTCACATATATATATATATATATTTTTAAAACATCCATATTTATAATATGAACGCAAAAACATATTAAATCAATACACGATAGAAATTCATTTGATCTAAATTCACAAATGTGGTGTGAGGAGTTTCAAGGAGAAATACTCTATATGATTTTTTCTACACATTTTTTTAAATTAAGTTTAATTAAAAAAATTAATACTAAGTTCTATATTTAAATTTTTATTATTCCTATCACCACGGATGGCTTCTATAGAAGTCATTAAGAAAATCTGTAGTACTCATTGAGCACCAAAATTTGCCATAAACCTTTGAGCCAAATAATATGGTTAATTAGTATAATTTAAAATATTAGGAGCCATGCATTTTTACTAGCAAAAAACAAGCTTTTTAAATCCATAATAAATTCCATTGTTCTACTTATTTATAGGTATAAAATAATAATCAAAACGAAGCAAAAATAAAATTTGACCGTCCGGTATTTGTACAATCACTAGCTGCGGTACATCACGATAGTGAGAGACCGACAGTAATTATTTATATATTTTTTTGTATTTTTTTTTTGTGCATAAATAAATATACTTTTTACACATGAAATTAAGTAATAGTAGTTATTAAAAAATAAATAAATATTTTTCAAAATAAATCAATATATAAAACTAAATTTAAACAGAACAATTAGATTGGACTAGCTTTTGGACTTTCACTATCGTTAGGTACCGCAGCTAGCGAGTGTACTAACACAGGACGCTTTTGATTCAGTATTTAAACTATTGTGTAGTTGTTCTAATTTTAATAAATTATAGATTAAATGAAAAATCATTTTTATACTGCATGTTTTTAATAATAATTTCTTGTTAATTTAATTAAACTAATAATTATATTCAAAATCTTGCACAACCATAACCATATTCCCGCATTTATGTGTGTTAATATAAATCAATACATTCAAATGCTGAAATACTATTTAATATATTTATGTCATAACTCATCATAAATAACATCTGTAACACAATTTTTGAGAAAAATAAAAAGAAATATTTTAAATACTTGAAGACTGACTACTCAGATATTTGATTTTCTATAATAAGTTTTTGCTCAATAACTTTCGGGAAATCATGTTTATTTTTACATAAAAATATATATAACGTTGCTTTATTGTTAATATGTAATACCCCCACCTGTCCCCCCCCCCCTAAATTACATTTTTGTTTTAATTTAATACTATGCTAAATATATTATAACTTGATAATATGCGCGTTGTAGTATTATAATACAATTTTACCATAAATTTAGATTTCCGACAATATTTTTTACTTATATTATAAATACCTTTATAACTGTTAAAACATATCGTTTAATGTAAAAATTAAAAAAGTTTTTAATTCCTATATTTTCCTAATCTCACGGATGATTAATTAAAATCGAGTTAGTCGTACATATTAGGTATTGAAATTTCACTAATCATGAGCTACTTCAACTTACGTATTAACCAATAAAAATATTAAATTAAAAAAAAATAGTTCATATTTTAAATTAAATACATTATTCGCTTTATGAATATTTTAAATTAAATTTAAATATTCTGCATTTTTTAAAAGATATCAGCTGGAATGATATCAGGGTCTGCTGATTTTCTCACATTGAATTTCATATATAATAGTTTTTCACTACCATAATTTTGTGATAGTGCTTTATTTGACAGATCAGTATTGAATTTAGCGTTTATTATAGACTATTTAAGAAGATAAATCAGAATCATTATTCTTTTACATTTAAAAAACACATATTTTTTAAATCATACTAAATGTGTTGCAGTTGCACGTGACGATTGGAGATTTGGACGGTTTAGAGCTACTTTAAAATGGACCTGAACAAAAAACAGCCGATATCTATACATATACAAATAAACCAATACAAAGTTACTATTTGTGGGACAGCATTTTTAAATCTCCAGCTGTTATGGCCGTTACGCAAAAGGCCATTTTAAGAAAACAAATAAATTGAGAACAACAGTCTTACAATGTGAAACCATTAAGGCGATTTCGAAACAAACTAGTCATAACTTTTTATACATCCCTCTCGTGATATCTTTACAGAGAAAATTTATAAAACATTTTCGATCTCCAAAAATATATTTTAGCTTAGTTATTACTATATGTGTTCATACTTCGCGAGGATACGAGGTACTTGGCGAGGTTAGGAGGCGTTAATCTTTAGCGCAGAATTCGCAACTTTAAGGTCTTCCGATGTCTACTTAGTGTCTGTGGCGCATCGTAAATATTCATCCCGCAACCTCCGCAGCCTCGCAGCCGTTTCTTAATGTAAAAGAAATATCGGAAACGGAAGCGGAGAGAAAATTTTGATACCGTGCCAGGCTAATGGAATAACAAGGACTTATTACCGAAAGCCGAAAGGGGCGGAAGAGCGGTCAGGGATGGACGGTGGAGAAAAGTTTCCCCAAAAATAAAAACACTATCACCAGGGCTGGACTAAATGTTTCGTCCGGAGAGTAACTTGGCTCTTTGCTTAACGCGGTAATGGTATAGCTAAGAGCGAAAGTTTTCATAGACGGGGGGTGAGAGGTTGGTAAAATGGTTTATTTCCGATTGGTCA
This sequence comes from Plectrocnemia conspersa, assembly GCF_051122295.1. Classification (NCBI taxonomy): domain Eukaryota; kingdom Metazoa; phylum Arthropoda; class Insecta; order Trichoptera; family Polycentropodidae; genus Plectrocnemia; species Plectrocnemia conspersa. The sequence continues at coordinate 456,095 of NW_028277173.1, forward strand.
CGGTGGGTCCCAGAAGACCGCGGGCCCTCTCTGAGCAAAAATAGGCCCATTTAGCAATAACTAAATGCCATTTATTTAATCCATCATGCATCAGCGTCGTATTGTTTAAGGGAGAAAGGGGGTGACTCACTCGGAGATTATTGTACGAGGGGAGAGAGTGGAACAGGGGCGTACGGATGTGCAAGATCTCACTGGCTTTTGAGTACTCATGTGTACGTATGAATTAATTCATTTTTGCTTACACATTGGGGTGGTTATTTTAGATGCATTTTTTATAGCATTGTACAAAATTTTAGCATAGTATATGTATATTAAGCTCATTCAAAGTTCAAGTAGTCATTCAATAAAAATATTATCCGTCGATGAACAACGACGATAGATGGTCTTATTTCACTTTACTCGTTAATAAACATTTTCAGTCATTCGAATTTGGCCAAGAAAATATGTCATTTAATTAATTATTATAAATCTAATTGACATAGAATTATTTAAAAATCTGAAATGATCCCCTGATTCTAAACCAAAATTTTTCGTGTTATCCCTTTAAGAAAATTAAAAAAAAAACAGTCTCGAATTAGGATTTTCAATTAGTTGAATAAAAAATGAATTAAATATTCGAATATTCGATCAAATTTGTAATTTTTTTCTCGATTTTTACCAATATTAATTTATGTAACCAATTAGTGCAGAAAATTAATTAATTGCTTATGAATATTATTTAATTAAAAAATAATTATTGCTTAGTTATAATTATTTAAATTATTTATTAAATACTTATATAATCGTTAAAATTTTTGACAAATATCCATAATATATAAATTCGAAAAAAATCATCTAGATTCTAGATGGAAATGTACTCCGAATGGAAGTGTCTGATGTACGTTTTATACCCGCTTATATACACTGGCCAAGATGAAGAAGGTCCTTTGGACCAATGTTTTAGGGATTGAAGCAAGTTTTTTGTAATGTTTATAGTTTTAACAGTTGAAGATTTAGCAACTCTGTAATGTAGCACAAATAACACTGACTGTATTATTATTATTATCAGGTGTTCATTTATGTATGCATTTTCAAAATGCGCCTGAATCTTTAATCGTCACGTACATTAAAACGGCACGCATACCTAAGCTATTGAATGTTTAAAAGTGGTAAAAATATCTGATGAAATAGAATTCAACTGAATTTTAAAACCGTGTAAAAATAAAATTTGATTTTAAAAATTTAAAAATCATTAAATAATAGTAAATAATTCTGTTCCGAATATCTTGACTTAATATTGTAAAATTTAGGCAGCAATGGTCTCTTATATTTTAAACATTTACAGAAAAAAAGTTCTAAAATTTAAGTGGCAATGGTTTGTTATGTTCTCAACGTTCGCAACATTTCAAAAACATTGAACAGTAGTAAAAGACAGATTGTTCCAATTTAATGTGACTATTAGTTACGTTTATAAATTTAGATAGCAATGGTCTGTTAAATTCCAAACTTCTGCAGCATCTCAAAAAATGAATATAAGAATCAAACGATTCTAAATAACGGATGATTTTAAGCATTTATATTATTGGTTAAAATGTTTTGAGCACGCAAATTAATTAAATATTTTTTTATCTCTTGCAGCAAAAATCAGTAAAGATTTTTTTTAATAAATAAACAAATAAAAATTAAAAATTTAGAGTAAATAAGCATAGTAACACAGTAACCTTATTATTTTTTAAATAATTTGATATTAATTTTTGATTAACGCATCTAAAGGGTTAAAATTAAAATTAAATAAAATTAAGAACAGATAGTTTGCTATATTCTCAACGTTCGCAGCATTTCACTAAGACGTAAAATGTACGTGAAAATGCTACTATATAAAATATAAAGCGCATAATATTTTAACTAGAACACCGTTCTAGTTTTTTTAAATAGTATAAGAAATATAAAAATCTTTTTCAGTTGATAAATTCATTCATTAAAAAAGCTTTTTAATTAACTATTTACAATTTTTAATAAAGTTACTGACAGTTTATAGAAAAATTATAGTTTATTGTTATTCATGAATCAATTTTTACGCTCGCGATTTTGCGCTTTTAAACCCGTTTTCTTAACCTAATCCTATCCTAATAGTTCACTTAAGATTTTTAAACAAACAGAAACATAGAAAAGAGTAAGAATCAATATTAAGCATCATGTTTCGTACATTTATTTTTTTTATTATAAATCTTCCATTGCAACATGAAAAACATTACAAGTGGTAAGACACCAGAATAGAATTATTGACGTATTTTTTTATTATAACCTAAGTTTACAGCTTAGATATTAATAGCTCGATTTTATTTTAATTATTTATCAGCATATTTATCATTGAGATTAGTAACATTCATGAAAATCTAATCTGTGAAGATTTTTTAAAAGTTGTTTTGATCCCAGACATGATAGAAATTAAATATGTGATTGAAACCCTAGTCTTTCAGGTATCAGTCACTGACTTATACCACTGGTTTATTATGCTTGAATTAAGAATATTCATATGAGATAAATTTTAAATTTATAAATATTTATTCTATAAACAAAATAATGGACCATTTAATAAGTTGCGATTTTTTAAAGATATACAAAAAAAATACATTAAAATACAGTTTTTTAATATTGCATTATTTACTATAATTTATAGTATACTTTAATTATTAAAAAATAGAAATTTAATTTTAATTATCAATTTAAAAACTATTTATTTTTATAATAATTTATGATTTAAAGTTTTTTTAAATTACATATTTTAAGATACACTAACGGCATAGTTGAAAGAAATGTGTTACAATGTAATAAGATTCCAGTTTGATATTGAAAACTAAATAAGCAGAAACATTTTTAAAAATATACTTATATAAATAGACCGAAAATGCAAATTTTATCAATTAACAAAACGATCGAGAGCGAAATAAATACAGTTTGTTTTTTCAATGTAATTTATTTAATAGGCTATTATAATGCGCCCTCACGAACCGCCACTGGGCTTGCGTCTGCTCGTTACAGCCAGCTAGGCTTATCACGGCGGTTGACATGCTTTCATTACTATAAAAGCAATTTGTTTTAATTATGATTAATATGACTTAAATAGCATGGAATATAAAAGCGCACACCGGACGCAGTTTAATACATATTAAATTGATTGCATCGTCATCTGTTTCAATATTTCAATAAATTGCATACAGTATGAACTTGCATATAGATTAATTCTAAATTTTAATTAAATTTACATGCTCTATTGAGATTAAAATAGCTTTATTTTATTATAAGAAATTTATCACTACCAAATTACTATTTGAAGCACTAATTAATCTAACTACAGTTTTATTTTAAACCATACATAATAAATTTAAAAATTTAAAAAGTAACTAAAAAATATATTTTTAATATGTATTTTATATTATTATTATTATTAAAATTATACAAACAAAAAAATATGAGATTACTGTCACCGATCTCTCTTACTAAAAAAATGCGGCTTGTAAATGGTACGAAAAAAACACTTCATATTTATGACTCAATCCCGCAATAAATGGTATGTATACCTAGCAATTATGTTGAACAGTTGAAATTATAAATTATGACACTCGTTTGTAACTTTTCTTGGAAGTCACGTCCGCGACGCCAAAAAAATATGACTCGAGTAAAAAGTTAAAGCATTAAAATAATTTATACCGCCGTGGCTGCGGAGGAGCTTTTCGTTAATAATAAAGCTCCCCTTAATTCCAGGGTCCGAATGAAAAATATACATGTAAAAAAAGAAGCAGTAGAAGAAGAAGAAGTATGATTAACAATTCGCCTACACGTTTATCTCGTGCGAATCACGGGGAACGACAAAAGAAATGTGACTCGTAAATTACCTCCCCCGTTGCCACCCCTAGACTAAAGCGTTACGAGGGATAAAAATATTAGCATCCCACCCCAACGGCCGTACTGAAGGGATACTCAATTTTTGCTTATCTGCAGTGATAAATTGCCAGTTTTGCATTGTCGCGACGTTATCTGAGGAGCGAGTTCGCAGATGATCAGATTAAAAGGACAGAAATCATGAATCTCAATAAAAAAAAATATATAAATAGGCAAAGTTTGACTGTATATTTAATAATCAGCTATATGTGAAAGTGAACATTACTTTTTAAATAACAGTGTCATCAGCATAATGAAAATAATTTAAAAAAAATAAAAATACTTATAATAATAATAAATAAAAATAGTAAAACTGAGCCGATGATATGCTTTAAATGCTACAAATAAAATATTTCATATAGGTCGTATAATCTGGTTATGAAAAATTAACCACAGATAATTCATAAAGCTTAAATAAAATTTAAATATTGTCAAACTAATCATGATAAAATTTTTCATGAAATTTTATTTGATAATTATAATTTTGATAGTTCAATCTTTATGTTAATATATATAATTTCACAAAACGATCGAAAAGTGTTTTATTTAACACATTTGCATAAGACAAATTAATTAAATTTTTCCTACCAAGTACATAAACGATTCCGAGTGCAAAGGGTAATATTTAATTTATCTAATATAAATTACAATAACTTAAATATATGTATATAATATTTTAGTTTATGCCTTATAAACATTTTTTTTTTAATTTTGATTTTTTTGATCATCTTAGAAATGCTAACATATAAATATATCTCATATAATGTTTTATTTATTTATTACTATAAATAAGCTTATTTTTTAAAAAAGAAGTGCTGCAAAACTAATTTACATTTAATATATAATACAAAAAATAATTTAGTTTGTGCCGTATGTACAAAATTGTATTTTCTGGATGTTTTCTTTTGAAATACTAATATATATGTAAATTTACACTTTTATACAATTTATTATCATATATATATCTACCTTTAAATAATTCCTATATATACAATTTTATTTTCCAGAAACAGTGGATAATTACATTGTTCAACGCGTGCTCTTTACGTGCTCCTGAATACCTTGTGACTGGTCATTTGCCGGGAGGGATGCACTAATATATGTAAAAACACAGGGCAGTAATAGTTCCAAAGAACCCTCTGGAGTGATTTTCTTATTCCCGTTATTTTAAGTCAATTGCATATAATAAAATCGAGCTACAAAATTTGTTCAAAAGATGTTTAAATTCAAGCTTGTTAAGCTGAAGGAATTTATTTTTACCCAAATTTTCCTGACACATTTAATGAACAATAAAAATTTTCAACACGTGATCATGTGCTTTTAAATTTCTGCCCTGCGATTAGTCGTTCGACGGGAGGGACGGATAATCAGCACGTATGTAGATTTGGTATTTTCAAGATTTTTATTTTATCGCTTTATTAACTTTATCTTTAAAATATTGAAATGTATTCTGCGTACTCAGATAATAAGTTTTATTTCAGATATGTTAAGAAACGGATGTACAAATTATTCAAAGTGAGATGATAACGTAGATATTGTTATGGTATAATATGTTTAAGCATAAGTCCAATGCGTTACAACGGGGTAAATCTATAGCAACTATCATATATAATAAATACTTACAAATAAATTAATAAATATTTATAAAATATTAGATATAATAAAATTTGTGTATTTAAATAAATATTAATTGGGATGTTAAATAAAATTTGCAATCAATAATAAAAAATATGCAGTATACTGTCGTGGCTCGAACCTGTGGCCTCTGAATTACCAGTCTAGATTTTTCGGACTACGCTATTCCGATCTAATATATATTTTATTTATGATAATCCTTGCTTAACTCTATGATTTTTATCTTATTTGTTTCTAATACTATTAATACATACTAAAAAATGTTCGAATTCTTTAAATCGGTTATTTAAAAGAAATAGATATAAGTTACAAATTTATGTTAAAAACTATGCTATTAAATTTATTTCTAACATATAAAAAATACAAATACTTTGAATTTAATATGTATTATACAATACATCTAACCATTATATTCTTTCAATCATACTTTTGTAACTAGTAAATCTATTTTTATATAAATCCACTCCCATTATATTATTTTTAGATTTTTGAAACATGCTTTAATATGAATGATTAAACATGTGTAACATTACTACATAATCATTTAAATAAGACATTTAATACCATTACATTACCTTACATACTTTTCATCCTTAAAAATATTAAATAATATTAATATTGATTGCACAATAAAAATGCTCCTTAAAATATATATTATTTACTTTTAGAAAGTTACGATCGCGTCCCTTATTGCTGCTTGTCGCGACCATGACATCAGCGCTCAAGAACGCTCCACGTGAACGAGCTATCTAACTACATAAATAGCTTGCCAAATACAATAGCAATGACAAACTACAAAAATTCCGCGGGATATTTATAATTATATTATAAACACTAATTCCATTTTCCCAGACATGATTGCAATTCAAAATAAAATTCATATGGAATTTTACCACAAGTCTTTGGGGTATTAGCCATCGACTTGGTAAGTATACTGTGAGAAAGTTCTAATTATTTTATTCATACTTTCTAATCAAAGCAAATTTATGACAATAACTACGCAGCTCTAAATATATTTTGCTTACATTTTATTTTTAAACAAATATTTTTGACACAAAATGTCAAATTTAGAAATGTTCCGCATAGTGTGAACGCTCCATAAGCTTCAGTGAAACACGCGTTCGTCGGTTTTGTGGGTCGGCCGATCTCGTCACGCCGCTGTTACACGCTGTTAGGTCGAATTCCACCCATCGGGGGCGGCATATGTATGTGGGGTCACTCGCCCCCTATTATATTCATTTATTTTCGTGGTGTGCACAAAAACGGTAAAGCCATTCCTGCAACTATTGTAGCCGTCCTTTTGTCCGATCGCGATAACGATACCGAGCCGCACGACTACCCAAATATTTATTGGCACAGCACGACTGACACACATTTGCCAATCGATATGTTGAACAAGTGCATTTATAAATATAGTTAACATGACAATGTATCAGTATTTTTTTATTTGAAAAAAACTGTTTTAAATCAACATAGACTAAATATACTTTTTAGTAGAATGCAAGAAAACTATATAGCATATCAAAAATAATGTATAACAAAAGTAATGTAACACGAAAATTAGCTTGTCGATATTCGAAACGCAATTGCGTACGATTGAAAAAGGCACGCTAGCATTGTTATTTATTATACAAACTGCATACCTTTGAACTTGCAATTCTTTCTGCTTTTTTTTTTAATGTAAGGTTCAACTTGCCATTAATTATTTTAGTCACAAAGTTTTACCAGCCCTTTAAATATTTTACAATTTCATGAAAATAATACATCTTTTCAATGTATTTTGGCAATAAAAATATTATCTGGGTGCTGAATAGAAAGTAAAACAGACTCTTTTATACATTTGTCGGCTAAAAGGGACAAAGTTTATAATCAGGGCGCATTGGGCGAAGCGACCCCAGGGACGGGGGGTGCTCGCCTTTTAATTTGCAATCATTATCGATGTTCCTGTGAGAAGGAGGGTGGCTTCAGACGGGGTAGGGGTGGCCGAACGGCGGTCATGGAGCAACAAACCCAACAGTTGTCTGGCTATTAAATGGCGGAAAGACAGTGGCGAAATGTGGAATGTGTCGAATGGCGAGTGATACGGTCGTTACAATTGTGATAATTGACCATTTGGGTGTGCCGATTGCAGTTATATAATATGTCAAAAATAATCACAATGATACTAAATGATTAAAAATATTACAATAAAAATAATTAAGCAAACTTTTTGTTTAAGCTAAAAACGAGAAACGTATAGTGCATTCGTGCTCCGAAAATATGATACAAGATACGAGAGAGGGAGGCGTAAGGATTAGAAAGTTTGTAGATGTTGTTATTTAATTAATGATTTAGATAGCATAATCCTACAAAATCTTGTAGAATTTTTTTAATATTTTTTTTTAACAATAAAGCATTTTGTGATTTTACGCTTACTTTCTTATAATCATTATTATTTTCTTTATATAAATATCAAAAGCAACAAATATTTTTCCACTCCTAATAATTACTAAATTAAACCAATGTCCGATCAAACGCGCCGTCTAACGCCACCCTTACCCTCTCAAAAACGCCTTTCGTCCCTCTATCGAAACTTCCAGAGGGGTTCGGATCCGCAATGGGAAGCCCTGCACCTACTTTTAGATAAATTCGCAACAAACATCGCGCTTCAAAATCGGTCATCTCGATGTGTCGAAAATAATTTAATGAGCGTAGCACCAGTCAGTTTTGTCACGTAATATTTGCCGTTGTGGGGTGTCATCGTCGGTTTTTGGCACAGTCATCGTGTCAAATTAGAGCCGGGCCCCTGGGGCAATTTGCATTCTAATTTTGCGGCCATTAAATGAATTTTAAGTCGCCATCGAATCGGATGGAATATGCTAAATTGTCCGATTTCGATTATGACTAATAGAGGCTTCGAATGCGATGATTGGTGATATATGACAATCATAAATAAAATTCATATGCCTGCTGCATTTTCAATCGGTGCACATTTACATATTTAATGACAAATTTAATAAATGTTTCTGAATCATAATCATGTCGTACTTTAATACATATTTTATTAGCATTTAATAAGCACTATTTTTTATAAATATTTTTCTAGATTGACGTGGAAATTATAGTTATATGATTCATGCATAATTTTTTAGGTCTCAACATAAAATTTACTTTTAATTTTAAAGCTTTTAAATTACAGATATATCAACGTCTGAACTATAAACTATATAGCTAATAATATATTTTCAAAAAAATATTTTCTGAAAATATATTTAGCGTTACAAAATTAAACGTATTTTTTTTATAATTTCCTTAACATTATTGAGCTATTTTTGTCACTCATTTGCGTTTTAAAATGCATACAAAAATAGTGAGTAAAAAATATTTTAAGGTGCATTTTGTCACCAATTTCTTAAAAAAATTTTATAGAAGTCACTCTTGGTGGCATTATTTTTAAAAAAATATGATTTTTTTCGTTAATTTACGTTTTACAACTTTTATAATTGAATTTTTTTTTATGTATAATTTTGCAGTCAATTTTTAAAACAATATTTATTCTGATCTGTTAAGCTTTTTTTGGTCTCATAGCTCATCACATTTAAAGCTTAATATTTTTAAATAATATATTTTTTAAAAATACTATTTCCAGATCATTTTAGCAGTTGTTTTTTTTTATTTGTTTCTATGCCATTTTTTGATAATTTTTTTATTAAAATCACTTGTACTATAAAAAAATATTTTTAATTTATTAAAGATACTGTTTGTTTTTATTTCTTTTACGCAATTTTTACAGCTTTTACTGTCTTTTTTACGATTTTTTTTATGTAATTTTGTAATGCCAATAAAAATCGACCCATTTATTTTACATACATATATCAAACTCTAAGCGGTTTGTTTACGATTTTTCCTATAGCAATTTTTACAGTTTTTAAATCAATGTAACAATTTCCTTTGAAAAATCTTTCAAACTTCTTTAAGCGGATGTATTTTTTGTTTCTTTTCTTTTGTTACTGTCAAATTTGTTTATCTTTTATATCCATTTTTTATGCTAATTTATTTAAAAAATAGATGGCTGTCATTTTTATTTATAAATTATAAGCAGTATATTTTATATTTAATTTTTCTTTGTCACTTTTTAAAACCATTCTTTTTTTATGTGACAATTACATTCAAAAGTTCTTGTTTCTGATATCTTTTAGTGTTTTTTTAATTTATTTATATCTATTTTTTGCAACTTTTACCGCTAATATATTTTCTAGAAGTCAATTTCTAATAGTAATTTTAAAAAATCAATTTGCGGTTTGGTTTTATATTTTTCTATGTTACAGTACTTAGCTTTTGAAAACGAGTTTCTTTTAAGTGACGCTTTATTTAAAAAAAAAACTTTAAAAATTAAAAAATTAAACAACAAAGACAAATAAAAAATTATTGGACTTTGTGGTTTCCTATGCAAAGAAACAAGATTTTCAACTGCAATGCAAATATTCAAGCTAAATTTAATTGTTTACAAACGTATGTTTATATTAAGGGGAACGCACTATAATTTTACCCTTTAAGGAATACGCGATTAAAATAGTTTGCCGTCCACCGCTCTATAAAAAATGCAGAGACAGGTTGTCACTAAGCAAGCATACATAATATATTAAAATTGATCCTTTTTATACTAGTTCTTTATCTAGACAAAATATATTTAGAGCTGCTTTTATACATTATTACATATTTAGGCATTTTCATTAACGCCAGATTATTTATAATTGGTTTTTAAGACGATGGGAGCATGATGTTTTGATTTACTTCCATTAAGTGTAGTGAATTTATGTATAATATCACAATTGAAAGACTGGCAGTATTATCATTATTATAGAGTAGCTCTCTTAGAAATATCTTTGAATCTATAGATATATTTTTACGGTAATTTTTTAATAAAAACTAGTCTTAAAATAATTAGCCGCGTTAAACTATATGGTAGACAATTAATAACCATGAGTTACAAGATTACATCGTATTTAAAGCCTAAAATCCCAAACCACGCAATGTTTGCTCAAACGTTTAATATGTGTTTGATTTTCGGTACTTAACGTTCCATTTTCACTTTCAATCAAGCGGATTTAATAATTTAATAATCGATTGCTCTGCTTCTTGCCTCTCGCATGAAACACGCGATCCTTCACATTAATTAACCCGACAATAAACTTTTTAAAAACGATTTTTAAGGTATTCAGAATCGTATACTTTACAATTCTAAATTAATAATCCGGCGAGCCTTTTAATATTTTACACACGCGAATGTTTTCTTTTTAAAAGCAGTATATTTTATTTTTTGGATGGAGTGCTATTATTTTGTGAAAGTGTTCTCATTTATAATTTAAAGACTGGGTATACTACGGAGACGATGCACCCTGATTCTGCGAAATTAAAAATTGACAATCCTTTTTGTCGGGCCCTACTTGCACCCAAATTAAACCCGCGTTCTTGCCATATATATAATTCATACCATTGTGTTTCAGGGCCTATTATTAAAACGCGAATGCGTTTAACAAGAATTTTGCCCTGCTAAAAGGATCAAATATCGTTTGCGGGGAAACGCTACAGGATAACCCTAAGCGTTTTTAAAAAAAAAAATACTACTACTTAAAAGTACACGATTTCGAGTAACGTTGACATCAGTCTAATTATTAATTATTGAATTATAAGACACTGAACGTCCATATGCCGAAAGATCCAAACTCAGACGATTTGTCTTGCTTTCAATGCGCAAACGCCGCACCTCGATTAACCCGTTAACTTTGGCCATAATTGAGGATAACCAAAGTTATAAAGCAGCCGAAATCAAATCGGCTGTTCGCCGCAAGTAATAATGGTTTCGCAGGAACTCTCATTAAAGTCCAAGAATTGCACCCCGGGTTACTAAGTTCGCCGCCGAAAGTTATGCATTCGTTATGAGGAGTACGAGAGAGAAACGACCAGGTATTATGTACGGTACCTAGGTATTCGCGGATTATTGTTAACCGACGTGCGGTGCGCCACCTATATTGTCGTTACATTCGGACAAACTTTCAATTGAAAGCACCCCCATAACTCGGTCGTTACGCCAATGTGTTTAATCAATGGACGGCCGACGCTTCTCAAACTTGCGTGATTAAATTTGCAAGCTGCGGTGGGTTTCTGGGAGTTCTGTCCGTAGCAGTTAAGTGAAATCTAAGTATTGAATTATATCATGAATGGCAATAACTTTCAAATCAAATATTAAAAATAAAATAGTTTGGTTGATCTAACGGACAACCTTTTAATGTATTTATTAATTTTATATTCATTATCCGAAAGGAAGCTGCTGTTTAAATAAATTGTACCGCAGTGGATTCAATATTAAAAAGGTTTTTGTACAGTAAAGGTTAAAAACTGACAAACTATGCGTATAAACCCAATATGAAAAAGGTGACATCCGACGTGATTTAAGAACGCAAATGCGCCAAAACTTACTAACGCCTTAAGTCACAAGAGAACATTCACAACCAATTAAAATTCGCAATTTTTTACAACCGCCACCGTCATCACGTGGCAAATGTCGCAATAAACTTAATTTGTTTCCAACATCCCCTTTCATTCATACATACAAATCACCCCCACCCACTATCTCGCCCCGCCGTTATTTATCCCCTCCATTATGGACGTCGGACATTGCGTAATTACCGTGCAACACGTAAAATCGACACGACAATCGCGCGGTCAAGCATGCCAACTAAAAAATAAAAGAGAGCGTCGGTGTTGCCACGCCGCGCCGCGGTGACAAACGGCCGCGACAAGGTGGCAACACCACGGCGGAGCATAATTCACTTGTATAGATAATTTACGACGGTGTGAATTGCTGAAATTACTCCACTCAGTGGCGGCGGCGGCGGGGCGCGTCGATTGTCGCGATGTGGCAACACTTGCGCTTCATTTGGCGACGAAGTGCAGTATTGTATGATTTTTTAAACGAGATCTGCCGATACATATAATTCAGCCATTCAATATTGTTTATTTCTGCATGTATGTATATATAAAACTTTTTTAAATAGTTTCTGAAAATTCATGAACATGGCAGGTGCATTAATGCCGAAATATACAATTGCTATTAGTTCCAGAATTTAAAAAGTATAATTATTATTATTTATTAATATTAAAAACTTCAAAGAAATATATAACTATGTACATAGTACATATCTGAGAAATATGATATATAACTTGGGACAATATAAGGCCAACTTTAGTCGGATTATCTGAACCAACCAGTTATCATGCATGACCTACATCATGTTTAACATTCTAGTCTAAACTTGAGAAAACTTTGCTTAAAAAAATAAGATAAGTACTCGCATACACGAACTGCTTAAAATGTTTTAAACTTTTATTTTATAGTTTTGCGGATTACTTTATTACCTTCAAAGATCATCCCTCTTTTGCAAAGCCAACTTTATTTGCTTTATCTATACCTCACCCTCTACACATAATTAAATTTATTATATAATAATTTTGTTATCTAAAGAGTAAATTTAATTATTTTACCTGAAAAGGAACATAAAAACATTTTTGTTTTAAGAATATTCGAGAATAACTATTTGCTATGTAGGTAAAAATTAGTAATAAACGATTTTTAATAAATTGATTCTTCTTAATTTGTATTTAGCTGCACAGTAAGATTTTTAACTGTGTATTATTTTTTCAAAGATTAAGTTTCTCATGCCTTTTTTTCACCCCACGTTTAAATGAATAACAAAAAAATCATGTTTTCCTCTCAATATTATAATCAAACTATCCATCCAGCTTATTTACGAACTTGCAAACATAATTTTGCTTTTGGCGACAGCTATGAAGAGCTATAAAATTTATATGAGATGGTGCTCGTCTATTTTAGTAGTGCATCATAATATGTTTTTTTAAATAATAATTTAATTATCGTTTTTACAATAGCTATCATGACACATCGGAGGAAATCTGTCAAATTTTATAATTATATTTGTAATAAAATGTATAAAAAATTGATGCTATAACCATTCAAGCAGGATGGCCGTACTGGTACGGCCATAGCGCTTTTTTTTATATTTTGACATTCTACGTTTGTGACTCTCGGAAAATTATTATTATTTATAGAAAGCACATACATCAATGACAGTTTAAAATTATACAATATCTATAATTTATTTTTAGAAAAAATGTATCAGGTTGTTCCATAAGTCCCTGCGTTTTTTGCAAATGTAAGAAAAAAAACACAAAGACAACCTGAGACATAAAATAAATATAAAAATCATTTAATAAAATGTTGAGAACCGTTTAATTTGTTTCATTATTTTTTACCATGTGAGCAGTATAAAAATTTATTAATATAATTTAAAACCTGTAAAAATAAAATAAGAATTTATATCTTCCAGAATAAATATTGAGAATCACTAATTTTATTTTGTTATAATTTACAATATAAAAACAACACAACTATAAAATACACAAATTATGTATTTATGTACCTAAAAATTAGGTCACTAATCAGGGGTCTTAAGGGACTTAAGATCGTAAATTTTATTAAAGTCAGAGGTCTTAAATTATAATATAAAATAAAACTGGAAATTTAAATTTAAATTATCATAATTTAATTCAAATCTAAAATTTTTTTTGCTCTACAATGTAATACAATTTTTTTGTTAACATCTAAAGAAAATAAAAAACATTTTTGTTATATTATGCTTTTTAACACCACCGACAAACCAAAAACGAATTTTACCTAAAAATAATTGCGTTGTTGATGTTCAACGTATAATAAGTGCTGTCAAAGATTCCGAGTATAAATATTTTTAAATAACGAAAGCTTGGGATGGTTAAGAGACGCAATACTTGGGTGCCGCATCAATCGAGCAATACATTGTAAAAAGCTATTTAATTTTTCCCTTAAATTATAAACACAAATGTTTTGTTTTATATTCTTATTTTTATCAAACTGTAGCTAATAATATTATAAACGTGAAAATGGCTATAAAACTGTAACATGTATATTATATATGTATGTAATTATTATGTCTAAAAATTATTTATATAATTAAAATAAATCAATTGATCGATTTTTTTTCTTTTGATTTGTTACTTTAAGGCAACTAAAACGATTTTTTTCTTAAATAACGCATCAATGGCATAAAAAGTAGATTAAGTACAACATATTTAGTTGAGACAGTACAAAACATCGTAAAGGATGGATTGCTATGTGATTGGAAGGATATCGTGCATTACGAGCTACTACCACTAAACTATTGATTCCACTAAGAACTGGCCTAAAATAACGTGTTTTACAATATCTAAATTTACAAATTAATTATTAAAAATTAAAAACTACATTATGCTACAAAAATAAACTATCACTGGTATGAGATACCAAAGCTAACATGCGTTCGAGTTCCGGACAGTTTTACTTTATCAGTTTTAGATATTTTTGCATTTTTCCGCAATCATATTATAATAGTATAAAGTTTTAAATTTAAATTGGTAAGCTATCCACTAAGCATAACCATTCATTCCACTAAGTATTGCTTACAATTTGCAAACTAAAAAAAGCATTCGACAGAAAGAGACAGAAGTAATCAATAAAAATTTCATTACGTTTCAATATGAAAATTCCAGTCAACATGTTTCTATGTAGACATGGCTAGAATGTTTTTATATTATTGCATATATTTTTTTAGAACTTTTCAGAATTCAAAATCGTGTAAGTTTTCCATTCTCCTGAACTAGATACTTTAATTAGTTTTTTACTACAACAAGTATTAGTAATAATTTAATATAGGTATAAAAAATTAAATAATATCATTGAAATACCACACTATTTTCTGAATTTACATTAAAATGCGTTTAAAAACACTAAAGAAATAGAACAAATATATATTACAACAAAATAATTATGTTATTTAATAAGACAATAAAACGAATAATCGATTCTAAATTGTTTTTTAAAAGCCACAACCATTAAAGTTAATATTTTTCCTTATCAAATTTTAAAACGCTTTATTTTTTGGTCCTCGCAAACACAAAGGGCGCGCAAATCAAACAATCAAAATTATAAACAAACAGCAGCAGCCAGGGAGGAGGAGAGAGAGAGAGAGATCGCGCAAGGCCCTCAGGGCTGGCAAACAAAGGTCCCACCGGCTGACAAAGGCCCTCCGAGTGCCCACTCGTGGGGGCCTCTTAACAATGGACTGTCTTGCTGCGCGAGCGCTCGTTATTTTTTTTTTGTAACCGCTGTACTTGCCCCCTCCCTTCTCGCTTAGTCAAAATTTGGCAATGTTCTCTCCCCTCTTATCCGCTTCAGGTGAATCACGTTCGTTATTGTAATATTTTACTGCGGTAAAAGTTTCCGCCGTCAAATTACGGCGCATCCGCGCCATAGCCATAATGAGCCGAGCTACGGTCGAAATTCGGCACGTGTGATAACGACGGAGACACACGTGCGAAGACCGCCGAAAATTATTTCTTTTTCATGTGGCAATTACGACGCGGATGTTTTCGACTATAGGATTTTTTTTTAAGAATTTTCTTTATGCCTCCAACGACTGAATCCAAGCTATCCATTATAAAATATTATTATTAATATTATTTCTATTGTAAGTAAAACTCTCATAGTGCCCAAAAATTGAGCAATATCATAATAAATACATAAATCAGTACTTTGTAAGTACTTGATACGTAGTATATTCACGATAGAGGCATACGTTTTTCTACTGAATACAGTACGTCAACATCGAGGCAACAAGCTCCTCAATGTAGACATTTTGAAAACACGAATCAATAAAATCAAATGTTTCGAATTAATCTATTGATCATTGCTGAAACATATAGGGTTTTATTTATACTATTTTTATAACTTTTAAATTAAAATTAAACTTGGACTACAGTTAAAAATCTCACTGATCAATAAAACTAGAATTTTATTTAAAAAAACTACAGCAAATAATTTAATACGATTGACAGAATAATCACAAGGAAAATTGCAAATATACAAAAAAAAACAATTCATACGCAGATAAAAAAACTCAAAAAGCACAAACTAGAACCTTGTAAAGAAAAAGAACGTCTATAAAAACTGCATAAAATAAAAATGACTTAGTAATAGAAAGTTAAAAGACTTGCTCTTGGAATGAAAATACTTCAACAACCTTTAGCATTTTATTCATACATATTTATATATGTATGTAAATAAAAACAGAAGCTATAATATATACATATACTGCATACCCTTTGAGAAAAAAATGAAAAATATTTTTAATATGAACCTTATCTTCATAATCCATAATAAAAAATGCATAAAATTTCAACGAATACTCTTAAAAACGAAATCGATAAACACGTGTCTTAAATGTTGGGCGCCCCTGACCTACATACGCATATCAACGTCACCCCCCACCTGCCAGCTAATGGTGGCACGCATTTTCCGAAGCGATAAACGAAAAATATTTTAATTATACTACAAGTTCCCCTCTTCCTCTAGAATAGGGTAAAATTGGAAGAAGGGTGAAGTGGGGGGGCATGTCGAAGATTTTCTTCGCAAAGAGAATAAACGGGAAACTTATTTCCCCGCGAGACTTAATCACATTCTATTTTATGCGATCCGACAAACTTTTTTATTCTATTTATATTTAATAGAAATGTATGTCAAACGTATGTCATATAAAATGTTTTAGAAAATCGGGCTATATCTTCGAGCTCAAAGTCAAAACACGAAACGTTCTTGATGAGAAACTTTTCTTTTGACAAGCTTCATCCACATTTACTATCGAAATTCCCCCTTACCCCTCCCAGTTTTGTCGGCATTACTCCGATCCGAGTTTATATCAATCAGACTGAATTCCGTTGGATGCAGCCGCGCGAATTAATGGGTTATGATTGAGTCCACTGCCGGCGGGTATGTGCATTATCCGCGAAAATCAATCCCAGCGCTCTGCAGACCAGTGGTAAGGCTTAGCAGGAATCCTCGTGCCGGATGGTGATGGTGATTACCGCAGAGGCATTTCGCCGCATGCATATAACGGAACGCATTTACGCCACTTTCGGTATGCTGGCTTAATTAAATCTATGCCTTCTGCGAGCGCATAGCTACAAACACACGTGATGTCGAGAACGATATTATACTACTGCTTGCACGTATACAAGGCGTGACAATGTAGGCATTTCGACCATGTCGATCGATACAAGGAATGACCAGATTTTGTTAACAGAATACTTATTTCAGTTACTCTCGATGATTACTTATTAATTATAATTATGTAAATCAATATGTAATCGTATCAGGGAAAAATACCTAAACATGAACATTTTACTTGACGCATAATATGATACTGTGATGTACGCTGAGTGTACATGCTATCATATTATTTTAACTATAACTAAAACTCTGGGATTAAAAATAAATCGTGTAAAATGAGCTGCTGCCACCGTACTAAAGTATCGATTCCACTAAGTATCAGTGGCGTACGGTGGGTGTTAATATTGGGTGTGCTATAAAAAATAAAAAAAACGTACATTTTTTCATTTTTATTAGCCGAGGTTTTGGCATGCCTAAACTGCCTTACAGCTTTTTCCCATATATAAATAAATAAATAAACATCAAACCTAATCTAAAATATTATTATATAAAAATATCAAATTTCCAATAAACATAAAATTATAATTATTTATATATAAAATCTAATCTTCTTTCTTTGATCATAAATTTTTCTATCACGCTGTCATAAAAAGTGCTCTTCTTTTTAATATCCATAAGGATCCCTTTTTCTATTGAAATCAAGCTAAGGCCACATAGCTTTTCTTGGCCTTGGGTACTTCAATAACAATTATTAATTCGTTTCAGAGCAGAAAATGAACGTTCTGCTGAAGCAGTACTTCTTGGAAGAGTTATTATTAGTTTGACTAATTTATCTATTTCCTGAAAACCTGACTCAAGATTATTTGTTTTCATAAATTGTACAAGCTCATGAACAGATTTCTCTGCAAATTCAGGTAAATGATAAAGAACAGCAAGCTCATTTTTTAAACTTATATAATCAAATAATGTTCCATAGAACTGTTGCAGTTTGGTAAGTAATTCATTTGGAAATTTTCCTTTATATTGCTCATATTTTTCTTTCTCCAGAAGGTGAAAATATTCCAATTTGGACATTGAAGAAAAACGGTATTCAATTTGCTTACATATATTATCAACTATTGTATTAAATAGTTGGCTAAACGCGTGCTTTTCTTCAACAAGCAAATCATTACTCAGTCTTGGATAATTTTCTTCCGTTACATAAGAATCCCATAATGTTTCATAATTATTTTCCTGTTCATGTCTGAGTTGTTGCAAAATTTCGGTAACTTTCTTACAGCAATATAATATGTCAAAAGATTTGGATTGTAAAATGTTGTATAACACATCAGTTTTTCCAAAAAGGTTTGAAAATATGTGGAGAAGTTTTCTTGTTTCAATATCTTCCAAAAAGCTAAAAAAACCTCGTGCTTTTATTACAGTGTCGGGGTCCCATAGTTCACAATTTTTCACGACGTCTCGAAAAAAGTCCGTAAATTCATTTCTGTATTTTTGCACTGTGTTACTTAACCGTGATGTGTAATTCCATCTTGTAGGTGTAACAGAAGGAAGTCTTCTACCTACAAACTCTTGTAAAGCATTTATTCGTTTGGAAGATTTCGAAAAGAATGCAGACAATCCATTTAAAGTTTGAAAGAATGATTTGCACACTTTTATATTGCAAAGACCTTGTTGTAATGTTAAATTCAACATATGAGCATAGCTGTGTGTAAAAATGGCCAATAGATAAACTTCGAGTACTTTGGCTTGCAAACCATAAATAAATTGGGAAGAGGTGGACGTGGTTTGCTAATTTTGATTATCTTCAATTTAATTTCATAACTTATTTTTGAAAATGGATATTCAAAATATCTTCAACAGTATTCTTCATCATTATTGGGGTAAATAAAAAAATATAATCTAGAATAGAAAATTAAATATTGATCATATGTAAATAAGATAATAAACTATTTTACGCCAAAATATAAAAAATGAATGACCTGTTATTGTGATATAATGTAATAAAAAAGCAGCGACGGACGCAAGAGTTTTTGAAGTACGCGCACCAAATTCGAGACCAATTTTACCACTGAGCGCTGCCAGCCGACAGATCGACTTCAGCCGTTAAATCTCGGAACAATTTACTTTAGTCGGCGGCCGCGCACAAGGTCGGCACGTTATATGTGTTGTTCCAAAACGATCGCTCGCGCGAAAACGTTCAGAGCGAATGACAAATACCAATGCATACTATACAAGGCATATTAAAATTTTATAATTTTGCATACTACTGTATGCAAAATGATGTCGCTTTACGCCCTAAATTTTCTAAATTTCTAAATTTATATTTTAGATGGTTTTGCGGGTGTGCGCCGCACACCTAGCACGCCCTGAATATAAAATAATAAATCAATATAAATTTACCAGAATGAATATAAAATAATAAATCAATATAAATTTACCAGACCTACTAAATAACAATTTAATTATATTATAAAAATGACAGACCATTTTTATTTTCCAAATCCATTTTAAGAGTCTTAGGGATTGTTTAAGAAAGGATCCTTTATGCTAATAAAAAGATGGAATAATTTTATCCATAAAAAAATACGAATAAATATTTTAAAATCTCTCATGTTGAATATATAACATATAACAACTACAAATAACAATAAAAATATAAGCACTATATAATTGAGAACTATACAAGAGAAAAGCTTAGTACGGAAACATAAATGTATGTATAAAATCTTCCAATGCAACAGGAATACCAACAATAGCTTACAACTCCGTAGAATACCTCCATTAACCACAAATATTAAACGGCAACCGGCAAATGTAACCACGTGATTGCTAGGTGAGTTAAGCCCCTCGACTATTTGATGTTGCCACCCGACAACCACCTAACCCATCCTGACCTGTACCTTCTGCGTATGGTCAACCCTTTTGCAGAATGTATCGTCATCTTTGGGTTAAAATAAAAAAAATCTCCATAGCACAACTAAACTGTTAAATATATGACATACAAACAGGGTTTATAACATAACTGGTTATTAAATTTTAGTATTTTCATTTACCGGTTTTCAATTTTTTACACAAAAAAATATTAAAAAAAATATTTTTTTCTATTATACATTAACTAAAAATATATAACAAAATATATAATAGTAAAACTAAAATAGCTTTTAAATACAAAAATATCCAAAATATAAAATTCTATTATTGTAAAAACGATTGTCTGAGTCTTTTGTAAAACTATGCTGTTTTTTTCTTTAATAATGAATGTTTTATTTTTTCGAAGTAAATGCCTATATGATTTTTAATGTAATAATCCTAAATAAATATGGCGGATGTTGTATAGCTTTTAATTATAATTGTTAAAATTAATTAGTTTTTAAAATTTAAAACTCGTTTTCTTTACAAATGTATCTAAAAAGCAATTGTTTTACCCAAATTTTAATAATCAACAAACTGTGATATATAAACTATTTTCGTTTCCGTTACGTAATCTTTAATCATAAAAAAATATAAATATATGTTGACGTGCGTACAACGCCACGTCGCTGAGTCGGAAAATTGTAATTTGGTTCGCGAGTTAAAGGCGTAACGTTGGACGCGCGTAGCCGTATCGATTTAATTATTTTGTCATTTATTCAATTTTTGCTCTTGGGCCAAATTAAACGGGCGCAACCCTTGCTTAATTGGCCGTGCGCGTGTTACTTTATCGCGATAAAATAATCACGGTAAAGGGTTGAAAAGCGCTTTCGGAAGCATTATTTTCGTAAACATTTCCGCCCCCGTTCCGTATGAATCGTATATATTGTTAATATTGGATAAAAAATGGGCCATCGTCGAAAGTTTGCAGTAGGAAATTTTAATTTAAGTTATCGGTGCAGATAAACGTGTATAGAGGTTTTTAATGTAATAAATATAGCTCGTGAACAACTGAAAAATAAATTATAGGAGCAACAGCATAGTTTTCGCCCCACACGATTTACTTTCGCTAATCCTTTATACTTCCTAACGATGGTGACTGAATTTATTGATACGTAAGTTCAAGAAGATATCTTTGTAAATTATTTAAAAGCCATTAACCTAGCACTTCGCAGCGAAATACAAGATTTTCTGAAAATTTAATTTGGTAATTCTGAAGTATGGCGACTATCAATCAAAAAAATATTTTATTCAAACTAGGAACCACCGTCGTTTTTATTATTTTAAAACGACATGGACATGGCCATTAGAAACTCAAATTTATGTTACATGGCAACCTAAGAGTGTTCAAAAAGTCCGAACAGCTTCTTAGTCTTTCTGCATACCGATCTATATTATTTGTGGAGATGAGCTGATGGCAACGGTTTATATTTTAGAATTAAAAAGTGCTTTGTCGTATCATCTTCCATATCTGTATTGCCTAAAGTTAAAATTAGTAAACTAGAGGTCATGGAATTACGTTTAAAAAAGAGAAAATTTTATTTACATTCGAATATTATTTCAAGTCCTTTGGCCCTTTTATGAATAGCGTATTTCACTTTGATAATCAATCAGTAATTCGCGTCTTGAAAACAATTTAGTCCATAGAAATAGAATCCCTATTTTGAAACTCCTACGAGGCTAAATATTTTTTCGTTATTGATTAAATTCAAATAAGATTTTAGAGAAGCTTTGATTTAAAGTACTAAAGAAAGTTTTATATTATCAATCATTTCTAAAGGACGTTGTTGACAATGTATGTCAAAAAATTCTAGCTTTAGAATTCTTAGTAACTTTTTATGATGATTTCAGTAAAGATATCTATTCAGTAGTCGTTTATATTTTTAATTCGCTGGCATTGTACGTTGATCTGTTCAATGTCAGAAATGAGGAGCTGGTCTAATACATTTTTTTATATATTTTTACTAATTATTACTATTTTATATTCATAATTGAAATAGCATATTGCCATACGTATAAGATTTATATTTAATTTATACCACATAACACACCACAAAGGTTATATTATATTATTTAATATAATAAAAGCATATAGTGATTTGTTAAATTTATACACAATATATGTGGGTATGGAAAAATATAATTTACAAAAATAATATGAAATTAACATATAAAAAAATGTTGTTTATAATAACTTAAAATATTTTTTAAATTATGTATTTAATTTAATTAAGACCAACGTGAACTAACAGATTACGCCAACATGTGACGATGGGTAAAATATATACCTACTCGTATATATATATAGTAATATTAAAATACAAAAAAAAACTTATAAAAGTAAAAAATTAATATTTTAATTTGAATGCTACGAAAAAGCTTACATTTAAATATTTTCTTATAAAATCAAAAAATGGTCAAATCTAATAGTAAAATAATAATGAAGAAAATCTAAATTAATTTTAGATTATAAACTACCTTTAAAAAATTTTTTACCACTCGATTGCGTTGCGAAATTTAGTCAAACCTAGTTATAATCTAGGGAATTTTTAATATAAAATAAAGCACATACTTTATTTTAACTAACAAATATCTTCCTATTTTAATTCAAACATCGGATCTATTAAATATAATACAGAATACTACTAACTATTGATATCTAAACAACGGAAAAGTCACGATATGTTTTGAAAATGAAGATTTATATAATTTTTATTTACATTTTTCATAACTATATTACAAGAAATCTTGAATCAATTTATAAAGAGATTCGTTAAAAATGTTTTGCTTTAACTAGTGTACAAAATTTTTTCATAGCTATTTATAGGCATTTATAGAAAAATAAAAATGTTACTTATATTTTTTCCAATCGTTTATTAGAACATAAGAAACGACGCTGGGTTAACAGATACAATTATTATTAATATATTACAATATTATGATATAATCTGATCTATGGAGAGTTTTAATTAAAAAAATATTTATCTTCGAATATAATCATGAAGTACGGTTTTGTGAGAATATTTAATCTCACGTAAAATTTAAAATTAATTATTTTTGGTAGTGCGTATTTTTATAAACCTTCATTTTCTAACGTGAAATTGATTAAATCTAATTGCTGGAATCATTCGACGATAAGCGTTTGGTTAACAGTAATTATAAAAAGTATGTGAAGATATAAAATTGTGAAAGGTATTAAACATCTCACAATTGTCTAATATAATTAAAACTAAATTTTTGCTATTTCATTAACATTAAAATGTTTAAAAAATTTAATCCATCTATAAAGAATTGTTTTAATCTATCTATAAAAAAAATATTTGACCAAATGCCTTCAAAACTAAAACCAGACTCTATAGTAATAAGAAGAAGAAGAAGAAGAAAAATCATAATTGTGTAATAATATTAATAATTGTATCTGTCTAGAAAAAAATATTCGCAGAAATTATCTTAATTCTCAAGTTTTAAAAAAGATATAGAAACTATAAATTCACTTACATTTAATAATATCAAAAAAATAGATTTAAATAAAATTAATAAAAATCTTTAGACTCATTTTCAAATTTTATAATTGTTTCAAAACTACAGTTTTCAACCGCAAAACAAAACTTATTCAATGATATTTTAAAAAAATGGTCTAGAATAAAAATACCAAAAAATAACTTCAAAATATGATATTAAGACGAGACCTCCTTTAATAATAATAATTATTTTTCTTAGCAAAAAAATCATATTAGCCCAAATTATAATTTTTCACTTTAAAATGTGTTAAGGAAATTCTAAATTTACTATTTTTTCATAATTAAAAATATTGTTTCGAACAATAATAAAAAAAAACACTACAACAATTTTGAAATCACTTAAACAATAGTTTCCAATCGCAAAGCAAAGCAAAATATTGTCATTAGAGTAACTCTAAATTTACTATTAATCTTATAATATGAAAAAAAGTAATCAAAAAGAAAATGTATGATCCTCAAACGAGATTTGCTATATTAACAATAATAATTTACTCTATCTAGAATGAATATATTAGCCCAAACCATTTTTATTTTTCAGTAAAAAAAATACCATTTCATCATAATTTAAAAAAATGGTCTTAAATAATAATAAAAAACACTACAGTAATTTTGAACTTTTCTCTAAATCTTATAAATCTTTAAAAAATATATTCTCTTAAAAAATAGTTTTCAACGGCAAAGCAAAGCAAAATCTGGTCGTTTGAAGGACTCGAAAGTTAGGTACCATTTATTTTTTAACATTTAAAAAATTGCTCTATAATAAATATATAAAATAAAAATAAAATATTTGTACAAAAATAGACTTCCAATATTATTTAAAATAATTTAACCTATCTAGAAAAAACATATTTATGCCCCAACCATTATTATTTTTAGGTTAAAAAAATAAAAGTTGCAATTTACTATTTTTTATAATTTATAAATAAAAAAATTGTTTTAAATAATAATAAAAAACACTACAATAATTCTGAATTTTATGATTCTTTAAAAAAATACTGTCTATTAAACAATAGTTCCCAAGCGCAAAGCAAAGAAAAATCTGGTCGTTTGGGTAATTTTTATTATTAAAAAAATTAGTGTATAATAAAGATTAAAAAAACTAAAAAGAGGTCTTAAAACGATTATCGATTTAATAATAATAATTTATTATATCCTAAAAATATTAGCTAAATTAATTTCATTTTTAAATTTTTTAAAATGCTTAGAAACTTTGAATTTAACTATTATAATATATAATATCAAAAAAATAAGTTTTTAAGGTTGATAAAATCTTTTTAAAGTATGATTTTTCAACGAGACGAGCAATAATAATAATCTATAAGAAACATATTGACGCAAAATATTTTTATTTAAAAAAAATGAGAAACTCTAAATTTACTATATTTTAACAATAGCAAAATAATGGTTTGGAGTAATAATAATGAAAAACTAAAATAATTTTGCACTCATTTCAAAATTAGTTTGAACCGGTCGATCACAAATCAAAATCTGGTCGTTTTAGTCCCTCGGTCAGGGCTGTCAAATTTGGGGGGTTGCGTAGCAATTCGTGTATTTAAAATTTTGTTCATTTACTCAAGCATGGAGTATACAAACAAGAATATCTGAGGTGACCTTTTTTTAGCTCGCAACAGCAAATGAATTTTTGGCCAACGAAATGCAAAATAAAAGAAAATGGCGCGCGGTCTTATATAATTTACACAGTGCTGGTTTAGAATAAAGATAAAAAAAAATTTAAATGGTATCGATTCTTTTATTATCATAAAAATGAAACTCTAAATTTACTAGTTTTTAATTATATTAAAAAAAATATTTAATATAATAGTAATTATTTTAGCAAAAACAAATTTAAACTCTTTTTATTAATCATAATCATATTTTTTAAGATTATCTAACCATTGTTTGAATAACACTGAACTAACTCTGTATTTTATAATATTTAAAAAAATGGTTAATAAAAAATATAAAACAATTTAAATCTCTTAAAAATATGCTAGTTGCACAATAATAATTGTGTTTTTGGGGTAGTTTTTATGTTTTTATTTTAAACTCTATACTATGTTGCTCTGAAAGAGTTTTATTATGACTAGTGAAAGAGTTCGCCCTTCATATCGTGAAACACGTGGGTATATTTTTAATTCGAACGCCCAATTTCGCGAATATCATACAAGAACGCGCGTATTTATAAGTTAGTAGGAGAAAATCGACTCACCGTTATTGGTGCCGTTTTCAGCGAATCCTTCCGGATACTCCGTGGTGGTGGTAGCGGGCCGTGCCCCCGCGGCAAGGAGTCCCACCAGCCAGAAAAGCCCCGAGAGGCAGGCCAGCCCCGCGCCCCACGCCATTTGACTTAGATCACATCTATTTCTTACTGATGAGAAATTACGACACTTGAACACTACACATGTGGTTAAATTTATGCAATAATTGCACTAAAAATATTTTTTTAATAAAATGTATTTAAGAATAGTTTCTAAATCTAAATCTCTAATGTTTTCTAATAAATATTTTAGGTTCTCTATCGCCTTTAAATAGTTGAGGCTGTTTTCGATTTGTTTTTGGCGTTTTCGTTTGGAAAGCTGTCGTACATTTGACAGTTTGCGACGAGGTCTCTCGCGAACGTGCTCTAGTCGCGGCCGCCGCCGACCGAGTGCGGCTCTGTTTGAGATCTAGAGGCCACTGGCGGGCGGGGTTCCCACCGCTCAATCCGCCCTTCCACGGCGCCGGCCAATGAGCCGTAGTGGGGGGCGGGGCGCAACCCCACCGCCGACGAATGTCGCTGACGGGAAAAACGCGACTCGCGCCAATGTGCGTCGCGACGCGCAAGACGATCGCCGTTTTCGGCGCCAAGGTCGCGTACGGCGCAGGATAACGACCCCGAATCCCGACAGGCCACGTCCAGCTGGAATTTTCTTACAAAATATCTGGATTGCACGGGATTCGAAAGCCGAACGAATTTATATACTTCGAGTGAAGAAAACAGGAACGTTATTTGAAGGGGGGGGGGCATTTAGCCCCCTTGAATTTGGCCAGATAAATGTATGTCACTTAATTACATACTATAAATCTTAATGTAATCGAAATAATACAAAAAATGTGAAATGACATCCCTGATTCTAAATCAGAAATTCTCGGATTATCCTTCAAAGAAAATCTGAGAAAAACATCTATTCCGAAAATATTTTTTTAAATATATCACATCTGTGAAATCATATCGAAATACATTTTTACCATTAGATACATATTTTTATCAGTGAAAATATAATAGGTGCTAGTAAAATTATATGATTTCAACTTTTCCATATGTAGTAATAAATATATATTTACATATTTACAGTGCCGTAGCTAGTGGTTTGAGCCCGAGGGCGAAAATTTTATTTGCCCCCCCCCCCCACAATTTTTAAATACGTCCAATATGTGAAAATCATAAGACATAAATTTTCACAACAGAAAAAATCTAATATATTATTAAACACTTTGCACAGTAAATACAACATTTATATTAAGGCAAATCTTAGAAAAATGAATTATATCAAATATAATTATCAAACATTATCCATAACTACTGCAAGTCTTTAAGCATATGGAAGAAATGTTGTAGAATACATAAATACCCACTTAAAAATTACAGTAAAATAAATAGCACATAAAATAGCGATACATCAGTAAGCAGATAATACTAACTAATTTTTTTAAATATCATCTTTTTAAAAAAAATATTATAAATAGATTATTAAATATTACTTTTTCCTGATTTTTACGATGTAAAATAATGTTAATTTTTCAATATTAAGAATATTTAAATTACTAAGACAATATTGTCTCCTTAAAGCTAAAAAGAAGAATGCGACCGCAAAGGACTTGCAGTTTTAAATATTATTTAGATACTAAAGTAGCAAAAATTTTAGCATGCAAAAGATTTTTTTAGATACATTTAATATATCTAAAGGAAGCGTAGACCGTGCTCTCAATGCAACAAAATTTTGGAGAGCATTTTCGTGGTAGAATGGAAGGTTCCTCCAGAAAACCTTCCTCCAATGAGGAAGAAGTAAAACGCGTGAAGGATGACATTGAGAATTTTCTTTAATCAAAAAGTTATCACATTCTAAATAGAAAGTATATTAACTTTGAATTAAATATAATAAAAATTTACCATTTATATGTTAAGTTAAAGGGAAAATTTATGGGAATATTTGTAACAAAGAATTTAATTTGCACTTTCATCATCCACATAAAGACACGTGACAAAAGTGCGATTCGCTCAATATGCAAATTAAAACGTCATGCAATATTGAAGAAAAAACAAAAACGTGAACTTCATTGAGAAGATGCCGTACTAACTAGAAAAGCCTCACAAGAAGATAAAGCGCTAGCCTCAAAAAACCCAGGAAACTATTTTGCTTTTACATTTGATTTGCAAAAAGCGCTACCATACCCTAAACTGACAATTTCTGTTTCATACTATAAACGAAACATGTATGTCTTAAATCAATGTTTCCACAATTTACATGATGATGAAATTTATATGTACACCTGGGATGAACCAACTGCATCCAGAGAATCACAAGAAGTAGCTTCTTGTTGTTTAAAATATCTACAAAATATGACAACTCAAAAACATATCGCGATTTTGGTGTTGTAGAAATGGCTATTCGAAAAAACAATTTTCTGTACATTCCTGAGGATTATTAAAAATTAATAGTGAAGACTCTTATTCAACCAAACCTCTGGAGGAGGCAATTTTGAAAAGTATCAAAAATATTGATGACAAAACTATCAACTGGCTGAAAATATTCTGGATACGAGTTTTAAGAAATGCTTTATGAATGATCGCTTACAACTTGTAATCGATACTGCAACAGTTTTAATAATCTGCAATGAAATGGAAAGATTTGTAAATACATCATCCGCATATGCCACAATAAAAGTAAGAAGATCAAAATGAGTTTACTGCAACACTTCATTAAAAAGAATAAGCAGCATTTTACAGTCTTCGATTTTTGTGAAAAAATCGACGTCCGTGTCGTAGAAATTCGCAAAATTTGTGTAATTTTGCCGTACTGTATATTCATCTATTTTATAAAAAAAAATCTATGCCTAGCAGAAATAGGTAAGGACATTTGCCCCAACCCCCTTTGAATTTGGTTAGAAAAATGCATGTAATTTAATTAAATACTATGTATCTTATTGAAATAGAAATAATAAAAATAGTTTCTATCCCAAAAATATTTTTTTTAATATGTCATTTTAGTAAAATCATATCGGAATACATGTATAACAGTAGATATATATTTCTACTAGCAAAAAAATATGCCCAGAAAAAATGTGATTTAATGAAATTCTATTCTTAATCAATCTTAATATAAATATAAATTTATTGCTGGAGTGGATTATAATGCCAAAGATCAAGACAAGATATAAAAAAAACAATAAAGAAAAGTACAAAGCGGCATTAGAAAATTTTTAAAAATGGATATCAATTGACTTTATCTCGATTGACTTTAATAATACGAGTAAAATTACAGACCAATTTAGTCCGTTATCAACAAACTCAGACCTTATTTAATCATAAAACAGAGAAAATTTTGACCAAACTATTAAACTGAACATTTCCTTAAAAAGCAATGATAAAGTAGAACAAGCAGTAGAACACTTAACAAAGGTAATTCAAACAGCAGCTTGGAAAGCCAAATCCAATCTTAACACAAATAAAAAAGGGAAAATCACCCACAATATTAACAAAAAAATAGCTTCGCAAAAAGTGGCAACAATCATGATTACTAAGTGATGAAATTAAATTAAATTAAGCCATTAAAGAACTAAAGGCTTTAGACATCTTAAAAAAATATTTAATTGAAATTACACGAAAAACTTGTCAGCCTCAAAAAGCAACGATTATATACACGCCAATTAGAAACGAAAACAATAAATAGTCTAGAAGTGATAAGGAAAATGATACCTTTGCAGCTCACTTTAAAGAGGTATTCATACCATACGATTCTGCAACAGAAACTATAATAGATGCAAATGAAATCGAAAATTATTTTAAAGTACCCCTTAAAGCGTGTCAAATTATTAAGAGATTAAAAGTAAAAGAAATAAACAGATAATATTAACAGACAAAAATCCAAAAAAAGCGATGGTATTTGACTTAGTATCGGGAAAATTACTAAAAGAATTATAGGAAAAAATATTTAACGGCATATTAATGCTGAAATACTATCTCTCGTTCTGGAAAGTAGCAGGTGTAATAATAATACCAAAACCAGGAAAACGACTCGAAGAAACAATGTCATGTAGACTGATCAAAAATATTCGAAAAACTGTTAGAGTACGTTCAGGATAAGGATTCCGGTTTGTTATTGTGTGCGTGAACTGTGTGGCTCAAAACAATTTCGCTCAGAATATTTAATTTTTTTATTTTAAAAGAAAATATATGTTTATTTAACATACATGCATCTGAGCTAAGTTGGAAATTTCAACGGACAATTAAAAATATATTATATAATCGAAGAAACCAGAAATTGATGTCATTAATTAAATATTTGCAAAATTCAAAATCTTTCACTAGTCAAAAAAATAATGAAGTCTTTAGCTATTCTTCAAAAGCAAAAAGATATAAAGTGGGGAAAGAAATTATTCGCAGATTGTTTAATGGCTCGACGACTCTATTAAACCATTAGAATCCATTGAATAAACTAAAAAATTATCATTGGCGCAACGATAAGAATAATAACTTTTTTAAGCCTTGCAGAGAATAGTGTAAAAAAACCAACAACGTACGGATTAATGGAAAAATAATTAAAATATTTTAATCCACGAGTAAGAGAACGAATAACTTACAGTGTATATTTGAAGCCTTGATATCAATTAACCCAGATATGCCCAAGAAATTTTGTTCTCTTAAAATTTCATTTATAAATAAAAATCAGTGGCACGAGTTTAGTGACCTACCCATGGGACAGTGGACATATCTGGGTAAACCAATATCAACACAAAATTATTTAATATAAATCACTAGAGAAGATCGAACTTCTGTGCCACACTGCACTTTAATTACGAATACAGCGTTGACGAATCAGCGACTGTCCTTAAAAAAGAAAGCTTGACAACGAAGTACACGCTACATCGCTTCTCCCTCTCATATACATGTACACGCACACAATAACAAACCGGCATCCTTATCCCGAGCGTACTCTACTTCAACGAATAAATCAGATACTTGAAGAGAAAATAATTATTCCAGATCACCAATTTGGAGTCAGAAATCGGAACGAGACCATAGAGCAAGTCCGTTGGATTGTGAAAAAAATCAGCAATGACTGAGAGCAAATGGTACTGCCTCGCTCCGTTAATAGATATCAGTCAGGCTTTTGACAAAACTGGCACGATGGACCGCTCTTTAAGATAAAAGTAAACCTGCTGAACAAAATTTATAAAATATTAGAAACCTACATAATAGGTAGATACTGTGGATGGAACTGAAAGAGATCAAATGCGAAGTTCCACAGGGATATGTATTGGAACCCGTGCTCTATCTAATATATACTTACAGCTCCCAAAGATAGATTCAGCAGCAATAGTGACATTTGCGGATGATACAGCTGCGACCGCTTCTCGTCGTGACCCATTAAAAGCGTCAGAAAACCTCCAGAGAAACCTTAACAATGGATGAAGACTTGGAGAATGGAAGCAAACACGAAAAAATCAACACAACGTTCATATTAAATAAAAAGACCTGTCTAAATGTTTCAATAAAAGGTCAAATATTACCATAAAAAGAGGCTCACATTTACTAAAAGGAAACAACCTGGAATTCAACTTCGAAAAATTCACTAAATGATGGGAGGAAGGTCCTAGAAGTCACTGTAAAACAAGTTACTAGTGTAAAAGACAGTTATCATACCAATATGGACATACGGGATTCAATTTGGGCTAGTGCTTGTGCTTCCACCGTCGCCATCATCCAAAGATTCCCAAGCAACGTTCCTCGAATGATAATCGACATTCCCTAGTATGTTCCTAATGACGTAATACATAACGACTTAATATAAAATTCATTAAATACGAAATAACGAACAAATACGCGACACACAAACACAGATTAAAACTTCACTCAAACAAAACGCTAACCGAACTATTTGAATGTAGATATGACGACGAATAATAAATAAGTATAAACAAATGAATTAATGTTATATAAAATAAATTAAATTTTGTAATAATAAATATGGAGAAGCATCCAATGGGATATTTTCTTTACATGCCAATATCATAATAAAATAAATACTTATTGCTTATGTATAAACAGATTGTAAATGAATAAATACACGCTGTGTTAAGTTACGAAAAAGCTGAACCAACCCATAACATATTAAACATTGAAAACACAATATTGAAGGTGCTAGTAAAATTATATACTTGCGACTTTTCCATGCGTATGTATATATTATATAATACATACATTTACATATTTCGTACGCGATGTGTATTTTAACATGATTGAAATTGTGGGCTTATAAAAACACAAAACAGATCATTCCATGGAGGAGAAGTTATTTAAAAATAATAATATAATACAATGGAATCGAAAAAAATATATATTTTCCACAATCCATTTTTTTTAAAGAGTCCATTAAAAACACACACTTGCTGAAAACAGAGCTTAATATGGAAGTATCAAATTATCACGTCTAAACATATTAATAAATTCGAACACACATAAGCAAAAAAAGGCCTAAAAAGTATTTTAAAATTAGATCAACACCAGAACTTAACAAAAATATAAAAAAAACAATTAAAATGAAATAAAAAAAACGTTTCTATATAAAAAAAAATTTATAGCCAGATTATTCAGAAATATCACTCAAATACTTGGTAAGCAAGATGTAAAAATAATAAATTTAATACCGATACCTAAACCTATATTAACGATTACGTTTCACAATTCCTTCGGATTTGTGAATGAACCTAGGAAAGCCATACGCAAAACGTTAACGTAACTTTAGCATAATAAAACAGCTTTATAGCTTGTATGGTAAACAATCGATGAGATGCTTTTCGACGACTGAGCATTTTCTCAGCCGTTTCCGGCGAGCGCGCAGAATTTTACGCAGAGAGTTTCCGGCGCGTGACGTCATTTACGCGTGTAAATATACATAAAACATACTATAAACGACGTTTAATGGTAGCGTGGCGAAAGTTCAAGGACATAAACATATAAAATGGAGAGCAAATTTCACTTTCAGAAAATTTATATTAACTAAAAATAATTTCTACTTATAAAAATATTTTCCCTGTCCGATTAAAGGAAAATAGATCATCGATTAGCAGTTGGAAAATATTATTAAAATATTAGAAATATGTGCTTTAAAAGCAAAATATAAATATTTAGCTAAAAGATAAACAGAAAAGCAACAACAAAAATAAGTAACAATCTGGCTGAATTACGTTGCGCGTAGGTAGGTATTTTATGGATTTTTGTAACGGACGTATGTTTTTGGGTGTATAACCTTTTGTATTCGAGTCCTATATATAATTAACAATATCATGGTATTTTGCCATAGTGTGTCATTTTTTCTGTCCAGTTTGCAACCAATCTATTTCTGCGATCTCGGTGGGAACATTTTGTTTAGAAAAACTTTCACTAAAGATCATTTTTTCAATCACTTTTGAGAGCATTTAAATAGAGAGCATAAATTTTTATATATATTTTTTATTGTGTATTGAAATAATATTAATTTTTTTTGACAAACGTTCTGAATTAGAATATCCTAATTTTAATAAAATAAATAAAATTACACATTATTTTTCTATGATTTTACTGATATATTATCTATATAAACTGCTATTTATAAATGTGTTTTACGTGAAATCCTCTTACATGGTAATAATTTAAACCTATCAGCCTTAAAGTTAATTTATTATAGATAACTTTTTTAAATAATAATTTAAATATTATTCATACACTGCGCATACTTTATCACGTTTTCTCATAATGGAAAACGTGCCCATGTCCAACTGTCTGTCTTGCGTTAGCTAACGCGACGTTTTTCCCGGGAAAACGTGTTTACCTCGATATTTCCCGGCACGTAATGAAGTCACCAAGATCCTGCGGCAAAAACGGATTCCAAGGAACAATTCACAGAAAAAATGTTTCATGGACATCTGCTCGACGACGAGATTGTCGAAAATTTCTCCTCGTAGAAATTTTACATTGCAATATAAATATTTTAATTTATTAAGTGTTAATTTAACTAATTTAACACAAATAATAAATTCTCCTGAATATACAAAATAAATTGTACATATGTTCAAATTGAACGGAACAAATAGAATATATGGAATGTAATAAAATTATAACCGGAGGGCGTTTCGTTGTACGTATAAACGAGAATTGATGTCAAATATGTTTTATCTGGTAATTGGGTATTGCCGACTGTATTAAAATAGATACATTTTATTTCTATATTTTAAAATACATATATTTATAATATACTACAATATATATAATATGCTTTTAATCAATTATTTTTAAAATGAAAAATAATGCAAGCGAATAAATACATCTTGTAGATTCGGCGTGACTGTTCGGCTAAACTAGATAATAATTTAACACTAGTAATAAATCTTTGAAAATGATTAGTTTTATAATGAAATCTTTTATATAATACCTTACATTACCATTTAAATTAAATCAAGTAGAAAAGTACATTATATTATTTTATTATAAAAAATATGCTTATTCACTACTTTAAATGTACATATATTTTTATACTGCATTTTCGAATTTCCATTGCTTTAATTTAAGGAATTAAATTACCCAGTTTCACGTTGCTTATTCTTTTGTATTAAAAATAAAAAAAATGATGTGGTCACTATGTAAAATATTTCTGTATTACTAGAGTTTATACCTTAGCAATCCTAATGGATATATTTTTAAACATTTATATTATTAAAATGATTTAAAATAAATACTACATAAAAAACTATAATGTGTAGTCGTATAAGTTAATATATAAAAGGTTTTTGAAAAGGTAATACGATAATATAAATACATGTTTTCTTCAACAAAAATGTAATAACACAACCAAAAATAATACTCTTCTGAGCTTTAATATTATGTACTTGTATTAAATTGTTACCGAGCTTATAATGTATTTAAACTGATTTTCTTACGCTAGAACTAAATTGTCATCGGGAGGATAACTAATTCTCTCTTGCATACCTGCGTTTTAAAAAATAAAATTTGTGCCACAACCCATTTATAAAGCTTCTTATAAATCGCAATATTTTAATGGTTTAGGTTTTAACTTACTAATTCGAAAAATGCGATAAAAAATTCACGTGCTCTAAAAAACTACAAAATTTTATGTGCGGCTGCGCCTCGGAATTTATTTTAAATATATATACATTTATATTGCATTACTTTGCTACAAATATTTATCCCAGTTTGCCAAAAATTTTGGATAACAAAAATATATTTAAACGATGAATGATATTTTTCTATGTTCGGCTGAGCCTCGAAATTTATTTCAAATTGCATTACGAAGTCAATATTTGTCTGTATTTTTATAAGCATCCGAAAAAATATATACAGCAATTATATTGGAAGTGTATTACAAATGACGAAATCCCATTGTCAGAATAAAATTCCTATAATAAGCCAATTAAAAATATTTTCCAGGATTCTTGCTTAAAATTATATCCTGCAGCTGCCAAAATTCCCTTATACTCCAATTATTTTACTTTACTGCTATATAGTGCTGATTTATAGAATAATTCCAGCATTGTTACAATATAATGTATTCATTACACAATGTTTCGACAGGTGTAAACGAGCAGTTTTCAGTACATGGCAAAGGTGATAAGGAACCAGGCGTGCGTGAGTTGAAACACCTTGTACGTAGAATCACGTTAAAAGTTAAGGCCTTCTTTGGGCGAACTTCATCCGACGATAACTGCGGCTTCATCCCGAGTGTAAGAAGAACGCCAGAGAAGTTGGGCTCAAAGATAAGCACCGGAGTAGAACGGTATCGCCGGTGAAGATATGAGACCAACTTGAAAACTTTCAATTCTACGTGTAAATATCGAGTTTCAACGCCGACAGGAGTTTGAGTAGTAATTTCAATGAAAGTGGAAAATAAAAACGTTAGTTTTTCGAGTTAGTGTAATTTGATGGTAATGTGATTGCTTTTTGTATTTAAATAGAAATTGGATTCTTAACGACAATAAGATATATTCACATCATAACTATACAGGTACTATATATGTACATATGTCTTTGTATATACATATATAATATATACACTCACTATTGTATATTTAAGAAACATAAAATTAAAATGATTTTATTTAAGAATGTATAATATTAAAACAAATTGAAAATAGATTTTAATTTAGCTAAAAATCATTCTCTCTATTTGATAAATTTATGGTATATTGCAATTTTTTGATCAAATTATAGTTAAGAAATAATATAAAAATTATTACGTTATAACAGTTCAAATTTGTGCAATAAATTGACACATAGATATGAATTTTGTGAAATAATTTTACGTGGTAGAAAATATGGATGTTATTTTTAGAATCAGCAGTAAAAATTGCATGAAAATTGCACATAAATCAAACAATGTTTAAAAATTAGTTTTTCGCTAGCCTGTATTATCTATTACAGATAATGTAATGGTTAGATTGTTTTGTTCCCTATTCGGAAATAAGTTTTTGCTGTATTTGTTTTTATCTTTCTTGCTAAATATAACGACGGAATAGCAGTCCGTAACATTTCAGACTAGTAACTCTAAGGTTGCGGGTTCGAGCCCCAGCAGCGGCACTCGAATTTTTATTAATATTGTACAAAAGTACTATTATTAGAAAAAAATGCCCCCAGCTGCTTGATTATAAATTGTATTACACATATTAATTTATAATTAAATTTATAGATGTCGCCGATTCCCAGATTTTTAGTTTGTTGGTTAATATTTACTAGTAGGTATTCATTTTATTGACCCAGTTGTACAGATTTACCGCGTTGTTACGCATTAGGCTTACGCCTGTTACGGAAGATTTAAAAATAAATAATTAAATTTAGTAATTTTGAAAGCGCGCGTTCATTTTAAATTTGAACCGTGACATACTGCAATAAATCTTGCTTTTAAAACATTAATTGTGCCGTAAAAAAAATTTAGCGTCATATTGATAATTGCTCTTAAGATTTTTTTTTGCTGAAATACTTAAATTGCGTTTGTATATGACGTTTTAATTTTAGCATCATTATGATAATCATAAAATAAAACTTTATGGTGTGGGCAAAATTGAAATGTCAAAAATGTTTTTTACTTATAAAAGTTGTTTATTGTTTTGATAAAAATAATATATTAACCACAAATTATGTATTTAATCATGGTCGAAAAAATTTTTGCTACGGCCAACATTAAAACGTCAACTTGTGATTCACTCTATTGACAGCTGGATGACGTCTGACCTGCCGCATATTGTGTGATGCGTTTTTCGCGGTGATGGCGCTTAAACGCTCGTTTGATACCATTTTATAACACATTTTTACGTTTTTTACAACCATAACACCACAAACGCGGAATTACAAAAGTGAGTCGCATCTATTGTTTATCCCATACATGATGTGAATTTCCTACAATCAATAAGATCGAATCTTATCAGCGATAATTCAAATCTCATTGTGTGCTCTTATCTAGTGTCTCACTTATTACGCTTTTTGTTACAGGATTATATTTTAAATAATGGAATCCGCTAAAAGCGTTAAGAGGAGAGATTTGGACAGTTTCGGATTGAGCGATGAAAACCCCGGAGTGTTCGGACGCAATAGGACGAGACGGAACTCGGGCGGCTTCGTCGATCTTGGAAATGAATATCAGTACGGCGCTGGAGGTCATCAAGCTTCGGGGGCCAATGAAATTTTCGCCGAAGAACAAGTATAAAAATTACATTAAATATTTATGCACTAAAAGTTTAATTTTTAGACTTTTTAAACCATGAAAATATATTAGCAAACGTAATCTTGACAAGATGGAATGCATACGGTAGTTAGAATTACCGTTATCAATATGAAATAAATTTGTTTTGCCAATTTTTCCTATGTGTGACCAGACGTCCTAAAAAATTTCTTCTTGAACAAAACTTTCTAAAATGACCTTATTTTTAGCTCTTACAGCAATCTGTTCTCCTTTATCTTCCACCAACAAAAATTTCAGTGATTTCTATTTTTTTCAACTTCCACAGCAATTTATATTCTTCTAACAAAAAAATCCAAAATGGCCTTTTTAATTTATGTCCTTTTTCAAAATCTGGTCACCTTAATTAACCATACCGATCAATTCAAGGCAATACAATTTACTATCGAGCATTTCAAAAATAAATGTCGAATCAAATCTAACTCTTCTATATTCTAATAAATTCAGTTTTAAATTTATTTTGTACACATTCTAGTGATAATTTGAGAATTATATTTCATTTGCCTTATGTATAGATTTGAATTTTTAAGAAATGTAAAGTACGAATCCTGTGATTCTTATATCTTTAATAGATCATTTCATTTATATTTAATAAGAAATATTAAGATATATTATAAAATTTAATTTTCATTTACAGGGAGACGTTCCTTGGTGGCGATCTAATTTTTTTATATCTCAACCAGTATTGTTTGGCACGTGGGACGGAGTCTTCACGTCTTGTCTCATAAATATATTCGGAGTAATCGTATTTTTGCGATCGGGATGGATGGTCGCTCAGGCCGGAGTCATTAATGCAATATTAATAGTTTTATTTACAGGTATCGATCAAATTATAACCAATATTAAATATGAATTCATTTACATTGCTATGTTGTGTATGATTTTCAGTGTTCGTAGCTTTGGTATCAGTATTATCGGCTGTAGGAATCTGCGAAAGATGTCGCATTGAAAGTGGCGGTGTATATTTTCTATTGGCACACACACTCGGCTCGCGTTTTGGCGGTTCTTTAGGACTGCTTTACTGTTTTGGACAGGTAATTATTATAATATATTATAAGGTAATAATAGTTAACGGTGAAGGTCATATTAATATGTATTTTTTAAATATAAATTAAGTCATATGATTTAAAAGTTATGCCCATTTAATTTATGTGATTTCGCAAATCAAGATAACCTTGAAATTAAAACGTTAACGATATATGTATATACTTGAAATAAAATAAGCATCAAACATATTTACTTTCTTACGGTATATAAATAAAAATATCTATATTGCTAAGTAAATAATTGTGATTTCTGAAAAATTTATAACATAGTTTCAATACTGTTTCAAGTATCTAAACAATTGGATAAACAATATTTTCACTTATTTAAAAGTCGACGAACTCTATTTCTCGAATCAATAGATGATGCCAGTTACAGCACGTTTTTTTTAATTGACTGAAAAATATTTTTTAATATTAGAAAAATTGTAATTGTAAAGATTATTTACAACACGGTATTGTTTGTATCCACACACCTGAAATCTCTCGCGGCACACTGTTTGGCAGACACTGCCTTAGAATGATGATTTCAAAATTTATATCAATTTTACAATTCATGCATGATAGCTTAGTGTTAATAGTATATTATCCTCTATTTAATTTTAAATATTGAATTACATTTTTTGTGTAACTAAGTCAGGAATTATACAATGAATGCTTTTCTCATGTGCAATTTTTTGTTGTACTGTTTTGTTTTATACATATATGCTATTCCCTAAGAGCTGAAGAGTATTTTTTTTATATTTAATAAGTTTAAGGACAGCGACTGCACATGTGCAAAAATTCACTTAGCATTACACCGAGGGTCGTATATGTTTGTATTCTTCATTCATTAGGTTTTTTTTCCTTTGTGCTTAGTAATATTTTTTATTCTAATACGTAATTTTGTTTTATTTCTCAGAACTTAAACAATCTGCAAATATGGAATTATGTATTACGAATCATTATTTCTATTGCTCAATTTTATTTTTATTATATTATAAAAAGTGCAATTTAACAAGGAAAAGGATTCGTTGCTGAGAGTTATTCATGGGGTGTTCAATGTTCTGACCAACAGTAATGCATAAACAATTCGTTTTATGGAACAATTATTTTATATATTGTTCATTTAAATTGTGCTATAAAAAAACGTGTTTTTTCTGTTGCATTATATATTTAATATTTATTTAAAAAAGAGTAAAAGATTTTAAAATAAAAAGTTGAAAAATATTTTAGGCATGAAGTGCTTAATCATTACAATACTCATCCGTGAGATTAGGAAACTCTAGGAAAACTTATTCTGTAATGAATGAACAGAATTATAATTATACAATAATCACTAATTTATATTTTTCAGACACGATAGAAATTTAAAAACACTAAGGTTAATATGGAGTTTGACCCCAAGTCTTTTGTGTATTAATCATTAACTTATATATCGTGCTAGTAGATTAAAATAATTCAACAATATGCAAGATCATAAAACTTAAAAATCAGGAAATGAATCTTATTCCTCTTAGTACCCTTTAAATTTTCATTGAGGAAACTAGAAATACTCTATTATTTAATTACCGAACATAAAATACTTTTTTACATTTTTTTAAAATACTTTTAATACATTTTTTTTATACCACTAGAACATTAAACTAAACAATTAATGTAAAGCTAAAATTCAAACATAAAAATTCTGTTATTTTTTGACGGGTTATAGCTAGTTATTATAGAATTATCCTAATTTTATAAAATAATGATAAAAAAATATATTGTCAATTAAAGTGTTTTCGAAAATCCGTAAATTTTAAAATAAAATAATATAACAAGAATGTTATAACCAATATATTGGCTCAGGGTATTTTTGACAATTCTAGTAAAGCCAATATATTGGCTCTAGGGTTATTGCTGGAGGTACATGAATATCAAATTTGTCAAAATATATTTTTTCAATATTAATAAGAATAACATTTTTTATAGGCAGTAGGATGTGCGTTAAACGTTTTGGGCTTCGGAGAATCGATGGCTGGACTAGTGGGTCTCAGTGAAAACGTTTGGGTTGCTCGAGCATTCGCCGGAAGTGCCGTTTTATTATTAGGAACAATAAACGTAGCCGGAGTCAAATGGGTCATCAAATTGCAGTTTGCGTTATTGTTGATATTATTGTTGGCAGCTCTAGATTTTAGTGTAGGATCATTCATTCACGACGATATAGGTATGAACTTCTATAAATATACTCCAAATCTAAAAACATTAATCGTCTATATTACCGACAGAAAGTGGCTTCGAAGGATGGCTCAGTTGGAACATGGATAAAAACTTATGGTCGGACTATCGCGACGGTTACGCCTGGTTCACAGTGTTCGGCGTCTTCTTCCCGACGATCACCGGAATCCTCGCCGGTATCAATATGAGCGGCGATTTGCGTTCTCCTTCAAATAACATTCCAAACGGATCACTAGCTGCGATCATGACTGGGTAATAAAATTTATAATTATGCTATTTATAATATTATATTTTATAATTTTTGCTTATTTTATTGTAGGACATTTTTGTATCTCGTTTTTGTAATAACGCTCGGTGCGACATGTGTACGAAGTGCCTTATTGGAAGATTCATTCCTGACTGCTAAAGTTTCTGCCGTCCGCATTTTATTATTAGCCGGTCTTTACGTTAGTTCGATGAGCTCGTGCCTCGGCGCCATGTATGGTACACCGAGGGTATTGCAGAGCATTGCCAATGAAAATGTTATTCCGGGACTCGGTTTTCTTGGTAAAGGGGTTAGTGAATTTTTTTACCATATAATATAAATAAATGCTAATTACTTATAGCTTCGACATGCCAATGCTTTTTAAAACTATATTATGGATCAAGACAGT
Organism: Plectrocnemia conspersa; assembly: GCF_051122295.1. NCBI lineage: Eukaryota > Metazoa > Arthropoda > Insecta > Trichoptera > Polycentropodidae > Plectrocnemia > Plectrocnemia conspersa. Next base: position 498,035 of record NW_028277173.1, read on the forward strand.
TGATTAGTTATAAACATGTTGCATTTGTGTTTTATGTTACAAAACAACACACAGTAAATTGTATACAAAGCTTCTAAGCTTACACAAGTTTTACGCAGCTGTTATATATTTGCCGTGCCGGCAAAATATATTCAACAAACATGCAAATTCAAATCGAAATTGCAAATAGATGCTTTTTAATTTCTTGGATTAGAGTAAATTTATACTTTCTAATAAGTAAACAGCTGCGCGAAACCTCTTTAAGCTTAGGATTTTACCGCTTATAGTATTTGTAAGACAATAGAGAACCAATACTTCTAAAGATTTTCTTTATAAAATTTAAATATTTCATATTATATAATAATAACTGCAATGCTTCTTATGTTAATTCATATAAATTATTTTTCACAGAGAGGTCCAAACAAAGTGCCGATATATTCCATGGGAGTCGTTGCGATTGTGACGATTTCGTTCATTTTAATCGGCGACATCAACAAGCTAGCGCCAATCGTCACCATGCCGTTCTTAATCACTTATGCGTGCATTGACTATTCATACTTTGCGCTGGCGCAAACCTTCGACTTGCAACACAAACGAGAGTTGAGATTTCAATCTCAAACGCATAGAGCATCACACCAGGATGAATCGCCTCAGCAATACGGAACGACGACCAACGATTTAGACGTATTGTTTCCGGAGAGAACTAGACATAAGAATTTGGTATGTAGTTATTTATTACCAAGATCTTTTTAATAAATTAAAAATATATAAATTATTATATGTTAAATTTCTAGGCATCATCGCCTAGTGATAGCTTTCCATCACAAAACGGAGGCGCAAGCTTATCTCCAACTGACACCGATCCGATCGCAGATCGTTCTAAAAACTCACATATCCATTCCAAGAGGAAGAACTGGTACTCGAGCCTTTGTAATCGTTGGTTGTCTCTCAGTGGAGTAAGTTTTCATAATTTACATAATGATTTTTTAGGTTTATTAAAATATATGTTAAATAATATAAAGAGAAAAGGTATAATTTTAGATTTTAGCATAGACATAACAAAAAAATATATATAACATTAGTGACTATAACAGTGAAACAATCTTGTAATTTTAACATTTTAAACAAATCTTTATACACAAGGATTCATTGATAGATCATATTATGTCAAATTTTAATTTAATAGGAAAAATTTATAATATCGACAATAAGTGATCATATTATATTGCTTATAGAATGTCTAAATAATATGAAAAAATTATCCAACAATTGTGAACCAATTAAAGAGATATTTAAAATTAGCTATAGACAACTACAAAATATAATAAAACTTTAAATTATTAGAAAATGTCAATGAAGACTAATAATTTTATAAATAAAATTAAAACCGCTACAAGTAAAAGTAGATATAAAACCTTGACAAAAAGTTCAGATCATCAAAATAAAGGCAACGTTCCATGGTTTGATCTATATTTAGATCAAACCAATTATTTAGATCAAAATTTAATTAAAAATATAAATATTTGCCATCATAAATGAAAGCTAGAATCAATTATCTTAACCCAGAAAAAATCTAGCTACACTATATTTGCATTAACGCAGTCAGTTCGAGGGCTATCCATTTCATCATTATTCATAATTGAGAAAGAGATTGTAAGTTTGGGTTTACGCCTCTACAATTTACCCTAAGAATACGTTTGATGTACTTATCATTACTCCTGTTTATATTTTGGATAAATTTATATAAATTTTTATCTTACCATATTGTGTGCTTTAGAGCTAATAATAGGGGCGCAAATCCAAACTTGCCATCTCTTTCTCAATTATGAATAATGATGAAATGGATAGCTCTCGAACTGACTGTGTTAACGCAAATAGAGTATAGAAAGGCTGTAACTACTTATGGAAGAAAAATAAACACAAATTACTATAATAAAATATTTAATAATGCTAATAACAACCAATTTAAAATATGGAAAAATATTAAAACAATTATCGCATCTCGCATATTGCTCTATAGTTCGTCCTCTTATTAACCAAATTTTGGTTAATAGGAGGGTGCAAAAACAATTATCACTTCTCAGAAGTCAAAAATTCACATCAAAAACAATAAAATCGTGTCGGCGAGTGTTGAAGTGGGAACGCTCGTCACATTTGGTGCCGTCGGGTTTCCACTGCGACGGCGCCAACACGATTTTATTGCTTTTGACGTAGATTTTTTACTTCTGAAAAGTGGTAATTGTTTTTTGCGCACTCCTATTGTTCAAAATTTAGTTTAGATATGCTACATTCAACTCTAAAATTATTTCAATTATAAAAAGTCTTCACTGCAGTGTCATGATTTTATTGCTTTTGCCGTAGATTCTAAACAGACATCATTAGGGGGGCATTTGTCCCTTTTCCTTGAATTTGTCAAAATATATTTTATTGAATTCATGTAATTTTTACATATCATTTTTATTTTTCTTATTTATTACTTTAAATTTAATAATAAATATTTTCAGTTTACTTTTAGTATTTTTCTAAATGTATACGTATTATATTTATAATTTTAATGTATTAAATTATAACTGCAGAATGAATTATTTCCTACTCGTGTGGAATTCTGTAAATGTATTTTTAAAAAAAATTGAGTTGTAATTATTGTTGTTGTGTTTTTAGGTCGTAACAAAGTTGATCTTGATGTTCTTAGTCGATTGGGGTTATGCGATCGGTTGCTTGGTGGTAATCTGGTTAGTCTGGTTTTATATCGGCACAGCAAATCCTGCAGTAAAGCCCGGAAGAACAGCAGAGTTTCGATTCCTCGTGTGGTTAAAAAATATATGTTTAAGACTAATGGGGTAAGTCTTCAACTGCAAATCAATCCAATTCTGATCCGTAACAAATTTTAATATATCTTTTTCTTCACAGAAAAAGGGTATTGGAATACGAGCAGTTTGTAGTGACTCCCGTTCATCCCGGAGTCGACGTTGAACCGTCGCAATTGAATGAAGACAACGAAGATTTCGCATCGAGGAGGCGCTATCATCAATCGGCGACTGTTCACGGTCATTACGTCCACATTGACGATTAAAAATGTATTTTTTAATGAATTTAACATACAATTTATTGTAGATAAATTATATATTTTTTTAAGTTGAAATGAGTATATATACAGTAAATTGTTTAATTTGACGATTGGAAAAAAGTCCACACGAAAATTTCCCATTGAAAACTAAAACTAAATAAAAATAATTTATCAATTGATACTTTTTACATGCTAAAAAAAATAATATATACAATGCATAAATAACCATTTTATAGGGAGGAATTTTCGTGAGACTTTTTTTTATCAAACCATAAACTGCTGCTTTTTACAATTTTTTGAGACTACTTTCTTAGCGTTTACATCAATCGTTTTACAATTTACTATATAAATACAACGACTTAGATTTAATTGCAGATGAAAATTATTTATGTTGTAAATAACAAATATAACACCTAATTTTAATATCGTACCGTTTCTCGATATAATTCCAATACTTTGTGATACATTCGTTCACCAAAAAAAATAACATATCAACGATTATTTTTCCCAGTACCATTAAAGATTCAACGTTGAAACTACTAATTTTGCTTATTTTTAACAACTGACTTTTAAAAAGTTAAGCTTACTTATTTATTAATGCGTCGATTTTAATTGCAATTATTTATTGTTAGTAGTTAAGAATATAACTAATCGGATGCGGGAAGTTAAACGATTATTTGACGCACAATATTATATACTGGATGCACAATAAATTTCGTAAAATAATATGATACGATCATAACGACTGATAACACACGTTGCATTTAATCGATCTCTATAACGATATACGTATGTGAAGAAAACGTTTACACTTTTATAAGAATTGTATAAAATGATTATCAGTGTAAGATCAAATTGTGAATGTTTTATTTAATATTATTTATTACTCGATGAGATTTTATTTTAAGTCATTTATATTTTAATCAGAAACTATACTGAGGATCGTTAATGTGTTAACGAGAAAAAAAATATTGACACTTGTAATTCCATATATTTTAAAATGATTCACTTTATATACATACACATTTTAAAATCTGTATTTACCGTTTCGAACATTCAAGACGATAATTAACATTTTACAGAAAAAATAATATTACACTATAGAGAAGCGCACAGATATATAAGTTATTTATGACTGCGATTTACATTTTTACAAAAATAACATTAATACATAATATTTTTCTAATATATAAGTGCGATCACTGTACTGACGACGGACAGCAATAAAAGTATACCGATTTGAGAACGATTATTACTCTTTGTACTAATAGTTGAATTAGAACAAATTCCCTAATATAGACAATTATGTACCCTTCCGCCACATCTCTCCGTGGCTGAACTCCGTCATAGGTTTGCCGCTGATACCACACGTTCCGATTCCGACCCTCCCGTTGACGTTATCCGGCGACGCGAATATACTCTTGCCTTTAACGCCAGATTTCTTCGTAGATTTAGACGAAAACGATAACCATTTATTCTTTTCCGACTCCCGCTCCTCCTCGATCTGCTTATACCGCTGCTGCTTCTTTTGCTTTTTCTTCTTCAAATAATCCCTGCTGTGCGGTTTACCGTGCCTACAAACATAACCATATTTAGACGATGATACAATTTTATAATTTCACAAATCGTAAACACTCACTCGTCTTCGAGGGCTCGTTTCATACTCGCTGGCAAATCTTTCAATTCGTCAATGTGACATAGTTCCATCTGATTGTATTTCGGATATAACACCCTGACTGTGTGATCGATGATATCCTCGATGATAGATTCGTAATACCTGTAACATGAATAAACTTCGAATACCAGTAAAATAATTTCTTAATTATGATATAAAGCAAAGAACGGCGTGGATTAACGTCTACGGTTTTATTTTTTAAGTATGTACGACCCATTCCGATTTAATTTCCATTTTTTAATATTGTAAGAAAAATATCGAGGTTAAAATCATTAATGTGGAGTATTAAAAAAATTGAGGACACGATAACTGCCGTAGTTTTAATTATATAGACATGAAACTTGAACATTTTTTTATAGTTTTTTTGCTAATAAAATTTTTTAAATATCTTTCAATAAAAATATATTGCCTTGAAAATTTAAACTGATCCATTTTTCCGGGAACAAGTCGATTCTTATATTGAGATATCTCGTCAAGATCAATCATTCAACTTCTTGGACGGCTCGACTCAAATTGTCATACAAATACAAATTGTATTTGAAAGTTTTTCTTATCAGGGACAAAGAATTGAAATTAATATATTAAAAAACGACCACTGACTGGCCAACTATTGCCCCCCCCCCCTCCCTGGAAAAAGCATAAATAAAATATCCATAATTTAAACCAAAAATTCTTGGGTTATCCTTGAGAAAATATTTTTAAAAAATCCCTATCTATCCCGAAAATAATTTTTTAAATATGTTATATCAGTGAAATCATATCGGAATACATTTTCACTAGGGTTCCTGATTATTCAGTTTTTAACTAATCAAATATTGAATAAAAAATGGATTAAGTATTTGTATATATTCGCAATTTTTTTCTCGGTTTTTATTGATATTAATCAATTATTGTTTGTAAAACAATATTGAATTGAAAAATAATTATTGCTTAACAATAATTACCTGTATAATCGTTACTTTTTTAATTTTATAAAATATGCTTAGCACAATAATATGCGAATTAAATGGAAAATGCTTAATTTAATATTTTACATATTTTTTGATCAAGGACATCATTTAAACTTTTTCCAGGGTGGAGCAAACTTAGCCGGTTTGTAAATTTATATATAAAATTACAACCCCTCTTCATGTTAAAAATCGTCTGTTTTTATTACTTAGGTTATATATTTTCAATGTTGCTACATTTTTAAAAAAATGCATCGCAGACGAAATTATTTTTCAGTAAAATCAAATATCTTTTAATTGAAATTTTTTGACTGATAATTCTACGATTTAAATTTTTCAAGAAAATTCTTGTACTTCCAGTGTATGTTGTTTACACATAAGACGCAGTGAATTTTATTTTAACTCAGCATGTGCCGCTCTAAAATCCATGATCTTTTATGCGCCTTTATTTTGTTTCGAAATACAAGACAATGAGATGCTTTCAAATGTTTTCGAAAAATATTTGTGATAGAATGTTTATGGCGGTATTTACTATGACCGAATTCGCAGAATTCGTTCGTTGAAAGAAACAAAATATTAGAAAGGCCCACCTTTTATTATCGTTTAACGCTTATAAGTTATTTGTATTTGTTGTTTCAATACGCAAAGATTTAATTTAATTCGATCGCGATTAATTTATTTCTAGTTATTTCATTTATATGCAAACCCGCACAAAACAAACACTTGATTTTTTTTGAGAAGTGACTCATTATTTTAACAAATGACTCCAAATAACGTCCCTGTGTCTCAAAATGATGAAAAATGAATCATTCCTATAATAGGTTTTACCCTAAAGTGCACTTTCTAATGGCTAATGGCTAATTCTACAAAGTCATTTTGAATCTACAAAACGACTATTGAAATTTTCCATGTTTTCATTTTATGATGTGAAAAAAAAGATGTTGCATCTTACATATTTCTCCATATAATAATTTGTCTGCACTTGAATAATACTGTTTTAAAAATATGATAGCTCAATATTACTAGAGATTTCTGTTATGAGGGCTGATCAAAGTATATTCAAACCAAATTTTGGTCAATAGGAGAGCGCAGAAACTATTATCACTTCTCAGAAGCAAAAAAATCGTGTCGGCGATGTCGCAGTTGAAACGCTCGTTACCGATCAACACGATTTTATTGCTTTTGATGTGGATTTTTTACTTCTGAGAAGGAATAATTGTTTTTTGCACTCTCCCGGTTTAAATATGCTTTATATGATACTCACTTAATATTGTTATAAAAAGTATTGATATGAATACTAGATAATTAATATCGGCACAATTGCATTGTTTTTGATGTGGATTCTAAACAGAGCATCTCTTGAATTTGTCCAGAAAAAGGCATATCATTTAGTGAATTACTATGAATCTTAATGAAATGGAAATATTAAAAAAAAAACACTGACTGGCCAACTCTTGCCACCTCTTGAAAAAGCTGAAATGCTTCTTGTTTGGAAATTGGTAAAAACATAAATACTATGTGTATCAAATAGATATGACGTCATTGTGATTGTTTATATCAAAGAATGACAGTTAATTCAAAATGGCCGCCGTATATACATTTATAGATATATATTTATTGAAACGACATTGAAGGTAGACTGAGCCATTAGGTAAACATAAAATGAGCACTCACTGTCCGTCCTCTTCCCATTTGGCCAGACACCTGTCTCCGATCTTCCACTTCTTCCTTTTGAGGTTTATCCTGTCCTGTGCGCTGATTTGAATGCCGGGCACTTTGAGTGTGGTGGCGACTTCGCTGTTTCCTGCCTCGCTTTGTTTACCGCCGCCGGCGGCCTCCTCCTGTTGGGTCTTGAGCAGATCCTGCGTGAGCTCGATCACCTCCTGCAGATCCCCCTTCAGCTTCTTGAGCTCCTCGTTGCCAGGATCGGTCGTGAGAGCCGCGTCGACCTGGTGGAATATGACATTTGTTAAACGTTCACAGCAAATTAATTAAAGCGAATCAAACCTGTTGCAATTGCAGCTTGTAATTTCGAAGATCGTCCTCCATTGTGGCTGTTGAATGAATTTTATCCTAAAACTAAATTAGACAGCCGCCGCGCGGACGACGGACCATTGGCCATTGACAATTTCTCCTTCGGTCTTAACGTAGCGCATCTCGACCATTGCTATTTAAATAAATACGCACTACTGTTTTCCTTATTAAATAAATATTACATACATTTAAATAATATTATTTTTAATATAGAATAATAAAATGCGTGGGATCAAATCATTAATTCAATTAAATTCACTTATTCGCACGACGGGGTAATTACGAACAAGGTGTAAAAATAGTTGATTCTAAACGAACAATTAAATTTCCCTTACTGTGCCAAATAAATCTGCGCGTTACTGTGCTGTGTAGTCAATACGCATACAAAGATTTGAGATTTAAAACCGGAATATTCATAGTTGAGGTTAACATTTAATAAAAAGTGAAATTTAATTGCCATTTGCGGCGTTCATGTGATTTTCGCCCCGCCAGCTTGAAGAATTTAAATCAGTATCTGTGCTGCCGTCCGCCTAGGTCGCTGTCCGGTTTAAGAGAGCGAGTCCTGCGCGTCTTCCCCTCGGTCGCCTTTCTCCTCCCCCCGGTGTTGCCATCACACCACACGCCCTCCTGATGCCCTCATCATATAAATTCCCGAAGGTAGGCGGGACGTCTTCGTTGCCGTGTTGGTCGAGGTGTTGAGCTCTGCTCCTCTTCTCGGGAATCTTCAATGTCGGGCGCGGGAGTCGTCGCGTTTTCTGCTGCTGTAGATGGCCGTTCTGATGGGGTCGCGGGCAGCTGAGGCAATAAGCTAATCGTAGTCAGCTGCGGTCTGTCCTCCCTTGGCGCCTTCCTCAAGTCTAGGACGTGTCGCGGAATGCCATCTACGATGACGTTGTTCCGCGACACAATCCCGGTCACGCGCCCCTCGGTCCAAGGTTTGGTGCACGACGACTGCGCTGGTTTAACGAGCACAGCTTCGTTAACCTCGAACCTCGCTTCTTCCGCGTCGCTCCCTTCCGTCGTCGTCGCCGGGTGCCTCCACTTGTAGTTGAATATCATTCTAGCCGGCGACGAGGTGATGTCCTTCGGGTCTTTTGGTGCGAGGTTGTACCAGAATACCGCTTGAACTGGGGAGATGTTGGTTCTAGCTGCCGTTCTCTTTATCGTGCGGTGGTGACGTTCGACGATACCGTTTCCTTGCGGTCGGTACGCGGCTCTGAAGCGTCTTCGCACGTTCCACCGGTTGCACATGTCGGCCACTCGGTCAGATCTGAAGGCTGTTCCGTTGTCCATAAGCAGCTCCTCAGGTGGACCCCTCTCAATGAACAGCTGCTCCAGCTGTGCCGCGATTTCAGATGCGGCTTCGGAGCGTAACGGCTTCCATACTCCGAATCTGCTCGGGCCGCAGTCGACGATCGTGAGATATCGCTCTCCTTCGTAATGCGTCACATCCACGGCTAGCCTCGTCCACTTCTGCTTGACCTCCAACGAACCTTCCTCGTGCGTCGTCGGGTGCGGGTCGATCAACTGACATCTGTCACACTGACGTACGCAGTTCTCGATCTGGCCGCGCGTGGCGCTGGGCACTACCATTCGCGCGAGATGAAGGCTGCGGTCCACCCCGAAATGGTGCATTTGATGCAGCTCCTCAACGGTAGCGGCGCAAACTGGTTCACCTGGTTCAACTCTCCTAACCAGGTCTACCCAAGACTTCTTTACCCTGGTAAGGGCGTCCGCTCGATTCTTCTCCGACGGAACTTGCACAATTTTGACGTTTATGCAATATTCGTCGAAGAGCTCGCGTAGAACACCCAGTCGTCTCCTGACAAGCATCTCTGCGGCGCCGGACACTTTCGCCTTCGGGCCCGCCTCACACGCAGAGTTCAACCAACTGACGACCGTCGCCGAATCGGTCACGATGGTCAGTCTTCGAACTCCCCATTTGACAGCTAGGTTTACGCCTTTAAGAACTGCGTCCAGTTCCGCGACGTTGATGTGTCCAACGTCCGTAGGCTTTCTAAGCCATGCTGCGTCCTCCACCACGTCTCCGTCAATCTCGAGCGCTACGCCGTACGCGATGGAGCTCGCGTCGCACCACACTTTCCCCTGCTCCGTTCGCAGGATACTCCACTTTCCTCGCACTGGGTCGTCTGCGCGCACCCTGGCCAGGATCTCGCGCATCACCTTCTCCGCCCGCCTTCCGACTGGATCTTCCCAAGATGTGCCTTCGCACGCACGCTTTACAAAGCTGCAGGCCACCCTCAACCAATTGCCGATCGGGTAGTGGCCCACTAGCTTGCCGCAAATGGAGAAAAGCACTCGTCGCGTCAACTTGGACCCATTTTCGAGTGTCGGGATGGAATTACCCCGTCTAAAGCGGAGGGAACCGTCCGCTTCCCGTCTCACCTCCATTCCCAACACTCGGCCGCCCTCCAGGTCCTCTGTCGGTTTAGCCTCCAGGCCAAACTCTTTCAATAACGCCTCCACTCTGCTCGCCTTCACGACGCTCTCGTCCACGATTATATCGTCGATATAATTATCGGTCCCCCGTCGGACCTCGGCGTCCTGTGAGAGGACATGCTCCACAATTCGGTTCATTATCTTCGGCGCACTGCTCAGTCCGAAACCGAGTCTCGTGAGGCAGTACGGTTTCCCCTCGTACCGCACCAGCTGGTGACGCCAAAGATTCTCGTCCACTCTTACTTGGAGATAGGCCGCCTTGAGGTCGATCAACTTGAGGGGCCCTCTCAGTCTTCTCCATTTGCGCACTGTTTCATCGCATGCGGGTGCTTCCATCCCGGAGTTGCACTCGACGAACTTGTTGAGTTCGCGGTAGTCGAGTACCGGCCGAACTTTCGACTTGTTAGGCTGGGCCACAGCCATCAACGGCAGAACTCCTCGGGTTTGAGCCGACCACGGACGGAGCCAGCCTTTGTCGATCCACTTGTCGATCTCTTTTTTGAATTCGTCTTTCAAATTGTTTCGGCTGACGCTGCCGTAGTGGGAGATCGCGTTTTTGAGGTCTGCAGGGCCATCTTTCCAGATCCATCTGGTCGTCCACGACTTGCCGTCAAACCAGGCGCAGAAGTCCTTGTCATTAATGGTCACAGTCGGTGAACTGGAAGTCGCGGCTACGTCCGTCTTCCGCTCGCATACTCGACGACCTCTTCCGACCGTCGCTAGCGATACTTCGCCGAGAAATTTCACGCGGTCGCCGTTGATATGCACACCGCCGAACCGTTTAATGACGTCCATGCCGCATATTATGTCGACGCCGGGCAGCAGATTGTTCATCACTAAGCAGTCGATGGTCGTCGAATGACCGTCGATGGCCAATCTCACGTTCGCCGTACCCTCGCATCGCACTCTCGAGCCGTCCACTGCGACCACTGTCACTGCACTCGCTTTCGAAGCGATCTCGGTCCGGGTTCGGCGCGAAACTATTGTTTTAGCACATCCTGAGTCTATGAGCGCGCGAACGGCCCGCCCGTCAATCGTCGCATGGACGATCGGTAGCGCCGCAACGTTTACTTCGGGAGACCCACCGGCGCACTGGAACTCCCGGGCCCTTTTCCCGACGGGCATTCGCGCTGCATGTGGCCCGAGCCGCCGCACGTCCAGCACTCCAGCTTCTCTGTGCAGTCTCGGAGCAAGTGAGGGCCTCCGCATCGAAAGCACTTTTTGCCGCGCGCGTCGTTCAGCGAGTTGCGACTTCCCCTCGCCGCGCCTTTGCCGGTGCCGGTGCCGTTGCCCGTCGCTCGCCTCGTGCCGTTGACGTTCGTGGCTCCCGCCGCCGCGACGCTAGCGCCCTCCACACCGGGCTCGGCGTCCCTTCGCACCTCTCGCCGCTCCGCGTACTGCTCCAAGAGCGGCCTCGCGAATTCGGCCAGCTCCGACGGGGCGGCCGCTCCGCTCGCGTCTCGCGTCCAGACGGCGCTCGCCACTTCGGCCGGCAGGCAATACACAAAATGGCGAGCCATGAATGCATCTGTGTTGACGGACGCGACCGTCGCGAGCTTCCGCAGCTCTTCTAGAAACAGCTCCGGGTGCTCGCCGTTCCACCTCTTCTCCATCAGCATGGAGTAAGCCTTCCGCCCGTCAGGCGCGAATACTTTGAATAGCGCCGCTTTTATGGCCGCCACGTCCTGCTGCGCCGCTTCGCTGAGCGCGTCGACGATCACGCTCGCGCGTCCCTCCAGGAACAGCGGCACGATGGCCGCGATGTTTGCATCTCCTCGAAGTCTGACAACGCGCTCCAATTTCGTGAACCACGCCACAACGTCCCCCTCGCCGTTGAATGGCCGCACCACGTCGCAGATCCGCACTTCTGCCATGTTGCCCGGATAGCTTGTGCTGCCGTCCGCCTAGGTCGCTGTCCGGTTTAAGAGAGCGAGTCCTGCGCGTCTTCCCCTCGGTCGCCTTTCTCCTCCCCCCGGTGTTGCCATCACACCACAGTATCTTTAGAAGAAATTCACAACATAATTTGAGAATTTTAAATACCAGATAACTTGAAGATTGCTACTATTATACACATACCTAAAATAAAACCTCCTGAATTTGACCAGAAAAATGCACGGCATTTAATGAATTACTATGAATCTTACTGAAATCAAAATAATAAAACTATTTAATTAACTTAAAACTACTTTGAATCTAAATGTAATCGTAATATTTAAAAAAAACACTACTGACTCTGTAATTTTTACTCCTCCCCCTGTAAATAGCTGGTTGAGTTGTATTAAAAGGGTGATGAAAAAATAAGTAATCAAACTATTAAAGGATTTTATTATTCCACAAAACATTATGTGTGAACAGCAATATGGATTTAAAAAAAACATTTGATCGAAACTGCATTACAAGTAGTAATAAGTGGTTGATTTTTGGACAAACATCATTGAAGCAGTGTTTATTGGTTTCAAGAGAGATTTCGAAATAATCTATTATAGTAATAGTTGCTAATATAAAATATTTAAGATGATAAATATGTTAAGTATAAATATAAAAAAGTAATCTACAATAGTATTATATTGCTCCACTTAAATTATTTTGAATCAATTTTATATATGCCTAATAAATTACATAAGACGATGTTGCAAAAATTACATAATGGGGCAATGACAGTAGTTTTAAATTAAAATAGATCTACAAGTTGTAGACATATGATTGAAATGGTGGAATATTCAAGAAATATTGAAAATTAATGTTTTTATACATATATAAGTTATAAAATAGTATTTATATAGAAGTTAGAAAATAATATGTTACCAGAATATTTTAATTAATATTTAATAAGAAATACATAAATTTAATACTAGAAATAAAGATAATTTAAGGATAGATAGGTATATGAAAACGAGTACGGTTATTCTTAGGTTAATCCGCGAAAACACCTTCGTTCATTAATAAATAAATAATAATAATAAAATACTTTATAATATTGTGTTTATTTTTATATTATATTTTATATGTATGTTTTGCTTATATTTGTTTAGTGTGTAAACAATTAGCTATTAGCTACATTAGCTAAATTAATGAATTAATAAAAGTAAAATTCGTCACAGAACGGACATGCACTGGCTCTTGTCATATTATATTATAATACAAGGTCCGACAAAATTTGTACCTCCTGTTGAAAACACTTTTTAAAATTCAATGACGACTTTTTGCGTCACTTCCGTTATGTATAAAATAAAATTACGACGCCTTTAGGCGTCATTTCCGGTTAAAAAATTAACGGACGCACGGTAGAATAATATTGTCTGTGCGAACAGGGTATGTTGGTGATTTCCTAATATATTCTTGTTTTCACCAACAGTCTTCTATCGTTGATTCTGGCAGGCCGGTTTAGATAAAAGCTGAACAAAAGTCAGTGGTCGTTTTTTTAATAAAGCAATATCATTAAAATTCATTAAATTAAATTCACTAAATAAATATATGAAAAATCCATAGATTCGTTAAAAAATCTTTAAGAAAAAAGTAAGGTGGACAAAAATAATGATTAATAGGTCTAAAATAAAATAATATTACACACTTACATAGTTGATACAAAAAATTACAAAAGTCATAGTGCCCCTAAACCATTTTTAAGATTGTTTAAAAAATATTCTATATTTGTTTTTATATCTTTTATTAACAAAATTATTTTTTATGTGAAAATTTTGTGTGAAACTCAAAAATTTTTCTTGACAAGTGTTTTTAGATACATTATAGTTTTTTCTGACTTTCACTATGATATTTTTTATGGATTACTTAAGCAGAATAATTATTAATTCCAAGAAAAAACAAGAAAAAAATAATTAAAACAAACTGCTTGACCGCAGAAAGTAAAGCAGGTTTTTTTGTTCGCGTTCCTTTTTTATCAATAGTGCATGACAATTTCCGTCTGATGACTCACAAATACCTTCGTTACCACAAATGCATTGTGACTAGCTAGGACATGATTTACAAAAGCGGATGACTTTTTGTAAATCATCCGTTACTTTATGCTTGAAACTGCATTAGTTTATAGTACGTTTAGGTGAAAAAATGTATTTAAAAGATACATATGTTAACAGTTTTCTAAACTGATAAAAATATTTTCGCAAAAATATTTTTAGCCCCAAAGTAAAATAAAATTATGAAAATAGGTGGTAGATGAATAAAGTACATACCTGATTATTAGAAAAGCCGTTTATTATACATTATAAATGCAAAATAAATTATGATGGAATCTATCGCTAAATATAATAAAGGATGTGGTTATACACATATGCAAAGTATGATACTCATAAAGCGAATAATATAATATATGCATCAAGTTAATCAGATACATAAAATAACACAAAAATATATTGCGGTTAAGCAGTACCGACTTATTAACACATGTACACGCCCATAAACATCAGCAGAGTAAATGATATCAAACTCCAAGAGATTCTATGATATATTCCACTACCTAAAAAAAACGCTTATTTTAGACAAAGAATTTTTATGGAAATAAATAATCAATAACAAATAACCACTTACTTTCACAAACAAACGGTTCACCTTCATCACCGATTCTCTCATCGAGTGTAGGTCTTTCCATATATCCTTTTAAACATTCGCATCTATATGATCCGCTTTCATTATTACACTCTTGATAATTTCCACACTTTTCACAACCATCTGAAAAGTAAATATTTTTATATGATTATTTTGAATATATTTTTTATCCATAAATATCACTTACTTAAACAGTAAGGTATTTTTTCGTCCCATTTTCCACCTTCTAGACAAATCAATGTTTTAGTACCAATTACATTATAATTTTTTGCACACGTTAGCTCTAAAGATGTTTTTGCAAGAACTTCAGATCCTTCTTTAACCTGTTGTTTAGACATAGTAAAAAATCCATTTTCCGGATTTTTTGGAGCTAAGCAATTCGTGCTGGAATTTAAAGATTATTTTTTAATACAACTATCGATTTAATAGCGATCAAATTATACATACGATTTTTCCTCATTTTCTTGCGCATTTAATGACTCTGAAAAACATATACATATTTTAATACAAATTAAAGCCAAATACACATAATTTTAAGCAAAATACTTTACTTGTATGGAATAAAACAATTAAAATATAAAACAGACTTCTTGTTGTCTTCATCGTGAGGAGTTCGTAGAATCAATGGAAAGTGAATAATAAAAACTGTACTTTTTATAGACTTTAAGCATGATGTCATTTGCGGTATAAATGCGATAAGCCTTGTACTATAATAATTTATAACAAACATATTTAAATAAATCTCCATACTTTTTACATTGATCAAAGTAGTTATGTTATGAGTTTGGTCCCACTAATTCAAGGGAACTGAATCATTATGTCTGACTACCCCTAACTATATTAACTACAATTTTTTTTTTACTAACTATGTTACTAAAATGGCTAACTTAAAACTTAAAAATTAAATTTATTACTTAATTTAACATATTTAATATATTTAAAAGTTGAGGTTTAGTATTTTTTTTTAGAAATTGCATTAGCATACTTGTTACTATTCGTTGACATGTTCAAAGACTTTTTTCTTATTTTTTTATTATTAAATCTTCCATTATAACCTGACAGGTGTAAGCTCAATGCGTTACAATGGGGTAAATCTGTACCAACTTAGTAAGTCAATCAGAAGTATTGAATACCTACAAGTAAATATTAACCACCAGACTAAAAGTCTGGGAATCGGTGACATACTATATATGAATAATTATAAATTATTATGTAATTTAATTTATACCCAATTGATGTGACTTCAATTGAAGCCGGTATTTTTTAATATTAGCGCATTTTTTATAAATAAAAATTGGAGTGCCACAGCCGGGACTTAAACCTGCAACCTCAGAGTTACTAGTCTGAAACGTTACGAACTACGCTATTCCGTCCTTTACTTATATTATTACTATTAATTATAAAAAAATAAACAACACCTAAATATATTAATTACTTTGCACATAAATAAATATATGGAACCACTATATATACATATGTATATTTACATTAGAATATATATTATACAGTCAACAGATCAATAAAAAAGATTAAAAGCATTGTTACAAAATAACTTTATACTGAAATTATAAGATTATTTACATTTAAGTTAGCCTTAATAATCAAAATAAATTGCGATTGAGAATCGCATTAACTTACAAAGTATTTTATTGTATGAGTAACTTCAAATTTAAAAGTTATTTACAAACTTTTTTAATAGATTAAATCTAAACTCCAGACATATGAACTTTACTTGAGAATACTTATTACTAAAGAGTTTAATATTGTTTCAAACTACTCCGATATCTTAATTTTCTTAAAGAGAAAATGTGTTGCATGCTAAAATATTATTTTCTTTTAAAAAATTAAATTATTGTAACTCTTATTAAGGCTTTTAAATTTAATTGATACGTACACTGAATTATCTTCTTGTTCTTGGTATAAACTAATGACATAACTTTGTCAATATTAAGTTTTAAGTATTATATTAATAGTATTTACCAATTTGTATGAGTGCTTATGTTCTTGTAAAATACACAATCGTGCATACAATTTTATTCGATTGGGGCAAATTATTGTGGATTTATAACTTATCTTCAATCAAAAATGTATTATTCAACCCATTTGTATATCTTTCCATGAATTTCAATATTATTTTATATCAGTAATTTGATTTGATTGTTGACTTTATCGAATGGTTTACAAACATCTGTGTAAATAACCTGAATGCGAAAATTAAAAAATATATAAAAACTCCATTAAAATGATTCATTGTGTTAGATATTTTAAGTAAGAAAAACTAAGAATGTGTTGAAAAGTTTAAATGCTCAACTGATATTCACTAAGAGTAAATACTGTAGAATTCTGGTGGTAAATAGTTTAAATTGAAAATAAAGTTAAACCGCAGAGATCTTGGTGGTTTCTAACAGGTTTTACCACAAACACGATTATCCCGGAATCTATTTAAAAAGAACGGTTTTCCTTGTTGACCTCCTCCAATACGTTTTTCAAGATCCTTTTTTAATGTTGGCTCACACAGTTTTCAATAGGAGCACTGTTGCGCGCATGTTCAGGTAAACTCAGCTGATAGCATCGATTCTCAAACTTTCCACACGTGCCTTATCAAACATGTATTATTATTTTGCTAAATTTACTTTACTTTTTTTATTTAAGTTAAACTAAAACCATCATACTTATAAAAATATATTTTAATTAAAGTTAAGAATAATACGAATTAAGAAAAAAATATTAAAATAAATTATATGAACTAGACCAGCTCCCCATAAGTTACATTAAGTAGATAAATGTTCATTGCCAACGTAATAAGTAATTAGGTGGCGACTGCTATTATACGAGTAGATATTTTATATTTATATTTATTGTGTATCTATTGTATCAGGGGTATTTATTTTTGTTTTTTAAGACAAAAATTGTTGTTATTAAATTTTGGTAAAGCAATTGAGATCATCACTTGTATATATTACACGTGAAGTTTTCTGTGAGTGCGTCTAAAAACTCCAGGCATCTCCAAAGTGGGTTTAACTATAGATTCCGGACGTCCATTTGGACCAAGGAATGCAAAGAGAGAATCGGCGGCTTCTGCGATCTTCAATGATCGAAAGTATGGTCAACCCAACATCATAATCTATACAAATCGTAACCGAAAACCTGGCTACAGTCCAGGTACGTAATTTAAATGTCGGGGCATTTGCCCCCCCCCTTGAATTTGGCCAGAAAAACGCATGTCTTTTAATGAAATACCCTGATCAAAATATTTAAAAACACGACCACCGACTAGCCACCCCCCCCCCCTGTAAAAAGCTAGACTAAATATTTGGATAAAAATATCATTTATCTGACAAGTACTAGTAAAATTGTATAATTTAAAATTTTCCATATGTAGTAATATATACATTTAGATACTTATTATTATTTGTTTACAAGCGTTGTATAAATGTTACAGTAAACGTGTATACATATTTCAGTAGTGAATTCACTAGTAGATATATATTTCTACTAGCGAAAATATAATTTAGCTAGTGATATTATACGCTGTTTTAAAATGTCTATGAAACTTAATTTCCCAGTTGCGAAACATACATTTGCTGTTCAAACCCAAAGCTTCACGAATTAACCAAACACAACATGATCTAATGAAAGTTATAAAACTGATTATAGCTTAAGAACTACATAAGATCAAGTCTAAAATACAAACCAAGTCAAGCAAATAAGCGGCATAAGAAGTATAAACATACGCGTCTCGCATGTTGTTCCATAGTTCGTCTGCACTGCAATATTACAATATATTTTTAAAATATAGCTATCCTTGCTGACATTACTACAGAATTTCGATATTTGAGTATTGCTCAAAGTGTATTCAAACCGAATTTTGGTCAATAGGAGTGCGCAAAAACAATTATCACTTCTCTTGCTTTTGACGTAAATTTTTTACTTCTAAGAAGGGATAATTGTTTTTAGCGCTCACCTATTGCTCAAAACTCAGTTTAAATGTAGTTTTTATTTATATTTATATTGCTTTTGATCTGTATTCTAGCCAGGGACGTCTTTGGGGGGGGCAGGTGTGGTTATTCCCCCTCCCTACTGAATTCGGCCAGAAAAACGTGTGCCACATAATGAAATATTATGAATCTTAATGAAATTTAAATAATTTAAATAAAAACACTAACCGGCCAACTTTTGCCCCCCCCCAAGCCCCCTTATGGAAAAAGTAATATTTTTTATTACTTTTTTAAAAACAAATTTTTAGTTGACTGTTATAATAGATTACGACCGGCTAATAACCTCAAATGCACATGTTATTCTTTCTCAATGCGTTTGCGACGGATACTTTTATTCTTTTTGATTTATAACCAGTACTTTGACTTAATCTGAAAAAGGTTTTCTCACGGTGGTTTCCTATTTTAACATACAAGCTTCTTTTCACTCTCATACGTTTAATCAATGTTTTTATATAGCACATCCCAAAACTGTATCATTTAATAGCATAATATTTACATTCTCGCGCTAGTATTTTTTGCTAAAAGCTTTTTTGACTAGCTTTATACCTGCCGATTTAATCCTTTCAATGGGTGCTCCAATTTTTAAATATAAGAGTGATCTAATCGATAAATCAAACATGTCTAAGCGAAAAGACACGCAACAAGGAATTTTCCGGGCTTCCTAAATAGCTGTGTTTCTTAACGAAAAAAAAAATATTTAACTCTGGTTTTGTTATTAATTTAATCAAATATACTATTTGTGAGTTTTAAAAAACTTTTATTTAATAAAAATAAGTGTATTGATTTGTATTTATAACATATGTAAGACACTTTTTAAAACCACGAAAATATTTTAATAAAAACAGAAAACATGTACAGATTAATTATTGATTAATCAGAAACTGCTCTAAAATAAGGCTCTAATTAAACGTGCGTGTGCTCTTCTGTTTTATGTTTAAGCGGGGTAAAATAAATTATTTATAAAAATGGGAAAGATTTATGAATATCTGTAATATGTATAAAATTTGCCAAAACATTTGTTTCGTGAGGGGTGTTAACAAGACCAAAGAAAAACTACAATGCTAAAAATTAAAAGATATAATTTAGGATGTCTGATAATATGCTAGATAAATCGTAGTAAAGACACATAATAATATGCAATGATAACTATATTATTATTATAAAAACCATTCTTAAACGTGTGATAAAAAATATATGAATACAAATGGATAATTAGACCTTACAATGTGCGTGGGACTAAAAATAATTAACAATACAACAATAAGAATGACATTGTACATAAATTATAAGTCCCGTGTTTTTTTTTAATAAAGAACAATTTTTCTGTAACGTGTAAATAAATTTATTAAGCAATAAAAATACCAATGACACTCGATAAAAATGCGTGAACTAAACACGAGGATGCCTCACAACCTTTCGACGAAACGTTACGAATATTAACGACTAACGTCATTTAATTGATATTGTTTTTTATAAGTAATGAAATACATAAAATGTTCAAACAATAAAAAACATCCGAAGATACCTTTATATTTGTTTAATTTTTTAAAAAAAGTTTGAAAACTGAAGTTGAAAGATCACCTTTATATGTGATATTATTCAGCATAACAATGTATAACAAAAATCTTTCAAACAAATAAAAAGGACTACTCTTGATTAAAATTAAACATTTTTGCCCTAAAAATTCTTACAAATTCCTAAAATAAAATTATAATATATTGATAGAAGTATCTCTGAGAAACCAATGAAATAAAATAATGAAAATTTTATCATCAAGTCATTTAAAATGGCTTCAAAAAATTTAAAATATATTATGCATGACATAATTGCCTTTGGACTTCTAAAGGTTAATGCTATAATTATAATGGTCATTATGACCCATTAAGGAAACTGTCAAATCATGTTGGTCAGAATAGTAATAATAAAAAAATATTATTAAATAAATATCTGAATTTTCAGACTTTTCAGAATGTTTGGGAACCACCGGATGGTGACAGACGCGTGCTATCGTAGATTAATACCCTCAGTGAGCCACCGGCGTTCCAGGCGGCCGGTTTTGGGGGTTTTGAACCTTAGGTTTAATTTCAACCTAACATACGTAACTTCTAAATGCCTTAATATTATCAATTAAACTATCTCTTTGTAAAAAAATACCGATCGAATTAATCCCTTTATTAAATCTAGTCTAATCAAATCTGTATTAATAAAAAAAAGGCTATTCACAATACGTTACAATCTAAAGTAAAGAAAAAATAATTTAAATAATATTGTGAGACTGAGCAAATCTACTGATGTAAAAAGAGCGTTTCATAAGGTGAGTGAATTTTCATAATATTTACATTTAAGCTATACAATTCTGTTATTTAAATGGCATTTTCTTTTTAAGTGGCTTTGTATTCAACACGTGAACTCTCAAAGCTCAGACTTAATTGAATAAAGTTCCGTGTTTTTGTCCCTTAATTGGTATATATTTTACGGTTGTTCTTTATACGTTTGCGGTTACGAATTAAGCTTTAAGCTTGAACGATTTTCACATATGTATATGTAGAATGCTTGACTGTTTGCATTTGAACTTTGATGCAAAGGTTCACAAGGCATCTAATATTAATGCTCTTGAGCAGCTCTGAGCAAATGGAATCATATGTATGATTACACTCAGAACTAATTTATAATGCACGATTAAAAGTGTCTATGTTTTGTTTTTTTTTTTTTTTATTAAATAATCATACAGGTGGTTGAGAAGCATATGTATGTATAGATATGAATATTTATTATATATTAAAGTATAATTTTATAAATCATCCGATAAAGCTTATCATTCTTTACACTAATTTATTATGCGTAAGATTGTTGATATTCGTGGGAAGGCGGCCATATTTTTCAATTAGATTAAGATAAAAAGATTAAATTAAGCTCATAACTTAAATTAATTCGATTATGAAAGTTTTAAGGAAATCAAAAGTATTCTTCATATAGACACTCTGAATTGTCATTGATTACATAGTTAAACAATTTTGCAACTAAGATAAAGTAAAATTGCACACTGATTAAAAAAAAGCTATCGTTATTATATAATAATCACTAATTACAATCTCTAAGGCACAGTAGAAATTAAAAAAAAAACATTAAGGTCCATATGGGATTTAAGCCCAGGTCTTTCGGGTCAATAGTCAGCGACTTATACCATTTTTTTCAATACAAACGTCCACTAAAAATAGAGAAGCAGGTAAGAGACCATGGTTTATGAGCTAATATAATACAAATATCACTCATCTATCCTGCTGATTGTTGATCATAGTGAAAAAGTATATTTGTTGATCACGGTACATTTAAGTAACTATCAGGATTTTAATATAAAGTAGTGCGACATTATAAATTATTGTAACGCTGAAAGATTTATCTGATACATATGTTTTCATTGCATATATTATTCATACTAGTATAAAGATGTAATTCAGGGGTATTACTACTTTACTTGGTTGACATATAGTCAACCAATATAGTCATTGAATACAAAATAGTAGAAAAACTCTCTGGGTTTTCCTATGTATCTGCTCTCTGCCTTTAAGTGAGAAACGCAAATATAACAATGCCATATTTTGTCAATAGTAAAAGAATTCGGCCGAAACTGAAAACTGTTATCTCAAAACAGATATAAGGTATGGGTATACTTTAAAACCGTTAAATTACTTTTTATAAATGTTTTTAGTAGTGAAATTTTTGTTTATAATGAAAAATCTATATTTGAAAAATATAAATATATTTTAAAAAATCATTACAATAAAAATAATTCGTTTTGTAAAAAAATAACTACACGAAATATTTATAGCAAATTTTAATACTAAAAATTTCACTGTTTTATATGAAAAAATCTATAAATTAGAATTTATAAATCGTAGTTTTAAATTAATTCAATCAATTATATAAATAATAAAATAAAACATGTAGTATAATATTAAAGCTGTGTTGAAAACATTTAATTAAATATCTTAAAAAAATAGACAATAAGGTTAACGATAATACCATTAAACAAATATTTTTAATTTAATGCGTTATACACGGATTTGTGTGTTTATATTATATATATGATATATTAATTTTATTGATCTTATATATAAAGCTAAAATGTAAGATACGGGTAAAGTAATGCACTAAAAAACACTATTTAAATTCATATTTATAATAAAATTTGTAGGAATTAAATTATCAGAATCAGAATGCCGTATATTTACAATGCAATTTTTGTGTACATATACCACATAAAGGTTTTATTTTCTTCTCCGTCTTATCTTTCCTTCGATTTGTACCCATCCTACATGTATGCACATGGCTCATACATATATAATATAAAGTATACCCTTTCTAAAATCATATTTCATTCGTTCGAACGGACGATATCCGTCCGGCGAAAGCTTTTAAGCCGCCTTTTCCAATACCATTCTCAAAAAAGGCTCTTTCACGGAACATACGTATACCCATAATACAAGCATGATCAAAACCACCAATGGATATATAATTCAACATACAAACATATCATCTATGGCATGGCTCAAGTGCGATTAATTATGATAAATGTTCATTTGGCTCAAAAAGCTCAATAGACCAAAGCTCAATAAGCTCCTGTGAGTGGTATCAAAGTTTCATTCTAAAGCCCTGGAAGTTTAATAAAGCTCAATTGAAAAAAATATAGACATTGTGTGCTTTAAAAGAACATCATTCTATCTATAATATATAACCCAATAAAAAATGTATATGACGCTTAATAATAATTTGTTTTAAAATATATTTTGAGTTTTTATAACACTGAGTAAACCGTAATTGTTAAATTTTTTCCAAAAAATCACTTTAATATATTATATTATTTGTCTAATATATATTATTTCATGATAATCCAACGCTTTGAAACATGTGTTTTATTATAATATATATAAATATGTATTATACATTTGATGAAATCTTAGTTATGACAGCTGAAGATGATGAATTGAATTTTAAATACCCATCATATTCGCTATATAAATATACATGAAATCTACCAGATACATAAGAATTCAATTACATTTTATTATGTTAAACTATTTATGTATAAAAAAACATTGCGTTTGATTAATTACTTTCACAAGTTTCGTACTCGTTGGAAAATAAACAAAGCGTACATAATATACGTATAAATTAAACCATGTTTTTCATTCATTGAAAATTTAATTATTTCAAATTCATAATTAAACTTAAAAAGCAATAAAAATTTTGGGCACTGTAGTGTTTTTAACAACAGCATTAAAAAACATTTGTTTCGCTCAAAAATATGCATAAAAAATCGACAGAACAACCCGAATCGGACAATAGTCATGCCGACTTTCAAAAGCTATCAATCACGACAATCCCTTTTTAAACTCCTTCCTTCATTAGCTTCGAAGCTCGTCTAGAATAAAGCACTAATGGCCTTGTATCGAATTGTTTGAAATATCCTTTGTAATTATCGGACAGTCGCCCAACACGATGCCTTGCAACCAGCTTCCATAAAGGGTATGAATTGGAGGTGGAGTTAAAACGCGAATGGCTCTCAATTACCTCCATTTTGTATGAGCCCAAGCTTATAAAAGATGAGACACTCGATCACAATACTATCACTGACAATCATTCCTCACCTATCTAATCATTCAATAAACATCGATTGACTTTCAAAATTGGCTAATTTGACTAACCACTGATACTGATATCTACATTTTTAAACATTAAAAAAAATCTAAATTTGTAAATTGTTTAATAAATCGAGAGAAAAACCTCTTTATTCCTAATTTCTGCTTTATTAAGAATTGACAATTTGGAGTATCTTCCGAGAAGCCTGCATATTTTATTTCTTTACGTTTACTTTTAATGCGGTCACTAAGATAAAGCTAATATACTTCAAGTTTCATTCTCAAGCTCGATTTTTTGACTTTGTCAATAGCTCATTGAAGAGTTTTTGGTAGATTCTTCCGTTATTATACCATTGTATTATCTGGAAGTGTAACTATCATGGTACCACTATATAGCAGAATATATTCTATATATGTGTGATTAAGTATGTAGTATAAAAATATTGGCTACTAAGTTATTTGTTAAGACCGAGTAATAATTATGAAGGTTAAGGCCAAGAAAATAAGTTAACGGGCAAAAATAATGTGAATTTTCTTTAGTTAGACGATATAAGAGCTAATTTAAAGATATTTTTGGCATTGCTTATAGCTTTCCTTCATCAGCAGCCGTGTATTTTATATTAAATCAACACTAGTGTATTTTTTGGATTGTCTTAAGTAAGATTGTTTCATTATATTTGTTTCAAATGAGCATATTTTTTATGTTATTATAATGTTTATATTAAAGAATATTTTTAATCAATTCTCTATTTCAACAACTGGAATTTAACTTATCTATGCTATCACAACCTACGTAAATGTGTTACAGTTTTGAAAGTATTGTAGATACTTATATTTTTAAATAAGCTTTCTCATCGATAAAAATTTATTAAAAATAAGCAAGGTTCCCGACTCACCGACAGTAATCTTCTTATTTTTTACCTTCCGTCTAAAATAGATTTTTTATTAAGTGGCACTTTATATATTTAACATTGGCAAAGTGGCTCTTGTTTTAAAATTATGCGCAACACTAAATTAAACCATTGATTTATTTTGACTAAAGCTTTCAATACCGTTATTTCGATATTTTAAAAATATAACACGGATTATCATAAATAGCACAAACAAAGTAAAAATCACAGAATAGAGATGAATCATATAAAACATATAAGTTATATTTATTTTATTCAAAATATTATCGTTCAAGTGTAAGGAAATTCTAAATTCGTACATAATTCGTAGAATTCTACCTACACATTAAGAAGAAATCCTTTTATTTATTTTTTGACAATGAGGAAAAATTCTATAAAATATTTCGATACAAATTTAACAAAACACTCACGTGTTCAATATTTGGATGTAATACAAAAATGAATTACAGATTTATTCAAACCACTGTATTTAATATATCTATAGTATTTTTCACTCCTGAACAATATAATTATCCTCATTCAAAAGCGCAACTAATAATTTTTATGCCACTTTCAAGACAAATAAAAGTCCTTATTCATTTGCGTAAAATGACCGTGAACACTAGACCGTAGATTGTCATTCAGAAGGAACACGTGCCGTATGATATTAGGTTAATTGATCGAAATAAACCCGTTCATCGTTTGTCAAACCCACTTGCATAAACATTTAAAACTAACTTTAGCGACGCCGAAACACAATATATTTGTCATGTACATAAATTGAACATAATAAATTGGACCACCCAATAGAAAGATTTCATCAGAAGGTCTAAAAAGCTTCTTACCCGAGAATCCAAACATTTTTTATATGAGAAGCAAACTATTATGCTATTAAATCTTGAACCCTAACGACAGAGCTAATCGGTATGTGATATATAAAGACGAGTTATAAAGATTTAAGACAAAAATAGCTTTTTTGAAAAAATGGGGCACCACCGTGAGAAAAACTTTTGGCAGATTAATTAAAAATATCTGGTATAAATCAGAAAAATTAAAAATATCTATTGTGCTTTGAAAAATGATAGAACATGCGTTTGGAATCGCCATCTTAACGGCCACCTTTTTGCAATTGGTGTTCCACCGAAAGGGACGGAAAAAATCTCATAAAAAGGAGCTATAGGTATAAATAAAAACAAGGCATGGTTCGATATAAAATATAAATGACGATCCTAATCATTACACAAAAAATAAAAGCAACAAACTTTCTTAAAAACAAAAATAAAAGCCTTTGACAGAAATATCAGAACACATTTATAAATTCACATTTATAAAATGAGAGAAATTCATTTAATCGAAATAAACCCGTTTACTATTTGTCAAAGCAACGCACAAAAAACATTTAAAACTTACTGTAAGTGACGCCAAAACGTTATATTTTTAAAAACAATTCGTTATGGGTACTTTATTTCGGATAACTATAATTACTATGGCTCTAAGACCTTAAATTTTTTTTAGTATAGCGTAAGCAAATTGACAAAGTAACAAAAATCTTTGTTGGGTCATTGAGGAACCCGAGATTTAACAACTTGTTGGTTAAACTTAAATACTTCAAACGTGCTCCGCTCCATATAGAGAGCATGGTCAAACGCTCACTCTATCACACGTAATAAACAATACATAATTTTGTTACACTATTTTTAAAACTAATAATTACATATATATTTTAAAAAAATTTGGGTTGATTCAGTTAATAATAATAAACAGCAGTGGATTAAAATTTGATCCTTGCGCCACATCAGAGCTTAAAGCAAATGTTTTGAGTATTAATAATTATAAACAGAACCAAAAATATGGATGATTCTCTAAAAAGTTGATTAACATTGAATGATTTGCTTTATCAAAAATATACAAAAAATATATTTGCGTTTTTAAATAAATATATTTTGTATATAATAAATATATTTTAGAATATTTTATCATCTCAATTATCATAAATCATCAAAAATATACTATAAATATATTTTAAAAGATTTTATCATCTCTTTTATGAATGTCAAAAGATTGAAAATAGAACACGTGTGTTGCTGATAAGTGAAAATTTGGTAATAGTGATTTATATATATATACACATATATAATGTATATGTAGAAAAATTTATTACATGTAATTATTTATAATTATAATATTTTATACTTAAAAATTATAATAACTTATATGCATTTTCAAACATCTGTGTATAAAAAATTCTACAATTATTGTTACTTATATTTTTTTTATAATAAAATCAAATATGCAGTCTGAACTAAATAATCTGCTAAGTTTTAATTGACTATGCCCATATTTTAAGTTTTATATAATTTGAAGTAAAGTGTGAAGTAAGGTATTTTTTTTTATTTTCTACTTTCATAGTACCTTGAACAAAAAAAATATTAGTATAAAAAATATACTTCAGTTAAAAGCTTTACGCACATCTGAATCCATACAAATATTACATTTAAAAATTCACGTGTGTCACGAGTAAAATACAATAAATCACACTTATTGCCTTTTTTTTAATAAGTATGACATTTTTGACGAGTATCTTTCGTACATGTCCGCATATACAATATATAAAAGTGCCAAGAGAAAATTTCGATTGACATTTTCATTATTCACATATGCTGTGTGGTTGTAGGTACAAACTATATATATTAAATTGTAGCGTTCTTTGTATATAGCATGCGGTTGTTTAGCAACCAGAACCTTTTCACGGTTGTATTAGGTTCTAAATTAATTTAAATAATAATTGCATAAATAAATTATGTATTTTAAATAATAAATATATAATATGTTATTAGTGACTAAACAAAAAACGCTCTGTAACTGCGACGGCGCCGACACGATTTTATTGCTTTTGACGTGAATTTTTGACTTCTGAGAAGTGATAATTGTTTTTGCGCCTTAAACAAAATACGGTTTAAATATATTTTTAACAGCTCTTTTACATCAAAAATCCATTGTAATATCGGTAAGGATAGCTATCATGTGTTTAAAACATAGTGTGATATAAGAGCAAATAAAAAGTAAAATATTGAACATAATTCGATAGATCGCAATTGTTCCATGTATAAAATATATTTACGAAATTATCATAACAAAATATAATAGAATATATAGCTACTAAATAAATTAATTTCACATGGGGAAACACGAATCTGTAACTGGGATAATGATTAATGCACATAGTTATTTAAAACATAAAGAAGAGATAGAATTACGTGTTCAAAAGGAATATCCGCTATTTTTAGGATTAACAGAAACACTTATCGCAAAATATAATATATTGAAGAATCTGAATTATATATTGACGATTATAATATGATTAGATGCGATTCTAATTTCAAACATACAGGAGGTGCTATATTGTATATTAGAAAAGCTATAAATTATAATACATGATTTAAAAATCTATCACTGTAAAGATTTTCAAGTAAAAAATAGTGATCCAAATTTATTTTTGGAATTCATAAATAATATTTAAGAATAGAGTTCTGCTAAATTTTGAATACTATTTTAATTGGAACAAACGTAAGGATTTTTTACTTAAAAAAATAAAAATCTGCACATGTATTGTGTTTACGAAAATACAAGAAAAACTAATAGCTCAAGCACATTAGTATAATTAGTTTTTATCAATAATAAAAGGGTACAATGTAAAGTAAAAACTACTCTAAGAATTACTAATAATTTTATTATATAATAAATAGATTTTTATATAGAAAAACATGATATAATAAATGAAGAAAAAAAAATATAATTAAAAAAAATCACCAAATTAAGAATAGAATTTCAATCTTTGAAAATAAGCTCAATAAAATATGGAATCGTCATCTTAATTCGAATAATTTGGTACATTTTCTGATATGAAGGAAAGGGAATCCATCTAATACGAAAAAGTATTCAGACGAAATACAAGGGCTTCGCGTTTTAAAAGTTTACGGGAAAACTTCTTTTAATTTTTTTATCCTCGTTAAATTTAGATATTGAAAGAATACCTGAATAATTTTAAATCGCTGTAATTGATTTTCAATTCAACACAAACTTCAAAACGTTGATCTCCCTGATTTGTATTACACATTTAAAATGTCCATAAATCTTTCGAAAATAAATATAATTAAGATATTCCAAAATAAATATTAAATGTCTAAAAAAACAAAAAAAAATGCATAAATAACTCACACTTCAATCACATAAATATCACAATCATATAAATTTAATTTTTTTTTTAAATGTGTCGCATTTTAAACAAACAGAACAAATGTCTATTTACTCTTTTCTCAACTGAAACTGACAAAAGATAATGAGTATCATATTTTATTGGAATAAACTAACGAGTAGTGCTCTGGGCCCTCGTATAAAAAAAGTAAGGATAGAAAAACCATATTATTATTAGCATCGTAGATGTATTGTCTAGCTCGCATCCTTTCCAAACAAAGAGTAGTTATTTACGCGGTACTTATGGGTGATTAACTTCTTAGGACGGGTGTGCTATTAGGTTATTGTGAAAAAATATGTATGTGGCCTCACTTTCGAAACGTTTTATTTTTTTTGTTGAAATAGTCGTTAAAATGGTTTTTAAATTGTGAAAGAGGTTCAAAGTCTTATTAAGATGAACAACGTCTATTTTATTAATTGTCATTTGAGTCAGCAGTAAATTTGAACGCACGACCTTTAGGCTCATAATTGTGCCGGTCAATATAATTCTGATATATTACCACATTTATCATCGTGATAAATTACGAATTTCTGGCCTTATTAAACTAAAAGGCAACTCGTTATCTAACACAATGTGAATTCGCTCGCGTTATTTGGATACAACGGAACTTGTAGCACCACAACAAAAGGAGCAATCTGTCAAAGAGGCATAAAATATTTAGCTTTCCTTTATAACGCGATTACGCAACCGCATATGAGTATAATACGTTTTGTTAAGAATTTTCGCAACAACAATATACAAAGTTAAAAAAAACTGTTCCTCCTTTTGTACATCAACCAAAAGATCGCCAAACAGTAGAAAAATAAATTTAATAAAAGTTATAAAACATTGACTTGCACTTTTTGACACATAGTTGTATTGTGTGTATTAAAACTGTCGGAAACAATCGGTAAAAGTGATTTCTTAAAAAGGTTAGGAGAAAGAACATATATCTGTCTGATACCTCTTACTTTTGGAATATTTTTTTGTTGCTTATTACAACTGATTGAACAGAGACGTTATTACATTTTTTTTTAATACTAAAAATATTAAAAAATAATGCTGAATTGCTCCAACTCCTCATAGCTATCTCTAAAAACATCATTGTGTTTGGCAGGCTCTTTGAGCAAGCTTTATATCAGTGTTTTTTTATATAGAGACGTCAATCGCAAGATTAAAAATACAGCAAATTACATACATTACTATTAGATACAAATTGTCGGTTTATAACCATTTTTTAGCTTACAAAAGTAAATAAAAAATATAAAATAAGACCAGTTGTAGTAAAAATATAAGATTAATGAAGAAAAAAATTCAAAAACATTTTACAAATTTATGAAATAAATATGCTTTGCTTAAAAAGTTCTCAAACGCTGAAGGTCTGCCTGCGACGGTGAAGAATAACGGTCGCAATCGCGACTCTCAAAGACACTCAGCAGCCATAACATCAGTAACCGTTTCTTTTTAATTTTTCGATTCCATTAAAATTCATAGGATTTCATTAAGTACCAAGCATTTTTTTGATCTAATTTAAGATTTAAAATACCTGTTTAAAATTCACATCAAAAGCAACAAAATCTTGCCGTCGCCGTTGCAATTGATACGTTCGGTTATCTAGCGTATTTTTAAACAATATTACGACTTACAATAAATGAAAATCGAATGAAGCACATCTAAACCAAATTTTGCCCAATAGGAGAGCGCAAAAAACAATTATCCCTTCTCAGAAGTCAAAAATCCACGTCAAAAGCAATAAAATCGTGTCGGCGCTGTCGCAGTGGGAACGCTCGGTAACGAGCGTTCCCACTGCAACGGCACCGACACGATTTTATTGCTTTTGCCGTGAATTTTTTACTTCTGAGAAGTGATAATTATTTTTGCGCTCTCCTATTGACCAAAATTCGGTTTGAATATACTTTAACCAATACTTTTATATCAAAAGTGGTTTGAATATATTTTGATAAACACTTTTACATCTATGGAGATGTAACGTTTGTCTGTACTTTTTCTTCCGCTTATTTTCCCCTGAGAGATAGCTCAGCTTAATTTTATTTAGACTTGACCAGTGGTGTACTACTTTTAGAGCCAAAATGCCGCCCTAGCACTTTAATTGCAATGTAATTTACTTTTTAAATACATTAAAAAAATATTTTAATATCAAATTTTTCGTTTAAAATTGTTTATGCGTATAAAATTTTGTGAATGTAAAAAATATACATATTGCATAAAAAAGCTAACAAGCTCTTGCTCTAATATTTGGCGACTATAACGGATATATTTTTTCTAGTATGGAAATATAATTATTACAAATTCAAGCGCGAAACAAAACTGAAATTATTCTCACCACTTCTGATTTTAAACCGCAGATAAAATAAATTTAATAATAAAATTAATTTTATCGCTGTAATTCTTTGTTGCGTAAAAATCACGCTGCAAAAAATGCCCCGTCGATTAAGTGTTTTGATATATATTTCAGTTTAATATTATCAAGTGACATAAACGAACGCGCACTTTTATTATTTAAATATTTTCTATTCTTCAGTTTGATATATTTTATTTAATTAACAATTTGTAATTTTATTCAAATGAACATTTTTTCATTATAATAAATAAATTATTTTTGATAACTAAAACGATAAAAAGAAGTGCACCTATAAAGCAAATAATATAAGTGATGTTAATAAAGTACGCGAATCAAATAAAATAAGTAAATTAAATAAATTAAATGATTTAAAAATAACCGAATCTAATAAAATCTTTTTAACCAATTGTTTGAATGGATGTTTGAAAAGAAAAAAATCCATGTATAATTAGTGAGAATAGAAAATTGGTTGTACATCGTTTGACAAAGTAAAAAATCTTTCAATATTAAAAGTACAAGGATGTAATAATTTAAAGGAATGAAATTTAATTTTAGTGTCTTCAAATGAAAATTCGAAAATTCATAATTGAAATCATTGAGAACATATAAAATCAAATGCATATTTTAGTACAGACTTTTTTTTAAAAACAGCCCATTGAAAAAATAATAGATACTTTGAATGCTGCGGAATCATAAAATTGTAGCCGCAGAATGAGTTATTTCTTACTGATGCTGAATTATATATTTATATATATAAAAAAACTATCAAAATTCAAAAGTTTAACCTGATCATCGATTTGTACGATTCAAGACTAAGAGACCCTAACAAGGCTTCGAATACGAGTCGTACGTGATTGGTTTATCCTTATAGCATTTTTTTTACTGTATGGTGAGTTACACTCACAAC
Source organism: Plectrocnemia conspersa (assembly GCF_051122295.1). NCBI lineage: Eukaryota > Metazoa > Arthropoda > Insecta > Trichoptera > Polycentropodidae > Plectrocnemia > Plectrocnemia conspersa. The sequence goes on from NW_028277173.1 coordinate 530,790, forward strand.
GTAATAAACGTAAGTACGTTATTGAAGCACAGTTTTCATGGCCCATTAATTTCAGGACAAGAACTTGACCTGTCGCGTATAATTGCTAGGTAGTTTTCGTCATGAAAGTAAATAGATTATTAGATACGCCTAATGCACATGAAATTTCTTTTACTAAACGTTGATGAAGGCACGTATTCGGTCGTTTGAGATCGATACCGCAAATTTTCTCTGACAGACTTCACATGCTTACGTGTCGATCTTAATAAGAAAGAGAAAGAGAGGGAGAGAGAGATGGGACTTCGTATAACGTTGAGAAAATTTATTTAGGTTCGTAAAATCGATAAACCGCTTAAATCCAATAATTTTATATGAAAATTCTTAATATTTATGATAATGTGTAATATAAATTATCTCTCGCCTGCTCGAATTTTACGCATAACTCTAAAAATTTAATTTATTTTGATAGAATAAATACACAACAGTGTTTTACAAATATATACTTGAATTATGATAAAATAATTTAATGAGGTATAACAGCAATATCCTTTCAACTGTCAATATTCTAGTCTATGAATATTATTAATATACTAAAGGTTCTAAGTATCATATTTCTATTATTCATATCTTGAGGCGTATGAAACATACTCTAGGGAAAAACAAAACATTATTTTTTTGTTTTTTCTCGACGTTTCGCCGAAATGTTTTTCGGCATTCTCTGGAGGTTATCAAAAAACACCGTTAAACGAAAATAATCTGCAGTAAGATGTGCATTAAAATCACTTTAAAAATTCAAAAGTTTATATAAAAAGAAAAATAATACACATATAAATGTGTATAATATTTTCTGTATCTAATCTTCACGTATTGCAGTAGCGTGTTATTTGTCGTTCTTTCAAATTAAAAGTTGACAGTTAAAAATAGCACAGTTGCCTTATAATTGGCAGCCAGAATGACATTTTGGGAAGAGTTCTTGTGAAAGACCGAAACATGCTTTTTCTGTTATATAATATATATTTTAATAGTTTAAATAAATATTTTTGTATTTACATATTCTTTTCTCTGTATTCAGTCAAAGTTATTCTCTCGATATTTCGCCGTAAATGTTTTTCGGCGTTCTCTGGAGGATAACTTATGTGCACAATATGTTGGTGGAATGTGCAAGCGATGCAATTGGCTAACTGATTTCTGCATCTCTGATTTGCCGGAAATGTCTTGAATTAAGAGTATAAAAGATTTGATATCATGCCACATCAAACGGTTCGAGACAGGAGGATCAGCGACGAACATGGTACAAAACGATATGATTATATGATTTCAGACGACAGACAACCATACTAAGAACAAACAACTACAACAAACACTAGAGATCTTGCGGATCATCCCGAGCTTTATATATATATATATATATATATATATATATATATATATATATATATATATATATATATATATATATATATATATATATATATATATATATATATATATATATATATATATATATATATATATATATATATATATATATATATATATATATATAAATATATATATATATATATATATATATATATATATATATATATATATATATATATATAAATATATATATATATATATATATAAATATATATATATATATATATATATATATATATATATATATATATATATTTATATATATATATATATATATATATAAATATATATATATATATATAAATATATATATATATATATATATATATATATATATATATATATATAAATCACAATCTAATAATATTATCAATAATAAAATGAATTGGGAATACTTTTTAAAAGAGATTTTTATTCTTAATAATCGTTTAATCATTGTATTTATTTTTATCTCTAAATAAAAAAATAATCAATTACTAATTTTGTAAAACACTTTTTACCATTTTACTTAATGTATATATTATTCAACAATACTTATTAGTAATTAACATCTACATATTATAATTAGCAATTTTCAATTTTACTATAGTAGTATTATATATTTTTAATTGCTTTCTTAGTAATAAATAATAAATTTTATATAATATTTTGAGGAAAATTACTCTCATAGAAACATTACTTATTTTTCCCTTTTATAAAAGGAGCAATATATAAATGATATGGCTATCTCAATATAATAATAAAATGTTGGGGAATTCTAGTTGTTCTCAAAGCAATTTTTTATTCGATTGTCTAATCTTACTAGCGATTATCACGACATCTTATTTTATACTATTAAACAGAAACTACGTATGTCTGTCTATCTGTTACTAGAACTCCTCTAAACGGTGAACAGTAGCGACGTGACATTTGCACATGTTATTCTAAGTGCCATTTCTAGGTCAACTGTGAAACGTTTATTTATTGAAAACGATTACATGCTACGTGCCAATAAAACCGCGGAAGAAACTGAACACTAATGTGCTGACGACCAATTAAGTGCTACTGAAATACGCTAATGCAATATATGGTAATAATAGGACTAATAAAAATAATTATAATTAATAAATATAATAATAAGTTTGCTCCCGGGCAAAGCTGGATAATAAAGCTAATAGTGACTTCAGATGTATTACTAAAATGACTTTGTAAATCAAAGTCAAAAGATTTTAATGCCCTATTTCTTGCTTGTAAACAAATAAACTGCTAATTAAATAAATCACAAACATGGTAATAACGATGACGTAATTTTATTTATTTATTTTAGGTTGACGCTAATGCATAATGCACAGAAAAAAAACAATAGGTGATATTTTACAGACAATTATTTTTTTAAATACGTGCATTTAAATAAATACTTTGTTTCATTTAACAAATAGTTTGTGCATTTATATTAAATAAAGTTGCAGAGATTTATTTATGGGGTGTTCACTGTTCTGACCATTGCTCGCTCGCACCTAATCTGTTTTGTCGAACAACTATTTTATACATTGCTTGTTTAAATTGCCCTCAAAAACAATATATATGCATGTAAAATAAATATTGAAATGAAATTATATAGAATAATTGATATACCAAATGCCTCCACTACTTGAATTAAAACAAATCAATACTATCCGATATCTGTGCTTATTGGGGAGTTGTCTAATACTCCTCTTAGACAACTCCCGCACACAAAAACGAAATTCTTCCTGAATCTCTCAGTGCTTTCTCAAGTATATTAGTCGACGCAACCCAAGGAAATCATATCCAAGAATAAATTGCAGAAATTTTGTTAGAAATAAAAATTAATAATATTTATATTCCCTCATGTACCTAAGAAACCATTTTTACGACTTTTATATTAAAAGTGAGTCGGTTTCATTATTGACAACCAGACCAGAAAAGCATGCGCGTATCGTAAAACAAATCTTAACATCTTTAAGGCTTTTTTTATAAACTGATGGAACACGTAGTCCTCTTGAAATATGACACCCAAATCGATTACTACTTCTGTCCGATTAGGTACTTAGTTAACCACTTTGTAAAACAATTTAAGCGGCGTCTGAATGACATTTTTCAATTCTAAATGGTAATATATTATAGATTTTAGACACAAATTATAGTAATTTATAATCCTCGATGGAATGTATTTTAAGTAGTGCTTTAAGATCATCGGCGGCAAGTAAGAATTTTGAAGTACGAATAAGTTCATACATATATAATAAGCAAAACAAATATTAATAGGTCAAGATAGAACCTTCATAAGGCAACTTCTTGTGGTATTGAACTATATACAATTTATTGACAACGATTTGAAAAATATGTTTCAAACAGTTACCTGAACCTGTAAATTTTATTAAGAATTTCAGCATGACTAAATTTTTCAAAAGCCTTGTCAAAATCAGCCAAATTAGAAAAGTAGGTTTTGAATAAGCAAAATTGAGCTGGAAGAAGTGAGATTCACTATAAATAAACTAATGAAAGGCCGTCTAAGAATTGATGAAAAATTTAAGATAATAATTTATTTATTTACTTATTTAAATTAAAGTTGGATCATTGAAACCTAACAGATTAGCTTAATGTAAAATGGTGGTCAAAAAAATAAGCAATACATGGTGAGAATGACAAAAATCATAAAATTAAATGGTACACACCTGACAAGCTCTTTATAGCTGATTAAATAGATCAATGTGCAATTCCAGCGTATTAAGGAGCCGGATAGCCACAGGCATAAACGAGTCGGCTAATGCAAACGTCCTGACTTTAACCAGCATCAGAAGAGGACGCGATCGTGATTCTCGTCGACGTTCCGGAACCAAAACTGGAATGATTTGAAAATAGTTTTATTATATAGACAGCACTTTCATTAGTTTGAAAAAATGCGACATACAAGTTTTATTATTTATATCATTAATATATATTATAAATAACAATGGTCCTAATTTGATCTCATATGGTACACCGTGAGATATTAATATCTCTTTGGAATAAGCATTATTAATTTTAAAAACTTCTTTCTATTTTTAAAATAATAATTATTAAACCATCTTAAAATCATTTCACTTACATTATACTTCTATCTACAGTTTCGAAAGCTATTTTAAAATTCATGAAAACAGCTCCTATGAGTTTATTATATCCTTGCCCAAAAACCAATAATTTATCACTACTAATATTTTTCTTTAAATCCCGATTGTTGTTCACACATAATGTTTTGTGAAATAATAAAATCTTTGTTTAATTAGTACTTCTTCCATCACCTTTTTTTATTGTATTAATTTATTTAGCTAATATAGCTAATATTTTTTACGTATAGAGGAAAGCTCCACTCGCTCTCAAAAGGGATTCCGAGATCTTTAATGGAAGTTTCTTTAGCCAAAATGTTCCCATAAAATGTAAGAATATTTTAACGGTTGACTAAAGCCCTAGAGAATCTAAATCACTGTAGAGAGAAATCCACAACAGATCGAATGTATTTTAATAAATTTTAATCATCTGCATACAGATGAAAACTTGTATTTGTAACAAGCGTATTAGTCATTTATAAATAACACGAAGATTTTATTTGACAATCGGTCGCCATAGGTTACAAACTCAAATAACTCATCCGAGCAACAACGCCAATTTTTTTTAATAATAGTCAAAGACAAACCTTGTCGAGGGCCTTCTTTCATCTGTATACAGCACGTCTACTTAACCTCCAGCATCCAAAAATGTTGTCACCGTTTTGATGAAAGGTTAGTAACAATGTAACGGGCTGGACGAAACCATTCAAATATTGAATAAAAAACAGATGAAGTACTCGAATATTTGAATATATTCGTAATTGTTTTTCCGTTTTTATCTACATTCATTTATTTAATCAAATATTAATAATTATTTTAATTATTTAATAATTACTTTCATAATCGTTCAACACTTTGAATTTTATAAAATATGTATAACACAGTGCTGTGCGAATTAATGATCAGTAAAAGGTTAAAATTTATTATTATATACATACATTTCAGCTGCGATTGAATTAATTGCAAAATTTATGAAACATTTTAATTACATAATTTTAACGAATTAATTATATATACCAGGGGTGGCCAGAGTTTTTGCAGCAAGAGCCCTAGTTACCTGCCTGAAAATATTGGGAGCTGCAACTAAAGTTTTTGGTATAAAACAATTCTGAATCATTTAATTCAGGTATTTATTTTGACAATTTTTACATTTTTCATTAACTCATTGCTAGGTGAAGGTTTATGAATTTGTAATGTTGAAATTATTTTTTCATAATCAGGTTGATAATTAGAAATTTAACTTCTTATTTATTATTTTGGATGATGGTTTGTTGAACTCAGATTTAATCAATTTCATCGTTGAGTTTAATGATTCAAAATAAAATGTCGATCCAATCGACAGTAAACGATATACATTTTTTAAAATGCTGTATTTAATTGTTAATACACATTTCCAAAATTCATTGATTGTTTGTTGTGATTTATGTGACATTTGGAGACCTTGATCTTTTTGCATCCCAATTAATTCCATGTAAATATTTTAATAATCAAATCATTGGTAATCGCGTCGATTTTAAACGGATTTAATAAAAATGTATTTGATGATTTTAATGCTACTAAATAAGCAAAACATTTTTTTAATTTTCTTTGCTAGTTAATGATGGCTGCAGGAGGAATATCAGATTCTGGAACGGATTTTTTAATGCAAGGAAAGTGATTGATTGTCTTTTCTATTATATCCTTTTAAAAAAAGCTGTATTTTTCTCTTAAAACTGAAAATGGTCTGACTTAAATATGAAATATTCTTGTTTTTACCTTGCAGTAATAAATTCAAATTTTTTAAATTTTCCATTGTATTGATACATTCAATAATTTATTAGCGATTTGCGTTCTGTACGATACGCTAGTTCGTAGCGTCCTCGAATATGTCTCTATTGTCTGGAATTCAAGCGAATCAACGTACTCATGCTACGATGTAAATTGCCAAGCTTTTTGATCAGATCAAGATCGGATTCGTATCGGTGTTTGTTTTGTGCCGATTTGCATTTAAATTAAGTAATTTTAAATAAATGAACTGCAGTCAAAAAATTGAACTTTTTAAAATAAAATTATTGCGTCTTGAAACAGCAAATACAAAAACATTACATGAATTTTACAAAAATTTGCGACGCACACATGTTTTTGATATAAGCGTTAAACGATAATATAGGGTGGACCTTTCCAACATTTTGTTTCTGCTAATGAATCTCGGTTAATGTAGTCACCACCACAAATTTTTCACATTTTTTTTAAGAAAAAAAATATCATTGTCTTCGAAACAAAATAAAGGCGCTTGAGGATCATGGATTTTTGGAGCGGCCCTAGTAGCTCGAGTATAATACAAATTGTTTAATTTTAAAATATTTTCAAATTTCATTCGAGATTGTATAAATAAATGTTCTATCAAATATTCGAATATTCATATATTCGAAATTCGGGCAAATTATTCGAATAATCAAATATTCGATTAAGAACCCAAAATGAAACCAATTCTCTAACATAGAAGGAAGCTACTGTGTGTGATAATTATTTGGAAAGTATGAAAGTATTCATGGCTGTATTGTAATAAAGTTCATCGTTTCAATCATAAGTGGATCTTAAAATAGAATGTTATAAAAATACTTTCTTGATATGCTATTTTGCCTTTCGGAATATTACCCAGTAGTAAGACACTTTCACCGCAACTGCTGATAATCCTAAAACCAAGAAATCTGATCTAGCACTAAAAATATAACCCGTAATCCCAAACGGGTCGAAAATTACATTACTCAAATTTCATAATTCCGCTTCGCTTCGCACGCGAGGCAAGAGAATTCGCCCGTAAAAACACACCGAGGTTTATCAGTCGACGGGGCCGAGGGGGTCAGTAAATTAGAGGCCGGTGTAGTTGCGGGGGCGAAAGTGTTATGGAGCATTATTTAAAGTAGCTGTAGTGTGGTTACGGCGTGAGGCCGGCGAAGGGACCGGGCCCGGGCCCTGGGCCTGCGCAACAGGTGGGCCCGATCGATCGCCTGTTGCCCTCCCCAGCCTGTTCGCCTCGCGCAACCCTTCACTAAAATAAACTTTGCTCCGCGAGCACACCCTGGGGAGGTGCAAGCCGCGGGTGCAACGCGGGTGATCACCTGTAGATCGGTTACGTTTCAAGACCTGACCCTATCTACTAATACAGCGCTACTTTCTTTCGTTTTATAAAAGCCTGTGCGAGCCGCGTATCGTCGTCGTCGTCGTTGACAAAATCAATTCTTTACATTTATAATATTTTATGATGGTGTTGCATTGACGATGTTAATATGATATTATTTTTTATGGTGTATCAGAAGCAAATGCAAAAAAAAATATTAAAAATTTCATATCAAAAACTAAAATTAAATAATTTACAAAATTTATTTTAAATTTACAAATTTAAATAAACTGCTTCAAAGTAATAAATAATACAATGGTTCCTTTTAGTTTGTTTTTATCATTCATTGTAACGTGACAGGTGTTATCTTTATGCGCTACAACTATGTAAACACAAACAATACCTAAAAGTAAGTACTGAGAAATCAGACACTTCTTTGCCATAGGTGTATATTTCGCAAGCAATACATCTTCTTTCTTCCGAATCATATTTTACCTTCAATTTTTATTATCATTAAAGTATGAAGAAGCTCATATTTTGGACCCCGAATCATGTGTCTGAGGTACTCTATCTTTTTCCATTTGATGATTGAAAGGAGTTCTCGATCGCATCTAATCATTAAGAGAACTCAGTCATTCTTATCTCATTTTCATATTGCCAACAATAAGATTGTGATCAGAAGCCATATCTGCACAGAAAATTGTTTTTAGAGATTTAATGCTGTTTTTAAATCTTTACGTATTATCTGGTTAGTTTGTCAGCCTTGTAATTTAACGATTATATCAAAGTATATAACTTTACTTTTGTTAATTCGAATAAGGTATTGAAAATCACCAAATCTTCTTCTTAACAAAATTTAATTAGCCCCTTTTTATTTTTATTTCGTTCTCGTAGTCCAAAGCATACTATTATTTCCGGAGTTTCTTTATTTCCGACTTTCACATTGAAATTAACTACAATCCTAATATTGTCGTGTTTATTAGTTTATTTTAATAATTCTTAGATACCTAAATTGAGTTTTTCAATTATATTTATATTAATCAAATTTTCTATTAGGGGTATAATCATAACACATTCAGATAATGGTAAAAAAAATTTAACGTGTTTTTAACCATTTATATGTTTGTTGTTTGGGTGTCTTATAATATAATGTTATATATCCATCATCTTGCTTCACTTACACCTAAGATTTGTATTTTATTTGTTGTCATTTCTAATTGAATATTTTGTAATTAACCTGCTTGGAACATGGTTCGTACATTTGGGGTACTTATTTGTTGAACATCCGATGATTCTTAAAATTTCAAAACATTTATTTTAATAATTATATAATATATTTTATTATAATTAAAATATGTCAGCATATACTGGTCCAATATTTTTAAAGTATTCCCCACAATATACATCCGTGAGATATGAAAATCTAGAAAAACTAATTTATATATAGTATATATTGGCAAATGTCTTTCAAAGTAAAATAATAACTGTTAATAATGAAGTAGCGAAGACTAAAATTTTTTCATATTAATATAATAAAAATATTTTTGTCACATAAATAGTTTTTTTTATAAAAATTAAAATAATTTTACAAATATTTTTTTACACATTGATTTTTTTTAACCAGAGGAATATTTTTTTTCGTTGCCGCAATTTTTAAACATATTGGTAAATCAGTCTGGGTAAAAAAAATCGAGATATTGAAAATAAGTTTCGTGTTGATGTTATTTAAACTACAGCAATTATCGTGTTCTGAAAAGCCCCGTTGACTAAATTAAATTTTAATAAAAAGTATGTTTTTTGTACCGCATTATACACACTTTCGTGCGGGTCCGTCGTATCCCTACCACGTGAGTTGCTAGGATCGCGAGCGTACGTTTCATTGGCTACTAGGGTTACAGGCTCACGGGACATCAAAGTCCGTGTCTGTTAACTTATGTATTATAAGTCGTTTCCTCATAAAAAATCTGTTTCGAAATTCCACTAATTCTATTTTAAAATTAATTATGTTTTAAATAAATTTCAGGAGAAGACACAATAAATTGTAAAAAGCTTTAAATTATTCAAATTGCTTTAATCTTTCTGAAAATTTTCCATTTATTCATTTAATGAATTCTTGTTATTACATTCTTCTCAAAAATTGTCATAATTAGAAAATGCAAACCAAATTCATGGTTTTCTTATTAAATTTGATTCAACCGTTTTTTGTGTTATTTCGTCTAATGTCTTAGAAAATAATTTATTATGAGATATTTCAATTAAATTATGGAAAATATTTTTTTTAATTACAGAAAATGGGGGTACTTATATAGTTAGTTAATAATTGTAAGGCATAAAAAATCTTTCGCTAACGATCCCAAGAATCAGTATAATAATAGAAATGCATTTTAATTGACAAATATATTTTTTAGTTAATTTTTCTTAATACAATTTAGAGATATTTATATTGTTAATTTTCCATAAAAGTTTAACAAAACTATGCCAGTTATTGTGTTCTTAAAAACTGAGGGAGTCGAAGAATCTTTAGCTATTTGATCTATCTCCTATTTGTGCTTGCTGCAGTCACAGAAATAAATATAAATTATAATAATAAAATTTATTTCACTATTTTACTGGTACTTGATTATTGCTCAAAAAAAACTCGAATAAATTTCTTTAAATTTTTCGACTTCACAAAAGTTTTTCCCGACCTCCGATGGGGTCGAGATCGCGTCCTTTATTCTTGCTTGTCGCGATTAGGCCAATAACGCTTGAAAATGCTCCTTTTACATAAGCTTTCCAGCTTCTAAATGAGCTTGCCAAATACAACGATATTTTCATCGATATCTATGAGGAGCTGAAAAAAATTAAATATTTTTTTTCAAATATTAAATGAATAAACCAGTCATTTGTAATAAAATAAATAAAATAGAATGATCTCGTAATCATCACATGTATGTCATTGATAAAAAAGAAATAGAAGAGGGCCTAAATTGTATTCATGCACCCTCATTGCAGTAAATTCGTGATCGCGATCGATAGTATTCAAAATATGAAACTGTATTACTCGATCCAATTATTTAGTCTTAGTTATTCGATTTTTAAGATTTTAGGTTGATTTAACGTTGAAATTTCATTTTTAAAACAATTTTATAAGTAATGCCTTTTCAGGTATCGCAAAGAAACAAGACACCCGGGGCAACCCGTACCGAGAATTGCGTACGAAATATTTTTCACGCATGCCTTCGGGGCAAATCTCGTTACTTCACTCTCATGCCACAACTCAATTTGTGGCATAAAAACGCTTATACTCTCTTAACTAAGTTACTTTCCACTTCGAGTCGACTCTGGTGCAGCGATTAATTTATTTTCACGGGATATGTATTATATACAAACTTATGCTGGAGTTCTAAATTAGAAAACGTAGCTGGAATTTCTACGGACAGCCCTCTAGGCAGTGACATTTTAATTATTGAATTAAGATTGCGCCGTGAGAAGTATTCCAATCAAAAGTGAAACTTCCCGTGGTAAACTCGAGTATATTAGATTATTATTTTCTTACTGCGTTACGAAGCAGGAGAATAATTTATTCGTTGTTTTAATTTTAAATTATACGAAGCAATTAAATACTGTAATATGGCGAACACCGTGTTGATTATGATTGAAGTATCTCTCTCGGTCCTTTGCTGCATGAAACACTTCTTGGGCTGTCATAAATTAAGCGTACAAAAATGTATAAAAAACGTAGGTGTATGCAACGTTTGCAAATATTTAAATCAATATTTTTATTATAGTTCTTATAGAAAATAAATAAAACCTTCAATACAAACAAAAGCTCGAATCACTAAATGTGCTTTCATCTTCAAGCTTTCGCTCAAATAACTTAACGTTAAGAATAAAATGTTTGTATAATAACAAATGGAGCAAGATGTTTCATTTTGCCGTCGGCGAGTGATTATTTTATTCTATTTACCCATACCCATACTTCTATATGATGGGTCAATATAAACTAAACAATGTTACAGACGTATAACTTTTACAAATGAAAAGTTTCTTTATTACTTGAAATAAAATATTTTGCTTCTTATGTTGTCCTTGACAGGTCATTCAAATAAGACATATGTACATAATTGACCCTAGAATTCTCAGTTTGTAATACTTTAATACAATGTATCAAATTTGTCAGAAATTTTAAAAATTTACACCACGAATATATTTTATCATTGAGTAAAGGACATCTACATACGTATCTATATAGACTATTAAATTAAGTTATAATTTATTTATCGACCTTCAGTTAAAACTTTTCCAAACTCATTTGCATCAAGACAATTTCCATCGCAAACATTTCGCGCTTTTTGGTATAAATATTGTAACATTTATAAATTATTCTTATTCATAATGAAATTATCTTACCGTTTTGATATTCTGAATGGAAAAGAATATAATATTAATCGAGCAATAAAAAACAAGTATTTAAAGAATAGTAAATTAAAAATATATATATATATATATATATATATATATATATATATATATATATATATATATATATATATATATATATATATATATATATATATATATATATATATATATATATTACTGCTCTAAAAAAGTTTACAGCGTAATACATAAACGATATAAATATTTTGCGAATAGTGTCAGTAGTTTATTTGAATTGGCGAGTCTTAATAGTATATGTCGAGTAAGTGGTGGTTGATTAGTGATGAGTAATATTCGAGGGATTGATCATATGACATGTATGTTATAATGAAGAAGCTTGGATGAATAAGAAATGAGGCAAATTGAGAATCAATAATATTAGTTTAGATCTACCTCCAAATCACACTCTTTGCGAAAGTTTATATTTTTAAGTTTTTTTTATGTTATGAAACCGTGCAATAATTGCAATGTATAGTATAAACCATGCTTATTTAATTCAAGGGTATTATTAACCTAAATAAATATGCAAATTGGTTTAAAATTATAAATTTTGACTTTTTTAATACGATTTAAAATCATATAAAATAATATATTTATGCTAAAGCATACAATTTTTTATAATTTAGATGTAATACTAACGAATATTTTCAACAAATGAAAAAATAAAGTTTTAGTATTATATTACGTTATTTTTACAACAATGAAAGAGAGATTTCATGACCAAACATTTAATTAAAAATATTGCACGGACCATCTAATAGCACATCACTCATAAGTACAGCCAAAAAATTACTTCTTTTTTGGAAAATACGCGCGCTATATAATACATTCTACCCAGTGCATAATACTATTGTTCTTTTTCCTCTTGGTTACCGATCGCCAGTGTGATCATCTGGACCGTTTCTCTTTTAACCCTTTGAACGCGGAAATCGACTTAAGTCGCCCAATTGATTTTTTTTATTTTTTTATGCAAAAATCATTAAAAAAATTCTTTCAAGAAAAAAACTTTTTTTTGTGAATAAACATAAAATATCATTTTTAATAAATAAAAATTAAAAAATCAGGTCATTTAAACACAGTTTCAAGGTAAAATTTGCATTTTTCAAAAAAAAAACAATTATTTTTGATTAACGCGTCCAAAGGGTTAAAGCGTAAAATCGATGCAATTGGCTCGCAAATATCCTCATCTGTGACTCACTAATATGTAAATAGTTTAATTAGTACAAAATCTAAATGTTATTTAAATAAATATATCGATGGCATGAAGTGTGAATTTGATAACTCCATTTTTGGGTAAAAATGGCTTAATAATGTCATCTTGTATCTTTAATCGAAATACTAAACACGAAATATAAAATTTCATATCAATAAAATTGAGATATGTAGTTTTAGTTTTTAGTCCATTTAGTTTTTTGTTTCTGCTGTAAAGTTCTCAAATATGCAGTTAATAATTTTACACTTTAAGCAATCGATTTGTATAATACAATAAAAATAAATAAGAAATAAAGCAAATTAAACGTCCACAGTAAAATAATTAATAGCTTTCAAAACAAAGTTAATTTAATTTATAATAATGAATTAAATTAAAAAAACCATAGAAAACATAATTACTTCTGATTTTTTGCGTTTTTGAAACAACACTAGTGCTAGCTCTTTTTCACTACAAGCATAAATCGTTTCTTTTTATCCTAGTATTTTTTTTTTTAAATACCCTGCGATTTACTAAGCACAACAAATAATGCTCATCACTTATTTAATGTGGGAATTAATTATGAAAAAAATCAGGTTTTTATATAAAAATATGACTACTTTAGTCACCGTCTTAATTTGGCCTCTACAGGCGGGTGCCTGTTCTGTCTGTGCGTAACGTCATCACTAAGTATTAATATTTATATTTAAAGTATATAATAATAAAAAATTCAAATTATTTGTATGTGTTTAATATTGTTCGGGGTTGTTATTTGACCTTTGTAATAAATAACTATATTTTTAATTTATTTCACAAAGAGTTAAATTTGTAATTTGTATAGCTTCTATGCATTAAAGGAATGAAGGATTTACATATATTTTTAATTAGTAAGGCGTTGATTCGAGAAAATTTATTCTGGCGAACTGCCATTATGAAGAAACATTACAAATGTTTCACGACATCTGGATGTCATATAAAAATTAAAAATGGGTACCGCACGAACCGACCGAAAGGCAAAAACAGCAACGTTTCGAATTTTAGTTCTCAGAAACAATACAGAAAACAATTAATTGCAATAGGAATTGGATATTAGAACAATTTTTTCGTTATGTTAAATAATTATATTTTTATATATGTTATTTATGCTTATATATTGCTAAATAGATTGAGCTACTCGAATTTATTACGGCTCAAGGGTTAAATTCGCTTGATTTGTAGTGGCAAATCGACCGTTTAAAACATTACCAAATAAATATACAAAAGGGAAAACTGAAACGCGCTTCAATTATAACGCGCCCCTCAATCGCAATTATACTCGGATGGTTCGCTATCTTTCAAAAAACATCGATCTCTTTTTCGACTCCCTCTCGAAATTTAGACTTCGATTCCCTTTCACTTTATATTTAAATTTTGAGAAGCGCTCTTAGGATAGAGAAAGAGAGGGGGTTGTAAAAGTAAAGAAGATAAAGGAGAGATGGCATTGATTATGCACAAACGTATACGACAGAAAAAATCAAAGCAAAATACTCAGAATTTGACGATTATAATTAGAACGAAAGCTCGGTCTGAGATAATAACTATATTTAATAAAAAAAATACGTTAAAAAATACAATATCTAATATTAATTAAGTGGATATAAATCTAGAAAGCGACCAAGATTTTTTCCATATTTATTATTATACGTTTCTTTCATACTAAATTTATCACTTAATATAAATTCCAATAGTTCCATTAAATTTTTATTATGTCAGCTTTGTGTTTTTTATACATACTTTTTGAAACATTACAGAACTCATTATCTTTCTGATATTATCTGAATCTAAGATGCCGACCTTACCAAGGATAGTACAAAAAACTCTTTTAAAACGTGATATGAAAGTCCAAACATACGTTTTTACCTCAATTCTAATCAATATTCACATCATAAAACATAAAAATATAGATCGATTTAAAATGATTAAATATCTTAAAACTACGTATATGTAAAGCAAGGATTTTGATTATAAAAAAGGCTTGACATGATACTTATTATATATTTATTTACATATTGTACATAGAGCAAATGCATATTCCATTAACCACGCAACAATGAAAGCTTTCACGCTGTGAAAGTGATAGGGGTGGGCAAGTCATGAAAACAATGTTTCGTGCTTTACTTAAACAACAGTTTCCGTCGACAATGAAAATCTTGCCGCTTTCGCAGCGGGAAAGCGAAAGCAGGGGTCGCAAACTGTAATACAACGCCCAAGGTGTGACTCTCTTTGTATATGTATGTATAACATTTACAATATGATATTACTTTTTTTCTCGTTATATTCAGCTTAGCAACACGTGCTGCTGAACATCTGAGGAGTATGCGCTAATGTCTTTCGCGAGAGCTTATCTCTATATATTTTCCAGATGTATTTTATTTGATTATTATTTTTATTATATCGTACTTGGATTTCTGGGAAAATAATTGCGGTTTATGACTCTCGTATTTAAATACATATTTCTCAGCTAATAATTAACTTTGAGGTTGATAAAATCTCAAAATGTTTAGCAGCAGCTAGGTTATAGAAAAACTTTATTGTAATAAATATAAACTTCAACCGTCCTTTGTTTAGGCCTATTTAAAAGATTCATTTTCAAATAGACCTAATCCTTTTAAATCTCTGAACGTCACGTGCGCTTGTAATATGACATCCGCGTGACGAATAAACTTGTGACTAACACTAGTTTTTTTATCAATAATTGTTTAAAATATTAAATAAAAAATACAAGGATAGAAAAACCTACCTCGAAAATAGGGAATTATTATTAAAACACAAATTTCTATCGAATCTAACAGCGTGCTTGTCTTAGTGAACCCTTTAAGCTCACATAATCCGCGCAGGAAAGACGAGACATGTCACCTTTTGTCCGCCGACGGATTTTGTCAATATTGAGAAAGTATCTAGAAATTGCCAACCCTTATGATTCTTCGTCGCCAGTTCATTGTGCTACACACAATCGCGTTTGCTCCCAGGGCTAAACAAAGGTCTTATCTCTCCCGTATTGGATTTGCGGAATTTCGTCGCAGTAAGAAAATTAAATTGTAAATCTGGAAATATAATATTGAAAGTTCAATGTGCTCGTACAATTAAATACATTTAAATATCTACAATTGTTATATATTTAGGTATTGTAATATAGTAAGAATATTCTAAACGTCCGATAAATAGTTTTTGGAGCGAAGTAGTAGTCCAAGCGTCAAGGCGTAGTGGAGTCGAGTGTTTAGTCCAGTTTTTTGCTGCGTTATATACACCGTCGTGCGAGTAATTTGTATCCCCACCTCATACGTTAGAGGGGATTGTAAAAATGCGGACACACTTCTCGGCGATTGCTAGATCCGCAACACTTCAGACGTGCGCACGTCGTGTCTCTTGCCTACATTATTTTTAATGACTCAATTTTGATTTGTGGTTAATAAAAAAACATTGGTACTGATTTTAATTTACACAGGATTACACTTCAAGAGTCTAACTTAGACTCTTTATTTATGACAAAAATACGGCAGTTACAAATTAAAGATTTCTTCTGTATGCAGATGATTTTTTTAAATGCATTTAATCTTTTGCGGACTCCTTATTTCTACAGAGTTAATTTGATTCTCTATGGAGATGGGCTTCTGGCAACCGTCTGCCTTTTATTGTCGGGAAAATGTCATTCTGTGTTAGATTATTAGATTATTCCTACGGTGGAAACGTTTGGGCTGGAGAAACTTCTACTAAAGATATTCAAATCACTTTGAAGAGAAAGTGTAGCTTATCTTTACCAGTAAATGACGACTGGGACAAATCTTCTTTGTTATGAAAAAAGTTATTCACTGCAACATTCTTAAATCGGAATCTATAATTTACGATCCTCAAATAACCAAACACTCCCTCTTAATCGAAATTTTTTGAGCGTTGAAATATGATTCACTGCTCGCATAAAGTTGTATGTCCCTGGACATTAATTTTGTATTGTTTCATTTTTATTGCAAATCTGACCATAATGACTCAACTGGTATCCCCGATGCGTTGTGATGGCCATTATATAAGCAATAATAAAAATAAAAAATAAGATAGACACATAAAAATATTCAGTTCGTCGTAGTTATGTCCGAAAACATTATTGTGTTTGGCAAGCTCGTTAAAAAGCTTGATGCCCCGTACAAGAGAAGCGTTCTCAAGCGCTGACAAGATTAAGGGACGCGATCGCGACTCTATAAACTTGTTCGCGTGTTCACTTGACACTCTGCGATCGACTTATTTTAATTATAGATTTTTCGTGGAACAGACAAATTACATACTATTTTAATATTTTCATTACATAACCAAGGAACATTTATTGAGGAAAATCGTACTTTTATTTCTTTCGCCAAAATCAAGAGAATTTACCGTGTGATTATTCGGCAAACTCACCCAATTTTTATGTTTTGTCTTCTTAAGATACAAAAATGCTGATTCACATAAGTACGGTAATCTTTTTTTATGTATTTATTTACAATCTGTTTATGCATACACAATAAGTATTTATTTTTATTGCCATGTAAAGAAAATATCCCACTGGATACTTCTCCATATTTATTATAACAAAATCTAATTTATTTTATTTAAATAACATTAATTCATTTGTTTATACAAATTTATGTCTGTTTTTCACGCGAAAGTGTCTACCTCTAATGTAAGATTATTTTATTTTATTAATTTTATTCGGCAGGTATACTTTTATCTTATAGAGCAGTAAAGTGGTCTCTCAAGGTATTCCATTTTAAACAACAAATACATCTTTCTTTAACAGTTAAAACGCTTGTATCGCAAGTCGAATTGGTCCTTTTTTATAATTATATGCGTTAATCAGTTGATGACCCCGATAGTATATTTCTTATAAAATGTATTTTTTATTATATATTTCATTGCTAGTAATTTACGTGTTTTATTTAACACATCATTAACTACTGACATATTGTCTATTAAACGAAATTGCAATTATACCATGCCTTTATTTAATAATGGTAATAAAAGTAATATCAGACAATAAACCTATATGCGTGTTATTAACTTAACCCAATTATGTTGAGTTTCTAGTTTTAGTCAGAATTCTGAGTGAGTTGTAACAAATAATTGTGTCAATTCAGCATGTTTTTTTAATGGGAAATCGACTGTAATTAATTTATATCTGAAAAACTATTAAACGAATGCCAATTAAGAACTTTCATTGGACAACTATAATGCTTCACAAAAAAATGAATACCTTATAACATATTAAACTGTTTGCTTATTATAAAATTGCAAACTAAACAGTCGCGTCATGAACAAATATTTTATATTAATAATAATCGTATATGTTTTAGTAATTCTTACTTAAAATAAATTGTATTTTTTAAGATTATTATTAAAATAATTAGGTTAATTAAATTTGCTATATATTTTACTTTGTTGCTATTAATGCCTAATATAAGTATTTTGTAATTACATTTGCAATCAGACACGATTGAATGAACATCTATCGCTCATTAAATTAACTGTAGTACGGACTAAAGATAAATATTTCGTTTTTAGTTATTGTGTTATAAAATTGAAACGCTCCTTTGATTATTTAATGTCAATTAAAACACGATTAAGGGCAGCGCAAAAAAAAGTTTAGAGAGGCTGATTTAATTTATACCAAAGAGAGAGAAATTGCTACAATTTTATATTAAATTATAAAGAAAAATTCTCAGTTATGTCACAAATATATTTTTGGAACGCTGCTTGTTCACATTTCAGTGGCTTATTAGAAAAGCCACATATTTACCACACCATAAGCCAACATGCCCATGTTCTGATAAAACGCTAAACTTAAATTTCTCTGTAATCCATTATATATTATTTGTGTTCGTAAAACCACCACAATGTATTAAATTGTTTAGTAAGCTTAATGTATAACTTAACTGTTATAAAATAAATAGGGATATCTGTTCATATTATTATTTATTTATTAATATAAAATCAATTAAGATCATCGTAATTAACAAGTTTCTATATTATTTATTTTGCGTATAAATTTAGTGAACCATTTTGAGTTACACAGTAGCAGTTACTATTTTTTTTTAATTTCAACAAATTATGCTTGGATACGAATCTCAAGAGTCGCGTCGAAGCGTATCCTAAAAATGTACTGCTTCACACTACCGTTTTGTGAGCAAATTTATAAATACGAGCCGGTTTAATACGCGTTTTTAAGTCATTCGGTAGCGAGAGCGCATACTGAGTGAGGAAGAACGCAAAACTGACGAATAATATATTATTATTTTTATTCCTACAAATTATGTTTGGATTTGTATATTTTTTTATAGTTCCTGCACCAAAATCATTGTTAAGCTTACAAGCAGATTCTGCTGTATTGCTTCTCGTTTTGTGTTTATTTAAAAATGTGCATATTTTTCATTTGTAAAGTCGTAATATTATAATATTTACGATCTTTGCTGCTAGTCCATAGACCGCGTGTTAGAGCCATAGCAGCATACTATAATTTTTATTTAAAAATTATAAAATTAATTATATATGAAGATGTCAACAATTCTCTGGTTTGGTGCTGATGGTTTTAATATTTACCTGCAAGTATTCATATTGTTTAGATAACTTACTCAGATTGACCCAGTTGTAACGCATTGGGGTTACGCTTGACAGGTTAAAATTTTACTAAAAAAAATACATAAAAATTCAGACTAAAAAATAATCATAACACAATAAAATTATATTTTCAATTATAAAAATACAAAGTTAAATTTAAAAAAATAATTTTCTTGGAATCTATAAGCATATTTTATAGATGTTCTATTTATAGATATTATCAATTACTTTTTTTGAACAATTCTTAGGACCCAATAGCAAAACCACTGATTTTGTTAAAAATTTCATAATAGTAATTTACATTATTAGGATAATTTTAAAAGGTTATTTATAAATGACTGTCTAACAGAGAAAGGTCCAGACCTTAAGGTAGATGCATTCGATTCTCCATAAAATATGTGGTTTAGCGCTGATATGTCTTAAATTGTAAGCAGTATTTCTTTGGTGGCAGTTGCCCGTAATATATCATACTTTTTTAATTACACCCACACAAATTAACACTCTGGGCGCCGATGATAATAGCTTTAGTGTGAGACCGACTAGCCAAGGGCTAAGCCCCGACGTATGCCCTCTCTTTATTACGTGGTTCTTTTTCAGCGATAACTCAAGCCATTTAAAATCTTTTGCGTTTAGCAAAGAAGATGCGCTTCTTAAAAACAAAACCTAATCAGATTAATCTTATTAAGCATAAATTATATTATTTTCTGAGCAGCAGTTTCCGAGAAGCGGTTGTGTGTTTTCTATTGTTATTCTATTGCCCTTTTGAGTTTTAGTCACATATAAATCTTTGTGTTTTTAATTTCAATCATGTCTGGGAAATCGAAATATTTCATAACCCAATGAAAGTAAATTATGCAATGTGTGGTTGAGCATTGTCGTGCAAGAGAATTGTACCTTTTTAATTGAACAGTGTGAGGACCAGGTGTAATAATTTTTAATGCATTTTATTGATTTTTTGACAATAACTTTTAGCTATGATAGTTTTGTCAGGAGTAAAAAATATATTTATTAGCTTTAGTAAGCATTACAGATTAGGTTTTCCTAGATTTTCCTAATCTGATTTATTCAATTTGGGCTAGATGGTACATATAAGCTACAAAAA
Organism: Plectrocnemia conspersa; assembly: GCF_051122295.1. Taxonomy (NCBI): domain Eukaryota; kingdom Metazoa; phylum Arthropoda; class Insecta; order Trichoptera; family Polycentropodidae; genus Plectrocnemia; species Plectrocnemia conspersa. The sequence goes on from NW_028277173.1 coordinate 551,711, forward strand.
ATCTCCAATAATGAGCTACTTCTGCACATCGAGAATATAAAAAATATTAACACATTTCAAAAAAATATTTTCAGATGAATAAAGCATTAAATGCTAATGATGTTTAACTCTGTAAATGTCAACAATCAACTAGATTTTAGTAAATAATAAATTAATAAAGTTTGAATTATATTTTCGCTACTAATTACTGAAATTTCAGTTATAAATAAAGTTTACCCAAAATATTTTCACTGCGCGAAATTTTCAGATGTATTGTTTAAAATACTTTAAACAATAATCTTTAAATTCCTGAGAAAATAAATACATTCACAACAACCAATTAAACATCAACATTTTCTTTCGGAAAATATTAGCTTATAAATATAATTGTATTCCTGATTTTCAAGTTCAATTTGCTTTGTAGCTCAAATGTCTAAAATGTTATCGACTTTGTTATAATTTTATTTTTATACCTGTGTTGTTATTTAACATTATTAACATAAAATAAAACTATGTATTATTAGGTAGACATTTTTTGCGGGGGAATACACCGCAGTTCTAAAAAGTTCGACCATTCCAGAATTATTATAATAATAGTCTAAAAATAACAAGGTATGTATTTTATATCCAGCGGTTAATGCTTAATTAAATTTGACCTTTCTAAATACAGTCTGTGTTATATTTTCGTATAAGAATAACACCCTCAAAGCTAAATTTGACTCAAAGCGAAAATCCAAACACTAAATTATAAAAAAAATAATTACCTATATCTAATCAATAGCTTGAAATAGCCGAATCTAATATCGCAAGTTTGCCTGAAGTTCTCAAACTTGAATGGAATATCTCAGATTTTTCCTTTTTGCCTGCTTCTCGCCTCGCTTCGAGAGTTCCCTTTCAACTTGGTATCGATATAGCCAGCAAAACCTTCCAAGTAAACTTATCATACCACTTTTTTAGTTGATAAACTTCAAGCATCGAAAGCCTCGCTTATGATAATAAAGTTTGAGCTTTGAAGCTTCGCGAACTTCGAACGGCTATTTTCAATTAAATAAATATTTTTTTTGTTTCAGGTCTACTATTAAATTTAAAAAATGGCTATAAACAGTCCAGGTGCTTATGGCTCTCAAATGTCTCCCAAAGGCCACACGCCGAAGAGCCCCAGACACTTTGTGTTTCCTCAGAAGAGTTCTTCGATCGTTTCCAGCGGATCTTCCGGATACTACACGCCTCAATCTGGATGCAGTTATGAAAAGGGATACTGTAAGCCTCCTAAATCTCCAAAACTCATTAATCTACGTAGTCCTAAGAGTCCGAGGCAGTTCAATTTCCAAAGCGTCTCGGAACAACACAGTCCAGTGATGGAGTTTCCTTATCAGCTGCCGCAAAGCAGCCCCACTATGTCTTCGCCTATTCGAAAATCTTCAAAGAGCTCTAAAGGATCGCACAGAACTCCTCCGGTGCATATACACACAAATCCAGGATACGTTTCGCCCAGCAGCTGTTCCAAGTACAATTCCAATTCGACTTTAAATAGAAAGAGTCCATATTCATCCAACAACAACTTATCGGATAGAGTTTCGATGATGGAGACTGACGTGGACAACGAAAGAGAGAGCAATTGCTCCATCAGAAGGTGCAGGAAGTCCACTTCGGATCTGACCGAAGAAACTGACGATACTCCCATGACCAAATCGACGAGTCTCAGCAGACCTTGTTCTCCTATGAGAAAAGGTTCGATAAAAGGAGGCTTAGCCTATTTGGCTAGCAGAAGAGGATCGAGAGATTCTGTAGCATCCAACTGCTCAAAAGAAGACATAGGGCCACTGAATTTTCAAAATACGGCGCGAGGGAGACAGAGGAGAACGTCGAACTTCTTAGAACTACCAGGTAGATGAATAGATCGATTGTTATTATGCGTTTTTGATGCTAATGATGGTTTTGGGTTACAGTTGCTGCACACGCAAGACCAAGAGTATGTTCTTTGCCAGAACAACCGTTGAATCCTAGAGTATCGGACGATTTGTATAGACTTAGGACATTTTCCATCACGACGAAGGGTGGCGTTGTAAATTGCGGAGATTCGATCATCAGTAGACGATCAAGATCAAATACGAGCGTCAACACAACAGCTAGCAGGTATGATTTTTTATCTGTTTAATTTAAACTATTCTTGGTCACTTGTATATAATTTCATTGTCAAATAATTTATATAATAATATGAATTAGTAGTTGTCGAAATCACTTTGTTTCGCTAGATTCCAAAGTTGCTAGAAGTTTCATCGACCTCCAAACTATCTCGCGTTGAAATCAGTGTGCAACGTATTGTCGCATTCGAGATCAAATATTAGCTGATTTTCGGGATCGGTCGACGAGGGTAATAGTCATTCGCTAATTTACCAAGTAAATATCCACTCCTTCGTTATTATAATATTCGGTGAATTATTAGCGCTTTAGACATGCTTTATAAAAACAATTTTAAAAATGAATTTTAATATTATTTTTAATCCGTTCCTTTAAAGTTTGTCATTATAATAATATTTTAGTTACTTGAGTGTAAGAAGTGGTTAATAGTTAGTCTCCACACTAGCACTGAAAAAAATAACAGCTCTTCAAGTACAGTTTTTTTAGTTAATTGATTTTCTTTACAACTATATACTTAATTTGTATCATTAACAATTTCCCACAAAGACTCGTTTTTTTAAATATATTTTAATATACAAAGTACATTGTTTTTCAACATTTATTCAAGATTTTTTATAAATTTTAAACTCATTTAAAATTTTTAAATATTATAGATAAAAATCAGCTTTTATGATTTAAAGTCTAATATTTTTAAATATTTATATTTATTATATTGGTGTAAATAGTATTTAAATCATTTTTAAAAAATGATGCGATGCGCAAATAAATTACTATAAAATGTAATTTTAAACATCTTATTTTCACTTTTAACCTACAAAAGGTTTATGACATTTGTTTATCAATCAACTCAGCCAATCTGTTTATGACCTACAGAATTTTCCATGTGCGCTATTTATTTAGCAAACCACATAAAACTTTAGTTGTAAAGGTTAACATTAGAATGACACAGCGAGACAAAATAAAAATCGAGCGTTTTCAAATGAACAGTAAGAGTTGACCAAATAACCTCAATATGACTCACGATAACCGAAAGATAAACAAGTATCGATTATTTTTATTCCCGTCTGTTTGGCTTAATCAATTTTTAGGTTTAGGATTATTTTTCCATCAGTCTTTCGCAAATGTGTTCACCTAGTATATACCTTAGTGACCTTATTTATCCAAAAGTGGATTTCGGGTGCAAAAGGTTCGATATAATAGAGTTTCCGCCAAAATGCCAGTGGCTGAAAAATGTCTCGGTGTAAACAAGTGGGTCATGGCTTTTCACCCACTTTTGGCCGTTGAAGCGTTGAGGAAAGTGATTACAACCTCTTTACGTTCGATAATGTGGAGATTGTCACTTTTGTTCGTCGTTTAAAGGTCGCTGAAGAGTGTGATTGAAGACACGCGGCTTAGGTGAAAGAGATCACTAAAAATAGAGCAAGCGTTAAAAATATCTAGTATATTTATTAAAAGTATGTTAAACTAGGTGAGCTTCTATACCAGGGAACTCCGTTTACGAGCTCTGAAACTTTCACCAATTACGCAAAGAGATTATTCAATCGAAAACTATTATTTAGTTAACGCAAGATCTCAACAATTTATGTACCCAGATTAATTACCTCTTCCTTGCCGAATATAGGATTACGATATTTTTTTCGTTTTGCTCTAATCCAGATTCTTCCTGGAAAATATATTACACTAATATTTTTTTTATTAACGTAATTATATACAACGTGTATTTAGTGATTATAAGGTAATTAATTCGTAGCATAAGAAAAATATTAACTACTAGAATGTTTTATATAAAAATAATATTAGATTATATTTTATTATATTTTTATTAGATAGCTTATGACAAATAAATCTCTTACACGTCAATTCCGCGAACTTATTGCGTAATAGAGGCGTAATACAGTCATATATTATTAGTATAGCAAAAAGGTAGAGATTAGGAATTTCATTAATTCCATCTTAATCTAAGAATTCGTTACCTTTGCAAATAATTTATTTACGGAATGTTGTTATTGACGTTTTACGGAGAGCATCTTAAGATTCCCTATCGAGCTCAACGGTTTACCGTTACATTCTAATTAGAATCCACTACTATTTGCCTCTCAGCCATACACCGTGGGGGTGTTACCTGCGCTTCTAAAGAAATATTCACCATTTTATTTGTATTATATAATACTGCTCTTTTCTTATAATAAATACAAATATTTTATTGCTTTTTTTTGGAATCAACAATAGTAGGAACACGTTTAATTAGGTCTATAATAATTATATTTATTTAAAAAATCTTTGAAATTCTGCGCAAAATTAAAAAAAATCAGATACATAAGTAGCAAAATTATGGTATTGTAGGTTAATCAAATTTATTCATTTAACAATCCAGAACTGATGCTGATCCCTTAGAAATATAAGTGGGAGGGGTGTCGCACGCAACGAAGAAAGAGATAAAGCATGCTATTTTGTGTAACGGTACTTCGTCCAGACGACATGCGAATCTTATGAAGCTTACGGAGAAACCCTAGTTTTTTTACTTGAGAATAATTATTTAATAAATATTATCAAACATTATTTTTTGCTGTTCTTAATAACTTTTAAAACCCGCTAGTCGTATTCACACAAAATTTTCAAAAAAGATATTTTCTCTTTAAAACGTCAATAAAAGTACATCTTATATTTTATAACTTGAGGTTTTAATTATTAAGCAATAGATAATATGTCATACATTCAAGTTTTTGTTAAGCGAGTCATCGCCAGGCAATTCATACACAAATTTATTGAAAAATTAAGTACACCTTTTGTTTTATAACTTAACGTTTTAATTATTAAACAAAAGAAAAAATGTCACAAAAATTTTTTGACAACCTCGTATAAGTACTACTGCGGTAAATTAGTTTTTTTTTAAATAACTGTTTTCAAAAACTTAAAATATTTGATTTTTTATAGGTAAATAATATAAATATCTTGAAGGTAACGAAATAGCAAATTTTAGAATCTAATAATTAATTTTGAGCCTTTTTTAAATTAAAGGACAGATGTTTTTTATAAAATGGTTAATAGTATAAAATTATAAAATGGTTAATAGCGTTTTAACGTTAAACATTAGATATATGCTAAAGAGCAATAGTAGCTGGACAAAACATAAGTAGTACATTCAAGTTTTTGCTAAGCGAGTCATCGCCAGGCAATTAATACATGAAGTTAGCAAAAAATTATTATTATTATATTATTAATATTTATATAAAAATATTGACAGTGGTAACCGATTTTAGTGTTCTATTTTAAAAGGGCTATATACTTCATCAGTATTTAGAAAATATATTCTATAAAACTGAAAAATGTAGAGATTTGTCTTATGCGCATCAATTAAAATGCTCGAGGACAATGTGTGCCTTGTCATTTTGTGCGTAGTATCTAGTCTTGCTTTAAAATGATGCAAAAAATGTTTCTATTTGTATTTACAATGAACACTGGGATATGATACTCTCGAGTTGCGTCAACTTGTGTATTTCTAAAAGCACATGTTATAGTATATATTTTATGTGCCATATTATTACCAGTGCTTGCATTCCGATTATTGTTTAAAATAAAGCATTTAGGAATAGAAGTATTAAATAACTCAGCAATAAGCACAGCTCTTTGATTTTCTAATCATGTGACGAATAGATTTGATTTCTTCTCATCCAGGTACTAACAGTTGATGGGCGCATTGTGCTCATTTAAATAAAAAAATAATTGTTTTGTAAAAAAATATTTATGTATTGTTTTGTCACATTTTTGTTTAATTTATAATTAATATAACTTCAAAACAAATAGTAAATATATACAATACATATATTTTATTTATTGTACATATGAAAATACATACTGAATAAAAGTTGTATATTTGCTGTATTATAATATATTTCTAAATAAAAAGCGTCTATAATGAATAATAATTTATTCATATATGCTTTTGCCCTAATAATGTACCTTATTTTTAGAAATCTTTCTATTTTGCTTTTATGTAATATGTAATAATATATATATTAAAAGCTATATCCATGCATATTTATATTATTAGTTTAATGACCTTGGCGATTCCAACGTTTTACATTTTCTTGTAACACAAAAATTGCTTTTACTAAAATAATAAGAACCACTGCCTAATATTATAATATTACTAAAATAATTTAGTTATATTTCAAAGTACAAAATCATTTATATTTATGAAAATTCAGTAGTAGATTTTTATCTAATTTAAATATAAATATCATAACATTTACTTTCATGTCTTCTTTCACACTATTATATTTTATTTATATATTACTTTTATTACTGCAAAGGTTGATTATTTTATTAATGTACAAAATTACATTTCAGCTCTATCGTTCATTTCTCTCTATTGAAAATTTCACACTTTGACTGAATATTCTTAAGCCATTTTTAATTTAATTTTCAAGATTGATTACACAGTATATATTTAATTTATTTAAATTTAGGTTCAAATATATGAATTTTAAATATGTTAAATAAAAACACAGCCACAGATAAAAAATCACAAAAAATAATATTTTTGATAAGTGGCCGAGTAGTGTCACTTTTACATAATTATTGTCATAAATTTGATTGATAAAAAAAAGGATTTGCGTATATCAAACGATTGCTGGTGATTGGTAATGTGTCACATATTTTTTATTGAAAGTGAATCGCGTTTGGGTTTAATTCCACCTCCAAAATCACTTATTGAAAGTTTATATTTTTATAGCCCAGCGTTGGGCGACCGTTTGATAATTACAAAGGATAGTTCAAACTAAGTAAATTAAGATTGCCTTTATCGAGCCTTTTTAATATATATCTATACAACGTCCAATTGTACACCATAGTCCAATGAATTCGAAACATAGTTAGAAAAATTCATTAGGTTAGTGTTTATAATTATAATCATTCTCATTTATTGATATTTTATAACAGTATTTAAGTTTAATTCTTGCGAGATAAAGCATAAAGCTTCGTCTCAAACTTAGCTTTAAAATATATACGCTAGCAAAAATCTATATATATTATATAATTATCGCCTATCGAGATCACAAACATAGCAAGGTTAGAATCCAATTATTCGTATTACGTAGCTTTCTACTCCATTTTTGTTTGTATGATATCGTCCATGCAAATATTTACTCAAGAGCCTCTTTGCCTCGCTATACTTTATTTTTCTGGATATAATAAATGGCCAAAGAGTGCCGGCGTTACTTCTTAATTTGGGAGGAAACGTCTACAAGCACCTTTGGTGCTGAATCCCGTTAATCAACATTAGCTTCGAGGACTTGAATACAATTTATAGCACAAGTGAGCTAAAATAAAGAAGCTCTCCCAGCAACTTAGAACGATAAATTAATATTACACGATAAATATATTAGTAAAAAATAATTTGAGAAACCCAATAGTTTTTTCACTAAACGTATAATACGCGAAAAAAAGAATAGGATTCCTAATTTTATTTTGAAACCATTGCTATAAACTATCTAATGTCAGAAACGCTTAATTTTAATTATTAAATATAATGAAGAAACAGCAAAGAAAAATTACTATTTTATATATTTTTTTATTTTTTGTAACCTAACAGGTTACCCCAATGCACTAGTTCGCAACAGATCGAATGCATTTAAACAATTATAAATAATCTGCATACAGAAGACATATTTATATTTATGTCAATAATAAATAACGTGAAGAGCAGAGATCCCAGGATGTATCTTTAAGGAACCCCTGAAGTCATATATTACTATATATTCATAACTAAAATAAAATACATCTGAAAAATTATGTTTTAACGTCATTTGAGCAATACCTTTAAAGATAAAGATATGCTGTAAATCATCCAAGAGAAGCAATAATTCTGAACAAACTGCAAATTGTATTCCGAAAGGTGCCAACCTTGGATTCGATTCTTCCATCGGAAATTTTGTCACGCACTCAATTGAAATGAGTTTTAGACGCGAAATCCAATACAGTCACCCGATATTCGCGATAAAAATACATCCCCGTTTTACAAACAATTATGAGCCCGTTTACTGCTGCAGACAAATTTTAATATTGAGGAAAAATTTGTTAACATTATTGAACGCTTAACTGTTCACATAAGGATATTCAAAAGCTCTATTTTGTGTCAAAAATTCAAGTTAATATCTTTAAAATGAACCAAATACTAGCGTTAACTATATGCCAAGCCGCATAAAAGCTCGCATGGGGGGCCGGTCAATTTACCATAAAACTCGTTTTTAAAAAAAAAAAATTAATTTTTTTTAAATGCAAATTGCGCTTTTAAGCACTTTTTGCATACGACATTTTTCAGTTGGATTTTATTTTGCTAAGTTATGACACTTTTAATTTTTACATTCACCGCCATTTTGTAAAAAAAATTATATTTTTTTTTCATACAGAACGTATAGGGAGTGCTCGGTAGTTCTATACGATACTAAAAATTTAATTTTTATTCTTTTAAACCAAGCAGTTAAGAGCGTTAACTCTTCTGCACGACTCAAAATGGCTCGTATGGGGGTCCGATCGAACTGATACATCGCTTGTTTTGAAGCAAAAAACTATTTTTTTTATATTTTATTTGGATGTAGTTTAGGCTTTTAAACGTTTCATGTATAGCGATCTTTTTGTTTAAATTTAAACCTACTAAGTTACGAGTGTTTAAATTTTTATACTTGTCGCCATTTAGCAAAAAATTGACACATTGGATTTTGCTAACAAACATATACAGGCTGCTCAAAAATTCTATACTGTCACCAAAATTCAACTTTAAATATGTATAAATAAGCTCACACTGACCTTAACTATATTGCAAGTCTTATAAGCGTATGTATAGTGGATCGATCGACAAATAACACTAACCGTGTTTTGAAAAAAAAAAAAAAAAAAATTTTTTTTAACGGTATCATAAGGATATTCGAAAGCTCTATTTTGTAAAAATGTAAAAAAAAACGTTAGTAAATATAATTTAAATTTTTTTATATCTCTAATGCCGAGTGACTCATGACGTGATTTCAAAAATCAATTCAGTATCCTTAATAGCCCGGAATTTTGCTTTAAAATGGCGGCTTTTTATCAAATAAAAAAATGTTGCTTAAATTTTTTTTAAATTAGTGAAACATATACACGGTAAAAACGTGTCAATACAAAAATTCAATTTTAATTTTAATTAAATAAAATAAATATCAACACTTCAGTTGAGAGCATGAACTAACCGGCTTAAGGTTTATATTATTATACATATATAATCCATAATTTAACAGACAAAAATTAAAAAAGGTGTTTTTCAATATTATATTTATATTTATTACTACGGAATATTTTATAAGTGGTGAAAAATGGTAATAAATAAAAATTTTAATTAAAAATAGTATAGTACATTTTATAATAGTGACTTATGACGCGACTTCAAAAAAATAAATACAGTTCACCAAATAATTACCGAAGAAAAAGTCCGAGCTTTGCCCTTTAGGCTTATACAATAGTATAATCTATACTTTCGCAGTCAACAATCTTTACACTTTTTTTGTTCAGCCTAGTCGTCACTTACGAGTCATTAGGAGTTAGCTCAATTTTGTTTTTTAGTATTTTATTGTTTTTTATTACTGGCTTACCTTTTGCTATGAAATATTTTTTAATATGTAAAAAATATTAAAAATTTAAATTAAAAATAAAAAATATTATAATTTATTTTCTAAGCATACATTAAATATTTTAATTTATATTATTTATGCAATTTTTGGCAAATGTTTAATTGTTATCTCATTGATTAGTTCCTGGAATATTTTTTCTGACGTATTCAACTTGCAAATTTAGTCGTTATCCACTACAGATATGTTTATTATCCAATCGCTCATATAACTTTTCTATGGATTTTTTTGTATGAATAATTTTGTATGAGTTCATATGAAAGAAAAATGTGTTTTCTTTTAATTTGAATAATATTACATATATACAAAAATTTTTTTTACTTAACGATTTGATTACGTATTTATTGAGGACCATACAGCTAATATTAATATATATCAAAACATCTCATTACTGTATCGTAAAAAAATAATTGGATAAAAAGAACACTCGTAAACCCAATGGACATTTTACATTTCCATTTAGACTGCTCTGCGGTCGTTGAAATTCCAAAACCTCTCTCCGTTTTACACTTTGTTGCTACAAGGTGATTCTTTAATTAAAACGGCGGAAAGGATCGATGCTCTGCCTCGTCAAAAGAATTAATAAAATTCCCGTCGCGCGCTTTTGTACGCAGATTTTAATTATATCGAGACATTGTATACTTTTGCAAGCCAGGCGACCGACGGATTGATTATTCGACCGCCAGGGGCGCGGAACCTTTTCAGGATTAATCTTCAGAACCTTTTTGATAAATCCGCAAAAGCGAGCAAAAGTGGCGACGGTCCGTATCAGAAGTCCTTTCAATTATTCGACCCCAAAGCTTCAAAATAAAAAATATTTTGATTAATGGAGCTGATTCTTGTCTGTTTACTTTTGATGTGATAACCAATAATGACCAAATATCTAAATTGGTTTGTATAAAAAAATATAAGGAAGCTAATATGTTATTACTTAAAATGTACTATTAGTCAAAATAGTGCTTCTGATTAATTGACAAATTTTATTTTTCGACAAGATAAATTTATCTTGAATTTGCTATTATTCTTATATATTTTTCATCTATTATTGAGGTGACCTTTCCAGTTTGTTTGCGCAAGCAAACAAACTGAGAAACAATCGGCTAAGTTCTTAATTATGTATGAAACTAATTACATATACTATTCTGACAACACTTATTAACAGCTATCGTATGTATAACATATTTTTTTGCATGTTATAATTAGTTTAACAATTACATAGTCAATATAACAAATACGACTGTATTTTTTAAGTAGAATATATATATATATAAATATTTGTAAAAAAAAGTCCGCAATTCATTAAAAATTTTTTTGTATTAAAAGTAAGTTCTAAAGATCAACTTGGTAACAAGCGCGCGGTCAGAATCGACATTATTTTTTGCCGATTGCCCAATAAATTCTAAAACAACGATCTTAAATATTATAAAACTTTCTACGTTAATCATTCTTTTTTTAAATAAAATTATAAAATTAGCATCGTTAAAATTTGCAAGAATTTTGTCGGTTTAGTTTTCGCAAATATTCAATATATTAATGTATATTATTTGCAAAGATCATTAAAAACTATTAGTCTGTTTCGCCAAACATATGTAGACTACTTATTCAATTATCGTAGATTTCTTAATTGCCTCGAATCTTGAGTTGTCTCATACTTTTGGTTACTGCTTAGCTCTCTATTGAATTCAAAGATAAAAATTAGAGAGCTCGACTTTTGAAACCCAAATAAGTGTGGTTGCTTATTGATTAACAGTATTAATCCGAATATCTTCGCTAAAGCGTATTTCTTAATTTAAAAAATCCCTTCCATCGATCTACATAAATGGCGCTTAATTTTTGGTAGATGATATAGTGTAGTTCGTCTATCTTTGTAGACTCAAAGTTTAAGAAAGGTTTTTTATTATTGTATTTACTTGATTCGTTTTTTATTTACAAGCAGCATTTTTTGTGACTGAAATTTCATTATTTTTATAAATTAATTTTAGGGTAACTATTACTAAAAGACGCCAAAACCAACCTTAATTTTTAAAATATTTTTTTTCAAATTCAAAAAAAAGCTTGACTTAAAAAATTAAAGGTCGTTTTTTTAGTTTTTTGTGAGAATGTGAGTATTTTTTTGTCGATTATGACCTTAGCTTCTAGCGAATTTTTTATATTAAGCAAAATACATGTATTTTTTAATATATATATATATATATATTTAGTAATCGTCGTTTGTCGTACACACTATTATTGTTAGGTGGTAGTTTTTTTGTCAAATATGGCGTTAGCTTTTAGCGAATTTTATAAGACTATTTATTGTACAGTTGCCGTCGCTACGGCAATCTGTACTGCCAATGTACCGCATAGCTTCAGGTTAGCCAACTAAATTGTCCCCCACAATTTTTTTATCTTATCAGCACATCATACGCAATAGGCAAATGTATTTCTATTTATTTGAACAGACTTTGTGAAATTGTTTTTAATCTACAATGCTATAATATTATCGATTAACACATGTTATATTTATATTTTCATTCACAAAAATCGTTCAATCATTTTCTCTATTGTATTCCATCTTGAATAGCAGATTACTCGTTTTATTATTGTACATGTGTATTTTCGTAATATACCAATCCAAACTGAAGCTTTTTATCATCTTTGTAATTTCAAGTAATATAAATACCTTAATATCATAAAAAAATATATAATTACATTGTAGCTATTAATAAAAAAAAATAATCATATGTTTTATAAGAAAGCTCTTCAAAGAAAATTTTAAAACTGCAATATTTTTAAGAGCAACATATATATTTATTTTACTTTAAAATGAACTATATTTTAATTTTATTCAATACAAAACATCTGCAGTTATTTGCACATCGATTGAAGCGAGTTGAAGTACATACCGCAAACTACTCGTTACCATAATAAAACCCTCTTTCATTTCCGCGAAATTAATTCAGAGTAAATTCTGAAACTTGAATGCTTTTGCGTCACAACAAATTAAAAGTTGCACCGTGACGCAGCGGATTTGCATAGTTGTTCAAACTCTTAACGAGAGAATAAAGTCAAATTAAAAAATCGTAATGAATTTTCAAACAACCTTCGAAAGTTACACGTAAGTCTATAACAAAAAGAACTGCTTTTTAATTTTGCTTCTTAATATATGCATTACTCATTAGATACTCAATATTACATTTTAATATATGTATATAATAACTTGATATTATATATATTTGCTTTAATCAATTTTAGGAATATGAAGTTGTCTTATTTTCTTGTACTTATATATGAAAATGGTGGATATATTATATAAAAAATAATCGATTGTTGTATTATACATACATCCAATTCTAAAATGTCTACAAACATACTCTGTTATTCCAAGTGTATGAAAATTTAACATTTTCTTAAGTAATTGTGAAATGTGAGAAATTGAAATAGTATGCAATACTTTTTTGGCTGTCTAAAAAATTGAAGAGTATATTTTGACACACGTCATAATAAATTGAATAGTGGAGTAGCATTAATAATATATGAAAAGCAGACAGATGTTTCATAAAACATGTAATAGACATAAGTAACTCCTAAGAGCTGATTAATATTTGATCATAGGCCGTAAACACATATTAAATAAGACGAAAAAAATCAATGAGTAGCCTAAAAAATGTCTTGACCATATTACAAATGTTTTTATTTAATAAGTTCTGTTTAATATTTTTATTTACAAAATATTTATTTAATATGTATTATTCCTCATCATTAAATATTTACACGTTGACATTTAATAGCGCACTCTTTAGCTTAGGTATACATTTTATCAAAAAAGCGTTTGAGACACTGTTGCTATTAATGGATATGAATTTCCAATTCCCCGTTTTGTGCATTCCATATTAAATGGTCTAGTCATACCAATGCCCACTACCAAACCAGCGTTAAAATAACAACAAAGCAGACCTTTGTTAATAGAAACACGTGAAAGGAATCGATCATTTGTGGCTACTAAGTCATTATGGCTGATTACCCCTAATAATAAACATCATGAAAAGTTGAATATTTAAATTAAATTTATTTCTTGGCGAAATTAATCGAAATAAAAAAACATATGAATAACCTTTTTCACGCGGCACTCAATTTTTCCCGTTGACCTCATCGTATTTGAGATCTAGAAACCACTTTTCTTATGTGAAATAAATGCTTTAGTTTACATTTATATTTTTTACTGTTCTACCTCAAATTATAATATTTATAATAATGAAATCGTTCATGAATAATTTGAACTGATTTTTAAATCTTATATGTACAACTATCTCTCACTAGTTTTGTTTTAAAACAGCGCTGGTGACTCGATTCAACTACTCATCTTATGATGTGCATAGCGTGGAAAGGGTTAAAGCTTGATCTACTATTTTTCGTCCCCCGCTATAGTTATAGTCAAATTATGCGGTAAAAAGTCAGTTGCTATATTATTTAGACAATTATTATTTTAATTGCATATTACCGATATAAAATATTCTTGCCCCATTTTGCTAAATTATTAGCTACTTATTCCTGTATTTTTAAGTGTTGTATTCGAAATATCACTTAAAAAAGAAAAATTGCGTCGTTTCGCAAGAAATAAAAAAGAAAAAGTTTTCTCCGAGCATTTTCAGCTGGGAACTCAAAAACCAAAGAGAGGCCACATTCGAGAGACCTCCGACCACCATTTTCTCTCTCCCTCTTGAAAATCGTCAAGGGTTTCTATCGGACGGTCGAAGGGTCACGTTTTCTGACCACTCTGTACTGTACAAACATCCAACATTATATAAAAGGATCTAACAAAGGAAATTGCAAACTAAAATAAAATATATAACGACTATCATATGCGAGTGAGGAAAATTCTTGCTTTATATCTGATATTATTATTATATGTAAAAAAAATATGCTAAAGCATGAAATTTTTTTTATTAATAAAAAAATATTAGCTTGTCAAAGATTTTATTAATTTATTGAAATCATTTTAAAATTAAATATCACTTTTCCAATTTAAACCTGATTTTACACTACCTGATCAAAATTCACAAAGACTAAATGAATAAATTTACATTTCAATATGATTCGTATTATATCTTATATAAATCGATATATATGTATGTATGAATATTTTATATTGATGATATATTTTTAGGGGTTTTATTTTTTTTTATTTTAGATTAAAATCAAAAAATAGTTAGAAGTTTTAACCCTTGTTTTTATTTAAAATCAAGCAAGAGTATTGTCATTACTCAAAAACGGTAGAATATGTATTAAATATTTTATTATAATTAGTGCCACAAAGATATATTGATAGCATTTTTTTTGCTTTGCCAAAATACTCAATATTATATATTCAGAATAAAATATTACAAGTAAATTACATCTTAAATAAAATAATATTAAAGTCAGTTTTCAGTTCTTTTTTAATAATAAATGTGATTTTTTAAATGAATTTATTTTTATAGGAAGTTGTAATTTTATTATTATTGGTTTATGATACTAATTTATTATCATTTAACAAAACCGTTATCAAAAATAAGCACGTGCTAAATGAAAACTAATAACATGTATAAATTTAGTGCATAACTTTCTATATAAATCAGATAATTTAATCTGTGTGGCGAAAACAATGTTTTCATTTCAATACATACAATATTGATACAAATTTGATATCGACACTTTGTATTAAAAATAATATTCATAATGTTAATTAAAATATAATGTTATAAATATCTAAATAGTTTTTTCCATAACTTATGTTTAATATTTTATCTAGAGCAATAGTTTTTTTTAAGCTAAAAACTATATTTTTATTTAGAACTTAATAAAAATATAATAATTCCGTTTCTTAACTTTCATATCCATCAATTTATTCATAAATATATTTTTAATTACATTTTGTTATTTATAAAAATTGGTACAACTGTGTAATTATAAAAAATACTGTTATTTTTATCTTGATCTAAGATTTTTCTTATAAAATTTTCTGGAACATAAAACTATTTTAAACGTTTTTTAATACAATATTTATATTGTAAGAAATAATATATAATTTTTATTATTTTCCAAATCGTTTCTCAAATCTTTTATGTGTTACTGAATTGAAAATCTATTAACTTCAATTCTAGATTTTACAAATCAAATATATCATTAATGTTATTCCTGAATTTCAAATAAATTTTTTCGTCTTAACAAATTAACTAATCAACGTAAATTTTGTAAAAAAAATGTTGCTCATCCACTGATAAATTCAAACTAATCGATGAAGTGTTTTTAAATCTGGAAAACAATCGTTAAAAAATTCTCACAGTTAAAAATGCATAGTTTAAATTATTTGGTGCATATTTATAATACCTGCACAATTTGTTATAATTCAGTGGTCATTCTAACAACCATTTAAACAAACGACAAAAAATATTTAAAGTCTTTAACGTCAGTCAGTTAATGAAATATTTCCTTGTAGATATTGTTTGCGTCTAATGCCTTACATAGTTGCTTCTCATTTATCTATGTAACCCATTGGGTAAATACATATGCATATATAAGACAACAGCAAAGAGTCTGGTTCCGCCCTGATTTATAGTCACATGTCAGAAGATCGAGGGGCTTAATCACTTTAATTTAATTAAAATCACCACTTTGTTTAATCAAACTTACAACAAGTAGAGACTAGCATTAAAATACTGTGGTAAAAAGACTGCTTTCCTTTGACTTTCTAGTTAATCAATTTAACACAACATTCGATATTAAATTCTACTGTAATCTTAGTACAATATTTTATATTGAATATTGTAATACAGATGTAAATATCGTATATTTTATGGTTTTTCTTAAGCTTATGTACTTTTGTATCATGATAGGCACATCGTAATATACATTAAATATATCAAAAAAAATAACAAAACATATTTTTCCTCGTAGCCCATTAAATAATTTATAAGAAAACATTTTGAAATTGAATATATAACGATTAAACGTCACATTTTTTAAGGCTTTATACAACAGTACAGAGTGGTCGAAAAATATTTCATAACAATTTACATATCATTTATTTTGTAAGGAAACTCGATATTTTATCATTTTTGAGAGGTGCTAATATTACACATTTTTTTATTTTTTCTCCTTGCGTCATAACCATTACGATTATTATTTGCCGTTTGTATTATATAATATAAC
The DNA here is from genome assembly GCF_051122295.1 of Plectrocnemia conspersa. Classification (NCBI taxonomy): domain Eukaryota; kingdom Metazoa; phylum Arthropoda; class Insecta; order Trichoptera; family Polycentropodidae; genus Plectrocnemia; species Plectrocnemia conspersa. Next base: position 568,660 of record NW_028277173.1, read on the forward strand.
AATAACATGTTTTAAATTCGCAGGTTTCATAATACTATTCAATATTTAATTTAGACGAAATTCGGGCGTGTACAGGATATTGGACCTTGCGCTCTGTTTGTTCATAATTTTAATCAAACATTCCTACGTAACCTTCGATATGTAAACAAACATACAGTATGTAAACATGCACACATTTACACTGGCTGACAAACAAACTATGGGGGATGTTTGTTTGTTTTTATCGACCGTACCACACATGTCATTTACTGTCCTGTCTAATTTTTATTATGTATCAATTTTAGCTCTCACAAACTGACATTCAAACTACGACAGTATTTTTTGTTGGGATCACTCATAATCGTTGCGTCGAAATAGGGTTATATATAGAGAGCGATCTCTATTGTTGTAACTGTTTCAATGAGTGAGTTAAAATTTTTTTTTATTATATAAAGAGGTCGACCTCATGATGTCGACCCCAACCTGAAAGGTCAGGCATGTTCGTCCACGGGAGGTATATTATTTTCCTTCAACACATCAGAAATATTTCTACCTCAAATGGACTTCTCCCATTCGCCACCCGGGAGAATCACGTAGTACGGATGTATGCGAGATATTTTACTATAATATATATGGGTGAATTAATATTTTAATTATTATATTTGTGAGGGTTTTCAATTACATGCGCCATTACAGATCACCATAACGACCATTTTAACAATGAAAAGTGAAGTAATACCACATATCACAATGGAAGAGAAGTCTTGTTACCACAAAATAAGAGCGTAATAAATAAAATAAAAGCACAATAGACGCGTGTTAGATAATACAGTCGTTCCCGCGTATATTACCAATCGCCAAAGTAACCATCTAGACTGTGTTTTCTCTGAAGGCGTGAACAGATGTTTGGAGGTGTGTTCAAGAAGCGATGCAAATATATCAAAAGTATCTTAGTCTTATAAAAAAGATTAAGAAAGTTATATTTATTGTCTACATATCACAGAATATTTCACAATTATTTAAAATTTTAATTACTTATTATTTTCAATAGTTTAATTTTTTATTTTCTGTTTGTCTTAGAGCCAGCGATCGATCACCGTTTGACGGTTCTTGTTGCTCCGGTTACCAACAGGTGGATTCTAGTACACCCAGCTCTCCGCCAGATGATGAAGCTGTTCAGGTAAAACGCCGAAAACTTTTGCGCAAAGTACTTAACCACTTATCTATAAAACCCCAGTAACTACATTTTCATGTGTGATTATATTAATTACTCTTTATATCCCTAGCCATATTCAATTTGCGCTTTAATACTTTAAAACTTTAATGAATGCTGGAATTTAAATTAGATTACACAATATAATATTTTTGCCACAAAGATAAGACTTGTTAGGTTCATCTAAAAAAAATTAGACCATAGTAATGTTTCCATATTAAATAGACCCTTCGTCTACACGCGCACCTGCAAAGTTATGCGTGACCAGTGTACTTGAAAAAAATATTTTTTAGAATAATGAAATAAATATAGTCAGTGACGAAAACCAAAAATAAAGTGAATTTAAATATTAGGAAGAGTGTGTATTCCGTGTGATCCTTTATAGGCAAGACCTTTGTCGTCACTCACCGAATGTTTTCAAAGAATACTATTTGGAACGCAATGCTTAGTAGTTTTTTAAATTTTCAAAATCTGTTTAGTCGTTCTTAAAATTCTAGTGTGTTCAAAAACAATATTTTTCACGTATTTCATTTTCCAAAGCACATTATTTCGACCCTATTATATTTTACACCATTCTTGGATTAATATGTATTATGAACTATGTTATATTGCAATCAATCAAATCAATTTTTTTAGCATTTTGCCAAAATAGATTATTTTACATGATAAATAATATTGATTTTAATAAATTAAAAGTGATTTCTTTCAGACAAAAATATGTATTTATATTCATATTGTAATTATTTTATCTTTGTGACAAAAAATATTATGCAGTATAAATACGATGTTACAAAATTGCGACTCTACTGTTTCATTTTATATGTATATTTAATAAATGACAGCATCATAAAAAATCAGAATAAAATATTTTTACAAGATTCGTTAAAATACCACAGGTAAAAAAATTCCCTTTGAAATTAATACCATGTTTCATTATGTAAGGAATTTATTTAAAGTAAATAGAACATACGTATCAATTAATTACCTTTTTGTGATTATTCTTTTCCAATGATTATTTTGCTCATTAAAATTTCAGTATGTCTTTAAAAGTACATTATAATAAAATGTATTGAATTTATGTAAATTATACGATGAATATATATTTTGGGCCTTTGTAATACCGAATAATACTTTTTTATTGCCTCTACAATACAAGATTTGGTTCTTAATCAGTTTTTTTAATGGACTGGTGATTAAAAAATTGCAATATTAACTTGTCACATTGACGAATAATACTATATGTCACAAGAACTCCTCTTAAATGACGTGGCACTTTTACATATCATTCTGGCTCCCATTTCCACTTCAACTGTGCTATTTTTAACAGTTGAACAGCGACGTGGTGACGAACGATAACGTGTTACTGCAATACGTATAGACAAGAAATTAAAAATGTTATATATATAGCCGAGTATTAAAATAAATTTGTAATACCAGATAAATAAAATTAATTTAATAAATAAAGGGTAGTAAAACTAATAAATATATAAAACGTAAATTCAAGTTTTTCATTATCTATTTGTACACAATGAGCTTTAAGTATATATAATCCATTACAATGCATTCCAATACTAGTCTACCTTATGTCAAAAATAACATTCGTTTTATGTTAGCCCCGAGTGTATCCGCTCGACACGGCTCTTATATTTTGTTTCAGAATTTTACAAACTTTAACAATAAAACTAACTTTGACATGCGGTAAAATTGAAATTTTTACCCATACACCTGTGGGGATCCAACTTGAAAATACTTAGTAAAGTTGGAACTCTAAACTTTCAGCGATCGTGACATCAAAATCTGATCTACTGTAATGAGATTCGTCTCACAAAGTTCATTGTTTTCCTATATTTTATCTCTTGCGTGTTATTGTTTCGACTGTTGTGAGTTGCTTTATCCTTTAATGCGAAATATTGAAAATTTCAAAAGAAACTCGCGTCGAAATCCATTAATCTCGACGCGTTCATTTAAAAAGCTCTCTAAATGTGATTTGGACGAAAAACCGAGTGCGCGTCTCGAAAATTTTAATAATAATAAACGGACGAATCGCATTATGTGTTATTGGGAACGAGACGCGCCAAATAATTTAATACCCTTGTAACACGAGCACGTGTGTACTACCCGTAGTATAAATTCGACTCTCCAAAGACGAAACCATAAATTAAGCTTGCAAACGTGAAATGAAATTTACAACAGTACGTGGTAAAAATATAAACACGTTTCAGTTTTGGTTGAATGTTGACTTTAACTTTAGCTAACAAGAGTAATGAAATATAGTAATGAATTAATCATGATACAGCAACAAAGTAAAACTAGCTTGTAATAAATGTATTTTGTTTTTTCTAGTTGCATAATTATATACACCTACACTTTTTACGATATAATTATTAAAATAATCAGGAAAACTTTATCCAATGTAAATATAAATGTTGTTGTGGGTTGTATTAGGTACACATATAGATTCATTTAAGTGACATTTAACGATAATGACATTGTATAAATTATTGGAGCGTCATATTTAAATATGAATATAGAGTTCATATTCTAAAATGTCATTTTCGCCTTTCAAATACAATTTTATTGGGTGAATCTATGAGTACGATAACGTAGATGCACCCCTTACCGCTCTTAATGGCAAAATTTGAGGTGTGTTTAATTAATTTTCCATAGAAAATGAGACCACTTTGCGTAAAATGTTTTTTTATTAACATTATTGCAAAACTCAAAATAAAACATGTTTTTTAAGAAGTTTAAAAACATCAAGACTTTTGAGCCAAAGCTAAGAAAAATCGATCCTTATTTTTTTTATTTTTTGTGTATTGTAATATTACTATGCATTCTTTTTTACCATCGTGACGCATTAGTTAACGATGGTCTTAATTTGATTTTACTTTATGTTTTTTGTACATTTTCACAGATAATAAAATGGTAATGGTGCTATAAATCCTATTTAAATTTTCTATATTTATTAAAAATATAATTTATTTCTAATATATCAGTATTTAAAAAGTTATTTGTTTTAAGTTATTACTATTTTTTATTTATTTATTTGTAATATGTTTATTTAAATCTTATTTAAATAATATTTATTTGTAAATTATTAATTCAGTTTATAAGAAAAAAGAAGGAAGCTATATGAGACATGGTCACTTTAATATTAATATATTTTTTTAACATTTCAGATACCCAAATACCGAATTGTACTTCTGGGAGACTCGGGGGTCGGAAAAACTGCGTTGGTGTCACAATTTATGACTTCGGAATATATGAACACATACGACGCCAGTTTAGGTATGTCAGCTTTAGAATAATTTATGAGCACGTATGTTTTTATGGATACTTGCTTAAATATCATTTTGCTACTTACATATAAAATAAAATACTGCGAATATAATATTTTATTATAATAATAATACTGCTATTATCTAAAATTAAATAAGAAATATATTCTTTTTTTTTAATTTATTTAAATAAGCTAATATTAAAGCTAATAAGCTAATATTAATAATCAATAAATGTCACTAAGCACGGCCTAGTGCAATCCAGTAAAATTTATTATGATCGATCCAAATTATAATTATATAATAATCACAATCTCCTATATACGATAAAAATATAAAAACACATAAGTTTATATATGAAATTGCATATTCATTATAATTGTTTTATTATTGTGATCTGAGCATGTGAGCATCATCATCGCAGATCTGAGACAAATCTTCTGTGATATGGCTTAGTCTCCGTGAGGAGCGTAGTCTCTGTGTGCGTCCGGGGCGTTCAGGGCCCCTACTTACGGTTAATGCGCATTAGGGCTGTGTTTCTAAAGAGTGGACGGAATATCTGCGACTCTCGGTCACAAAGATTGCTCCACTATCGTCGCCTGCATCTGGCGATTGGTTCTGGTTGCTTAGAATTTGTTTTTGGAGCACTTCACTTTCTAAAAATCTGTCAACTCATATAATAATTTTCCATTCTGGATGCGTTAAATTTTATGACTCACTATGTGAAATAAATCCCACAGTCTCAATCCAGATTTTTAAGAAGTATGCTTTCTGGACGTAAATTATAAAGAGGTAGTACAATTATTGTAAGAGTGTACATATTTTCATATGTTAAACAAGTGATTAATAACTGAAAGACCTAGTTTTAAATCCAATAGGAACCTAGTGTTTTTTTTAATTATTATCATACGTTTTTATATGATATCATATAATTATAATTCCGATCGATCATCACAGATTAAGTTTTTCTTGATTTTCCTAACCTCTCAGGTGAACATCATTATGAATATTAATAAAATCCATTGCTTGTAAGCTGTAAAAGTAGTTAATAATTATTAAAATAAATTTCAATTTCAAGCTATTTTTCCACTCCTTACTTTAATAGTTGTTCATTGAAAGTACCACGTTGTAACGCATTGGGTTAACGCCTATTATGTCGCAATGAAGATGTATAATAAAGTAATTAATGTAGTATGTATATACATATACATACATATGTATTATATATGAATGTAAACATTATGAATATATTTATATATATACATACCATTATAACACATTAAGAAAACCTGTCAAGATATCAAGGTTAGATTTGAAATAATCTCATTCGAATACCTTTTTACATGTGAGATATATCGGAAGTGCTATCGTTAACTGTCACTCTTGAAAATCTATATTGATACAGTTATCTATAATATATACGAGATGCTTCAACACATTTATTTCCGTTTATTATAAAAAAAAAATTCGTAGTGAAGGTCAAGGGATATTTACATATAGGATTTTTTTTATGAAACATGGTTTTATTCTATAATAATAATTAAATTGCCATTAAATGGTATAATATTTACACAGCATTTACTTACTTATGAATTATATACTTTAAAAATAAACATATTAATCAAACTTTCCTTCTCGATCTTAGAAACGTCGTTATTTTGTTGCGTTTTTGAGTGGTTGCCACATATATATATATTGTGATTAATTTTAAATTATTATATACAAAAAATGTAATTATTTTAATTATTGAATTATTGTGTTTTTCTTTCATTTTTACATAGCAATTTATTTTATTTTTGCTATTATTTATTCTCGAAATAATGACAATTTATTACAAATTCTATAATTTTATTATGATTGCCTGCTTTTATATCTGCGTTAGAAATATATTTTTTTCACGCCATATTACAGATTTTTGAAATACACAAAATAATTCAGACTTAATAGTAAAAATATTTTTATTTTAATTGAACAGCAAATTTATTATATAGAGTATATAAAACGCCAAATATAAAATATTTAGTTAACTATATCAATATATGTATGTACATAACTTAATTATAATTAATACTATAGTAGCTTATCACGTGCATAAAATTTAAACACAGCAATTTAGTAATTAAGTTAAAAATATTAAGTGACACAAATAAAAATTGTATAATAAAGGTAATCAGGCGATTTCTGATAAGTGATTTTATTACAAATACTCAATGTAACATATATATGTATTTATTGCAAATCTTTCGTTGCAACGTGACAGGCGTTCGCTCAATGCGCTACAACCATGTAAACACAATCAACAACTACTAAGTATGTAGTGAGACATCAGGCTGAAATCAAAGTCTGTATACTAATTATAAATCAATCTGTTGGAATTATTTTTACATGATAATCATTAATTCTGTTCTTCCATATACGATAGAAATTTAAAAACACAATGTTTAATACAAGATTCGATCCCAGGTCTTTCATGTTAGTTAATATTATTCACAGGCTATCAATACGTATCGATATATACCATAAAAATAAACATTTATTGCTGTGAATTAAAGCAAAAATGGACGTCTAAATTTAAACGTTTCCAGCGGTAGACGTGAATAACGAACGTGGGTTTTTCATGCGAATTAGGTTTTCATTAAAAGCGAATTCAGCATAAAGCGTAACGTACGAACTGAAAGAATGTAGCCAAAGAGGAAAAAACAGTCGAGTGGTCTGCAGGAGGCTTATTTTTCGTGGAAAAAATGCGAATGTTATCCGCAGAGTTGGAGCATCCTCGAGAACGGTACGTGTAAAGATGAAGGAGCGCTCGCTTCCACTTCAAATGTCAAACGCATTAAATGGCAAGAGTTTTAGGTGATTTATACATTTGTATGGTGTGTAGGTACCTACTGTAAGGAAGCAGAGCCCTTTCGACGTATGCCTTGTAGTCCTATGGATAATTTTCTTCACAAGTTCGCAAAAACCGCAAACCTCCTTCAAAAGTTGTTTGTTGGTTTATGTTTTTTACCTAATAAGTACTCACACAAGTTACAATTAGCTCATTATAAGGGTCCTACATCAATAAAACAGTAAGCATTTTTATCAACAAGTATCTATTTATTCTTCAAAATTGATTTTATCCCCTTAAAAATAGTTCCTAGCAAGTATAATATATAATACTTGTGTTTGAGATATTCATTCCAATGTATTTTTATTACTCGTTGCGTATTGTTTTTTTTATAAATCGTTCTAAAAAAACTGCAGTTTTATTACCAATGGTTAAGTTTATCTTTCTTTTAACATCTGATTTAAAATCATGTTTTTATTGTATATAAGCTCCCAAAATACCCAATTAAAAAATCAATATATTACATGAAACGAAATGAAAAATGAATTATTAATTTTAATTAGAATAAAATATGTAAAATTTCGAATAGTCATTTTTACTTAAGTAGTAGTTAATTGCCATTACACGCTTTGCTACCACACGCTTACTATACGAGCTGATTTGTAAGTAGGTATGTGTTTTTTAGTCCCAGCTGGTTTGTAATTTATCGTAAATATAAATCGCATTTTAAATCGAAAGACAGAAAAGTTGATCGATAATAGGGTTTGAACCATGCTTTTTGTTTTTGTTAAGACAGTCATCGCTAGATAGTGCTTAGACGAGGTTGTCTAAAAAATATTAACATTTTATTTATTAATTATTTTTTAATAACTCAACCCTTTAATGTTAAAAATAAAATGTTTATTTATTGTCGTTCAAATAAAAAAAAATTTTTTTAAAAAACGAGACTTTTTGATGTATAATTTTTGGGTTTAAAGACCGAATTGATTTTAATATTGTTACGAATTCGTTAAAATCATTATAATACGATTACCTACATCAAAGCTTCTACATTTAAAAATTTATAAAATATTTTAGTACAATTTATTAAAGCGAAATAAGTCTCACATGTTTGCTCTCAAACTCGGTCTGATATGCTATGTCTTTATTCAAGTTGTCTCTGGTGACCGACAAATTATGTTCACGTCTTGAATTAGTGAAACTGCAAAGTAGATTACAATAGCGGTTGTTATGCCAGATGGACGCATTGCCTATTGCATTTTAATTATTGTTTTTTATGATGCTTAACGATCCGTTAACGGGCGGATGTTGCGAGTGAGGTAAAATCTCTGATAATTATCATTCATAATATAAGCTTCAAAACGTCTGAATGCACTTGAATTACATAGAACCATTAAGTTTAGGGGGGATAAACTTGAGGCAATTATTTTAAACGCAATTGCATTAAATAACTGATTGACGACCAAGAAATAAATAAATTGTTTTTAGTCGTCAAATCTATGATAATCTTTTATATATATATATATATAGTATTTTTAAGGGGATTAATACTATACTTAGTTTTTATAATAAAGGTGTAATTATGTTTTATAATAGGGTAATTTTCCAGAGTTATGAGTAATAAAATACATTATAAATTTAAAGGTTCGTGTTGCTTTAATTTTAATAATTATTTATATTTTATGTATATGTATAATTTAATATATATATTGTAAAATAGTAATTGTTTTAATCTACATTGAGATGCAAATTTCAATAAATATGACTTATGTGTACATATCTATGATAAAAAGTCGAAAAGAGCTACAAATTATAATTGATAAAGTGAAAATTTTCAGAAAATATTTAAGAAAAAATTTTTTTCACTCTCGACATTAAAAAAATATATAGTCCACTTGTGTTCTGCATTTATATTGCATTTTTACAGATTTTTAATTTCAATAACAAGCCGTAAAAGTTAGTATTTTTTATGGATTTGTAACAAAATCTAGCATCGCTTTAATATTTTATAATTAGAGAAATCCTGAAGATTTGCTTATATTTAAAAAAGCGTTCTGAAAATATTTTGCAATTCTTTCAAGTTCATTAAGATTACCCTTTTTAAATCTTCCATAAAATAACCAGTACTATTTCCTATTTTTGTGTAAAACACTGGCGTTCAATCATTATACAGGCAAAAATGATGCAATTAAATCTTAAAAAAAATTGGTGTACACCTAAAATATATTAGTATCATATAGCTTGTATTTGGCAAGCTCGTTGAGAAGTGAGATGAGCGTTTTCAAACGCTCTCGACCGCAACGGTCAGAATATGGGACGCAATCGCGACTACATAAAATAAATTCATCTAATTACTACTCAATAAATATAACTATATTATACATTGGCAAATAAATGTTTATTATAAAAATTAATATTTGATTATATGTTTAGATGTACAAATTAATTATTTAATTATTTCCAGATGACGAGTTTGGAGAAAAGTCTGTGAGCGTCTTACTGGACGGTGAGGAATCTGAGCTCGTTTTCATCGATCATCCTTCAGTGGAGATGTCCGTAAGTAATCGGAACCATTTTTTTAACAAAGCATTCCATAATAATACGAGCAGCAAATCAAAATTGAAAGGCCCTGATTCTATAATACAAAGGCAATTTGTAGTTTGTTCTAACGCCTACGTTAATAAGTCACGCGATGTGTTGGACATACGTGACAGTTTTTACATACTCTGTTAATTATGATTTATCTATAAAAAAACATTTTATTAATTTTTAACAAGTAAACTGTTGATGCAGAGATTCATATTATTAGATGTATTTAAATTTTCGTTTTATATTTCTAGTGTATAAAATAATAGGTTGTAACACATATTCGTCCCATTTTCTTCAAATGTGGAAGGAAGGTGGTTCTTAGAACCTAAACTTCAGATTATGGATGACTCATCGAAATTTATATCATTTTTTTTAAAAAGCATTTTTAATAATGCGCCTTTGTAATAAAAATATTAACATATTTAAATCAAGTATATATTTTACATTTACATAATAACATATAAATTATAACAACAGTTATAAATTTTATACAAGTGATGACAATCGTATTAAATATATACGTATCTCAAATATAAAAATAAATTATATTGCCTTAACCCAAATATCTAATTAATATTAGCGAATCGATCCACTGATTGAGATTTCTGAATCAATTATCGGAAAAAACGAAGGATTCAGCTAGAATATTCATTCTTAAAGAAAAAATCTTGTTGAACATTTGAAGTGGATATGACTACAAAAAAGCAGTATTTTTAGCATTTTATTTCCGTTATAATATTAAAAATACATTTTTTACATATAAATTTCTCTTTGCTTCCTATATACACCTTTTTTCATGAAACTGCGTACATAAGCTAATTGTAGGATAATTAGTTCGCAAAACGAAACGGCGCAATTATTTCGCGAGCGGACAGTTCATTTCGCACTCGGAAAGCGTATGAAAAATACTATACAGCAGATTAATTTCACGGTTCGAAAAATAAAACACCCTTTATAATTAGATCATTTCGCATCTCTTATTATATTTTTCACACCACGCATACGTACTATAAAACGTATACAATGACTATATTGTCAATTGTAGGTCAACACACGTTTTCAACACAAACGCAATATTTTAGAATGATCAATAAACTGTTACGTATTATATCAAAGCTGTAACTGATTCCTTAAAACTAAATAAACCCATTTATAAAACTCGGACAACTCATACAAATGTACACCGTTGTAACGCATTGGGCTTACGTATGTTGAGCTACAGCGAAAGGTTAAAAAAGGACCTAAATTTTATAGCATACATTTATTTCCATATTACATAAAAATTAATACATAAATTATTAAGCAAAAAATCGATATTGAAAATCGGCAAAATATATTATACGGATTTACACCGTTGTAACACATTGGGCTTACGCTTATCAAGTTTTAACGGAAGATTAAAAATATAGATTTAACCAGTTGAAACGCATTGGGCTTACGTATTTTTTTTTTAACAGAAAGTTAAAAAATATCTTGAAATATATTAGCACACGATTAAATTTCATATAACATTATTACGTAAAATACAGTTCAATTATCAATCAAAAACTCAATATTAAAAGTCGTGAAAATATATTATAATCGTATATTGTTTACCTAGTTGCTATAGATTCACCCCATTGAAACGTATTAGGCTTACGTATTTTGAGTTTTAAAGGATAGTTAAAGACATCTAAAACTGTATAACACACAGGTTAATTGCATAAAAATATATAAGTCAATATTGAAAGTCATGAAATATAATATATATAGCTTATCTAGTTGCCACAAATTTACCCTGTTATAACGCATTGTACTTACGTATTTTAAGTTGTTGAAAGTTAAAATAGGGCTTAAGCTCTATAGCATACAGTTAAATTTCATATAACATAATTACATAAAATATAGTAGTATTGTAAGTCGTGAAAATATATTATACATTTATAAGTTACCTAGTTGCTATGAATTAACCCCGTTAACTAAATCAATTTACAAATTAAATTGTTTGTAACGCGATGGGCTTATGTCTGTCAGGTTATAACGAAAAAGTTAAAAAAAGCACAGAAATTGAGTCATAAAAATGTATTTAAATAGACCCCCGAAGGGGCTATTGCATTTTCTAAGATAAAAGTGATTTGCTTAAAGATAACGTCATATTCGACACAAAACTTTTATAGAACAGATACATTTCACAGATTGCATAAATCGTGTTATTAAAAATGGCTAACTGTATTTTCATTTTTCATTTTTATAATTTCCAAATCAAATAAAAATAACAGCTTGTTTTATCAAAAAAAAAATCGTTTGTTGTATAATAATATTTTTCGAATATAATATAAATCTTAAAAGATCACAATGTAAAATTGTGTATGAAAACAAAGCTTTTCCAGTAAAAAAATTCTTACACCAGAAATGCGCGCGCATTTTATGAATGATTGATGATAATAGTTCCAGGAAAAGCATAACATTAAAGCGAGCTTTCAGCGTTTCGGCAAACTTCTCAAACTGTCACGAAGCTTTTTAACTCACACTTATGTATGTTTTCCCGAAAATTATGTATTCAAATGAGCGATCTTCATTATCCGACAAATCTTGTAATGTATTATATTTTAATAATTGCATTCAAAACAAATCCTAATTGGATTAAGGAGCTTTCCTGTAATTTTTGAGGACAACGTTATATAGTGGTTGCGTATTGGTTTTGACGTGTTACATAATATTACGTTAGATATAATCAACAATCGAATTATGCTTCCGTCGTTTCCACGAACGTCCCACATGAATAAGTAATCCGGGATAATGGCAGCGGTCTTGTAATAATTTTGAATAATGTCCAAAATGTTATTAATTTCCGTTTATCTTTAAACTTTCGCACAAATGAGCATTTTAATTTTATTTATAATAGTGTCATCCATTAACGATAAATATAAAGTAATTTCACATTATAAAATATAATTTTGAAACGTTTTGAAACTGTTAATTGATACCATCTAGTTCATTCACATTCAAAACTCCGTTTAAAAAATCTAAGAAAAAAAATTTAAGTTCAAGTACAAATAAAATGATTTTTTTTATCAATAATGTAAAATATTATAACTGTCGTAGTTTTAATCATAATGACATGTTACTTACAATTTTATTTTAAAATAGTGGCTATTCAAAAATATTAAAAGTACTACTTTCGTTAAAAAATCAATATAAAAATAAAAATATTTTCATACTAAAATGTATGTTAAAAATTAAAACTCTTCAAAAATCATAGAGGACAAAAATGTCAAATAATAGATATTAAATAGTTTAGAAAACTATATACAAAACCTTTTTTGCACACCTATATATGAAGTATTTATCATAGTCTAGCTTTTGGCTGTGTCTAATTTGCTTTTTTAATGCAATTTTTGAGCCGGTGTTTTCTTGCCGAATATGACGTTATCTTTGAGCAAATCGTTTTTATCTCTCTCAGAATGCGCAATCGTTTCTTTGGGTATCTATTTTTATACTTGTTCATGACTTTGATGTTTGCACATGGACTATTTGCTAGGCTACGCTATTTAAATGCATATTTTAAAATCTTACGTTGTAACCTGACAGGCATTTACCCAATTCTTTAAAGCAGATTAAATCAGTATTATCTGTGTTAGTCAATCAGATATAAACAATACCTACAAATAAATTACTTTTTATGTAATATAAAATTTGTTGCTATCAAACCTAAAGAAGGCAAAATACGTCCATCAATTAATAAATTTGAAATATATAATTTGCAGGCATGCCAAACATTTAAAAAGTAAACAGCGGGGTGAAGCTTTTTTATGATCAATATTTTACAATATATTAATAGAAATATATAAAAAAGCGAAAAGCCCAAATCGTAATGGCTACGTGTCAGTAAAATCTGACTCTTTTTCGTGTCGTACCCGACAAACCTTTCGTGTCGCCTTTATTGAATAACCGTATCGTGAGCGATGACCGTGGGGGGTCGCACATTTTCTAGGTCAGAAAATGTGGTGTGGGGAGTTTCGGGACATCCGTAAATCTACATTTGGGGATAACAGTGACAGTGACGTTGACAAATACCTTGCGACAAATCGACCGCAATAATGGCCATATAAATGTATTGAATTGGAAACGATCGTTTCGAATGAGCTGGTGAGTAATTTTCCAAGTATCCAAGATGGCTCTCTACCCTTTGCTAATTTGCCAAAGTCGTTAGGTAAGGCGAGTTTGCAAACATGGTGATTGATGGGACTAAGGTATGAGATATTTTAACGTTGCTTGCTGAAAGTGTATCTTATCTAGATTTATGTGTTACTGAAACTCTTGATGATAATGAAACAAAGTAAAGTAAAATTGTCACTTATAAGTTTTGTCTGAAATATTGTATGTAGCACATTATCGATGATCAATATTTATTAAAAATGACTAAAACTAATAGATGAATGCCTCTAAACTTAAAGTTGTAGGCGTAACAAACACAAAAATTGTAAGGCATATCCGCGCGGACGTCCATTAACGGTATATAATAAAGCAAATACAATAATACCGTTGTTTCTAATCAAAAAATCCATTTAGTTAGAGTACCGGTTCTCTGATATTTTTCCATTACTTAACCGGGTACCCGGTTCGGTTCCGGGTAATTTTTTTTCACTATTATATACTGATACAGAGATATAATTTATATTATATAAGTAAATTATAAGTTAAAATATTTGATTTTTGTATTTTTCTTAAACAGTATTTCATTCAAAAATTATGAAATACTATGAATCTTAATATTATCGAATTTTTTAACAAACGATCACTGAGTGACGGATAGCTTTTGCCTCCCCCCCTGGATAAAACTAAAATGACGGCCCTGCTAGCAATAAGTATGTTGCTGCCTTAAATAAAGGGACGCTAAACTTCCCCTTGTTTCTTAATAATACATAAACTTGAATTTAGTACCACTTCGCTTACAACTTGGAATAACAATATAGCAGTTGAACTTACACTAAGCGGAACTAGATAAAAACAACCGTTTTCTCTTAGAGCTTTCGATCTTATCCAGATAAGCAGTCACGAAAGTTTAAATCGGCTTTGTATACGACTTGAAGAAAACTAAAATAAACTCACAAACCGTTAAAGTACATTTTATATATTTATTATATTATATTTCAAGAACGACATATGTATGTATGTATGTACTATAAGTAAATGTTCTGATTTTTTTTATTTAAATATATAAATATAAAGCTGTACATCAAAATATAAATAAGATGGATGTTTTCCACAATCCCGTAATGATGACACTTCAACTTGGATTTCAACTTAGGGATGAGGTAGAAATCTCGCGCGTGCTTTCTTCGAACGAGGATAAATTTTATTATGCCATCGTTTAGACTCTGAATCGTACTTAAACGTCCATGATTCGTATTCTGTCACTTTATCCTAAAAATTTGCCTCAATTACAGTTCTTATAACGTATATAACGTTCATTGAATTGTATCATTCTTATTTTTTCGGCTAAAAATGTTTTTCTTAGACTTAGTCAACGTTTGAGTTAGGCACAATAATTGATAGTATACCAATGCTTGATAATTGAGGCAGAAAAACACAACCGTACACAAACAGAGGTAACGCAGCACAGACTCAAAAAATCAAGTCTAGCCGTTCATCAGCAAATCAAACGTTTTTGCGATCTTGTGTTAGTATTTTTACTTTGGAAGGATATAAATATGATAAGGATACCTCTCTGTTCCTGGGGGCGGTACAAAAAAACCCTTAAATCTTTAATCGCAATCATTTGATAAGCGATAATAATTTTTAATAATTTACGAAATTAAGATATTGCGTGTTTCACGCAGCACCACTGGAACCACTGACCTTGTTTAACGCCGCTGGTATTTTTTAATGATAAAATATATTTATATATTTTTTTATGATTTTACGTGCCAAATAAACCTATTCTTTTCATTAGGGGAGATGATGCGTTGTTTCACTTATTGCGAAACTATATATAAATATTTCTTATCAGTTAGAAACATTATTAAAAACAATATTTATACTCATTTATTACATAATCACAAAAATCCGACTGGGGTTCATTTGTACCCCGTTCCGTATGCACACTGTGTTTATTGTGTTATGTACGTTAAATGGTAATAGAATATAACAAAGTCTTAACAACGCCATCAATCATATCTGTCCTTATGCTACACAGGGTTAGTAACTTCGGGATAACAAATATGTTAATTTTAATCTTATAATGTTCAAAAACTCACAAATGTACGTGAAAAACTTTAAAGCACGCCACTCGGGGAAAGAAAGTTTAAATTAATTTTCTTGCTCTTTTCACTGGAAAACATTTTTTGGTATTACCCCGCGGCTCTAAGAGTAGAAACTCTTAAGATATTTGACTTATATCCGCACTGACACATGCGTGTATAATAAATAGCTACACGTTAAATACACAAAACGCGCCTTTTGCGTTGAGATTATTTTTTAAAATTATTCATGGTCATAAAACGTCGAAAAGCAGCCTTCTTTACATATTAGGTATACTCTATACATATTTCTCGCTGTATGTGCTTAAATAAATATAACCCGTTTTTGGCGAGACGTAATATAAAATTCATACATTACCGGCGCGCCTTGGGGTTTTACATATACATATATTTTTTGCAAATAAAATATTTATATGTTCGTCTACTCTATTTAATTTACTTTTCTAATATACACATATTGATAAAGATGTACTTATGTTTTTATTTCACGCCCCGTTTGGCAATTTGTAAACTTATGTAAAACTGCCTTTTCTTCTATAAACGAAGGGTGGGTTTATTATTCAGATTTTTTTAATGATTAAGTATTTTTTTTTCTTAGAAACAGTCTAGCAGAGGTAACCGTGAGATTGCCGTATAATATATATTTATCTATGTTGCATTTGTATGTATCTATAATTAATTGCACTATAAATTTAATAGTTTGCATTATTTTGTTGGCTCTTTTTGGCTTTTGTATAATATCCTTTTTTATGTAAATCGTTAAGTAGACATACTATTAATGTTATAGTTTTGCTAATAACGTGTCCAGTTTTTCAAAGATTAAATACTTTTTATTTAAGAAAAAATATTTAAATATTATATCAGGCAACGAAAATTTATATATTATTTTAAAATAGTGATTTAATGGATTTTTTCTAATGTGAAAATATAATTAATATAAAGTAATTATAGCTTCACAGTATTTAAATTAAATAGAACTGTTATATTTTAATGCATTTTAGAAATGAAAAACTTGTAAAAAGAAAATGGCTTTTTACCAAAGCATCCGAAGCAAAAACAAATTTCGGTAACCCATATAAATAAATATTATATATATTCTGTCACGAGACTAATTATATATTATATGACTGTGTTAGTTTTAAAATAAGTATTATTGATATTTATATAAATTTAAAAAATCATTAAAATTTTCACCACTTTTCAAAAATTATACTTCTAACAACGTCATTTTATTCCGCTCTTTGTTGACTTTTTAACAAGTACGTTAGTATAATATATTGCTTGTTTTGTCCTCAATTATTTAATAACTCTGTGTATGTCAATAAATATGAACGTGTGCTTAGGATTTCGCACAGTAAATACACATGCAAAATATACAGTGAAATATAATGTTTTCTTATATGATAAAATGCGAAATTCCTAATCTAAAAATTGAGCATTGGAATAATATAGTTTCTAAATAGTTTTTATGCATATTAATAATTATTATTTATTTATTTATAAAAATAGCTTTAATTTAAAAAGCAAAATACAGTTCACGTCTTTTGTTTCTCATTCAATCGATAAATTTTAATTTAAAAATTGTAATTGCAAACAACAGGAAAATTACCAAAATTAATTCAGCGCTTTGAATTAATAATCGATGATTAGCGTCGAACGTGTAATTAAATTAAGGCTCCGCTAATTAGGCACTCGTTAACGATAATGACGACGTACCGTTCGTTGCGCAATCGAATAACTGTTGTGTCAGAAGGTGGGGGAATGTTGTAATATATAAACCAATGACTAAATAAATACAGAGAACTTGGCACAACATTGTTTTGAAACTATAACTTATGTAAATCTTATTGTGTATAATTTTACTGCGTGCTAGAAAGAAAAGGGATTATCGCTCATAGTGCAACTATTTGCTCGTTTATTCTGAGTCAGAAGCGAAGTGTCAATTTCTTACTAAAGTGTTTTAGCTTATATAACCCTAATACTGGTATGTCCTACAACCTTCCAGTTCCCGATCGTCTGGCCAATGCGAAGATTCGGGACGAAAACAGATTATTTGTTATTTTCTAACAAATATCTTGTTATTTTCTTATGTTTTCAATAACTAGTTAGAGCAATGCTTTAATAAATACCTGTAGACGCACTCTACCGTATCAGTTCAGGAGAACCGAGCGGATATTCCCACTCAACTTAGACCAAACATCTCTTGGCCAAAACAACATTTGTAATGACCATGACAAAAATAAATCAAAATATGGATGTTTTAAAAATAAACCTAAGACTTTTAGTTTTAAATAAGCTTATAAACATTTACTACTTCAGACTTAATCAATAACTTATTAAATTAGTATACGTACTCATTTTAAAATCATTGTATTAATATTTAATTTACAAACTTTATTTCTAATAAATAAAAACAATATAATAAAATATTTAAAATATGTTTTTTAGTATTATTTTCGAAGCCGCATGCCGGGCCCTAGTCTAAACGGCTTTGTCGCCGGCCATCTATGTCCATCGTATTGATAACGCCAATTGGTGTGATGCTATAATATCAAATTCGGATGGAGGTAGGGGGAGTTTGATGGGTACATATTGTAATATATTCGCATGACATGCGTTTGATATGTCAGACTGTCAATTAATTAGCGTCGTCATGGCCGAAATGCGGTTTGTTTAAACCAAATTAACGCAGATAAACTATATTATACACTGTTATATATACTTGAGGGGTGAAATATTAAATAAAAGGCATATAACAATCGTAAAAAACTTATTATATCAATGAATATTTCTTTATTGATTGTAAATCTTCCGTTGCATTATGACAGCCGTTATCACAACGCAGTACAACCGAGTAAACATAATCAACAACTACTAGGTAGTAAGATACCAGACTGGAATTAAAATCTGTGAACCAGTCACATCTATTTTAATGAATATAAATTATAATTACAACTCACAATTAATAAATGTCACTATGTATGAGATAAGAGACCATATGAAATTTTAACGCATGCCTTTTATGTATTAATCAACGACCTTTTAAAATTATTTTCTTATTGTGTAATTATGTCATATGTAATTGTAGCTTGACATGCGTACGCCCAATGCATTAAAACGGTAAATCAATACTAACTGGACAAGTCAATCAGACACAAACAATATATAAATTAATCACTAGACTGAAAATCTGTGAATCATAAATATCTATATATTTATTAATTATAAATTATTATGTATCTGCAGCTGGGGGTAATTTTTATTACTAGCGCATTTTTATAAATAGAAATTCGAGTCTGCTGTGTTTTGTTTAATTGAAGTAGGCAAAATGAATCATATATTGACCAAATTATTGTTGCGGACATGTCAAACATACAAAAAGTAAACTTTATTTTATTGAGTATTATTTTATAACACATCATTTAAATTGAATTGAATAACACAGATAGTGTTTTTCAATTCAATTTAAATAAAATAAAGATGTTTATAGCTATAATTAGAACGCAGAATAACGATAGCCAAAAATAGCAACTTAATTTTTTTTTCTTTGACATTTTCAGGTTGAAAATTCTCTTTCCACATACGAGCCACACGCATGCGTCGTGGTCTACTCCGTAACATCAAAGCCTTCATTCCTCCACGCGCAAGAACTGCTGAATTATTTATGGCGTGAAAACTACACCAAAGAGAAGAGTGTCATTGTGGTCGGGAACAAAGCAGACTTGGCACGAGCAAGAGTTGTCTCCATCAATGGTATACTCAGCTCGCTAATATTTTTTTAACTAAGAATTTAATTCATTCAAATTGCTCCAACAGAGGGAAAATCTTTGGCCACGTCTCGAGAGTGCAAATTCATAGAGACTTCTAGCGGAATTCAGCACAACGTGGATGAACTGCTGGTTGGTGTTCTGAAGCAGGTGCGTTTGAGAACCGAGAGCGGAAACGCTCCGAACCCTTCGACTGGAACTCCAGCAGCTGCCAAAGCCAGAGCACTAATCAACCGATTTTGCAGAGGAGATCCAGCAAAAGCCAAGTCTTGCGAAAACCTTCACGTTCTCTAGAAATCAGCTAGCAAGGTGCTTCTCAAGTGTGGGTTTAAGATAAAATAGTGCCACGGTTTGAGAAACAGTTCCTTGTTCTTTAACTCTTATTATAGAAGTCAGTGTTCTCTAACTTGAAATGACTAAAAATGAGATGTAAGTGATCATATTATGTATATGCAAAAATCAAACTAAAAAAAGAATTACTAGGTAATTTATATTAAATGACAGGAGAAATTGAAAATTGCAACAAAAAAAAGAGAACATGTCTTCCCTTTTGCTTGGATCGTTTCTTTCCTTTTTATAGAAATGTACAATTTTTTTATTTATCTTATCTCATTAAAATTATCTTAAACTTTTTTCTATTGATGCATTATTTCATAGCGTCATCGGAGCCTTTAAAATTCCGGTATTTTTCCTGTCTGTGTGACACATGTCGGCCGCCAAGAATTAATTTTGTTTTAAATTGCTACTTTTTATTTATATTACACTTTTAAAATATAAAATACTAGAAATAATGAAACGAAAATATGCCTAGAATCTTTTATTTATTTAATAATACAGGAACTATAAGACATGTCATGTGATTCCATTATCTATGCATATTTAGCAATTAACTTGTTTTGTTTCGTAATTACAAACTCGTGACTTTGTTTCTGAAATCATAGGTTCAATGGTTATAGTAGCAGCTATTTTAAGCTTGAAAGCTCAAATCTCTCGGGAACCTTAAAGCAATTTCAAGTGTAGTAAAATTATCATAACAATAAATCATGTATTAAAATTCATATAAATTATGACCCCCGAGAGAAAAACATTGATTTTGCGTCTGCTGTTCATTTATGAGATTAGTTTTATATTAAATTAAATATATATATATATATATATATATATATATATATATATATATATATATATATATATATATATATATATATATATATATATATATATATATATATATATATATATATATATATATATATATATATATATATATATATATATATATATATATATATATATATATATATATATATATATATATATATATATATATATATATATATATATATATGCCTAAATATATAAAACTACTATATTGCCTAACTGTCTCTCATATCAATAAGATAAATACTAAAATAATATCATATTGTAAAGTATGTCATCTAAAGTAATACATATATGTATATTGTATATTATATAAATAAAAAACTGATATGGATTCAATTTTAGCAGCTTGATATTTATATAATATTATAGTACGTTGAAACATATTGTAATGTTTGCCAATGGCATACATATTCAGTTAATTAAAACGTTATTGATTAATGTTATCATTAGTGAATATGTACGTAATGTGTTATAAACGTTATGCACCAAAACGTTAATTAAAACTACATACATCATAATCACATTATGGACGTTTATTAAATACCAATTATTATGAGAATTTGTTGAGTTTGGATTATATATCTTTATATAAATATAATGCTTTCTTAACTATATAAATAAGATTTATAAATTTCATACTTCTGAAGGCTGTGGTTTCTTTATAAACTAGTCATATGTATAATTAAAAATATATATCTAAATATCTAAACGCCTAATTTGTATACGGCTAGTAATAAATACAGTGTATATTTACTATGTGAAGTTGTGTAAACGCAACAATACCTCACTCAATGTGGTTATAATTAATTTTTAAGTAGTGTTCTTGAATTACTTGTGAAGTTATAGTTAAGAGAGAATATACTTTTGTACATAACATATAATATTAAAAAGCACAAAGTGCAAATGTCTTTATAATATATTATATCTGACAAGCATTGCATTATAAAATGTGAATCATATACTATACCTAAAAAAAACCCTCGCATTTTTTGAGGTATTGTTGATAAATATATTTTATTATTCTGATTCTAAAGCAACAATTATATTTATATTCTATTATTTATTGTTACTTAAAGACAATCAATATAACTTTGATTTTGTATATTTATAGTATAGCTAAATTTCGTTCATAGAATTTCAAAATGAATAAATAGTCTGAGCCAAACTAAAAATAGCTTATAATTTATATCTATTCTTCTAAATGCAGCTATCTATAATGCGAATAATCAAATCTATTTTTATACTAAAGTCTAAACAAAGTTATCTTGTAAGTTTTTAGACTCTAGTTTAATATTTTTTTTATTTATCAATAAGTAGATGGAAAATGCACAAAAGATAGTTTTTACAGTTGAGTGATTCACTGCTAAAAATATCAACTTGAATCAGTATATTCTTACTATACGATCAGATGTATTTTTATTATTTATTTGTAGTGAAAATAAAGAATACAACTATGGTTACTGAGTGATACTTTAAATATTTCTTTTTTAATTCATTCTCAACCTTAAGAATTTACAAATATTGTTTGTGTAACACTTTTTTATAATTACCTTTAAAAAATATGTTAGTCCTTAATCATCACGATTTATACTTGATGTTTATATACGGTATATGTACTTTTTGGATCACTGGTTAGCTAAAACTTGAACTTAAAAATGCTCCACTGACCCATTTTATTTTAATGAATGAACCCAATTAATTAATGTATTACATATAGCTGATCTACAGAAACATATAATCATAAATTGTAAAACACAATTCAGCTTAAAAATAAGCATTTCGATCATTTTATACAAATAATAAGCGTACTTCATGTTCTCCGTAGCAATGCGTTGGCGTAGCGTCGTAGGCGGTAAATAAAACTAGTCATGAATAATAATAGAATTTATATAATAATAAAACATTTATAATATATAGTAGGTGATCTTAGGCGTTAAGGTCGAAGACGCATGTGTATGCGCGCATCACTGCTCGCCTGGAATCTAGCGCTACTCATGTGCCCAAATTTGAGTGGGAGGTCTTATACAAGTTGTTCTCCGAAATTGTATTTTTATTCACCCAGCAGCCATTTAATTTTCTTAAATGTGATATTCATACCAGGTATAATTTATATTCGTCAAGCGCTATCCATATTATATGACCCATGACAATTAATCTTGTTTTAAAAAACAGTGCGGCAATTTCTATTCAAGATTAATATCTGTAGTTGCTTCTAGGCGTGAAGATTTTTCACGCTCCCTGCATTACTTTTACAGATATTTTCAGATTTATCTCGTTCTTCTCCAGCTATATCTTCAACTCCTCTAGGTTCTATTTTTCATTGATTTTAAAATTCAATTTTGGTTCATTAAAAATGTCAGCTAGAGATTACATTACTGAGGTCATCGCCATCATTTTGTAATTACAATATACCTTGAAACGGTATGCTGCTAAACAAAATAGCGTAAAATTAATCTAACTTTTTAAGACTTCATTGAAAAAGAGTTGAATAAATAAGCTATCCAATTTTGTATTATTTATCACACTGCGGTTGGTTTACGAAGATATAAATGTTAACATATTTTGGGCTAATCCGAAGGTAAGTCTCTTCGTTCTATTGCTATATACGGTAATGTAAATCAGTAGCGTAGCTATGGGGGGGCGGAGAGGGCGGGCGGCACTTGCTTGGGGGTGGCATATTCGTGATGGGATAGTCTAGTGTGGTCCTTAACCCTGAATGTACTAAAACATATATAAATCCACGAATAACAAGAGCTTAATAATAACCAATTTATTATTTTAAAAAATGCCGATTTTATGGCCCTGCAAAAAATGTATGGGGGGGGGGCGGCAATTTTAAGGATCACCCTGGGCGGCACATACCCTAGCTACGCCACTGATGTAACTAAGCGTGGGATTTTTGTCCAAATTGTATTATATGAACTGTTGAATTTGCTCTGATTCATTTGGATTATGGTCATTACAAAAGTTGTTATGATCAATAGATACTTGGCCTAAGTCGAACAGAAACTCTCGCTCGGCCATTTTTGTACTACCGGCTCGCGAGCTTATGTATAATAATACGTAGAAATAAAAAACATGTACTACATAGACTCAGTGTATGACTTATTAGTCCTTCAAGTTTTGTGAAAGTCGGACTCAGCTGACAACCCTGGAGCCGCGCGAGCAGCATTAGCACCACTAGTGGTAGCGGTGAAACTAGATTTGTGCTACGAAAATGGCGTAAAATTCTTAAAATTTAGTTTACGTTTCTGATTACATCTACATATGTTACATTTACTAGAATTTACATATTAAAAAAATGAAATTATATTTTCGCTAGTAGAAATATATATGTATCTACTGATGAAAATATAACTACACCGAAAAATTTGTACATCGCATGTAAATAAATAATGATAAGTTTGTAAATGTATTACTACGTATGTAAAAGTGGAAATCGTATAATTTTACTAGCACATGCAAAATAAATAATATTTTCTTTGGTAAAAATATATATGATTTCACTGAAATAACATTATTTTTTTAATATTTTAAGGATAGATTCGAGACTGTTCTGGTTTATAAACAGGGGTGCTAAAGTTAGTTAATCAGTGGTCCTTTTTTAAAAAAAATTCATAGTATTTTATTAAATGACATGCATTTTTCTGGCCAAATATAAAAGAGGCAAATGCTCCTGCCCCACCTGCTCCCATTCTCCTAAATGACGTCTCTGTTAATAACTTGATACGCTTTTGTAGATATGAAAATATTTGCTGAGGCAAAACAATGTAATACATATTTATTATTGCTTTAAAAAATAGGATAGATAAGATTTTTATTCGTTAAATATTGTTATTAAAAAAGAATCGATATAAGCAGAATAAATTGAATTTGCCCCTTATTAAAAAAACATAAACACGCCAGGCGAAAAGGCGTCTCGCCAGCGGCGTTCGTTTGCCTTCGCCGGTCGGCCATATTGTTTGACTTGCGCATCTTGCGGAGTCCCGTAGACGACGAAGAGGGCGGCGGCGGCCGTCTCTGTCTGTCCGACGGCGAAAGGGCGAAAGAGCGAGACACAGCGGGCGGGCCCCGAATCCCGAACCCCGAACCCCGAACACGCGTTCTGCCCTTTCAGATCGAACGGCCTCGACCAGCGACATGGGAGACCAGCAGTTCTTTTTGAAATGGAACGACTTCCAGACCAACATGGTCACGTCCTTTCGCCACCTGAGGGACGAGAAGAGCTTCACGGACGTGAGTCCTCGTCGAATTCCATCGCATTCCATCCGAATTGACTACGTATCGATTGTGCTTTCAGGTGACGTTAGCGTGCGAAGGAAAGACGTGCAAAGCGCACAAAATGGTGCTCTCCGCCTGCAGTCCGTATTTTAAGAGTTTATTAGAGGTTAGATAACTTTTGTTTATTTTGTTACTGAACCGTTGCTTCTCGACACCCGTTTGCTCGATTATTGATACAAAACAATTTTTCAATTATTTTCTAATCTCGTCTAATTTGCAATAACAATGGATCGTATTTTTTCAACAAGTGGATTAAATTCTACTTGATTAGAGGGTGAATCTTTCAACCCTTGATAATTAGTCAATTATACAGTAAACAATTCAATTTAATCTTGAATATAATTGACAAAAGTATATTTTTATCCAAAATGATCAGTGTCTGCAAAAATCCTGCAGCACTGACTTTTGACCTTTGGATGCTAAACAATGATATATCGCTCGTGAAACTAGTGACAAATGCTATCAACAATCGTTGGCTCATTGATGACGTCATAATGCTTGAATATGAAAAATTTTCTATGCATCAGTGGTTTAAAACATTTTTATATATTTTTATTTTAATTAATTATTGTGTAAAATAGGTATATGTAACTAGGCAGGTACTTTTTTACTTTTTACATACCACACATGGTATGCAATCTTGTAATCTATCATCCATATTGATATTATTGATATTATGATGAATGCAACTTTTTTCCAAAATATATACACAATTCATCATATCTGATCTGCCTACACCACTTCCATCATGAAGGGTTAAAAAATCATAATTTTACAAAACCTTTTCAATCGAGACAAGATTGAATGCAACTGAATTTAATATGCAACCAATTCACTCGCATGAGGCTCCACACTCAAAGTAAAAATTTAATAAAACAAGATGAAATCATAATTGTGCGAATTCTGCCATCGGTTTTGCCGTTTCAGATTTGCATTGAGTGTATCTTTGTAAAATTCGTATACCTAGACAGAGCCGGCCTAGATTTCCACCAAAACTTCATCGTCAATTTTGCGGGACCCTTGGATCCCTTTGTATAAAAGAAACAAGGACCAGAACAACTTGAATGTGTCATTTATATCAACATTTCTTTAATATTTGTCTTCATCGCAATAAATCAAGAACATACACAAAAAACTATAGTCCATTAACCACAGTACTTTTTTTTTAAATGATACAAATTTAATTCTTAGCCCATACGTCACGGTGTCAAGGAACGAAACACGCGAGCCGATGGGGGTCATTTGGTCCCAAAGTATTTTAATCCAAATATACGCTAAATTCTTAATAGATTTGTTTTATAATGCATTCATATCATTGTACATATAACCATTTGTTATAAATTTCGTCATTTTGTTAATATTTATCAATAATAATTACGGATTAATATGACGAAAAGTAACGCAGGTCCAATCACTCCAAAAGCGCTTTGCGCACTGGTGGTGGGATTTTTTTCGACGTTGCGTCGGCTCTTATACAGTATGGCTCAAAAATTACACTCATATATCAAAATAATTAATTTTTATTTAAGGTATATAATTATTGCATATAATAATACGTAAAAATATATTTACAGGATATATTAAAATCGAAGTTCAATAATTATTTTTAGGTTTCAATAAATTCTATTTTTTTAAATAAATTAGGTATATTTAAAAAAAAGCAAATGTGTGGAATTCAAATAAAAACGTAAGGCTTGGTTTGCTTTTTATATAAACTCTAAATTTACAATTTATTCGATACACTGCTAATCTTTCGTCAACTGTAATATGTGTACCAGGAATATAATTTTGTTTGCATGCACCTTCAAACTTTTCGAAAACAAAGTTGAATGCTTCCATTTTATCTCCACTTGCATTCGTGCTCTCTGATCTTGTCAATCGGTCATCAAAACTGAGAACACTAAAAATTTCTGTAAATCTATCTTTTGCCATTGCAACCGAATTAAAATATTGCCTAAACAATTCATTGGTTGTCCACAATTGCTTAAATTTAATTTTTGCGGCCATTTGGTCTTCCCAAAGAAAGTAATATACCTATAAATGCATTTATTTCGACAACACTAATTGGAGAAATACACTTTTTCTAATATGTTCCTTATTATCTCGATCTATTTGTTTATTTTTTTCACTGCAAAAGCGAGTAATAATTTCTTCCGTTAAAAAAAGTAAAAATACATCTTTTATAAACGTGAAATTTCTACCCGAGTCAGTTAGGCCAGATGCAAAGTTGATAATGTTAGCTAAACAGGTTCTCGACTGTCTAGGCGAGCTGGATTTCCAGGAAAATCCTGATTTTGAAACGTATATCAATCCATTGTCGAGTTCTTGGATTTCGATGTTTGCATTGTTATGATCTTCCAAGTCCTCATCCCTTTCTTCCGTGTCAATGTCGTTGTTGTTATCGCGTTCTACTAAATCTTCTTCGTCGGTCATGTTACATCCTTCCTCAATATCAATATCACTATCATATTTGTGATCACTTTCATCCGAGTCTTGTAAAATTCGAAGTAACTCCTCATCAGGGATAAATTTTTCTGCCACTTTCAAGCAATTATGATAAAATCCTACACTAGGTGAAATAATATAATATAATATATACTGTTTTTTCGAGTAACACTGTCGTCTGGGCGGTGGAATGGGGGAAATACTCCGCTCCGCTCGTCTTCACATAAGCATTCCAGTGCACATGTACGCAAATCTGATGGATAATCGTAGTTTTATATTCTTTTGCTGTATTTATAATTAAAAAAATGCAATTATTATTATGAAAATATAATCCTTGACATATTTTTAACAAATACACCAAGTTTCAAATTTATAGTATTAATATCAAACGAGTTATTCAAGAAATAATAAAAAGTTGGGGTATCCGAATCCCCCATCAGCACGGATGGGTTAACAACGAAAAACGCTATGATAATTTTCTCGAAAAATTGCTGATTTTTGCGATTCACAAAATACAAATTTCCGATTTAACTCAGGCATGACCAGAAAGGGGTTAGGACGCACATGTTTCTGAAATAATAGGCCTTTTAAATTTCAACATAAGTTAATTATTAGCAACGATTTTAAATGTCGAGCCCCTTTTTAATTTCAGCAGTATTTTTACTGGGTTATACATTTATTAAAGTTCAATAATGTAAAAATTCCTTAGTCCCTATATAATATATAGTTCTAAAATATATTACTGATATTGGAAATTATAGACAATTTTTTTGTTTGTATTCTGCATGATGTATAAGCAATTAATGTATTTGTGATTTTGTCGAATCAACCAGGAGATTTTGTGCTTTATTCATGCGTAGAGGCCTGGATGCAACCATCAAATGTTCTTTATTACTGCTTATAATAAATCACAAGATCAAAAACTGTCTGTCTGTTATAGTGCATCTTCCTCGCACACTCTCGCGATCAAGCAAGAGATAGTAAATAAACTTCCGTTACATGTGTACACACTTATAGTATGTAAATAAATAATACATATTTTTTTCAAAAATAATTATAAATGTTAGCACTTCTCGCTAAGATTTTGAAAAATATTGTAGCAGTAAGGGTTAACCCATTAAACATTTAACTAATATTTCTTCCAATGCAACGATATTCGCCAATAAAGTGCCACGTTGACTAGCTTTACTCATAAAAATCACTACAAATACATTTAGGACGGACCAGACCTCTTATATTGTATATGTGTACATTATTATTTTTCTATACTATATTTAATATGAGGATAAAATTTATTCTAAAAAAGTATTTATTCATTTGTTAATATATTTTTTTAGTAGATTCGTTGCAGTGAGTTATTCGTGGGGTGTTCACTGTTCCGACCAATGCTCGTTCGCACCTAACCTGTTTATATTTGCACTCTGCTACATAAATACTTTGGTCAGAAAGGAACACCCCATGAACACAACAAAGCAGTTTCTTGAAAGAATTGTACGGCTTCAGTTTCAGTACGAAGCTGTATTTAGTAAAAGATAATATGCTATAGAAACTTCTTATGCAACATTAAAAATAAGCTTATTGCTTAGAAATGTCAATCCTTAATATTGACATTTCTAAGCGATAATCTAGTTATTATTATTACTATCCGTCGATACTAGTTTAAGTATATAATGTTAATATTGAAATTGTTTGATTGCAGGAAAATCCTTCCAAGCATCCTATTGTAATATTGAAAGACGTCTCATATATACACCTGCAAGCGATATTGGAATTCATGTACGCGGGCGAGGTGAACGTGTCTCAAGAGCAGCTGCCCGCGTTCCTCAAGACTGCGGCCCGATTGAAAGTCAAAGGCTTGGCGGAGCCGCCCCCGCAGCTGCCCGCCGTCAAGCGAGAGGGGTAACACCCGTTAGATCTCGACGATGCCGCATTACTAAACACCTTGTTTGAATCACTCGAGGGTCGCAAGTCTACGCCGAGTTCCTCCTACTGAGCAATTTCCAGCATCGTCGCCCTTCGGCCTTCCGACGATGACGACTCGTTTTAATCAATCATTCCACTGTAGGTGACATCCGTTCTATTAATAATTATTATTCTATGCGAGCGGTCGGTCGGTGTGGGTTTTTATCGTTACTTCATAGATTTGTTGACTTTAAGCTTTGTTTAGAAAGTCGCACATATTTTCCTTTCGACACTGAAATCGCCTCTCTAAGATTAGTTTTTACGCTCGACGCGTTACGACGACGACGCCCTCAGCAAAGTGTGTGATTCAATGCGAGATGCCTTCTTAGTGTGTTTATTATTATATTTAAAAAAATTCATAAGATATCAAGGAAAAGACTAGAATATTCTAAATTGAGCAAATATTTTTTTTTAATAAATGAAAATAATTATAGAGTAAATATTTAGTGATATTGTCGAATTTGCACATTGGTTTCTCTCTTTAGGACGTTTTATATTATATATTACAAAAATATTTTCTATAAAAATATATCTCACTACAATCCAAAGTTTTTTTACAAATACATATATATTATATATATCCGAGTATTTTTTAACTGAAACCTGACGGTTAGTTAAGCGTAATTGTTGTGTGAGTCATATATTATTCATTATTCACTAAATTGACGCATTGAAAAAATTGTAACTGCAACTCGTCGTGCCAAAATGAGTTGAATATTTTATTCGGTCGACTATTATTCAAAAAACCATGACTTGGAATTTGTCGATGTATGAACTCACATTAACATTTTATTTTACCTTTGGTTAAGTTATTAGGTAATAATATATCATTTTTGCATTCAAAATGATGAATTTTTTCTTATTATTTCAATTTGTTAACGATTTTCAATCATAGATATTTATGTTTATTAGCAATAATATAGGATTATATATATATATATGAAAAATACACATTATAAAAATTTAATATGTTTTACTCCACTATCTACCCTTTTAAATATGACTAACTAATTCATAATAATAATAAGTGCTATATCAATGTTTCCTACTCAAATTGAAATGCCGGGAACGAAGTTCGTATGATTGAACATGAGTGGGTATAGCTGCACTAGATAGATTTTTATCACTCAATAAGATAATATTGTTTGAATCGGTATACAAAACATTTAATTCTCGCAACTTGCGTTACTTTTATTTTTAGGTTGTTAATAAACTACTATGCCGATGACGCTAAAGATGTAGAACTAGCGAATGAAAAAAATAGTAACTGCACTTTTCTATTGGAACCAAATATAGCATTAATAACAAGAATGCGTTAAACGACATAGTTAATGTTTTGATATTTAGTATGGAAAAATTAGATAATAAATTAATTTATTTACATATATTAAATCTGATTTTAACATAATAATATTTTAGGTCATGTTAAGCATTCATATCATAAAATATGATTTTGTAAATTTAAGGAATTATTGAAATGATTATGTTACTTAATGATTTCGCTGTAGACATGTTAGGACATAATTAAGTGAGTAGATGGTGACACAATGTTACTTCATTTGACACTTAGACAACTATTATTTATAGTTTGGCGCTTCAAGGAGAATTACTTTATAAATACATTAGGCTCAAAATAATCCTAATATTAGATCAGCTGAACTCTTGTGAAAAAATAAAAGATATTTCCGAGGAACATAGGATAAATATAAACATAATAGGAACGAATGCTTCTAATAAATCCTAACCAGATTTAAGGAATACTGCGTAAATGTTTGATCCTTTGATATGCCTTTAAATTTTATATTATCTGTGTTATACAAGTAAAACTTGCATTACACTGTTCACTATTAACTGCGTTAAACGAGTCGACTGTAAATATAAAACTTAATTATTTTATCATTGATCGACAAGGTGTTTCTGGAATTATAAATCATTGCTTACAAATATATTTAAAAGTATTGGTAATACTCTTGTGGGAAATGACACTTGCTAATGTAAAAAAAAAAAGTGGTAAAACTGGTCACTTGCGTAATTTAGACAAAGGGGTAACTCACAATAAGATAACGACATTAACACAAAATACTCAAACTGAGCAGACCGTCACGGTTAAACCCTGGCAAAGTCGGCACGATTTTATTGCTTTTGAAGCATAGCTAAACCGAATTTTGACCAATAGGAGGGCGTGTCATCACGATTTTATTGCATTTGACATGAAGTTTTGCCTTCTGAGAAGTGATAATTGTTTTTGCGCCCTCCTATTGACCAAAATTCGGTTTCAATACACTTGACCAAAACTCTCATATCAATATCGTTATGGACAGCTATCATATTTTTAAAACTTGGTGTAATATCCAAGTGCAGACCAAATATGTAGTAGTAATTTATTGCGATATGAAGTTGTTACATGTTTGTAAATAAATGAGGGGTGAACGCGCCGAAGATTGCCAGTCGAGAGAAACCGTCACGCCAGTGTTACCTAAGTTTCAGCCATAACAAAAATCTATATATAAATAGGCCCCATACCTTTCTCTATAATTAAATTTCGTCTATTTATTTTTTTTTATTTATAATTCGGTTTTTGTGGATTTTTTTCATATTAATTCAGAGGCTCATTATTTTTACAAAATAATAAAAAATATTTTTTGGTAATCTTGTTTATGTTGTACTCTTTAAATTATAGACATTATTTCTTCAGTTCTACATATATAAATATACAACTGGGGTACCTTAAAACAGTAAAATATCGACCACCCTACGTATACGGCGATACTGCTGTACTAATATCTGCTTCATTATAAAGCTGAACCTGATATTTTATGTAAATATTTATTAATACCGATGAGACATCGATTTACCACTCTTAACCTAAATTTCAGCAACAATGGAAGAATAAAAGTCCACCGCCTCACAAAAGAGCAATGCTGCTCTCTGACAGAGTAATTACTTCTCTTCATAAGAACCAAACTATAAAAGAGAGGCAGATAATGTAGGAATAGGAAGGAGTGGATAAATTCACACATCTAGAATATAAGAGGAGGAGGGGATACAACTACTAGCTAGTAAGGGCTAATTTACACGCTGCCAGCTGGAAGTTGATTGGAGGGTCACTGACACGCGACAAATGGCATTCCAAATCACGACACCTTACCGTTTACACAATGCCAGCAGCTGGAAGAACTATTGTTGAGAAAAAGCACCACTCGCCTTGCGCCAGTACGGTAGTGTGGTGGAAGGGGGAACTGGCTTGCCAATAAAACAATAATATTTGTTCTGCTGAAGCTGCTGGCGTGCCGGTGGCGCATTGGCTTCTCTAGTGCTAGTCGCTGGCATTCAGTACTGGCATCGTGTAAATCGGCCTTGAAAACTGTTACCACGTCATGGAAAGGGTCAAGTTTAATTTCATCACATAGCGCAAAAAATAATTAATAATAAATAATTAATAATATATTAGGGGTACCCATTATTTTCAGATGGTCTAGTTTGAGTTAGTCTGAATCCATACGCGATGGATGAAACATCTTTGTGTTATATTTTTTCTAGAACTTTTTGTTGATGTTATTTTTTTCTTAAGGGTAATATGTTTTAGCCTAAAATCGACGATGAACACTTGTGGCATTGCATGCTGCTTTTTCGATGAATGACTCAATGAAACCAAGGCAAAATTTATGGAGAAGTTTTAAAAGCCAACAGGTGTCAAACCTAGTTTCGATAGATCAAATCAGGTAATCGATGTTGATTTTGATGAAGGTAAATTAAAATCTTCGGTTGATTCTAATCTTTTTAAAAACATCAATAAATTAGGTCAGAAACTCGGATCTTCCTGGTCTACAGTACAGTTGTATTTAAGAAGGAGTACTTCAACAGCAAGAATAACCCGCGAAAAAATCAAGAATTTATGCCACACCCGCCTTATTCACCAGCCCTTGATTCGTCTATCATATTTTTCGATCTATTGCAGGTCTCGGCAACCTTTTTTGGCTGCGGTTCAAAATAATTAAAATGTGACTATTAAAAAGAATATTCAGGTCAGTGAATATTTTTGGTCATAACAACCATATATGTGGTCTAGTCGTGACATCGTAACACGTTCACATCAAATCACCAAACGGCTCACTTGGTGACCCGCGGGTCATAGGTTGCCGAGCCCTGATCTATTGAGCACTCCTTGAGTAGCAAAAAAATCAAAATGTGAACGATGTTGAGTCACTTTATTCAATATTTTAAATCAAAATTACAAAATTATTATAGGAGGGAAGAGGTGATCAAACATGATGAGAATTATATTTTGTGATTTTGAATAATAGTTTTTAGGGACTGTGATGATGGCGGGTGGCAATGAGACACAGATTGAGCCGCTGCAGTAGTATATTTATGTGCGGTTACAGTTGTTTACATTGTAAAAAGAGGCGGACACGAGAAGATGCGTCCGCACGCCAGGAAGGTTGCCAGTGGAGAGAGAGAAAAACTAAGTTTTTCTTTAAATAAATTTCAATGTAAGTATTAGTTGTTAGAAAAAATGTTCAGTAATACCCCAACTGCAGCATAATGGCATTTGCTTATTTTTTTAATTTACAGTCGATTATTTATTTAAATTGTACGCCGTGCTGATTTACAGTAACGCAAAAATAATAATTGTAACATATAAAATGTTTACGACTCCTGGCCAGTCGATTGTTTATTATCTTGATAGTGTTTTTTGCGATATGGCAACTCCATTTAAGAATGTCAACGAGATAAGAGTGGCGGCCGGCGGAAGCACTCGTTGCTGATCTTTTCGCGAGTAGGACGTTTCAAAGGGTTTGGCCATAACACAGTAAGTTAACTACCAACGTTGTTATATTTTTTTAAATATATCACATAATAAAGCTTAATGCTATTGTATGAATTGCACAATAGTTTACCGCGAATTGTAAACAAACGCGTCGTTGACACCTGACACGTATTCGCCGTTTAAAAATAAAACATTGACATTTTTATTAACTTTTTTTGATCTAAACATCATACCATAATACGATCAATATGTATTATTTTTAACTAAAAATATATTTTACATTATATTGCTAACATAAAAAACTAAAAACTAATTCTAAACACACATCGTGCAGTTAATAAATTAATATTTTAATGTTTTAAGTAATTAAGACAATGTACGCATAGTTTTTATCTTTATAACTAATAGAAATATATTTTTAATTACAGTTAAAATTAACTACTTGTAGTAAATATAGGGGGACTTTATTCCTAATATTATTGGAATGTTACCTGAATTGGCAATTTATTTAATATTTCATTTATACCGTTAAAAGGCGATGGATTTACCAGTGATTTTGGTGACCGGCGGTGCAGGTTACGTCGGCTCCCACACTGTCCTCGAACTACTCACCAATGGCTATAAGGTTATCGTTATTGATAATCTGGTGAATGCGCACATGGAGAAGGGTGCAGATTTACCCGAAGCTTTGAAAAGAGTCGAAAAGCTTACCGGAAGAACTGTAGCATTTTATTCTGTAAACATACAGAACCGAGATGAGTTAATGAGAGTGTTTAGCAATGTAAGTTAATCTATATATGTATATCTATATATTTTTTATTAACTTCCTGTAAGGAAATGCGATCTGATAAACTGGATACGATATTTAAATATAATTTCAAAACAATACATACCATTTTTTGTGTTCCGAGTAAATTAAATATTAGATACTCATTTATTTACCAACTATTTCAGAGTAGATTGTCAAATAAATTATTTCAGTTAGTTTTGAGACTGTCCTTTTATATTCTTTTTTGGCAACTTTGACCGTACAGAAGATCCAGTCTTTAATTTCGATAATTTCTGTGTGACATTGATTTTATGATTTGTCATTACGTAGAATGTGATTTTTTTGGCGTTCTTTAATACATTTAGAGTAGTAAATCTTCGCTATTAAATTGCACTGTTTAAAAAATAAAGTAGAGCTCTAACACGTTCCTTTCCTATAATCTCACTGTTAATCACCAGTGAAGACTACTACCTTGTAAATATGAACAACCAGCTAGATATTATGTTAAATAAAATTAATTTGAAACGCATTTATAATAATAATAACGGAAGCAATCTATAGACCACTACAATAAATATTTATTTAAAAGTAAAATTTACAAAAATATTCTCATTCATGATTTCTTAAATATAATAGACTGCATTCTTCAAAAGTTATATATATTATATATAAATATTTAATTTGTTTAAAACTGAAAATGCATTTTAATACTCAATAATTCGAATATTTATTATTTTATTTACAATTTCAGCATAAAATTGATTGTGTGATGCATTTCGCCGCATTAAAGGCCGTCGGAGAGTCGTGTAAAATACCGTTGACGTACTATCAAAACAACATCACCGGCAGTAGCATACTTCTAGAAGTAACTATCACTGATTATTGATGGTTTTTGCATCGATAAGACATCAACGTCGTAAATAAAGCGTAGAGGTCACTCGTTGAAGCCTAACAATGCAAAAACTGATAACGATTTGCTTTAGCGCTGACATAACTTATCACTCGCTATTATTTTTTTATAGGTAATGAAAGCGCACGGAGTTTACAAATTGGTATTCAGCTCATCGGCCACCGTTTACGGAACTCCTCAATATTTACCATTAGACGAGGACCATCCAACTGGACAAGGATGCACTAATCCGTATGGGAAGAGTAAATATTTCGTTGAGGAAATAATGCGAGACTTGTGCTCCAGTGATCATGTTAATATATATATATATATATACACAAAGGATATTCGGAGAGTAAAGATCAAAGTCTAGTAGATGTCGAAGCGTAATATATATTGTGGTTCATACAGAAATCTTTTTATTTTGAGCAATTTTTATTTTATATTACAAATCTAACCATCATGACAGGTTTACCCAATGCGTGATAATGGCCATTATGCAAACAATAATTATACCATAAAATATTTATAAAAAAACAATTATGAGCACTATCCCATATAAATTTTTCCAGTTCCTAATAGCTATCACCTAAAACATCATTATGTTTAAGAAGCTGGATAACTCGTGCAAGATGATCTTTCTCAAGCACTGACATCTTGGCTGCAACGAGTAAGAATAAGGGAAGTGATCGCGACTAGATCACTAAAGTTCGCAGCTGAAAGTCACCGAGCACTGACAAATTGTTGAAACTGCCTCTTAGGAACTCAGCAAAATCAGTGAGCTAGGGTTCTTCGTAATTACTACCCCATGGTGACCATGTTGGAAAATAATCAAAAGAGTGTTTCAAAATATTTTTTTATAAATACAGAAAACGACTATCTATTTACCGAATATCAATTGTATTATATGAAATTATATTTATGTTATAAAATTATTATATTAATAAAATCTATGTCGCTTTATAGATGTGGGGGATAGTTTCTTTGAGATATTTTAACCCTGTTGGAGCTCATGAATCTGGGGAAATCGGAGAAGATCCTTGCGGCATACCCAATAATCTGATGCCGTTTATTGCTCAAGTAATATATATTTTTTATACTACACAGGCTAAAAAACTTATTTATTTACCGTTATAAAAATATAAGAAACGTTGCATTGAGGGACTGAAGTGCTGCTGTGATTTATTTGTTTATTGTAAATCTTTTCTTGCAACGTAAAAGACATTAGCCCAATGCATTACAATAGGGTAAACGCAATCAACAACTACTAAGTAAGTGGCGAAACACCAGACTGAATTAGCCTATAAATTAGTAACATATTTATTATTTTTTGCATTTCACTGATGTATGGGAGTATAAATGTGTCTTATAATAATTAATAAAATAATTTCTATTTAAAAATTCTAGGTAGCAACGGGTAGACTTCCAAAATTGCAAGTTTTCGGTTCCGATTATGACACCCCGGACGGAACTGGCGTTAGAGATTACGTTCACATATCAGATCTCGCCGCTGGACACGTGAGCTCGCTCAAATACATTTTGAATCCAGAGTTTTCCGGCTTTGAGCCCTTCAACTTAGGTAATGCGATTCAATCGACTCTTATAAAACGCATTTATTCGCATAATTATCTATTTTTAAGGGACTGGTAAAGGATTTTCGGTGCTGGAAATGTTGCATGCTTTCGAGAAGGCTTGCGGTAGGAAGTTGCCGTATGAAATTTCTCCCCGTCGCTCGGGAGACATCGCTACGTCTTACGCCGACGCCGGTAAGGCAGCCAAGATCTTCCAATGGAAAGCTAACAAAAACTTGGACGAAATGTGCTTTGATACGTGGAGATGGCAGCAAAACAATCCAGGTGGATTTAAATCATGTTTATGAACGGGTCTTTGCTTTTAATATGTCGCTACTTATTTTTATATACGGTGCTAACATTTTCAGACATTCCATTAATATCTCTTGCTTTTACATTTACTTGACTAAGTTCTTCAATGTTCCTTTTAGATACATATTTATTATGTACATAAATATTTTTTTATATATCAACACCAAAGAGTTCGTTCGACCAAAGACAATGCCAAAATATGTCTTGTTGAAAAATTATTTATTTTAAATTGAAATTATATTTATTACCGTTGATTTAATAATAATTATTAGTTAATTGACCAATGCCATTGAAGGTGCCATTATTTTGTGAATTTATTTAAATGTGTCATGCAGTTATTTTGTATTATATGATTTTTTCGCATTTGTATATTTTATATATGTATTTTTTTTAAATAATGAAATTTAATAAAAAAAAATTATATATGTTTATTATAATACATTATTTTTGAGTGTTATATTTTTGTGAGACTTATTTTTGTGTTAATAAATTTTACTGGAATTTTAACTAGCTGCATTATTATTGTATAAATTCTAATTTAAGATTTCATCTAAAAGATTGTGAGATCCTACATAATTTTGCATTAAAAGGCGTCATTTAAGCAAAATCGTTCACCAATCAGTCAACCATCAAGAAAAATCGTATTCTACAAATAAGCAAGATCGTCCAGAAATAGATTTATGGTTTCTAACCCGAAAGGGTGTGACTTTACAGCCAGTAAGATGCTGGGAACTGGTAATAATTTATTGTATAATATATATTGCGACAGAGTGGGCGAGTACCGATTTTTCCGAGCAGTGGTGGAGAAACTGGCGGAGGAATGATGTCCAGTGGATGGATAGTAGTCGATGTCCGTGCCTCCGTGCCTAGATTATACCTAAGAGTCTCTGTCTGGCCGTCTGCCCCTCGTCCCATGGATATAGGCTTTAAGTATCATAGCTAATGAAAACTCTAGCGAATCGCGACCATTCAGCCAACTGCTGCACTCGTTTATTCAACCAACGATATATGTCCACGCCTCTAGAAAGTGACATTTGCTTGATGGACATCCTTCGCAGGGCGAATGGTGTAACGAGAATATAATCCTTTACGGTGCTTTTTGTCGTTCAGTGATATTTTGTTTCCGCGCCCGTTACGCAACAAAGAAATTTTCTTTCTATACATCGGAGGGTAATTACATTGTGTTATTTGTGTGCTACCCTTTTTCCCTGGACGTAACAAATACTTGTGTGGTCCGTACACTTGTGTCACGTTCATCTTTATTATTCTCGTGCTTACGGTGATTAACTGCGCGAGTTTCTGGAAGAACCCTAACATAGAAATTACCTCTTTTAAAAACGTCAACAAAAGATTTTACCGGCCTCGTAAAAGCGACGCAGTTTAAATATTTAACATTGTGGTTATTTTTCAATAACTATTGTCACACCATAACTTAATGATTTGGGTTAAAGTAAATTCAAGTCATCAGAAAATAATCTTTTTGGTTTTGTGGCCAAAGGGACATCGTAAAATATTATAATTTATTTTTGATCATCAAAATCTTATAACTTTTACCAATAGTAATTTGAGTGTCGTTAATGAATATTTAAAAGGCGAAATAGTGTTAGATACTTTATTTTGCATTTCAATACATTTAATATATTTGGTGTTAGATAAGTGATCATAAAAAAAATATAAATCAAACATTGATGAAGTAATAAAAACATTGAAAATGAGACTGAATTGCACATAAATCTGTGCTATGATTGTTCTAAAAATATATTACTGGCCATGCAAAGTAATGACTCATCATAATCAGCGCGTTGCGGTCCTTCTGTACTTATACCGTCTCTTCGATTTAGCCATTTCCGTTCACATTATCATTATCAGTATCATTATCATCATCATTATTATCATCATCATCATCATTATCATCGTCATCGTCATCGTTTTCGTCTTTTCATTTTTATTTTCCTTTTTCTTTTCATAATCATATTCATCATTTTTATATTTATCATTTTCATATTCATCATTTTCATTTTCATTATTTTCGTACTCATAATTTTCGTTTTCATTTTCCTTTTCATTTGCATTTTCATATTCATCATTTTCATTTTTACCATTTTTAACATTTTCATAATTTTTATTTTCATTTTCATCTTTATATTCATTATTTTCACCATTTTTATAATTTTCATTTTTAATTTCATTTTCATTTTCATCATTTTTAACATTTTTATTTTCATCATTTTCATCATTTTTATCATTTTCATTTTCATCTTTTTCATAATTTGCATTTTCATTTTTCGTTTCATATTCATCATTTTCATATTTTTCATCATTTTTATTTTCATTTTCATCCTTATATTCATTTTCATCATTTTTATTTTCATATTCAAATATTTCATCAATTTCATAATTTTCATCATTATCAATATTTTCATTTTCATATTCATCATTTTCATTTTCAAATTTTTCATCATATTCATCAATTTCAATTTCTGTTTCATATTCATTATTTTCATAATATACATCTTCATATTCATAATTTTCAATTTCTGTTTCATATTCATCATATTCAACATTTTCATCTTCATATTCATCATTTTCATTTTCAAATTTTTCATCATATTCATCAATTTCAATTTCCGTTTC
The DNA here is from genome assembly GCF_051122295.1 of Plectrocnemia conspersa. Lineage (NCBI taxonomy): Eukaryota > Metazoa > Arthropoda > Insecta > Trichoptera > Polycentropodidae > Plectrocnemia > Plectrocnemia conspersa. Next base: position 609,353 of record NW_028277173.1, read on the forward strand.
ACATTCATGATTTTCATAATTTTTATCATTCTCATCATCATTTTCATATCCATATTCATCATTGTCATCATTCACATCTTCATATTCATAATTTTCATATTCATATTCATATCCATATTCATCATTGTCACCATTCACATCTTCATATTGGTCATTTTCATATCCATATTCATCATTGTCATCATTCACATCTTCATATTGATCATTTTCATATCCATATTCATCATTGTCATCATTCACATCTTCATATTGATCATTTTCATATCCATATTCATCATTGTCATCATTCACATCTTCATATTCATAATTTTCATATCCATATTCATCATTGTCATCATTCACATCTTCATATTCATAATTTTCATATTCATATCCATATTCATCATTGTCATCATTCACATCTTCATATTCATAATTTTCATATCCATATTCATCATTGTCATCATTCACATCTTCATATTCATAATTTTCATATTCATATCCATATTCATCATTGTAATCATTCACATCTTCATATTCATAATTTTCATATCCAAATTCATCATTGTCATCATTCACATCTTCATATTCATAATTTTCATATTCATATTCATAATTTTCATATTCATAATCATAATTTTCATATTCATAATCATCACTTTCATAATGATAATGACAATTTTTAAAATCAAATTTATCACTTTCATCACTTTCATCATTTTCACCATTTTTATCATTTTCATTTTCATATTCATATTCATCATTTTCATTTTTATTTCTATTTCTTTTTATTTTTTTATTTTCTATTTTTCTTCTGAAATATGTTTTTAAAATTATTTTGCCATCCATTATGGTAATAGCACAGAATTGTTCCGTTAGTTCCGAATATTCTGTAGAATCAAGAAGTGTAAATATTATATCCACGGTACTATTAGAATTCTGGCTGTCTATTACCTCTGCTTCTAGATTCGCAATTAGCTCGTTAGCCATTGTAACATATTCAGTTTCATTAGATCTCATTGGATGCTTTCTCATATGAAACGCTGCTGCCTCTTCCGATGAAAAGCGTATACTCCTGTTTCTTGCCGCTCTCCTAACAATCGAAATGATATCATCGAAACTCATATCAGTGCTAATGTCAGGGTGTGGATTCGCTTCAATGGGGTCGTGGACCATTTGATTTTCTCGAACAACTTCCAAAGTTTGATTAAGTATGACATCCATGTATTCATTCGTCATATTATCGAGAGCCCTTTCCCCTAATCATTTCAAATAAAGAAAACATATTTTTAATTTTGTAAATAGGTAATCTACTTTTATTAAATAACTAATATGTACAACATACCAGCTGTGCTGAGAGACAAAAGTGTTATTGAATTTTGTAATAGAGTGTCTTTCTCGCTTACGAACTGGGCGGCGAAAAACCTCACAGTACTGCACAATACTGACACGCTCCCCAGATTCCTAAACCTCGCAAAATCTATTGCCCTATCCATAAAGCCTGCATTATCATTTTCATAAGTCATCATGTCAGTTCGCAGCTACTTATACAAACAAAATTATATATAGTACATATATTATTAAGCAAGTTAACCCTTTGAACCCTAAAGGTCGATAAACCGGCCTGATTTGGTGAGGCATATACCCTAATGGCCGGTTTACCGGCCTCGACATCTATCTTTATTTCCCTACGGCTCGGAATACCGGCCTGCGAAAAAAAACGATACGATTGCATATACACAGATAGATTTTATTCTTCTGTGAATATTGCAGAATATTTGCAATAGAAGCATGGCACGATGTTATGTGGAACCACAATGTCAAACAGAAAAAGGTTCCCAAAAGAACTGATGGCAAAAAATAAAATGGAGCGTGGCACTCACTCATTGCTATAAAATCAATGAAAAAGTAGCTGTCATCGTATGGGTTGATAAGAAATCAATATATTTTTATCAACAAAATTAATCGACCAGTAGAAGCTACATCAAATAATATATGTGTTGTATGTGCGGAAAAATACAAGCAGGCAAAAAAATGAAAATCCCAATGCAAAAGAGAAGGATTTGCCAAAACGCAAAAAAACGTATACTGGTGCAAATCACGCGAGATCTTCCTTTGCATTGGATCTGGATCTGAAACTATTTTGATGTTTATCATTCCAAAGTTTAATTCTGAAGATAAACATTATATTTAATTTTTACATTTATATATTGGTCAAAAATTGCTCAGGAACTCAGGGATATGATGATAATACAATGTACGCCTCAAGGTTCAAAGGGTTAAACATGTTGTTGATAGTAACCTTAAATAGGCGATTAAAGTCATGGAATTGAAATTCATCCGAATTTATGGTAGTTATTAGGAATTGCTTAAACCATTCAAGTATTTCTTTTTGCCGTTTCGTTCTATCTAAATAAATTCAGAATGATTATCATATCAAGTATTGTATAATCTGAAATATGTTATGGTTGTGTTGATATTTACTTTTATCTTTATTTTTTGTATTGTTGTTGTTGTTGCTGTTAGCACTATTGTTTGAAGTATTGGAACTGTTGGCACCGGAAGATTTTGTATTTGTTGTACTTCTGTTGCCGTTGTTGCTACTGCTATTGCTGGAAGTATTGGAACTGTTGGCATCGGAAGATCCTGTATTTATTGTTTGGCTGTTTTTTAAAAGTAAGTAACCTAGTACAATTTGAGAAAATATTAAGTATTAAAAATATTCCACGTGAAAATCTGAGCAAAAAGGCGGTATGATCAACTAACATATATGATTTATCACAGGGGTTGCTACACCTTTAAATGAATAGCCAACGGCGACTTTACCCATCGCTTCCAATCCATATTCAACTGATTTTGAAATGAATATATTTTTGGCTCCTTTTATTACTACTATCTTTATCCCATTGCCTATTATGGCAGCAAACCCAAGTGTCACGAAATCCAAAATTATGCCTCCAATGGCAAATCCTCGATTTATAGATCCTTGAACATTGTTGCCATTTCTAAAATCTTCAGTTGAACGATTCCAACTACGTATACTACTAGCAATCGGCACAAAGTCCCATATTGATAGGTCTCGGTTCTGCGGCATAGTTATCTCTTATATGAAACTATTAATTTCTATAAAAAAATGAAATAAAAAACAATTAACTGTTAGTCTGAAAAAAAAATTTATGCGGACTATTACTTATCATGTTTAATACATATTATTTATTTAAACATATCGATGGCTTAAAGTGTAAAATTGCTAAATCCATATTTGACAACTTTACAGGAGTAACAAAAAACTAGAAAATAGGAAAATTTTCAGCCAAAAGTGGAATTAGCAAATTTCCACTTTAATCCATCGATTTGTGGTTTATGGGTGTTTTCATATTACCAACTTATTGATATAAATTGTTATTTGCGCGTTACAAAGATTAAACTTTATTTTACACATACGCACAGTATTTATGTGATTAGTGGAAATTTGTAAATCAAATAATTTCATTATCTAGTGACGATATAGAATCGCTGTTGTTTAAATTAACACAATTGATTATTTGGATAATGGTGACGAAGAATTAAAAGATTATAAAATTGTAAAAATGTTAAAATAGTATATATAGTCAATAGTGAATTACTGAGTATTTGCCACTAGTTTTATTTTCGCCAAGCCCTTTCTAAAATGTGACAGAATGTTGTTATTGGTTTTTCATGGTCATGCTATCTATTATTTGATTTTTTACTTTTGTATTATGAATAGTTTCATTGATTTGAAAAATGCAACGAAAGAACTTGGTAGTTGATAAAGAGCGTCAAAAACTTACCACGAGAAACAGGTGAAATCGTACACACCTCCTATCTAACTACGGCTATCGGGTGGCAAACTTCGATTGTCATTGGCTATTGGGTGGCAAATTTCTATTGTCATCAGCTATCTACGGCTATCAGGTGGCAACTTTCGATTGTCATCGCATATTTATGTGTGCTCTCGCACGCATACATATGCGATGACAATCTAATATTAACAATCTATTTTTTATTTATTTTTAGTGTACCCAAATGAAAGATTTGTTTCATTATTTACGTCATAAAAATATTAGTTATTTGTCATAACCCCTAATATGGACAAACAGCAAAGCAATGAATGTGGTCTCAACCGCGATGCTAATCTGGAACATAATTGCAAGTCTTCCGTTTAATGAAAAGGAAATTATTATTAATAGTCCAAAACTTACATCCCATTTGAATGTACAATTTTTGGAAATTCCAAAGTTTATTCCCACAGTAATTTCCAAGGCTCAAAATATAAAAAGAAGATTGTGCAAAGGACAAAATCAACAATGAACATTTAACAGTAGTGATATTGAAATTACTGGCTTAAGCCGAAATATTTTATGATATCGGGTAACTCTCAAAAGTTCTTGAATAGAAAAATCAAACTATTTAAATGATATTTTATGATTAAGTAAAAATATATATTATATAATTTGATAGACCGTATAATTAATAATAGTCATGTTACTAAATAAAACAATAAAAATAAGATTTGCATTGCATTATTATTGTATCGCCCAAATGACCGTGTCCGCGGCGGCGATGTGACATCATGATATTACGTAATATCGCAAGCGCGTTTAAGCCCGACACACTATAAAAACAACAGTGTTACCTGCCGGATTTCATTCACACCGCTCTCTAAACACTCCTGGCACTAATAAAAACAAACAAATTTTCAGCGAAATCGGTCTAGTAGTTTTTGAGTCTATAGAGTACACACGTACGAACATTGCTTTTTATTTATATAGAATATAGATATCCTCCAGCGTGACAATGTATCACAAAAATCTATCATACAACTGAAATGCTACTCTTGATTAAAGTAAAACATACAGCGTCATTAATCCTCGTGACGTAATAGTAATGGCACAAAATAATAATTATATGACAATTGATTCGTCGACACCAAATTCACGAGTCGGAATTTAAATGACTAATTTAACTCAAAATATTAAGTTAAATTAGTCTAAAATATGTACATAAAATGTAAAAATAAAAGTTTTTAGAATGAGAACCACGGATAACAATTTAAAAAAAAAAGGTTTCCAAAATCCTTCAATCGATTAACAGATTTTACGACGAATTTTAGTAATTCCAGGTAAAATGGTTAGGAATTACTATTTCTTTTTACCGTAATGTATTGATAGTAAATGATGAAATAAAATACTGTAAATTTTATTATCAAATCATTTAAAATGGCTTAAAAAAATAGAAAATATATTGGGCATGACAGAAGCCTTTGGACTTCTAAAGGTTAAAGTCGCGAAAAAATATTCAAAAAAATATATAAACCAATTGCACATGGCGCATGGGCGTGTAAAGTTAAATATGTTTTAAATGGTTTAGAATTACAATTGACGCATAAGTGAGTTAACGGTTTCTAACGATAGTATTGATAAATTATGCATTTTTTAATTATTCAATCTAGTAACGAATGACTTTCTAGACTATAAAAGTGGTTAAATGATGTATAAATTAAACTTGTTTTCTCTAGTTCTCTATAAATAGTCAGTGATATGATATGCAATGCGTGTAGCCTCTATTTTAAATTGCACAGAATCGCACGACCTACTGCGGTGGGGAGAGACACAAGACCAATAAAACTGGTTTTGAATTTTTCATCCCCGTTCAGTTTATATATTGAAAGAATATTTGAAAATTTTCAAATTTCAAACCGTTCATTTCAATAGGTTAAGTTATAACCGCCTTAGTGACGAGCATCTGTAAAATTGCATACAAGTTGCAATATCTTTGAAACTTGTTGAAAAACAGCGGCAAATATCTCATTAAAAATACATTGATATTTTTATTTGTAAATAAAAAAAATCATTGAATTCTAAATAACAGTTCCAAATTGACTGGGAAAGACATTTTTTTAGGTGTCCTGGTTTAGAGCTTTAATTTTAGCAACCCCAACCACGACTTATCTTTGTGTTGGAGTTGCAGCCATATGGCTTAATGAGTTTTCAGCTGTATCCCGCCCCAAATAATTTGAAATAATTTGCCAATTCAAGGCGACAAATTGAATTAATTTGCTTGTGGTAAAACTTTAAATCTAAGAATATAAAATAAAAAGCACCAATATTTTTTTAGTATTTTATTGATATTTATAAAATATAAAGTTTCATTTACAAGTACGGCTCCGGGAATTCGAAGTTGACTTCCCGCCCAGTCAGTTTCTTGTAGACGGACTGGAAGGTATCCACCTGAAGAGGAAATAACGACATTTTAGAACGGTAAAACAAATTTACGTTGGTCGGTTCATCTCACCTTATGTTCGATCGTGGTCTGTTGAATTTTGTCTAAGTGGACCTTGATGAAACGGGATCCGTCGAGACGGATGCGCACTCTCTTGCCGACGATCTCAGCCGGGAACACCAGGTCCTCCAGGATGCTGTCGTAAACGGACGTCAGAGTTCGCGAATGAGGACGCTTCTGTTTGTAGCCGTTCCTCGCCTTCCTGGTGGGCTTTGACAAAATTTTCCTATCTCCGATGAAGACCACATGCTTGCCGCTGAACTTCTTCTCCAACTCGCGAATGAGGCGCATCTGCACCTTCTGGAAGGCCTTCAACTTGGGCATCGGCACATAGATGATGATCGACTTCTTACTTCCGAAGTCGATTTCTTTCACCCTGGTGATGTATAATTCCCGGAGGTGGGTTTTGAGTTCAGAGTTGTTCTCCAACTCTACGAGGGCTTGCGAGATCGAAGTCTCGAAGGGCGATGGCTCGACGCCGCCTGCTTTAATGATTTTCGAGCTCGCCGACATCTGAAACGTAATAATACAACCATTAAAACCGTTACCGTTTAAAATAACCGACTAGGGACTTGACAGCCATCTTGAAAAAAATGGCACCGATTTTTCATAACCTCAAATCTAACTATAAATCACTGATCTCACTTGACTTTAAGATCGACAATTTTAACAACACATCCTGAGATTAAATCAGACGCGAATGAATAGTCAACAGCTTTCACCAAAAAAGTCGTGAAAATCTATCATAACCTCACTATATAACAAAATCACACTATTCACTTGTCTTACGATCGGATATATTCATTTATTTATTTAATATCCAACGATCTTATCGGAGTTATAGGTTAAGTTGAACTTGTATGAACGTCAATAACAAACTTTGCACTTCTTCGATTTGCGATACTTCGATCGAAATATTCGACTGGATTCAATCAGAATTCGCAATCGACAATCCAGGAATAATGGTTAATTTGACATTATTCAGGAAACAAGTCGATCGACAGAGGAGAGCTAACGACGGGCGATTGTCAAGTGAGACGTATCGGTTGCCATCGGCCGTATCGAAGCTAGATCGGTCGCGTGAAACGCCGGGACGGTCGGATGCGAGGGCGGAAGCCCGACCGTGAGGCTATGCCCCCGAAAAGGGCTTACGATGACGAGCGGCGTGTACCTTGGCGGCTGCCGGGGAAAAGAGGTTAGAGCGGGGAGCGATACGAGGGGAGGGCTCTCTCAGTGTTGCTATTAGTAAAAAAAAATCATCAAAGTCACAAAGGGGAATATTAAATAAAAGAAAAAAATAACAAATAAATTTAAATTTGTTACTCTTGATATACTAATGTGAAACAGTACAGATAATGAGTTATAAATTTAAAAAAAACTTTATTGTTAATAATATTTACAAATTAACTTAATTATGGTCATTGGCTTGATTTTTTACAATTATTGTAATACTTTCATAGAAATCTGTCCATTTAAAAAATATTTATAGATACAATGTCTAGCACGTTGTTTCATAAGTCGTTGCATTTTTCACGGTGCGGGTTAAATGAATTAAAAAATACAACGTATAATACTTTTATTAAATTATATATTTTCCATCTTTTTCTACAATTTTATTATTTTCCACAAAATAATCAAATTTTTATATCTGATCCAAGAAGTGTTGTACTCTTGGAAACAATAAATTCTTTAAAGTCGTTTTTTATAACCGTTTTTGTAAAATATTCCTTTTTACCTAAAAACTATTGCATGATTTTGAGAAATAAAATTTAGGTTTGGAGCAATGTCTGAAGAATACGACGTATGAGAAAGGAGCGCCAAGAAAATATATTGATTTTTTTATCGTCCTCGTGGATACACGAGGTGAGCACAGTGTTGGTGTAAAATTACCCTTCTTTATTTTTATAAGAAAATGTATTTTTAATGTATAGTGATTCGCTTTTGAACAAATTAACTGAGAACATAATGTGTCAGTCGTAATTGTCTGTCTGTAATCTAATAATTCATAATAGATTAAACCCTTCATATCCTACTAAATGCATAACATTTGTGGGATATGAAGACGATTTTGACGTAGGTTTTTGACCTCTGAGAAGTAATAATTGTTTTGGCGCCCTCAAATTGATCAAAATTCAGTTTGCATACCCTTTGACCAATACTCTCATATCAAAAGTCACTAGTAATATCGGTTAGAATAGTTGCCATATTTTTTAAGCTTAGTGTAATATAGAAGTGCAAACCAACCATAGAGCAATATGTGAGATGCGATGTCTGTTTGTACTTATTCTTCCGCTTATTTCCCCTGAGAGATGAGTTGCCTTAATTGATATTTTGGACTTGACCTAATGAAAGTTCTAAAACTATAATTAGGTTCGATTTGGGTTTGAACAGCAAATGGACGTTTCGCAACTGTCAAATTGACAGTTGCGAAACGTCCGAAAAATATACTGGTGAAAATCTATTTGTACTTCCCTAGTAAAAAGATATAACTTTACTGAAAAATACAACCATTTATACACTGCATGTAAATAAATAAAGAGAAATTTGTTTATGTATTTATTACTATGTATGGAAAAGTTGAATTAATATAATTTTACTGGTTAAAATATCTATCTACCGCTTAAAATGTATGACATTATGTATGTATATACTGGTTTTATTATGGGTAAAACTTGGTGGCACTCTGGTAGTACTGACGTGACGTAGGCACTATTTTGGTGGTATCGCACGGCCTCGTACACTGTTCGTCCATTTTTATTTTATGAAATACTACTACTTTTAATAAAATACTACTGCAATAACTGCCTCCCGTCACTAAAACATATTTAAAAAAATATTTTTGGAATAAATCTGAGTATTATTTTTATATTTTCACTGAGGGATAACCCTAGAATTTTTGGTTTAGTATCAGGGACATAATTTCAACTTTTTCAAGGGGGGGGGCAAAGTTGGCCAGTCTATGATATTTGTTTTTCATTTCGATATTATTAAGATTCATAGGTAGTATGTCATTAAAAGACATGCATTTTTCTGGGAATCCCCCAATGACTTCTTTGGTTCGAACTAAAACTGCACAAACAATTCGTTTTATGAAACAATTATTCTATATATTGCTTATTTAAATTGCTTCCATATGTATGTAGTATCTGATTGATAAATACAATAATTTTTCTTGTTTTCATATGTGGAAAAATCTAAAAAACAGTATTAATCCATTTGAAAGTTTTTTTACTTTTATTTAATGTTACGATTTATTTAAATAGGTAGCAAAAAAAATTTGAATATATTTTCAAGGAGTATAATTTTTTCATCATTCAATTACAATTTTCTTTACTTTATCTAACAAAAATTGTCACATTGTGCAGTTTTTGTATAGTTGCAAATACTGCTATTGCTAAAATGGTACACACAGCAAGTCAGGGCCGGCCCTAGGCTATTTAGCGCCCCAGGCAAAAACAAAATTTGCGCCCCCCCCCACCCTAATAATACTTTAATAACTTATTACATGAGCGTAAAAATATAATTCAAATTAAAGTAATTTAATATTACATGTATTTGACACCATACTCTTTTTTGCGATTGTGGGTATTTAAGAATTTATAGTTTTATTTTCGTCGCGATTTTTTACGCCTGGAATAATCTAGAGTACACAGTAGTGTATGCAAAAAAATATCAGATTATATTATTTAACAATATTGTTTGATAATTTTAAGTAAATATTGCGCCTCTATTTGGTATCACGGCGCCCCACAAGATCTAGCGCCCCAGGCGATCGGCTGTACTGCCTGCCCCTCGGGCCGGCCCTGCAGCCGGTCTTTTAGAACCAACCATAATAACCTTATCATGATTCGATAAAAAACTGAAGAATCAACGTCAAACACTTTAGAACACTATGGTAATGTTTTTAAGTGTGAATTTCATAGTACTTTTCATTGAAAGTCTGCATTGGGAGAATATTATGACAACTAATAGATAAAAGAATTTACAGATCGAGTCACAGATAATGAATATTGACAATATTACAAATCATACTAATAATTTATAGTATGAGAAAAAAGATTTTTATTTAAATACAATAAAATAGTTCTGCATTGTGAACATGTTAATATTTAAATTAAAAAATAAAAGGTAAGTCTTCGCTCGCCTCTTTTTGTGGCTTTCTAGTCGATTTTTTGTTTTCAGTAGGTTTCACACTTTTTCGGATTGTCGTCGAATCTTCATTTCGCAAGTCATTTTTGAAGGATTTCATCGATATCGATTCGACCAAAGGCATCGACTCATTTCTGATGAATCCTTCATTGAGAAAAAAGGGAATCGAGTATTCGCTTCTCCTTTTCTTCACAACCGAAGTCCTGAAACAGCATCAATGTTATAAATGTTATCATCGATACATTTATCAATTTATTATTATAATAGTTACCTTTCTTTTAAATGTCTCACGACAACGTTTCTAGTGATATTGTCTTAAATTAAAAAAAAAACAATATTGTTTAATATTGAACAAATTAAATATTGCATTTTGAAAAAAATACTTTTTTTAGTAGTGGTATTCTCTGCGAGGGTGTCTAACGAATGCAATAGCTGTTTCGGAAATTCTAAATCAAAATGCATCAACTCCGGAATCTTGGCACCTGAATAAAATAAAGAAAAATATTAGTCGATGTCGATGAAAAAAATACAATTAGCTCGGCGAGTCGCTCACTGGAAGCCTGCAACATTTCTAGACGCCGTTGTTTAATATCGCTAAATTTTTGAGTTTGAATTAAAAGCGCTTCGAACATTTCACTCTTGGGTTTGAGGACTTCTTTCAAAATGGGAGCTTTAAGATCTAACTTGGTGCTGTGCGTTTCGTAGGCAGATTCGTCTAAAAATCATAAATACAACAAAATCTGTAATTATTTTAAATTAAAATATCCGATGAATAAAAATCCAATATCAACTCACAGGATAACGGTTTTTTAACATAAGTGTTGAGATCGTACTCTCTTGCAGTGCAGACAAATTTAAACACTCCGCGATATAACAAGGCTCTCATTACGTATAAAACGTCAGAGTTGCCGTTGGTCGCGCAACGCTTTCTTATATTGTGGAAAATTGCCAGAGACTCCGGAGGTACTCGGATGACAGGCAAATTCTTAAACAAACACAAGCTGTAGAGCGAATAAGCTATATACAAGCCGGCGATGCGGTAAGGCAGATCGTCTCTTTCTTGTGCGTAGGGCGAAAATATATAGCTACCCGCTACTTCGAAACACTTTTCTGCGGCTTCTCGATATTCGTACATCGTAGGGCGACCGCTGAAATTTTTAACTCTTTTATAACACTTGACACTTAACGCACAGAAATAACGCGATTGAGCTATCGATTGACTCACTTAAACAAATTTTCAAATCCTAAACTCTTCCACAAGGAGGCGAACGTATTGATTCGCACGTTGTTCTGCTGCAAAAAAGCTTCCACCAGTCCGTCGCAATCTTCTCGAAATCCATCGTGGACTTGGTTGAACGTAACTATACGATCTGTAACGATTTAAATGCGACGACTGAACGAAGCATGCAAACTAACGCGTAGTAAAAACGGGTTAAACTCACTACACGGCGACGAATCTCCAGACGTTGCGAGGATGGCATCTGTAACAAATAAACGCTATAAAGTACTTTCATACACCGTATATCGAATCAGACTAATAACTAACCTCGAAGTATCTTATAATTGTTCCTTTCGATTGTATCCGTATATTGGTTTGCTTTGGAATTCATGTTTGTATAGTATAGTACTAAAAAAGAGATTTAAAACTAACGATTTGACAGAGACGATACATCATTTTTGGTCTTAACCACACATAACCCTCGCAGGTTTTCGTTAAAAAGGCTCGTATTTTTCGGGTCAGAATTTTAACATGGTTTTGGACAGATCTCATATTGCATGGATCAGAATTTAAATTAAATGGTCAAAATAAATATTAAATGGTCTAAATAAATATTAGATTGTCATAATTTATATTAATTGGTCAGAATTGAAATCGGATCGGTCAGAATAATATTAAATGGTAAGATTTATGTTGACACATGGTCAGATTCGATTTTTTCAGTTGGCAATAGTGTGACGTCTGTTTACATCTTGACAGTTCTGACGCGCCAACGCTGAATCAACAGCTCGTGTCAACACCAACTATTAGACTTTCGCTACGACCACCACTACGGTGAATGATAATCAAAGTGTAACATTCTAAAATAAAACAAAATTCATTTTACATCATGTTTTTTTATTTATTAATAATTACAAATTTATATAGAAAAAAAGGAGGCGTCTCGCTACCACTCGCGCCGACTTTCATTGTAGAACCAAACAACCTAACCTTTTCTTAAGATATTGTTTTGATTTGTTCTCATTTCGGTATATCTTATTAGCGAAGACGCATATGTGAATACCACAATTGGAATGAGATAATAAAATAGGTTAACTTCAAGTTTCCTGCGTAAAATATGTGACTGGCAGCAAGTTACTTTATTATGACCATGTGTTATTTTTATTCTGACTGTATACTATTTTTATTCTGACCGTATACTATTATTATTCTGAGCGCTTATTATTTTTATTCTGGTCATTTAATATCTATTCTGACCATTTTGCTAATAAAATTCTTAACGAAAATTGATTTTTATTCTGACCAAACTTTTAATTAAATTCTGACCATTTAATTACAAGTCTTAATAAAATAAAAAAAATAATAGATAATTACTCTGTGTAAATTTCAATGAAATATTAAAATTTGTTTATTTATATGTATATAATTGTGGCGGCGTTCTGACAGTTCTCAGTGTTGCCACACCACCGCTCAACTCGTGAAGCGGGTGTTTTTTAAATTCATTTTTATTTGTTAAAATATACATTCTTTTCTTTTTTTCAATCAATATATAACAACGGTCTAACACCCCAGGTCCTCGCCAGCTCTATAAAAAAGGTCGTTTAATTACGTAGCCCCAAGAATTACATTCGCTACATAATCATATACAAAACATAAAAACGTGAATATCAACCATGTAATCAAATTTATTTTTGCATAGTACATTTTTAAACCAGATATATGACCACCGAACAGTTTTGATTCAAATATAGGAAACACTGCAAGAAAAATAACCATTTACGAAAATTTATCAGATTCGATTAACTTGAGTTGGCAAGCATAGGGTAAACAAATGTATAAAGGCGGCGACACATATTGTTGACGCCCGTTTCGTCGTTTGTACGCGTTCGCGAACGCCGTCATACAGCGTTCGGCAAAGCCCCCAATTTTGACACCAGTCGGCTCCGATCGTCGTTATAAAGCGTTCGGACCACGCCGAGCTCAATAAAGTTTTATACAGCACACGTGTTTTTGGATTCAGACCTAAGAACTAACCAGCACGCGTATCCCTACACGCAACACATATTACATTTCTATACTGCTTTGTCAGAGAATATCTCCTTCACTCGCACAGATTCGCGTGACAGAGCGATAGAGCTAGGGCACGGTGCCTTACGCTCCGACTCGCTCTACATGGCGTTTCAATTGTACGTCAGTATTTGTTTGACTGACGTCGGAAGATTTATGTCGGAAAGGCAGAACATTCCTGCGCTTTTGAATTATTTTTCGACTTAACAAGTTTATTTAATATTTTTTCTTCGTTAAATAATTTTAATAGAAACTAACTTTAGCTTAAATAATATTTATAGTTATGGCAGAGAGATATAATGATTCCGATGAGTCGGATCTCGAATTTGAAGGTGTAGAATTTCTCTCGGATAACGAAGAAGTGGTTGAAATGTTTGAATCGAAATCAGATAAAAATTATTGTAATTACGAAATACGTACTTATCACATTTACATTTGAAATAATTATTTATTATAAAAACAGTAATACCAAATTTTCATATTTATGGTTTATATCAAACGTGTTATATTCATTGAAGTTAATGAGAACACGGAACATTCTTATAATGTAAACATGATATCAACATTTTATTATGATAAAAAATATGACAAATACATATTATTTTGCAGAAAACTTTTTATATATCAGAGTCGGGGCATGTTTGGAGCTCACGTCCTGTCGCGTGTAGGGATACGTGTGCAGGTTAATTCTTAGGTCTGAATCCAAAACAAGCGTACTTGTGTGTAAACTTTATTAAGCTCGTTTAGTTTCGAAACGACGTTTGTGGCCGACTGCTGTCAAAACGGGGACATTCCCGAACGCTGTAAGATGACGTTCGCGAACGCATACAAAAGGCGAAACGGGCGTTAACACGTTCTCTATCTTTAATTTTTTTGGTTTAGTTTTGTCGATAACATGTGCTTGGCGTCTTGTGTTACAAAAAAATTCACACGGTTCTGTTGCTCAGTACAAAAGTTTTTAGCACAGATAGTGAAGGCAACAAAAAAGCAAAAACAAAGAGTAAAGGTGATCGATCGAACAGAACAAAAGGCGGAGTTGATCTAGGAGACAAAATGACCCGTGAATATTCTTGCATACGAGCAGCAAGGTGGTGGCCATTAAGAATATTGATGTAGCTCATTGATAGAATATTTAGGGGGCACATTTTTATACGTATTTATTTAGGTTTTATTATAGCCAAACCTTGGCAGGACTCTGGTATCATTGGAATGACGGACACACTTTTTCTTGGCGACTTTGGTGGGCTCGCACGCCATCCACTAATTATATTCTAAACATGAAACTATTAACAATATTCAATAAAATTCTATCGCAGTGGTTCAATCTGCGTCTAATTGCCACCCATCACCCCCCCGTCGCCAAAATATTACGGTTTAAAATGCCTGTAAGGTATGGGTCGGTAAATATTTATAAACGATCGATGCCGTTGATATTTTTTCATACACTTCTTATTGGTAGACTTAGTATAAAAAAAACTGAAATTGCAAGAGAACGTTTATTTGCATAAACGGCAAAAATCAGCGATTGAATGATTCGTGAAGACTTTTGCCCCCGAAGATCTTCCTAAGTCATCTTCATTACTGTTAACTTTTATCACTAATTATTATTATATCAGTACAGTCTACAGACAACGGCAGTGGTGCCTCGTCCACCGTTCACTTTCATATTCTAACAAGTAAACCATTAAATAGTCTTAATAAAATACTACTGCAGCGGCTCATTCTGTGTATACTTGCCACTCGTGTCCATCCTTTCGCTAGAGAGTTAATAAATGATATATTATTATGTTACTATATATTTTTTACATACTAAGATCGAGTTAAAATAAAAATAAGTAAAAGAGTAATCGTTTCCACGGCATTTAGAAAAAATAATGTCACTGCATGAAAAGTTTTTTTAAATTGTGTCGCGTAAATAAATATCGCTTCGTAAATGTTAATGTTCGACAAACAGTCGGCTCCGACCGTTCTTACTAAATGACCGAGCTCTATAAAAAAAAACTAGGATAAAAGTACACGTTTTTGGATTC
This sequence comes from Plectrocnemia conspersa, assembly GCF_051122295.1. Taxonomy (NCBI): domain Eukaryota; kingdom Metazoa; phylum Arthropoda; class Insecta; order Trichoptera; family Polycentropodidae; genus Plectrocnemia; species Plectrocnemia conspersa. Next base: position 625,100 of record NW_028277173.1, read on the forward strand.
AGACCCCAGTAATAACCAGTCCATGTGTCCCAATACACAACAATCGCTTAAAAAATAAACTTATGTCAATATTTGTATCCAAGTTTAAATATAGAATAAATAAAATAAATGCTCTATTGAAGGTAAGAATAAAAAAAGCATAAAACGAGTGACTATTGTCATTCTATATCTTAAAAGCGGACTCGACCGATCGAGAGTTAAGGTTAAACGATCTCGTCGTCGAGTACCTTGAACGCTAAAATTATTTCCGAAGAGTATCGAGGTGCGCTGATTGATTATTTACTTAAGTCTGAATTTATAAATCAGTATTTGTTATTTAATTGTGTCCATTCGTTGGTCGAATTAAACAAGTTCGGTGCGATCCGACCATCGAAAATCAGCTGAACGCTAGACTTGCAAAAATTAAGAGTCAATAAAAGTAAATTTTAACGATTATTTTCCATTATCGGGGATTATTTACTATATTATTCAAGTATATAAGAAATATAACAATTTTAAGAACTTTCTTGTTATCGGAGGTCGTAAAAATATGTTTTTTCAGTTCGGTTCCGTTAGCTCTTGTGAGAATTTTGAACGTTTCAAACGAAAAATCATAGCCGGTCTAGACTAAAAATATTTTTAAGTGTTGAATTTTTTATACGTCAGATTTTCCACGATGGCAACATTCGCGTTTCGACGTTCGATCGCCTGCTGACCGTTCCCAGTCGCTCGTCTACGAGAATAAGCCGTATGTCAAAACGAAAGGTTTCGAGAAGTTCGCGCGTACTTTCGGTCGATCGTCCGAACGCTTTCGCCTTCGCGGTGCGAAATCCCGCCGCTCGGACGATTACGTAACTGTCAAAACGCACAACCCTCTCGAAACCAGACGCTAAATCGAAACACTAATCGAATCATACGTTTCGATCGTTTCTTAGATGAGTTCCGCCGTGACCAGGCTGGTCAGGCCGGCGCAGATCAGGAGACTCAGCGAAAGCCAGACCAAGAAGCACCTGCTGATCGCCACCGCCGGCTCCATCGTCAGCGCGCTAGCTTACAAGTTTCTGATCATCGTTCCCATGAGGACCAAATACGACAACCATCACAAGTGAGCGAACCGCGCGAGCCGGGCGCCCGCGCCGACCGACGCGAATGACGTTTCTCTCTTTGCAGGTACTACGATCGCGAGAAGGAGTTCGAGATCATGAGGCAGAAGGGCGTCTTCACCTGCTGTTAGCCGCCCCCTGGCGAGTTTCGTAGTGCGATGTATATTATTTATGTTTTAATGTTTCAATAAAATTATCTTGAGAGAATCCCTCCGTTTTGTTTCATTTTTGCGGTTCTGCTTTTCGCCGCTGCAGGCGGCGGCGCGTCGACGCGGGGTGCAATTGGCGCCGGCGTTAGCGCGCGGCGCTAAGTTAGGAGCTAACTTTCAAAGGCGCGAAAATATTCGCACGACGCTCGAAAAATATAAAATAGTCGACGTTTAAAGTTCGTTCGACGTTTTGAATCGAAAATGCGCAGAAAAAAAAAAGTAAAACAAATTCAAAATAATGGAATCGCGAAGCGACGGAGGGCAGAGGCGCCGTCGGGGGCTCGAGGGCAGAGCGCGAGTCGGGGGATCGCTTCGGAGCGGATCCGCGTCGGTCGCTGTCGGAGCGACGCGCGTGCGAGGAGCGGCCGCGGGAGGCGCGCATGTCAGCGGCGATTGCAAATGGCGGCCTTGTTATTGTCGCCGCCGAGTGGTGCGTGTGCCGCCGCCCCCGAGCCCGCGCGCCCAGCGGCGCCCCAGCCGTCGCCGCGCGGCCCCCAGGTGCGTCCCCGCCCCCAGACGTCGCGCTCCGGTGCCCGAGGTCGCGCCTCCGCCCGCCGTTGACGTTTGCCCCCCCGCCCCGCCCCGCGCCTCTCCCGCGGCTCCGAAGCGAGCGCTCGGTTCGGGGCGACGGGGCCCCGGCGGAGCCCGAGATGTCCGCGGAAGCGTCGCCGGGCGTCTGACGGCCCCCCCGCGGCCGCCCTCCCGCTTCGGGACGCTTCCGGTCGCGGATGCCGACGCGTCGACTTCGCCCCCGGCAACTCTGACGTCCGCTCTCTCTCTCTCTTCCCGCAGGGCCGCTGAGGGGAATGCCGCGCTCGCCCGGAAGCCAGCTCCGGCGAGACTCCGGAGCCCCCCACTAGAGATGTCGGCGACGGACGGGAGACGCGGCGTGGTGGTGACGTGCGAGGGGGACCTGCGCTCCGCCGGCTTCCCCGCGCGCCTTCGCCACCTGCTGCGCCGCCTGAGGCGCCTGGTCCAAGCGGCCGATCGCCGACCTCCGTGCCTGAAGGTGGACAAGGTTCGTATCGTTCCGTCGCTCGTCGGCTCTCGCGCCTTCGCCTCCGCTGATCCTAGTCTTTATCGTCTCGTTTCGCGCAGGTGGAGCCGTGGAACTCTGTGCGGGTGACGCTGTCGGCGCCGATTGCGGCGGCGCTGAGACTGCGCGCCCTCGCCGCCGCCGGCGCCCCCCAGCTGCGGTCACTCGGCGTGCTCTCCGTGCAGCTGGACGGCGACAGGGCGCTGTCGCTGCGGCTGGCGACCCCTCCGACGCCCGCCCCGACCGGTGAGTGCCCTTTCGAGACGCCCCCCGCCCCTTCGCCCCTAGTCTCAACCGCCGTTTCGTTTCAGACGGACCTTCGACCGCCGGACCCTCGAGCGTTGCCGCGGAGCCCGTCGTCGAGGTGCCCTCGACGTCCGCCCCCGCGGCGCCCGCCCCGCCGGATCCGCAGTTCAAGTCGCCCAACACCGTGTGCCCCATGGACGGCAAGATCCCCGACAACCCCCCGAACCCGCCTCCGGATCGGATGCGCGAGTTTCCCTTCGGCAGCATGACGCAGGCTAGGGTGATCCGCCGTCGCGAGAACGCCTTGGCGCTGGCTCAGGCGGGGCCGAGCGCCTTCGCCGCGCCGCCGCCGCCGTACCCGACCAAGGCGCCGCAGCCGCCCAACGCCGCCGTCTCGAGCCCGCTGCTTGTGAACCTACTGCAGAACGACGGTGCGGCGCAGCGCCCCGAGGCCGAGGCGCCTGCGCCGGCCCCTCGCCGCCCAGTGCCTTCGCCGACGCCGGCCGCGCCTCGTCGCGTTCGGCCGCCGGCCTTCCCGCGCCCGCCGGCGCCCCCTCCGGCGACTCCGACGACCCCCACCGCGCCCCGGCCGGTCCGACCGCCTCGGCCCCCGCAGACGGTTGCTGAAGACCTGCAGGCGCTCGTGCCCACCGCCAGCAGCATGGACCCCAAGACGCAGTCGAGCTTCCGCGAGTTCCAGCGCTACCAGCAGCAGTACAATGCGAGGCAGCGCGCCGCCGCCGACCGCGCCGTGCCGCCCCCGAGGCCCGACCCCGAGGACGACCCGCTCGACCTGCCCGATATCCCCGACGGTTGCGACCTGGACCAGCTGCTGCCGAGTATCAGCGTCGCCGACTTCAACATAGAGCACGCCTTCATGGCCATCGAGGAAGTCGAGAGCAAGGCGGCCGTTCGCGATCCGTGGCCCGACCCGCTCCCCGTTCCCGAGGGGCTGCCCCCGGTCTCGGTCGACGGCCGCGGCCGGCGGCGCGAGTACCTCGTCAACTCGCTCACCGGAGACCTCGAGGCGCCGCCGACCGAGTCGTCGTCGAGCGAGGCCGAAGACGACCGGCCGCCGCCGCCCCCCGATCCTTACTTCGACGCGCTCGACCCCGAGCGCTCCGACCCCTTCTTCTCCGACGACGACGCGTCCGACGAGACCGACTTCTCCAAACGGCCCGATTCGGACCGCAGCGACTCGGAAACGGCGGCGCGCACCGTCGGCGTCGACCCCGCAAAGGCGTTCGGCCGCGCCAGGGCCGCCAAGCGCGAGAGAGTCTCGGAGCTCGCAGAGCGGCGGCTGCCCGAGCCGGTTGCGACGCCCGCCGCTGTCGAGAAGGAGAAGATCAAGCTGAGGCTAAAGCTGGAGAAGTCCGAACCGACGGCGCCGCCAGCCTACAGGGCCAACGTCAACTCTATCGAGAGCGTCGATCCGCCCGTCGCGCGGCCGCCTCCACCGGCGCCCCCCTCTGCGGACGGCGAGCTCAGGGTGCCGCCCCTGCACATAAGCCTGCGAGGGAGGAACTCCGCCGTGATCAAGACGTCCAAGCGGGAGAAGAAGAAAGAGATCTACGACTTGATCCTGAAGGAGATATCCGACATAAAGGAGAAGGCGTCAGCGTCCGCTCGCAAGAAGACCAAGAAGGGCGAGGCGAAGAGCCGGGAGGGCGACTCGGGTCAGAGTCGCGCCGCTTCGCTCTTTAAAGGCAGCCGCGTCGGGAAGGCCGACGGCATCGTCTCTGACGAGAGCGGCATTCCCTCGGACGACGACGCCGGGTCTTCGCGCGTCAGGAGTGATAATAAAAGTGTTCAGTCGGGCGACCTGGATCCGGGCGCCGCCGACGATAAAAACTTGACGTTTCAAAGGACGAGCGGCAAAGTCGGGACGTTGAAAGTGCACAGAGCGGCCGAGAGGGCGCGCGACGCCGACTCGGCCGGCAAGCCCAACAGGCGATCGGACGTCACCGCCGCCGTCAAGAGGAGTCTGTCGGACCCGTCCGGGACTAACGGTCTGGTCTCCCTGGAGAAGCGCAGAAAAATCGTGCAGACCGTCGTTTCAGGTATGTTCGGCGACCGACAGCTGATACGTAAAAATTTGCATCCTGATCCTAATTCAATATTTATCACTGAAGTACTAAAAATTTACTACATATTTATAAAAGATGATTTCCAAACTTTTTTTTATTAATTATTAAAAAATATCAATTACTTGGCACTCAATCTCGATAAAATTATTTTACATTCATATTTATTTTAATTGTCGTAGATCTTGCATCGGATTAAAAAACTACCAATAAAGTAAAATAATAAAAAATAAATGTGATAAATAAAATGTGGTAATATAGGGTTTGAGCGTCTTATCGTTCGTAGTGTAATGTTTTACCCGTTTCGACCCGTGACTTTTTTATTATAGCTCTTAAATTGAACCATAGCATAGAATGAAGAATAAATGATAAATTAAGTAAATAAAAGAAAGATATTTATATTGTTGTAATTTTCTTTTAATCTTATGAAATAGGTAAATAGTGACTAGATTTTCAAAAATAGTTTTCGTAAAGAAGAACTAGTTTTAATTGTGCAAATATAAAAAGTCATAAAAAAAACAAAAAAATACTGTCTGATACAAATCAAATTAGAATATAAATCAAACCTGTCAATTTGACGGGTTCCGTGAATCTAATGTTAAAGATAAAATTAACTTTTAATTGGGTCGAAGTGGGTTAAACATCAAACTACGAATGAGTAATGCAATGAGGCCAACTTAAAACGATAAAGGACACTAAATCCCCATATTATCAAAATGTTACATGTAGTAAATTATAGGATATGTAATAATAACAATGAAAGAAATGTAAAATGAACTCACTGCTTGTAGGATTAAATAAACAAAAATGCGTTTTAATACAATTAAACTATTGGATCGATTAAAAAATTACACTTTTTATTCTTTTAATCGATTATTATAATAATTACCATCTGTTGTTATTACATGCTTACTTTCAATCAACTAATTTAGTTTTTACCTGCTCTCCTGACAATTTTTTTTTCATTTAAAAAATTGTAATGCCGTTAAATTATTTTGACGTCAAAATTTTTTTTAAATGAAAGTATATAATTTTAATTTTTTTTATTGTGCAGGTTACATGATATAGTTGCTTTTCTTTCTTCCACTCAGATTTTTTTATATCGGAACGTACCGCTCAGCCCTTCACGAACGGTTGATGTTTAACTTATAAGGCAGTTTTTCTTTATGAATAATGCAATCTATCCGAGTCCGATTGTTGTAAACTACCCATTTTTCAACTCCTGTCACTGATCGATACAAAAAAGGCTCACATTTTTGCATTGCACTCGAAGCGGCGCTCTTCGAAACATAAACAAGGAGCTTAAACTTCATATTTTGAAACCAGGCCTTATACGAAAACCAGTTTTTTGTTTCATTATTTCATAACACTCGATTTTATAAATAAAATTCAAGTAAAATAACAACTAATACATTTTTTTTAATATAAAAATGATACCACAAAAACATTAATAAAACAAAACTTAACCCTTTGGATGCTAGTGTTTTAATAAATTCTTCTTCACATATTCATCGGTTCTTCCTATACGTTATTATAATTAAATTCATTCGAAAACTATTTCATGCTAAATGATAACAAATTCACGAATTAGTTTATTATTTCGAGCATCATGACATCAACGGCAATCGTTGTTAGCGTTTATTTTATATAATGATTTAAAATTTCCTAAATGGAAAATACTTTTTCGCCGGATGACGAAGTGGGTTAAATACTTTTCAAAGCGTCAAATACAAGATCCTATTTTTTTGTCCTTTTGCTAGTAGACTCGTATGTGGAAAATTTCTTCCTTCAGTGTTTGCCTCCTTAACCCTTTGACTGCGCATGACCACCTATAGATGTCAACAAGAAAATCGCCAGTATACACTGGGCACCCAAAGCTTGGAGCCTTAAAATATTTTTTTTTTTTTGTTTAATTTAACACATTGACTGCCATGGAATTTTTCACGATTCCAGTTTAAAGAGCTAATTTGATGTAATCATGTTATGTTATTAAAAACTTTAATAATATAATTTCATTGTATAAACTTTGTATAATTGTATTTTCTATTCATTTAAGCCAAACCTGATTTTTTTTATTTTCTTTCCTGAGGCTATCTATTCATATTTACACTGTTATGCTACGAGTTTCCTCGTAGCTGTACAAATATGGCAAGTAATGAAGGGACGAGATAACTCGTAGTAGGCATCCTGGGCAAAGTGCGAAATACCGTTCAAAAATACTAGCCGAGGGCAAAGACTGACTGCTTGACCGTCCCTACTCTGATACATTCATTGTCGGAATCTGTTTGCAGACTGAATGGCATTCGAGCTAATTCCAAGACTTTTTTTACCCCAAAATATCTGTTACATTGTTTTGCCAATGAACACAAACAAAAAAATATCTTCAAGGTCAAAAATGCAGAATTAAAGAGACTTGGACCTAACGGGATTAATTATACCCAATTCTTATTCGCGAAGTGTATTGAAGACAAAATACACAACAAACGAAAATATTTTCAAAACGAACCTAAATATAATAGTATGTATACTGACTATTAACCGCTTCCCGGACACAGTACTTTTTTAAAATGACTCAAAAACCTCTTGCACAGACCCACCCTTTCCTATGCAGTGGTATAAAATGCTATGATAGTTTTCTAAATGAGAATTCACAAAATACATATTTCTGAGTTAACTCGGGCATGACCGGGAATGGGTTAAAATATTTCATCTCATATTGTAACTATGGCGTTTTCAAATCAAAATATGAATTGTTTAAAATAAAATTTTAATATGAATACAAAGTTTAAAAAATCGATTTTTGAATTATGCAAATTTATTAAAAAAAGAAAAAAAAAACAGTTTTTAAAAACTGTCAAGTTCTATTTAAAACTGTTAACCTCACCGCGGTCGATCGTGGGACTTTCGTCTTCGACACGGATCAGTATCAAAGATGACCTTCGTTCTGACCTCAAATTCATGATACGTCGAAAGTGTTCCTTATGAAATAAAAAATTTAGGTTTAAAAACGTCACAAATTTTGCATCGATTCAATGTTTATATATTACCTCTTGAATTCTGTTGCTCGTGATCTACAATTTTGCTTCCGTTTCTTTTTCCAGATGCATCCGGAGTCCTGTCGAAGATCGGATTTGGACCGAAGGACGCCGCTCCTCCGCCGGTGTCGAGAGAGGCTCCACCCTCCGTCGACATCGGATCGACCAACATCGGAACGGTGGCGCATCATTCCCTGGGCCCTGGTTTTTCTAGTCGCGGTTCCGTCGCCGAGGAAAGCGACTCGGTCTCCGCGTCGTGGAGCGTGCCTTCCGCGCAGAGTGCGCCCAAGCTCAAGAAGGACAGGTGCAGAGACAAGTCCTATTCCAAGTTTTTGGCCGAGAGGCAGATAGAGAAGCGACTCGAGATCGCCAAGAATGCGAGAGACCCGAAGGAGGTGGGAGCCGTCCGGACCGTCCTGCCGAGAGGCGACATGGCCGAGATGGAGGCCAAGTTCAAGCGGAAGCTGCTGGAGGAGCTCATGACCGATCCGGAATTTCGCGGCAAGACCAGGCAAGAATCGAGCGTAAGGCCGCCGAGAGAAAAGACGGACGAACCTGACGACGTTGAATTCAAGACCTCGCCCAAACCGGACGGGAGGCTAGCCGAGGAGATGAGAGAGATCCACGGAGAGACAGGAAGGAGCGACGTGTCGAGGTCGCCCAGTCAGGACTCGCGAGGCACCCCCGTCGATCACGCCAACTCGGGTTCCGAGACGGCGACCCTGCAACAGAGCAGCGGCTCCAGTCGATCACCCAACTCGCAGGCGCAGGGCGAAGACTCGGGGATCGAATCGATGGACGCGCTCTCCGAGAAGTCTCCCAATCAGGCGAGTCAGTCGCCTCACTGTCTGTCGTCAGACGTCTGCAACGTTTCCTCCAACAGAACGGGGGCCGCTGACGCAGGTCGGAAGGGGGAGGTCGAAGACGACAGTTCGAAAAACGGAGATCGGCGCGCGGTTTCGCGAGATCGCGCGCTGAAAAACGCAGAAGGCGACCGACCGACCGGTAGGCGCGCTTCGGAAGACGCTCCCCTCTCCAACGCCAAACGGAAAGAGCTCTCCGACGCAGAGTCGCGAGTCGGAGACATCGAAGCGGAACTGGCCAAGATGGAAGGTTTACGTTCGGATCAGATAAACGGCGAACGCAAGTTGGATTCTTATCTGAAAGAGCGGTACGTGGAGGACTATTTTCGCGAAAAGACAATCGACGGCGATTCGAACAGAAGCCTCGAGCTAGAGAGCATATTGGTCGGAGGCGAGAAGCGACTCGTCTCAAACAAAGACGTCAACGAGAACAAGAGCGTCGTAAAAAAGGAAGGTTACTTGAAGGTCGAGTCCGAAACCGACGACCGTGTTCAGCAATGTGATAAAAAATCTAGTGGTAAATCGTTAATCAAACTGGAAATGAGCGATTTCGACCCTCTGCCGTTAAGAATCACTCCCGCCTTGTATACGTACTCCAATCCCGATAAACTGCGAGAGTCCGACTTGTCTGATCACGAGCAGGAGCGCGGTGAAGATCGTTCGAAAGTAAAGATCAAGACGCAACCGGACATCAGGAAGATCGACGAGTCGAACCCGACGGAGGCTGCGTCCGGTGACAGAACCCACCATCTCGAAAAGTGCGAATTTCCCGATAAGGGGCTCTTGGAACAGCTATTGATAGAGATACCCAATTCCGAGTATCCAGACAAGTCTAACGATTCGCCTTCGCCGTCCGTCTCCGAGAGGAGCACCGTCAAATCTTCGGTCCGGACGAGGTCGAGCAGCAAACTCAACAGTCCCGCCGACAGGCTTCGCACTCCAAAGCACAGTCCTAATCTCTCCAAGGTGGATTCGGGCGCCAACTCTCCCGCGATTCCGGTAGTGAGGAACAACCTGCGCAGCGGTTCGGTTGACAAGACGAGTCCCAAGATGATCGGGTCGGGTAAAGCGATGGGAGCAGTCGCGACCAAAAGGAAGCGCCGAGAGTCCGAGAGCTCCAACCACTCTAGCGTGAGCTGCGAGGACGGCCTCTCGCCCAACTTTCCTAATAGACCGAACAAGATCAGAAAGTTCCCCGACGTCAGAAACGGAGCCGAGGCCGATCCTACGACTCAGGCGACGGGCGACGTTGCCAAGTTAGTATCGAAAGCCGAAATCGCTTCGGAAAGAAAGCACGCAGTCGAAGGTAAGAAAATCGCAGAAAAAATACGCGCGTCTAAGAGCGCGGAGAAAGCTAGCGGAGAACGCCTCGAATCGGATTCCGATAGTGACGAACCTCTCATTGCAGTGGCCGGTAAAGTGAAAAGTAAGGTTCCCAAAAACGAGGGCAACCCGCACGCGACCAGGAACCAAAACAGCCGCCCGGTCTCCGGCAAGGGTCACGCCGGCAATAACAATTCCCAGTGCGGCATGAAGAATGTCTCCATCAAGATCCAAAACTGCGAAGTGTCGCTGGACAAGGTGGGCACGCGGAGGTCAGTGCGCCAGTCGACCGTGGTGGCTGCCGCCTCCAAGAAGAACAGCACCGCCGACGAGATAGTAGCGCAAACGGCGCCCAGGCGGAAGACGAGAAGTGCAGGTAAATATTTCTTCCCTCGAAAGCGAAAGCACTCTTGTCCGTGGCTATTTTATAATCATTTTTAAAAAATAACATCGGATCCAATTCCGTTAGATCCACGGGCATAGTGATTTCTTCATCTAATTCCACTTTTTTTTCGTTTTAAGTATACTATAATTTTTGTAATTTTTGAGACGGTTTCTTTTTTCGAGCATTAATTAGGTGATTTATTCAAATAACAAATATTTTGATATCTATAACTTTTTCATCCTCCAGATAAAATCTTATTTGCTTATTAAGCTCTTTGCATTAGCTTATAGAATATCCTCTTTAATCTTTCTTGCTTGGAATGCTTATTTATAAATTACACTACAAGATTTTTGCTACAAAGATGAGAACTCAATTCATATGAAAAATTACTCAATGATTTCAGCTGTATATTATTAGTTTTTATATATTGCCAAGATTATCTGAAAAGTTCTTTAGTTGCTTTGAAAAATATAAAAAAACTATACATTTTTAGAAAATCGCTACAGAAAAATTCCAAACTTTTTTTTTTACAAAATTATGTTTTTTATTGTAGTTATTTTGGTGCAATTGCATTTTTAAATTTATTCGTTTTTATCATATTTTTGATTGAGTGTTACTGTATTTAAAAATAAGTATTTATTCGCTGGAATGATTCAATAACTTATTTATTGTATAAAATTACAAACATCTTTTGAAATTGTTTTTTTTTATTTTATAAATTTGATATTTTCATCAAATTGTTCACAAAAAATTACATCTGCCAAAAGATAAATAATAGTCTAAAGCATTACACATAAATTATATAATTTTTTATTTTATTTGAAATCATAAAATAAACCCAGCGAAGTAATGCAATAAAAACTATGAGTCACAAGTAGTCGTAAAAGATATAATCAACAGTAAATAAAATCCAGATAATTAACGACAGCAAAATATTACACATGACTACAATATCAAAATGAATTTATTATTAATATTTTTTTTTATAAAAAATAATCATTATTATAATATAGTGTTCAAAGCTATCTTTGAAATCTTAATTTTACATGTTAATTGAGTTTTATTTTCTCTGTGGCAAAAGTAGTGCTAAATTGTCGTGTATTGGCTTATTGGCGTGTTGTCTTTTCTCATTCATATTTCTAAAAAAATCATTTTGGATAAAAGAATCCTAGAATTATTTTCTTGTACTAAGTAAGTCGCACTCGAACGTCTGGCAAATTTGTATATCTTAAGTTGTTTTTACTCACACTCGTCTGTACTTACTGGGCTGCTTTTAGTTGCGCCTCCTACTGCATCGTACGACATATTTCGGTACTTGTCAAGTATACGGGCGCCGGTAGACGCCGTATCTAAACACTGCGAAGACAGTCTCGACGTCAATCCGACGATTACGCGCCCTAGTTGAAATTTGGCAACGTTGCGGTAACTACTCGTTTGTATTAATTATGTTTTGTACTCGTTTTATTATTATTATTATTATTGTTATTATTTGTTTGTTTTTTTTTTGTAACAGTTGATTTAAGTGTGATTTTTATATTATTTATTTGCTGCTCGGCGTCGGTATATTTAACAAGTACCGGATTTTAAAATTAATTTTGAGAATCGCAGAATTATAACGAAGCAAGTGACATAGGAGGGATGCTCACAAAGTTGTAGGAATAACAAGCTTTAGATCCTCTAATGGTCCACTAAGTAGACTTGAATAGTATTTAATAATCATTTTAAAACATGGTTGTGATACGCAAGTAGTGCTCAATTCATTAGAGATTTCCCATATAATCTTATCACTAGTTTTACAAAGTGGCAATATTTTATTAGTGTATTGCAGTGATTTATCGATCGAATAGATTGAATGATTTATGTGATCTTGGTACTATCTTTCCGTAGTGAATAATTATCGCTTTTTTTACATTAACTGCCTTTTCCGTAGCTTCAAAATTATCATAACTTTGCAGAAGTATATCTAGCAAACAACTGGAGCTAACTAAATGACTGATATCTAATCAAAAGCGAGCATGTCCTAGAATTTTGTAAAAATCTCTCGTACGTATAGTCTGTTAACCCTTTGGTTGCTGAAATCCGATATATCGGCTTTTGTTACTTTAGCATAAATTGTTTGACTCAACGTCATCATTGATGAAAATATCACATACATTTTTAATGAACTGTAGGATATTTTTTTTTCGGAGGAACATATATTTTATATCATGTAATATGTCAATATTTAGATAGTAGTCCCAAAATGCGCTGCAATCATAGGGTTAACAGAGAATGAATTAAGAATTAAAATTTTGAAGGCTGTGAAAATGACAAGGTTATTTATTATTATTATTTTTATCTACGATGCTTCTCACAATTTGTTTACAATATTTTACTCATATATGATATGTTCAATAATAAAAAGTAAATTTCGGTAAAAAAATTTGCATGTTTTATAGGTTTATTGTTCAAGTTCTATTAATTATTTTTAAAATTTCATATACAATATTGTTATCTTGATTTTCATCACAATTGGTAATCTTGTTATTTTTAATTTATCGATAAGTTCAAACTGTATTTATTTTAGTTGGTCCTAATATGATTTATAACAATGGGATAATTTTTTGAGTGAAAAACATCGTCACATTGAGGTGAATCGAGTGATTTTGGAGTGCAAGCAAAGATTCAAGAGATACTGGGGTGAAAATTGGAAGTATTATATTTTCAATATTTTTCTTCTTCAATAAATGGATTATAAAAAATAATTTTACCAATACAGCATTATAATTTTTTCTAGAAACATGTGAAGTATGACTTTTTATACAATATTTCCTAATAGCCAGTTTATTAACCCTACGGTTGCCGAGACCAGATATGTTGGCTTTTGCTACTTTGATGGGAATTGCCAGATTTGACGTCATTTTTTTTAATGTGCTGTAGAGTATTTGCTTTATTTATTACTATGCAATCATAAATATTTAAATAGTAATCCCAAAAGGCTCGGCAACCTATGGTTATTATTATACAAATGTATGAATAGTGTAAAATGTTTTCCAGATTTGTTAATGTATTTTTATAAAAATATTTTCATTCAATAATAATAATTTTAATCATAGATGTCACTGGAAATAAATACAGAAAATTATCCATTATGTTAGATGTTGATTTTTTTTAATTTTATACATATAAAAAAAACTACCTCGATATCATAATCGTATCTGTTGATATATCAACAAGTTGCTTGTTAATATATAATATTATACAAATACTTTTTACGGGAATTAAACGTAAATTACACTTTAAATATCGTAGATTTTATATTTTAATATTTTCTACCAAAAATTGTTATTTAATTATTTTATGGTGGAACATGATACGCGGTACATTTTGAACTTATTTGAAGCTGAGTTTTAGCTCTACATTATAATAAATTGCTACCACAATCAGTAATGTTGTTTAGAACAGTTGATAATTATAAACGGTCAGTAAAGCTCCCAGTGTGGTGATTAACTCTTTGGTTGCCTAGCCTTTTGAGATTACGTAATAAAAATATTTGCCTTTGAAGTAAAAATACTTTACTGCAATCGGAACTAGATATTTTCGCTTTAATAGCCGATATTGTGTAGATTTCGTCAATCAAATGGTTAAAAAAAATTATTACATACTTAAAATTCATAATATATGTTTTTACCGATTAACCCTTTGCTTGCCAAAATCCGATGTAAATTGCTTAAATCCGACGTAATCATTAGGAATGCATCGAATACATTTTTAATTGGTTGTAGGGTACTTGCTTCAAAGAAAAATATTTTTTTATTATACATTATATTAATATTTAGATAGTAGTCCCAAAAGGCTCGGCAACCAAAGAGTTATCGTAGTTATGTATTAGTTAACACACGTAGTTTTTTTTTTTTTTTTGCTGAAATATATATGCATTATTTTGTTAAGATTGAACTTGATTACATTTTTTCCACAAAGATTCGATAAGTTAACTTTTATTTAAAATTATATTTGTGCAGTTTTTTGCTGTAGTTGTTTTTATTATTTATATGATAAAGTTTGACATATTTTTGTGGTAATTTTTAAAGACAAATTACTTTTTATAAAAAAAAATTAATTGAGTTTTAAATTAATTTAATATGTACTGTGCTATTAGACTAATAATATAGGCAAAATCACTGAATGAATCTATAACTTTATTATTTGCTCACGTTAACCTCTCAAAAATATCGCAATATAGTATAATTTTATTTATTCTACCCTAATTTTTTCATTAAATCGGATGAATTTAAATAAATTATTATAATTTTAAGGTAGGCTTAGTCATATCCGCGCGTACATCGCAAATTTATCATGGAATTATTTTGTTTTAGTTGTGGAGACGTCAAACTCGATCGGAAGAAAAAGACGCAGCTCGCGCGAAGGCAAGTGACGTAGCGGCGCGCGCCACCGGCCCGGCCCGCCGGAGGCGCCGCCCGCTGATATGATCACCATCGTGCCCCTCGCTACCCTCGTAGCCAACGCCTGCGCTCCGACGACCCTCTTCGGACCGCCGATCTGATCCTCGAAGAGTCGTCGCCGTTAATAGTCTTAATAACTAATCCAGATCGTATATATTTTTTCAACGGAGACTACGAATATATATATGTATACATTGAATAATAATAATGATAATGATGAGAATGATTTATATTTATATACATATATGAGGAGTCTTCGCAGTCGTCATGTTTGGTCACAATGCGTTATATAAACGGACAACGTCGAAAACTATACGAGTGTGCAAGTTTTACTTTATTTATTTGATGGTGCGTTCGCTTTATATTTTTCTACGGCTTTATTTAATTTAATGTTTATTTATATTTGCCTCAATTTTTTCACGGCGACGACTGCGAAAGCGAAAGACGAGGTGCGATTTTTCATCATCAGACTTTGTTGTAATTATTTTTCGGAACAGTCATACTTTTGTACGCGTAAAAGAGCCTTTCTTGAAAGTTTGTAGGTGTTTTTTTTTTCTTAGATATATTTATTTGAAGGAAATGTAATTTTTTCTTTTTTAATTTTAATTTATAGTCGATAGTTAAATTTGTATAATGTAAAAAGTTGTATAGAATACGTTGTGTGTATATTTTTTTCTCGTGTTTGCGCACTGAAGTGTTTTGAATCACGACGAGTGTTCATTATTTTTGAAACGTTGTACATAAATATATAAAAAAATGAGGGAGAAGCGCCATTTCCCTCGCGCATCATTCGTGCTTACGTCGAAACTAGCGTTTAGTGAAATGCAACTAATACATTTTTCAATATATATATATATACACACGTATATATATTATTAGCAATTAATAAAAAAGTTATATATGAGAATTGCATACATTGATAGTTTAAAAAACTATAAATATATATTGTATACATAAAGAGAATGAATTGAAATATGAAGATTTTAACAGCTTTAGTTTGTTAGGTACATATATAACATATATATATTATAAATAATAGCGTTAATGAAATTACAAACACATTTGTATTTTTAGTATGATACTTTATAATTTCTAAATGAAAAAAAATATTGATGATAAAAAATAATTAATTTGTAATGAATTATTGTAGATTTTTGTGGACAGGTTTATTATAGCTAATGTATAAGATCTATATTGTTGAATAGATATCATACTATTGTGTTAAAAAAGTTTTTATATTTATTTACTCCCCACGTGCGTTTCAACATTTTTGCAAACATAGATATTATATATATATATATGTAAAATTACACACACTGATTTCAGCGGTATGATTTTTTCTTGTAATGAATTATTCTTAATTTGTGAAGTCCAGGTATAAACATGGATAAAAATTATTGGTCGCATTTCAATTTTTTTTTTTTTATTATTGCGGTACTAAATATTTAATCTATTACTCGTAATTAGGAATAACATTATTTTTGCCATAAAAATCTAATCACCTAATTGAGTGCATATAATAGAGTTTTCTGCTGATTTAAAATTGCTATTAGTTTTTTTTCAATGCTAAAATTTATAGTAGTGCACATCAGTCAATATGCAATAAAGAAAAAAAATTAATAACAGTTTTAAAATCAACATTTAAATTTGCCTGTAAATTAAGTTATCGATTATGGTAAAAAAAATCTCGGTGTAATAATTTATATACCCACATGTCACAATTATTGATATGATTGGTCGAAACAACAGAACGCATTACCGGCGGCTCGAAAATCAATCGGAACAAATTCAATTTTAATTTTTATTATTATTTATTATTATAATTAAATATATTTCCTTTGTTTACGTGTATTGTTACACACTGTTAATACAAAGCGATACGATTTACAGAGTAGATAATTGAACGGAGAATGTTTCGTTTAAAGTTATGCGCGTCCGGAAGCGACGGCGGAAGCGGATTAGAACAATTATATATAAGAAAGATAACGACTACAACAAGAAAATTGCATATGTTACTTCAAAAATAGACATTACTACAATAACTAAAAATTATATTTTTGTAGTGTCGTTTTAATAAATATGCAATTAAAAATATTTTTTGCGTTGTATTTTGCAGACAAAATATAATCAGCGATATTTTAAAACAGTGTTATTGTAAAAAAACTTGAAGTACAGCTTATTTCAGTGTGTGATTTTACATATAAATATAAATCTTTGTGCAATAATATTATTTACAATGTAATTACTGTTTCAGGAACAATGGAATTAGAGTGATTTAAATAATTTACACTTAACGGAGTTATACGAGGATATATCCTGTCTAGTCATTGATATAGATAGACTGAACAACAAATAAGTAAATGCGTTACTCAAATGAAAAAATCTAGACAATCTATATTTGCAGATATTTTACTGGAAAATTACGAGCAATATATACAATTCTGGATTGAACTTGGAAGATCAATACTGAGATTGGACTTGAAGTAGTATCAGTGTTCCGAATCCTGTACATAAATATATACCACAGTGAAGAAATCAATAGAAATAT
This sequence comes from Plectrocnemia conspersa, assembly GCF_051122295.1. Classification (NCBI taxonomy): domain Eukaryota; kingdom Metazoa; phylum Arthropoda; class Insecta; order Trichoptera; family Polycentropodidae; genus Plectrocnemia; species Plectrocnemia conspersa. The sequence goes on from NW_028277173.1 coordinate 642,353, forward strand.
CAATTAGATCTAATATCGATAATTTGGAAAGCATACAAGAAGTATGGTAGTTGAGATTTTATATACTGTAGTCATTGAAAGATAAATAAAGGTTATAAAGTAACTATCTTAACGTTTGGGTTAAACTTTATTTAAACCTTCATTTCATGATTTTTTTATTGTCGAAAAAATATTACTCAATATAATGAGAAAAAAATAATATTGAAAATCTTTGTCTATGAAATGATTTTCCAATTTTTTCTTAACCATTTTCCAGGCCTTCACATTATAAGTCGATGGTGAATATAGAAACTCACATCAAGTATTTTGAAGTTACATTTGAACAATTACGCATTAAATAGTGTCGTCGTAAACAGGGACGTCATTTCAGCTTTTTTCAGGAAGGGCAAAAGTTGGCAAGTTAGTAGTCGTTTTTTTAATATTTCGATTTCATTAAAATTCATGGTATTTCATTAAATGACATACATTTTTCTGGCCAAATTCAAGGAGGTCCTTGATTAGAATCCATGTCAAAAGCAGTAAAATCATCAGTGGAAACGTTTTATTAAAACTTTATATAAACCGAATTTTGACCGGTAAGAGTGTGCAAAAAACAATTATCCCTTCTCAGGAGTCAAAAATCTACGTCAAAAGCAATAAAATCGTGCCGTCGCGATTTTATTGATTTTGACGTGAATCTTTTACTTCTGAGAAGTGATGATTGTTTTTGCGCCCTCCTATTGACCAAAATTCGGTTTGAATACATTTTAACCAACACTCTTTTATTAGAAATCATTAGTAATATCGGTAAGAACAACTATCGTATTTTTAAAACATAGTGTAATATCTAAGTGCAGACCAACTATGGAGCAATATGCGAGATGCGATGTCCGTCTACTTCTTCCTTGCCTTATTTTCCCCTGAGAGTTGAGTTGGCTTAATTTGTATTTTAACCATAACTAAATGAAAGTTCTAAAACTAGAATTATTTTTAGAACTTTCATTAGGTTGGATTTGAACAATTCGTTGAGGTTAGGTTTGGGTTTGTCAGCAAATGTTTATTTCGCAACTGTCAAATTGGATTTTATAGACATTTTAGAGCAGTATATAATTTCACTAGCGCCTATAGAAATATATATCTACTGGCGAAAATGTATTTTGAATTTACTAGTGAAAATACACATTCACTGTAACATATATACATATTATGTAAATAAGAAATGATATGTATGTAAATGTATATTACTACAAATGGAAAAATTATTTTCACTTGTAAAATCATATCTACTGAAAGACTTTTGTAGATTTTGTTTGAGGGATAGCCCGAGAATTTGTAGCTTAATATCAGGGACGTAATTTCAGCACTTTCCAGTGGGGAAAGGGGCCAAAAGATGGTAAGTCAGTGGTCATTTCTTTAAATATTTCGATTTTATTAAAATTCGCAGCTTTCAATAAATTACATATTTTTTTAGTCGATCTAAATATCGTCCCTGATCGTAACCAATGTGTTTTTAGCACGATTATGAATTGTTTGATTAAGTTTAAAGACAGAATAATCATCAGATGCTGATTTCTTCCCTGCAGCACAACTTATTTAAAAATATATTAATTTATTTCGCCAAAGTAAGAAAAGTCAATATTAGATATTGGCATTCAAAAGGTTAATACGAAACTAATAAAATTAAAAAATACTTTCCAGTATTTCAGCGATTTGTCTATATTATGTTATTTTTGTGTTAATAGCAGTATTTAATCTATTGTGGCAATTTTTTACAGTATGCGTTCACAGTATTTAAATGCAATTTAAAAAATATTGGCACAAGGCACTGCTTATCTGCTTGTACAACTGCAACTCAATTTCATAAAATACGTCATAAACTTCCGGTTAACTTGATATTCGAAAAGTCAAGAGAAAGTTTCGTAAAGTAATAAAATTCTGTCTTTGTTTTGGTCAAATTTAGCTGTAAATTTGGCATACAAATCTTCAAAGATTAGATGCGAGCGAGCTTTGGCTAGAAAGTGAACACCCCATGAATAACTCCCTGCAACGAAATCTTTTAAATAACCTGAAGATTTACCTTACATAAATGCACAAAGAATTAGTTTTATGGAACAAAGCATTTATTTAAATGCGCAAATTTAAAAATAATTCCCTTTTAAGTTACACCCGTTTTTTTTTTATAATATAATAATTAGAGAATTGAACAATAAAAATAATGATTCATAATACATAATTCCATCTTTAACATTAAAACAAAATACGCATTAAAATAATAAAATATTACTAAACGCAAAGGGAAAAAAGCTCACCTAATACATACTTTTTTTCACGATTAACTGCGTTGTAGCGCCCCGCAGTGAAATCTATGTATATAAGCAACGGAAGAGTTTAGAACTGTATGAAAACTTAGTAATTTTAATATCATAAGTTGGTGGCAAAAAACAGATATCTTGTGAGGAAAAAGTAAATAAACACACAAGTTGAACATTATTGATGTATTTTATTCACGAATTAAATCTATTTACAAACGAAGAGCTCACGCGTGTTCTTCATCATTGACAATAACAATGCTCATGTAATTTGGTAAATAACCGAAGCCGCTTCGTTTCACCGCTGGAATTGTTACATAAAAAGCATAAATACGAGTGACATTTTCTGTTTACTAAGACTTCTAAGTAGCCGCTTTAGATCTTCAAGTCGTACACGGACGGCACGTCGACTATTTTAAACCAATGGCCGCAGTAGCAGCGCCTGGGGGCAGTGTTGTCCAACTGCATCCATCTGACCGAGCAGGTGTCTTCGTCGCCTGAAAGAATAGTCGTCGTAACACAGTCGATAGAATCGAGTATTGCACAACGAAAACAAAGGTTATCGGATATACTGACAGATGCAACCGACGAGGCGGCTGCCGAACGCGGACGGAATCAAGTTGGGCTGCTCCTTGGTTCCGGGACCTCTCTTGAGCGCCTCCATGTTGAAGGGATCGGTGTTTCCTCGCATGATGTGGGTCAACTCGATCTTCTCGGGTCCGGTGGCGAGCTCGTACGAGTCGGGCACTGAAACAGGTGACATTTCGCATTATAGTCAAGATTCAGCTGGGCAGAGGGGAAGGGTTACGTAATGCGGGGCAGGCGGGGGGGTAGGATTCTTAGAGGGCGTTCTACTGACGTTTCGATTCGCAGCGACAGCTGCTGACTAAAACGTTGGAAGGGCGCAGTACCCCTCGAAGGCCGAAGGCGGCCACTCTGCACAGGGAAGCCATCGCACGTGAAGGCCTATCGGCGAATCAACCTCGGCACTGCCAACCGCAGCGCGATTATCGACCGTTGGCCTTAACGCCGTCGTTCGCAGTTCGGTTCTACCAAAGAGCTAACGATCGATTGTATATTTTATTTATTTATTTCTTAATACGTTATATATAATATCGTTTGAGAGCAAACGATTTACTATGCTAACTAAATAATGTAAGATAATTAAATAATGACAATATGAAGTTAGGTCATCATCAAAACCACGAAAAATATACTAAATAATATTAATATTTGGGAAATGACATTTTTATTTGTAATATGTTTTCAATTAAGTTGTTGATCAGGAAAGGCTTTGAGTTTTATATTAAAAATTGTTCATCTGGCAGAAAGCAAACATGATAAAGTCTGAACGAAGGCATTTGTTTTCAGAAATTATTACTGCAGCTATGTCGACACGCTCAGTAATATTCAAAATGTTCGAATGCAAATTGTAAAAACGTTAATATTGTAAAGCATATTTACAAATCCAATTATAAACTAACCATAAAATCAGTGAAATTATTCATAAAGGATTCCTAAACATATTACCTATATTATATAGCCGTCGCGCCTTACATTTTTCACGGTATCTGGAAGAAAAATATGTTTGTTCTTTTAAGTTTTGAGACCGAAGGGATGTTACATGTTGGGTAAATGTTATTTAATGATATATGTGAAAGATCGACAGATGAAGCACCGCTGGCCGTCGTTTTTTCGCCGGAGTCAACGGAAAAAAGAAGTCAACAGTTTGCAATAACTAAACTGACAATTCAGGTCGCGACGCCATGCATCACGGACGTTTTTATAGCAACGGATAAAATGAGGAGAAATGCAAATTGTGGAACCACGTGCTCCGCAAAATATTAACGTTTTATAGTTTCTCCCCGTAGTTCTGAAAGTAATATAAAAAATCGTTTATTTTATTATTGCTAATATGTTTTAAGTTAATCAATATTTTTACTATATTTTCATTTTCTCCACGGACCTTCACAAAAAGACAACAACCGGCGGCGTTTCGTTTCACATATATCATCATTAAATATAAGGTGAATAGATTTTTAAAATATCAAAGGACACTAAAAATAAAAAGATCAACTTGGAAATTTTTGCTCTAGGAGGATAAATTGCTGCGGGAGCTAAAAAAAGGTAATAATAAAAATTTTTGTTTGAGGAGGTCAAGTTTTTTAAGGAGAAAAATTCTCCTCTAGGAGGACGTCTGTTCACTTTATTAAATATCATGTAACTAAATTGTAACCCGTATAACATACTACTGCAGCGGCTCAATCTGTGTTTAGTTGCCACCTATCTACCAAACTGGTAACACTGAAATGTACATTCACATAAAATATTCACATTCACATTACATTCACATTCATTTAAACATATTACCACAATGTAATTTTGATTATTATGAGAATAATTGTTTTGGTTTAAGAACAATTCGGTTTACGAACAGTTTAACGGATTAAAATAAATTTCGTAGGCCAAGGATTCATCCTTTATCAAACATTTATTAGAATAATTCCGCTAATTTTATGTTTAGTTTATAATTGGATTTGTAAATATATATTATGTTTTAAAAATAGTAGCCCCTTTACAATTTTACATTTAAAATTATATTCTATTGACCCATTTCAGGAAATTTTATTCACAAATAAAATTCTTTTATCATCAATTTGAATAGTACTGAATATGTAGACAATGGAAGGAGAAAATTGTTTTAGTTGCCTATGGGCATCTACGGACTGTGTGACAGCTAGTATGTCACACAAGACGTCTGAGTGGGTATTTATTATTGTTTTCATCTGAGCTCTGTTCCCTTTTATACTTTATTTTTTTCATTAAAATTAAAAAAAATAAGCATATTTTGTAAAGAAGCGTTAAAAATACATGAAAAATTGCTTGTTATTTAATTTTAACTAATAAATGAATATTTTTTTTGTCTTAAAAATAATCAATTTTACCGATTACAATAATTTGATATATGACCGTTTTTCGCGGCGTTTTGGCCAAGCCCTCGGTAGTGTGAGTTTGTGACGCAGTCTCAGGGAGAGATGTCGTGTGTGTGAATCATCTGTCACATTTTTCCGAAACATCGTCGTTGAAGGTTCGTAGCTCCTTTCTGGGCTTCAGCTTATATTTTCCATCGGCATGTCATCATCGTTTATCACTGGCGCATTCCAATAAGCGCAATTTGCGACTATTGTTGTATTATAATCGAGACAAAACCTTTCTCTTTTTATCTCATTGTTCTGTATCGTGCGAATCGATACAATTTATTTATTTTGCGTAATCTCATTTCAATGAATCGGGAATTCCATCGTCGCAGTGTAATTATTATTTTTTTAACATTCCATTGTATCATTTTTAAATAGTATGTAACTCAGTTCCACTTTATATTTGTTTATGTATTGAGATAATGACGCACGGAACCTCTCATGAGTCTCAGAGCTTGAAACGTTCAAATATTTGTTCTCGTTGTGATATATTTCACTTTTATTTAATCAAGATATTTATACTGATATTGTTAATCTCTTTGTGTATAAATAATTAAGCATAGAATGTCCTAGCTCTAGTTTTGATGAATATAATTTTTTATTTAAGTTATTAATATTGATCTGATTATATTAGTATATATAAATATCTATTTATGTATTGTAAATAACGTGTATTTTATTAATTATTTATTTGTGAGATTAGGAAAATCTAGGAAAACCCAATCTATAATGATCGATCAGATCTCTCAAACACGAAAGAATTTAAAAAACTGGGCTCATATGGGATTTGCTCTCTTGTCTTTCAGGTATTCGTGCTGGTTTAAAAATATTATAATTTCTTGTAAACATAAGTGTTTTTGTTTTTATGATAACTGAAAAAAATTCAGTGTTAATACGATCTTGAAAATGCTAACTCGTGTCATAATCCGTAGTTCCTCAAGACTTCTGTCCGTTCAGAGTTTTTCACAAATTGTTCAAGTACAGACAATATTACACAAGTTTTTAGAGCTAACTTTTGAGCGGTTTTGAGGTACATGCATATAATATGATTGTAGATATAATAAATAAAAAATAAGTAACAAAAAATATTTTATATTAATTTTATAAAAATATTGAGAGCCTCTGAATTGATATAAAATAGATCCACATATGTTAAATAAATTATCAACATTGAATAGTAGGAAAAGTAGTAACATAAATCAAAACAATAAAACGTTATGAATCACTGATTATTTTTTTCTATAATTTACTATAAGAATAAAAAAATATATCAAATGTTACTTTTAAGTAACTAATCACTAATCACTGATTCATTTAGTGTTTCAGTTAACGATTAATAACCTATTCTTTTCATGGCAACAGAATATTTCGTTGCCCGAACTCTAGTACGTTTTCAGTGCTCGTGCACTGAGCGACCCTCTGATTCCCCCATGACGATATAGTCGATCTTGTAGCGAAAATATGCTCTACTTTATTTCCTAACATATTATTAAAAAAAATCACAATCATATGTACACGCAAAACACTTTTAACCATCGAAAGGTCCGTTTTTATCTCAATATTTTTACTACGTATATATTCAATTTTATACAGTTGGACTCGAAACTGCTTTATTCGATTGTCATAAAATATACACAGGCATCAATAATAGCATTCGTCGCATACGTAACAATGTCAATACATTTTTAAAACGTAATCCACGTTTAGTAGTTATATATTCCACGTACTTTGTTAGAATGGTACAAATCAGTAGCATGCATAAATAACAGCCTTGTTAATTTACATTGCTTTTTCTTCATATCATTTGCTATTTTCGTTATCATCACATTCTGCACACGCTAATCTAGCCTAAATTTATCTCATGTGACTGCACTATGTACGTTTTGTTTTTCGCAGGCCACTGTGTGTTCAAGAAATTAGCTCAGTGTGACTCCGCGCCACAATGGTATTATAAAATCCAAAATACTATTATTTTTGCATGTTTCTGCAAAGCCACAATTGTTGCAGAGTAATATGTTTTATAAATATACTAAAATCTGTACTCAGTTTTAAAGCAGGGACGTCATTTAACATTTTACCAAGGGAAGGCCGTTTTTTAAATATTTCCATTTCACTAAAATTCATGGTATTTAATTTCTGGCATAATTCAAAGGGGTCCCTGTTTGAAATCCACGTCAAAATCTCTCGATTGTTTAGCGTTCATATTACGACTTTTTATTAAAATAATACGAAATACAATATGTGAGAATTTGATTTACTATATTTAAATCAAATTTTTACCAATAGGACAGCGTAAAAAAATAATTATACATTCTCTGAAGTGAAAAATCCACGTCTGAAGCAATAAATCGTGCTGTCGCTCAATTATCTATACTCTATTTGCGTTAACGAAGTCAGTTTGAGAGCTAATTATTTTACATATTTTATTTTTGCATAAAGATCAAAAGTATTTAAAGACAAATAAAATGATCTATTTCAAATTTCTGTAGTAAATATTTCTGCCGTTAAAAATACTCACTCGCTTTCCGTTGATGTTAGTTTAATTGTAAGTAAAAAAAATAGATTTTGATTTCGTTCTCCATTTGGTTGCAATTAAATTAATTTCGTTGACCACATTTTTTTAATGGAGAAATATTATTGTGGTTTATTAGTTATTTGTTTAATTATTATTCGATTTTTAACGTCATATAAATGAATTCATCATCAGTATTATCTTCATTAATTATATAAATATCAGATTCTGAACTATCTAAATTAGAAATGTCGTTCTAATGCATCTTTCCCATTATGCTAATATGTATAGTTTTTGAGAGCAACTTCTAAAATAGTTTTTATTGGCAATATAATCGGATCTTTGTATAAATTTTGGTCATTTCGTAAATTTGGCAAAATGCCGGACACTTTCCGGAACGATGTTTAATGCGAAACGAACAACTAAAATCCGGGACGTTTAGTTACTTTATAATAAACCTATGAGCTGTTTATTTATTATTTCTTAAATGTTTGATATCAGAACATATCGAGTTTTGACAACTTTTTCAGAATAAAATCAGTCTCGAATCTAGGGTTAAGTTTTAAAGGCTCGGGACATGAGACGGTACAAAAGCCGGGAATTTCCGGGTTATTTTGACCTAGAATCCCTACTAAATATTAACATATGTTTTACTTCCAACTACAAATTCGTATAAATACGTCCTGATTTTTTTTAGTGAAGTTATATTTCTTGTTTATATGTACATGATTTTTTGTTGGAATTTACTCATTATTATATCAAACAACAATAATAACAGTAATTATTATATTTATTAATTTGCTACCATTACAGTAATTGCTGTGTTGTGTATAACTAAACCACTTTTTAAGATAACTCACGTATAAATGACTCACTAATACGTAATTTTTAAGATATAACGAATATATTGTGTCATTAAATATGAAATCTAATAATCAAAGTATGCGCCTGAACTATTGACAGTTTTTATATCTTAATGGTAGCTTGTTTATCTTTATAGTGACGATGATGTCTTGAAATACGGTGGGAGAATTTCGAGCTCCTGTGGCTTAAAGGGCGTTGTTTGTGCACACCAATAATAGATGTATTAGCTTTTTCCATAGGGGAGGAATGTTGGCCAGTCAGTGGTCGTATTTTTTAATATTAAAAAATTAAGGAGAACTATTCGATCGAACTTGACGTGTTTTTTTTAATATTGCTTCTTACGATCGATTCCATTAAGATGATTGCACATTTGTTTGAGGTAATGATTATGAAAACAAATTTTACTGCCACTTGTTATATGTTCAAAATATAAATCAATACTGCTTAGCATAAACCTGTCACTCTTTCTTAGCTATAATACGATTTGAAAGCCAAACCTTTTAATAACTACTTACGTTATTATAGTTTGATTTTTATTTCAGCTAATAATTATAATATATAATATAATCATAAATACAACAATCACGCATATTAAAAAAATATTGCAAATCAAAAATCTGTTTCCAAATAAGTTAAATCTCAAAAATATTAATTAACGATTTAAACACGGTAGATAGATGTGGGCATTATTTCAAATCAATCATAAATATCGACCGCGGGCATGATAATCCTTCCATTTGAACATTCATTTTAAATTACTATTATTTGTTAGGCGATCTAAATATATGTATTTATCGTCCGCCAAGGGTTTAAATGAGCAGTAAGAAATATTGCATATTTCACTATTCTTTCAAAGAAGTTTGACTGTTTAGTCATTAAAATAAAGTGTATATTTTTTATAAATAGCTTTTTTTATAAGAAAGAGCAATTCAAAATTAAACATATTTAACTCACAACAACAAAATATTCTATAAAGAGTTAAATTTGTCTTGTGTTTTACTAATACACTTACTTATTTTTTACAAAAAATTTAAGTATATTTTTCAATAATTACTATTATTTTAGTTTTATTTTTTATTACAAATATGACCGTTATAACTTTACAAGTTTTTCTAATGCGTCATGATGGTCATTATACAAACAATAATTTTACCAATAAATATTTAAAAAAATAATGGTGTACACACAAAATATATAAGTAATAACATACGTAATATTTTTCTAGCTCCTCACAGCTATCGCCGAAAACATCCATGCGCTGTTACAAGCTCATTTAGAAGCTGCATGCCTCGTGCAAGGGGAACCTTCTTTGGCAAGAATAAGGCACTCTAAAGCTCGCAACTGAAAGTCGAGCTTTATAGTAAACGTTGAGCTTAATTGATTTTTAATATTAGCTTTTTCCGTACACATTAAAAAGGTTACACGAATAGATTTTGAGTAAATGTCAAGCTATGCGAATTGCCAGTTTTGTTTGGCATTCTTTAAACACTGAATCAACCGTAAAGGCCTATTTGATCGCTTCGATAATGTCAGCCATAATTATGCGAACATAAAAAATACCACAGCAACTTTCTCAATATTTTATTTTCACCTCGCGTGTGGATCTACGATTCGATCTCGAATGTGTTTTTGTAATTATTTAGGCATTATAATATTCGACCTTCCCGAAGGAGAGTACCTTTTCCTGCGCGGTATACTTATCGATTGTCCCGCGGGCCGCCGCCGGTGCTCGTGTACCTAAAACGTACCGAAGTACCGCGTTTCATTTTTCATCATTTTCCACCTTTGCCTTTTTCTCACTGTGATGACCTATATCGGCGCCGCCGTTTCACAACAATTATAAAACGCTTTGCAATCGTATACAAATACATCACGACGGGGGGCAAAAATCATCTCTTTTTATATTTACGATGGTAACTATTTTCCGCTGCTAGGTTTTTATTGATCAATTTTGCGATAAGGCGTCGAAGATGCTCGGACTCGTTATGCGGAGCGCGTGTCACTTTTAACATTTATTTGTCGATTCGCGTTCTGTATTATGCCTGCACTACACTCTCTGGAAGTTGGCCAAGGTTGGCCAGAGACGGAGAATAGAGTGGGTTACTTCGGTCGAGTTTGGTTCTGCCCGCTCTAAAATCTCTCGGAAGTTTTCCGAGGCTACCGAGAACGGGAGGTAAAGTGGTGGTAATTTAGTCGACATGGCCAGCTTCGAGCGCTTCCGAACATTGTCGGCATTATTTCCGAGTCAAAGGGACCGAAGTCGGAGCTGCTCTTTCGAGCGCGAGCGGTGAGATACTTCCCCTTTCGCTCTCTCGCGTGTTAATTGACGAGAGTGAGAGAGATAATGATATGGTGTTTCGCAAACTGAGATTCAGGCATTATACGAGCCACTCAGCTTCTCAACAAGTTTGTCAGACACAAAGATGCTTTGGCTATAGCTATGAGGAGCTGGAACAATTTATGTAGGAAGGTGCAAATCTCCTTAACCACTTAAATGCCAGCGACTCACCGTCGTTATATCACAAGTTACGAATTATATTTTTTTAATTAATGAAGATTATTATACTAGCTTAATTTATCAGTAAACAAAGTATATTATATTTATATTCAGAAAGAGATACTAACCCGTGAAGTGAAAGTGGGAACGCTCGTTGTATTTCATTTCCTCTTTCGATTCTTCTAAACATTATTTAACATATTCTCGATATAGGATACGTATGTTTGTATTGGATTCGGTACACAATCTCTGACTTTTATTTCTGAAATAGTGAGACTATACAGCTTTTATTTTTTTATATATTCCACTTTATCGATGAATTTGAACTATTTCCTATCTCCTCAATCAGTTTTAAAATCTACTATATAACTTTTGTCTTTGTATCTTCTCAATATTCCCTTACCCTTGCTTCCTTCACACGTAGAATATATAAAAAGGTTTTTTTGCACACTTTGATTCTTTCGTTGTTTTGTGAATTAATAAAATATTTTATACTTGTCAATTTTGAAGATTTGGGCCTGTCGTTGACGTTTCTGACATGCAATGTTTCAATTTAATGTTGCACATTTATGGTTTTCTGTGTTTACATTTTGATTTTCTAGGAGGTCCTTTTGCAGAATACATAAAAAATATAAGTTCTTTTATAAATATTTATTTTTAAAAGTGATTATAGATGAAGGTTTAATAAAGTGAAAAAATATTTCATAAAGTTTCAGTGATATTAGCATATCAAAACACCTGTTTTGATTGTTGATTTGGCAAAAATATTCGTTATATAGAGAATTTAGTTCATGTTTTTTATTAATAAATTTATTTCAATAATACAAATAATTTACAGACATACTTATTATACTACATAATTAAGATACATATGTTAGATTAAATTTGCTTCTGCCTTTAAAGCAATATGTATTTTTGGAATTTTGTGCTTATATTATATTTAATATTGTTTTTATCGTAGTATCTAATGCTTGAGATTATTGGGTTAGTGTGTTTAGGCGAAATATTTGTAATGTTTTCTCTGGTGTGAAAATGACGATGTTTTTAAATAGTTGTGAAGTTTTTGTAAAGATTAGTATATAAAAACCTGTATTGTAAATTATTTGTATGGCATTATTTTGAATGATTCATAGTTTAGAAAAAAGTTAGCGTTGCTGGCGTTAATCTAAATCTGTTAAGCATGTATTAAAATATGTCTGATTTGTATATATATATTTTTGTAATGCAATGTTTTTTTTAAAATTGGTTCAAGGGTCATTAACGGCAAGTCATTTAGAGCGAAGTTCTGATTTTTAGTATGTATTTAATTTTAAAAAAATACATACGTATTGCAGTGAAAATGTATTAGTAATTTTTACTTTAAAATTAAATGTAATAACAGTGGCTCCCAAACGCTTCTTGCATTCTATAAAATAAAATTTAAATTCTAGTGACATACGTATGTCAAATTTAATTCAATCAAAATTAGTTAAAAGTTGTTAACATTAAACATACTAAACTTTTTCCATTGTCTTAAAATATTTTCCTAATATACCATTGCTTTAACATTTGTAAAAAAAACCTATGTATTAATGAAAAAATACGGTTTTATACCTTAACATCAAATGTGTATTAACTCAAAAGTTCCGAACACGCTTCGATGCAGTGTTCTCATATTTTTTTCTTTAGCAGTCGTGAGTCGTGTTTATATTGGTTGTTTTATGATACTTAAATATTTTTTACCTCGCGCATACGAAGCATACCTGTATTAATAATTGGTTCCGTCGAAAAATCGATACAATCATATTTCGAAGAATCATGCACTGATCACGTTTCGATAGTTTTTTCGACGGACATGTATGTTAATAGCTTTATGTATAGTAGATAAAATGCTAATTGCGGAAGCATGTTTTCGAATCCTTCGCGGGGCGCAATCTAAAACAAAAGGTCATCTAAACGCGGGCGGTTTATGCTCAGACGTTTCCGTGAAAATCGGCTTACAGTTTCAGACGCATGAACTGTTTAGTTGATTTATTAGTTGATGAACAATTATTATTTTCTTACTAATACTAATACTCACATTTTTTGTTTTCAAGTTAGGTTTGCGTTAGTTCTAAGCTCAAGACAAATGAAATTCGGTCCATAGTGGTTTTTGACCCAAGTATTTAGGACTCACAAATGAACTTTTTTATACATCAAAAACAACATTCACTCAAAATTCTTGTTTTTTATTAATAAACATTGATCGCATATACCGGACCAATCAATAAATAATTTCATTTCCTAGTTTCTCAAACCGCGAAGTCGACTCTGCGACTAATTATTTATGTATGTAGAAAAAATGAATGATGCATCGAAAAAAACTTGTTGCCGGATGTGGAAACTTTGGCGCCATGTTTTTCGAACAACGCGCATTTTAAAACATTGAAAAATTAAAATATTTTCTATCGTCTCGCGTTGATGACACATTACGTAATTACACATAATTAAAAACGCGTTAACTCACACCAATATATATTTATTTAAAAATAAACTAATTTAAAATAACCTTCTCTAAAACTAATAATACTAGAACCATTTTTATAATTCCAATCTTTATGATTATGATTTTGTGTCTAAAAAGGTGTCCGTTAGGGACGTAATCTTTCCCCGCAACTATTCAATATATACTATTAACTGATCTGTTTTTTTTTTAAATTAATAATGCGAAATTATTCGTGGCATTTATTATTATGAAACGCAATCAAATTTTGCTTCCCCTCCCCCGCACACCTCCCCCTATAATAGTTTTATAATATGTAAATAATACTAATTTAATATATATTATAATTAGTACAGAAATACACATAAAAGTCGATCAAAACGTGAAACATAAATTAAAAAAAAATATTCTTAGAACAAAATAATTCGGACCAGCTCCTCATAACTGACACTGAAAAGCGTATTACTTAGGCGAGTTGGCAAGATTCGTGTGAATAAAAATAATATATATATGTTCATATTTATATTATAAAAAGTTTTATCAGTAAAAAATCTCGGCTAGGTTTTTTGCAGGCATGATCCGCCATATTGTTTAAAAATGGCGGCTATTCAAGAAATAAAAAATATAGCTGTGTATAGTATACACAGCTGATAAACTTTCTATACGCAAATGTTGATAGAAAGCGTAATCGAAATAAAATAAAGGCGCATAAAGAATCATGTATTTTGGAGCGGCACTAGTCACTCGGGTATATTAAGAGAAAAAACGACCACTTGTTTTGCTAATGTAATAAGTTGTTTTTTTCTATTCTAATATTTTTTTGTGTAAAATACTACACACAAAAGTAATATTTGTTTGAGAATGCTAGTGCGTATAATGCCATTGAGACTTTAGGAACTGTCAGGGTTGTGACTCAAGCGCCTGGAGAGAGGAGGATTTTCGGAATCATAATCTCCGAAATTTATTTCGATAAATCACACACATTTTATATTTTCTGGAAAGCAATTTTAATATGGTTTCGAGAAACGTTGGAAAGAAGTTTAAATATGGTTCCGAGAAACGTCGTTATCTCATTGTACGTTGTTTTTTCGTATACTAGTTATGTTTGTGTTATATCTAAAAATCAAAGTATTGTAGTAAATTTGGACTAAATATTATACCGCATATCTGAAAACATTATCGTGTCTGGATGGCTCGTAAAAGTGATGCGTTCTTAAGCGCTGATGTCTTGGCCGGAACGGCAAAGAATGAGGGTCGCAATCGCGACTTTATATGAGCATCAACGGATTGTCAAAACCTCCCCCCAGAAACTTCCTAAATTGAATGCTATACGGAGAATACACTACATGTTATCCCAATGACACCATTCTCAGACGTCCGGGATTTATTCATCAGGAGTGAATCTGCCAGTAAACAAGTGCGGTAAGTCGTCGACCCGCCCGAAGGGATCTGCGTCCCACATGTTGACGTTCGACCGCTGTGTTTAGGTGCATTCTGAGTGCACGAGCACCGAACCATTCCGTCAGTTTTACGACGGCTGAGCTTCAGAGAGCTTGTTTCTAGTTTATAGTTAAATTTTAAGGAGCATCCTGTTCGCAATTGCTTCCATGTGATACTAGTTGTACTCGCGTTGTTAAAGATAAGAGAAAGGTACGTTTTAATAGTAGAAGAATTCAAACGAGCTAAAGCCTTCAAAAAGTGAAATATTACGAAAGTGCGTCGGCCTCTCGAAAGCGTTAGAATGGTGCTACTTTTTGCTTTTGTCGACTTGTAATAATTGCACTGTACAACAATTTTTTACCAAAGATAAATTACGCCAAAAGCGAAGCTTCCTGCATCGTAGTAATAATTTTCCTGCATGTGACATATGTGTACTATAGAGATTCAATGTTTAAAATATTATTGAAGTGGTGCTCTTCTAAACTGATCTTTTATATATTTGATCTTTGAACGCGCACAGGTTTATTTCGACTGGCTTAGGACGTCTCTGGCGTTAAAAATGTTAATATGAGAGAGTTTTCTATTACTTTTGTGTGTAGTAATTCGATTCTTACTGTGGTTGTCCTTAGGGGTGGTCAGCCATAATAGTTAAGTGGCCATAAATAATCATATTCGAAGATTTGCTTTATTTATTTGTGTGTGACTCGATTGCTGTTAATTCATTTAGAACGCATATTTTTACTGATTTTCTATGAACATATTAGTTATGCTTTGATGTGATAAGATTGACTATAATGTAATAATTGACATATAAATCAAGTTATCCAATGTTTGCACTGAAAATCTTATATACTGTTAATAGCATTGCGAAAAATTGACGAAAAAGTTTCGTCAGCCAAAAGATGGCGGCGTTAGCTTTGATATTTGCAATGGTTTGTTTGCGGCTGAGTGAGTACTTGTTTAAAAATATCGAGGTCTCGTTGGGTGCGCAATGTATTATA
The DNA here is from genome assembly GCF_051122295.1 of Plectrocnemia conspersa. Lineage (NCBI taxonomy): Eukaryota > Metazoa > Arthropoda > Insecta > Trichoptera > Polycentropodidae > Plectrocnemia > Plectrocnemia conspersa. Next base: position 658,394 of record NW_028277173.1, read on the forward strand.
TATATATATATATACTATATACCTGTATATTATTATATTTGGCAATATAGATACGATAAATCTTATGGTATACGTCGATTGTCTCTAAATTTACCTGTTCTTTTTTGCATCATTTAAGTATCGTGACAATGGAATTTGCTTATTTTACTTTTTGCATTTGAAAAGAGAACATATATTCGGCACATGAAATCAATTTGCATTTTATTAATCATTACGAAATAAATTTAAATTCATTGCACAAAACGAAACGAACTTTATTCGTCATTTGCATTAAATTTAAATTGTGAAACTATAAAAATAAAATACTTGCTTTTTAAAAATCAGGTTTTATTCAAAGATTGCGGCTTATTTTTTTATTGTATTATTAATTCGTTGTTTTGTTTTCTATTAATTAATTCTAGTTTTCACTACATGTGAATTAATTAGCGTGAAATTTTATGAATTAATGCCCTTTATTGCGTCGTCGTTATAATTCACCGTTAAATGTAATTTCGCTCGTTATCTGAGCAATCGCTAATGGTCGCTTAAATAATGACTCTCAAAGTGTGTGACTCTCGTTTTTATTATTAATTTAATTTACTTTTTTCCACAAAAGTTGATAATTTCATTGAAAAAAATGACACAGTTTTTAGTTTTTTTTTAAAGTTTATAATAAGCCAGGGGCGAAACCAGGATTTCAAGATTGAGATCGGTCTAATTTTACACTAACTGTTGGCAGCACAGTTTCTGTGACACCACGTTTGGAAGGGGGAGCAGGGCAGGGCAGTACTGCGCCGGACGAGGTCTACCCCACACTTAAGAGTATTAGTTAAAGTATATTCAAACCGAATTTTTGTCAATAGGAGTTCGCAAAAAACAATTATCCCTTCTCAGAAGTCAAAAATCCACGTCAAAAGCAATAAAATCGTGCCGACGCCATCCCACTGCGACGGCGCCGACACGATTTTATTGCTTTTGACGTGAATTTTTGCCTTCTGAGAAGTGATAATTGTTTTTGCGCCCTCCTATTGACTAAAATTCGGTTTGAATATACTTTAACTAGGGATTCCAATCCCGGGCCAAAATTTTGATCCCGGGATTTCGGTATTGCAATTAGTCGATCCCGGGATCCCGGGACCAGTCCCGGGATAATTTTCATGTTATTTTATCGATAAAAACAATTTAAAATGAATATTACAATATTGTTTTACATCCGTTTTTTATAACGTACAATTATAAAGTACGTACAATTTTAGTCTTGGACTTAAAATAGAAAATAATATAATAAAAATAAAAAAGGGAAGGTCTTATTTATTTATTTGAGAAGATAAAAAATGAACTTTTGACAATGTATGTACATATGTACATTCATAGACACAATTAATGGAAAACATTATTTTGGAAAAAACTCACGAAGTAACATCAAAGCATCAAGCGTTTCATCATTTAGCCTTAATCTGATTTTGGTTCCTAAGCAGCCTGCAGCTGAAAAAGCACGTTCAGACTCACAGCCTCAAAGATTCACAGATGACACGTGCAACTCGCGCAAGTTTGTATACGAAATATAACGATTTTGTCAATAATATTTCGATTGTGCTTGATAAATCAATCAATCCAAAAAAATCGGGATTATGTTTTATAATCCCGGGACTCATCAGGTATTGAAAATCGTTCGGGATCCCGGGATTGGAATCCCTAACTTTAACCAATACTCTTAGTCGTAGTCACATCGGTAACCCGAGAATTTCTGATTTAGAATCAGGGACGTCATTTCAATTTTTTTCAAGGCAAATTCCCTCCACATGCTCTCACCAAATATTTCATAAGTTATTCTACAATTTTTCACAAACAATGTATTGAAACGCCAAATGTTCACTAATGTTGTAGTAATACATGCAACTAATTTATTTGTTTCAAATGCGAAGCGTCAGATTATGAGCGCGTAACGCAAATCAGCTGCCATAAAGCCTAGATTCTAAATTGGACCGGCTCTAGACTAATTCAATATTAAAAATTTCGTTACTAGTGGAGTTTCACATAGTTGTATGTTTAGTCACATAACATATGTGTGATCGTTAGCTATTTTCACACCGTTTCAATTAAGAATATTGAGTTTTAAATAGATTTAAAATCACGCTACTACATTATATGTATCCATATAGATTATGTAGTAAAACAAGGTAGTGCGTCAAATCTTTGCTATACAATGTATTAAAAGCAACAATAACTGGATGTGCAAAATACTAAAATGCCGATTAACCCTTTATGTGCTAGATGCGGATAAATCCGTATCACCGTGTACGGCTCTTAAATGCAAAATTCAGATTTATTCCAATAGTTTTTTAAAGTGCTAAATTAATTTTCTAAATTTAACTCTATATATAGATGCAGCATAGAATAAATATAAACATATAAAAAATCGTAATTAATTCTTTAAATTTATTTTTTACTGTATAATTGACTAATTACGTGACTTTTAACTTTATAAGAATGCAGTTTTCGGTTTGACTTTGCAATGACTATAAATAAATATAAGTTGCTGGAGTAAAATCGCTTTTCTTACGGCAAGTTATACGTGACACTTTAATTTTAACTCTAGACAATAAAATAATACAATAATAATTTATGGAATATACTAGTTATTGTATTAATAAGTGTTTTTAAATTTGAGTATTTCCGCTACAATATAGAACAATTTTTGGACTAATATTTTTCGATTATACAAAAATCTAAAAGCGGAATTTGTTGACAGTCACGGCGGATATGTTTTAAGTAATAGTGTTCCGGTTCGTTTTTAATAATTTATTGCCGATTCGCGTTCTGTACGATACGCTACTTCATAGCGTCATAGTTTATGGCTACATTGTCTGGAATCGAAGTGAAGCTAAGTAATTAAAAAATCTACCTTTCGTATATGTATTTGTATCCTAGTGTTGGAATACAATACATTGCATTTTCGAAGCGCTCTTTAATGTTGCTATGGGGCGGTGTTGACAACCAGTGAATGCTCGTAGACTTGTCCTAGGGAGTCGCGATCACGTCCTTTATTCTTAACCGTTGCGCCCAGAACCTCAACTCTTTTCTTACATGAGCCATCCAGCTTCTCAACGAGCTTGCCGAACTATGATATCTATGAGGAGCTAGCTAGAAAAAAATATGTGGGATGGCGCTCATCCATTTTATATAGATGTGCACCATTAATTATTATATTATTATTATTATTATTTTTAAATGTAGAATTATTGTAATAAAAAAAATATTTTTAACCTATATTGATGGAATATTAAAAAAAATATATTACAATTACTTAAATATCATGTATTATACAAAATTTATTATAATATAAGACTAGAATTAAAATTTAACACGCATACATTTCTAGCTCTTTAACATACTTGTGTAGGATTCATATTCAACTCTAATTTACATTAATTTCAAGTTATACAAAATTATCTAAACACATTGCCATATAAACAATATTTATAAATCACAAAAATCTGTTCTCTCCAGATATATTTTAATTTTGTTATCCGATAACATGCTAGAGAGAAGGTCAATTATAGATATTGTAAATTCATTTTCTCATGAAATGTTCCAAGAGTTGATATTCATTTTATTGCCTAGTATTAAACAAATAAAATGAGTATTTTAATGAATTATTTCTTAACAATTTAAAGTAATATATTACAATAAAAAATTTGATAAAATGTACGAAACACGACGCCCGACATTTAGTGTCAAAAGTATTAATTACATAATTTTTGACGTCTTATTTCAATGTTTTAATGAGTTGCTTTTTGTGACCTTTAATATTATATTAAAATCGTAAGATGCGATTTAAATTGCTATTAAAAGTAGAGGTCAAATTGCTACAAATGTTTTTATTAAAAAAACAGTCTTTGAATGTATTAGAAACGATCTTTTCATATGAAAAAGTATTTACAGTACAGACAATTGAATATTTTTCATATTAGAGTCTGTTTTTTTTGTTTTGAGTAATAAATTGTCATTATATATAAACTAGTTTTTAACAAATTCGTCGTTTAACCGTTCGTGTTTTTTAATCAAACAAACTGCGTTAATTTTGACAAAAAAGTCTTCGGTCAAGGATTTTAAAATTTGCATATTCGCAAATTCGCCTTGCTGAATTAGTGACTCAATGACAGGTAATAATAAATAATTCATAAATAGCAATTGTATTGAATTGCGCATTTTTAAACCGGTTTTTCCAAAACCGGCTGTCGGGTTATCGTCATGTTCTTATAAACATTTTGACCCTATAAACAGACCCTGAATATATGAAACCGCACGATTTCAAGATCAAGTGGAGTTATATTACTTAACATATCGGTTTTCTAACCTTAACGCAGTGTACTTTTGATTGCCCTTTATTTTTCCTATATTTTTAAAAGCGGTATAATGTATTAATAAATTGTTTCATATATTTTTTTACATATATATACATATGTATTTTAAAGATTTTCTTAAGCGAGTAAATCGATTATTAGTTTCTTGTGTGTTAAAGTGTGGAAAATTCTATACACGTGTGACAAGTGTTATTGCGGCATACCAGTTGGCTCTTTGCCAGTTTTCTCTATGGAAAGGGAGACTTACATAAAAATGAATTGCTATAAGAAAGTTAGAGCTGAATACGGTTTGGCGACCTTATCTTTCAAAACCAAGGGTAAAATGTGTTTTTACAACAAATGTAGTACTAGTATATTACGATTTATATTCACCAACGATCTAGGGATGAAGGCCGTAAAGTAAATTTTTGATATTTAGTGGTTCAAAAATCATGGCGAATAACTAAGGGCGGAGAAACGGATTTCAAATGAATTTTTATTTTATTTGCATACTCTGGTTTACTACTCGTGACTTGTGGCTGGTAAATGTACAGTGTTACAGTCAGGTTACAGTGAAATATTTAAATATTTGCAATTAAAAAAAATATATCACAAGTCTGAGTCTTTGAAGAGGCCCTCATTGGGATCTATCGAAATGCGTGTCTTTCTGTTGGTCAGCTCGTGGTTTTGGTATGTGTCGATCGCTCTACCCGCTCTTTACAAGTGTGAGTTATAGTCGTGATGTGATTGAGTGTCTTGTTTAGTCCAATGGCCGTACTATTAATGTATATCCCCTCTAATGAAACAATAGTAAGTCTTCCGGGCGCCTTTTATAAACTAAACCACTGTGATCGCTTCCGATGATGACAAAAGAATTATTTGCTCCACAAAACATTGAGCATTGTTTCTAGGCGTTTGTCTCTTGATCATAAGTTAAATTCTTTTAGAGTTGAGACGCTCTTCAAATCAAATCAAAGATTGTTCCGAATTGAAGATTTTATTCGATTGTCTACAGTACTTTTCATAATATCGAGTAATTTCCGTAGTAATATCGGTAAGAATAGCTATAATATTTCTAAAACATGCAATATCAATGTGCAGACGAACTATAGAGCGATATGCGAGATGCGACGTTTGTACTTTTTCAACTTATTTTCCCCTGAGAGTAGAGTTAGCTTAGTTTGTATTTTGGACTTGATTTTATGAAAGTTATAAAACTATAATTAGTTTTAGAACTTTCATTAGGTTATAACAGCAAATGGACGTTTCGCAACTGTCAAATTCAGTTTTAGACATTTTATAGCAGGATATAATTTCACTGTCGCTTTTAAATAAAATTATATTTTTGCTAGTAGAAATATATATATATTCATTGATGAAAATTAATTTGGACTTCATTTTACTGAAAAATACACATTCACTTTAACATTTATATTTTCACTAATAAAATATATATTTACCGGTGAAATTGTATTCCGATATGATTTCACTGAAATGATATTTAAAAAAAATATTTTCGTCATCTTTTTTAACTTTTTTTAGCTCTTGCGGATCTCTGAATGAACAAAAAACCCGAAATTGCATTTTTTTTAGTGTCCTTTAATATTTACAAAATCGGGAAACTGGTCCAATTCATGTCGTTTTATGTAATATTTTATCATGTTTTTCGATCATTGTGACACATTGGAATAACCTGTCTTATTGTAATACACGAATTAATAAATTTAATTATTATTAAGATTATTATAAATAGTTCTGTTTGAAGTAGTAATGTCTTTTAGATATATTTATATAAAATATTAGCATGCTGGAGAAACATGTTTTAGAAATACTGGTAACACTGTTTTCGGACCTTCCATTTTCTATCCGTAGGGATGTGCGCTCGCTAGTCGCTCGGTAGCTACAATACAGGGCCGCTCTATTTTGGTGCGCGGTTGGAATTAGAATAGTCGCGTTATCTGTGCTCGTCGGCGTCGACGTCGTTTTGGCCAAATTAAAAAATCATGAATCGCTTCAGGTAAGGAAAATTTTACGCTTCGACGCACGTTCATTTTCGCGTTTCGCCGATCGCACGTTGCGAGTGCGTGTACAATAAATACGTTCACGTTGTATTATTGTTTTTCGTCCTTATGTGTATCTCGGCTGCGACCTTGAACCGCCGGCGCATGCGCCTCCACGCACGATTGTTTGTATCCAATCAAAAGCGAACGTACAATATTTGATCAAAGTGACGTTTGACGTGCGTGCAATGTTGTATTTTGGACATCGCGCATGCGTGTTTTATAACATTGCAATTAAATATTTATTTTTAACGTTTAAAAATAGATTTTGTGGTATGTTTTCAGTTTTTTTTATTTTCAATACGGCGTAAACAAACGGTTGACGGTGTTAAAAAATATGCAAAATATATGCTAATGCTTTAAGACTGATAAAAACGACGGTATGTATATACATATATTGTTTCTATTATGAAAAGTTTATTTATAGTAGTTATTCAATTATTTATTGTTATAAAAAAGCGATCTTAAGTGATCGGTTTGCGTCCATGTTCTATGTGTCCTCAGTTGCGCCATAATTGAATGTCCTGTTTATGCGTTATATACAATTGCTCTATAAAATTATGCTGATTGCCAGTCAGCACAGTTTGTATATTATATACGTACGTAGAGCGGTCGAGCTAATTTATTTATTAATGTATTTTTTTCGCGAGGGCTGCCAACACAACAGCAATAAATTATTACCCCTTTTTTCTACCTTTTTTACGATCGCTTCTAAACGGTTTTACTGTGATTCGGTCCTTAGCCTGGGGCAATCGAATCTCGTTTCTTCGACTAGAATGTCAAAACCTGCTCGAGCTGGCCCTGCACTTGTGTTGAAATCTAGTGTGCTGGTATCATCGAATATGAGTTTGTTGAACTGTGGCCCAATACGCATAAGTAGGTCTTGTCTTGTTCATCCTCTCAATGTGACACGCTATCTGGTCATTTTAAAGCGCTAAGTGGTTTCTTATAAGAATCTGATTATAAATTAAAATGACGCCATAGTAAAAAAGTAGAAGCGGAAGATGTATTTTTTATATAAAAAAACATACTCCAAGTCAAACCAATCAAGCAAATTAAGAGCAGCTGGCCTCATGCGTATTCTTATCCGATCAGCTAGCTAAATAAAATAATTAAAATTAATAAATAATACAGTCGAATCCTTATATTTTACACTGCACACCAACAATTTCATAAATTGGTAAATCACATTTCATTTAAAATAGTTAACGATAAGATTCAGTTTTTTTATGTCTAATGGATATTATAACTCATTTTTGCCAGTTCTTTCTTTGGGGTTAATTTATAATTCATAGGCTAATTAGTTCAGCACCGAGCTAAAGAGGCGCCATAATAATTAAGATTATTTATTTTTCGGAAATCAAGGACATTTTGTATATAATACGAAATAATTATATTTAAAATAAAAAGAATAATCACATAGCACTGAGTAAAACATTAAAAAAATTCGCGCTGCGCGACCAAATTCTGTTCTGCTCTTTTATTTAAAATTGCAACGTATAAAAAATATTTAATTAATACTGGACAAATTGAAAATTCATTTTACTTGAATGTAAATTTAAAATAATGTTTACTTTAATCAATAAATATAAAAAAACGTATATATGAATCGATCAATGTGAATGTAAGTGTTTCAGTTCAATTTAAAAAAAACGATTTATTAATAAAAAAAATTTTGTTTTTTTTCTTGTGGGGGGGGGGGGGTTGGGGGGTAGATAAACCTATATTTAAATGGTATGGTCAGAATTTAAATCAATTTTGAATAATTTTATCAACAGCCTGGTCATAATTATATTATTCAGGGTCAGAGTAAATATCAAATGGCTAGAATGAAAATAGCATAGGGTCAGAATAAAAATATAGGGAGATTATCTGAATTAAAAAAACATTTATTAATATAAATGGACACTAAAACAAATTTATTTATTTGGGCTCACAACTATTTGTGAGCCCAACCAAACAAGTTGGTCCTAAAACACCTTGATAATGACTGTATTATTTTTGTAACCATCTGTCAACATAAAACTTGAGGTTAAAATACAGATAACATAAATACAATGAACTTTCTGTCAAAATAATTCTTATCATTTCATATAAATTCTGACCGCTTATATTCTGATAAATATATACTGACCACAACCGTATTAAAATTCTGATCCGAAAAATACTATCCTATTTAAATTTTAAATGCGATATTGCGCGAAACCCCGCAACGCAATCACAATAACACTTTATTGGCAAAATCTCACTAATTTTTGTGTATATCTCAACAATTTGATGCACAGCTTTATTAAAAAAATTAAAGGTAACTACATTTCTGTCAATGATTGTATTCTATGTGACCGTGTGTAGTAATGTCTATGTATAGCTATGTATTGTATTAAATTGTAAAGATTGAATTGGCTATTTCCTATTTTTTGGGAAGGGAGGGGTAAAATAAGTTTAAAATTTAACTCATAAGTATTGTAAACTATTTTGATATTTGTATGAAATTATGCCCAAACTAAAAAATGTTGCACTTGACTGGCTAAATACTTAAATATGTGACATTTGTAAAAAATATCGTTAAAAGCCGATGACGCAAATATGCGTTGTACATAAAACTCGTTAAGGTCTGTTGATTGGTCATTCGGTATCGGAAAAGATTATTTCATATACTATGATATCAAACTTTAAGTCAAATAATATAATAATATTTATAGCTTAAAATAATATAAATAATAATAATGATCCTTCAATTTTATTTTTAAAAATATATGATTTTCTAATAAAGAACATATTCGTGTTTATTGACTTGTTTTGCGTCTATCGCAATATATTAATATAGTGCGATTACTTAAAAAGATATTATAAGTTATTAAAAAGTTATATTTTCATGGAAAACAATGGCAAGTCGTGCATTACCACTTAAATTTTTAGTGGCCTGCGTAGTGTTAAATGAAAAATATTATTATCATGGTCTATGCATATATTGTTAGATTTGCTATTTTTATATGAAATATTTAGTAAATTATTTAATAATTATGACCCATTGATGTTTATCATTGCGAAATACAAAATAGAAAACAATACATATCGCTATCATCGTTTCAAATTTCAATTATAAATTGTCACACAAAGAACACGTCCCGGACACATGTTTGTTGGCATACATGATGATCTCGTGACGTATCGTGGCGAGTCTCAATTGAATAAACGATCCGTCGGTTAAACTTTAAGTCGCTTTCTAGCTTCGCACTTCGATCGTTGACCAACTGGCTGAACATGAATCTTTGTCTTTCCAGAAAGTTGTTCGTAGAACAGTCGGCGATTAGCGGCGGATGTGCAGAGTATGCTTCGAGGGGTGTTATCGCTGCTGCGAGTCGGTGGATATGATGCCATGGCTGGTTGCCTGGCCGATTGCAGCGGTCGAGGCGAGTGCTGGAACGGCACGTGCTACTGTGAAATACAATACTCGGGCGACGCTTGCAGCGGCCCAAACCTTCCCTACCACAGAGGTAAATATACTGACTTTTATTTTGGTCGTATACCTTGTAAATTTATCGACGTTCTATCTATATACTTCTTAAAAATCATTGCATGTCTTGTTTTGTTATTACAAAATCTCCGATTATTTATTTTGTTTATATACATTGACTTTTACTGCTTCTTTTGAAGTCTATAATTTTTTCTGTCCATTGCAAATATGCAGATAGTGCTGCTATATCCTAGAATCTTCATGAATAATCTAAAAGGCCATCTCCTTGTCAACCTTACACTCGAATATTTATCTGTCATTTTATCACCTATGATACAAGTGTTGTAGTTTGTGTGCTACTATATACATTTTACCGATGATCTTAAAGTATTTCTTAAAATAGATTCCATTGAGGATTGTAGAAAATTTCAATTTGATGTTGAAAATATATGTGCATTGTCACTAGGGATTCCAAACGATTTTTAATACCCGATGAGTCCCGGGATTATAAAACATAATCCCGAATTTTTCGGATTGGTTGATTTATCAAGCACAATCGAATTATTATTGACAACATCGTTATATTTCGTGTACAAACTTACGCGAGTTGCACGTGTCATCTGTGAATCTTTGAGGCTGTGAGTCTGAACGTGCTTTTTCAGCAGCAGGCTGCTTAGCAACCAAAATCAGATCAAGGCTAAATGATAAAACACTTGATGCTTTGATGTTACTTCGTGAGTTTTATTCAAAATAATGTTTTCAATTAATTGTGTCTATGAATGTACATACCTATGTGAATACATTGTTAAAAGTTCATTTTTTTCTTCTCAAATAAATATATAAGACCTCCTCTTTTTTATTTTTATTATATTATTTTCTATTTTAAGTCCAAGACTAAAATTATACGTACTTTATACATTGTACGTTATAAAAAACAGATCTAAAAATAAATTTGTATTATTCATTTTAAAATATTTTTATCGATAAAATAACATGAAAATTATCCCGGGACTGGTCCCGGGATCCCGGGATCGACTAATTGCAATACCGAAATCCCGGGATCAAAATTTTGGCCCGGGATTGGAATCCCTAATTGTCACACACTGAAAGATTACCATTTAGCATCAAACATTGATATTTCATAACCATTTTTAGAACAAAAACACCTCGAAATTTTGATTATTAAATAATTAACAATATGCTTCATTGTGAAAAATTGATAACCAATTTGCCTTTAAAATGTTAGGATTTGTCTTATGATACACTTTTCTGGGCACTGTGCTATGTATAATCCCTCAGTGCACAGTACCTTTGAGAATGCTTCTCTGTCTCTGTGACTTACTTTAAATAGAAAAGATCCAAAAAAACTTTCTCAGAATGTAAATATTATCTATTTTTATTTCCCATAAAATTCCCTCTAGTTGCTTCAAAGAGATTATTAAAAATACCACTGCTTCTAGGGAATATATACAATCCGAAGATTGCAAATGAATTTCGTTTTTGTGTGTCACCTAATTACCAGCGTTTGTGTTCCTGGTTATAATTTAAAGTACCGCATTCAAAAACAGTAGTTTTGATTAACTTCCCAATAAGCACAGCTATCAGACTTTTTAACTATGTTGGATAGTATTGATTTGTTTTCATCCTAGTAATCACAGTTGGTGGACGCACTGTGTTTTAACCATTGTGAAAAATCCGACTAGCAATACTCATATGTTTGACGGTATTGACGAATTTTTATCTGATTTTTTGACAATATTTATTTTTTTCATTTTTGATAATTACGTAAATATATGTATATATATGTATATACATAATTATTAAATTTAATATGTAAGTGTAATACGGAGAAATACCTAAAATATTAATTTTATATTTTTATTCGACATATTTATAGATATTTACATAATAAGATGACATGTACGCTCAGTGTACATCACAGGAATACACTGTTTTAAATGAAGAATTTTTGTAAATTGGATTTTTTTATCAGTTTTTACATCTGTAAAATTTCGTAGCAGTTTGTTATTCACTAGGTTTTCAATACCTGTAGTACCCATATCGGTAATTGTTGTTCACTAGGTTTTCAATACCTGTAGTACCGATATCGGTAATAACGGTATTGGTGCAAAAATCCACTTTATCTGGTAGTACCAGAATTTTTTTTTAAATCTGTACATTTTTTTAGAATGATTGTCAATATAGCTTGAAAGCAGAAGTGGAGAATAAAATGATGCTTATTAGAGGGGATTAATCTAAGTAGCGTTATCGGCGTAGGATATCAAAGTAGAATAATATTATGCAGTATTTACGTATTTTTAAGATTTAATTAACGTTTAACATGAGTAAAAAATAAAATATGATGTGAGACTAATTTTTCAAAAATAAATATTGAGATATTCTAAAATAAATATTAAATATGCAGTAATTAAAATAAAAATATATAAATAAATCAAATAAATATCACAATCATCAATCACACAAATCTGTTTTTAGAAAAAATATTTCGCATTTTGAATAACGTATAAAGTATTTTTAAAAGTACCTGAATGCAAGGAAGATTTTTTAAACACGAAATATTCATAAACAATCAGACCGATAATTGGTCATAAATGTCGGCAACTTGACAAATTTGACGTGCTTGTTCATTATTATTAAAAAAAATAATCATAAAGACGACAATAGTTACTACATCTTCAAAGAAAATGTTCCGACTCTTAAATTCGAAAATTCGCAAGCACATATAACATTCAACAATATAATACAGCATAAACATAGTCGTAATTTACTTGTATTGTAATAAAAAAAACAATTCAAAATCAAAAAATAATCTACAAGTCACAAATTTCTACAGAACCCGCGCTGGATGTAAATATTGTAAAGATATAATGATATTATTAAATATTTAATACATCGAATCAATAATTGCTGGGGTATTCGAATGATTTGGTTTTGCTGATCAATAAACTTAATGATGAAACACGCGAGCGGTACTCTGATTAATTTTTCGTTTTATTATTACCAATTAATTAAAATAATATTAATGTCAATACTGGTAATACCGGTATTGACCGTTTTTCTCTCGGTTATACCGGTATTATTCACATCGTCGAGTATTGTGAGTCCCAATTAATTATATTAACAATGCTTTAAATCCTTATGGTTATTAATTTTATTAAACCTTTAACCTATATATGTTTTATGGGGACTCCCATGTTTAATATTTGTATATGGCTCAGATCTAAAGAGTAACCACGTTTATGTATTATTTTTCAGGTATAGGAGGTGTCTTCCTCGGTGTAGCTTTAGTATGCGGCATTCAGCTCCTAGCCTGCATAGGCGCAGACTATCGCCGGCAGAAAGCTCCGTCGATTATGCAAGCATGCCGTGTCACCACTCAGAAGCTTCTCTACTTTGTGGCGTTTTTGGCGGCGCTGATCCGTTCAGCTTACTTCACTGCACCGGTAAGCAAAGCTCAAGAAAAATATGTTTCCAAACTCGGAAAGATAATCGATTTTTCATTGCATTGTATTATAGCACAGCGAGAGTTGGTCGAGCAGTTTGCTGTCGGCCTATTATCCGCTCCTCATGTCTGGTGCTTCTCTGATCGTCTGCTTTTGGGCAGAGGTAAGCGCATTTTATTTTTTTTATTTACGATTACTGACATCTATCGATAATGCTGAATATGTTTTCGATAGTCAAGTATTAAAAATCGATAATAAAATATATAAGCCATCTATTGACGGCTGCAAAAATGTTTTCAAAAAATTCCAAATAAATTGATTTGATTAAATAAATTTATGAAACAAATTGGTTACTGAAAAGTTATCCTAATTGATAATTATTATCTTAATAGAAGTAATATTGGAAATCAAATCTGATCACTTTATTATTCAAAATATCCAGCAAAAACTGTTATTAGGTGGCACCCAAAAAGTTTTTTTTCAGTCTTCCGTGTAATGTAAAATCCTTACCAATATTATGCAGAATTTTTTTGGCAAACAAGAATTAGTATTTTTTCATATTGTTATATGTTGCTGATTTAATTTTAAATGGTTGTGAAATTAGACTAGCTGCTCCTTCTATAGTGCATATTTACTCTTTTAAAATGTCATTGTTTCCTTATCTGTTTAAATGTACAAAAGTCATTGCAATTCATAAATAGGGTGATATTTCAAACATTGAGAAATAAAGACCGGTTTTGGTTTAAATTATTTAAAATAAATCTTCACTGATATATTTACGATCAGTGAGCAAATCTTGGTGTACCAACAGAATGGTCTTCGTCCCACATAATCCACGGTCATCAACCTTTTATCCTTCTTTTTTAAATCTCCTGATATGGAAGTACGAGTGGATATAAATTTTATGAATTTTGTTTTTGAATCGCAATTTTATGATGACCAATTGTCAAAGGAGTATTTTATCCATTTTAGAGTATGCTAAAATTAAATAGAATGTGTAAATTGAAATTAAACACCCAAATCGGTTACTAAAATATTGAGATGAAGCATGTTACTACACATTTTCTATAATAAAAAAAAATCAGCAGTATTTAAAAATGTTAAATTTGAAATTCTATGCAATTCTCTATTGAATCTATTGTCATATCAACACAAAAATCTGAGATAAAATTTTCGATTCTATAAAATTTTAGTTTCTATAAAACAGCTGTGAAACACAAAAATAGTCGCATATTTATAAAATAAATTTATATTCTTACTACCACATTATGCAGATGTACTTATATACATACAACCTTCAAGCGGTTTAATCAAATTTTGTCATAATAATAATTTACTTTTCAGTCAATATGATAAATGTTAAATGTACTTTGTTCTATTATTCTATTGACAAATTTACCACTAAATTGTCGCAAATAGGTTTCTTTTATTTGATTAAATTTTAGTGTTTACCTCATTTTTTTATCACATTTGATGAAAAATTTTTTTACTCAATAAAATTGTATAGTATTGTTTAAAGATATTTGAAATTGTAATATAATGTTAAAGATTAACATCAAATAAAGCTAACTTAATAAATTCGTAATATTTATGCTACTATGTAAATCTATGTAAAAATTCTCAACAAAAAGAAACAATCATGATATTCTATACATATTTATGAAGCAATGAAAATGTCATATTAACATCTTATATATAGATTTCCTACCCGGCTCTGCCAGCGTTTTGTTCCCAGTTTAGTTATTATTAATATCTAACTGAATTATTTTCTTTACACCTCGGTCGAGTAGATAATTTTGGTTGGCGTGGCGAATCATTGACGAACCCTGATTTGAAAAAATGATAACGTGTTACATATAATTAAGTTTTTGCTTACACATAAATAAAAAGGTATACAAAAATATATGTTCCGCTTCACGTTCTTCAGCAGTATAATAAAGCTATAAATATTGTGCTTAGTTTATGCTTTGGTAATTCTCTTTGATTTAGAGAATTTAATAAGAAAGGTTGTTTTTATATTATCGTCCATTATTTATTTAGCTAATATAGCTAATTGTTTATACACTAAGCAAATATATTCAAAACATAATATAAAAAAGAGACTATAATTTATTTCTTAATGCACAAAAGTGTTTCTTTATTCCATTGAGGAAACCCGTTACATTTTTATTTTTGAAGATTGTCCTAGGAATATTATTAAACAAATTCACACCTCCATTCAATTCCCTGTACTTGTTTTCATATCCTATTAATCCTTAAATTATCTCTATTTCTAGTATCAAATTTACGGGAAAGATGTTATTCTCAGATTTTCTTTGAAGAATAACTTATGGTTTAGAATCGGGGACGTCTTTCAGCCTTTTTAGCGTTGGGCAAAAGTTAGTCAGTCAGTGGTCGTTTTTTTTTTAATATTTATATTTAACTAAGATTCATAGTATTTCATTAAATTACATACATTTTTTTGGGCGAATTCAAGGGATGGGAAATGTCCCACCCTAAATGACGTCCTTGCTCCTCATAGCTATCACCGTAAACATCATTGTGTTTGGCATGCTCGTTGCGTACAAAAATGTCGAGATCTAATTACAATGCAATATTTTACTTTTAAACAATATTTTTTTTTATACTAAAAAATATATTCAATATATGTAAATGTGCATTATGTAAATTCTACTAAATTTATTAAGGACACGTTTAATTAACCAATGATTTAAACACGGAAATCAGTGGGAATTATTCTTAGTCAAATATTTATAAATAAATTTATTGCTTTTGACATGAATTTTTGCCTTTGAGAAGTGATACTTGTTTTTGCGCCCTCCTATTGAACAAAATTCTGTTTTAAAACATTTTAATCAACATATCAGTAGTCCGTAGTAATGTCGGTTAGCATTTATTGTTATTTTATTAATTTATTTAGCTAGTATAGCACATTATGCACTTAAAAAATTTAATCAAAACAAACATATTTAGAACCATCTTTATATGATACTTAATTCGTTATTTAATTTATCTACAACTTCTTTAACATTATCACCTATGTAATAAATTAATGTGTCATCTGCAAACAGATGTATTTTACATTTTTGTAAAAATATATATTATAAATAACAATGATCCTAATTTACACCTCTGTAGTACACCGTGAGATATTATTTTCTCTTTGGAATAAGTATACTTTATTTTAACCTTTTGATTTTTTCTTAAATAACTGTCAAACCATTTTAAAACTATTTCATTTATACTTATAATCTTTAAATTTTAATTTTAATACGTGCTTTATTTACTAAATAATATCATTTAGTTCCAAGTATTTCCCACGTTTCTTTAATTATATTCACATCTAATTCATCAGTACTGGTTCCTTTTTTTAATTTACAAATTATATTGTGAATTTTTTCTAACGATACTGATTTAAATTCTCCAAATTCACAATTCACAATCTCTTCTATACTCTCAATGTAGTATGTATTCATTTTTTCTGCTATAATGTAATGATCATTTATACATATTTCCATTAATCTTCATATTTATTATATCTTAATGCTTTGACTGTCATATTTCTAGTGTTGATATATTTTACATGATTTCTTTTTTGATCTCTTCTCTTTAATGCATTTTTAACATTAAACCACATTTTTGGGTTGAATTGATATTCTAAAATGATATTGACTTTTTATTATACTATTCACAATATTCTTATAAATCTTGTAGTTCGAGTAAAATAAATGTGCTACTACTGGCATCGTTTCTTGAATCGGTTTTTGAATTGTAATTTTTTTAGACACGTTAATAATTATTTAAATTATGTGGAGAAAAAACATCAAATACAAAGTAATGAATATTTAAAAAAAATCAATAATGGGTGTTTAGAAAGTATATTATTAAATTTATACTATGTTGTAATGTAAATAATTATTGAAGTACTTATCTAATAAACACAATCAAATACGTTGACCTAGAAATTCGCAGCGGAATATTTTTTTTAACTTTTGTAATTTAATATAATGATTTTAGATTTTTAAAATAATAAATGTGTGGGCAAAACTATGCTTTCCTGCGGCTATTTTTAATTTGTACTTCGGCATACAATTCAACTCTTTGCGCTCGGAAACTTGCGCTTACGCTCATAACATAGCGTTTTGTAGTCAAAATCTTGCTTTTTTGTAAGTGTTACATACAATTCAATACTTAACTGAATTATTTATATTTATTACTTGATGATTAGTCAATTCACTGGGAGCGTTCTCAATTTTATGATTTTAAAAATATTTATCCATTTCCGGTGGGAAAGCCAAACAGATTACGTTGGCCACTAGAGCAGATTACGAACGGCCATTTAGATGGCAATTCCGAATGCACGTGTTATCCTTTCTCAATGCATTTGCGACGGATACTTTTAATCTTTATAATTCATGGCAGATATTTTGATGTAATCTACAAAAAAGTTTTCTCATGATGGTGTTCCATTTTTTGTCTTAAAAGTTTAAAACACCTCTTTTTATATCACTAGATTTGTCACCGGAGTTTATGATTTATTGGCGTAATACTTAAATTGTCATACCTGTAAGTGTTGCTAAATACTTTTTTGGCCGTTTTTAGATCTGCTGATTTAATCACTCCATTGGGTGGTCCAATTGTTGAATAGAAGAGTGTACAGTAGCATAAATCAATTCACAAAACAAATATTTTTTAATTTATATCAAGTAATTATTACGTTTTCGTTTAGTATACCACATTATTTTTTTCTTTACATTTTACTTTAACGATTTGAAACAGGTTTGCCCGAAACTTCTTAAATGAAATCGGCAGCTAGACGCCGAAAGGAAGTGTTCAATGATTCTTGATCATGTTTTGATTTCGTGCAGTTGAATTATCACAGTGACATAAGATTCGTCCACCTTGGTCGCTGACTTATAACAGCTGCGATCTTTAGAAATTGGCCTTCATCAGAACCAGTTTTCTGTTAGTAAGTTTTAAAGGTTGCGATCGAAACCAAAGGTTTTGTCTTTTGTCTGCGCCCATTCAGCAATGCCTTTTCTGCAGTTTCATGGCTCTTTAGGGTCATATGTTAAAGTGACATGTGTTATCTAATTTATGGCGGCTTCTTCTGAAGACTGAAAGTAAATACACGCCAAACACATTCGAGAAACCTAAACTGGCAAATAACATCTGCGGTCATCCTATTTATTAAGTTGATTTTGGGTTTTACTTCAATCGAAAATATTCCTTATTTATGGGTGATAATAAGTTTGTTTTGCAAATATGTATATTTTTCTAGATGCGTTATTTATAGTTTGATTATTATTCATTATTATATATGAATATGGTAGTTCTGAAGTTTTCCTCATTGCAATAATTGTATTTTCAGATATTGATGTTATTAGATGCTAATTGTTATGCTAAGCTAGCAACATTTATATTGTATGCTAATAACATTGAATCTAATCTAATTTAAAACAAATAAGTAATAATGACTTATGAAATAATGCTATATATAATCTTTACTGTTTTCGATACAATTCATTACATTTCGCTCTTCTTGTATTTTAAACACTTTTGCGTCGATGCGCGCGAAAACCGGATCATTCGAATTATTTATGTGAAAGCGGGTGACGCGAACCCGCGTCACATGGGATATAAAGGTTTTTATTTTATCGAATTTATTTAAAAAATAGATCTTGTAAATATATTGACTAAATTCGTTAGCCTGCCTGATTTAAAATATTTTTTTAATGGCAGCTATTTAAAAATCTAAAAACATTCATTACCCAGTTAAAAGTAAATTAAAATATATTTATTTTTATTTATTTAAATTTAATTAAAATCATCGTTACTTAACATGCTACCTCAATGCGCCACGATTATTAAATTTATACATAAAAAGAAAATTATAAAATATTAAAATTAAATGATTTTCATAGCTGACATTCAAACATTTTTTGGATGGAACAGCGTAGTCCGTAACGTCTCAGACTAGTAACTTTGAGGTAGCGGGCTCAAGCTCCGGCAGTGGCACTTTTTATTTATAAAAAAAAATGTGCTATTATTTAAAATTCGGCCCCAACTGTAGTTATAAATTATATTACACATAATAATTTATAATTATTAATTAATATATATATATATATATATATATATATATATATATATATATATATATATATATATATATATATATATATATATATATATATATATATATATATATATATATATATTTATATATATATATTTATATATATATATATATATATATATATATATATATATATATATATATATATATATATATATATATATATATATATATATATATATATATATATATATATATATATATATATATATATATATATATATATATATATATATATATATATATATATATATATATATATATATATATATATATATATATATATATATATATATATATATATATATATATATATATATATATATATATATATATATATATATATATATATATATATATATATATATATATATATATATATATATATATATATATATATATATATATATATATATATATATAACCGATTCCCTGACTTATACAGTTGGTACAAATTTACCCCGTTGTAACGCATTGGGCTTACGCATGTTAAGTTACAACGAATATATAAATAAATACTCACTTTTCTATACAAGGAATCGTATTTAAGAGCAGTTCTTTCACTTCGGTCTTTTTTTAATAGTAGCATAAGACTCACTACGAACCTAACACAGTCACTGTGCGGACTGAGGCTATGCCCGACCTCCTACCTAGGCTGTCGTGAGTGAGCAAAATGCGCAGTTTTGTGTCTCGCTACTGAACAAATATAATAATATAATACGTAAGACGCTAGTACAATGCGTTACAGCTGGGTAAACACAACCAACAAGTAGTTAGACGCCAAACTGAAATTAAATTCTGTAAACATACATCATAATATTTATCCGTGAGCTATATAATTATTTAATAATCATTAATTTCGATCCCCTAGGCACGACTGAAATAAATAAAACACCAAGGTTCATATGATATTTCTGATTTTAATTCCACTGAACCATCGTACTAAATATGTTAATAAGTCATCTGTATTATCTGTATAAAACACGTTTTTATGATTGATATTAATACATCAGCTAACGGAGAATAATAGCATTTGGTACGTTTAATAAATACGTTTATTATAAGGACGGAATAGCGTAGACCGTAACGTCACAGACTAGTAATTCTGAGGTTGCGGGTTCGAGCCCCGGCAGTGGCACTCGATTTTTTATTTATAAAAATTCGCTATTATTTAAAAAAAAACCGGCCTCAGCTGCAGTGTCATATATTTATTATAAATTGTATAGCACATAATAATTTATAATTAATAATATAGATGTCGCCGATTCTCAGATTTTCAGTCTGGTGGTTAATATGTACTTACTTAGTAGGTATTTATTATGTCTGATTGACTTACTCAGTCGGTACAGATTTGCCTGTTATAACGCATTGGGCTTACGCCTGTCAGATTATAACGGAAGATTTAATAAATCTACTTTTGGATTAAAGGTATTAAAATCGCATATCGTTTTTACGGACTATAACTAAACATAAAACGATATAGGTTCAGAATAGGAGCTTTGTTGTAGTTGTATTCGACGCTACTACATATGTACATGGCCGAATTTCATATCTAGGCGCTGTGCGCGAATCGATTCTCTGCTCGACTTCCTACCTGGGCCTTCGCTAAAGACAACCGTGTTGATTAGGCCCATGCGATTATAGTGATGGTTTACCGGAATCATTATTTTATTTTGTGACGGATATAGAAATTAAATGGGATAGGGTTGGCAGCGGTTGGTCGCTCTCCGCTTGCATCGGGTTTCTTTAGAGAAAATAAATGATTAACACGTACCTGTAATTAAATGTTAAAAAAAGCAATCTCATCTAAACAATGTATCTATTCCACGCGTCACGAGTGATTGTAAAATATAATAAAACGATAGTGTTAAAAAAAATTAAGAAATAATAACAAAAAATCTGTACATTAAAGCAAAAAGTTATTGCTGCAATATATTTAATACCTAAATAACATAAACGATTTATTATACTGAAATTTTATAAAAATAAAAATGACGATATCTAAAGAACGAAACCCATACAGGGAAAAATAATGATACAATCCAAATAAGTGCAACATTGCAATTATTATGTATGCAGGATAAATATTTGGATCTTTTATATTTTCCTGAAGAACATACACTTAAATAAACTGATTTTTACCTTATTCATTCCAACTCAAATTTTTACATACTATGTATAATATGAGAGGACGATGAACCCAAAGTAATAAAATAATGAAGGAAAATATTCAAATTGCTGTTTATGGCATCCCTCATTTAAAACGTAAATTCAAGGTTCAAGTTCTACCGACCCATAGTTTTTTGATTGCCCCATACGATACGAAGCAACGAAGTAATCTATTAGTATTATCCGCAATGGTAGTTTTTCACGGTTTGTAGATTACTGTATTCGTAATGTACGTGTATTTTTCCACTGATGTTCTACGTCTAACGAAAAAATAAGATAAAAAATCTGCATACGAAATTTTCATTTGAATAAAAAAAATAACCGGCAGATAGAATGGAACTGGTATACCATTCCAATGAGCGTTTATGTCATAACAGTACCGAAATTTGACCGTGATCGACTTAGCGACGTATACTTTTTTGGACTTATGCACTTGGAGGTCGATTTTCAATATTCGATTGGGTTCAAATTTGCGGTTTTCTGTATAATGCTAATGTCTGCGTAGAGTCCATTTCCGTTTTGATTGCGCAAAATATTTGCATAAAGGCCAATTTATCGATACCGAGAAACAAACAACCTCCAAATGTTGCTTTTCGAAAGGAAAAACATATCGTTAATTTTTTGGGAAATACTCTGAGCGTTATGATTCAAGCTTTATGACGTACATGCTAATTTCAGAGCGAATAAAATTGTTTTTCCAAATACAACGTTTTAGTGATCATTATAAAGATATGTTAATAATTTGTTATATTTATTTTCATTTAAAGATTTGCGCTTTAAATTACAAATCTATACCAAGCTAGAACTAAGCACGTTCAACTGAAAGTCCCAGTCCTAAGCGTTTCAGCTAATATATGTTTAACTATCTTCCCTTTTCCCTATTCTAATCTAATCATAAATGATTTAGAGCAGAACTAGAATCTGTTTTTATCTTATAATATATTTTTAGATAAAAACATATGTATGTCCTATGTTGCGTTAATCCGGCAACAAAGGAATTTATATTATGCACATGTGCTAAGGCAAATTTTTGATAAAAGTCGAAGATAAATTTTCGACGTCGGAGGAAAATTTTGAGATAAAATAGTGAAATACAATAGTTATATTAAATAAATAGACAAAAATATTTTGTGATCAATTTTTTTTAATTTAGACTATTTTTATAAAAATAAATTTCTTTTGAAGCTTATACTTATTTTTTTTGTATAATTTGTTTATTTATATAATTAATTGTTATAATGCCTCCACTACACTCTCTGGAAGTTGTCCGAATCGAAGCTACAACTAAAGTCGGTTGAGATCTACGACTTCGAGTAAGCGCCCACACTCGCGGATTTCATATGCCCGCGCGCTTCGCGGCATGGATGACGTCCGGACGGCGGCGGTTGTCACGTACAATCGGCATATTTGCGCGCGATCGAAAAAAGCGCCAAATAATCGCAATTTTTAAATTGTCATATTATTAAAATTACGCTACTGATAATTAAAAAAAATGGATGGGCACTCACCAAAATAATATCAATGAAAACTTTTCGGTCGTAAATATTCAATTTACGCAAAATCTTTGTCAGCGTTTGCAAAATGGCATAATTCATAAAAATGATACTTCAGAATACGAACATCACATGTGTAACTATCCTAGAATTTGTCGCCATCGATTCTAAATGAGAATTCGTTATTCTGGGACATTTATATAAACCGATCTAGGAAAATACATAAGGATATTCGAAACGATTTTTTTTAACAAAATCAAGTACCGCTGTTTATTTTTTAATTATTTAATTTGATATGAAAAAATATATAATAACGATATCTGTTAGAAGAATTTACTACCAAAAATATAATTAATCCCTTTTGGTACCCTAAAATATTCAAATAGAAGTCCATGATAAGCATGTGGTATTATAACTTGACCACGTGACCACGATGCAGCGCTCGACATGCGTGTTAACCATACTACACGACATGTTAACCATGTTAACCATGCGCATACTGAAATTGAACCGAGTTTGCGAAACACCATATCATTATCTCTCTCACTCTCGTCACTTAACACGCGAGAGAGCGAAAGAGGAAGTATCTCACCGCTCGCGCTCGAAAGAGCAGCCCCGACTTCGGTCCCTTTGACTCGGAAATATTGCCGACGATGTTCGGAAGCGCTCGAAGCACTCATCTTCTATTATTAACTCATCAAAAAATATCTTGTTGTTGTAAAGTTAATTAACACACTCATGTATATATAACATGGTTATATATTTAATCTAAGGATTTTCACTCGCAACGCTTATTTTAAGCGGTTTTTTGTAACACACTACGGTCCGCCATTTTTTAAATGTATTTATTTTGACAAAAGGTGACATTTTTTCACGCTATCAAAATATATTGTCATCTCCAGATAAAAGTTAAAAATTTTATTGTGTTCGCACCATTATTTTACAAGCTTAAGCTACGTTATTTTTAACCCTCGAAAACGCATGATTTCGCTGTCACGCGCAAACGCGTGAACGGACCGTAATATGTTCATAAAAACATTCTTGTGATTTTTTCTTCAGATTTTCAAATATTCCGAATTTGTCTGTCAATTGACCTGTTATTGTAAAATAGCGATTGTTCGGTATTTATTGCGCAAATAAAAACTACGCACAGCTCTGTTGTGTTTAATTTTAAAATGCTACATGCGAACTTTTCAAGTGTTTATGTCGCATTCTTTTAAACGCTTGTGCTATTTTCATTGTTGAGAAGACGCATTATTTTCTACATCGCACAACATTTTTATTTTTAAGTAAAGGTCAATTTTGGTTTCATTCGTTTCATGTTTAGAAAAACAGTCATACAATTGTAACGTAGAATGCCAACTTCATCACACATTTTTAACGAGATTAAAAAAAAAACTATTTTGTTTAAAGATGCCGGTTGTAACATATTCATAAAAAATAATTTGTATGGGTGTGTATACCTTTTCAAATCACCTAAAGATATTGTTGCTATTTAACTGTCCGAAACAATGGTGGGTTTTTTAATTATTTATAAATAATAAAATATTAGTATTTTTTTATAGCGTTTGGCTCTTATTGCCGTATTTTATTAGCGCCGTGGGAAGTGGGAAGGTTTTTTTTGTAAATGTTCCGCTTACGCAACTCCTATTTTATTCCACCTACATTCAAATGGGTGACCAAGTATTACATATATATATGTTTATAGCACATCATCAATAACTTATTGCGTATTACAAAATTGAACTCAACCTACTTTTTCCAATCTTACATACAATATCGATCGAGTGAAACCTCTCACTTTCGCGATTTAGATCGACGATTGCCTCACGGTCGCCTCTGTCATGGTCTTTGCGTCAATGAACCTTGCAAATGTTACAGTGCTGACGTTTATCATTATGTCACGTTTCTGCATGCTGCATACACTTATTTTTTACCTCGAAACAAAACAAAAATAGTCTTGACTTCATATATTATCTCTCGCCCGTGTGACATTTAAACGTGTAAACAGTCGTATGTGATAAACCCATCAGAATCCGATTTAATTTAAGCCTAAATATATTTTGGCATAGTTTTGCTGGATAAGATTTTATCAATCGCATAATAGTACTACAAACATTGAGCGGTATGATTATTGTACAAGCAAATTTGCAGAGGATTATGAACTCAATTAGATAATTGATCACTATTATTTTATCAATTGAGTAAAATAAACGTGTTACAGCTGACACCACATTTTAAATTGAAAAATTATTTTCATTGATTTTTATATTAATGTACTATTATAGATGATAATATAATGAAAATGATACTTATTTACATAATATATTACGGTTATATCTTCGAATTGCTGAGATAAAAAACTGGATATTGTTGTTTCAATTTTCTGTAGTTTGGTGACATTTAATGCATGCACCGGTGACCGGTTCCTGAAGGAACAGAACCGAAATCTGATTTGCTTATATTATTTTATCTTGGAATTCGAGTTCAAAGTCCTTTTAATGTCAATGTCTTTTTAACAGAGCAGAAATATGTGTACAGTAAACACCATAAATATTAATGATCCATTATCACTTTCATTCGTTCTTCGTACTGTTAATTGGCACATACATATATTCGTTATCCTTTTAATTGGTTATTTTTGATGAGTTGTGATGACGCAGCCGGTGATGAGTATTCTTAATGCTTATGGCTGTTTTTGTCACTGTACGCTTTTTCGGCGATCAGCCAGGGCCGCAGTGGTCGTTCTTTGACTCTTCAGCGTAGCAGTCGTGCTTCCGAGACCAAAATTGCGGAAGAAGCGAGGTGAGCAACTTGAAACATCGATACTGTCTCATTTCCATAATTTCTCTAAAAAAATAATGAGTCTCTTGCTCCCAGAGATAAATATTTCCTTGAACCTCCAATCAAAAGATTACACAATTCATGTATCATTTCTTGAAAATCACTTGATTACAACTACAAGATGATTTATTAATATACAATTACATGCTACTTAATTAGTTTTTGCCCTATAGAGATAAGTTTTTTTAGATATGGTGCCTCTTAATTTTGAAAAAAAGGTTTTCAACACCTATCAATCAATATGTACATATTATAATTTGTTACACTTTATCTTAATATTTTGACACAAAATTTGATGTAAATAATATGGCCATTTTGGAAGAAAAATATGTGTTGTGTGTGTTTTGAAAAGTATCGAACTGTAATATGAAAGTCGAATGAATCTTGATATGTCGAAAGAGTAATATGAAAAAATGAGTTCTTAAAGCGCAGATATTTTTTTTTGTAAATTTTATGTATAAATATCAGATAAATTTGTTTCAGTTTATGTTAATTTCTTGCAAAAAAAAAATTAAATTATTTTTGTTATTTTTGAGTTGCATGTAGACCATGTGTTGTGTGTTGTTTTTCAAAGTAAAAGCACAAATAGTGAGACATCAAGCTGTGAAAGTCAAATGAGTCTCAATTCGCTTTTAAAGTATAAGTTCTCAAAGTGTAAAGATTTATTTCGGTTTTTTTAGATACAACAAAAATATTATAATATTAGTATGTAAATTAGCATTTTTTTTATTTAACACACATTATCACAGTATACTCCCCAATAACACGGTAAATTTGGGACGTGCTATTTGGGGGGCTAGAAAATACTCATACTTTTTTGCAGTACGTACGTATGAATCAGACGCGTGTGGTGAGATATCCTTCCGTTTGGCTCGCTCACACATAAAAAACGGGCATCCCAATTTACCGTGTTATTGGGGGTCTACTGTATTATAGGAAAATTAAATAAAAATACTATTTATTGAAAAGAGTCTCGCGACACGACTTCAATTTTTTTTAATGTAGTTTCACCAGTAGTTTTTGAGGACACCGTAACAGCCGTGGTTTTTGGTCAGATATTTGTTTATAATTTAAATTATTTAAATTTAAGATTTTAACTAAGTTTATTAGCCTGTTTCATCCGTCATCTTGTGGCATCCGGCATCAATGGCGGCTATTAAAAACAATTTTTGAAAACACAATCACTGCCATTGTTTTGATCAGATCACCACGAAACTATTCCTAAAAACAGATAGAGCTAAATTTGATGGTAAGTCAATTTGCCATTTTATTTCAAAATGGCGACTGTTCTATAAATTAAAAAAATCGTAAATCTAATTGAAAAAAAATTAAGCAAAGCGAAAAATCGTTTTTTAATAAAAAATAATGGTAATTTTTACATACTATAAAGGTGTCCAGATTTTGAGAATATCAAAAGAGGACACTAAAAATAAGAAGGCCATCTCGAAAAAAAGTTTTTGAGAAGAAAATGTCATCCTATGATGAAAAAAACAAAAATTTCTATAAATTTTTATTTGAGAAGGATAAAGAGATCTTAAATTTTTGCGTGATTTTTGAAGGATAAAGAGATCTTAAAAATGAGTATTATATAAAATGTTACTTGCCTCCAACATGTTATTTATAATTGTATATAAATAAATATAACATACAAATAACCGATAATAGTTTATAATACAGTTTTTTTTTATAATATTCACATAACGATTTTTTTATTATACTATAATTACCGTATTTTTAGACATTCCATAAAACTTTTCTAAAAATATAAGCTCATGAACATATTGACTATGTATGTTAGCCAGCTTAATCCAACATACTGTTACAAAATGGCAGCAATTTAAAAAAAAATATAAAAATAGCTATCTTATTTCAAAATAAAGGCTATAAAAAAATATCGTAACTCTACAAAAACGTTTTATAATAGATTTTTTTTTGAAAATATCTACTTACAGTAGATCCCCCAATAACACGGTAAATTGGGAACTGCTATCTGGGTAGTACTTTCTAGTCCCCCAACTACACGTTCCCAAATAGCACGTCCTCAATTTACCGCGTTTCTGAGGGGTCTACTGTTTTTATCATGTATGTGGGATTAAACGATTTTTATGATCACAATAACCGTTATATTTTAATCGTAATTTCCATTTAACTACTCTGAAAAATGAAGCTTATAAATATATCGACTAAGTTAGTTAGTCAGCTTGATTCGCTATGTAAAAAAAAATAAAAAACACTTTTTTGAATACATTTATATATACATAAATCTACCTATATATTGCGGCTAATACTAAACTTCTTAGATGGAAATATTATTTATATTATATGTAAATATATGAAATGGTTGATATTTTTTTTATATAATGCCATCATGACGCATTTAGGAAACCTGTTAAGTCTAACTAAAAAAATATAAATTGAGCAGCGCAGCGAAAAATATCACACTTTTGAATAAATTAGGCAATACTAAATTGTAGATTGAGGGTCACCGGATTATTGTACTAACGAAAATTGCGCACACAAAAATTCTAAGCATAGGTGATTTTTGATTGTCAAATATATTTTAGTTTTAATTCCAACTGCTTTGTATTTTTCTATATTTTTAAGTAAAAATGTAAGCAAATTATATATCATATAAGTTAATAATATAATTGTAATATTTTTAAATTATAATCATATTTACATATGTTATATGTATTATATATAAACATTATTTTTGTTATGTATATATCTATGCTGTGCGCAATTTTTGTTTGTGCAATAATCACCGAACCAGATTGAAACGCGAGAGACTTTTCATTCGGGTGCTATTTAACATGTGCATTTAAATAAATAGTTTGTTCCATAAAACGAATTGTTTGTTCATTTATGTAAGGTAAATTTGTTTTCGCTGCAGTGAGTTATTCCTATTGTTCTTACGAATGTTCGCTTGCACCAGTAATGCTCAAACAATTCGTTTTATGGAACAATTATTTTATACATTGCTCATTTTTTTTAATGCAACAAGAAATTTTACTTTGGCAAAACCCACGAAAAATATTTTAAAAATCTTACACATAGTTTGTGGTCAAAAATGTTTTAAAACATATAATTTGATTATATTGACACATATAGTATATAGTATATAGAAAACTACCTGATTCTTGCAGCTTTTGTCAGGAGGCTCTCTTAAATTACCTTAAACATTTATAACAGTTTTTTAACGACAATATTTTATCATATAAAACAAATATTAATAACTTTAAATATGTTTATCTTAACTCTTTGATTGCCGATCTTTTTATGATTACTATCCAAATATCGATGTATTTACCTTTGAAGCACACACTGCAGCCTATAAAAAATTTATTCGTTTTTTTTAATAACGATGTTTAATCAAGCGATTTTTGGCAATCAAAGGGTTAAATATCATGTATAATATTATTATTTTTTATTATTCAATAAATTTAATACCGGTGTTGAAACTTCTACTGTGGATATACTGTCATTTAATAAAATAGTTATTATAATTGAATATTTGTGGCAAAAACTGACCTTTAAAACGCCCATAAAGATGCTATGCCACCGCGTATGTTTTGGCATTGAACCAAAGCACTGGTCCGCCTCTTCATATTCATATGCATGTATTTTTATAAAAAAATCTAACAAAACAATCCCTTGGCCTTGTGTTTTCCCTGAGGTTTTGTTTTTCTGCTGGCGAAAGAGTACCTTTTGTCCGCTGACCTTCACTCAGATCCAATTGCGAGGTCCTTGTACTGTACCTCAGAGTGCTTCCGCCTTTGGCGTTGCCGTTTTTTTGGATACAGAAGAACATACGCAGATTCCGAATTTGCGTTATCAGACGCGTCGCAGTCGGCGTTTCGCTCGCGGTGCGAGTGCTCGTCACGCCTCTCGCTTCTCGGAAAATACACGTAATTACTGTGTTTATTGTTTTTTTTTGTTCGCGAGTTTTGGACGAGTTCCAGTCAGTGATCTTTAATACAATTGGTTTGGTGGAAAAGTGCTCGCGAAGAATATATTTCGGATGTTGCGTTCTGCTCGGATTCACAACTTAGTGGTAATACGGTACGATCTATCTACTTCAGTTCGCTGTAGAGAAGTGTTCAGAATAGCGAGTAAATTTAAATACAAATGAATAGATTCTGACGATGTACGAAACTATTTGATTAGAACATCCATCCCGCCCCCACTTGACCTACTTTTGTTTTATCCGGAATTCATTTAGCTCAAAGGATGAGCTGCGTATGAATATAAGCTGCGTGACCTGGCTGTTTATCAATTTGCATTTCGTTTGGATATTTAAGATCAAAATGATAATATATAAACAATCTGAGCAAACATAAATATATTTATATTTGCAAGTATAAGCAAAATTATATATACAAGTGTCCATTCTCTTTGATTCGAACTCTTGGATGCTTTAGCTGGACCAGATCGAAGGATAGCGGCTCGTTCTTCAGGCTACTAAGGTTCGTCTCGGTCGATTCGGCGTAGCTCCGCTTAGTGCAAGTTCGACTGAACTCGTTTATTCCAAGTCAGAAGTGGTAGCTCTGGATGAAATTCTAAAAGGAAGTGATTTAGTGAGGAATTTTCTATAACGTTCCCCTTAGAGATATGCATATAGGGTAAACCAGTATTGGCACAAAAATCGATTTTCGGTATTACCGGTATTACATAATGAAATACCGGTATTACAAAAAAATCTCAAATCCGTACATTTTATATCCATAGTTTAGAATTACAAAAACGACGATTGCCATATTGCTTGAAAGCAGAAGCGGAAAATAAAATAATGCTCATTGTAAGGGTTCAACCTAAGTATCGTTATCGGCGTAGAATATCAATGTAAAAATGTATTATGCAGTATTTAAAAAAATAGGAGGCATCCAGAATCAGTCGATCGAATATGATGATTTTCCGGATTTATTGTTCAAAAAAAAAAAAGATTTGGCTTCCGTATTTAAAAAAAATATTTTTCCCGACAATAGTAAATTAATGAAAGTAAAGCAATAAATGATACAAAAAAGTTGTTATACACTGTCGTCTTATTGATTTTTATTAGTACTCGTAGACAACACAAAGGATCGGCGTATAAAGTATTTTTAGAAGTACCTGAATGTAAGGAAGATTGTATGAAATATGAAATATTCATAAACAGACAGATTGATCATAAATATCAACAATAAGGCGAAATTTGACCTTCTTTATTATGACCAATTTATAATGAAAATAATAATAATGTAATCCCAGTATTATTGCAATCTTTAGTTCACCCAAGTTCTTTATGATTCGGGCGGAATCAGATTATTTGTTATTGCCTAATAAAGATCGTATTAAATGCATACTGCGTTATCCAAATCAATTAAATTTGGCATGCAACAAAAATTTAACCCTTTGAGTTGTATCGCCGTACAAGCACGGTGGTCGATCTTTCACTGTTTCGAGGTACCCCATACAGTTATATATTTACATATATAACTAAATAAATAAAAACATTTATATAATATTTTTTTAAATTTGATTTAATGTAAATGATTTTTTATGTAAAATAATAATAATTAATTAAAAAAAGTACGAAATAAATTAACATAATTTTTTTATAATATGTTTATAAAAAATATTGAAAGCCTCTGAATTGATATAAATTTTTTTTTCACAAAAGTCGAATGGTATATAAAAAATATGTAAAATAAATTAACGAAATATAATAATATGAAAGTGTTGAAATAAATTATTAAAACATACTAATACAAAAAAGTAGTAATATAAATCAATGCAGTAAAACGTTTAGAATCATTGATTTTTTTTCTATAATTTACTATAAATGCAATATAAAATACTAATAAATAAATAACAACAGAAATATTTATGGAAAAATACATAAAATTAACTAACTTCAGGTGTAAATAATTGGGTATAAATTAACTCACTACTGAAAGGGATAATAGAGAATCCTGTTTTTGAATGAGTGTTTTTTGCTTAAAATTCATGCAAAAACATTTTCTGCTTTATATTTTGTGATATCTGCGATTTATAGTTGAGGATCTTTCTATTTTTTGTAGATAGATTATACCAATGGTCGCAAACCTTTCGGACCTCATAGACCACTAAACTCAAAATGCTGAATACTACGGACCACAACCATATTTTTTTTCATAAAAGTAACGTTCTTAATATGTATTTGTTTTTCGTGAGGGAGACTTAGTGCTCGCCCACTTATTACTGCCACGGAAAGCTACGACGATCTGGAGATGTAATTTGATTTGGCTGTTTTTTATTAGACTTTTATGAGCAATGCAATAGTTTTTTAGAACAACTTGCAACCTGTCATCTGAACAGGCTTGAGACGGCCGTTAAAATATTTTACCTGATAGGATAGTTAAATCGTTTTATTGGATATTGGTCAGAGCCTTTAATTAACGCGCAATCTAACGAAGTGAAAATTCAAAATTATAATTGTAAAGGTGAATCATATTATAATAAAACATAACACAAGTATATTCTAATTATTACGCAGATCACCACAATTCATTTTATAACCTCCTTTATTTATGTTAGCGATATAAACATAATAAAAATATTTGCTGTAATTTGAATATTTTTCTTTAAAGGTGTTCCATTTGAGAGACATAAGATGGGAACGTCCGCAGTTCCTGTCTAAGTCATTCCTGGGCTTCGTCACCTTCAACATCATAATCTACTCGCTCCTGGCTGCTGAAGTTGTCACCACTCAATTTGCGGACACAACCTCCGAGAAGAAGAGCTTTTACACGCACATCTTCAACGGATGCTATGCCGTTCTCTTGTTCGTCGTCGTCATATTCTTTCTCATCTACGGCGTCGAAGTCTTCTTCAAGGTGCGCGGCGGGTTCTTGACCGAAACGACTGTCACGACGATCGTGACTCAAAGAACTAAGCGGAGACAAGGCGACGGCGCTGTCCTATCGAGCACCACTTGCGAGAAGAGCAAGTTTATCGAAGACATTGACAAGCCATGCTGCTCCAAAGAGCTTGACAACGATGAAGATAAACCGGGAGACGGAGCCGAAGCGCACGACGCTCTCGTTACTAAGCAGGTGAATATACTCCTTGTCGTCCGCTCCGAATTAATTTTTTCCTTATTTAAAAATATATTTATTTCAGGGCGTGCGAGTTCTCGGAAGTTCCGCCGGTGTAAACACGTCTCAACTGCACCAATCAAGAGTTGGACTGCTGAGTCAGGCCTTCATGTTGATCACAATCGTCGGCTTTCTGTTTTCTGAGACATTAAGCGAATTTTGGAAGACTAAGTGAGTTTCTGTCCTCCGGGACGTCATTTAGGGGCATTTGCCCTCCCTTGAATTTGGCGAGAAAAATTTATGTCATTTAATTAAATATTTAACGGAACGGGAACGCTCGGTAACAACGGCTCCAATGGCGTCGGCACGATTTTATTGCTTTTGAGGTGGATTTTTGACTTCCGAGAAGGGATAATTCATTTTTGCGCTCTCCTATTGGTCAAAATTCGGTTTAGATATGCTTAATTCGATTCTCACATAGTCGTAATATTGTTATAAAAAGTCAGTAGAACATTTCCACTGACGATTTTATTGCTATTTACGTGGATTCTAAGCAAGGACGCTCCCCTGAATTTGGCCAAAAAATTCATGTCATTTAAAGAAATACTATGAATCTTATGAAATGGAAATATTAAAAAAACGACCACTGAATGGCCAACTTTTGTTTCCCTCGCTGAAATGACATCCCTGTCAGTTGTATCATGTTTCTTGACTTGTTTTATATCTTTATTTTCTTTTTAAAGAGTTCCTGTGAATTCTCGCAATTGGCACGATGTCGTATTTCGCGTTGTCGAAATAGGAGTGGCGTTATGGTTCCCCTGTGTATTATGGAACTGTATGGCGCCTGAACAGTTATGGATTTTGAATCCACGCCGTCTATTATCGCAGCAGCTGCCGCCAGATAATATTACGACTGTGCAGCATTCGGCCGAAAAGGTATTGTTTCGTAAAGATCTGATCATCGTGCTTTATATATATTTATATTATTATAATTTGATTTATAAATTAGGACGAAGAAGACATAGCCGGAAGTTGTAGCAGCTTAGGCGCCCGAGATTGCTGGATTTGCTATGATTCGGAACGAGCCGAGCCTTTGATTCAACCCTGCAAATGCACCGGAGACGTGAGCAGCGTGCATCACGATTGCCTGCGTAGGTGGCTCGTTGAGAGCTCATCGAATACTGACGAACTTCGATGCAAAGTCTGCAACAGCCCTTACGAAGTTGAAAAGACGACAAAGTATGTATTGAGACTATAGATCAATTTTATACCAATATATAAATTTCACGATCGCCGTATTTTTATTCCATTGCAGAGTAAGATGGGACAGAGCTTTCACATCTCAACAATGGTTGCACACTTGCGTCTTGGTGACTTGCATGGCCGTGGGAGTCGCAACCGCTTGGGTCGTAATACAGATGTTCGAAAGTCCGATTGTTAAAGTTTTGAGTGCCGGAGTTGCGTTATTGATTGTCTACGTTTGCGTCAAG
The DNA here is from genome assembly GCF_051122295.1 of Plectrocnemia conspersa. Lineage (NCBI taxonomy): Eukaryota > Metazoa > Arthropoda > Insecta > Trichoptera > Polycentropodidae > Plectrocnemia > Plectrocnemia conspersa. The sequence goes on from NW_028277173.1 coordinate 692,890, forward strand.
TGAGTATTACTTTTATATTTTATAAAATCGATTGTGTTGGACATAGGGCAACTGCACCATTGCTTTAATTTGACATAACTTAAAACCTGTGAATACAGATAATATCTGATTTTTAATCATGAAAAAATTTAACTTAAATATATATTTATATTGACATAACAATTAGATAAATTTATATATAATAATCTGAGTACTTAAATGAGAACAAATCAATATTATCCGACAGATAAATAATAAGTCGGATAGCTGTGCTTATTATAGCTAAGCTCTTCAATACTTTTGTTCTTGCGTGCTGTTATGTAGCACTTAAAAACAAAGTTCTTCCAGAATATTCACTATCAGCAACTTGAAAAAATGCTTTTCCAAATACACGTCGACGCGACTCAAGAGAATCATATCCCAGCATACCTTATATGAATTTTGTGGGAAATAAAAATGGATAATATTTTATATTCCATCATGTACAGGGTAACGTAAAAAACCTTTTCTATTAAAAGCGAGTCAGTTGCATTATTTGGCAATCAGACCAGAGAAGCATACTTGAAGGTACTGCGCACTAAGTGATTATACAAGGCACACAGTGCCCTCGAGCTTCTCAATTGATCCAATAAGACAAATCCTAACATCTTTGAGGCTTTATTACATATGTTTTCTATATGCTGATCAAATCGGTTACCATTTTGTGCGATGAAGTACATTGTTATCCATTTTGTAATCAATTTTAAATTTTGTTTTTCACTGTTGATTAAATAAAGAAGTAAATTATATTTTAAATCACAAATTAATAAAGATTAGTTTTGTCATTCACTGGTGCATTTACCCTATGATAAAGATGTATTGAATTCAGTTGCTTATATTTATTTTATCTTTATAGATTCCTCGGCGTCAACACTGTCACTGCCTATCAACGAGCCAAAGTCTCCGGAATCAATATTGTCAGCGGTTCCGGAAGCCAATTGAACACCATCAGCAAGACGGTCACCGTTGAGATGAACACTAAGATGCAACTGCCGTGAACGTTCAACACGTTCGAGAAGAAATTGAGTTTAAAATTGAATCTTCGTCGAAGATCGATCTATCGGTAAACGGTCGCTCGATTGCATCACAATTTGATACAAAGCGACCGCGAATCACCGATGAGTGTTTATTAATAATTTTTGTGACTGTTAAAGATTTATTTTTATCTTATGATATCAGTGTTGTGTGTGTGTGATACATACTATCGCAAAATACTTTATTTTTGTTGAATTCATTTAATAGCAATCAAATAAAAAATGGATGAAACCGATAAGACATCAGGTTACCAAAAAAATAAACGTGATTTACGAATGAAAAATCATATGTGTATTATTAATGTATGAAAAAAATATATACGTATATTATATCATAATGTAATTGTTTAGTGAACAGTTTGATTGTAATCCGTTGAATATTGCCAAATCTTTATGGGCCAAATTTACAGTTTGATTCAATAGATCTGTATTTTTTTCATTGAAAGTTTATTTTATAAGTATTCGTTGTCAAATGCCTAATGTACGCTTAGGACGATCTCCGTTTATCAGTATTGTCAAAAGACATATTAACATATCTAAATATAAATCGTAGATAGATGTATAATTACGTTATACGTGTATGATTAAAGTGTCACTTTATTATACCTCTGTTTTTATTTTTGATTTATTTTATACGAGGCGTTCGATTTCGTCACTCTTCCAAGTGTGTAAATATTATATAAACTTTAAACGTAGATTAACTATTTAACAATTATAGTCTTAGCTAACTGTTTAACGTTCTAGCTATAAATTTACAGTCGATTAACGTACATGTTACGCAATACATTGTACCTTATTACATATAAACTTACGACTATCCAATCGGCTTTTTTATTATTATATTATTTGAATTAGATTCGCTCTCGATAGAAAATTTTTAATTTACATCATTCCAGCTATTGGATAGCGGGTTTATTAATAAATAGTCTGTGATACGATGGAGGTTCTTTCACAGTTTGTGAATTGTAAACTAACGGCTTTCGTAATTTTAAGAGAAATATAGTAGCAATAAATTATTGATTGTGCGTATGTTAACGTTGATTGTTACACTATAAAAGATTGTACCCACGACTAACTCTTAACTCGACATGTGTAACCGCGTTTTGTGTGATTTAGAAATGAAAATATATACTACCGTGATTAAAAATGTCTATGGTTGTTTTTATTTTATTACAAATATTATCCCATTTGTGATTCATGTTATTTGTGGTATTTTATTTGCTAAGGAAATGAGATAAAATTACCACACGACAACGAATTCTATTGTTATTGTTGCACGAATATAGATCGCGTGTACATTGCTGTCCAATTCCCACTTTTATAAATAATTTATTTATTTATTAAACAATTACGTTAATTCAATTTCTTATCTATTTATTTAGCTAATATAGCTAATTGTTTATACACTAAATAAATGTAATCAAAACATGAACAGTATATAAAAAAGACTTATCTTAATGCACAAAGGCGTTTCTTTATTCCATTGAGAAAATCTAATACATTTTTATTTTTGCAGATTGTTCTAGGAATATACAAATTCACACATCGTTTTTTTATAATTAAATTGTCTCCATTTCTAGTATTAAATCTATATACATCTTATTTCTTATTTAATATTTATTAAAATACTTTGGTATTATATTAATTTTTATTATACAGCTGTGGCTAATTGAAAGTTTCATAGGCAATATTTCACGAATTATAATATTAAAATGTATTCTTTCCTTAAAACTTGTTCTATGGTATTTTTTTTATGATCAAGTACATCTGTGGTAATGATTTACAAGATGTTTTAACTTGTAAAGCCTCCTCAGTTGCACGTTAGCCTCGGTTATGTAAAGACAAACAAAGATCTAAACAAATCTCGATCACGGTAAAATCTAAAATAATAGCATATCTCGGAGAAAATGTTTCAATCCTAGAGATGGCACGAAGAGTGGGGTTTAGTGGTTCTGCTATTCTAAAAATTATTAAAAAATATCGCGAAACAGGAATTCTAGAGAGGGTGCAAGGGGGTGGTTGGAAGCGTATGACGTCTGCTCGAGAAGACCGCAGAATAAAAGATATCATAAAAAAATATCGATTCGAAAATGTCTTCCGGGTGCCCGAGCATAAACGAGCATATACCGAGCGATAAACGAGCTGTGGAGCTTCCAACGATGACAAAATATACTAGTTACAACACTGAATTAGATGATGCACACTTTTCGCTGTGCGTCTCTCAAATACTTAGTGTGGCTACGTAATTTTCGTGAGGTAGAAGTTGAATACAACAAGTAAAACTACCTTAAGTATTTTACTTAGTCCTTCCCAAATGAGGTAAGATCGCACGAGTAAAAAATAAAATAAAAACTCAAAATTCTTTTGAAAAGAAGAAGATAACTAAATTTTTGTATATAAAATGACACAGTAAAAATAGTGTAAAAGATAAATTATACACCACTTTTTTATGATTTAAGCAAAACACATTTATTACAAAAAATAACATTATAAAATATATAGCACACTAAAGATGATGAAACCGCTGGTGTAAAGATGACGAAAAAACAATTATCCCTTCTCAGAAGTCAAAAATCCACGTCAAAAGGAGTGGAAACGCTCGGTAACGAGCGTTCCCACTGCGGTAATTGTTTTTGCGCTCTCCTATTGACCAAAATTCGGTTTGATTGCACTTTGACCAATACTCTCAAATCAGATAATATTTAACGTAGTGTAATATCGAAGTGTAGACCAACTATAGAGCAATATGCGAGATGCGACGTCTGACTTGACCTAACGAAAGGTCTAAAACTATCATTAGTTTTAGATCTTTCATTAGGTCAAGTTGAATTTGCTTAATTCGTGTAGGTGTCGTTTGGGTTTGAACATCAAATGTATGTGTTTCGTAACTGTTAAATTGAGTTTCATAGACATTTTGGAGCAGCATATAATTTCACTAGCGTCGATCAGTTAAACCCATGTAAAATAAATAAATTGAATAAAACACATAGTCATTAAGTTGATTTTGTATATTTCATTAAATAATATATTTTTCGATATTCAATTGTTTTATATTTTATTAAATGTGATTATTGATTTTAGGTTGTTTTGTTTTTGTTGTTACATAACAACACCAAGACGACAAAATATTGATCGTCGCACAAATATCAATTGCATCGGATCGAACAGTGCGAGATCTACGTGGAAACGAGCAGCCATTCGGTGGTGTATTAATATTATTAGCAAGTAATTTTCGTCAGACGTTACCTGTTATACCACATTCAACACCAGCTGATGAACTGAATGCGTGCTTAAAAACATCAAATTTGTGGAGATACGTTAGTAAATTAACATTGACGACAATCATGCTTCATGTTCAATTGAAAAACGATGCTTCTGCAGAACGTTTTGCAAAACAATTATTGGGTATTAGAAATGGAAAATTACAGTTGATGAATCAACACGCTGCATTAAATTACCAACCGATTTTTACACACACTCAAGAGAAGAATTGATTCAATACGTATTTTAAGATATCACACAATGGTGATATCTTAAAATGAACGTGCAATATTAGCTGCAAAAAACGTGGATGTAAAAGTTATTATCATCTTATACTTATAAATCAGTAGATACTGTTATGAATCAAGACGAAGCAGTAAATTATCCAAATGAATTCTTGAATTCACTTGATTTAGCTGGATTGCCACCACATGTCAAAAATTTGTAGATTGGTGTTCCTATCATTCTTCTTAGAAACGTTGATCCACCCCGTCTTTGCAATACTGCCAGATTGGCGGACAATACATTGATAAAAAATGTCATTGAAGCAACAATTTTAACTGGAAAATTCAAAGGAGAAGATGTGCTACTACCGCTCATTCTAATGATTCCAACAGATATATTTTTTTTATTCAAACGATTGCAATTTTCAATTAAACTGGCTTTTTCAATAATGATACACATATCACAAAAGTAAGTATGTAGATTGAATTTGAAGTATCTATGTATTTCTCATAGTCAATTATACGTTGCATGCTCCCGTGTAGGAAAACCAAGCGATTTGTTTGTATATGCGCTGAATGGAATCACCAAAAACAAACTATATCCCAGAGCATTGCAATGATCTTGAAGGTAACTAATTGATTAATTTAAATTTACTTAAATCAAAGCATATTTTTTAATTTCTGAAATTTTCAATATAAAAATATTATATTTCACTATAAATATTATGTTTTTTTTTTAGGTATGTTACGTGGTTATTAGTAATATCAGCCTCAGAATATTAAACAAAATTTATTTGAAACAGAAACTAAATATAGAAATCTTTCATAGAGGGTAATAAATTATAGTCGTATATATAAAAACACTACTTCCTAAAGTTTTCACAAGTGTGACAAAAAAGAGATCAAAAATTAAGAATCATTATAAACGCATTTTGTTTCTGACAATCTGTTCATCTGGAGCAAGATATATCTGACTTCTGAAATACAACACTTCTAAAAAATTCTGGAACCCCCCTTTTCTTAGTGCCCTAAGCATGTGCAGTTAAATACAAAATAGTGCAATAAACACCGAGTGTTAAAGATATTTATGACAATATACTAGAAAGTCAAGCACCAGCTTGGTTCACGCGAAGGTTCAGAAATAAGAGGAGCTATTTTTAGTATGCAATTTGAATCGTACAGGATGTAGTCGCTTCTACAGCAGGTCTTCTCTTGCGACTTTTTAGTGGTCTCTTTTGAAGCGTAGTAGAGTGGAGTGTGTTAGTTTCTGTTTTGGTACCGAATTTTAAACACAATTATGTGTGTACGCCATATCCCCACCGCGTACGCTAGTAGGGATTGGTAAATCTCGGGCGTACGTCTCAACAGTTATAATATTTTTAACGAAGCACTGCTAGGCCCAGACAAAGCAATAAAAGTAAACGAAGTCTCACTCAATAATCTGTAATACGCTAATAATATACTGCTAATAGCGAATAGTCGACAAGGGCTACAAACACTGAAACAATTAAAGTAGCAGTAGCTTGTTAGAACTAAGGACTAAAATAAAAATAGACAACTGGACAACGAGTAAGTAAGTCAATCTTGCGCTTCTTATCTTATTATTGTATAAATATTATATCCACGCTGTTTTATTTCAACTTCTCTGAGGCTCGTTTGATTTTATTGTCGCAGAATCGTCGATAGCATTCGTACGCCACATTTGGATTCGAGCCGTCTTTGGAGAGAGGTGATTCGAATCCGACATGTGCCAGTCGGTTATTGTTGCATATTTGTAGTGTCTGTGCTGCGATCGGTGAGTGAAATAAGGAACGGCTCGCCTGTGCCTTGAACCGTTCTGAAGTGAACCAATCTTTCAGTCGAGACAATGAAGTGGATCCTCGGTGCTGTGCTCTTGGGCGCTTTTATATCAGTGCAAGTCTCTTCTGAGAGCACTTTATACAGCTACACCGATCACAACTGCTCGCTGAACGAGACGGAGTGCGCAGACAGAGGGTGCGTGTCGAAGAAGGCGATTTGCGATGGAAATAAAGATTGCGAAGATGGTTCCGACGAAGAAAACTGTTTCGGTGGTAATGCTTTCTTCTTCTTTATCGTTTACTCATTTCTAAATATCGCGAGATCTAGTCATCAAAATATGTTTTCTGCCATAAAAAATAACATTTTCCAGTCAAAAAAGAAGTTGTTTATTTTTCTAAATTTATCTGAACACGTTACAAACCGCTTATGTGCCATACGCTCAGAGTTGTCAGATTTTAAATTAGGTTTCGCGGGGAAAAAATTAAAAAAAATTACGGCAATTATCTAATAAAGAAAACGACAAAAATAATTAAGTTAATTTTTTATTATTATTATTTATCCTAAAAAATATTTATAATTTATCCCTTAATTTTGATTTGCCATTGATTTTTTTTAAAATTTGAATTATGAACAATTCATTCTGAAATTCTGTTTTATCATCGACTTGGCTTCCAATATTTTTATAACCAACCTACTTCTATCTTTTCGCCAAGCACTCGTCGTTAGAGTAAAACTCCTTTCATATATTTTATTTACATGTAGAATAGTGAAAATGTATTCGATATTTTTTTTTAAATTATGGAGAATATTCGTTATATTTGCCATAAATTTATTTAGTATGATATATTCTTCAAAGAGTAAATCTTGGTCTACTCCTATTTTATTTCCATTAGTGATTTCTACGAAATCTTGAAAGGCTGGTATGCTATGTGGTAAGTTAGAGAGAATTTTATATTTGTGGTTATTGAAATTGAACCATTTTATAACAGTATCAAATTAATTATTTGGTTAAATTTTAAACCGCTTTAAAGCTCTATATTATCACTTTTTTAGATAATTTTATGAACATTTGCTCTATAATATAAGGTAACCAGATTTTTTAAATATCAAAAAGCACTAAAAAAAAGGCGTCTCGAAAATTTTTGTCCGAGAAGAATAAACTGCTGCGGCAGCTAAAAAAAGTTCACCTCGGACATAAGAACAATTCTCCTGAAAGGAAGATGTCTCGTCACCTTACATAATAGCATTTATTATGCTCAATCAAGGACTGCCTTGCATTATTCACAATTACATATACTTGAATTTTTTAGTGCTGGTTGAAATATTTCAATTTTACATACGCCTCATGAAGCACGGAGGCTGGGTATGCATTGTCAACTCCTCATGGCGTAAGCTTCGGCGCGCACACTCTGAACGTATGGGCACTGAATGCACAGAGTGGGACATGAGCCGATTTACGCAGAAACTTATGTCTAAAAATCCCCGAGCGGCTCGAAAATTACCCGAAATCTAACACGTCCCGCGACAATTACCATGCAACTAAGTTGACCAGACGTCCTTCTTTGAGTTTAAATTTGAACAAAATTGTCCTCCCTGAGTTGAAATTTGAACAAAAAATTTCGAAATGACCCTTTTTGTATTTAGTGTTCCCCTTTGAGATTTTTAAAATCTGGTCACCTTGGTGCAACTCACCCGCCAATGCCCGAAATTCATACATATTAGAAAAGAAACACATTTCATAATAGTATCCATTAGTTTTTTTCACGATATGGCAATATAAATTCACAAATTATCGATATGTAATAAAAATATATTTTGAGAATATTACACCATAAAATTTATATTTACAACAATTTAAATTTATAGAAACTTGCGACCCTCCGGATTGGTGGAAATGCAAGGATGGCTCCTGCATCAATATAATTTTCAAATGCGACGGCCATGGTCAGTGTCCCGACCGATCGGACGAAGATGACTGCAGTAAAATCTTATATTTGTACATCTTATTCTACTATTTTTTATAACTTGCATAACATCTAATTTTTTAGGCGAAAAACAATCACAGCCGACCGATTGTAAAGAAGATTACTACAAATGCGGCGATGGAACTTGCATATCGAAATATAGAGTTTGTGATGGATTTATCGATTGTCTCGACGAGTCCGATGAGTTTAAATGCAAAGCAAACAATGTGAGATGCTTTTACTTGTATATTATTGATTTCTGTAACATTTATTCAGGGCCGCCGAGAGCGAACCCGGGCCCTAGGAAAACAATCATTCCGGGCCTCGTGATAAAAATGGCAGCTTATATATTTTTTAACATCGTAATATAATATATGCAAGTTAACTCTTTCTATGCTACAAATAAATATAAAAATTAGCCACCGTTGCGACATATTTTCTGAAATCATATTTTATGCGTTTTTTTTAATTAGGCATCAAAAATCATTTTAAATATCTACTGATAATATTCACTTGATAATTAGTCGCGTTTTCTTTGCTGCCCAGTGTTGCCATATAGTGAACTTCCAGTCCAGGTCAAAAGCAATAAAATCGTGCCATTGCGGTGAAAACGCTCGATTATCAAGCGTTTATATTAAGATTTTTTGTAACAATATTACTATAGTCTATTTATTTTCAAGAGTCAGTGCGCAAGAACATTGTTTAACGCGTAATCAAAATGTGCTCTTAAATTTCTGCCTTGCGCTTGGTCGTTCTCAATGAAACGATTGATCTTACGGCGAACGACCAATCACAGGGCAGAAATTTAAAAGCATGTTATGATTACGCGTTAAACAAAGTTCTTGCGCACTGACTCTTGAAAATAAATAGACTATAGTAAGAATCGAATAAAGCACATCTAAACCAAATTTTGCCCAATAGGAGAGCGCATAAAACAATTATCCCTTCTCAGAAGTCAAAAATCCACGTCAAAAGCAATAGAATCGTGCCGTCACACGATTTTATTGCTTTTGACGTGAATTTTTGCCTTCTGAGAAGAGATAATTGTTTTTGCGCTCGCTTATTGATCAAAATTCGGTTTGAATATACTTTGATCAGCCCTCTTATAGTAATATCAGTATTAAAAATCTCATTTTAAAATACTATTTTATTTAATGTGTTATGTACTATTGATTTGCAGAGTTGCCCTGGATTCAGGTGTAAGAACGGTCACTGTATCATACAAAATTGGGTATGCGATGGATCCAATGATTGTGCGGACAACAGCGATGAAGAAAACTGCAGTATGTAGAATATAATTTGTTTTTTAAAATACTCATGAATCCTTAACCCAAAAATATTCATATACAAATGAATAATACAAAATACGCATATTTTTGTTATTATTTAAATTTATTATAAAATAATTCAATAATCGTTCATATCGGAATCACTGCTTTTAATTTGCTGTTAATCGTTGATAGCCCAATGTTTTTTTCTTTTCGTGGAACTTTAACTAGGAACCAATGCAATGTGCTTTTTTTTTTAGGATATGTCGAAAATGTGATTTAAGGTTTGAGAACCCTAGGGGGTGTGACTTCATAGCCAATGAGACTTAAGGTGGAATCTAGTTTTTATTTCTTTGTATTTACATATGTTGCGACAGACGATAAATGGCGAGATGTTTTTTCCGAGCGGTGGTGGAGAAGCTGGCGGAAAGATGATATCCGTTGGAGGTCCTCAGAGGTCTAGTAGGTGACGTGGGAGCAAGTGTACAGCGGAAGTTGATTCCTCTCTGCTATGATGGTGCTCGGGATGTGAGCGCCCATGACAGTATGTTGTCCGCGGGCGGTGGGCGTTTGCTGGTTTCTTCGAGTGGCTGCTGTTGATTAGTTTCTCCTCACCGGAGTCCGGGCTTATAGTATCCAATCTTTAAGTATCCAGGGCTGCAAAGCTTGCTGACCAGTCGAAATTATGCAGACAATCGCTGTAGGCGCTTCTTAGAAATGCGAAATAGGTATATGCCTTTAGAAAGCGACGTTCGCTTGATGGGAATTGTCCAAGGTCGTATTGCATTACAACGGGAATGTTGAGGATCCGGTGATTTGTTATATCCGTGATCGTTTCGCAACAAAAAAATATTCTCTCAATGACTGAGAATATTTACTATAAGAACAAAACTCGTGTTATTTGCGGTCGTAACGAGAACTTTTGTGTGTGGTCCAAATCCTTTACGCTAATCTGTTGTTTCCTTGTTGATGAATGATAATTTCGGTCACAGGAAATTAATGTAAGTTTTGAGGCAAAGACTTCTGTGTGGGGTCGCCACAGTAACATTACATTGTCATTTAATCGATTCATAGGTCGCACTGCTACAGTTTTACTTGGTTAAGTTTCACAGCTTCTGTCTCCTCCTTCCATGTAGCTTCTTACTATTGCTCGAAACGCAGATCTATTAGTTTTTTGGTGAACAGCTCTTAGTCATGTTCCTCCACTAACTTTGAAATATCGTCCCATATCGCAAATCGCCTCTGTGTCGCTTAGGCGGTCACTAGAAAAATCTGTAATTTGGTATTACCGGATCGCTTGTCGCCGCGACAGAGTTTGGCAGAGTTCGGTAGACCGCGTTGTGTGACAGAACTGATGCAATATCGCATCATACAACCAGACCGCTTGACGCTTCCCGCAGCGACAGACCGCTTGCTGTGTGGCCGAGCCTTTAAGGGACAAATTTTAACAAAAAACACTGTAAACCGTCGTTTACGCAAGCGCGATCTCTGCTCAGATCTGCATTTTTAGCCAAGCACACACGCAAATAGGCTGAGAGGCAAATAGTAGTGGATTCTTATTAAAATGTAACGATATATCGTCGAGCTCGATGGGGAATCTTATGATGCGTACCAGACTTGCATTTCGATCTTGAGACAGACTTGATGCCATTTCTAGATTATTATATTTCTTTCTATTGATTTTTTGTTTGTATTCAGCCATGGCTGTGGACGAAAATTGCAACTTGAACAACGGCTTCTTTCCATGCAAGGACAACTCTATGTGTCTCAAATCGGAATTAGTGTGTAACAATGAAAAAGACTGCAGAGACGGATCAGACGAGGGAGGATCATGTACCATCAGTCAGTATACATCTTACATCTGAGCTATCTAATCGTGAATTACATTTCAACACAAAATATAAAACGATCTTTTTGCAGAGGAGAAAAATTGCGTCAATGTCAATTGCAGCCACGCCTGTATCAACACTCCCGATGGTGCTTTCTGCGCGTGTCCAGTTGGCAACGGAAGACTTTCAAATACAACGTGCATCGATATAGACGAGTGTCATCTTTTACACAATCTGTGCTCTCAGAAGTGTATTAATCATCCGGGAAGCTACGAATGCGCATGCGCCGAAGGATATGCACTCCAAAAAGACAAACACACTTGCAAATCTGAAGGTTTATAACTGCACTTTTTACCTTTTAATCCGATAAAACGTTGTATTAAAATTGCTTTTCAGATGAAGAAACCGTCTTAGTCTTCGGTTCCGGAAGAAAAGTATTATCTTACTTAGTAAGAGAAAAGAAATTGGAATTAGTCAGTAAAAATAAAGGCATAGTAAGTAAAATTTACAATCAATAAGTAAATCATAATGCTAGTAAAGATTATTTGACTGGATTTCTTGACGATACATCTTCCTGATGACACAATGATTCCGGGCCTCATGACAAAAATGTCATTTTATCTATTTTTTAACATCGTAATATAATTTCTTGAATAAATAATAATATGTACGAGTTAACCCTTTCTAAGCTACAAATAAATATAAAAAATAGTCTCCGCTGCGACATATTTTCTGAAATCATATTTTGTGCAAAATATTTTAATTAGGCATTAAAAATTAATAAAAATATTTACTCATAGTATTTATCTGATAATTAGTCGTATTTTCTTTGCTGCTCAGTGTTGCCATATAATGAACTTCCAGTCAAAAGCAATAATTGTTTTTGCGCTCCCTAATTGATTCATAGGATAGCTATCATATTTTTAAAACATAGTGTAATATCGAAGTGCAGGCAAACTATGGAGCAATGTCTGTATTTCTTCTTCCGCTTATTTTTACCTGAGAGATAAGTTGGCTTAGTATTAATATTAAAAAACTAATGACTGGACAACTTTCCCCAATTACTGAAATGACGTCTCTGTTTAATCCTTTGAACGCGCAAATCAAGTAAATTTGCCTGATAGATTGTTTTATATTTTTGAAGAAAAAACTGTTTTTGATAAATAAATATAAAATATATTCTTAATAAATAATTATTAAAAAAATTAGAGAAATTAAATTTCCATTTAAAAAAAAATATTTTGATGTTAATTTATGATTAACGCATTCAAAGGGTTAAAGATACTAAATATGACAATTTGGTATTGTAATATAATTGTAATGTAGTAAAAAATCAAACAAAAAATCTATATGTAACAATTTTCTACAAAACATAAATATCCGTACTGGTTGTAAACATTGTAAACACGAAAAAGTATAAGGGATGTTCGGATTTTTTATGTGCAGCTACGCCTCGGATTTTTTTTTAAAAAAGTTTAAATTTTTTTATTGCAGCTTTTACAATGATGTTATTTCTGAATACAAATATGTACCACAGCTCTATCGATTATCTTTAATTCGTTAGCATATTTATTTCTAAATTATTACAAAAACGTGATATCTCATTTTGTTTTAACAAATATGTCTGAGGTTGCGGGTTCGTGCCCCAGCACTCGAATTTTTATTTATAAAAAATGCACTATTATTAAAAAAAACCGGCCCCAGCTGCATTAAGATCTATTGGTTATAAATTATATTGATTAATAATGTAGTTTTTAGATTACTAAAGCAAAGATAATTATACTGATTATTAATATAGTTCTTAGATTACTAAAACAGTGACAAAACCGTAAATACGTTTTGCCGTTCAAATACTTCTAACTTCTATTAAAATCTTTTAATAAAGCATGTATATTTTTAAGCATCAGGAACGGACCCACCCTTTCTTATGCAGCGCTTGTAAAAAATATAAAATATTTGTACAAATTTAATTTTTAACAAAAACATTACTCTATAAAAATGAAAATTTCGACTTTTGACTCGAAATTCTCGAGAAGAAATATTAATTTAAATTTAGAGTACAGATCTCAGCGTTTAATACAACCAGTAAATACTATCACTCATATTTTAATATACACATTTTTTTGTTAAAAAAAATGCAAAAAATAATAAGAGACTCTTTATTGACTTATCTTATCTTTGTTTCAAAAAATGTGTTGCACAGAGTAGTTGTTTTATATACAATAAGCTTTCACTTCATGATTTACTCTCATATGTCTTGCACAATATTTACATGACATATTTAATTAAATAATTTTTAAATGTCAGAGCGTCGGAGTAAACTACGATGGAAGATATGTTTATTGGACACAAGTAGAATTTGGAGAGGAAACCATTACAAGATCACTTCTAGATGGTTCTAAAAAAGAGGTATGTTTTTAATTTATTTTTACTAATAAAAAAATAAAACATAAAACAAAGGTTAGTAGAACGTAAATGTCTTTCAATGCGTCTCTATTACTGAAGTCTGATTTTATTATTTTGCGAGTAACTACAATGCTATATGCTTATCATTATATCTATAGTTTCGAACGTAATATGAAAAAAAAGTATATGTTCTCGCATAAAAAATGTATTGTCAAACTCCGCGTCTCTAATGAAGCATTTTTTGTCCCTGGTGACCGTCTTTAAACGAAACCATTGTGATCATTTTTATGTTATGTATTGCAAGTGTATTTACAGCATAAATAAAAACATTCCAGGTTTTTGTGAACTCTGGTCTCGATATGCCTGAAGATGTATCTGTTGATTGGTGCACCGGCAATGTATATTTTACCGATTCTGAAATGGACCACATCGGAGTGTGTAACAGAGAGATCCATTGTACAGTTTTGGTCAGCAAGCACATGGATCAACCGAGAGCCATAGTTTTACATCCACTGGAAGGGTTGGAAGGAACTTTATCTATGCATATGTTGAATGCATCTAATCTGGTTTGTCATCTTTAGTTACATGTTCTGGACAGACTGGGGTAGAAAACCCGCTATCGCTAGGGCCAACATGGACGGATCGAACGACGTGAACATAGTCGATAGCAATATGGTTTGGCCCAACGGACTGGCCATAGATTATCCGAGCCAGAGGTTGTATTGGGTAGATGGTAAAACATCTTTGATCGAGAGCGTCAAGCTGGACGGTTCTCATCGAATGGTATGTAGCGTTTATAATACTATTTTTATTTCAAGTTTGAAGCGCCGAATTGACTAGAATGTTTTAGAATATCTTAAAAGGTATCGGACATCCGTATTGGATTGCCGTTTTCGAAGATACTCTCTATTGGGGCGATTGGACTTCTGAGTCTTTGCAATCGTGCAACAAACATACTGGAAAAGACAGGAAAACGTTGCTCTCTTCGACAAAAGTATACGGTGAGTTGTTAAAATGTATTCTAAGTAGCCTATTCAGATATTTGATATTAAAATTTATTTGATTATGTTGTAGGTCTGCATGTATATAATCCAGTTATGCAATTGAAAAAGAACCACGCTTGCGATCATAACCCATGTTCACATCTGTGTCTTTTAAAAGGACCTAAAAGTTATTCATGTGCTTGTCCCGAGGGACAAATTCTTGGCACAGATGGGAAAACTTGCAGAGGTATGATATAAAATAAATATTCAAGTAAGTTTACTCTCTTACTATGTTTTATTCATTCTCAGGATTTATCAAAGACAAGTATTTGATTGCTGGTGCAGAAAACACTATAGTGACTTTGCATCATCAAATTTTGGGCCGCAACAACATGGTTTATAGAACACTACCTAACATCCAAATAGATGGCATGGTTTATGATCCACTGGGTAAAATTTGTTTAATAAATCAATCTATACATTATATTTTGATAACGAATTTCACTTTAATTGATTTTGTATTTCAGGACGCATAATCATATATGACAATTTTGCAAAGTTCATATACAGCGTGGAAAACTTTAACGACAAGCCCAAGGTGTCCAGGCTAGTCGACACAGGAATCGGCCAGATCGAGGGAATGGATATCGGTAATCTTAGTTTTAAGAATATATTTATTGCCATTGTCATAATTTGACAGTTGTATCGTAGCTAGAAATTTTGGGTCCTCGTGCAAAAATAATGCATGATTTTTTTTAAATATGTGATGAAATGATTTTTACTACATATATTCACATAATGCAGTAAATAAGAAAATAAGTTAGATATTTCTAATGAAAAATTTTCGACGCTCACCTGTTTTTGAGATAAGCGTTAGACAATAATAAACGGTGGGCCCTTCCAACATTTTGTTTCATTCTAAAAAAGCTAAAAAAAACTTATTAGTGATTTCGAGAACGATTTTAAAATTTATTCTTTCTCACTATAAGATTTGTAAAATCACTAATAAGTTTTTTTAGCTTTTTTATAATGAAACAAAATGTTGGAGAGGCCCCTTCTTTTATTATCGTCTAACGCTTATCTCAAAAACAGGTGTGCGTCGAAAATTTTTGGTGTTACACTTTTGTATTTGATTGAGAACCCTAATTACATAGCAGTCATAAAATCAATTTTTAAGTTGCTGGGTCTTGCGTTTTATAGTTCCACAACATTATTTGTAGCATATTTATTCAATAAGTCTACATTATTTTTCTCAGATCATGTAACAAATACCCTATATTGGTGTGACTCACATAAAAGGACGCTGGAAGTCTTATCAATAAATACACACCAAAGAGCAGTTGTTATCAAGGAATTAAGCGGCGATGTCATAATCAGCGTTGCATTGGTTGCAGAATATGGGTTCGATTTTTAATTCATTATACTATTATATCACTAAATAAATACTGATTTTCTTTATCAAATTTCAGAATAATGTTTTTGGCTATACGGTCGCCTGATGATAATATCAATGTGATTAAAATGGGAATGAACGGAAAAACTACACCAATACATATAATCCAGCATGGAATTAAAGGTAAATTTGTATTTGAAAAAGCAATAAAAATGTAACGTAATCTGTTCTGGTTCAATTTTAGGTCCTGTTATCAAACTTATTTATGACCGTTTTGATCATTTGGTGTTCATGAGTGATTCTGGCGGAAATAAGACTGAGCTCATTCAAATTGAAGGTATGAAAATTACTATAAAGTTAACGTGCTATATGTACCCAATCTAATTTATTTTGAAACAAAAAAATACTTTTAAGATTTCTTTTCATGTAAATTGTAATTAAAATAATCACATAAACAAAAAAATATTTTTTTAAATTTAATAAACGATGTAAAAAAAATGGCTTCAATGATGTACACTGAGTGTACATCATTTTTTTGCTTTAAATTAGGCTACTGAATTAAAAATGCAATATAAATGATATAATTATACATATGATTTGCTCTCACCTTTTTGGTAAGATACTTAGTTTACCTCATGCCTTTTTTTTAATTCACTCTCAAAAAGCTTATTGTTTTTCATAAAAAAATGATAAAATATTATTCCATAATATTTGAGCAAATAATATGTAAATAATATACTGTTGTTAACAGATTCACACAAGCAAGAGATTATTAGTCCCATTGAGAAACCAGGTAGCATCAGCGTTTTAGGCTTTGACTTATTTGTCGCCCATGAAAACTCTGAAACAATCTATTGGTCGCATAAGTTGGCTCCAGGAATACCGAAGAAACTGAAAAGAGCTAGATTGGGTATTTATATATTTTACTATTTTACAAGATTGAAGCTATTAATTATCTTAAATAAAGTAGTATCTGCATGTTATACATACAACAATCAATAACAACACACATTGGTCTTATGTCCCTATAAAAAATACCGTAATTTTTTTTATAAAACTGTCTTGTAAATAATTAACTGTAGATATTGTAGAATCAATCAAAGGACCAACTTTAAATTAATCAATAGACCAAATGAAACTCAAAATCGTACATCGGCAACAGAATAAACAAAGACATGTTTTAAAGCAAAGATTACAGGCATACTTGGAACACCACCGTGAGAAGACTTTTTTGGCGGGTCGACAATGTTTATAGTTATGCTAGCAACAAAACTATTTATTATCAGCCACAACAATATGCTCTTCAGAGCTATATAAAGCAACGCTGTCTCCTTGGCGTACTTCCAATTGCACTCTGAAGGATATTACAACTTTTTATTGGAGTCGCACTCTGATTGCCGACTTAGATACACACATTCTGTTAAAATCAAGTATATCACAGTGTTTCACTATTGACATTAACATACACCTGACGTCTGACGTCTACAAGCACATTATAACTATCGACGAGTTACAGTGACAGTGGATCTGGCTAAGATTGATTATCATCCAACGTTGAACACCAAAATGTGATTTTCAGATTTATCGTTTACGGTTAGACAATTGCACATAGTATCTGTGGACACTGAAAGGATAAACACCAATTTAGAGTATCAGCACGTATGCTTGGAATCGTCCACTTGCTCTCACGTGTGTCTCCAGGGACAATCACTGCATACTCAGCGTGTGTCGGATAGCCAACGAATTTCCAGTCTTAAGTCATACACTTGCCTATGTCCTGAAGAAATGATCATGGGCACAGATAATAAAACATGCGAAACGATGATACAATGCGATCAAAGCCACTTCACATGTAAGAGAAGCAACTTGTGCGTAGACAAATCTAGAGTCTGCGACGGAATAATGGACTGCAAATTGGGAGAAGATGAAGAAAAATGTGTCGGTAAGTTTTTGTTTTCTTCTTGTTACTATCCGTGTATTTTCTTTATAGTACTTCACTGCACTACATGCACTATGGTAACGTATAACGGGTGCATTTTATATCAACGGTGTTATTTTTACAATAATAATTTAAACATATTCAGTTTCTTTATTATTAATTTATTGGTAACAGCTCTCTCTGTTATAAAGCTAATTTATAATCATCAGTAACAATTTGATTTAATACGTTTTATCCAATCCAATTGTGAAGTGAAAAGTTTGCTTCAGTTTCGATAATTCGCTATACTATACTGTAGGCCCGACCTCCTACCTAGGCTGTTGCGAGTGACCCTCGCGGTCTAGTAAACAGTTGAAAAACCAGTATTATATCGTTAAATGCATCAACAATTGATTACAGTAGAATTCTGCTCTACCACATCATAGTTATACTCCCTGATATGTGCTATAATTATCAGTCGTAAAATCTGGCAAAGTTTACATTTCGGTCTTGGTAAACATTAAAAACTGCTATTTTATTAGGTTCTGAATAAGGTTCTCAGTCGAACGTTAAAATTATTCGCCCGATTTTACACTATATACATATTCAAATAATTGATCGAATTTTCGTAAAATATTATCTCGAATAAAAATTGAAAAAATCTTAGAATGAAATAATTTGTATACTTAAGCAATACAGGTAGTCACTTTTTCTCTCAATAAACCCGAGTGGTTTGTGTCTTTATGCGCATTTATTTTGTTTCGAAATGCAAGATAATAAGACGCTTCTTCTCAATAAACATTTGTGAATAGAATGTTCATTGTCGTGTGTATTGCGACCGAAATTCGCAGAATTCGTTAGTTGAGCGAAACAAAATGTTGGAAAGACACACCTTTTATTAACGTTTAACATCGCAAATTTTTGTAAAGTTCGTGTTACGTTTTTGTGGTTGTAGAAAAATCTGAAATGACCCTCCCTCGTCAAAAAGTATGTACTAATAAATTAATTAATATATTTATTTTTTATTTAAGTTAATTAGTTGCTTTTTGCTCTAAACATACCGGTAAAACTGAGAAATTATTCAAATACTTTATCCAATTTATTCAATATTTAAATAGTTGAGAACCCTAGTTCTGAACCATAAATTCAATCGCATGGCTTTGTGGTTGCTCCTGATTATTGTCATTGCGACCAGTGAACCTTATACTACATGAGTATGATCTGGGATTAGCCACGCAGTGCGTCTTTCAAATATCTCGCGATATCATTTTACTCTTCACACATTGTAATAAACTAATATATTTAAATTGCCATTGTTAATACTTTTTTTGTTATAAACGTGTGACATGTCTTATTTTTTATTAAACAAAGCTATATTTCCTAAATTCTGTATTGAAACATTGACTTATTTTTCAGGAAATGCCCCTAAATGCCCCATTGACAATTTTCAATGCGTCGACGGAGAATGCATTGACCTTATAAAGAGATGCGATAAGCACTTCGACTGTAAGGACAAATCCGACGAAAATAACTGCGAAAATGACGGTAATAATATTAATTACACATATGAAAACTCCCAAAGCAATAACATGTTAACTTATATTTTTGACAAAAATTAAGGGACTTGTTAAGGATGTCGGCGCCACGCTCATAAAGCAATGGTTACGCCTGAAAAGTTTAAATTTTAAAACGTATTTATGTAGCAAACGTTGTTGGCCGCTTTCATCGCCGTTAGGGCCAATTACAATAAAAACTTAAAAATATAAAGCAGTTCGAATTAAAAGTAAAATACATTTGATAATCAAAAAAACACATATGTTCAGAATTTTGGTGTGCCCAATTTTCGTTTGCGCAATATTCCGGTCACTAAATATAGTTTCATACGTCAAACGATTTGCGTTATAAAATTATCATAGCATATAACAACAAAGAAAACTGTAACTACGCAAAAGATGCATTTGAATCGATCTATCACTACTAATGTTACAGACAGAAAATAATATTTGGAGGAGCAGATATGACGGTTAACATGTTCTTACATAGGGGTCCTCGTATTATTATATATAATGTAATATGTACTGATATATATTATCTTTGGATTCAGCGAAGCATTGTAAGACATTTCAATTCGAATGCAAGAATGGCCAGTGTTTGGATTTAAGTCTTAGATGCGATGGATTTCCTGATTGCACCGATGAAGATGATGAAGCAGGCTGTGAAACTCAATTATGTTCCAATTCATCTTTTCAGTACGTATGAACAATTCGATCTTTATTATTACAAAGTATAAAATGTAACTTCTTTTCGATAGATGCCACTCTGGCAATTGTATACCTATTACGTGGGAATGCGATGGACATCTTGACTGCCAAGACGGTTCTGATGAACATAATAATTGCTGTAAGTGACAGTAATAAGCCCGCATCTTATCTCAGTATATATAAATTTTAAATAATTTCAGCATACAACAAGCCCTGCAATATTGGAATGTTCCGTTGTCAGTCCGGTTTATGTATCGACAGTAAACTGCGTTGTGATAAAATGTCTGATTGTGAAGATGGATCAGATGAATTAGATTGTCCTACTCCTGCTGAGGTAAAACAATCAGTGTCGATTTTTATTATTTTGTTTAATGTATAGTAAGTTTTTCATCGGTCGATTCGGCGTTGCTCCGCCTAGTGTGAATGAGGTCACGCACTTTATTTCAATTTGGAATCGAAGTGGTAATTATGTAGTTGAGTTCTAATATGATTAGGTATAGCGTTGTTCTGGCTTATAAATTATACTATCAAGGAACTGAGGAAAATCCAGTGTCTTTTCCAGTATTCGATTCTTCGAACAATGCTGATGATTTGAGGTGGAACCAGAGTATTTGTTTTTGTTTAATATATATTATCAGTCTCTTTGACGTATGTAAATATAAAATTGTGTATGTACAATAGATACATTTGGCAACGTTTTTCTCATGATTCTGAAAATCATGCATATGTTTGGCACATGCTCAACGGTGCGATTCGGCACTGATTTTTTTTGTTAAAATAAGGTCCAACTGTTTAAATGCAAATTATTTCGACAATGTAAATACATCCATGTGTATATACATAATTGCTTGGCAAATTTGGGGGCCTAAATCTTATTAGTTTTCCGATCCTTTTAACAAGTTTTGTTCAATTAATTTGAGCGCAACAAATCTATTGAGTTTTTGGTGTAATCATTACTAGTAATACAAATACAAGCTGCATTTTTTCATAGAAACAGGAGTAATATTGTATATTAAGTTAATGTGAAGCTATTTTTAATAATATGATATTATATTAACAGGAAAATAAGTGTCCAGAAGATGAGTTCAACTGTAATGCAAGTGAAAAACTATGTCTTCCTAACAGTGCAAGGTAATTTATTACTTATTAAGAATAAAGCCTTGTGACTTATGCTCTGTGCTCTTGATTTTCTTACATATTTAATAGTGATATTCAGAAATGTACGAAACACGACATTAATTATATGTATTATTAATCCGAGTATTATCCTGTGTTAAAGTTGAATAAATATTAATATGTAAAGTAACTTTACCTTTAGCGGAGTTCTGCCATATAGCAGCGCTCCGAGAAGTTTATTTACATTATATATATATACCATATGAAAATTACAGATGTAATTCTACTAAAGAATGCCGTAATGGAGAAGATGAAATGGATTGTGGTGCATTAGAATGTAGAAAAGAGAACGAGTTCCAGTGTCACAGCAATGGTAAATGTATTCCGATCAAATGGATATGTGACAGCAGTAAGGATTGCGAAGACGGCTCAGATGAGTTAGAAGAGGATTGCAAGGAGTTCAAAAGCAAGTCATTAATTTATCATTAGTAAAAAATATGTTGAATAATATTCGTAAATGATTTCAGAAAACCCGAAGAAGGTTTTGAATCCAGTCACAGTTATTCCCGTCAGTCATTGCGATGGCGATTTCCATTGTCATTCAGGAGAATGTATCAATTACGATTTAGTCTGTGACGGATATGATAATTGTCAAGATAACAGCGACGAAGGAGGACAATGCTGTGCGTATATACACATAATAAATAATAGCCCTGAACTGATCCTCACCGCGTGAGTCAACAACATTTCTGGCAAAGTTATGCTTGCAGCACCGTCTGCACTCCGACGCATTTGCTTGAGTCCAAGCCCTGCGCATGTATATAATATACTCACAAATTTATCGCCAGCAATTAATCGCTACAGTTTACCGCACGTCAATTGATCGCATATACAATTTATAGCCCACTAGCATATGTTATCGCCAGGCAATACATATAATTTATATAAATTTATTATTCAATTTAAATTTAAAACAAGGTTTTTCTAAAGGTGCTATCATATTTCACCAATAAATACAGTTTCACCGATATTGACCAGTGGAATTATAAATCAATTGTTTGAAACATACTAACTGGCCTAGTTAGTAAAATTATATGCATACTATTCAAAATATAACTTTACTGTAACAGTTGCAAAACGTCCATTTGCTGTTCAAACCCAAACCTATCTTAACGAAAGTTCTAAAACTAATTATAAAAATAATTCGTTCAAGTTAGGTTTGAATTTAAACTGAAAATGGAAGTTTCTCAACTGTCAAATTGAGATTCATAGATATTTACACTCTTAAGATTTAAAAAAATATTTTTTAGAACACCGTGAATACACGAGTTTGTATAAACGCATATCATTAATTCTAAATGGTAAAAAATGTAAGCCATATTTTTTTTTGCGATCAATTGACGTCGCGATAAACTGCTAGCGATTTATTGCTAGCGGTGAATTTATTGATACATTTTTATAGAGCGCTAAATATCTCTAAATTAATTCTCTGTCTATATAAATTAAGGCAGCAAAGTAGTTCTTTCCTAAAATATTTAGATACACTATACCACTTGTCAGTTTCTTTGCATAACATCTTGATTAATTTATCCTCTTGAATATCGACGGCCATATCAAAAATTATTTTTTGAATGGTGTTATTTAATAGCAATACAGCCGATCCCTCTATAGCGTAGAGATTGGGACTTCGTTATAGGAATACTACGTTATAGGGGACTAGGAACCCATACAAAATTTGAGGTTAAGTTCTTTCAGCTGTATTTTGTGAATTTAACGAAATCAGCAAATCTAACTTTGTATCTCATTTTTTATGTATTAAATGTACTTGTATTTAGTTTGTAAACAAGAGCACGTGTTATTATTGCACACGCGCGCGAAAAATGTTCTTAATTTTGCGAGTGCCAGGGGAGTCAAACGCAACAGTATTTTAAGTTATTTTTTTAAAATGCGTAAGAACGCTATAGGAGGGACTGCTGCATACGTTATAGGAAGCTTCGCTAAATGGAGGAACGCTATAGGGGGCTTACTTTACATTTATTACAAATGCGCAAGTATCTAGTGACAACCCTGGTGACGTTGAAAAGACACATTAACACTAGACACACCGAAACTAATGTAATCCTGGAATTTTGTCACCATTCCCTGTACATTAGCTATTGGTTTTCAAACAATCTATACATTACTAATAAGGCACTAACTAACATAAACGATTATGCAGTAATATTAATAATTTATGCATTACCAATTTTCAGATAATTCTTGTAAATTACATAAGTGCGAATACCACTGTACCAATAGTCCTGACGGAGGAATATGTAGTTGCGGACCGGATAAACGACTGTCCTCTGATGGACACTCTTGTGAGTCTTTACCACCGGCGTGTCTCAACGATCCACCTCCATGTCACGATGTTTGCACCGACACAAATAATTCATATTACTGTGGCTGTTTCGATGGTTATAGCCTAAGGTAGTTCAACTTTTTTTCTATCCAGTTTTGGAGAGATCTCACTGTAAATAATGAATAATATTTCAGAGCCGATCGCAAATCATGCAAAGCCGTCGGAGAAACGATGAGCATTTTGTTCTTTGCTAATCAAGACTTTAAACAGTTGTCGTTACACAACAGATCTAGGAATACCCTTCAGGTCGGTATTAGTATGAAACCGACTGGATTAGGTTTAAACATAAAGAAGCGACTGATATTTTACACAAACGCCAAAGTGGGCAAGCTCTACCAGCACAGTCTCGTGGACAACAAAACAATAACTGTTAACACACTGGGAAAGCCTAAACTTCTAGCGACAGATTGGGTGACCGATAATGTATATTTCATCAAACAAGATACGAACACTACGTTAAACGTTTGCCACATGGAGAAAGGAAAATGTGCCGTGCTTGCTGTTTTGGGACCCGATACAGATGTAAGTGATTTAGTTTTAATCGTGTAGTTATTTTATTATTATAATGCCTGCCCTACACTCTCTGGAAGTTGTCCGAACGGAAGTTACAACTGAAGTCGGCCGAGATCTACGACTTCGAGTAAGCGACCACACTGTCGCAAATTTCATATGCCGTCCGGACGGCGGCTTCTGTCACGTACAGCCGGCATATTTGCGCGTGATCGAAAAAAGTGCCAAATAATCGCAATTTTAAATTGTCATATTATTAAAGTTACATTACTGATAATTATAAAATTTTGTGAGGGCACTAACCAATACAATATCAGTGAAAACTTTTCGGTCGTAAATATTCAATTTACGCAAAATCTTTGTCAGCTTTTGAAAAATGCCGTAAGGCATAAAAATGATACTTCAGAATACGAACACCACCTGTGTGACTATCCTAGAATTTGTCGCCATCGATTCTAAATGAGAATTCGTTATGGTGTGACATTTATATAAACCGATCTAGAAAATACATAAGGATATTCGAAACGATTTTTTTTAGCAAAATCAAGTACCACTAATTATTTAATTTTATATGTAAAAAAAATATAATAACGATATCTGTTAGAATAATATACTATCAAAAATAAAATTAATCCCTTTTGGTGCCCTAAAGTATTCAAAGATGTCAGTAAGAGTCTGTTGAAGTCCCCGATAAGCATGTGGTATTATAACTTGACCACGATGCAGGGCTCGAGATGCGTATTAACCATAGGACACCTACGCTCATACTGAAATTGAACCGAGTTACTCGTTCTATCTCAGTTTGCGAAACACCATATCATTATCTCTCTCACTCTCGGTCCCTTTGACTCGGAAATAACGCCGACAATGTTCGGAAGCACTCGAAGCTGGCCAAGTCGGCTGAATTACCACCACTTTACCTCCCGTTCTCGGTAACCGAACCGAACTCGACCGAAGTAACCTACTATATTCTCCGTCCTTGGCCAACCTTGGCCAACTTCCAGAGAGTGTAGTGCAAGCATAATATTGTCATTGTTTTGATATCACGGTGAGTACTGATTATTTATTTGATTAATTTATTTTGCTAATATAGTTAATTATTTATACACTAAACAAATATAATCAAAACATACATATAAAATACAATATAATATGAACATAAATAGAATATACAAAAATATGTTAATATTATAATTTATTTCTTAATGCACGAAGGTGTTTATTTAATTCCATTGACGAAAACCAATATTTTTTATTTTTGCGGATTTTTCTATAAATATTATTATATAAATTCACACCTCCGTACAATTTAACACTTTTTATATTTCTCGACATATTTAGCTAATGTAACGTTTTAGGGCGGAAACAGACTGTTATTGTCTGTTTTTTTTATTAGAACAGCATTTAGCAACACTTATAATTTAGATTCACATGCTAGCCACATCCCACTGTCTTGTCAGCACTTGTATTGTTTCTTTTGTATTTGTATAGTAACTTTACAAATTACCGTAATCCGTCCAAACTTACAATCGCCACGTGCGCTTGTATAACGTATAAGTAATTTTTTACTGATTTTATTCAGATCACAGCAATGGCGATTGATCCAATCAAACGATTGTTATTCTACGCGTCAACTAAGTACAACGACATGACCACACAATCGATCATATACAAAGTGAACCTAGACGGCACTCACGAGACAAAATTGATAGACGCAAACTTGGTGTATTGCTCCGGTCTAGCAGTGGATTACGAGAAGCAAATATTATACTTCGTTGACAAGCAGAAGAACAAAATCGAGAGCATAAACTATGAAGGGTCGATTCGAAAATTGATCATTCACGACAACGATTCAATAAATAAGCCCGTGGATCTGGAATTGTTCGAGGACGGAATATACTCTTTACAAGCCGGCACTACTAAGCTCGTCAAGTGTCAATTATACGGTGATAAAATATGCTTAACCTTCAATCTGGGAGAGCCCGACGTCGACATGTTTAAAATCGACCAGTCCAACAAGCAGAAGAGCGATGTGAACGAATGCGAAACAAAGAACTGCACGCATCTGTGTGTGCACGCACAGATGCACGGAGAGTGTATTTGCGCTAACGGTGCGTTTGTTGAAGAACACGAAGCGTGTTCCAGCAATCAGGTATTATTTTATTATTGATAGACTTTTTAGAATTTAGTTTACAGCCTTTACATATGACTACGAGGCTTTTGTTTCGTTGCTTTTAGTATAATTGTTTACATGCCGAACTAAATTTATTGATGAGTTACTCCTTATCTCGTCGCCACGACTAATGAATTCCACACTTTCCATCAATTACTTTTTGATGCATTTACAATTTTATGAATGGAATATTATTATACAAATTCACACCTCCATACATTATTCCCCTGGCCGTACTCATTTTATTATACCTAACTACCATTAAATTGTCTCTATTTCTAGTATTAAATCTATGCACACCTTTATTTCTTATTAAATACTTTTTCAATGTATCTTGAAAATCCAAGCATTCCAATTTTTCATAAATATTATTTTATATCATATATATTTTTTTACTTGTGACCACACAACTTTTATTTTTCACTACAAACATATCAACTGCGTCGCTTTACATATGAAAGTTTGATACTAAACATATTCCTTTGATCTTCAGATTAACTATAGCACTTTTTTAATTTAAGAACAACACGTACCAATTCACTCAAGAGAGTGATTCGAAGAGAGGCAGCGAAACTAGCGGCGGTGCAGTTTCAGCAATTGTAATATTGTTCGCTATATGTTTCTTCATATTCGGTTCAGTTCTACTCTACAGATGTCAAAGGAATCGACTGAGGAAAGCGAATCAGCAAAATCTCGCGTAAGTCTCTGTACATGAGTATTTAAGATATTTAATATTCAAAGACTAAATTAGCTTTGTTTGGATTACAAATACTTTTAGCGTCACTTACCATAATTGGAATTATAACGATGACGATACGGAATATAGTGAAAAGTATTTCGTTTTTATATATTAAATTATAGCAATTGAATAGAATTTGACAATTGAACTAAAATAATACATGGTAGAACAGTAGATAATATTCAT
Organism: Plectrocnemia conspersa; assembly: GCF_051122295.1. NCBI lineage: Eukaryota > Metazoa > Arthropoda > Insecta > Trichoptera > Polycentropodidae > Plectrocnemia > Plectrocnemia conspersa. Next base: position 720,374 of record NW_028277173.1, read on the forward strand.
TGATGCTTTTTTAGTGTTCAATTCCAAAATCCTGGATTAGGAGGAGACATGCCCGACTTTAGAGCTAGTTTAGGCGGTCTAACGTCTAAGTTCCCATCGTTGATTCGGTAAGATTTAAGAATTTAACGCGAGAGCCTTGTTTATAGCTTATGAAAATTAACATCTGCATTATCGACATAGGAACACGACTAACGAATACGTTAACCCATTAACTACTAAATCAGTTACGAACGATTGGCAAATGAGTGATATTTCATCGATAAAGAAAAAGGTATGCAACTTAAAAAGTAAATTTTATTTTAAATGACTATATTATATTTTTATTATGTAGGGATCAAAAGGACAATTAGGGATTCCAAAACTGTTGGCCGATTCAGACTCTGATGTTGAATCCGATCGCGATTTTCACGACAGCGATCACATCGACAAAGCCAGACTGTTACCGTAGTGTTCAGCTAGTCAAAAATTAACGTTGATTTCTACTCAAATTACTTATTTTATAATGCAACGTTTATTATCATGTGCTATTATCGTTTTATTAATATTTAGAAATTTTAATTTTTAGGAAATGCAAATATACACTTAACCATCATTCTCATTCAATGTTATGTCGTTCGACTTAATCTTAATACAGTTTATGTATAAAAGATCTGATGATATATTCTAAACTTAATATATTATTTACATGACATTCGCATTTCGACTAGTTAATTAATATTATATAATATATATTGTCTGACTTTTAAATTTAAAAATTAATTTATAATTAAGTGTATTTGATAATATACGTATATTTTACACTAAACTTATCATAACTAACATATATTCGAAGACATACTTTATTATTATTTATAAGAACTGTAACCTAAAATGAGAATGATTGTAATAATTAATTATGGAAAATATTTTTAAAACGATTGCTCGTTATGTGCTTTATTTTTTTATATTGTCTATATACTTATGCAAATTTTCTCTCCAATTTGCGTAATAATGTAAAATGAAATTATTTAATACTGTTTGTATTTATGAATGATTATTAATAAATTAATTATTGAATAAAATTATTTAAACTATTTATATGAGCACCTTATTAATTGTATTTATATCTTTTTTAATAATACTACTATATAATATTGTTTTATTTAATGAAATATCAGGTAGTATTTCGATCAATTTATTGCAATTATTTTTATATAAAATAATTGCCATCATTAATCTTTTAAGCAAATATTAAATTACTTTTTTATAAAATGGTTTTGGTTTTTAGTTTAAAAATGTCCTCTTGTGCTCTAGTTTACTTCTTAAAAAATGTTTCATAGACCTGAACAAGTGATAGTCTGATGGATTATAATTTAGAAAATCTGAAAAAGAGCTGGAAACTTGTTTTATTAATTTTGCTCCTTTAACCGGATCGTGTAGAATTAAAAAACAATTTTTAAAATCTGTAGCTCCATATTACAAGCTAAGAAAAAAATTCATCAATATGGTGATGAAGATTTTATACCAGCCTCAAAAAGTCGTGTCGTTGAAACTTTATTTTGGATGACAGTGAGAGTGATTGTTGATTGCTTCATAACTGTTGTTTTTTTAATGAATTATTTGTTTTTCCAAATGTTGTTTTAATTTTTTCTCTTTGTACAATAAATACATATGTATTTAAGCATCTTTGTTTAAAAGTAAAATAAAAATAATTTATTGACTAATATCCTTTTTATTTCTCGCACAGTTAGTCCTTATGCCTGACCACACTCTCTGGAAGTTGTCCGAACCGAAGTTACAACTGAAGTCGCCCGAGATCTACGGCTTCAAGTAAGCGACCACACTGCCGCAAATTTCATATGCCGTCCGGATGGCGGCTTCTGTCACGTACAGCCGGCATATTTGCGCGTGATCGAAAAATGTGCCAAATAATCGCAATTTTTAAATTGTCATATTATTAAAATTACGCTACTGATAATTATAAAAGTTTGTGTGGGCACTCGCCAATATCAGTGAAAACTTTTCGGTCGTAAATATTCAATTTACGCAAATCTTTGTCGGCTTTTGCAAAATGCCATAAGGCATAAAAATGATACTTCAGAATACGAACACCACATCTGTGACTATCCTAGAATTTGTCGCCATCGATTCTAAATAGAAATTCGTTATGGTGTGACATTTATATAAACCGATCTAGGAAAATACATAAGGACATTCGAAACAATTTTTTTTAACACAATCAAGTACCACTGATTATTTTTTAATTTTATATGAAAAAAATAGAAAAACGATATCTGTTAGAATAATATAGTATCAAAAATATAATTAATCCCTCTTGGTGCCCTAAAATATTCAAAGATGTCAGTAAGAGTCTGTTGAAGTTCCCGATAAGCATGTGGTATTATAACTTGACCACGTGACCACGATGCAGCGCTCGACACGCGTGTTGACCATAGGACGCCTGCTCGCATACTGAAATTTACTCGTTATATCTCAGTTTGCGAAAAACCATGTCATTATCTCTTTCACTCCCGTCACTTAGCACGCGAGAGAGCAAAAGGGGAAGTATCTCACCGTTCGCGCTCGAAAGAGCAGCTCCGACTTCAGTCTGTTTGCCGACAATGTTCGGAAGCGCTCGAAGCTGGCCAAGTCGACTGAATTACCCCCACTTTACGTTCTCGGTAACCTCGGACAACTTGCGAGAGATTTTGGAGCGGGCAAAACCGAACTCGACCGAAGTAACCCACTATATTCTCCGTCCTTGGCCAACCTTGGCCAACTTCCAGAGAGTGTAGTGTAGGCATTACGAAAATATTTGAGTTAAAAATATAACTGTAAAACAAAAACATATTACGTAAATATAAAAGTTGTTGAATTTAGCTCCCTTGCGATGCGACACTTTTAATACAGAGAAATAACATGTGACTCATTAAAAGTTGCTGGCGTTTAAAGGATTAAGAAATACGAATATGGGACATTTTTGAGAGGAAGATATTTTCACATATCATAATAAAACTATACATTTTAAAAATAAAATATTTTTTAATAAACCTTTTCCATTTTTTATAATCTCTTTATTTTCTTTTATTAAATTTAAAAAATATCACAACTGACATTTCTATAGTTATGTAATATAAATATTATTTTTCTCATTGTGATAATATCTAGTCTATTGCGCTTATCTGTTCATTGTGTTTTAATCATAGAAAAATGTTTGCATTATCCGCATAAATTGTTTAAAATGCAAGGCTTTCACCTCTCCCCTCCCTCTATAAAATGACATCCCTGATACCTTGTAGAAATTTTGTGAAAAATAAAAATGAATAATATTCATATACCCTCATGTAAAAGCATCTGAGAAAGCTTTTTGGACTTTCTATTAAAAGTGAGTCGGTTGTATTATTTGTCAGCCATACCATACTACGCACTATGTTATTATACAAAGTACAAAATGAGCTCAATTTATGGTGTTCCGTAGGCTTAGTTGCTTCTTAAAATCTTGGGTGTTCTTAAATTACGGTTTCTCCTGTGTTTTTGTTTGGCTTTCTACGGAGCACGGAATATTTGCAGATTAAAACGAAACTGAACATATTTTTGTATGTTTAAGATATCATTTCTGATATGTTTTTAATAAATAACATTGTTGTATATTCAATTGGTGAATATATGAATAATAATAATTAAAACTTTTGTTCAAAATATTTTATTTGTGATAATTGGAGTAGCTATACATTATATTAAAAACGGTGCTAAAAATGTTTACTTACACAAATGATCATTTGATGATAACGTAGAAAATGTGGATTAAATTTTAGCATGCATAAATTTCAACAACTATATAATAATCTTCCGCACAAAATATAATTATTCACATTAAACATTCATATATATATATATATTTGTGCTTGAAAATACGAGTTACGATAAACATGTTATAAACATTCATATAAAATAAATAATATTTTTATAATAAATAAATTAATTACGACTAATAGCTGAAGAATGACACAGAGATCGTTTCAAAAATGGGCGCTTGATATATAATGGCACAACTTTTGGCTTCGTTAACACTACTAAAACTTTGGAAACATAATTTTAAGACTAGAACGGTGCGTTACAACGGCGGCTCTTCGCGCATGCCCGCGCTGTGTTCTTCCCGGCCGGCCAATTGAAGTATCGCTTTCGATTCGTGGTTTCCATCTAAGACGCTGGTGGTCGTTCTATCGCCCTAGAAAAATACATAGAAAACAATAGTTCGACATGGACGTGGTCGCATTGAAGACTTACTTTCTCTTCGTCGCTGAGAGGTTTCTCGCCCACGCCCCACACTTCTACACTCTTTATCAAAAATTCCTTTTCTTTAGAAAGTCTATTGTAACGACGATAAGTTGTGCAACTTTCGGAAGAGTGACCCTTGCCGTACTCGGAGTCTATCCAAAGTCCGCAGTATTCAAACTGACCGCCCATCATCTGAAACATATTTTTATCAGGGTCCTAGGGTGTAACTTCGCACATAATTATTTTTTTTTTTAAGAATTTATTAATGTAATTCCACATGAAATAACTCATATTGCAGTTACAATTTGATATACATTTAGAAAAATAAAATAAATACACTTAAAATATTTATCATTAAATTTTAAAAGAACAAATAAAAAAAATAAGAAGCATAGTAAGTAAATATAAACGTATGCAGTACATACCAAACCGTTCGCCATTGTTTGCTGATGAAGATTCAAATACTGGTAATGGTTGTTGAATCCTGACGATGAAAATATACGCATTTTCGGATTCAGTGTAAATAAAAACGATGTATCATTGCCTTAAAATATAAAAACACTCAAAAAGACTGTAAATTCATGGTAGTATTTAAAGCGTAATAATAACTACCCATAAAATTAGGGCTTAGCAACCAATTGCTCGATGCAAATCCACCGAAAATATATCCAAACGAGTCTTCCACTATTATAATTGACGGCCCTTGGTCTAGTATTCGTCCTATACAATCGTAAAACATTTATAGGGTATTTACCATCGGTGTATTATATAAATGTTAATGTTTACCTAAGAAAGTAGCGAACGACTCTCCGTGTATATTGCTAGAGAATAAAAATCGCCATTCTTTCTGCATGTCTTGCGGTAAATGAGCATTTATAAAAAGCAATTGACTCAAATCGATAAACGCAGGATAATCGGGCATATACTTGAGTCCTTAAAACATACATTTAATCGTCGATAAGTTGCTACACCATACTCCAGATCAAATGAGTTAATACCTATAGGCATCGGCAGCAAACTGCCGATGGGAATATCCTCTTCGGAAGGCTGCTGTTTGGTGCATTTAATCTGAACTTGATACAAGTGTCTGAAGACGTTTTCAATCATGCGACTCAACAAAATGCTGGTTTGCAACCTATAGGCAATAAAAGAAGATCATCGCATCGTTCGACGATTACATAATTATAATAATTTGACATTAATATTAACCATGAAACAATAACGCTATATTTAATATTGACGACGGACGTTTGGTAGCAAAGATCGGAGCAAAGACTTTCGCCGAGAGCTTGAACCGATTCTTTCTGCACGCGAAAACCTTTGCCCGCCCAAGCGGCGTATTCGGCACCTCTGGTGTTTTTCTGCATTTTCATATATGTAGATACGATGCTTTCGCAAAACTAGAAAATGTAAGTAATTCAGTGATATTTTAAATAAAATATATAATTAAAATAATACCTCTTTTATTAACGGATAACATAGTTCGACGTTTTCATCAACGTCACTACCTAAACTGTTATAAAGAGCAGTAACTCTTTCATCAATTGTGCCTGAAATTATTTAAAAAATATACATATATTATACATTATATTAATATATAAATTATACGAACCTCTTATACTAAAGACGTATAATTCAGCGAAGCGCTGAAATTCTACAATGTTTTTTTTATTGTTCCCATTACCGAAGAGGAAGTTGATCAAAAATTGAGTCAGACGCGGATCCATCTGACTCCCCCATAGTTTCTATAAAGGAAAAAATATTACCGTACGATATTGAACAGATGCCGCGTGTTTAAAAATAACGCAAAGATAAACACAATCAGATCGCCCTGACTGAAAGATTATAATCAAACGGCGCTTGTTTAATTGGGCGTATTCTAAAAACAATGCGCATAAACAACCGTAAACAAAGATGGCTCACTATTAGATCATCTTCTTTGATTTTTTCAGAATTTTTACTTGCGAATCTAAAAGAATTGGCGACAATGGGCTGCTCGTCTTTCGATAGTAATGTGCATTTTTCAGCTAGCTTTTTACTTGCATTTCCCATCCTGAAACATAAATAATTCTAGATATAAACAAACGAATGTATTAAAAATGTCATATAAAAGTTGGCAAAAAAAACGAAATTGATATCGTTATAGAGCGAAAAGTCGCGTATAAATTTGTCAAAACGTTATGAAGGTTAAGTGTGATGAATGTTCTTCGACTTGCCCTCTAATTTGCACCAGTTACAGCAGTGTGCAGTCCACTCGCTCACCATCCCTGTCACTGACACACTTACTAGACGTCAATTCTTATTTTCCGTTGGTCATAACAACATATTTAGCGGTCAGATCTGCTGATTGTTTATTGAAAAAATTAAAATCAAATTGTATTATTAATATTCTAATTAGCATATGTAAAACTGAATATTATACCTATTAATAAGACATAGAAATAAATATAGTTGTTAAAGAGATTTTCATTAAAAAATATTTTCTTTATAAATCAATTTTGTTGTACTTCTATTTCTAGATCAAAAAAAAAGTTATAGGGGAATAAAATTATTAAGCATTACAACCACTCGTTTCTTGGAAATCCGCCAAGATATTTCCAATCTCAAAAGTAGATAAGGACCCTAAGTTAGTTTCAAAATACTGACCAATTAGTCTTCTGTCAATGCTCATTAAAATATTCGAGCGACTTATCTTAAAAAGGCTACCTGCAGTATATGAAATTATATATTGCAAATTTTTAGTTTGGTTTTAGATTGGGTCAATAGACGGCACACCAGATCACTAGAGTTGCCGAGTTTATATTCAAAATAAATAATATTAGGAAAGATGCGGGCATGGCCCTTTTAAATATAAAAAAGCTATTGATATATTTATTTTAACTAAATTAAAATATAAATTAAAAAAAAATATATAAATAAAAAATATATATAAAGAAGCAAACAACAATATCACACAATATCAAAATTAAATTATACGAACAAGACCAGCTCCTCGTAGCTAACATTAAACAGGTCAATGTGCTTAGCCAGCGTATTAAGGCGCGGAATGGTAACAGCCATAGGCGAGTCGGCAAGAGCGGACGTCCTAGCCGCAACGGCCATCAAAATAGATAATAACCAAACATCCTTTTGTATCTTAAAAACCTTTTTTGAATCTTTTCGACTAAAAACGAGTACTTGGTTATTCGGAGATTCCAAATTATAGATCCCGATTCAAGAATGCTACGAACTAAGGTGTCATAGAGGACGCGAATAACTAACGGATCGTCAAAGTAAAAGTCGTTCTTAATAACAAAACCGAGCATCATAGAAGATTTATTACAGATGTCGTGTATGTGTAGAGAGAACCTCCACTTGCTCTTAAAAGTGATTCCGAGATCTTTAATGGAATTTTCTCTAGGCAAATGTTCCGATCGAGATCGTAAGAGTAAACTGATGGTGAACGGAATCGAGGAAATGACACAGTATGGCACTTTTTTCCCCCCGTTAACCATATGTCCTTTAGCCGGTCCAGGCATCTGGCGAGACATCGGGATCTTCTCCTCTAAAGCATTGGATGGTACTGAAGCACGTCGTCGGCGAGTCGAAGAGACGACGGGGCGTATTAGTGACGGCGAAATTTTGGTATTATTTTTTTCTTATTCTTTTAGTTCCGTAATAATTCCATTTTTTTCGCAATTAGTTTAATTGCTTCCATTATTGGAGCTGATTTAAGTCGACGTCGATTAGTATTATCTTATACAATGTGTAATAATATCTCGGAGGAATACTTGAAATAGATCCCAACCCACTATTATTTGAAACAATGTATACTAGTTACACGTGACAGTAAAGAAAAGGTTAAACATGGATGGAACTAAAATAAACCGATATTTAGTTACAACACAATAAAAGCTTTGGCGAATGGCGCAAAAATAGTAAGGTTAGGACCAAAACTGTTTCGACGTCCATCCCTTCACCTCAGCGGCAGCTGTGTAAATAAATATATGATGCGATTAGCGGGAGCTAATCGCCGCCGCCGGTGAAATAAGATTAAAAATTAACAAAGAAGCCCCGCGATGCTGCCTCGCGCCGTTTCGCGCGTGTGACGCCCGCCGCGGCCCGGAGAAAGTTCCGCCTGACAATTTTGACAGTCGCATCCGACATGTCTGTCAAAGGCGACGAAATGGGGTTATGCGAATGGCAGCGCTTCTCCGAGTGGATCCACTGCATCTGCGTGGTCACATTCGACTTGGAGCTAGGGCAGGCGCTGGAGAGCGCGTACCCGCCGCGCGCCGCCCTCTCCGACCAAGAGAAGACCAACATCTGCTACTTGGCCTTCCCCGACTCCAACTCGGGCTGTATGGGCGACACTAGATTCCACGTTAGGTTAAGATCCGTCAGCAATCTGTCCAAAGCTCACGTCAATTACAACAACGAATGCCCGGTGACTCTGCAAGCGGACTCGACCCACTGCTGGGGTTTCGTCTACTTCCGACAGGTCAAAGATCCCACGTTGCCGAGGGGATACTTTCAAAAGAGCGTCGTCATACTGACGCGACTGCCGTTCATCAATCTCATGTATAAAGTGTGCGGGATAATAGCGCCGAGGTTCTTCGACGACGGCGAAACTAGTTTGATATCGGCGTGTCAAGACATAAACCGATGGCCGGGCGTTCGAGCCGGTCAAAGCGCACTCTTGCCTCTGCTCGGAGTCCAACTGCATTGCTACTTACCGTCTCAGGTCACTCAAGAGACCGTGACTCAAGGTCTACCTCAGCCGCAGGGAAGCGTGAGCGTCTCGCCCAAAGACGTATACTCGTTCGCTTCTCTCTCGTGCGTCTTGTCGAATCTGCACCTCTTGTGGGAGCTCGTCTTGACAGCCGAACCGATCGTCGTCATGGGTTCGTCTCCGACGGCCTGCTCCGCCATGGTTCAAGCTCTAGTAGATTTAATACAACCTCTTCAATACTGCGCCGAATACAGACCGTACTTCACGATACACGATAGCGAATTCAAAGAGTTCACCAAGAAGCAATACAATCCGCCTTACGTGATACTAGGCGTCACCAATCCTTTCTTTTCCAAGACTCTCCACCACTGGCCGCACACGGTCAAGTTGAACGAGAGCTCGGTTTCCTTCAAATTTAAATTAAAAAAAGTGGGAAGCGTCAAAGGATACGAGCAAGGATCCGGAGTTTACACGCAGTACAAACCGTTCTTAACCAAAGACAAGACCATCTTGAAGAGATTGGCCGGCGGATCTCTGAGATCGGAACGTCCCGCTGAAGTGCAAGCCGCTCTCGTCCGTAGACACATGCTAGAATTGACGCACAGCTTCATGATACCGCTAGAGAGGTACATGGCTTCTTTGATGCCTCTCCAGAAGAACATATCGGCGTTCAGAGCGGCGCCCGTCCCTCATCCGTTCAATCCGGACGATTTCATGAATATGCTGCAGCAGGCCGGTCCTCATCTGACGAGCGGGATCAAAGGAGATTGGGCCGGATTGTACAAGGCGTTCCTCAAGAGTCCCAATTTCAGCGGCTGGTTCCAGAGGCGCTACGGAGAACTAGTTCGCACTCTGCAAGCCCTGCAATTAGAAACCTTAGCGTCCACGGATCTCTCGCAGTGGGCCGCCGGACGGCAAGAAGTCGAGCTCGTCGACATGGTACTGAAGTTGCGCAAAACCATGAGCCTGAGCGAAGACGTCAACCTTCCCATCAAAAACGACACCATGAATTTGCTAGCCAAAAAACTAGACGACGTAACCAAGATCTTGCCGGACGATCTCAAGTCCATTCTCCAAAATACCACGTGACACCTAATATGGAGCTCCATCTCCGGGAGCTGATACTTCGACGGTGTATATACACAAATATTTATGTTTTAATTATAAGATTTTATTGAATTTTTATCATATTTCTTTTGTATATATTGTACTCATAGTTTTATCAAAAGACATTTTTATTGATCATATTACTTTCGAATCGACGAAACGGTCGATCGTATAAAATATATAAATCGATCGGCTTCCAATATTTATTTTATAATTAGTGTCTAACAAAAAATTGTATGATTTGTTAATGTTAATTATCGTTGATATTATTCGACTCGAACAATGAATGACATTAGAATACTTAGTTCTTTATACTCTGGTACCCTTTTTCGGTTATAAAATACTGCGAGCTAGGTGCCAAACGAGTGTTGAAATATGTGAATGTACACAGGGTATCAGTTCGTTATGTTACAATTAATTTTATGCGATCTGTCCGATTCCATGTGAACATAGCTTTAAAACGTAATTGTAAAACTTTTATGTTAACGAAAGAATGTTATAAATATGATTTCTCAAGTAAATTTATTTTCATATTAACCTTTGTTTCGTTTTATTTATATTGTTAAATTAATAAAGACTAATTTATATTTCATTATATATAAAAAAATAATAGGGCGGGCTGGGTTGATTATTTCTTAAACCGTCATAGGCCAATGCCATAATCTGAAAATAATCAGGGGACTGTTGACTGAATCAGTAACTTACTGTCTTTTACGAGAGGGCAAATTAAAAAAAAAATTAATTCTGAAAATTAAAGTTGTTTTCAAAATTACTGAAAATCATTATAGGTTTTTTTTTATGTTAAAAATAAGTTTTAAATTCAAAATAATTTTCTATAATGTTTGCTAAATAATCATAATCGGCGCATAATTATTTAAATTTCAGAAAAATCATTTCTAAGAAATATTAAATACACATATTGCTAGAATTTCGGGGAAGTGGCTTATTAAAATAATTATCAAAAATACTCCAGAAAATAAATATGAAAAAAAATGTTATTTTAAATATTAATGGAGATCAGTTCAAATACAAATTAACATTGATGATATATACACTATTACAAATATGGCTCAAGTTAACAGATCTATTTATTCTCATCAAATTAAATTAGGAGAAGTCATAAGATATAGAAACAGATTACAAAATATTGTTGTCATAACATTTAAAACAATCAATTCAATGAATAGTCTTATTGCTCCTATTTTAGTAAAATTATTCAATAAATGTTTGAAAAAGGAAACATTCCTCGATTGCCAAAATTACTCCTTTATACAAAGCTGATGATAAATCTGCGTTGTAGTAGAAAGTTATACATTTTTTTTCGAACCTTGTGTAAAATTTCGATAAACTATACAATGACTAGAGAAAGTATGCACTTACTGTAATTTTTAGTTAAGGCTCACAATGCTACATTTCGTGTATACTTTTACTATATAATGTATGCTTTGCCTAGGGATTGTGCGAACTCTCCGACGTGAGCTAGTTACATTGTCAATGAACAAGATTTTACTACCAACCTGATCGCTAGCAACTAATCGTAGAGCCAATAACAAAATAGCGTTGGACAGGTTAGTTGCGAGCAAGCGGAAGCGAACGAGAGTTGGTCAGAACAGTGAACACCCCACAAATCTACATAACAGCAGAATTATATAAATCTACAACAAGATTTACTAACATAAATGGTTTAAAAACCTATTAAATGTACAAATTATTTAATTAAAAATATTTTGCCAAGCACCGAACAGTGAGAGCATACAATGATTAGTTCCATTGATCATGAATTATTTTTTGTGATTTGACTAGTTAATATATGCATTTTCGAAATTCACACTTTGCCTTTAACATACGTAGGTATGTATATAAAAATAATGAATTTCTTTTTTAACTGCGCATGCGCATTATTATTTTTCAAACTAAATTTTTTTTATTTGCGAATGGATTACATGATAGTTTGATTCTGCATTAAATGATTATGAATGCGTTTTTTATGTAAGTGCATATCGGAATTGAAGCGATGAAATAAAATTTCGTTTACGTAACAATAATAGTCGAATATTCGATCGATAAGACACACGTGTGAATTAATTATTTAATAAATTGAAGTGACGGCCATGTTTGAAAATTTTCACCGCACACCTACCGCCTACCGGTGAATCTCGGAACTAACTTAAACTGAAAAACATACTATTATCCAATTTCGCGATTCCTTCGCTCGAATCGAATCCAATTTTCATGATTGAAATTGAAAATGCCCACGTTCGATGAGTGTGCACAGGTGCGACAAACGCTGTATCCGTATATATAGAGCCACTCGTAGCTCTTCTCGATCAGTACAATCGTACAGTTTAATGGGGTTGTGTCGAAACTGCACTGCTCCGGGCGCTTCTATCATCGGTATTTATCTAACTATTCGCTATTTAACTCACCCGTCGTGGCCGAATTTCGAATTAAAAATGGCGGCGGCGATTTCAATATGCGTTCATTTTAAGGTCCAAAACGCTTCATTTTCGGCCAACTAAAATATTTATTTCATAAGAGGAATATATTACAATGCGTAAATATATAAATTTGCTTCATTTTTTTCGATAATAATAAAAACAGTTCCGGGTAGGCGTTATCGAAATTATGTAATAAAAATTTAACAAGCCGGATCTCTCTGCATCCGCTTATCAATATTGTCGTACAGTGAGGGCAATCATCTGTTAGATTTTTGTAAGGTCATGATTATCAGTATATACACCAAAAAAGATCGGCAGGCGTGCTTAAATCACAATATGGTAATACTTGTATGACATTAATCAAAATAACATTTAATTAAATAGATTTATCGTTGTGTAGAAATGGAATTTGTGTTATTTATACCTGGATTAAAGAGCATTGACCCTTAGGTACATACCGGCATATCCTAATTAAACGATTGAGCCTTTTGATAGTAAAAAGAGTTTTAAACGTGTTAAATATTACATTAAGTTTAAATCTGAAAGTGTACATAATTAAATGAAAAAAATGAAATATTATTTATTAAACATATCTATAATAAAATTAATAAATCGTCAGAGTAGATTTGCTCAAAACAATAATATTTTCCAATGAGTTATATTTATGAAATTTAATTGTGTTATGAATTTAGTTCAATAATATTTTCAACAAGTGCTACTTAAGCTATCTACTGTCACAACACAAAATTAATTAATTTTCAGGAAAAAACATTCAAAATAAATGTGTGAATAATTTTATAAAAGCAAAAAATATGTCAAGCAACTATCACTAGCTTAAAATAACATATACAATACGTCGTTATATATTATGCATACATTCCAGATTAGTGAGCTGCAGATGTACTTTAATTTAGAGAAAAAAAAAATTATTAGATCAGATATTATACTTCGTTTCTTTTATTAGAGTCACTTCAAGGTCTATCCACTTCGTCATTATTCATAAGTGAAAAAGAGATGATAACTTTGGGTGTATGCCTCACCAATTTGCTCTAAAGTACAAAATGCGGATATTCGTTCCATATACTTATCATTATTGCTTTATACATTTTAAACAAATTTAGAGAAATTAGAAATGTTAATATATTTTTTTATGTTGAAGTAGTGAAAGTTATAAGCTAAAAAAAGCAATAATGAATTAATCGTTATCATTTACGTAAATATAGCGATAACAATTTGAAGACGTCCGTGCGCTGCGAGTGTCGGAATAACAATTAAGTAGTGACTCTGTTAAATGAAACGAAGTACATACTCAACAACTGATTTTTCACTGAAAGAAAATATTATGTTTTATTGATTACTGAGCGCGAATATTTATTGTTTTTTTAAAGAATATGCCAAGGTAATAGTTACATAAAAACGTTGGATTGCGTTAAATTATTTTTGAACTCTGGAGACAATCCTTTTATATCCGTATTTTGCGACTCTAATTGTGCATAACATCCAGTGTTTTTCAGACTATTTATGCCACTGTAGCACTTTTATATTATTAAATTATTTTTCCTATCGATTGTAGTGTTTTTTCTATTAGTTTATTTGAATCGATTTAATACACATGCATAATACATTACATAACTATTTTTTAATGGTATGCCTATCTTTTGATTTACGCGGTTAGTATATTTTTTAAAATACGAGTGTTCCCACTGCGGCGGCGACGGTACGATTTTATTGCTTTTGACGTGGATTTTTGACTTATGAGAAGGGATAATTGTTTTTTGCGCTCTCCTGTTGACCAAAATTCATAATGAATGGCAACCTCCGTCTTACTAAATTGCTAGGAAAATCTGGAGCTACGCTGGCAATACCGAGATAGAGCAGCTGTTTTGCCTCGCTGATTTTATTGTATTTCATACCATGTAATGATGTAATACACTATCCAGAAAATAAACAGCTGCATCAGGTAACATGTGTCTCATTTCCAACTCATCACCATACATTCTACAAGTTAGACGCATTCAAAATCTGTATATGTGTTTCTTAAAATAGGTACTAATATTCTTAAACGTCTGTAACTAAATTATCCTTAAGTCAATTATTGAGTACTGTGTCAATAATGGATTTACTATTTACTACTCATCATATAGCAGGATTCAATATTAGTCGTTTTCCATATAAACATGTCGTCTATTGAGCAATAAGCGTCCTTGTGTACTGCCTCTATTCGTCGTTGGACGACGATAAATATCGATTTTAGATATTTTATAAATGTATGTTTATTTGTATTTATTTTATTACACGAATTCATTTGTTTTAAAAACATTTTCGATTATATTATATTCTTACCCCATTTATAGAAGAGTAGATTGGCGTAGATTAGTTATGTTTAGTGAATTATGTCAATAGTTCATCGAACTATTGAATTTCCAACTGGTTATATGTACGTATCTTATCAGCGATTAAAGTAACTGATTTATTTAAATTTATTTAGCGTGGCTATTTTTGGACACCCTGCCCTATTCATTAATTGACTAACGACGCTTCCTGGTGACATTGGATGCTATGATGAGATCGCCAGCTGTTACACAGTCGTTCAATTATGCAAAAGTCAGAATTCGGCTATTATTCAACACCCAAGTGATAGTTGTATTAGACACGGCGCGGCGTTAAGAAGGTTTCCGAAGAAAGTCTAACTTTATTCTCGTTCGCGTGTGTGTTCCTTTTTATTAAAACGTTTAAAATATTTGCAACATCTGATCGCAATCTATTAGGCGACATAGCTAATTATGTTCGCTTGGCTAAGGATTTTATCATAATAATAAATATAGCTTATTTTTAACAGATATTTCGTCGGTAGCTGATTCAAGAACATCTTAACGGGCGTTTTCAACGTTAGATAGACAAAAAATGGCATTCTCTCTGCTCCGTCTGGCCATAAGGTGAGCTATTGTTTTATTGCATGCTTTAACTGAGACTGTCTGCATGTTTAAAATACAATCTGATCAAATAACGTGGGTTCAAATTTGTCAATATGTTTACTCGATAGTACGCACGCATGTCACAAAACACGTACACAAAATAAATTACACAAGCAATCATTATTATATTATCAAACGCGCGCCATTAAAAAATAGAGCAACGCCATCTGTTAAGTTTATGTGTTACTTATTGTACTAATGCCGGTAAAACAGCGCTCACGTTATCGACTGTTGTATGATAAGCCGACAGGTGTCTCTTGTGTTTATTCTAACATGATGTAGCAATTACTAAACAAACAAAAAATACACGCAGGTACCTAAACCCGTTATTAACTGCATTTTTGATCTACGTGCTTTGGAGCAGGGATTTCTGATGCAAGTATTTCATACTAACAGGGCTTATTTTATTTTTGTCAATTCATTTTTAACTCCTTTAAAATTCAATTCATTTTTAACTCCATAGCTTTACTTAATTTGCAAACACCAACCTTAAATTAAAAAATATATAACATTTTAGAACTGTTTAGTTTCTCTCGTTCTTATATTATTTTTTTAAATTTTTGTTCAGCTGCCATTTTGAAATAAGGTGACGAAAATGTCCGGCTATTGAACTAAGTCGAGATGCATTAAAAAAAAATTGAACCAAATTTAACACTTATAAAAACTTCTTTCATCATTCAGGTCCAGCACGTTGTGTTTTTCTTGTGTGTGCGATGAATGTCAAGATTTTTTCCAAATAAATGGCGAATACAACGAACATGCAACAAAACACAATATGATATTACCTGGCTTCAGTTTTGCTTATACAAATTTGTCAAGTGATTGTTTAAATACAATATAAACTAAAAAGAAAGAGTGATCCAACTTTGGTTTTAGATTTTTCCTTAAAAACCCACAAATTTAAGGATATCTTCGGATTTTGTTTGTTAACAAACATTGATTTAAATGGCCGCTTCTGGATTTTTTGCGCCATCTGATCCTTTCTATGACTGTTTCGCACATTTCGGGAGGCATTTGGCGGATGTTGGTTTTTAGGCGCTCCAATGTTTCGGGTTTGTCGGCGTAGACATGATCTTAGCGTAACCCCCCAAAATAAATCCAACAGCTTTAAATCACATGATCTTGGCGGCCAGTTAACGTCACCAAAACGTGAAATAATGCGATCTGGTAACTTTTCAAGCAAAACATGCAATGTTGTACCCATCTTATTAGAATATCTTTGATTTAGTGCCAAAAATAATCGGCTATAATGCGCCTATAGCACTCACCGTTAACTGTTACAATCGAATTTAAAAAAGTAAGGCCCAATGACGCCGCTTGACCACAATACGCACTAAACAGTCACTTCTACGGGATGTAATGCGCTCTCGTGAATCACATACGGATGTTTTCACATACTGTCGCAGTGAAAACATTCGGTTATCAAGCGTTCATGTTAATAATACAAAAATACTTTAATCACATCTTATATACCAATAACGGATAGTGCATTTTTCGTGAATTTGCAGCCAAAATAGACGCTGAAAAGCTTCTAGCAGTTTATTGTATAAGCATTATGAAATTTAGATGCTGTTATCAAGTGGTGGAGTCGAAATGGCAGCTCTTGAGTCGAGTTGTATTATTGTCGGTGTGATCTATCGTGATGAGTCTCGTGCTGTGCGTCTCTCTTAGTATACCTCTGATCGCGTCTTCCTTCCTCTGTTCCTTCATGACCAGCTCCAGCGAATTGCAGATGAATATGTTAGCGGGTCAATTGCATCGCTTCTTGGGCACACCCACAAGATAGCCACTCCGACGATCGTTTCTAAGTGGTAGGAAAACAATAGTCTTTTGCGTAGCGTAGGACCTATTGCATATTGTGCATCCTTTTACTTATCGGCTTACAAGTGATTAACGTCTCAGGACAAGTGTGCTTATAGGCGGTCCATGAAATATTAACAATTGTTAACGCAAATGCTTAGTCCCGATATTAATTTTCTTTGGTGGATAACCCGAGAATTTCCGGTTTAGAATCAGGAATGTCATTTTAGCTTTTTTAAAGGAGAGAAATTGAAAAACACTATAGTATATGGTCAATATATAGGATTTGGCGTCTCCTAATCATAAGCAAAGAAACTGCATAGAAACTTCCTGAAAGTTGCTGCAAGCCCCTTTTGCGATTAAAATATTTTCCATAAATATTGAAACTGTTGAGAATAGTTTAGATGCACATTGTTAATTTTTTGGAGAAATCCAAAAAAAATAACTGTTTATTATGAGAGTATACATAAGCTTTCTCTATATATCATATTATAGAACGTCTCTTAAAATTAAAAAAAATCAAATATTTTTATTGGCAACCATTGAATGTGCATTGTATTTTTTGCTTAACACACATTAATCAAGTTTTCTAAATAATTTAATATTGCAAAAAATCAAGGCCGCTTAAGAATTCACAATTTATTTTCCAGTGTATAATTAACCCTTCACTCTTGAATATATTTTTTTATTCTATCAAATTTTAGTAGAACGTAAATGTGAACGTTATGATGACAAAGTCATTATGTCATAATAGTAACAATATACATAATAATGACTCGATTCACATAAATCATCTTGAATTGCACTGATGGCTAACGACTCTGAAACGATCACCCGATCGCGATAGTAAAACATTAAAGATCCATCATCATATATTCTATATAACGATCGATCAAACATACCTGTTTTTGGTGTAAAACGCTCATATCTATCTACCACTAAATTTACTCTAATCTATTTAATTAAAATAATAAATCTCTAGGCAACAGTTCCAAAAACTTCCAGGTCAGAGTTTGCGTGGAGATAGCAACTGTTTCGGTAGATTAAACGGGGCTTTGCCTAGAATTCGCTAACATGTTTACACTATTCGCTATCTCTCGTTTAATACGTTTATCTGGTCATCTAGAGGCAAAGCCAAAGTCACCCCCCAACGACGGGTCATCGTTTAAAAAATAATTTTCGAAACTTATCTCCGGTTGCATCGGGGTCACCAATGCCAATGTACTAAAATGATGAAATTCTCGAAATACAGAGAACAAAGAAATTTTATCAGACGTGCCCCTGACGCTGCCCCCCTAATTTATCTGTACAATATCTCAAAAAATGCTGTGACGCAATTGAACTTTGCATTTTTTTAAATAGCGTCGTTTGAGTCGTTCTTATCGTACAGCAATATAAGTTTTGAGGAATTATGTTATCTGATCACGTGTTAAATAGATTAATAGTTGAAAACGCATTTTCCTTAATTGTAATGACGCATTTTTTAAACTTTACATATTTTAAATAGCGTCGTTTGCGTTTCTTCTATTGTAGTATGAGGAAGCTATTAGACTCGTCGTAGAATGTACTTGGCAAACGCTTATAAAGTATTTTTATGTTACAGTGTCGTTCGTTAACACAGTGTTGCGTCGTAAAAGTTAAACTCTTGCAGACAATCAAAGTAGAAGCGGCTGCTTTCCTCTGGTATCATCTGTGTCGTTTCGGCGTAAGCTCCACTAGATTCGAGTTCAGAGCTAAAATTTCATATCTTTTAAGTGAAGCAAAGAGGATGTTTTCGCTTATATACAATCAAGGGAAAAGGATAATATCGTCGATCTTCTCTCCCAGGGCTTCTTTTTAATCTAGTGTAGATGATTTGGAGAGGAATTAGAATCTTTTTAATAATAAATATATTATTAGACTATTTTAGCTATTTTTAGTAATTACTATATTAAAAAAAGCGTTTTTTCGGTATTTGTGCTATTTACAATACATCTTCTTTAGAGTATTTACACAAATTCAAATTTACCCTCTTGTGGAGGTGGTCAATTGGCAAAAAAATGCCACTGGTCTAATACATATTTCTTTAGATTCATTGACATGCACCTGCGTTAATTATTAGAAATGGAAACGTCATTTTATGGAATGTGTACTTCGGATATGCTTAGTACCTGTTCGCAATGCACTCTTTTGCATTTTCTATTGATCTTTTAGTGCACATTTTAGGCGGATATTTCTGGACACCAACTCCTTTGTTATAGTAAAAACTACAGTTTTTATTTAAGTGCAACCGTTTAATGAATGTCCACTCGGATACGAAACATCATTTGTTTACGCCGACGGCTTTTGTCTATTTTCATAGAAGATCCAAGGAACACAAATCAATCAGTTTATACTTTTAGTGGGTCTATGATTATGAGTAGTCCTGACAATCCATATCCTTTCTGTGAAATATTTTACATTGGCAACGTATTTTCAGTTCAAGTTTCGACTAAAGGTACAACACAATATTTGGTTCAGTTCCGGTTTTGGGACATATTTTGATGACCCTCAATAAAAATACAATCTGTTCCTATCAAATCAAACTGTTAAGAAAATGTGAATTTAGTTGAAATTTTGCAAAAATAAAGTCTTTCTATAAAACGAGATAAAACTAATAAATACCTCAATCTCAAGAAGGGCATTTGGTTATCGACCTTTGCTTTTGTTATGTCTGCACCTGAGTGAAACAAAAAACACTGTTTACAAGTTATCAAAAATCAAATAAGACTGCTTTTGTGTGATTGTACATTACCTTGAAAAACATGTGTACATATAAATAGTTCAAAGCAATTATTTTTTCATTTTCTCTTTACATTTAACAATGCTTAACTAAGTTTAGTTTAGTTCTTACCCAATAGATAAAATCATCGATACCACTTTATAACATAGATAGATATCTATGGTCTAAAAAATGATTTAGATATCTATCTATGTTAAAAAGTGTTATCGATTATTTTATCTACTGGTCTAAAAAATGTCTAATCGTCTCAATAAAGGCGCCCGTTAGAGCCAACATGTCAAATTCAACAAATGCACGTCAAGTTCGATCAAATGTCAAAGTTCTTACTGCTTTATTTTTGTATATTGTACTACAAATTCAATACCAGATCGTACGGTCTGTAAAGCTTTAGACTATTTGTGAAAGGTAATCCAAAGTATATATTGTAGATCGAAACAAAGATACAATAGTCTCAATTGAAGCGTCCCGAAGACAGGGACGTTATATCAGCTATTTCCAAAAAGGAAACTAGTTGGCCAGTCAGTAGTTGTTTTAATTATTTTCATTTCATTAGAATTCATAGTATTTCATTAAATGACATGCACTTTTCTGGCCAAATTCAATAAAAAAAAAACCATGTCAAAAGCAATAAAATTGTCACGTCGCAGTGGAAACGCTCGGTTATGTAACGTTCATATAAAGACCTTTTAAAACAATATTACGTGGGAGTGGGAATCAAATGAAGCGCATCTAAACATAATTTTGACCAATAGGAGAGCACAAAAAACAATTATCACTTCTCAGAAGTCAAAAATCCACGTCAAAAGCAATAAAATCGTGCCGGCGTCGTCGCAGTGGGAACGCTCGTTACCGAGCGTTCCCACTGCTACGGCACCGGCACGATTTTATTGCTTTTGACGTGAATTTTTGGCTTCTGAGAAATGATAATTGCTTTTGTACCCTCCTTTGTCAGTATTTCTTCCGCTATTTTTTCCTTGAAAGTAGAGTTGGCTTAGTTTGTATTTTGGACTTCATCTAATGAAAGTTATAAAACTATTAGTTTTAGAATTTTCTTCATGTTTGGTTTGAGTTTGAACAGCAAATGGATGTTTCGCAACTGTCAAATTTAGTTTAATACACATTTTAGAGCAATATATAATTTCACTAGCGATTATCAAATACATTATATTTTCGCTAGCAGAAATATATATATCTACTAGTGAAAATGTATTTTGACTTCACTAGTGAAAATATAACAAATGACATGTTTGAAAAAATATTTTTGAAATATTTTTATAGATTTTCTCTGAAGGATAACATGAGAATTTTTGGTTTAGAATCAGGGACATGATTTCAGCTTTTTCTAGGGTAGGGACAAAAGTTGGCCAGTTAGTGTTCGTTTTTTTTTTCAATATTTTGATTTTATTAAGATTCATACTATTTTTCTGACCTAATTCAAGAGAGGAGGGGGCAAATGCCCCCACTTGACCTCCCCAAATGATGTCCCTGTAACATAGATCTAACTAATTTTATGGTCACTAGACATCTAGCATAGATCTGGCGACATTCAGTGTCGAAACCTTATTATAATTCCAGTAATTATCTAATTTAATACATAACAATAAAAATAAACAGGTCATCACGTTTTCGATGCCATTACTGACCTATAAATATTAAATTACTCAGATTCGAGACCGAAAGTAAGAATTTGGAGAGGTTGCATCATGTATTCTGTACTCTAAAAACATATGTCTAGATTGTGTCGAAAGTGTGTGTCGCTATTGACCGATTAGAACCGGATTGATAACCATCCAGCCTTTTCGAGAAACGGTTAGTCTGTTCGAGGTTAGCTATATATCGGAATATACTTTGGTTCAAACGCATCTGTGTATATTTTTTATCTTGGTTCTGATGATGAAACGTGCTGCTTTGTTTCATCTATCGGCGATTTGGCAACAGTTGTATTTGCAATGTGTATAAAAACATAAGTTGGAGGTGTGTCTGCTCAAGTGACGTGCACTTTGCCAAATCCAAGGTCCAAACCGGCGAACGTAGGAGGCGGATCGTTATTTTTTTGACATTAATTAAAAAGCTGTTGTTATCTGTTGTGCTATTTCTGGTTGCTGCGTGTGTGTTTTTTTGTATGTTTGCAGCGAGATAGTTGAAGTTTTGTTTATGTGGATTTTTTAGTCAAATACTAGTGTATAATTATAGCAACATATTACCATGGTAAATGTACATGGATAACCATATGCATGTAAATAATCGAATTGTAAGCTCTTTGTTCGAAGGACCAAAATAAGCTTATATAATATTAATCTAAATAAATATTTTGATTGTATCTTATTAAATGTCTGAGAAAAAACTCGCGCAGCGAATCTCAGTATTCCAATAATAAATGATTCTAGAACAGAAAGATTTATTTTTGTAAAATACTGTGGTTGGATGGCAATCAAATCCCAATTCAAGCCCCGAGAACAGGATTACACCCTTCCCTTATAAATTAAAGAAGAGTAATTTTACACCAAGACAGCGCTCGCCTTCATGTATCTAAGAAAACGATAAAAAAATCAATAGTTTTTCTTAGAAACTCCTTCCTCACTCACCGTATTCTTCAGACATTGACTATCATCTATTTAGATTCCTGCTATAGTTTTTAAGTGGAAAAAAATATTTTAAAGAAACGGATTTAAAAAAAAAAAAATACAGTATTTACTGCTTCCAAAACTACATTATTTTTCAATTCAGATATAAAAATATTTTGTGGACATGTGGAGAATAATTGTAGAAAAAGATGGAGAATATATAATTTAATAAAAGTATAACACGTTTTAATTTTTCGCAATTTAAAAACGCAAAAACTTAGGGAACAACGTGATATACAACATTTATTAAGTAACATAACAAATATTGCATTTCTTAATATCAAAAAATCTATTTCATTACAACGATATTTTTAAAAGTCACTCTCTCTGCAACGAATTATTGGTCAGCAACAAACGCTCTATATTTTTAGAGGGCAAGTCGAGGAATGACGTCTCCTTGATTTCATTACATCTTAATTAACATAACGTTATAAATACAAGTTTCTTTTGTGAGGGCATAATCATATAACATTCACTTCAGTGAAATTTATTGAAACCCGACAATTAATAACAGTATTAAACAATATGCTTGCCATTCGACTTTTATGTATTTAAACCAAAGGGAAACTTTTTATTTTTTAATTATTGGAGTTATATTATAAACATTTCCTCAATTTAAAAAATAAAAAACCCGCAAATTACTTGTTAGTGTTACTTTTACTATGGTTGATACTGACTATAAAATCACGGTTGAACATTACCAACATAACAATTATAATAAATAAGAGGTTATTATGATATTGCGCATTCAGTTGGGCTGGCAACAGTGGGTTTACAATTATTGTTGAATGGGGGAAATTCTTTTTTGAATCTTGTTATGCTATTCTATGTAAAATTATGTTTTGTATATGAATTATGCAACTTTAAAATAAGTTTTATCTCAGTGACGGCTTGCAAATTAAATTAAGTTTTAGATTTGTATTTGACTGCTCGTCATTTTTTATCGTATTAAGTTTAATATAATAAAACAATATTAAAGTCGTTAATTTTGGGCTCGACGTCGTAGTAACAAGATAAATATTTATAGAGGCTCCCGGAGATAAGCGAAATGACGCGATTGCTTTCGTCCATCTCTCTCTTTCGTCGCAATTTCGTTGTTGTTTTTTTGCTCGTTTTTTATTTGCAAACATGTCTGTCGTCAAGCGGGAAGAAACCGACGACTGGTTTCTAAGTTGACTGTGATTCGTGTCGAAGATCGCCATTTATTTATTTGTATATTGATTATGGATTTTTTGCATTTTTTACGCTGGCAACATTGCGGAGGTGTGGTTCGACATTTAAGTTTTAGCAATTTAAAATGGCGTCGTTTTCGATTATTAGGGCTAGCAAATTACGCCGTGAACTATTTTCCTTTACTTATTTTTATGAGTGATTCAATAATATGTTTTCTTGAACTAGGAAAATATTTTTGTTTGTTAATTAGAATTTGATTCACACGTTGGAGAAACGCGCGAATTACATAAATATTTATAGTTGAAATTTTTTTTTATTTATTACTGGATTATTTACAAAATTTAATATTTAATAATAAAACGTCATTTTAAAAGAAAAAATAATGGCTCATATTTTTGGGGTCAGAATCTTAATACGGTTGTGGTCAGAATACATCATTCAGAATATAATATATATTCCCGCTTCGTTCGTCGCTCTGAATACCTTCGCGCCCTACAAACAATTAAATAGATTCGTTGAGAGTTATTCATGGGGTGTTCGATGTTCTGAGCAACGCTCGCTCGCGCCTAGCCCATCCAACAGTTTAAGTTTGAACGAGATATTTTGTAAGATATTTATTTGTATTGCAATTTATATTTATAAATGTTATAATATTTTTTTAATTCTCATGATCTACATTTATTTTTATTCTGACCATATACTATTTTTATTCTAACCATTTTCTATTTATTTTGTCCATAAATAATATAACTATGACCAGGCTGTAATAAAATTCTCTGGGATTAGTTTTTTATTCTGACCCAAAATTGATTTAAATTTTCATACGAGATAATAAACCAATATAATTTAATAAAATATAACCTAGTGTTAGTTATCAATAATGAAAGTCGTAAAATGGGTAACAGCTGAGCGTTGTAAAGCGTCGGAATGTCAGCAGGTCAACATATCGGCTAGCGGCAATAACTCCGTACACCGTCCGATCGAACCATAAATGCCCATAGGTTTGATTTTTCTTCAAGGGTTAATTTTTCTTTATTAGTGTTTTGCGATTCCAGTGCTATTTTTTGCTTAGAATTTCTGTGATTTTTTAAATTTCCTGTTGACTTTTTATATATTTTGCATTTAATCAAATTACCAAAGAAATTACAAAAAAAACTATATATTTTACGAGTCTAATATAGTATTATACCTGGTAAAAATTTAACCCATATTTATTGTAGAATCATGCTTTTGAATACATATTAGTTATCTTAAATATCCGGGGATTAGTTTGTCGGAGATATTTACCACCGAACTTTGCCTTTGTCGTAAGGCCATATTTGCTTGTAAATATAAACGGACGCCGCCCGAAGACGCAAGATGGTTTGCTTACGCCGACAAAGATCTGATTTTTTTTAATAGATTTAAAGGATACATATCAGTTTTATTATTAGTACCAGATTTTAAAGATAATATATTAATTTATTTTTATAAATTTAGTAATAAAATTTGTTCTGTCGAATGTTCTATGCATATAATCGGTATAAACAGGAATATGATAGTTGAAAATATAATATTTCTATAAATCTGTATCCTATCTTTGATAAAAATGTACTAAAAGATATTTATTGAACTTTGTCTTTCAATTACTCATAGTCACGTTAGCATTAATAATTAAAGCGAGAGGTAAATATAAACATGGCTATCTTGATATAAATATGTTTATTTGACTTTTTTGATAAACATGTTGATGTAGAAAAATGGGAATTTGCACTAAAGATTGGACTGATATATTTCTTAATGTATAGTAAACAAGCGTCTATTATTATTAGTAGATAAAATAGGTGTGTATGTGACTATAGTATAGAAGATTTTTGTTCTAAAAAAATGATGTAATGTAATTCAAATCAACACTCATGCAATTCGAAAGCAGCTAACATAACAAGGCCGACTAGAAGTATGTTTCTAATATGAGTATATATTTACAAAGATTTTTATCAATAAAACTGTTCAATCGAACATTTGTTTTCATTGAATTGGATCTGTAATTTAAATATGTTTGATAGAAGATTTTTCAAATCAACTTTCCATAGCTAACTATATTATATTAAATTATTGCCGTCAAAACTCAAGGCTCAGTATCAAGATTGTTATGTAATTTAATTGAAGCGCAATTAACCGTTGAAAGTCTTCAAATAATTGATCAATATGTTTACCATGTTTGTTTATTATAAATATGGGTGTATAAGTGTTTGTGGATTTTAATGGATGCAAACAGGTGGCGTGACAAATCAGGTTTCTTGTGTCTGATGTCATTTTCGCACATCAAGTTTATTTAGTATTTTTTCGATCGGCTGTTGTCAACTGAAACATAGTATATTCTTTGTAAAAAACGATGCTTCTGATTCTGTTGTCCACCATATTTTTACTGATAAAAATGCCGATAAAAACATTTATTCAAGAACTTCGTAAGTTTCTAAGAATCAAAAGTATATTTAGATTATTTACAAGTTGGACTAAAACTACTTAAGTCAAAAGACGTAGCAACTTTGTTTACTATTTTTATTAGTTGTGAGATTTAATCAATCAAGATACTAAAGAGGTGTTTATTGCAAAGCAACTACACTACACATAAAGCGTTGAGAATATTAAATGTATATTTCGAGATAATCGACTTTAAAGTGTATTTGATTAACTCATGGATCTAGTCATTGTCACTGTCAATGTTTAAATAATTAAATAATTAAATTTTGGGAGAATGTGAGATTATGCGTTGCATATTGTGTTTGTCTTTCATAATCTGTCTGCCCCTCCTCCCTACTGAAAAGTCTGAAATGACGTCCCTGTCTTCGGATCTGTTTTAATTAAGACTTGCATCTCTGTTTCGATCTATATACTTCGGATTTCCTTACGCAAACAGCCTAAAACTGCTCTTTACGGACAGTACGATCGTGTGCAATGCATAGTGCGATACAAAAAAGCAGTAAAAACATTGACATTTGAACGAACTTGACGTGCTTTTTTAGTCTTTACTTTTATGGGCACCTTCGTTGAGATGACTAGACCTTTTTTAAAAGTATGATGCTCCAAATTAATTGCTTAAGGCTCGGGCACACAGAGAGCGATCTGTAGCGGCGGGAAGCGATATCTGACCGCGGCGACAGACAGAACGCGGTCTGCGGTAGACCGCCGTAGACCGCGTTCTGTCTGACAGAACTGATGCAACATCGCATAATACAAGTAGATCGCCTGTCGCCGCGGTCAGATATCGCGTCCCGCCGCGACAGATCGCTCTCTGTGTGCCCGAGCCTTTAGTAATTTATTTACAGTGCTGTTTTTGTTGAGTTTTTTTACAAATATTTTTTTGAAACGAATTTGGTTGCTAAGCATTTCATGTACAAAGCACATTGTTCCTTCGTTTTAATTTAAAGAAATTAAGCGTGGCAAAATGCGTCGTCAATACTTACTTGACTGTCAAAAGAAAACTACGCTTCAAATGGAACTAATAATTGACATGCACGTCTTAGGCAGCAGTATCAATGTAAGAAAATATATTAGTTTAACTAGGCTTACCATAATTATAAAGCTCTAAACCGGGACAGCTGAAAAAGGTTATCTCGGAAATTATTGTTCAATTTGGAATGCTGAGGATGCAATAAGAAAAATGTCATCTCGGAAATTTTGTGAAACCGGGATAATCCCGATCGAACCAGGACCAATGTGTAAAACCGGGATCGATTATTGTCATTATTTTTTATCATACCACGTGTTCTTGAATCGAATTTTTTGTGCTGTTCAGTGTTTTTTAGGAATAAAAATATAAAATAAAATGATTAATCGCTTAGCATGCATTAAAATTTTATAGTCCTTGAAAAATCTATTTGTTTAGTAAAAATAATAATTCTATCAAAATCAATAAATACAAAATAAACAAATAAGTAAAGCTAATATTGTTTTATATACTACATATATATGAATATATATATATATATATTTTTATTGCCAAAAACGTCATGTTTTAATTTAATGAGAATTCCCCTCCGAATTGGACAACCCTAAACCTAAGTTGGCGCTTCCACTGTTGCCAACCGAGAAAAATCACGCCACCGTCAAATCGAACCGCAGAAGTTGTAACCTATAAACATGGAATATTGTCGAACAAAAACGAGGCAAGGGTGTGTCTGTGACGCGTTTCATGGCCGCATAGCAACACGCGTCACATGACGACCGGTTATTGCCGAGCCTCCGCGGCAGCCAATCGCAGCGCTCGACGCCGCACATACGCCTTTCGCCGTTATTGCGTCATCACAATACGCGCTAAATGTGTTTGGAACGCACAATGCACAATTTTCACGGCGTTATGGCCAAATCTGTCATTATGCATTGAAAAGATGGAAGCGACCAGTTTCAGCACGTAGTCAATATTTTTGTGCGTCGTTTCAAACGATAACATGCGTCACGTTGTTCGGGACAAAAAATCGACCGCTTTGGTACGACAATCTCTCTAATGGAAAATTTAAAGTTGGAGTTTCTCAAATTTTCGTCCATGCACTTTTTAGCTCTTTAGCGTTCGCCGATATTTATAACTGAAAAATGTGTTTTCAGCTGAATAATTTTAATAATAATAAGGGCGGAATTTTGTACTCTTTTTGCCATATTGTTTATTTTATATTATTGCTTCTGTGTACATGTCACCATTTTTATTTTTTTAAGTTTTAGCTTATAGTTGATTCATATTAATACATATTTAATATATTATAAATCTTTATCTACCTAGTTTTTGTAGGTATAAACGGCATTTGGGAGGTGGCAGGTGAGGGCATTTGCTCCCCCTTAATTTGGCCAGCAAAATGCATATCGATTATTGAAATACTGTATATCTTAATGAAATCGAAATATTAAAAATAATGACTACTCCCCATGGAAAAAGTTGAAATGATGTCCCTGATTCTAAAGCAAAAATTCTTGGTTTATCCTTAAAATAAAATCTAATAAAAATAGTCTCGGATCTGTTCCGAAAATTCTTCTTAAAATATGTCACCCACTACAAATTCTTAACATCGTATCGTAGGCCAATAAGGAGTATTAAAACCTCACAATTTTACACTACTTGTGTGAGGAAACCTAAAGAATATATCGTGTCCCAAACAATAGAATTTTGAAACAAGTTAAAAATCATATATGTATGCCCTCAACTTCTGGTCGATATTTTATTCTGCTTGGAATAATGCCCCCACTGATGTTCGTATTCAAATAGTAGGTTAATTACTATTTTATTAGTACCTGTCTTTATTAATTAATGAAATTTATTATTAATCGTTTTTGTAGGATTTATATAATGTGCATTTATATATGAATTTTAATATAAAAAAATACAATATCTAAATTTCAATATTGCGTTGTAATTAGATCTCACCATTTTTTTTAAAAGAAAAGTGGTAGTTTAGAGTAAAATAATCAAAAATGTATTTAGGTTTTAAAGAATGTTTCGAATTAACATATAGCAAAAAAAGGTTAGATAAATTATATTGATCTTACACCTTCACTAGATGCTTTATAAATAGCCTGACTTTTTAAATAACATATAAAAAACGTGTATGTTGAAACAACGGATATCGCATTTAGATTAAAGTTTTCTTTAAATAAAATGGCAGTGCATAAAACATTAAAAAATATAACAAATAAAACTATTTTTTCTCTTACTGATTGACTCATAATATATATATTGAGTACTATTTCATTTGTAGATATTCTCTAATGATATATCGTTTATAATACAATAATAGATCTAATCTAATAAAAACGGAAATCTTCACAAAGCTTGTTGATCAGATAATCTAATAATTCATCAATGAATAAAAGATTATCTGCAAAAATAAATCCACACACATTTTTTATTCCGTTCTAAAGTTCGTTTTAATAATTTTAATAGTAATATTCAATGTTACGATAGAAATTAGATAAGAAAAAATATGCTGGAATTAACACGATTTAAAATATCAAGGTTAAAGAGAACGTAAAAAAATGTAATAGATTGTAAATATTATTTCCTTGTTTTGATGAGCCAGTCGTTGTTGATGATCTTGTCTTAAATAATATTTTCATTATTAAATCATATTTGTCACGTAGCACACTTTTTAATGATTTGATTATACAACGATAAAGTTCTTAATAATTGAATTACGCTTTTTACGTAATGGAATCTTATAGTTATTGATAAATTATATATTAAATATTTTTTGTAACTGAAAATTGGATTATTGTTTTAATATAATGGTATATAAGTATATTACATCATTATGAAAAAATAGCTATTTTTATTGTTTTTAAGTATTAAGCTAGTTTTCAAAAAATTATGGCAAAGTTATAATTTTACAATTTAAAATTAGATAATAATTTTCATCTACTATTTATTGTACATTATCTATTGTACAATATCTTGAAATATTAATCCCTATTTTTAGAATCACTGATTAACATTTTCAGCACCATATATTTAATCCTAATAAAAAAGCACTGATAAATATTCTAATAGCAGATGCTGGAAAACAACGATTAGATTGATCGATTACTTCCATAAATATATTCAATTTTATTGGAAACAAAAAACAAGATAATAAGATACTATTTTTTACGTGCAAAGTCAATTTGATATATTGACAAAAAAATGAAATTTGTGCATTGATTAAAAATATCGGATAAAATGTACAATGACAATTTTCTTCAATTTTAAATTTAAAACTTTGTATATAAAATCGCTCCTGTCCACTTTTTGATTATCTTAATGAATAGTACTTTCAGTTAAGTAAAAAAGTATAAAAATTAAAATAGATGGCTAATCATTTTAGTTTAGTCGAAATCTGATTTATCATTATATTCTAAAATATTAGCTGATATTATAAATAGAAAAACAATTTTTACCCTTTCTTTTAATTTTTTAAATTTTATATAATCAATTTAGGGGTGAGTGTTAATGCTCGCATGTTGGTGTACGTGCGTTTGGTAATAGCGCGCGTAAATGCGACCATGTTGTTTGTAAACGAATCGCTATTATAAAGACGCTAAAAATAGATTCGAAAAGCTATGTGAATTGAGAAGCGTTTGTTATTGTTTTTTATCGCATATTTTCGCAAAACACACCCGCGCGGTTCTCCAATCGCTATGCGCGCTCAATCCCCGTCGAAACGTCTCGAGGCAAAGTTTAGCGGCAAAGGGGGGGATTTATCGTTGCACTCGAGGTATAAAAGCCTCGGGAGGGCGTCAAACGCCAACAAAACGTTTGTGATATCGAATCGAGTGGTTCATTATTGCGAATGGAACAATCTTGCGTTTAATTATAACTATTTTCCACACTTGTATAATTGATAAAATATAATATTAAATAATAAAAATGCCCGAAGCAATGGAAACACTTATCCAACTCCCGTAAGATTTATTATTTTAAAATATGTATGTATATACATATGTATTAATATTTTTATTTAATAATTTTTCTTGAATTACAGATGCTCTGCTCCGACTTTGTCTCAGTATGGAAAGCTTCCAATCCAATGCAGACTGCAAACGAGGAGTTTCCACGATATAAAAGGAGTCAGAGTAGTCAACGGAGACCTGACTAATCTAACGCAAACGGTATATACTTACTAATATATTAATAATAGTGTCTTTAACGTTGACTTATTCAATTTTATGCTTTAGGTGAGATCTTATTTAGAAGAAAACGTCGCTCTTTGTAAGCCCGAGCAAGTCCACATCTGCGACGGCAGCGCTGCCGAAGGAGCTATTCTTCTGAAACTCTTAGAAGCCAATGGAACGATCAAGAAGCTACCGAAGTATGAAAACTGCTGGTTGGCTCGCACTAATCCATCCGACGTAGCAAGAGTCGAGAGTCGTACGTTCATCTGCACGGATAATAAGAGAGACGTCGTACCGAAGACTGAAAACGATAAATCGAGCCTCGGTAATTGGATTTCACCGAGAGACTACTCAAAAGCCATCAACGAACGTTTTCCAGGATGCATGAAAGGTATTATTTTTTTAATTATTATGTATCAGTTTTATATATGTTTGTATATTAATGTATTATTTTTATAATAGGAAGAACGATGTACGTTATTCCATATTCGATGGGCCCCGTCGGCTCACCTCTATCCAAGATCGGAATCGAATTGACGGATTCCGCTTACGTGGTATACTCAATGGGAATCATGACGAGAGTCGGCTCAAAAGTTCTTGATATTCTGAAGCGAGGAAACTTAGATTTTGTCAAATGCTTGCATTCGGTCGGAACTCCAATTAACGGAAGTCACGAGATGCCGAGCTGGCCGTGTGATCCTGCAAGAACCATAATCCTTCATAAGTACGTATTAAATTCTATTGAATATTGTAATTATTTATTTTAATATAAATATTAATGATTATATTTTTATATTTAGACCGGAGAACAATGAGATTGTATCGTACGGAAGCGGATATGGCGGAAACTCACTTTTGGGAAAGAAATGCTTCGCTCTACGTATCGGATCTACAATTGCTAGAAGAGAAGGATGGTTAGCAGAACACATGTTGGTGAGTACAGTTGTTTTATATATTTTTCAATCGTTAAATATTAGCTTGACTCATTAATGATGTTTTATAGATACTCGGAATTACGGATCCTACCGGTTTCAAGCGTTATATTGTAGCCGCTTTCCCTTCGGCTTGCGGTAAAACAAACCTCGCTATGATGATGCCAAATTTGCCCGGATATAAAATCGAATGCGTCGGAGACGACATCGCTTGGATGAAGTTTGACGAATCGGGACAATTGAGAGCCATCAATCCTGAGAACGGATTCTTCGGAGTCGCTCCAGGTAATTAATCTCATAAAGCACTACACTGCTATTTAATTAAAAAAATTATAGCTTATAAATAATATTAATTTAAAGGCACATCAACTGAAACGAATCCGAATGCGATGGCGACTATATTCAGAAATACGATTTTCACAAACGTGGCCGAGACGAGCGACGGCGGAGTGTATTGGGAAGGCATGGGTAAGCTCCCGCAAGACATTCACATCACCGACTGGCACGGTAAAGCTTGGGATAAAGATGTTTCCACAAAACCAGCGGCTCATCCCAATTCAAGGTATTATTTATATTCAACTCGTCTATTATCATCGATTGTTATATGATGTTTAATCAAAATTTGTCTTTAGATTCTGCTCACCGGCATCAGAGTGCCCTATAATCGATCCACTATGGGAAAGCTCTGCGGGTGTTCCGATATCGGCTATTTTATTGGGCGGAAGAAGACCGGAAGGCGTTCCGCTTGTGTATCAAGCCAGAGATTGGGCTCACGGTGTGTTTTTAGGAGCTTCCATGAGATCCGAAGCCACAGCTGCTGCCGAGTTCTCCGTAAGTCATAGTTTAATCGTTATAATGTTATACTATTAAAATATAATATTATTACAATACTGTTCGTTTATAGGGTAAAGTTATAATGCACGATCCGTTTGCAATGAGGCCGTTCTTCGGATACAACTTCGGTCACTATTTGTCACACTGGCTGTCGATGAGGAATAAGACTTCAGCAGACAAACTACCGAAGATCTTCCACGTGAATTGGTTCAGAAAGAGCAATGAGGGCAAATTTTTGTGGCCCGGCTTCGGAGACAACTGTAGGGTTTTGGAATGGATTTTGAGAAGATGCGATGGTGAGACTTGTTACGAGGAGAGTCCCATCGGCTTATTACCGAAGAAAGGATCATTGAATTTGGACGGATTGAACCAGAAGATAGATTTAGAGCAACTGTTTGACATTCCGAAAGATTTCTGGCTGAAAGAGGTAACATATTTCGTTACGCCCATTATGCTTTAAATGATTTACGTACATATTAATGATTATTTATTTTAATCAGGTTAGCGATATCGATAAGTACTTCACCGAGCAAGTTGGAGAAGATTTACCCGACGAGATCAGGAAAGAATTGAACAATTTGAGAAATAGGATTCAATCTTCATAAATGACTATTGTGATTTTAAATGCATTTCCATATTGATAGACTGAAATCATGGTACATTTAAAAAAGTTTAAACTCTAAAAAACAATAATAATACTCTATTTGCTCATAAATTAACTTTTTGACATTCCTCGTTGTGTTTAGAGATGTATAAACATGATATTTTATACGATTTTTTTAGTATTAATAAGTGTTTTGTGTTTGTCAATGTTCGATCGCTGGACGATCTTATTTTTTGAGATTTTTATATGATTAATTTATAATTAGATATAAGTACAAAACATCCTATTTTTATGTATTAAGAATATTAATTTAATATTAGGCTATGAATTTGTATAATATATGAACGAAATAAAAAAAACATTTTTTACATATTTTTTTTATTAAATATTTTTAGCTTCCTTTACAATATTTTCTATTTACTATGTTTCGCAGAATAATACCGAACACTGTTTTGTGTAGAGCCTCTAGCATATTTTGTAAGGAGTAAATTCACATCTACTTTATCAGTTGTGTATTGTCTGAAAATTAAAAATAAACAAATAAATAATAATTTAATACTTTATAATCAGATAAGTCCAGAAAAGCTGCAAACTATTATGAAGTCAAAAATCCACATCTTTTATTGCTTTTGAAGTGGATTTTTGACTTCTGAGAAGGAATAATTGTTTTTTGCGCCCTCCTATTGCTCAACAATCGGTTTATATGTGCTTCATTAGATTCTCACTTATTGTAATTTGTAATATTGTTTTAAAAATCATAATATGAACATTAAATAACTGAGCGTTTCCACTGCAACGTCAACGCCACGATTTTATTACTTTTGACGTGGATTTTTTTATTGTATTTGGCCAAAAAAATGCATGTCGTTTAATGAAAAATAAAATTTTAATGAAATCGAAATATTAATAAAACAGTTATTGACTGGACAATTCGGGAAAAAGCTGGAATGATGTCCCTGGCCGCACCTTTAAAAACGCAATAACTTATGGAACAACCTGATATACATAATACATATTTTAACTATTTCGTTGTCGTGTCTTTTGAGATTTTTATCTAAATATCGATATAGTGGTGACTGAATTATTGCGTAAACAAAAATTGAGCGAAAATTCCGAACAAGATGATTTTTTTGTGTCTTATATATTTTACTTTTAATTCCAATTGCTTTATATTTTTCTCTATATTTAAAGTAAATATTTGTGTAATTATAGGAAATGTAATTAAGTTGTAAAATATTTTTAAATTAAATCATATTTACATCTTTGATTTATAGACAATATTTTTTTTTATTATTATTGACGTATTCTTAAATATATGTATATTTAAGTTGTAGTATATTTCGTTTGCGCAATACTCACCGAATCCGATATAATACATAATAAAAAATGTTATTTACTCTTGAAGAAAATACTATACAACCATTGAAAAATGTATCAGAATCTTTACGTCTGATTTGGCAATACTTGTCAAAATAGTAAAAGCTATTACATGTATAAGGATTTAGGTAATCAAAGGGTTAAAACTACTTATTTAATAGTTATGATAATGAACTATTTTACAAAGCAATTTTTATTACTAAAAGAATTGGTTATTATTAAATTAAAATTATTGAACAGGTTAATGAATTATTTTACAAAGCAATTTTTGTTACTAAAAGATTCTGATATTCTGACAATTTCAATTGCAGAATTGAAGCATTAAATATTTTTAATAAGATAAAATAACTCAATAGGCTCAATTAAGTTGTGTCATTAATTTTCCCCTTATTCGTCAATTTCAGTGATTTTATTTAAATGTCACAAAATATTTAAAAAAATATATTATATTATATAAATTTTATATTTCACAACTATCCTGAATATACTTAATGAAAAAATTTAATGCTTCCTGGATCTATTATGTACAATAGAATTGAAATGACTTACTGAATGTAAGGCGTAATTTCATCAACGGTCCACTTCTCTTTAGTATGGAATAGAATTTTGAGTCTATCGTGAATACTTTCAGGCAATTTAGAATCATGGAAAGACCATATCACTGGAGGATTAGCATTTTTATCATAAAGTGCGATTCCTCTCAACATCTCCAACTGAAAATACAATAATCTCCAATTAATTATTTATTATAAAACAATTAAATAATACGTTTAAAGACATTACTTCTGCGTTCATCCCTTCGGGCACCGAGCTCTTCCATACTTCCAAAAAGTCGTTCAGATTAAACTTTCCCGCGTCTTTCAAAATATACTGAGCGAAAATTTTACAAATCTTCTCTTCGTCGTATACATAGAACTGTTGACCATCAATCATATCACTCTTCGTTGTATAATAATCAAAGAAATGACATATAATATGTTCGGACAAAAGATTATTCAGCGTATCCAAAGTCTCCTCTTTGTTGACTCGATTCAAAGCCCATGAGTTTTCTTCTATCAAATCTAACATTTGCGAAAGCACCCTGAATTCATAATCAAACGCAAACAGTCTGTAATATCCGTCTAGTTCCATGGCCTTCAAATCTGTAAGTCCCTCTAATAGCTCTGAATCGGAACATTGAATCACGCTTTGTAGCTTTTCCAAACTAAATAACAATTCTCTATCGATTGCGTATTCTTTTTCCGGTCCTGAATAAACTGTGAATTGAAGAATTTCGTTCAACTTTTTCAACTTTGGCTTACAAAGCCTCGGTTCGTAGTAAGTGTAAAACACTTTAAGTATATTTTTATCGGCAAGCTTTCTCGGAGATTTACATATTGTGTCTGAATCGCCGGAACTATTAAAACTCAATTCTTTAGAATCATTAATCGAATTCTCTTTTTGTTCTTCTTGAGATGTGTTTTGATCGATTTTGGTCTCTTTTCCCCATTGTAGACCGGGTACTAACAACAAACTATTAGAAGTTTCAGCGTCTTTGATGTCGTAAGTGCGAGTGGACGTGCATAAAACAGCATTTTCGTTTCTCCCGCCTATAAATTTACATAAAAAGTAAGGTTGATTCAACTACGTTTACACATAAGTTATTTTAAAGTTACCTTTGAATACGACGGATCGCTCGGATACAATTTCTTCCAATAAATGTTGATCCAATTGCAAAAATTTCAGATTTTCGATGTTTATGTTTGAGTTTGATATTGTTAAAACTTGTGTTATAGGAGTTAGTTCGCTTTCGTGTAGTTTTGCATGTTTTATGACTTCTCTTACATCCGAAGGTGTTCTTTCATATCTAAAAATATTAAAATATCATATAATATCATAATTCAATCTACTATTTGTTTGTTTACATGCTCTAAATTTATTAGGGATATCATAAATTCAGTTGCTAGATGTACTTCTGCAAATTTGTGATGGTACAAATATACAGGCCATGGAAAATGTAGTTAATTCACAAAAAGAACAATAATTTTATTTTTATGAGCGGAGAGTATCAAGATTTCACAAACACATCAGTGTTTATTTTAATATTAAATGTTTAAAATCTATTTTAAAACGTTTTTTACATTTTTACTTCCTTCTGTTTTTTTTTTAACAAGGTTAAGGTTTGATTAGCTGCCATTTTGAAACAAGAGGGTGGATCTGGCTTGACTTACTCGTAAGTACAATTAACTTTCTCAGGCTTAAATTTTTATTTTTCGAAAAAAAAATTTTTTTTGTTAAATTATTTAATTATGTACATTGAAGGGGCATGAAAAATATTTTTTTTTTATTTCAAATTCCATAATGGTGTATTTTTAAAGAATATGGTGCACATCGTGATGTAAAAAAGGTCCCAGTATAAGTAAATCGAAAATGGCTTCAAAAACAAACAATTAAGTTTTTGTACGTTGTAATGTGCATTGGATCTGACCGGGTTAAACAATCTAGCTTCACAACGAGCTCTTTAGATATCAGATGTTTTCGGCTACAGCTACGAGGAGCTGGTACAATTCATGTGGGGCTGGAATAGAGCTTCCGATAGTTATTTCTTTCTAAAAATAAATATAAAATATTTGGTTTACTGATAAATAAAACTAGTACAATAATCTTTAGTAATTAAAAATAAATACTTGTTCTAAAAAAATAATTAGCAAGTGACACACCGGTGAGTAGCTGGAGTTTAAGTGATTAAAAAAAAACCAGAAAAAATGACACTATTTGTATGTGCAAGGAATGTAAAGTGACTTTACACATAGAATAATGTTTCTATAAAATTAATTATAAAATTAACGCTCATTATATGTGTATCATAGATCAAGATGTGCATCGATTTCCAATTTATTCACCTGACACTTCTAATTATTGTGAAGAGTAATTTACAAGTGAAAGACAGTGTACAATATTTGTGTATGTAAATGAATATTTGATTGCAATTAAATTATATATCAATAAACTCGTAGTAGTGAAAATGTCATTTGTCATTTTTGCAGATAAACATTTGCAACCAGTCTTGAATTATCGTAAATACCTCTTGACCGAAAGTCAAAAAGAAGTTTGTTGTATTTTTTATATACATATGTGCATAGTTTTTTTTTATTTTACGTAATTTGCCTTTTTTGGAATGAACTCATTCAAAACCGAGATAAATTTTTCTCGGAAAAAATTGACGATAACTGAAGTCAACGAAAACCGAGGTACCATTGTAAATACGTGTACAAAATAACATATTTTTTCTTAGTTTACACCTTTTGAAAGAAAGTGTGCAGAAGTTTGAAAACAGATGATTGACTAAATATTAATTATATTATTTAAATACCTACGTTATTAAAATTTTAAATTCAAGATAAACAATTTTAAAATTTAATAATAAGGAAAGGTAGTAATTAATTCAAATTTCTGGCAAACCACTTAATAATAACTTATTATATGCATAACATGTGTAGAAAAAATCATTAAAATATTCGGATCTTATCAAAAGTTACATAAATTTAAATTATAAAGTAAACAAGCAAAATTCTCAGCGACACGTGTACACTTCAAAAAGCAACTCAGGACACACTGTACAGGCAGTGGGAGAGGTTCCAGACGTAGATATAGTGCAAAAACAGGGAGTAAGCCATTTTAATCATGCGTTTGTATATTATTGCGCTGCACTTGTAAAACTAAATATGTTTGATTTGGAGAATTTACTTTTTTATTCTTAACCGAGTAAATCGAGGGATAAGTGTGCTTATTTGCAAATGATACCAATATGTTCATAAAAAAAGTTATGGAACTGTCAAAAAAAATAACTCTCATACAATCATTGTAGGGGCGTTTGCAAGAAGATCAAATGCATATGGCAAAACTCCATCAAGTACCTGAATCTAACCCTAGATTCTAAACTGTAAATTCACATAGACAAAATAGTTCGAAAAATCATAGCAATTTTGTCACAGCTATACGCTTTAAACACAATCTTGTATAAATCTATATCTAGGCTATATTAAAAAAACATAAATAATGCTTCGTGGTTTATGTACAACTCAAATATACACCAGACCTTAAAAATCTTATACAAACTTAATTGTATAAAGAACTAGCAAAATGACATAAATAAGTAATAAACTAATATAAAATATTTTTTCTTATTTCGATCGAAAAATAACAGGTAACATAAAATAGCCTGATTCTAGTGTAAAAATATATTAGACGCTTTTTACAAATTGTATTTTTAATAAAAATTGAAAATAACGAGCACTCTATGTAACGAGCGCCTACGTGACGTCCCTAGTGCTGTCACTTAACCTCTCGATTGTGTAACTCGCGGGGCTGCGCCATGACGTCCGTGTTCGGCAACTTCCAGCTGACGGGGCGCGCCGATGAGGGGGCGGGCGGGTCGGGGGCGTCGCGCTCCTCGCTGGCGCCTCTGTCTCCCTATCTGAACTTCGACCCGCAGTACCTGCCCAAGATGCAACCGGAATTCATTTACCCCGACGAGCGATACAAAGCGAATACCACCAAACGAACATCCGTAGCCCTTCCTCAAGTCGGAGCTAGCTGTATAATCGGCGCAGGTACACTTCGATCGAAGGTACACTTCGGTCAAAAATACGATCATTTATTGCGTCCTATTATAAACATAAACTTCAATGTTCATAATAAAAAATAGGTAACAATTCTCATTGATAGACAGATTATTTAATAAAATGTAGTATTATAGACGCCTATCATTTTATTGGGATCGCATGCCACTCGAAGAGTGATGCAAGAAAAAATATTTTATATGAAATTATTTATGTCAAATCAGCAAATATTTTTTATTTGCAAATTAAATAATACTATTTAATAAATACCCAAGCTAGAAAATAGATAAGAGGTCATCGACGTAATTTAGACGAGAGTCGCATTAATGAGAACATTTTAGCTGTAATTGTGCTGCGAGTCATGTGAGAAAAATATTTTTTGGAACCTTTTAAAATTAAAAAAATGCAAATTTTATTTATTTTTAAAACATTTTCACTATATAACAAAATGTTCTGTATGAAACAATTTATCTTCATTAGATTTGTAATAAAATTGAGATGACTGCAAAATATTCATGGAGAGTTATGGGCTGAAGTTAGTAAAAAAAATGTTAACAACGTATGTAAAAGTTTTTCCGTCTATATAATTGAATTTGGCCAAAAAATTCATGTCATTTAATTAAATACAATGAATCTTAATGAAATAAAAATATTTAAAAAAGCTGAAATCATGTCCCTGATTCCAAACCAGAAATTCTCGGGTTATTCCTCAAATTTTTTGTAAAAAAAGTCTTGAAAATATTTTTTAAAATATGTCATTTCAATGAAATCATATTGGAATAGATTTTCACGGAAAGATATATTTCACTGAAAATATAATTTATCTGCTAGGTGTTAATAAAATGATATGATTTCAACTTTTCCATATAAAGTAATATATACTTTACATTTATTTACATGC
Source organism: Plectrocnemia conspersa (assembly GCF_051122295.1). NCBI lineage: Eukaryota > Metazoa > Arthropoda > Insecta > Trichoptera > Polycentropodidae > Plectrocnemia > Plectrocnemia conspersa. Next base: position 761,083 of record NW_028277173.1, read on the forward strand.
GATGTATAAGTGTTTCAGTGATGTGTATTTTATAGTAAAGTTATATTTCTACTAGTGAAATTATATGCTTCTCTAAAATGTATGAAACGTAAATTTGTTGTTCAAACCCAAACCTAACTTAATGAAAGTTCTAAAATTAATTATAGTTTTAGAACTTTCATTAGGTCAAGACCAAAATACAAATTGCCAAACGGTGCCATTGCAGTGGGAACGCTCCGCAACAAGCGTTCCCACGGCGACGGCCGATTTTATTGATTTTGAAGTGGATTTTTGACTTCTGAAAAGAGATAATTGTTTTTTGCGCCTTATTGGTCAACAAAATTGGGTGTAGATATGCTTCATTTGATTTTCACATATTGTTGTAAAAGTTCTTAATATGAACTCTAGATAACTGAGCGTTTCTACTTTGACGGAATGATTTTATTGCTTTTGATGTGGATTTTAAACAGGAAACCCCCCTTGAATTTAATCAGAAAATGCATGTCAACATTTTTAAAATATATCATTTTTCTATAATGTATAAAAAAGAGTTATTATTTTACAAAATGCATCACATTTCCGAGAAGCGTCATTATTAAATTTTATGTTTCCTCTTAATATCGCAGACAATAATAAAAGTCTGAGAATGCATACAAATGCACGGCTGTCATATTTATTCGGTGACGAAATATTTTTACAGTTGAAAATTGTTGATTTAAATCAGTGTAAATTAGACATTTGTTGTGGAAATTATGTGCGGATTTTTTGCAAAGTTGTGTTTTTTCTACAATAATAATATTTGTGTTAATTTAAATATTGATAAAAACGAATAATTAAAAAACGCTTTTTTAAAAAAATTTTACTGTTTACTAAAATTTACTAATTACCCCAAATAACTATGAAAATGTTGCGAGGTTATCCAAAAGTGGATAAAAAATGATCATAGCATTTTGAGTGGCTACCATTTTGCAAGAGAGTGACATTTTTTTTTAAATATTAGCAAAATGTTTTATTATGAATTGAAGCCACGGTAAAATTATTAGCTAGTTTTAGTTTGGCATTTCGGGAATGTGACGATGGTGTGGACTCGTAGAATAGATAATTTTATGACACTATAGAATGGTTAGCTCAATTTGATGAATTCCTTAAAAATGGTTTAAAAAATATGTAATAATATTGGATATGAAGTAAAGTTTCTGTTTGACATATACCCTACGGTACGATTTTTTCTTTTAAACGGAAACACAAAACTTATCCTAATGAATATTATAATTTATTTTCAACTTGTTCTTTCCGATCTAAACGTTTTATTTAAATGCAGGTTTAGGCGGAGCCGCCGGTCTATACAACGGATTCAAAGCCACAACTCTCGCCGGTCAGATAGGAAAAATTAGAAGAACACAAATACTTAATTATATTGTCAAACAAGGTAATGTATTAAGCTGTTCCAAAATTGTTATTTATTCATTACCAAAACGTTAATATCAATATTAATAATTTCAGGTTCAGCGACCGGTTGCACGCTCGGAATCATAGCCTCGTTTTATTCAGTAGTCGGTGTCGGAGTATCCTACGCCAGAGACAAAGAAGACGCTTTAAACACCTTCCTAGCCGCAGGCATAACTGGCGCATTATATAAATCGACGTCCGGATTGAAAGGAGTAGGAATCGGCACCGGAATGGGACTCGGATTAGCGGCAATATACACAATAGTAACCTCAGGCGAAGACGACAAATTTCGATAAGACCACCGACTACCGATAGACAATTACTCCATAAACTACCCGGATTCGTGATCAATTCGGCTTATGTTAGTTACACAACTTAGTTCGGTAACGTTGCCAATGTTTATTTCGTACGAGCGATTCTGCACTTCGGATCGACGAAATTAAGACGTAGTTTATATTATTATGTATACAAATACAGAACGGAACAATATGCGAGATTTTGAGAATGTATATTAGATGTTATATTTTTTTTATAGTTTGATTTAGATCCGATTGTATTGTGTTACTACTATAATACTAACAAATAATATAGTTTTACGTTTTTTTTTAAAAAAATTCAAATTTACCATAAAAGGCCGTTGTCTATTTTTTGCTCTCTCAAAATCCACATGGCAGTTATTGTTGTATTTTATTTTTTCGTTAGAAATACACCAATACTGGCGTTAGTTGCAAAAAAATAAAATGTATTGTAAATAAACCAACTACTTATCGTAATTTTTGTTTAATTTATTTTTAATCAAAATTAAAATGTTTTTTAAATATAAATAATTTTAATAACGGACCCCATTTTATTTCAAAGTTGTTCATGATTTATAATGTATGATAAATGAAAATGGAATAACAGTAAAAATACACCAAAAAAGAATTCTTTAATCTTCAAATGCTAAGTTCGAATTCTTTCTATTTCGCCAAACAATGTTCAATTCTATTTGCAAAGGATAGATTTAGCGAATATATTTTATTGAGCCACAATTCAACCCATTGATTGTTGAAATCCGATATCGTCATCGTTGAAGAAAGAATTGGATACATTTGTAAGGCATTCATAAAATTTAGGGCCATTTATTGTAATACATCAATATTTAATAATAAAAATCTTAAATATACTTTTTATATGAAGAAAAATATTTCAAAACGATAAATTGATTTTTATTCAAATAGTTACGTAACTAACTGAAGAACTCAATTTTTAAGCAGTTGATCGAGAAAACCCCCATTTATTAAATTTGAAATAATTTTTAAACTATATCACTGCTTCCTATGAGTCCTACAATAATTCATCAACAAAGCGTCAGAGACAGTCTTGCACAAAAATAATTAGAGCTTCAAGGAACGAGTCAAAATAATGGCATAAAAATAAAAAAAAGATGTGCTAATGCCTCATTCTCAAAAGAGTAAAAGGACTTACAGGGCACATTGGCACCCCTCAGATTATTAAACATAAGGCCTATCTATACCCAGCCCAAGATTCATTTGGAATTGATAGTCAATGGCAAATTTTTCACAAACTAGTGAGTCAGAACTAACTTGACTTCTCAATGTTGCAGAAATACTCCTGCAAGAGAAGCGCTCAATGAATATATATAACCATTTTTTATCGTTAACTAAACAGCTATATGAAACTAATTTTGCATTAAGCGTAAGGTACTTATTAGTTAGCACGACGCTTCATGTGCAGTTAAAATTATACTATTATATTTTTAAAGGTTAGGTTTGGGTTTGCGATAATTTGAACGTGGCGCCGTGTTAACTAACAAGTTCTAAACGTAATATACAACCAGGCTCAAAATTGGTGCAGTACTGTACAATATCTAAATATAAATTTTTGTTACAATCCAACTAGTGTTTCTGGACCTTTTTTGTTTTAAAACATTATAAATGGTTTTATAAAACAAATATGTTTTATTACTTAACTTCAATTTTCATGCACATATAAAAAGTAAAGCAAAGTTTAAAAGTTTTTAAACCTCATTTTCAACAAAAATATCAGTTAAAACGTTTCTATCTTGGAGATTTCATCTAATAAAAAAAATAATTAATAAAGCAATGATGATGGATAGTAGAAAGTATGGTCGTGTTTACATAGTTTTCCAACTGTCACTTTTGACAGCTAATCAATTTAAGCGCGAAAATTGCCATTTCTATTGTTAAGAAAACTATTTTAACTCTCATAAACAATACATCGTTATCAATTAATAGCATTGTTATGAAAGATAACAATCACTACATTTACAAAACACGGAAAAAAACTTATTCAAACTTACCTTTCCTCCATTTTGTTACTATCGAACTGACAGCGCGGCCATTGACATCTAACAGCAATAGACAATGCGAGTTAGTTCATTGGAAATATTGTCTATTAAACGGCAATGTATTTTAGTTAGATAATGTAAAGAACGAATTTGCCGTGAAAATTATAAGCGTTAAAAACAGATAAAAAGCAAATAATAAAATATTGCATATAATAATTTTAACTGTTCTTAATATAAGATTTATTTAATTGAATAAATAAATGGCCAACATTTATGACAAAAACGGTCCATTTCTTTTTGGAGACTTTAATTTTCTGTGGTTAAGTTCTTGTCCTCAGATATAATTCACTATAATTATGACGGTTTTTATTACAGCATCTACTTCACCGATGGAAATACATACTGGCAATTTTTTTGGTGTAATATGCATTGAAATGATAAGAGGTTTGATAAATTGTATTTCTTTTTTAATAGCGAAATAAAATGCTTTTCATATTCGGTTGTATAAGGATATGCATCGGTGCATATAGAAACCAGTTTTTTATATCAATATTATTATTTTCCAGAAAAGTACTAACAATATCAAAATAATCTGTCTATGGTTTGATTTTTCATAGGAAGAAATTTCATCAATTAAATTCTGTTCAATGCAATATCTAACGAAAATGGAACACTATGATGTTGCTAAAAAGTCCGTACTTGAATTCAAAAGCAAACAAAAATATTTACGATGTTACAAATCTTCAATGATGCAATGTATTCAGCAATATATTCAACGCATCTAGCGCAGGTAGAATTAGAGATCTAAATTGTCTTGATTTACGATAATATGTGATTTTTATTGCTAAATTTATCAAACAATATTTTGTACGCGTTAATAAAATATTCCTTCGCAATCTCTATGTCAGTAAGTGGCTTTATATATTTACTGAGTATGAAAACATATTTCATATGATGCTTTTGTCACCGCTACATTATCGCCACTGGCATACTAATTTGTTATAGTTACAATGACATCTACATTTTTTTGTCACATCAGGTATGCAAGATAAGTAGCATTAAATGATTTATGTTTCGTGGTATGATGATGAAAAATTATATATGTATTTTTAATATTTGTAATATTTTCGCGACAAATTGTTTGAAAGTATTTGGTAACGATTGTGAGTGTTAGCCGCACATAAACGCTTGGCGAGCCGCAGGTTAAGTATGACTGGTTTAGGCGATAGTGATAAATACTTTCGTTGAATACTTGCGATGGGGCGTAAAAATAATCGGTTTCTTTATGCAAAGCGTGTCACTTTACATTCATTTTGAGGTCCTTAAATATGGAAAATATATATTTAATTATAGAAAAAAATATGCAAGAGAGAGTATATGTTGACGCCCATTTCGCATGTTGTATGCGTTTGAAAATATTAATGTTTGATAAGCAGTCGATTCCGACCATTTTTACAAAATGGTCGGAATGTGCCGAACTCAATAAAAACTTAAATACTAGTGCACGTGTTTTGTATTATTTTGTATTTTTCTAGGAGAACACAATTTATTGTACTTTTTCTAATTTGTGAAGGGTAATGTCGATAATTCGTTGATTTTCGTCGAATTTGAGCTGATGAGTGAAAAGTGTTTTAATTAATCACAGTTCAGTCGACGTTTTAGTCGATAGCTATAATATATTGAGCAATTTATGGAAGTCGCTAAAGAGAACAATGTGAAATATAACGGTAAAATATTTGCCACATGACTAACTTGATAATGTGTTTAAAAAAAGAATTGATTGAAGATGAATTAGCTTTAAAAGAAATAATGTTTTCGTGCGCGGGGTAATAGCGAACAAATTATTTTGGAATTTGAAAAATTGTAAATTATCAATGGACACAAATAAAATAGTTTCTAGTGCAAAAATGGCGTTCGTTTTTCGCAGGGGGTCGCGTTGGCGATTTGACGTGTAACTACGGCGAGGAGGGCGTTTGCGCGCGCGTGTCAACCCCGAAGCTGGTAGCTGTCGGTCGGTGTCGATCGCCGAGATAGTCGCGCTCGTCTCGAGTTTCCTCGGAATTGCGATGTCGGGGAAGGTGGAGCGGGGGCGGGCGCGGCAGGTCCAGGACCGGTGCCAGCGGCTGCTCGCCGAGCTGCTCCGCGACGACGACAACAAGTACTGCGTCGACTGCGACGCCAAGGGTTCGTATTTCCGTTCGTGCCCTTACGATTCCTGCGCCTTCCGTTCGTCCTTCGGAAACATAACCTCAAACTGTCACATCATCGCAATGGCCGCCATTCCGATAGTATTATCTGGCATTGTTGGCATTCCGCTTAATCGAAACCTGTGATTCATTATTCATTATTCGTTATTCGTTATTCGCGGTTCGATGGTTTCATCAAAATTTCACTATATTTTATTCATGAAAAAGTTAACATGTATGAATGTGTATGTAATGGGTCAAATAATTTCCTTTAAAACTTACACTTTTTATCAAATGATTTCAGCATTCAATTTGCAGACCTGCAAAACATTAAATAAATAAGACTTTACCTTGTCTCGTGATAATTAGTAATAGTTTGTGTAACATCCGTAGGTTGTAGTAGATTTTGATTGGGACTTACAATTAATAAATATACGGCTGAAGCGGAATTTAGTCATGCTAACACAACAATGAGTATATTTGTAAATCGTTAGCAATCGCTGGCTCACATATGCGTCATTTGTAAATTAATTTTTTATGATTTTAAATAATAAATATATATATTACGTGTTTCCCCGAATAGTAGTAGAGTAGATTAAAACTATTTCATAGAATAGTGTATTAAGATTAATAATAACAAATTTTTATTTCATTCTTCTTTATTTTATTACAGTTCACTAACATAAATGTATTGAATTATATGCTTATCTGCTTTCATTCTGATAATTTATTGACATTCCATAATTTGAAAAGAGTTGCTAGTAGTATACTATTTCCCTTTATTTAAAATAAAATTATAAAATAAAGAAAATTATTTCACTTGGCTATATAATTTTCATTTAGGTGTTCTTGTGTAATTCAATTCCTCTGCCACGTTTTTAGCAAATTGCCTAATCTGCTGAAACAACTTTTTGTCATTGAAATAGTGACTGTAATTATGCGAAATATTTTTAGACATATGCGACATATATTTACAAATATACCCTGAAATTTTTAACGATTTTTTCAGTGCCGAAAACTCTTGTATTATTATTTTTCAAATGAAGGTGTTCTTCTATTGAATTGTGCGATAATGTTGCTGCTTTTGTTGAAATTTAGTGAAAACAATTAGTTTTTTTCATTCCATGTTTTAAACCTGTACTTCAAATCGTTAATAATAAAATCCAAAGCAAGAAAAAATATATAAATTCTGAAATGTTCTTTGCTTTCAACAACTTTTCTTCTGTTTTCTGTGCCTGTTTGTTTTCCTAAAATATCGGGAACTAATTTCTTAAAAAACATTTTTTCAAGAGTCGCATAAATGCCGTAAGCTCTTGCGCTAAATTTTTTACAAGAGCGATTTCGACATAGAAGGATATTCCTTCATAATTGTGTACCGTAATGACATCAGTGCGGGAATCGAACTACATGCATATGATTTATATGTTCAATATATGTTATAATTGCTCAAAAATATATAAGAGAAATGAGAAAGAACAATACAAAATTTAGATTTAAATTAAATTTATTGTGATGTATGTTTGAATTTTGAAATTTGAACAAATAGCATTGCTTGAAAGTATTTTCTTCAGTTCTATAATATTTACGTCCCTAAATAAATGATGAAGAAAATTAATAGAAACTTACAACTTTAAAAAACGCGAGAAAAAATTATGAACGTGTTATGAATAAGCTAAAATTACCATTCCAAATTTTATTACATAATATTTCACAATAATGTGGAATAACACGTTTATTTTTTAATTCAAATACATTTAGTCTTACAATAAAATTAGCTATAGCTTATATAAAATAAAATACAAACTTACAGTTCAAAATAATAAATAAAATCTTCACAAAAATGGGAATGCATATCTGTTTTTAAGATAGACGTAAAAATATTTACAATATTAGTAATAAGATTACGATAAACGAATTCTATGAACTTCGGTCATAGCAGGTACCTACAAGTGCTAAGACGAACGAACAAAACTAATCAATCTCATAACAAATAGTGAAAAAATAATTTAAAAATATCAATCAGTATCGGGTCTTTTTATGACCCTGGGCTAGTCCCTGCCAGCCTCCCTCCCAATTGTGGGGGCCAAGGCTTTCAATCACATATAATTATTGGCCAATAAATACAATGTTCAATCATTTGGAGTAAATTTCACATATTTTATCTGTTGCATATAAACAATCCACACAGTGGCAACTTTATAAAGGCATAAATATATAATTTTAAATTTATCAATGTTTAAAAATGCTCTATATTTCAAAATTCTAACATGAAGATAGGAACTCGATATGTAAAACTGCTTTTTTGTTAACTTTGTTCGTGATGAGAAAAAGCTAAGTCGCAGTGGATTTTTTTCTTCTTTTTATAGATTAAAAAAACATAGCAGTCGCTCAGTCGCAGTTTTTATTATCTGCTATGAATTAAAAATGTATAAATCCATTCAATGATTACAGATTATTTTTATCTACAAAAATTTATTTAAAACTTATAATCTAAAGGTCGAAAATTATAAGCTTTAAATTTATTAAATATATGTATACAACTAGCATCAAAACTACGTATTTTGCAAAAAGAAATCAAAAATGAATTGGATGATATATAATAGAAAAACATTTATTTTAACAATATCATTCGCTCAAGCAAACTTCAATCACTCGTTTATAAAAACTTTTATGCTCTGATGCAAAATACTGTTAGGACTGTTTTAATTTCACTAGGGCTGTATTTTTTAAAAAATCATCTAAATAATGTTGCAAAGATCTAAACAAATTTTAATCCGAAAGTGCTAGATCAAGGCTATATAGAAGATCGTTGACATCTTTCTTGTGTAATTTTTGCCTTATGAAGACATTAATCATATTACCAAAATATCATTCTACGTAATACTTATATAAGTCTTTTTCCTTTTAATAATTGATGCAATCGATCCAGCTGTTCACAGTATTTCTCTGTAGTTTTATTATCTTGCCTTGTTTGCGCAATTCAAAATTAATTATTCCACGAATGTTCCATGAACTGTTTTTAAGCGGTGCCGGTTTTTGGGGTTTGTTTTTGCTATCTGCTTCTTTGATTAGTATTTGGCGTTTTTTGTTATCATACAGTATCTATTTTTCTTCCTCGGTTACAATATGATGCAAATAATGCATATTTGTTTTCGGCAACAAATTAAATAGAATCAACTTTGGGTCGGAATAAAAATCAATTTATCAACAGCCGGTCATAATTATGTTTTTCAGGGTAAGAATAAATTTCAAACGGTTAGAATAAAAATATAGACAAAATATATACATTACAAATATAAACGGGCAATAAATTATTTATTTTAGAAATATCTTATAAAATATTTCGCTCGCACCTGAACTGTTGGACAGGCTAGGTGCAAGCGAGCGAGCGCTGGTCAGAACGGTGAACATCCCATGAATATTTCTCAACGAATCTAGTTAACTGTATGTAGGACGCGAAGATATTCAGAGAGATGAACGAAATGGGAATAGCAACAGAGCGGCTGAACATCTGTCAAAATAATTCTTATCATTTAATATAAATTCTGACCAGTTCAATTTAAATTCTAACCAATTAATATAAATTCTGACCAGAAAAATACGAGCATTTGTTTTCTGTTATTCACGCTTGTAGCTTTACTATCATCATCACATTATGCGTGTGATGCCCATAACCTTACAGATTGTTTTAATAGATCGTTGGACACTCGATCCTGAGAACCTAGTCTTGTTAGCTATTTTTTTATTGACTTAAATTTCAGCAGCTATTCGATCTATTTGAACGGTTAAACTGTTTTTGGCATTGGCAAACATGTCGCCATGAACCAGAGAAATCTTTCTGGTCGCTGTGGGTTGCCAAATGTTTTTGGTAAAACTCGTATGTTAATACGATTGCACAAAAAAATATTTTCTTAGGAATAAATCCATTCATTTTAATTCACTGTTTTTTATTTATATATTAGGAGTAGGAACAGTTTTATAAAGGAACTTTAAAAAAATTCTCCGAAAAGTCAATAATTATTTTTTTAGGAAAACAATATTGATACAGTTGAAATCAGTGTAATTTTACATATATTATGTGTTATTTTTATCTTTGTGGCTTTAAAAAGGTGTGAAATTGTTGTACTTTGTAATTAACACAATCACAGCCACTTGTCGCTTACATTTTAAACAAACAAAGCTTATGAAAACTTTTTAAACAGGTCCTCGTTGGGCATCATGGAATTTAGGAATATTCCTATGCATCCGATGCGCCGGGATCCACCGAAATCTCGGAGTGCACATCTCGAAGGTCAAGAGTGTCAACTTAGATTCTTGGACGCCCGAGCAAGTCGTACGTATAAAATCAAATAATCTCAATCTAGATAACGATGGTACTAAATTTTATTTAAAAAAAGGTTTCTCTACAACAAATGGGAAACTCGCGCGCGAGGGCCGTCTACGAAGCTAATCTGCCCGACGCGTTCCGTAGACCCCAAACCGATTCTTCTCTCGAGGCTTTCATCAGAGCCAAGTATGAGCATCGCAAATACGTGGCTCGGGAATGGGTGCCTCCGTCGCCGCCACAAGTCAATTGGTAAATATTTTCATATTAAATGCTGTTTGAATTAAATTTTTATCTTCTGGCCGTTATCTGTTTACTCTGACGTTTTCGGCATCCGTTTGAGTTTATTTGTATGGGATAAAGGTTATTAACTTTGTAAATATACAGCTTTCTGCAATAATAAACCGGTAGTTTAATCTACTTAATTTTTGGAGATTATCTAAAGCCGTATTTTATTATTATGGTGTATTTTAAGGGATAAAGAGATAGACGAGGAAATAGAGAAACAAAAGAAAAAGAAAAAATCTTCATCATCGTCTACTACGACTAGCGGAAATTCAATTTCGTCCACGGAGAAGAAATCCAATGTTTGTATAAATTTTATATTCGTTTATAATTCAAAGAGTAAATATCTTGATGGATTTTACTGTTTTTCAGAAGTCGTCGAACATAGTACCGAAATTATTGCCAAAACCCAAGTCGTCCGTCAGTCCCAAACCTGGCAGGGCGACGCCAAAGCGCGAAACTAGCGCAACTGCAGATTTGCTCGGAACCGGAAACGCAACCGTCGCTCCGACGGAGCCGTCGACTCAAAACAACTTCTCCGACGACGTGTTCAGCAGCTTTTTATCGGCTCCTCACGAACCTGCGGTGGCACCCGACACCAACAAGAACGCCGTCGAAACGAATAAAGTAGTCGATCTCAAGTCCGAAGAAGAGAGCTTCTTCAATCAGCCGGCTCCGAGCGAAAAGGAAAAGTCCAAGATGACTAAAGACAGTATATTAGCGTTATACGGGCAAGCTCCGCTGAAGAACGTGCCCGCCGGACAGTTCGCCCCGTTCAATTCGGCGATAGGATTTCCTCAGCAGCCGAACTCTGCTTTCGGCCAAGGGTTCCCCGCGTTTCCGCCGCAAATGCAAGTACCTCCGGTGCTGCAGACGCAAAACTTCGCCACCGGCTTCAACCAGCTCAACAGCTTGCCGGCTCAGAACACGTTCAATAGCCAATTCCAAACCAACCAGTTTGCGAGTTTACAAAACTTCACTGTCAATCCTAATCAGAATACCGCCCAGTACCAAGGTACGAACTTAAACGGAATGTTCCCGCAGCCGAATCAGTCGGTCAACGGCTCCTCGCTCTTCTCGCAGAGCAATTTAAGTCAACAGTTCGGCGGCATGTCCTTAGGACAGACAGGCCAGCCGACGAACGCATTCCCCGCCCAGCAGGGCACCATGACCGGGGCGTTTCCGAACGCGGCTCAGCCCAACGTGGCCGCCAACGGCGACTGGCCTTGAACGCCTCTAATCCGGAAGGGTATTACGATTGAATTATTTAATTTTTATCAACATAATGGGAACACCATTGCTGCAATTAGTAATATTAAATATTTAAATAATAAAAGAGATTCCCATATAAAAAACTAAACGAGGACTGAAACTCTTACCTGTTTACAAATATTATAAATGATAAAATATACAGTCGTAGTCGTTGAAAGTGGTTCAATCTGAATTTTACCATATTGGTTAATCGTCCGGTTGAATCTGATACTCTTTTATTTTTTCAGCCTCTGATATATCTTGGTTACGTGTTGACGTTCAACGATAATGTAATTTCTTAGAATTAAAGTTGAACTACATGAGATGTTACAAAGCTCTAGGAGTTTGCCGGCATTTTTTTACGCACTTTTCCCTATGACAATAACGCTTATTTAAATTAGAATGAGATACATTAAAAATGCATATCATTCTTTTGATTTGTCAGTGTTGATATATCGAATTTCAGCAACGAAAGGGTTAATCGGTACTACTTGGATTGAATTTTTGTTGCGATTAACTGCTTCTGAAAATCGTTGCCATCTTTACTATGAATGTCCACCTCATTAAAGATATATTATCTATCGTTGGTTTTTTAATAGCAATATTTTCCTCATACCACTGTTTAAAATCGGTCAATCCAGAGATACAAGGTATTTTTAAATTCAATGAACTCAACCATAAGACGATAATGATTGCTCTTTGTAAATATACTAATCAATACTCTGTAGAAGTATATTTAGCAACAAAATTCCTAAAACTTAGTAAACATCTCTTATTTTCAACGAATTTGACTGTATACAAATGAAATATATATATTTACAGATGTGTCCCATTTGATGCGCCATATCTGTGCGTATTATATTATTCACTATGCCGATATGAATTCAACATTTATTTTCATTAAAGTGGGGAACGTCTCGCATCATATTAACCCTTTGCTTGCCGAGCCTTTTGGAATTATTGTCTAAATATCGGCATATTACATACTAAAAAAAATATTATTTGACCCCGAAGGAAATATCTTACAGCATATCTAACATGTGTCCGATTCATCTATAAAGACGTCAGATCTGACAATTCTCGCCAAAGTAGCAAAATCCTATATATTGAATTTCGGCAACCGAAGGGTTGAAATCAAGTTGTCGGACTGCCTCCGGTCATTTTATTTTCAAATGTGATTTTAATTTTTCAGATTACGTAATGTAATTAAACAAAGCATTTATAGTTGTTTCTACTATTATTATTATATTATACACATATTCTATGTTCTATACCGGTATATACCAGTCTTATTATTTTCGTACATCACAGACGGCCAGGTCGAAGATTTATAGTGAAATTTCGATAGCACCGTTGTGTTGTAGATAGGAAAAGTTAATTATTTGATATTAAAATGTGCAATGACAAAAAAGCAATTGACAAAATATCTTTATCCTGGTTCGTCGATATAATTTGTATTTTGTATATATGTTATATATATTAGACGAATTTTATTATTTATATATATATGAACGCAGAATGAATATGACATTTTATCATGAAACTAATATTGAGAAATTTAAATGTTATTTATATGAAGAGTTATAGTAAATGTGACAGATTAAATAATCGTTTTCGTATATTATTAAAATCAAACACGATTTCGTAATAAATGATTCATTTTATATATTTTAATAAATCTCGAGTACTTAAGGGATTTTATTTAAAAAAAATGTTTAAGCTACTTTATATTTTTTGTTCTGATGATCTGAAGCGATTTTTTTAAGCATATGTTTTACGCTTTTTATGCACGTTATGATGAACGATCCATAAATTATGTTCTTATATTGTCAATTTTGGATTTGGAATACAACAATAATAAAAATATATATATAAAATATTTTATTTGTTTTATAATGTAACATCCTTATATTTTAAGTCATAGATTAATTTTGTTTCCTTTTTCTACTACTACTACTACTACTACCACTAGGTTCGGTCAATTCTTCGTCGTCGTCTTCTAAAAGTTTTTTAATGTCTATATCGTCTATGTTGACGCCTGTGTTCGAGCAGTTGGCCAATATGAGCTCTTTCAAGAGTTTCAGTTCTCCGGACTTCATTTTTACTTTGTCTTCCAGCGCTACGTTCTCCGCTTTGAGCTTAGATATGCGATCCAGCGTTTCCTGCGTCTTCTGCTTCGATTTGAAGCGACTCTTCTTCACGGCCTGCAACGAGGAAACTTCCGATTTAAACGTCATACGTCTAAACAAATCGACGGTCGTCCGAAATACCTGATTGTTTCTGTCGCGTCTCTTTCTGTAGTCTTCGCCGTCGCCGTCACCGTCGCCCTCGGAAGACTTTCGTTGCTTTCCTCGCCTCGTAGTCATGATGACATTCGCACGCAATCAAAACAACTTGACATCGCTCAATGTTACCAGCGTTAAAAATCCATCATAACATCGAGCAATAACGGCCATGTACATCTGTCAAACAAAATATTCTATTTCACCTATTTGTATTATTATTTACAAGGATTCGCATTCACTTACATTTAGATATTGGGATTTTTCTTGCGATACGCGCACCAATACAACAACTCCAGGACTCACCTAGTGCGCAGTATCCTCGAGCGTGTTTCTCTGGTCTGATTGCTAAATAATGCAACTGACTCACTTTTGATAGAAAATGTTTCGCAAAGACCTGTCATTTTGTTTGAAGTACCACATCTAAGAATAGGAGTATTAAACAACTTAAGGCTGATTTACACGATGCCTCATCACTGTAAATGCTTAACGCCAGTCACTTGAGACGCCAATGCGCCACTGGCACGCCAGCAGAACAAATATTTTTGTTTTTGTAATGACTAGGCTGACGGGGGTGGACTTAGGGCCAACGGGGGCGGCATGACAACGGGGCGCTGAACATCAACAACTCGCGGAACGGAGGTTGGTTGGCGATAACGGCCACATAGAGTTAACTAAACACTACAAGCTAATTCGGCCTCGAGGCGAAGCCGCCTGCTGATCTGGAGGGCGGGAAGGCGTTGGGTCTGCGTCTGCAGAAAATTAGTACCGGTCAGCTGATTTTCCGCCGAGGAAGCGAACTGCCGCAGCTGGATGGTCAAGAACAAACAAGAAGGCAGCTGTTCTCTGTTTGCGGAAAGCTCGTGGGACACTACCCGGTTGCCGGCTGGTTGCGCGTGGCCTGCAGCTTCGTGAAGAGAGAGGCGCTGGGTCGCACCTGGGAAGATCGGATTGGTCGAAGGGCCCAGGAGATCGTTGTAAAGATCTTAGAAAGGGTGACGAGAGAAGATCCCGTCAAGGGTCAGTGGACGGTGCCGGGCACGAACGAGGGCAAAGTCTGGTGCGATGCGAGTACTCTCGCGCTGGGGGTACTCGTGGAAATAGCCGGCCAAACAGTTGAAGATGCCTCATGGCTGAGGAAGATGGACGATGCGGGACACATCAACCTCGCGGAGCTCGATGCTGTCGTAAAAGGGGTAAATTTAGCTTTGCAGTGGGGTCTGCGAAAAATTCAGATCATGTGTGACTCTGCCACCGTCGTCAGCTGGGTGAGCTCGGCCCTACAGGGAAATTGTAGAGTGAAAGTGTCTGGGATGACCGAACTACTAGTGAGAAGGCGCTTATCGCTTCTGCGGGAGGTGATGAACGAGTACGGGGTGACTGCTTCTATCGCGTTCGTCGAGTCGAGCAAGAACAGGGCGGACGTGCTGACGAGGGTCGAAAAGCACTGGCTAAAGAGGACGATTGAAGAGCCCGCTGAAGCCTGCGGGGTCACGCTGGCCGAACTGCACGATACGAGCCATTTTTGAGTGGACCGCACTCTACACCTGGCGAAAATGCTCAATCCGGATATCGAGCGAAGAGATGTTGTGGTGTGATGGCAACCCCAATGCGGGGGAAGGGAGGTAGTAGCAACACTGGGTGCAGGAGGGACGCACGTGGACGGAGCGCGGGACCATGGGGAAGGACACGCGCACCGCAGCACAAGCTATTTCGGCGCCGAGCGATATGGGGGGCGCTGCGAAGGCGCATCACCGCCTAGCCGATGCCGTGGAGCCGTTCTCGGGAGACGGCGATTTTGACAGGTGGTACCGGCGCCTCACGGTTCTGATGGACCTGTACCACGAGGACGACGTCGCTAAGTGGTTGGCTACGTTCCTCCGGGGCCGAGCGTTCGACATTTTCGTTGACTTGCCTGAAGAGACTCGCCGCGACGGAGCGCAAGCAGCGGCCGCCCTGAGCTTGGCGTTCGGGGCTGGCCGGTTTGTGTCGTATGGTCGGTTCATCCAGCGGCGTTGGGAAGCCGGCGAAACTGTCGACGTGTTTTTGTGCGAGCTGCGTAAACTCTCGGCCCAGGCCGGGGTAGAGAGTGACGCGCTGTTGGCGACCCACTTCATTGTAGGGCTTCCGGAGCGGGCGTCGCGAGACCTGCGAGCATTCGTGGGGGGCGCGACCACGTTGCCGCCGCTTAAGGACATAGTGGCGAGGGCGCGAGTGACAATGACGGAAGAGGCTGACGAAGATTCGCGCCAAACGGTCTCGATTGTCGCGAGACACGAAAGTGCGAGTGCGCGTGCTCGAACGACGGTTAGATGCCACCGGTGCGGCGGTGGCCATTTTGTTCGCGAGTGTAGAAATCCCGCGTCCACCCCCACTCACGCTCTCGACTGCTGGGTGTGCGGTGAACGCGGACACGTCGCCCGGAAGTGTCCGCGTCGAGCGAACGTTAAGACCCGGGGAAACGGACTATCGGAGGCTGGTGCGCCGCCAGCTTCCGACCGATGTTAACGGCGCTGCCGATAATCGATGCGCGTATCAACGGAGTGCGCGTTCGAGCCCTCGTGGACACCGGTTGCTCTAAGACAATAGTGCGCGCGAACCTGTGCTCGACGAGGACGAGTTCGGCTAAAATTGTGGTCGCAGTCGACGGTACGAGGATACGGTGTTCCGGTGAAGCGAGTGTCACTGTCGAAGCCCTTGGGGCCGTCATCACGGTCAGTTGTCTTCTTCTCGAAGATGTGTTTTCTGGGGCGGACGCAGTGCTAGGCATGGACTTCATCGTGGGGATAGGAGGCGTGAATTTCTCTTCTGTCGGAGTAAGGCGAGCAGAGACTGGCTCGAGCGAGCGTATCACAGCTGCGGTGGCGTCCGAGCAGGCGGAAAACTGCACAATCATGGATCGGGACTTCGAAGCGACTTTCGACGGTGAGAAGTGGACGGCGAAGTGGCGATGGAAGGCTGGAGAGGAGCCTGTTCTCAAGAATCGCGTTTCAGAGTACGCAAGTACAGGAAAGCCTGACGCGAAAGAAGACTTCGACCGGGAGGTTCGCTCTTGGATCTCGAAAGGATGGTTGGTGCCGTGCGAGACGTCGCGCAGTGAAGGACTTTTGCCTTTGATGGCCGTGATCCAGCGGAACAAAGGAAAGGTCAGGCCGGTGCTCGACTATCGCGAGCTGAACGGCTACGTTGAAAGCCACCCGGGAGCTGATGTTGCGGTGTGTGACGAAGCGATGCGGCGGTGGCGGAGAAGGCACGGTGCCTCGAAGATAATTGATCTTAAATCGGCCTACCTCCAAGTTCACGTGGACGCGTCGATGTGGCAGTTCCAGCAGGTGCAATATGCGGGACGCGCATTTAGGCTGACGCGATTAGGGTTCGGACTGAATTGTGCACCAAAAATAATGTCTGCGATCGTGAAGTTCGTATTGAAAAAGGACCAGATGATTGAAAGTGCCACAGACGCGTTCATGGACGACATTTTGGTCGACGAAAGCATCGTGCCGTGCGACAAAGTCGTTGCACATCTTAAACGGTTCGGGTTGGAGGCTAAACCACCAGAATTGCTGGATGGCGGACGGGCGTTAGGTCTTGCTATCGTCAAGGACCGCACGGGATGTCTGCAGTTTCGCCGAGGCAATAAAATACCCTCCGTACCAGAGAGGTTGACGAGGAGGCAGCTTTTTTCCCTGTGCGGACAGCTCACAGGCCACTATCCAGTGGGGGGTTGGCTGAGGGTCGCTTGCAGCTTCCTTAAGCGCGAGTGCGGGGCTGGTTCCTGGGGAGAGCCTGTTAGCGAGAGAGTAGCAGCGATGCTGCGTCAAGTGGTAGAGCGTGTTGAACGAGAAGACACGTGTTGGACCTGCGCAGAGTTCCGGAGCAGCCAACGTCGGTCACCGGAGAGTTGCCAGTGGATCACCAGGATCTGACAACTCTGTTCGAGACAACGGAGGCTGCAGAGCCAATGCAGACCGAAAGGGACCCGCCAGCAGCAGAGAGGAGTCGTGTGCAAAGAACCAGAAGGAGGCCTGCGCGGTTTCAAGATTTTGTGTTGTGATGTGGACATCAGGGGAGCGTGTGGTGTGATGGCAACCCCAATGCGGGGGAAGGGAGGTAGTAGCAACACTGGGTGCAGGAGGGACGCACGTGGACGGAGCGCGGGACCATGGGGAAGGACACGCGCACCGCAGCACAGATGTGGAGGAGTGCATCAGGTCGTGCATCAGGTGCACCTCGATTGATCCGGCCCCGGTCACCCATGAAGTCGGCAGCATCAGCGTGGAAGAAGTTTGGCGAAGATTAGCCGCAGACGTCACGCACTACAGAGGAAAACTCTATCTCACGGTAGTCGATTGTGGGCCTGGTCGCTTCGCAGTATGGCGAGAGATTTCGACTGAAGATGGCCGCGAGATCAGTAAAAACCTCGAAGAGATCTTCAGAGAACGCGGCCCGCCAGAAGAGCTGCTGATGGACAATGGCACCGCTTTTCGCTCGCGACAGTTGGAAGAGTTGTGCGAGCGCTGGAAGGTGGGAAGAAGATACCGGGCCGCGTATCGGCCAAGTGGAAACGGCATCGTGGAGAGGAACCACCGGACTATCAAAAGAACGGCGGCAAGGAGTGAGATCTCCCCACTGATGGCCGTGCTCTGGTACAACCTAGCGGCAAAAAACGCAGAGACTGGGTCTCCGGCGACGGCGGCGCATACTTACGACTGGCGACATCCTCTAAAGAGCCCAGCACACAGAGAGGAAGCGGGCCGAGCGTCGAGATTCCATCCTGGAGATCGGGTATTAGTGAAGCCGAGTCCAGCCAGCTGTACGAGCGAATGGCACACGGGGCGAGTCACAGCGATCATCTCGCCGAACACGGTTGCAGTGGACGGGATGAACAGGCACGTTCTAGACCTGAGGGCGCTCCCTAGATCGAGCAGAGGTGATCAGAGTGAGCAGCTCGACGCCCAACCTGAATTGTACAGTCAGGCGATGGACCCTCCGAGGACCTGCAGCTTGGCTCCAGGCTTGATGAATAACGGGCAGCCGTTGAGAGAAGACGATCGGCCCCCTGAGCGACCCCCTGAGTGACCCCCTGAGAGACCCCGACGAGCCACTAGACGACCAGAGAGGCTCAAGGACTACGTCCTCTATGATCTTTAGATCAGGAGGGCGTGTAATGACTAGGCTGACGGGGGTGGACTTAGGGCCAACGGGGGCGGCATGACAACGGGGCGCTGAACATCAACAACTCGCGGAACGGAGGTTGGTTGGCGATAACGGCCACATAGAGTTAACTAAACACTACAGTTTTACTGGCACTGGCCAGCTCGTCGCGTGCCAGTGACCCGCCAGTAAGCTTTCAGCAACTGGCAGCGTGTAAATCAGCCCTTACAACAAGGACATTATTTGGAGGGGGGCATATAGAGGCAATAAACTCATTGTGTCGATATCAAGAATACACTTGACACAACATTGAAAAATGCATGTGTTTAAAATGTGTATCCCTTAACAAAATTGTAAGTGTAGCAACTGATGAATCACCTGCAATGCTATTTATTTATTTATTAAAATTATGACCATCGTGACCTGACAGGTTAATCTAACACATATGTACAAATACATATACGAATAAACAAATATATATATATATATAATTGTAAAAACGCGAGAACAAGACAAAATAACAGACACAAATCACTTCAATAGTATGCATTGCCCTACACAAATTGAACCAAAACCCCATATGTGCACGAAAAAATGTCAATACCTCGATGCACAGTATTGAAATTGAAAAGTAGTACTAGTTTTTCTAGGATTATATTAATATCTTCATTGCATAATTACCCGTAAGCATCTGACAGCTAAGTATTTAAAATATTATGATATTGTCAAGAGAGTTCTATAGATTTTAAAAATTATTACTATAGTATATTAGAATATTTGAAATATAAAGATTTTACAAAATATGTATCTTTTTATTGCATTGTGAGGGGGTTATTAACTTACAATGTACTTAATCAATTTTTCAACTATTGATGTTTCTTGTAAAATTTCTAAAGAAAATAACAAATCGTATCCCCAACTCGAAAATAATGACTGGTTACTTATTTCATTAAATAATAACTAACAATACTTTTATTTCGTTAAATAATAACTAACTTTAGTTTAAATAGTATGTAACGGGACCTCTCTCTCCCGCGGTCTCCGACCAACTGAACTCCCGTCCACGTGCGCGTCGCTCCTACACCGTCTTGGCCATAACACCACACGCCCTCCTGATGTCTACATCCCGAAGTCTTCCAAGCGGTGTGGGCGTCTTCGACTCCTCGCTGGTCGAGCGGTGGTCTCTGTCTTCTCGGACTGCGCCGTGGACTCCGCTTCTGGATCTTCCATTGCCGGTTGCTCGGATTCGGGTTGGAACGGCGCGCTCCACTGCAGCCAGGATCCTCGGGTCGTGTTAGTGTCTTCCGGTGGAGCCCGTCTCAGGTCTAATACGTGCCGCGGTACGCCATCGACAACTACATTGTTCCGCGATGCGATGTCCGTCACGTACCCTGAAGTCCACTCTTCCGTGCACGACGGGCGCGTAGGCTTGATCAGGACTCTCTCGCCCACCGTGAAAGGTGATTGCACTGGGGATGGCTCGGGCCTTGGTGCTAAGGGGTGTCTCCATTCGTACTTGTGTAGCAGCCTCGCTGGGGTAGAGTCCTCCTCCGCCGCATCTCTAGCTGCTATATTGTACCAGAAGACGGCCTGGAGTGGAGATATCTTGCTCCTAGCTGCCGTCCTCTTTATCGTCCTATGGTGCCTCTCTACGATGCCGTTTCCCTGCGGTCGGTACGCCGCTCTGAAAAGACGCCGTGCATTCCACTTCTCGCACATGACCGCCGTCTTCTCTGATCTGAACGACGTACCGTTGTCCATCAGCAGCTCCCGTGGGGGGCCCCTCTCCAAGAATATTTCTTCAAGGTGCTGCACTATCTCCGTCGCGCACTCTGATCGGAGTTCTCTCCAAATGCCGAACCTGGACGGACCGCAGTCCACGATCGTCAAGAAGCGACGACCCTCGTAGTGCGTCACGTCGACTGCCAGCCTCGTCCAATTTTCGTTCACGTTGAGCGCTCCAGGTTCGTGTGTGACCGGATGAGGATCGATCATGCGGCATCTAGCGCATTCACGCACACACTTCTCCACTTCTCGGCGCGTTATAGTGCGGTCCACCATCCGGGCAAGTTGAAGGCTGCGATCTACGCCGAAGTGGTGCAGCTCGTGCAGATCCTTAACAGAGGCAGCACAGACTGTCTCGCTCGCTCTCTCTATCCAGCTCTTCTTCACGCGCGTCAGCGCATCCGCTTTGTTTTTCTCTGATGCGACGTGGTAGACGGTCACTTTTAATCCGTACTCGTCGAAGAGCTCTCGCAGCACGCCTATTCGTCTCTTCACCAGCATCTCCGCTGCGCCGGATGCTTTCGCTCTCGATCCCGCTCCGCAGGCCGACCGCAGCCAACTCACACCGGTTGCGGAATCTGTCATGATGTCCAGTCGCTGGACTTCCCATTTTATGGCGAGATTTACGCCTCTCACGACCGCGTCTAACTCCGCAACGTTAATCCTTTCAACGCCAAGCGCATGATATGATGCGCAACTAAATCTACTGTCTAACGCCAAGCGCATGATATGATGCGCTCGTTAAAACCTTCATTTTTTAAAGAAACGGAAAGGTAAAAGTTGGCAATATATGTTTTAAAAATCAGTTTGAGTTCCTAGTAAACGATTTCAGTGATTTTATTTATAGAATTTGCGATGAAACAGTGGTATATATAATTATAAAGTCACGCCTTAATTTTAGTCGTTTGTATTTCGCGCGTGGTTTCGATCGTGCTTATTTAGACCACTTTTAGGGTTAGCACAAACGCATCGCGGAAATTCGTTTTTTTATACTTTAATTTATGAATCGAAATTAAATTATGTCATCAATATTTCAATGATAATTGTGATTTGTAAATACTTGTGAATATATTTATACGTTATTTCGACTGTTTTAATATTGTCAACTGTTTTTGTGATTGGTTTTTATTGTTTGTAATAATTAAATAATAATAATAATAATTACTATTAAATACTTATTAATAAATATAAATAAGATATAATTAATAAAATATCAATATTAACTCTTAGTAAATATTAAATAATAATAATAATAATAACAAAAACGATTCCTTGTCGTAGAATCATTTTATTTTACTTGTTCTATTTATTTACATTAAATTAATACCATCGTGACCTAACAGGTTACCCCAATGCGTCACGATGGTCGAAAAGTTTATTATTTATTGTATATATGTGTGTGTGTGTGTGTGTAATATATATTACATATTCCGCCTGGAGTGTAGATATGTTGCACTCTTGCCGGTCCCAAGCCCGGATAAAGGAGGAGGGTTTCTATCATGGAGCAAACCAACCAACGTGGATAAATCCAAATAGTTATGAAAAAATTACAAAGAAATAATAAATCCGCCCCGATTCATAATGACCTAGACGATCGAAATCTAGATAAACGATTGGACTTCAATTTTGGAAGCTGGAATGTGCAATATTACTACCAGGAAAAATACAAACAATATCGGAAGAAATACTAAAACTCAAGATATATCTAGAAGCCCTACAAGAAATTAGGTGGAAATGCCAAAACCGATCACCGGTTGTAGTGCCGTGGAAGAAGAAGAAGAAGAATATGTATATATTATAAATTATACATATAATTATATATAGTTAAATGTAACACTCTTATCTTGCTATCAAGTTTTATTATTTATTATTTTTATATATAAAGAAATATGACAACCTTCAACAACAACCAATTGCAAACACCATTGATCAAAAACAAACGGTTAGGTTATTAGGGTTATTTTTGTGTACGATATATGTGATTTTGTATGCATCAAAGAAATCATGTCGATTTGTAAATTTTTATAACAGGATGTAGTTCAGACGAAGAAAAAATGCGTTGCAGATTTATATATTAAAATTGTCTCAGTGTGAGCATGACCCTGCTTGTCGTTCGCTTGTATAGTGCCGCGCGCGTTCATGTGTGTGTAGGTGTGCGTACGCGAGCCAGCTCGCGGACCGACGAATAGATTTTTTTTTGTTCACTCCATATATCCAACAATACGACTAAAAATGTTTGTTTATTGATATAATTAGAATGTTTAAACCATGCTAATCATACATATATAATTTTAAAATATAAAAATTGAGTATTTTGCCTGTAATGATGTGTTAAACAGAGTAAGTAGCCAAAAAATTATATCGCTAAAAACGCATGGCGTACAGCGAGTAATTAACAATTTACCGGTCGGCGGTCTAAGGGTTAATGTGGCTCGCGTCAGTCGGCTTCCTCAACCATGCTGCGTCTTCGACGATTTCTCCACCTACTTCAAGCGCGACGCCAAACGCAATGGAGCTTGCGTCACACCAAATTTTGGCGTAGGCCGTGTTCACTACGCCCCACGGTCCTCGCACCGGGTCCTCCTTACGCACGCGCTCCACAATCTCGCCAAGCATACGATATGCCCTCTTGCCGATCGCGTCTTCCCAGGCCTCCCCTTCGCACGCTCTTTTAACGTAGCTACACGCCACTCGTAGCCAGTTGCCTACTGGGTAGTGGCCAACCAGCCTTCCGCATATAGAGAACAATTCTCGTCTGCTCATTGAAGGTCCTCCCTCTACATCTGGCACTGCGTTTCCCCGCCTGAACTGCAGCCGTCCGCTTCTGTCTCTCTCGATGCGGAGTCCCAGCGCTCGCCCTCCTTCCAGGCTCTCGGTAGGTTTGGCCTTAAGGCCGTACGCACTAAGAAGCGCCTCAACTTTGCAGACCTTCACGACGCTCTCGTCGACAATTATGTCGTCGATGTAGCTATCCGTTCCCCGACGCACATCTGGGTCTTGCGCCAGCACGTATTCTACGATCTTCGACATAATTTTTGGTGCGCTGCTTAGCCCAAAACCGAGCCTTGTTAGGCAGTAGGTGCGCCCTCTAAATCGTACGAGCTGGTGCTTCCAGAGATCTTTGTGAACGCGCACCTGCAAATACGCCGCTTGAAGATCGATCAGCTGCAACGGCCCTTTCATACGCCTCCATTTCCGGAGCGTCTCGTCGCACGCCGGCGCGTCCATCCCAGGGTTGCACTTCACCGTGGCGTTCAATTCGCGGTAGTCCAGAACCGGTCGCACTTTGCCCTTATTAGGCTGCGCCACGGCCATAAGCGGCAGAACTCCGCCTTCTTGCCCTCTCCACGGTTGCAGCAGGCCATCGTCGATCCATCTCCTCACCTCAGCGTCGAACTGCTCCCGCAGCTCCAGTCGGTCAGTGCTTCCATAGTTCGGCACCTTGTTTCTCAGCAGCGCCGGCCCGTCCTTCCACTCCCACTTCATGGTCCACGCGTCGCCGTCAAACTCCGCTTCGAAATCGCCGTCTTGAATTATCGCCCTCTGAGACGTCACTGCGGCTGCGGATATTTGTCTCCCTCTCGGGCGGTCCTCCCAGAACTGCCCCGCCGATCGCCGATCCCTTCCTTCAAGCGCTTGTACGCCGTCCCGGTCGATGGTCACTCCTCCTAGCGACGCGATAACGTCCATCCCCAGCACCACGTCTGCCCCCGCAAACAATTCGCTGATTATTAGGTACGACGTACGAACACTTCTTCCGAGCACCTGTGTATCCGTTCGCACTGTCCCAACGCACTTAACCCGGGAACCGTCCCGCGCGCATCACACTTCGCGAACACCCAGTGTCTATGAGCGCCCGCACTCGCCGTCGACCGACAATTGCGTCAACGATCGGCAACGCCGCTATTCCCGCACCGAAGAGGCCGCCGACGCACCAGCCCCCCGCAGCCCGTTTCCCGGCTTCTTGCAACCTCTCGAGACGTGGCCTTCCTCTCCGCAACGCCAACACCGGATCACTTCAGCGGTCGACTGCGCCTTATCTGCGTCCCCGCACACTCGGGCCATGTGCGGTCCGCCGCACCGGTAACACCGTAAGCTCGCTCGCCGCGCCTGCCCGCCGGCAACGTCGCGTCCCGGCTTGCTTCGCGACGCTACCACCGCCGCCACGTTGGCGCTCTCAACGATATCGCCGCGGAAACCCGAAGGCGGCCCCTCGCGATGAGGATCCCTAGACGTACTCCTCAGCAACGGTCTCGTCGCGTTGATCAGCTCCGCCGTCGACAGTTTCCAGTCGGGGTCGCGAACTCGGATGGCGTTCGCTACCTCGGCGGGCAACCCGAACAGAAAATGCCGCATCAGGAACGCCCCGTCCGTGATTCCGGCGTTCGCGGCCGTGCGCCGAAGCTCCTCCATGAACACTTCGGGCGGTTCCCCGTCCCACCGCATCCCCTGCAACTTCCTATATGCGTCAAGCGGTTCCAATCCGAACGCCTTGACCAGGGTAGCCTTCAGTTGCGTGGCATCCGTTCGCACACCTTCGACCGCTTGGGCGTAGACGACGCTCGCGCGTCCTTCCAGGAACAGCGGCACGATCGGCGCGATGTCCAGCACGCCGCGCAGCTTCGCGGCCATCTCCAGCTTCGTGAACCACGCGTTCACGTCGCCCTCGCCGTCAAACGGCTTCACAACGTCCACGAATCTTATCTCGCCCGCCATGACACGGCTGCCGAAATAGCTTGTAACGGGACCTCTCTCTCCCGCGGTCTCCGACCAACTGAACTCCCGTCCACGTGCGCGTCGCTCCTACACCGTCTTGGCCATAACACCACATAGTATTTGTAGAATTTTTCGTGATGAATGATTAAGAAAGTTACTACCTTAATAAATTTTGTTTTATATTTTGCGTATAACAGAAATACAAAAAACAAGGAGAAGGACAATATTATAATTATCTTTTTTAAAAAATAATATATTGTGCAATATATATTATCGTAAGTTATTTTCTCTTACAGGGAAAACACGACTTATTTAATTGCATTGCGATAAATTTCACAAGATTTCGCTTTTTCTTAAAATGTAGAAGAAAAACTTCTCATGTGATTTATGAGACTTTCTTAAGGTGTGTAATTTACGAATTAAAATAATGTGCACTTCATAAACCTTCTTGTAAAGGAGTGGTATAGAATAAATATATGTGCTATAATTATGCTAAGTAATTTTTTTTTGACTGGCAACAATTTATGATGTTGAGGTTGTAATTTGGACTAATGTCAAAAAATTCATAACAACGCTTCAAATTAATCTATGTTATTGTAATTATATATAAAAAACAAAAGGTTCAACATTGAAGACATAAATAAATGATAATATCGCATAAAAATGCCGATCGTGATATTACTCGACGTTTCCTTGTCTATGTCGAGGCCTGTGCCTCAAGAGACTTCCAGGGGACTTACGAGGGCCGCCCTGGCCGCGGCGGGCATCAACACTCTATTGGATCATTTGACGGCTCACTCCCGTTTAGAGTTTGTGTCGCTGGTTGTGTTTTCCTCTTTATATGAAGGTAAATCGTCAAGATATCAGATGGTCATATGTCGTATATTGAATTTCTATTACAGTTGTAGCCGGATTTACCAGAGAATATGACGTTATCAGACAAAAGTTGAGAATGCTCGACGATTATGACAAGACGTGTTTGGATAGTGCTATCGTCGGCGCTTATCACCTAGTTATGTCCGAATGGGGACATCAGACCCACACCCATATCATTTTGGTACTATAATTGTTCACTCAATCTGGAATTTAACGCTTTAGTGCTTTTCTGTATATATATATTATTATTCCAAGACTTTAATGTTTAACGTTGTTTTAAGATATATGGTAAAATCACTAGTAACAGCCTGACTTAATTAAATCTAAAGATCAAAGTTGTACGACTGCCAAAATTATGCTTCCAATATAAAAATTAAAAATACAAAATCAACTTAAGTGATATATTTTTGTTAAAATAAATAAAATATTGTTATTATGTATACTTCAGGCTAAACAAAAAATTTTCCTGCCGCATATGTATAAAAAAAATGTACTATAACCCAGAAAATACATTATGACGTGTGGTATATTTCATCTCTGGCAAATTTCGTTCCAGATTATAACGCGCAGATATACACGTCCATGGGGAAAATGGTGCTTAAATGTTTTACGTTTTTTAAAACGTCTAAAATTTTAACTATGATATAAAAGGCTTCAATAAAAAGTTCAGTTAATACGTGTTTCACTTGCTATTTCTATGTTTTCTATGTATATTATAATAATACAGCTCATTTTCTACTTACATATTTGTTAGCATGTTTTTAATTTAATATTATTGTACTTATAGATCACTGATGGTTGTATAAGCGAAACTGCACAAATTCCACCTGCCAATTTTCCATGTACCTTACACATTCTCTGCGTCGCTCCACCAAACGATCCATCACTTACTATAGGTATATTTATTTTACATTATAATATAAGAGTATTCTATATAAAGTATTTTTATTATTTATTTCAGCTTCGCCGATATACCACAGATTGATAGACTGTGTAAGCGTTTGTGGAGCTCCGTTGGGTGGATTGTATATTCCAGATCAACCCCTCAGTTTGTCGGCCGTTAGTAATTTATTTCTTAAGATATATTATATTTTTTTTAAGGTTTGTTTTAATAAGTTATATTTTTTAGATCAATTCGACAGTTAGACGTTTCTGTAATGAGCAGTTAGCTTCGTGGAAGGGAATAATCCGCTGCGGTACTCTAGAAGCTCGTATCACTTTAGCTCCGGTGCCGTTACCTTATACTCACATCACCGATTTTGATTCTATTAAACTAACAATGACAACGACCATTGATATATGCGGTTTCATTGGAATGCAAGAAATAGGTACATAAAATGAACTTTAATCTGCTATGTAATATTTACAACGCTCTAGGAATTTGATTTTTAGCATTGCTTTTTGATCAAAGTTCTTGTAGTGGTTAATGGAATAGTATTTGGTGTCGATTAAATTTATAAGAATTATCTGACAAATGCTCACCATATTTTTTTAATACGTTTATTTTATTAATATAAATGTTTGCAAGGTCTCGATATCTTCGTACCGTAAGAATAAAATGATCTTTGTAAACCAACTTGGTTTAAAAATTATAACAAATTTTCAGAAGAACAAACTAAATTACCGATATCACTAATCAACGGTATAATTAAATTTATAGAACCGTGTAAACATCCCTTATACAATATAACATCTTGTTTAATATATTATTTTATAAATAGGATCACCGATGGCTTTAAGTAGACATCTAGTTTTACCAGCACAGCCTTCAGTGAATTCACAGTCAAAGCTAACCAACATTGCCAAGGTATGAATACTATTTACATATTAATACATTTAAATTCATTATTTGCTTCTATTTTTATAGTAACTTTTTTTGTTTAGGGCGAATCTTCATCAGAATTACCAAGCACACCAGAAGAAGAGACAAGTGATGCTGGGAAGCAAGCTAATTTTTGTGTTTTACTGCACGGAGCACTGAAGGTATATAATAACACTTGTACACTCTGTGTACATCACAGGATTTTAAACTAAAAATGCGCATTTCAGGTAGAGAATATGGCAGGACTGGTACAACTCGGAGACGACTGGTACGGATTGGTGCACTCGTGGGCCGACTGCAAGAAAAAGTCTAATCTGATGCTTAGCGTTTTACCACCGGGCGACGACGCTCTACCCTGGCTCGGCCCCCTGAGCCAATTAGGTATCCAAGATTCTTCGGAACTCGGTGAGCAATCAATGAATATATATTTTACACGGAAACTGTGAAATTGCTTATTACATAAAATAGGCAAAAAATTGCCTAATTCGTAAAAAAGGCAAGCCCATTGCTTAATTCATTAATTAGGTAAATTATTTGCCGAATGCGTGAATTGGGCAGAAATCTGTGTCAATGATAAATATGTTACACGAAATAGGCAAAAAATTGCCTTACTTCATGAAAAGTGCAGGCCCGTTGCTTTATTCATGAATTAGGCTAATTATCTGCAGAATGTGTGAATTGGGCAGAATTTTTTAGGGTATGTTTAATGTGGGCACCTGAATATTCCTTGCTTCGAAATTAAATTTATATTAGTGACATCTCTTGAGAAGGATTTATACTAAAAAAAAAACAATAATTAAAAGTTCAAACAGCATCACATTTTTTTTTATAAATGGGCTGCTAGCCGGCTTGATACATGTGGGCAAATTTCATGCATCTGGGATGCATTTATGCGTATAAATATTTCTTTCGCTTTGCGAATTAGTTCTTTTTGATGCCTTGTTGTGCATCATTTCTTTATACAGTAGGTTCTCGAGTTACGCGGTTAAAAATTTCGAAAATTTAAAATTTGTTATAATATCGATGTTGATATAGATTTGCGCGTAAATTTTTGCTCCTAGTTGATAATGCACCGGGACATCCACAGTGTGATCACGAACATATCAAAATAGCATTTTTGCCCCCAAATACGACCTCTTTAATACAACCTATGGATCAAGGTCTAATACAAAGCTTTAAAAAATATTACTTAAGGACAACTTTTAGAAATGCCATAAAGGTAACTGAAGGGCAAAACAGTATATCACTCACACAGTTTTGGAAAGAATACAATATTTATGAAGCTGTTAAAAATATTGGTGTTGCCTGGAATGAAATTGCAAAGTCTACCATGAAAAACGTTTGGAAGAAGCTTACTCCTCAATTTTTTGAAGTTGTTGAAGACCCTATGCAAGAAGATAACATAATTAATGATCTTGTTGAAATGACAAACCAATTAAATTTAAATCTAAACGAAAATGATTTCATTGAATTGTTAGAAAGTCATAGAGTGGAATTAAACAACGAAGATTTAATAGAACTTGAAGAATATAGAAACAATGGCTGTGATTCGGAGGAGGAAGTCAAAGAAACAAAAGAATTTGAGTACAAAAAAATGAAAGAATGCCTCAATTTGATAGACCAAGGAATGGCTGGTTTAAAAGCACAAGATCCCGACATTGATCGGTTTGAGAAAGCCAATAAAGCAGTTCAGAACGCTATTTCCTGTTATAAAAATATCTATTATGAGAAAAAAAGATCTAGTGTACAATCTTCACTGGATAAGTACGGTTTCTTATTAGATAAAATAAATCCAACACCTAAAGATATTGAAATAGAATAGTATAGACATTATGACATGATATTTTAATGAATATGTATGTATAAATATTATTTTTATGTTTCTCATTTTATTTTGTAAAAAAAGTTAAGATTATAATGTATGTAGACATTTTACACATAGAATAAATTTTTATAATGCTTTTATTTTCATTTTAACCTAATGTATACATACAAGAAGACGGCATTTAGTTCTTTTAAGTATCGTTCGGATGATTGGGGGAATGTATTAATATTTAATACATATCGGATGAGTATTCCTCTACTTACGCGATTTTCGACTTACGCGAATTTTTCTGGAACGAATTAACCGCGTAAGTCGAGAACTTACTGTATAGCAAATTATCCAGTAAAGGCTGAATAAAAAAATCATTTAAGCTTTTAAATGCTGCGTCACTATCTCTTTCTGAAAATAAATATAAAATACTTCTTGGGTTACTGATAAATTATGCTTTATGAATTAAAAAGAAAAGGTTTTGTAAGTAATTAATTAATTTGCTTTAAAAAAATTGTCAACCAGCGAGTCACTGGTTAAACCCGATGTAAATTGCAATCGCTACAATTATTTTAGTAAAACACTTAAAATTCTCATATGTGTAAAAAAATATCCCGCATTACGTGTTAATTATAAATATATTCAAAATAAAAATATATATTTATGTACTACATTTGACACAGGTGAGATCTTCCCTGTCAGGATAGCAGAGAGAAGAAGCTATTCCAGTGCAGGGGGCGGCGCCGGAGCCGGATCGGCGTGGGTGCATCCCGCCGGTTTACAGACTGATCTTCATAAACTGTTAAGACACGCTCGAAAATTACCGGACAAAGTCAACCACTTCTATAAGGTTTGATTATTAGCTTTTAGATAAATATCAATTCCACAATTCTTCAATTAAAATATTGATGAAATAACTTTGAAAGATTATTATTTATTGAAGGACTTCATTGTGTGATGATTGCATTACCCTTAAACAGAAGGGGAGATTGATGTTATATTGATGTTCTCACGGGTGCGATATGACAGGGAATTGTTTTAACCCTTTTATTTAATAATTCAAAAAATAAAATTAGTGAATGATTTCTGACTTGTTTTAAAAAATTAATTTAAAAAAAATAATCAACAAAAAACGCTGGCGCTTAAGTGGTTAAGAGAAATGTGCCTTTAAATAAATACTTTGTTCCATAAAATGAATTATTCGTGCAATTATATAAGATAAATCTTCGGAAAAGGATTCGTTGCAGAGTTATTCATAAGTCGTTAGCTGTTCTGATCAACAGTAATGCACAAACAATTCGTTTTATGGAACAATTATTTTATATATTGCTCATTTAAATAATTGTCTTCTGTTCTAATAATCGTTTTTGTGAAATTTTATTTCTTTATAAACCGACTCACACTTAATATATTCATATTCAAATCTATATAATTTTATTTTAAAAGTAGTAAAATAGAGCCATAAAAATTTAGTCACTTTGTTTTTCTTGTAATAAATTAATTTAAAAATAATAAAATTAGTATTTAATTTTTTTTAAATTATATATTCTTATTATAAAGGCTTAAAAGTTTAGTCAGATTATTTAAATTTTTTTATGTAGATGTTTTATGCGCTTAAAAATTCGCATTAAGCGCTCACAATCGAACACTTAATCTAAGCCTTCCAATAGCTTTTTTAACCCTTTCAATGTGGCTGATATTTTTGCGCGCAATTTCGAAATTTGTTAATATGTGGGGGAGCACCTATTTATGCCGTAAGTTATTTAAATATTATTTCCATAAATTGAAGTGTTTTTCAACCTTAAATTATAAAAAAAAGGCTCAAAGGTTCATGACACATTTAGGTGCCTTCTATAGGTGTCATCGGCAATGAATTTAAAACCTTTTTATAAGAAAAATGTGACATATTATAACCAGATGTATTATTTAGTTTTGCTAAAGCAATATTAAAATAAATCAGTTGAAGTGGTCTAAAAATGGGCTTAGATGAATGAAATCCTATTACATTACACAAATATTTTGTCCCCGTCTCACACTTTTAATTGTAAGCGTAAGGAAACAAAGCATTATAATTAAATTTAAAAATAATAAATAAATATTTTAATTTTATATTTTTATTGAATTCATTTTATACAATTTTTATTAACAATCGCCATTTTGTTAGTATTGTACGCCCTTCCTTAAATGAAAGCGTACTTATGTTATCAAAAGACCTTCTACGTATTGTGTTCCTGATCGACATTTCGCCCGAAACTCACGTTCGCTCGCAACGAGCAAGATACTGTACTGTGTTTTTTTAAGTTATATTTTCAAAGTAGTGCTCTTGATAATATATTGAACTTGATTTAAATATATGAGAAAATATGAGTCGTGCATTTATTGTTAAAATGCAGATTTATAGGAACTAAATGAAGAAATATTTAAATGATTTTATATTTTTCTAGGAAGTTAATCGTGTGAGACGAGCTGCTTTGGCTTTGGGCTGGGTCGAAGCTCTAGAAGCCACCGCTAGCGTTTTAGAAAGGGAAATATCATCGTTGCCGCAAGGAGCCAAAATGCCGTTATCGATAGCGGCGCATCATTTGAGGAACACGAGCGATCCAAAAAGTCAACTGCCTCTAACATAAAAACATATTACAAATATGACGGTCAAGTTTGCGCAACGTAAATGTAAAAATACATTTTGTACTATTATTAATAAAATAAATACTTTCATCAAGACTCGTGTTTTTTCTTTTTGATTTTGTCAATTATCGCTTCGGAGTCTATAGCTTCTCTGGTCAGTATGTGGATTTTGTCGTGTCTTATCTGATTAATAACCTTCTCCAAGTCGTCTAGTTCTTTAGATAAAACGTTTAAAATCTCGCCGTCGGGCTTGTCCATTTTAAACGAAGAGTTCAGCAGCTTTTCGGTCTCCCTGTCCAAAGTTTCCACCTCGTAAGTCGTATGTTTACGTTTCAGACCCGATTTTAAAGATATCATTTTTATCTTTGCTATGTCTTCGTCGATCTTTTTTATTTTGGGAGGATAGTAAACTCGCGAGCGAACCACTTTGTGTATCAAGCTCATGTATTCTTCCTCCAGAGCGAAGTCGATCTTTGAGTCGTCTTTGGAGAAATAAAATCAAATTAAAAATATTTCGCGACCGAAATCCATTCAATCGTTGCAAATTTACCGAATAAGTCATCTTCCAGTGACATCTTTCATCAATAGTATCGAAGCTCCAAACACTTACGTCAACGGACAAAACAAACGTCAGATTTGAATTCGGCCATAACAAAATATTTTTCGACCATGATATTTTAATAAAATAATTATTATACATATTGCATCTAATAATTTTAAACACCTATTGTTGAGATTTTAACCAATAAAATTATGTTTATAAATAAATAATCGTGTTGGTGTTTATTTTCTAATCATTGGTAAAGTATCGAAATTAATCGTTTACCAGTGTCGGCGTGTGTTATTTAGTGTTATCGACGACACTGATAAACAGTTATTTGCGATTTTTAGCTTAAAAGTAAACATGCTCATAGCGATAAAAAACTGAGTTTTATATTTAAAAACGTATTTATGTACGAAACGTTGTAACCCTTTTTCACAGACGTTGGAGCCAAAAGCTAAACTAATGTTCATAACCATTGGTTTCTGAGTGTGTCGTTGATATAATTAACAAGTACAAAAAATACTTTTAAATTTGTATATTTAAAAGGCAGGTTCAGTAAGTGATGTCAAAGGGTTAGGGGGAGGGGTGTCAGTGGAATTGTGACAGTGTAAAACAAACGGTCTGGCTCATTGACATATTGAGACGTAAAGAGAAGAGGTGAGAGAGCGAAAAATCATGAAAAACATGTGATCTGCTATTTTGTTTAAAAAATATTTTAAGGCGTCAACAATAGGACTAGAAAAAGGGTTTCACATAAATATCACGCTAGGATTCTCCGGTGCATTGAATGAATATTTCTAAGTTACGAGAAACAATATATCGCCGGAAGACTAAAAGCACGGTAAGGACGCAATATTTCCGTTGCACAATTCGACCTCGGAGATGTCCATCAAATAAATGTCACTTTCTAAAGCAGGAGCGGCCAACCCAAACGATCTTGTGGGCCACTTTAAAAATTCATCATAATTCTCTACGGGCCACATATAAAATTATATATCCCCATATTAGATTTAGATACACTATAGACATTTTTTTGGAGTGGAAAATTAAAACATAATGAGTTATTATTATTGTGTTTACTGTTATTCTTACACTTAAATATAGATAATATAATAATAATGATACTAAACGTACATTGTAAAGAATCTCGCGAGTCGGGAAAATTTTCACCGGGACCACGGGTTGGCCACCCCTGTTCTAAAGGCATATGAATATTTCGTTGTCTTAAGAAGCGAGTGCAACGATTGGTTGGATGATCGCAGCATGATTGTGATTCGACAGCAAGCTTTGGAGCTCTGAATATTTAAGGCTGGTCTCCAATGAGGAGAAAGTAGACACCCGCGGACAACATACGGTCATCGATGCCCACATAATGAGAGGAACTCAACCATACGAGCACCACAACAGAGAAAGACCAACCTTCACTATACTGTCGCTGCCATACCAATCAGAAGTCTTAGAATAATTCCACTGGCATCATCCCTCCGCCAGCTTCCCCACCACCGCTCGGGTAATAACGTTATCTGACATTATAGTAACTCGCAATAAATATAATTTTAACGAATAAATTGTTACCAGTTTCCAACTGCGAAGTCACACTTCTCAGAGTAAGAAAACCATAAATAACTATAATTAGTTTTTCATGTAAGAGTGAACACCAAAATCATAGGATGTTAATTTTTTTGGCCAACACTCGCTCGCACCTAACCTGTCTAAAATATAGGTTATTAAAACTTGTAAAATAAATTAAATTGTCATCGGCAACAGGTGTTTTTTTACACTTTTCTTTATTATTAATTATATCATTAATATATAGTAACGGTCCATGAAAAATCTACAAAGGTATTACGATTATAAAATTGTGTTTGCGATATTTTCAACTAATTAAACTTGCAAAAGGTTAAACAGATTTTGAAATAAGCAAATTATTGAAATTTTTCGAAACAGTGATATTTGTGAAAATTTAGTATTGCAATGAAAAATTTTTGTTACCGTAAAACTAGTTTATAAATACAAAAACTGAAACTTACATTATATTTATAATTATATAAAGCAAAATTTAATATTTAGTTGGTTCTCCTTTATTTCGTAATACTCCATCAATTCGACCAATGTTTTTAAATTTCTTCGTACCATACTTATTCTAAACTTTCTATCAATTCTCATTTTGACGAAGGTAATTTCTTTTGGAATTGTGCTCCCATTATAGTCCACAGGTTCTTAGCATTCTAGATTCGAAATGCTATTTTGTTGTCCTTCAATATGCACTCCGTTTCGTGCGCATAATGAATAAATTTTCCAATAATTAATTTTTTTCCTTTCATCCTTCCAACAATATTAGTTTGCCTACCCCATAGTATGAAAAACATCCCCAGATCATCTCACCTTCAAGATAATTGACTGTCGTCTGAATATACTCATCACTAAAACGGCGACGTACAGTTTCTACGCTCACTTCAATGAACTCATGTTCTTACACCTACCGCACTCTTAAAACGTTTTGTAAACAAATCTCTCTCAATAGCCGATCTTCTGATAAATTGGTCTTTCTTTGTTTTTCTGAGCTTTTTTCCTTTGTAAGGATGTGGAATCCTCATATTTTGTTAATGAAATTTAGCAGTTGTTTTACTGCACCCTAATTTGCTTGCAATATAACGTGAACTGAATTTTTTCTTTAGCCAGAATCAAAATTTCAGATTTCATTGATGTTGTCAATTGTCGTACCATTGGCATGTTGAACAAAAATCACGTAAAACGACATAAACACTTGAAAAACCAGTCGCTAACTGCTCATAGAAAAAAACATTCTGAAAAACATAAGCCGTTCACTGACTGCTACCGTATAATGTAAAATAACAATGTTCCTGAGGTATACAGTGAGATATTATTTTTTCTTTTTTAAATAATATATGTATTTAAGTTATTAATCCATAAAATAATACAAACCTTATAATTGTAATTGTTTGATTAAATTATTAGTAAAATCACCTTTTGAAACCTGAGACAGTATAGTGAAGGTTGTTTAATCTCTAAAACAGCAATTCTTTTAATTATCCATTGTCCCGTCCCGTTGATGTTTAAAGAACTATGTATGTTTATAGCAAAAAAAGAATTCTCCATACACATAGCTAAATAAAATATTTAGCATTTTCTTTTATTCAATCTAGTACAAATACACGATAGTCGAGACGCTGACAAAAGTAGAAAGATAGTAAGTTATTGTAACTGTTCAAGTATCACATATATTAAATAAATGGGTATATAAATATTTTTAACTATCCAATAAGCATAAAATATAATGTCTGCATCGGAAGCGCAGATTCTTAATCTTTGAATATCACACTATATTTCATAGTGAAATTTTTCGACCGACTAAAACTGAATTATATGTATTAATACTTTTTTTAATGAAAACATAATGAATATTTAGTTAAGTTTATTTAACGTATTATTTTTCTTGTTAAGTTATAGTTTCTACGCTAAGATTTGTCTCTCTTGAAAGAAACTATTATTTAAGCTTAGAAAAGATATTACAAACCGAGTTGTGATGATAATTTGAATAGCGAGTGACAAAATATGTATCATGATTATTATCAAAAAATTAGGACATTGATTTTTACCCATTGCGGCGTAAAAAGATTGATAATAAAAATGTACTTTTTTTCCAGATCAGGGGTAGATTCATCACACTTAAAATATATTAATGGTCGAAGTAGTGAAAAGTAATGTATTAAAAAAATATTTTTGCGAATATATGATAGATATTACAGTTACGAGTTGGCTGAATAATTAAATTATATTCTGAGAACTCATGATGAACCAGTTTATTCAAAGGGGAAAATATCTATAGTGTATTTAAATCTAATATAGGGTTTGTAGTGGCCCGAAAGATCATTTGGGTTCGCAACCCCTGATCTAGATAATACTTCTCATCCAAATGAATTATGATGTTATTTCGTAAAAGAAACAATAAGTCATTAAGTAATAATTGAAAAATTTCACTGCTATCAATATGGCGTTTTAAATAATCTAATAATATCCATTCATCCCACTGTAAATTTGACCAGTTAAATAAAATAGAGTAGTATTAGAAAATTTAGTTTATTTAAATATATAATAGTTAAAACTAGCAAATGTGTCCTCGTTCACGCACAAAAAATATATTTACACAGGATTTTGTCTGCGGGCAATTACCGCCTGCCCCTGCCTCTGCCGCCGCCGCGCGCGCCTCTCGCTCCTCCCCTCGCGCCACGGCCGCGACCCCTGCCGGGGCGAGGACCCGTGCGCGGCGCCTCTCGTTTCCTGGGCCTGCCCTTGGGGCTGACGTCTAGCAGCAGCACCTCGAGAAGCAGCGAGTCGGGCAGGATGAAGTACCTGATGTTGTTTCCGCGGATGCTGAGCGAGTCTAGCTGGATGGGCTCTTTCCTCGGCGGCGTCAGCTTCACGCCCTTCAAGTGCGTGTTCATGGCCACGTCCACTCCGGCCACCGTGCCGTGAACCTGCACCCCGTTCTTCAACTCCACCGTCACCGTCTCGTGGCTCAGCTTCATCAGAAAGCGGACGAGCTTCATGGCGTTTGAGGTTAGGTCGCCGACAAACGCTACCCGAACGAAACGACCGACGCCGGTTAGGTCGTAACGCGGCGCAAAGCGGCCATCAGCTAATGTGGTTTACAAATAAATATTTTAATTTACTTTTAGTTTATATTCGATAGAGCTTTCGTAACAATATATTCAAAGTGTATTTTTTATAATTTTTTAAAGCTTCAAGTGAGCATACAACTTAATGCAGTTTTAGAACAATAGGTATCCCTAGCCTTTGTATTTAAAAATCATGACGACGGTTTTTCGTCAGTCACTTAACAACTTATACTCAAGCCTAGCAATTATATAATATTTAGTGAATTAGATACTTATTATATATGCCTTTATTTTATAAATTCTGACTTTTAATATAAATATCAAAATAAAAATTGTAATAAAGAGTTGAACATTTTTTTACTTAAAACAAACTAATAATATGAAGGGTAAAAATTAAAAAAAAAAATATCAGATACATTCCTTTTGGATTTATTTTTCACTCTGTTATATTGCTACGCTATGATGATTGTAAATACAGAAAATAACATATGGAACAGAATCCCAATTAGACAAAGGCTTCCCCAGTAAATTGATATTTATCAAATTCGAGATGAGGTCTACGGTAAGACTGCATCTCAATCTAAATTATTAAACTGACATTACTCAATACGAGTTGAGTATTTAACAAATCTGAAAAAAATTAACAACAGGTATACATTTTTTAATAACCCATC
Organism: Plectrocnemia conspersa; assembly: GCF_051122295.1. Lineage (NCBI taxonomy): Eukaryota > Metazoa > Arthropoda > Insecta > Trichoptera > Polycentropodidae > Plectrocnemia > Plectrocnemia conspersa. The sequence goes on from NW_028277173.1 coordinate 799,799, forward strand.
ATTTTTCAACAACAGGTTCTAGAGAACCGGGAAAACAGGTTACCAACCCACCGCTAAATGTAGGTAAAAGAATTTTGAGATTTAATATATTTAAAAAATTAGAAAGGAAGAAGTCAAATTAAATTATGTCTATTCTTAATTAATCAGTTTTTAAGCAATTGTAGAAAAAAACAGGGAACATTATAATATATGTACATAATCAAAAAAATAGTAGAAAAATGGTTATATTATCTAGGATGAGAAATATGTCAAGTATTAATTATATATGCTTAATATATTAGATAAGACGATGTTGCAAAAATTACACAATAGCGCAACGAGAGTATTTGATAGATTGATATGTCTTAATATAAACGCTATATTACCGAGTGTTTCCACTGCGACGGCGACGCCATGGTTTTTTACTTTTACGATACATGCAAAGGGGGGGGGGGAAGAGGTAGAGGAATTTGTAGAGAAATTTGTGGCATACGGTTTACAGTTTTTATAGATATAGCGTAATCATTATTAGTGATATTTGGATTTTTAATAATCTAAAATATCAAGATAGGTAAAATGTGCAAGCTTTTTTTATTCATTGTAATTTATCAAATTCGTTAACGGTTTATTTTTCATCTAACGCAATTACGTGGATTTACGAGGTGCACGAGTAAGAATGAGAGCGACGGTATAATTTTCGAGAGATACGCTCGCCTCCTCGCATGCAGTCGAGCATCTTTCGCTAATGGTTTTTAAACGATCCCCGCTGTCCCAGTTGGCCGTCGGCCACGTCCCATTCACGGAAACGACTTCTTTTCTCGCTATCTGAAAATTTGTCTTTGCGGTGATACCCGAATGATTGCAATTGTAAAGTAACAAGTCATAGTCAAGCAATGTGACAAAAGGGATGATGTAGTTTTCATGGACAGTTGGTAGCCCTGATACTTAAATTTCACAAGCAATTCCTAGCTTGAAACTAATACTCTTCCAATTCGCGATTAGTTTTGTGCAGTAGATGTATTGGGCTAATGTTAGTGAATGTGTATTTTTCAGTGAAGTTATATTTACACTAGTGAGGTCCAAATATATTTTCACCAGTAGATATATATTTCTACCAGCGAAAATATAATTTATCTAATAGGCGCTAGTGAAATTATATGCTGCTCTAAAATGTCTAGTGAAATTATATGCTGCTCTAAAACACCACCCCTGATCTTCGAGAGGTGTATATGTTGCCTCAGTCGCAGCCTTGGCCCTCGGTTCCCCTCTGCTTGCGTTACTCTGTTATGCTTTGTTCGTCATTAGTAGTGTCTCGCCCCCTACTTAAGACGGTCAGCCCGATAGATCATTTCCCCTCAAGGGTATGGGTTTTAACCTCAAGAATGGTCCTTCGCTCTTTCACACTATAAACGGCGAACTCCAGCGTGTGGTCGACTAGCGTCGAAGATATAGGTGCAATCAGAATATCTCTCGTATAACTCTACTTATAAATAGAAAATCTGCACTTTACCTTAAATGTCGAGATCCGTTACAGTTATATGCCCACATCGCATAAAATTTTTATTCTAAATTATATCTTCTCACGGTACAAGTTTTATAGATGTACTTAGTTTGAATTTCCACTTCAGGAAGTTCGAATACGGAAATTTAACACTAATATGAACATGAAATTTTCGATCACATTCCGGAAATTTATGACGATCGGACGCGACTCAAACTTTGACAAACATATCTATGCTCGAACGAATAAGATATATATTATGTATCATAACCTAGCATAATTAATATTTTATTATATTGAAATATAAATTTTTATTGAATTGAAAACTAAAATATTACCGTATTTTTTTATTATCAATCAGTGCTCAGTGGTACTTAATTGAATTTATAAATGTTTTTTTATTATATAATATGAAAGCAACGAAATAATTAAAAACATTATTCATACATGAACATATAAATCAAGAGTTAAAGTTACCCACATTGGATATGCTTTCGTTTTAAAAAACCGGAAAGGTAAGCAGATTCAATAGAGATAGAGGCAAAATAATACCGATATTAATAATATTTTTAAAAATATAACACTTATAGGTAAATATAACTTAAAATATAAATTATTACATAGGTGATAATGTTAAAGAAGTTGTAGATAATTTATGTAATTAATAAAATATAACAGAAATATGGTCGAAAAATTGCTATTTTTACTTTGTGGTCAGTTCGTGCGGTACCCATTTGTGTATTTTTCACACTTTTATTATGGCAAATGGGTAAACAGTTCATATGGTGAATTCTTCAAGTCTGCTTATTAGCTTTAATAGTTTCTCAATATTTTAACAGCAGCAAGATTCATTTTCAAGATTAATATTTTTAGTAAATATTTAAAACCGATAGTTTACAACTATAAAGAACTATGTTTATTTAGTAAACTTCTTGAATATGAGAAAACATATTCATATAAAAATAATTCACATATCATAGTATTTTTTTGTAAAGTATAATATTTGTATGATATTACTTAGATATTTACATATTAACTTGTCTTGTAATTGCTAAAATATGAAAATGTTACAGAGAAAAACAATATTTAAAGCACAGACTTTGAAAAGCCTGAGGCGATGAGTTGAATTGACGACATTGATAATGAATTTTATGGTAATGCAATTACAAGAAGCGAGAATCCAAATACAACTATACTTATCCTTTGGGGGTCAGACGAGAAAGTGTGCGGGAAGTGTATTAGTAGAGCCAGAGTTTAACCCTTTAGCTACCCTGGGGACATTTGTTACACCCAGCCAAGTTTGTAATTGTTGCTGTCAATATATGTAGAGAACTTAATTTCGTGGGAATTCGCGTCTTACGGTTTATATACTAGGTTACAACAAAAGATGAACATGTAAGAGTTAAAAATTAAAAAAATATTTGCTATTGTTTTGCTTTACCACCTACGTGTTCTGGAGATGTGTTGCTGACAATTAAGAAGACAATCTCTACTCAAAAGTCAAAAATCAACGTCAAAAGCAATAAAATCGGCCGTCGCCGTGGGAACGCTCGTTGCCAAGCGTTCCCACTGCAATGGCGCCGACACGATTTTATTGCTTTTGACGTGAATTTTTAACTTCTGAGAAGTGATAATTATTTTTGCACCCTTTTATTGACCAAAAATCGGGTTGAATATACTTTGATCAGATCTCTTATATCATAATTTCATAGTAATATCGTTAAAGAACACTTTTCATATTTTTAAAACTGTAATATTGACTATGCAGACAAACTATGGAGCGATATGCGAGGTCTGTCTGTACTTCTTGTAAGACTTTATTTTGAACATCCACAGAGTTGTACGCCGTAACGTCCAAACTGGTTTCAGGATTTGATTGTATATTTTGATTTAGTTGTTTATTGATGGTTTGGAGTTTTAAATGATTGAAATTTGGTTGGTAAATACAAACTACGTGTCCAATTTAAATGATAATTACTGTATTAAAACGAAATCTTAAAATTGTCGTACCTATTTATTATTTATTTTCAATATATATTTCATTGAAGTTCTAATGCAATCGAGTGTTATAATAAATATTAATAAAACTAAATTTGCAATAAAAACATATTTTATTTAAATGATAACTAGTTTATAAATATGTGATTATATAATGTACAATACTCGTGAATAATAATTGATATATACTTCTTTCTTAAATCAAGTTGATTCTTTACTAAACTTATTCATATATTCATTGATGAAATCCTTGTGCATTATAACTTTTGTAAAAAGTGTATAGGTTTTTCTGCACCGTGCTTCACCACCTATGTATTCTGGAGATGTGTTGCTAACAATTCCTCTAATATACCATCTCACGGTATCTCTCTCAGTTGTATTGAAAACTAGTCCTCCACCACTATCACCCTGACATACATAATGAGCTAAAAAAACAATAAAAATGGATCAAACATTGATCGCAAAGTGGGTGTTTTTTGGGGTTAACCCTTTAATTGCCGAAATCTGATATAATTGCTTTTGCTACTATTGTGAAAATAGCTGATAATTCTAATAGGCTCGGCAACTAAAGGATTAAGTACGGAACAGATGAGGATGCGTTATTGTAAGAACATGAATACATATATATGTTCAATGTTTGAGCTCTAATAATGCTTTAACAAAATGCATTACAGCTGCGACGTGTCTGGTCCTTGTACTGGTCAATCGTAAAGTCCAATTCGCTACAATGTGCGAACACACACTGAACGATTGACCCTTAAAAAAGTTGAACGAGGTAGGTTAATACATTTTGCCTCAATCACAAAGTTCACCAGACATTTCTTTGATAGATCAAAGTGTATTTTTTATCACAATTAAACGTTCTTCTTTAAATGTTTTAAATGCGTTCCATTGCCTTGTATTAATTATGATCAAGTAGCTGTCGGTCCCTTACTATCATGAGGTACCGCAGATAGCGAGTATACGAATACCGGACCTTTAACTTTTTGGGTTAGTAATATTATTTTAGTTTGGTTCTGATATTTTCGTTTTTTAGTATTAATTTTTTTAAATCAAAAAAATAAACTATCGTGTAGTTGTGTGCTATATTGTATGAAAAATATACTACACTGCATATTTTTATTGTTATTTAGTGGTTGGGTTAGATTGAAAATGTTGAAATATTTTATTAAATATGAAATAATTAAAATAAAGTGATCACAAAAATATCACAAATTTGCAATATTCTACATACTTCTTTCTCATGAGGTTCTTTTGGATAATCGCAACTCAAAAAATAATGAGTAATATATAATATTTTATTAAAATAAATTGCTGAGTGATGCTCGAGTTCCTGGTATAAAATTAAGGAGGCATTGAGAAGTGGTTGATCAATATTTTGTCAAAGACGATGTTCTCTTAGATTTGTTGTTCCAAAAAGGAAAGTCTTGACACCCGAATTTTCGAAAATATATTTTATCTCGGTAATAACGGTATTGAAAATTACGGTATATTGCAATCCCTAGTATCGGCAATACGGTACTTTAATAGATTAGATACTTGATTGATTTGTCTTTCTGTCGATGATAGCTCATTCCAACTTAGAGAGCTTTGAAGTTCTTGATGATATTGTTCTTAAAGTTGTTTGTTTTTATACACATAAAAAACCTGAGAGACCCTATAAAAACCTATTTTTGTCGACTCGTATAAATAAATTTACTACATCAGTTAAATATTTTAACAAATATGAGATCTAGTAACGTGACCTATTGTTTTGGTCCTTATTACATGATAATTCAACTTGCAGAAAGTCTTCAATGACAACTGAGATGCTTCTAGTTGAATCTATCTATTGTCACGTACGGTCCGCATCGCACAGTGTAAAAAATACATTGGCTGTCGTAAGGCTGATACATGAATTCATGGCGTTCTTTATGCTTAAGCGATTTTGTTCTCACACACACATTGAAACTGCTCTGCTTTAAATTCTCCGATGCACGCTGATGGACTTGCATTATTGTGAACCCCATAATTAAAAAAATAGACAAATAATAATAATTATCTAATGTATATCAATTAAATCGCCATCCTTAATAGTCTCCAAGTAACTAAATATTGCAATAAAATTAAAAAAAGGACACAGAAAGGTTTCTAAAGTTACGATCGCGTCCTCACGTTCTTTGCATTAGCCGACTCCCATTAACTCCTAAATACGCTGGCAGTGCACGTTGATATATTTGATGTCAGTTACGAGGAGCTGGTCTGGTTCGTATAATTTAATTTTAATATTTCATTATCTATTATTTTTTAACATCGTGATGAAATAGGGTTAGCTTTTAATACGCGATGGTCTTAATTTAATTCAAACAAATACTCACAATTTTCATAACCTGCGCAGAATTTATCAATTGTTACGAATTTCTTGAAATGTGTTCCTAGTGCAGGTTCACATACACCATAATCGATTACAGGTAGAAACAAGTATACCAAATAGTCTGAAGCTACCCCAGTTTCCGTTTTGCCCCAACCTGCAATCTATTACAAAGCAACTGATACTTTAATATATCAGGTAATATCTGGTACTATGTCTAAATAGCATTTTGATTGATTATTAAGTAATCACAAAAAAAAGTAGTGATAAAAAATTGAACTTTAGATTATACTATGTATTATTGTTACCAGAAAAAAGACTAGATAAGTAATTATACACTTTGTAAATGTACATTTAATCAACAACATACCTTTCCGTAATTTTGCGCCTTTACTTGATTATTATTGAATTTTTCCTCAAAGTCCAAACAAACTGGGAGAACGTATTGCGTGAAAGTAAATGAAGTTTCTAGCTCTAAAAGGGCAATATCGTTACTTTCGAATCGTGTAACTCCATTGTACTGCAATGGAATATGTATGAGTTGTACCTAAAATGTTAAAATTACCATTGATATTATTTTGTCTCAGCGGATATTTTATGAATGTAGTGCAATAAAATATTTTTACCATTGATTCTTGTACGCGTCCTGTTGAATCGTCTTTGTGGTTGTTTCTTTCTCTGAAACGTTTCCCAGCGACGACTGCAAAATTATGAGACCCATGGAGTTCATTAGAAATGTAGTTCCAAAAGCAATGTGCAGCTATAAAAATATTAACAAAAATGAACTATAGCATTTTGGTATTTAAAAATATGTTTATTATTGACAACCGAATTTGGACGGTAAACAAAAATGAGACTCAAGGAGACGTAAAAAATAACTCCATTGTTTGTCAATACGTCAATAGTAAAGGAATTCCTCCTAGAATAATAAAATTTTCTCTGCGACTGTTACATCAATAATTAAAAAAAAACACTTGTTAAACTGGTAAATGTATATTGATGTATGATGGGCGAAATTAGAGACGCTCATTGTTAGTAAGTGTACTAGGCAATTTTAGTCTCACTCAAGTAGTAAAACGCACATTTCAGTAATTTAGTGAGTAATGTTTTAATATGATGGCATTTTCAAAGTAAAATAAACAAAGATTTTTGACTACCACACACTTGCAATTGGTTCATTGAAATGTGGAAGACGACAGAGGATTTTGATCTCCTCATATAACTAACATGAAATGAATTTTTAGTCTTTAAGAAAATAATACGTATGCTTTTATATGTCATTATATAATAGATGATATGTTTTTAATGTTTTGAGATTTAAGCTAGATAAGAATATCACTAGGTTATGTTCTGGAGAAAGGGAAGTTAGACTTTTGATGCTACTTGATTTGATAAATTTAAATTTTTACCGGGGCTTTTAAATTATATTTTTATTTTAAAATATATTAATTTTATGGACCGCAATTTTTTTTGTGGTGTTCAGAATGTGAAGGTGTTGTGTGGGTTTTCTGTAATTAAACAATTTATTATATTTACTCGCGATTTTTTCAATACCAGATTAGATGTACTTTAGCTGTTATACCACCAGGTCCCATTAATCTAAATAAATGTTTTTTACCATCGTGACGCATTAATATTATTTAAATAAATTATAAAACTATTTGTAAAATAAAGGGCTTTTAAAATAAATATTTTTTTACCGCTTATAACAACGTTAGATCTAATTATACTTCCTCCACAAATATAATCAGTATATTCATAGGTTTCGTTATTCATCTGATATATAGCTATATGCCATGGGAACGTTCCATTTTCAACATTTTGTTTTCCTGTCATAAGATGCAGGGTGTAAGCTGGTTCTTGTCCACATTCTAAAAAATATGGTATTTGAAACTTATTTTTATAAATTAAAACTTACATCAATCGATTTCATAACAAATACCTGCAATACAAACAGGCCGTGGGTTGTCCCAATTTCCGTTGTTACACGTAGCATTTTTGAAGTCTTCATTTTTATCGAAAAAATGTCTATCTTTGCATTTGTAAACGACAATGGTGTCGTGTTTTAGTAACTTTTCGCATGGAATTTTTTTTCTCCCTTGGTTCATACACTCGAATTTTACCGTATCAGATGGATTATGTTCGCACCTTCCTAAAATTTTATTTAAACTCTGTGTTTGATATTTTGCATATAAATATTTGTTTTTTGTTATTTACTAAACTCAGATAAAAATGTTAAAAATCAAAAAAAATATTTACTTTTACACGAAGATGTATAATCCCATTTTGTATTAATACATTTGGCAAGCGTTGGTCCTTGAATATCGTAATTCTTGTTACATTTCAACTCAATAATTGTGTTTTTCTTGACACTTTCTCCTTTTTCCGGCGTTTTGCCAGACACAAAAGTGTATTTTCCTTTTTCTGGATTTTCAGGAAAAGTGCAAGAATCACTGCTATGAAATAAGCTCTGTATTTAATGTCAGCTTAAATGAATAATATTATTTTAATCAGTAACTACTACGCACTCTTCTACTTCGGGGGTAATACCAAATGGACAAGTTTTTCTGTACCACTCATCAGATTTGTCATAACAGTCTGCTACCTTAAAGTTAATAAAAAAATATTAACAACTTTTACAGATTCATTAAAACGAATCAATAAGTTTAATGAACTTGTATGTGAGACTTTGTTGAACTGTCAAGAAACTAACATAGTTAATAAGTAACTAGTTCAGGGGTTGAACTCTAAAATTTTAAAGAATGCATTATTAAGAAACAGCCAACAGTCGAGTTGAGGAGTACGCGGTACTCCTATTGCTTAACATTTCTGTGTAATGAATTTTGGGATTATTCTCATATTATTACACTTGACTAGATTACTTCGAATGCCGTTTTTTTAAAGTTTAAATTATTTTGCTATTGAATTAGCTTTGATGACATTATGTCTGTACTAAAAAGATACAATATACGCCGTGATTACTAGACTAAACATTCAACACGATATAAACAACTTGTAGAAAAGCAACGATCAATCAATTCGGCTTTTGGTGACACAGTTGCTGGAAGTGTTGAGGACATTGTGAGTAACATCAATAGGCAATTTAATTGAAATGAAAATGCTTTAAAATTTTTCGCCCTTGCTAAATTTAGGTTTTTTCAAGGCACTTTGTTAAATTATAACAAGTACTTTCCGAAATAGCGATATTAGAGTATTTTGTATAATTCAAGGTTTAGGTAAAAATATAAACAGTAAGTAACCATTTTTGGAGGCTTCCGCAAACAGTTTGTAACTAAGTGAGTTATTTGTTTGCACCACATTATATTTAAGATAAAAATTATGAACTCCCAGATTCTGCTTAGTTGCTAAATTCAGTTTGAAGAATTATACCATATAAAAAGTCTTCATTTAATGAAGTACTATCCATAGTGAAATCGACTAAAATGTGTCACAACTTAAGTTGAAAAATATGAGGCCTATAAAAATGTAAGGTGCTCAACGCCTCTGATTATTTATGGGAAATACTGCAATTTATAATGCGTTATTGAACCAGTTGTGTCAGTAGTTTTTTTGACATTAAAAATGGAAGTCGAATATTCTTGCTAGCCGAATATTACTAAAAAAACACGACCTTAAGTACTATTATTGAAAACTAAATGGTTTGAAAATTTGTTTGTCAGCCCCCAAACTAGATATTTAAAACAAGAATGAGTAGTAGATAAATTTATCGTACTAGGTCATCCACGTCTCTAAAGACTTTAATATTAACAATAATAGTAACAAATCTTACTCCATTGCAGAACTTTTTTTTACCAATGCATCCTCCGGATGCACATCTAAACCCTCTGCATGGAACATTTTTGCACATTTCTAAGCTTTCGTCTGATTTATCAGGGCAGTCGCTTGCACCGTTGCAGGTATATTCAGTTGATATGCACGTTACATTGTCATCGCATTGAAATTCATTATTACTGTGGACATTTAAAGTTGAAAATCAATGATAACTTATTTTGAAGCGCTTAATTCATAATCCTCACTTGCATAGAGGACAGTGTAATTCGTCAGACCCATCAAAGCAATCAAATACACCATTGCATTTTTGTTTTTTGTTAATACAAGCGCCGTATTTGCATTTATGTTCACATCTAGAAATAAATAAAAGTGTTATAAATTGATATAATCGTACATCTTGGTAATAATTGTATAAATAAAGAACACAAACAAAATCGAAGGAATTCCAATAGGGAAGCAGGATAAGGGATGACTTATCATTGAAAATTAAAATTTCGATTTCGATGATTAATTATATATAATTTATAATAAAATAAAAATAATAGTGATTTTCATTGTACTATTGAGCGAACATATCGCATCGCAGTGAAAAAACTAAAGAGACTGAAAGCGAGGTGCATCATTATGGCGCCCATTTAACTAAAAGTATTGCTGCTGTTAGTGAAAGTGTGGCTGAAACTTCCTTTGGCACATTTTGTATCTGGACTTGCACCTTCACCCAAATAAATACAGATAACACAACAACTGAAGCCCAGATACCATGTACAGTGAATAATTTACTCAGATTGGGTGTTTCAATAGTAGAAAGTTGATATTTCAAAGCCGCATATGGGGCGAGGAAAATCTTCATGTGCTTTACGAGAGAGCATTATATGCCCAAAAACTGTTTGGTGCGCGCTGTGGTAAGGCGGCGGCATTGGACCTTACTTTTTTTAAAATGATGAAGGTCGGACTATAACAAAATGAAAAAAAAGATTGGCTGCTGCAAATATGCTGTGACTATTTAATTAATATAATTTTTCATTATTATTGAAATACATAAAATTTTTAATTAATAAATAAATCCTTAAATTTGTGTTTTTAAGAAAAACAACTTTTATATGTATATACGTATACATTATGTATATGTGAAAAAAAATATATCATTTTATTATGCTACGGCTCGCGTAACATAGCAAACATATGTATTTTGGTCGGAAGAAAAAAGGTAAAGTTTTACTGGTTTATGCCCTGCATATGTTTGTTAATAAATAAATTATATGAAAACGTCGATTGGTGCTTTTCACGTCAAAAATTGTTTTTTTAGCATTGCGTTGGGCCTGCCGTCGGGGCTCCGCCATAACAGAAAATTGTACTCCACGGAGCGTCTGCAGTTCTTAGAACTATGTTGCGGCAATTGGTCCACAGAGAGCTTGTGCCATTACGTGCCTACGCCATTGATAGGATCGACGCTACTAAAGCTCGTCCTAATGACCGCGTCACATTTATTCTCATATAACGTTTGTTAAATTCGAAAGCTAGAATTGTGTCTCATTCGGAAAAAATAGCATATATTAAAAATATACTCACTCTAAAGATCCACACTGTTTACTAGTTTCGTCGGATCTATCGTTACAATCTAATTTACCATCGCAAACAAACATTACATCAATAATTTGTCCATCATCGCACTTGAATCTGCAAAAATAGCAATTTATAGATTATACTAACGGTCTTAGCTTATATATATATAAATATAAAAAATATACTCATTCCATGCCAATCTTTTACTTCTAAAAACGACCGATTCATTGGCAAAGTTGTTATTTACATCATTTATGAATCTTAAACAAGATTTTTTTGTTTAGTTACAAAATAAAGTTTTTTTGCTAATATGTATTTGCAAGCAAATGCGCTCAAAAATAATAAATTTAGCATACTTAGGATAATACGTTACCAAACTAGGATCACTCAAAAAATGTGCCGATGGTAAACATGTGAATCCTGAAAAATATTAAAATTAAATTCATTTTTTAATTAAAAACAATGTTTTTAATTTAAAAAAAATATAGTAGTCTCAAAAAGAGAGCCAAGGGGAACAGCGAGTAACTCCTGTGCGGATTGAATACCGAACATTCGATGATTTCACTCTCCTCGGGGAGTAACAGGTGTCACAGCAGTAGTCACCTGGATGCAAATCATTTCACTTCTCGGACGGTAAGTCTCTAATAATAGACGGTAAGTCTTAATATAAGCTTAAGGCATTTATGTATTAATTTAAGTGGTAAATTGTACAAATTGTACTTGTCAAATGTGTGATTGCTGTAGGTTATCTTATATATTTTTTATATTTTTATAAAAACACATAGTGATTATAAAATACAATAATTAATCACTAAACCGCATTAAAAAGCATTAACCATATTTTTTTCTTATTTGAGAATTAAATTAAAAAAATAATTTAAACGTGCATTTTTTATTACTGTTTTACGTTACTTGCTTTAAATAGAAGAAATAAAATAACAGGAAATTGTTTTCATATGTATGGTACAAATTGGATTTGTTTTTAATATTTGCGTATTTTGCATGATACTATCTTTGTTTTTGTTATCTCTTTAAGAATATACACGTTAACCTACCAGAAATATAGAAAATAATCAGAGAAGCGATTGCAGTCAATGCCATATCTATTTATCTCTGATCTTATGTCTACTGATTTATTTCTTATTGGCAGATTACCTCATAACCATGCCATCAATCAAATCTGGAAAAAATTAAAAAAAAAAATGTAATAATACAGATTATAATAATAGAAAATAAAATTATAATAATAGAACAGATTTGTGGTTAGGTCTATTTTCTAATATGCAATTACCTTGTAAAAAAAGTATATTAAACAAATAACTCGAACTAAAAGGAATACGTTCTGGTTGAGAGTATATTTCCAACTAGCTTGCGAACGTCATGAAATTTAGTATTATTTATTAAAATAGATAACCATTGACCTTATTCAGATAAAAATATTTATATTTTTTTTATCAATTCTGGGAAATGGATGTGTATATATAATACATATGTAAATAAAAGCTAGTTAAGTGTTACTTAGTCTACAGCCTATTATTGATTGTAAAATTTTCAGTTTAAATTTATTTGTGTACATTTATATATGTTACAGTTCAAGTGCTCACTGGAGTTTATTCATGAACATACTAGTTTGTGTATGCATTAACTATAGGTTTTAGTTAAACTAACTGTCAAATGCTATTTTTAAATAAACTATTTTTTTATGATTTTTTATTTAATATTTACATTTGCATATAAATTGTAATAACATAAAACAATGGTATTTTATTATTAGAATTTTATAAGCTAAATTATTAGTAAAATAATAATAAAATATAAAAAATATTTTATATGTAAAAAGTATTTATTTAAATGCACATATCTCTCAAAATAATTCCTTATGAAATTCCCATTACGAATAAAAGTTCAAAATCTAACGAAAGAAGTTTACCTTGATGCTTATTATGCTTACTTAATATTAAAAAAAAATATTTTGCTACTTAAAGTTGTTGTTTTAGGCACTGTGTTTATACGCATATAAAAGCCTGAGGGTGGTTTAGTGTTCGCCAATTTTTGTTGACTCGTTTAAATAAGTGTACTACAGACATTGAACAAAACATTTTTAAAACCGCAAAAACAATTTTTGAGGCGTAAACAAAAATTTAAATTATTGAATGGAATTTAATAATACAACTTCATCAATTACAGAAGGAAGAAAACTTGCACTCTGCCAACAAATTATCGCGAAAACACATTCCCTTTCACAACCAAAAAATAAAAGTGAAATTAGCTACTTAGCTTTTTAGTAATAGTGTAGCAGATGCGTTAGAATTTTGTAAAAAAAAAAGATTTTATAGGGATTGTAATCTTCATACGTAAAATAAAAATAATATTTAATATTTTAAATTAAAAAAAAATAAAACATTTCAACTTTAGGAAATCTCTATGTAAAGCAAACAATTTAGAGATTTTTAGCTTTTTTGAATATGTTAAAAAATACATAATATCTCTTTACCATAAATAATTTAATTTTCATGGATAGTGCTGAACACTAATTTGGTAGAACAAGAAGTAGTATTAAATTATATATTATTTTATAAAATAAGTCAGGACCATATAGAACTTTTTTTTGGTAATATTAGATCTCATGGAGAGCAAAATAATAATCCAACGGCACGACAGTTTAGGGCTATTCACAAAAAACTTCTTACTCACTTAGAATTAGGAGACTCGTTTAGGATTAATTGCATTCCGCTAGAAAATATTAGCATATTGTCTCCATCCAACCAAATTAATACAACATCAGATAGGCTTAGAATTACTGAAGGCAATGCTACTGATGATTTAAATTTATTACCAGATTTTTTAACTGCGAGTTAGCATGGCCGGTTATGTAGTAAAAAGTTTATCTAAAAAAATTGTTGTGTTGTTATGAATTTGCATAGGTTCCAATAATAATAATTTTATAAATCATAAAAATCGGGGAGGATTGTCTGATGACATTAAGAAAATTTGTTTAAAATGTTAAACAATTTACTTAATCAAAATTGTCAGAAAAAATTATTGCCTAAATATAATAAAGATTATATTGTAAGTAAAATTTTAAAATCAATTGAAGGTGTAGGAGATATTTTTAAATCCCTACAAGTAATCATTATTTGCATTTAATTAGAGCTGTTGCTGATAAATATGTAAATATTAAAATTCATTACTTAATTAAAATTAACAATGGAGAAAGCAAGCGATATTTATTAAGTAAGCTAATTCATTTAAAGGACTTTAATTATTTAAATTTGATTTGACTTTCATATTTACCTGTCATATCCAAAACACGTGTATTAGGTCCACTAAAGACACCACGTAAAAAAAGCGCGCCGTTTTTTCTACCTCAATGGTGGTGCGGAAATGAAGAACAAAATGTCTGTAATAAAAAACTAGTGATAAAAGTAAATTAATAAGGAAAAATATAAATTAAGAAAATACAAATGTGACAGCCCTATTCGTTTGTCAAACGTCACAAGGTCATTTTGCCCGTCGGCGAGCAAGAATACGCTACGATTTTTAATATGTGTCACCGCCTCTATTAATTTCTTTACTCTATGATATGGACATACAGTCGACATGCTGTCGACATGCCACCATTGTGCAAAACAAAGACATAATGCACAGAAATATCCTCAAATTAACTCTCCGTAAAAATGTCTAGGTTGTTTAAAAAAACCATGGAAACAAACTGAATATTTAATATATAATATATATTTAAAAAAAAAACATTGAGGAGTTTGTTTTCATATATAAAATATTATTTATTATTGAATTATTAATGAAGATAATTGTTGCGACCTCTCCCCTTTGGAGATGGCCGTCTTTTCTTTTCGAAGGACCACCGTCTCTCGACGGAATTAAACGCCTCTAACCATAGAAATGCTTTATTATCAGAGTTTACATCCTCAGAATCCTTGCTGACGCACGACCACACGCCGTGACAGCTGAGGCGTCTTCAGGTTATTTATACACAAAAAACCACGCACGGCCATAACACACTTTTATTCGGCCATGCATAAATATATGTAAAATTGTCGGAACATTCTCCCCCCTTGAAGGAACGTACATACTTTGAACAAGGGAAAAGTATTGTTCTTTCAAAACACTAGTTGAACAAACTTATTGAAAAACAGTTGGCTGAACGCAATTATATTAACTAATAAAAAAGGTTAGCCACTCGGCTAAATAAAAACTCTGCCACATAGGCGCAGAAATTATAACACATGAGTATTCCCAACCGAAAAACAATACCAAATTATATACAACAAAAATTATAATACACAAGTATACAGAAGAGTTAACACTTACAAACATTGTAACATATGAACATTGCAAAAACTTATGTTTGGAACATTTTTTCCTCCCTACACTTCAAGTAGCTTTGTATCTTATTTTGAAACGATACTTGCTTACTCACTATCTTCTAATTTATTATCTTCTAATTGTTTACGCACATTTGTTTTATTACACTGTGTCCTGTTGCTGCTCCACTGGTAAGAGTGCTAGCCTGCTGACTGCACGTTTGGTGATGCCGCTAGGCGTTTTTACCGAGACAACGCGTACAACTCCATCTTCTCCTGGCTGCAACCCGATCACCCGTCCAAGTTGCCATTGAAGAGGAGGCAGATTGTCCTCCCTCAACAACACCATGTCGCCAATGTCAGGATTGGAGGAACCCGATCTGAAGCTGCGCTGCTGCATCAATGTCACATACTCCTTGGACCACCTGGCCCAGAAGTGCTGCACCAGCTGCTGTAAACGTCTGTACTGAGACAGCCGTGACTCCGGCACGTCGTGCACGTTTTCCTGGGGACAAGCAGTTAGTGGCTCGCCGATAAGGAAATGACCAGGAGTCAATGGAACGAGGTCATTTGGATCATTGGAACTTGGAGTGAGCGGACGCGAATTTAATACTGACTCGAACTGCGCAACGACGGTACTGAAGGCCTCGTATGTTAAGGACGCGTTTCCCACTACCCTTACCAGATGTCGCTTGGCTGATTTGACAGCCGCTTCCCACAGACCACCAAAATGCGGTGACCGTGGTGGTATGAATCTCCATTGAATCCCTTGTTCAGCTAACGAAGCCGGAACTTCCTTGAAGTCGGCAGATCTTAGAAGCCTTCCTAGCTGACGAGAGGCTCCCACAAAATTCGTGGCATTATCGGAGTGCAACTCGGCAGGTTTGCCCCTCCTCCCGATAAATCGTCCCAAGGTGTTCATGAACTCATTTGTAGTGAGTCCCGTGACAACCTCCAGGTGCACTGCCTTTGTCGTAAAACACACAAAGACACACACATAGCCTTTCACCATTGATCGGTTCCGATATGCTTTGGTGGACACATCGCAGAATCCGACCAATTTGATCTTAGACAGATACTGCGCAAACCCATGGCGTGGGACAACTATTGCCTTTAGGCCATTTAAACCCCCGTACAACAATTGCCAGGAGCTGACTAAAGAGCTGGGGATTTTATCATCCCAGCCAAGCTTCTCCTTCCACAACTGCTGCATGTATATTTTTAATATTACAACAACGAGACTGACTAGACCCAGTGGATCAAAAATTTGTGCGATCGACTTGAGGATCTCCCTTTTGGTCACTGGGACTGTCTCCGGGAACGCTGCCATAAAAAAGAAACTATCTGTTCTCGTTTCCCAGCCCATTCCCAGTGTCGTTGACTCGTTCGTCTCAATGATATGGTGAGAGATCTGTCCCTTTGCGTCCTCCTTGAGATCGCTTATCACCCTCGGCTCGTTTGACAGCCATTTTCTCAGGGTGAAACAACCCTTTCTCAATATGACGTCAATTTGAGACCGTAATGCCTTAAGGGCTACAATGGAATCTGCTCCGGTGAGCAGGTCATCAACATAGAAATCATTTTTTATGACTGCAGAGGCTGCAGGAAAATCAACCTCTGCCTCGGCTGCAAGTTGATGCAGACAACGCACCGACAAAAATGAAGCTGGAGCTGTCCCGTACGTTACTGTGTTCAGCTGGAACGATTTCACGTCGTCCCGTGGGTCAGATCGCCACAGGATTTTTTGAAATCTCCTATGGGAGGCGTGAACCTGAACCTGCCGGTACATTTTCTCTATGTCAGCCGTAATCACATACGTGAACCGACGAAAACGAATCAACACGACAAAAATATTCTGCTGTAGTTTTGGACCAACCATCAGTAGATCATTGAGCGAGGCACCGTTGCTGGACTTGAACGATGCATCGAAAACCACTCGGAGCTTGGTTGTGAGGCTACTTTCCTTTATCACAGCATGGTGTGGAATGTAGTAACCCTCGTCCCTTATGGACGGATCGGTGGGAAGCTCAGACATGTGACCAAGAGAGATATACTCTTTAAGAAAGTCAGTATACTCATCCCGAATCTTTACAGACTTCGCCAGCTTTCTCTCTAAAGCAAAGAACCGCTTAAGCGCTGGCTCGTATGATACACCCAAAGTGCGGTCATCAGTTTTGAATGGAAGGCGTACAACAAATCTACCTTCCGTTGTACGACTTGTTGAACCCTTGAATTCTTCCTCGCACTTGTCGCTGTGACTAGCTCTTAGGTCATTACTGACCTCTTCGAGCTCCCAGAACTTTTTTAACTGCCTGTCCATCTGCACCAAGCTAAGATTGCAGGCAGGATCTTTAGCGACCGGTGCTAATATGCTACCTGACACTATCCACCCAAATGTGGAATTTGCCAGAATTACTACTGACCCATCCTCAAGTTCGATTCTTTTGCGCCCACTGCGCATTGATTCAAAGAACCAACTTGCGTTAAGGATGACATCCACCTCTCCCGGCAAGTCAAATTCATTGTCTGCCAGTTGAATATATCTAGGGATGGCCCTACGTACATTGCTGATGGCCATGCTTGGAATTTTTGCAGTCAATTTCGGCATGACCATAGCGTCAATTACCGACCCCTGCTTTTCTTTCCTCGAGGCTATTTTTAGCTTTACAGAGCCTTGACTAGCAGCCACAGACTCCGCTACACCCACTATGTTGGCGCTAGATTTGCGGATGTTCAAACCCAGCCTGTCAACCAGTGCACATGATACAAGGTTCGTCTCAGCGCCAGTGTCAAGAAGGGCACGGCAGACTTGCGTGGAATCATTTCGACCCCGGATGGAAAATTTTACCGTCGAAAGTAAAGCTATTTGCGATACTACCTTACCGGTTTGACCTGGTCGGCAGGCCATTACAGCGGAAATTGTCGCTTTTGGAGCTTCTGCTCGATCCCTATCTTCATGGAGCAGAAAGTGATGCCTTTTTGCACACACTGAGCAGCAACTGCCCCTGCAATTACCAGCACTATGACCTTTCCGCAGGCAATTAAAACATAGTGCGTTTCGTTTCACGATGACCCACCTTTTATGGACATGCAATTGTTTGAAATTGGGGCACTCACCCAACTTGTGAGTCCCCTTGCACTGAGGACATACCTCGCGCAACGGCTGATGGCTCACTTGGTGAACAACTTTAGGCTCCTTAATGGGGACCTGAGTCGGGATAATTGTGTTTTCCAACACTTGATGTTTCGTTTTTAGGAATGTTAACAACGCCTTGAACGTTGTCAATTTGATTGTTAGTGCTGTCGCTTCCCATTCGCGGGCCAGCACCACTGCCAATTTTGACACGATGATCTGCACTAGGACAAAATCCCAATGCTGCACTGGCAGCCCAAGACCTTCCAGTGCTCTTACGTGCAACGTAGCCGCATCGATCAGCTTCCTTAACCCCACATGGGAGCTGGCGCTAACCGTCGAAATACTGAGCAGTGCTCTCCAGTGCTCAGTGGCTAAAATTTTCGGGTTGTCGAACCGTGATCGCAACAACTCCCATGCGAAGTCAAATGACTGACCTGCGTACTCTATACCACGAAGGACTTCAGCGGCTTCCCCCTTGACCGAAGTCAACAAATAATGGACTTTCTCTTGATCTGATATGTTTGCCTTTCGGCAAACAATATTTAGAAAAAGGCTAGAGAAATGCGGCCAATCTTTGTAGTTACCTTCAAATGAAGGCAACCGAAGGGCAGGTAATGAGACATTAGTAGGCGGTGCGACTGTTGGGAGGGGGGGTTGCCCCCGTGCATATCGCACTATTAACTCTTTCGCGGCGTAAATGGCTTTGTAATAATCCCTTTCGAACGCCGAGGTAGCTTCATCGTCCACCTCACCTATGGTGCATTCGATGTCTTCCTGGACCTGCCTGAAGGTCCTTAAGACATCCACAACGTCATCAAGATGTACTTGAAGACCCGACGCGTCTCCTCTCGACACGCAGCCCTCAACAGCGTCGGCAAATCGCTTAAGCTGCGACTGCAGCCTAGAACGCTTCAGTATGTCGCGTTTTGACATATTGACTCGAAGGAAAAGTTTGAGGTTAGGAAATAACAAGTGGGGAACGGCTAACCACTAACCTAAATGTCCTCTCCTCCGTCTGCGCAGCTTCTCGACCCGGCGGCTTCCCTGTGATGCCCCGCAGTTGCTCAGCTGCTGCTGCCCCGAATGCTTCCTCAGCGAAGCGCTGGTGGTCCATCCGGCTCGTAGGACCAAATGTTGCGACCTCTCCCCTTTGGAGATGGCCGTCTTTTCTTTTCGAAGGACCACCGTCTCTCGACGGAATTAAACGCCTCTAACCATAGAAATGCTTTATTATCAGAGTTTACATCCTCAGAATCCTTGCTGACGCACGACCACACGCCGTGACAGCTGAGGCGTCTTCAGGTTATTTATACACAAAAAACCACGCACGGCCATAACACACTTTTATTCGGCCATGCATAAATATATGTAAAATTGTCGGAACAATAATAATAAATTATTCACTACCCTTGGAATCAAGATCGCAGGGATAGATCAATCGCAGTTAAACATTTACATTGCTTATAAGGTTCCAAATTGTGTATATAATGATTTTTTAGGTTTATTAAAAAATATGTTAAATAATATAAAGAATAAAAATATAGCTCGAGGAGATTTTAACATTGACATAATAAAAATACATACAGCATTACCAATTATATAACAATGATACAATCTTATAATTTCAACATTTTAAACAAATCTTTATACACAAGGATTCATTGATAGATAATATTATATCAAACTTTAATTTAATTGGATAAATTTATACTATCGTCAGTGCTTTAAGTAATCATAATATATTTCTTATAGAATGTCTGAATAATATGAAAAAATATACAGTTGTATATTCAAACATTCGTAGAAATCTGTTGAAAAGTACATATGTAAATGTATATATAACAATATTTTGTATACCACATTAAAAGTGTGATCCGTGTTTAAAAATAAATATATTTATAAACGTTTCTACAAACAAGTAGTAGTAGTATACATTTGCTAAATTCACAGCTGCATTCAGAGCAGGTAGTTGAAATAGAGACAGGGATTTTTGCTTAACACACTCAAAACATTGTTTAATAATAAAAAAATAATAGATTTTGGTTTTCAGAGACATTGAAGACGCAATGTAATTATTATATATTCTTAGGAAAAGCTGAAAATTAGATATTAAATGTTTTAATAAAAAATAGATCTTTATTATTATCTAATAAATGCATATGTATTTATCATTTACGAAATAAATAAATGACAGTACTTTTATATTATTTTTTATATGCACGAGCAGTACGTTACTTTGCAAATATTATACGAGTTTTCGAGTGATATAGCTCGCTTCACACAATTACTCGGCCCATCTCGTTACATGTCTGACAAGAGGGGCCTCTAGAGACTGTCGCGATGGATGATCTGATCCAGATGTCGTAAACATATCATCAATTTAAATAATATTGGAAGTTGTAATGTATAATGGCGCCAGGTGATTTTAATATACTCACTATATGTTAATTTAACAAGTTTTAATGTTATATAATATATATTTCTTTAAAAATCCAGTATTATTTTCAACGCACACTGTAATATAATCCATAGAGAGCCTAATATTGCTTAGAGCAAGAAATTTAATTTATAGAATATAAATATATTTTTTTAGAGGATCACAATTAGAATTCGTGATCATTATTGATACATTTCTGCCGAAATGAATCCTGGCTTTAAAATAATATACAGCACTTTATATACAAAGCAGACCCTATAATAGTTACTGATCATTTATTTATACTACTCACTTGCTTACTTGTTTTTAAATGTCTGTAAAAAATCAATAATTAAAATGCATTAATTAATATAACTTAAAACTAAAATTATTATTGTACATTTCTTGCTACTTAAAATATTATCACGGAACGCTAACGGTTTACGCGAGAAAAACCCGGAATATCACAAAAATGCAATTGGAAACACTTGTTTATTGATTATTAGTATTGATACTACTATTAATCATATGTTTTATTAATTTAAAAAGAAAACATGTACATAATATTAAAATTCATAAGTAAAAAGTAATACACTTTTTGCTCTCACACTAACAAAACATTTTTAAATACATTTTATGCGCAGCAAATTATTTTTAACAACAGTATGCATATTTAAAAAAATAGTTTAATAAGAAGCGCATACAATGTTTTTTACAACTTTTTTATAATAATTTAGATATTATAAGAATAAAAAATAATTCCTAATTTTTTACCCATATTCATTTGGAATATACTGTATGCGTATCGTCTAAAGAGTCTCTGAAATAATAGTATTAGTTAAGGAAAAAGAAACATTGTCAATTTGATTGACAAAATTGTTTCTCTCCTTGGTAATTAAATCTCTTGTAAGTATAAGTAAGTCCTGTGTTTGCACCCCATATCAGAATTAGTGATTATTTATTAAAGCAATTTTGATCGATTAGGTTTTTATAGATTTTCCTAATCTCACAAATCAATTTCGTAATAAATATTAAAAATACAATCCAGCTATGTCATGCATAAATATGTATATTTATAGTTTATAAATATAATAATATTATATTACACCGATTTACCGACTTTGATTTCAGTATGGTGTCTCACCATTTACTTAGTAGGTGTTTATTGTGTTTACCCTGTTGCAACGCATTGGAACAATAAATGTATAAATATCGATATAATTATTTTTTCATGACATTTATTTAAAAATTAAATTATTAAATATGAAAAATATAGTAATTATGCAGGACCGCGACCCACGGTTTGTTGGCTCTGTGTTGTTGGAAAAGGTGTTAATATAGGTAGCGCTTTAGGTCGTGCCGCCGCATTTGGTGTTCCCAAAGGACCGGTCTTCTGAAAAATGCAAAGAGTTGGTCAGAAAACGAGCGTCGGATTAAAATTGAACAACGAAGGGTCAACGAAGGTCCGTTCGACACAATCGCGTTTTTTTGAAAAAGGACAATTCATAAAAGTGTCTGTAAAACAGTTGAAAGCTGGACAGTTCAACAGACCCTATTTTTTGTGACTCGGAATTTTCAATTAATTTTTTGCTAGTTAAAACAAACTTTGTATTATATATGTATATATATCTAAACTGTACATGTGAAATATTTAACTCTTACCAAAGCAATGATATTTCTCAAATTACAAAGCTTAACAATTTATCCTAAAAAAGTATGTAAAAAATAATTAAAATAAGTTTGGTGTGTTTTTTGAAATATAAATAGCCAAAAATAAGACATAATTTATTTCAAAACAAATTTAATAAAAAACATTTAAAAGTTTTTGCTAAAATTGTCTTACTGTAAAATAATTTTAATTTTTTTTTCTTGAAACTAAAATCTGTAAGAAAAGCTCTAAATTCTTTTCTGCTTAAAAACTTTAAAAATAAAATTCTGCTTACTCTTTTTAAAGATCTGTTTTTTGTGAATCTTTACGTATTACTAATCTATTTGCAACTGTTAAATCAGTTATGAGTGTATTCTGCAGTTTTTATACAAAAATTTGGATTATTAAAAATACTAAATCGAATTCCACAAAAAATGTGAACATAATTTTTTTGATCACAAAACTTATTTTTAAACTATGTTTGATTGTGATTCAATTGTAAGGATTAGAAGAAACTTTCCTAAGGACACAAAATTCAAAGAAATTTATTTGCCAAAATATATAAAGCTTTTATTCAACAATAATTAATAGTAAAATATTAAAATAAAATTGAATTAAATATTTTTTAATTAAACAATGTCACGACAATAAAGAAGACAGATGGAGTGTCAAGCGACACAATGCAAATCAAGTACTCTCTCAGTCTCTTAGTGACTGCCGGACAATTAACACGTGATAAGAATGACGTATGACATATTCAGATTCGAACATAGTAAAAAAGTCCTTTGCAACTGCATACCAGACATTGAATTCGCTTAATTATACATTTTGAAAAAAAAAATATTCTAAATGAATACTTCATTGATTATTTATTTAACTATGTAATACTATCGAAAAATCATATTATGGGTATGCATATCAAATTCATTATAAAATATCAGATGTTGATAAACAGGACTGAAGAAGTATTTGATTTTTCTCCTTTGTGGGTACCTCAAGAGTGCAATTAGTATTTCTTTTCGATAATTATTTTTCGAGACTTCATAGAGAAAAATGTCAAATTGAGATTTGTACGAATATTTTTAAAAGGTTTACAACCACTGCCCACTTTATAACATAAGCAAAAGCGGGTTTATGCCTAATACGTATACTTCTTGGAAGGTTTTAATAGGGGTCTAGGAATGACAAAAAATTGTTTAAAATTTTTTAGCACTCGAACTCGCTTTATTTCTGCTTAAGTAATAAAAGAATCCATTCAGATAAGCACACCTTTCCGAAGGTGCTAGATGGTTGAAAATATGCATACTTTCTTGAATGATCGAAAGTAATCGAATGACCAACAATTTTTTGCGATTTTCTATTACTCTAACCGGTCGGCGGCTTTATCTTTGCTTTGGTGATCTAAGAATCCGCCTCGATAAGAAAAGAATACGCACAAGAATCGGCAGTATGCAAAATGATTTGAGACTATGCTTCCTTTTCGATCATCTAAAAAGATTTTTTATATTGTTTTTGTAACGTAGCAATAACTGTTATTGACAATTGTCTCCTTATTATTATAGACAGCAGAAGAAGCCTTAATTTTTTTGTTAAAATAATTGAAAAATATCAATTTTGAGCGAAACTCGAAATTTTAACGGGCAATTAAAGAGAAATTATATAATCTAAGAAACTTTCACCATTCGAAAAAAATAATGAATTTTTAGTTATTCTTTAAAAGCAGAAATATGTAAAATGGGGAAAGAACTTATTCGCAGTCACCACTTTAGCGCCCTGCTGGAGTGGCATTAAAGTGGTGATCCACCGACGTAATCTGGACATGAAAAACTAATTTGCGCCTCACCGTTCTCTGGACAACAGCGACCCCTTGCAGGGCGGGCACTAAAATATAATAAATTGTTCATTTTCTTTGTGATGCATTTGAATAACCTGTTAAGTCACGATATTTTTGATTTAAATAAAATAAATACATAAATAATGTGAAACCTCATACTTTAACAATGAATGTTGCAAAATTGCCTTATCCTCGTATTTCCCTGACCTTTTTCTTACAGTTTATCGCATTTTTAATGAATTGTAGTTAAATATATGATATATAGCGTTTAATATCTTCAGTTAAAACAAAATAAAATAGAAGCATTTCTATTATATTTTAAACTATAATCTATATAAATTTAATTTGTAAATAAAAGTGTTAATATATGTACATACGCATTTATGTATTGCGCATGTATAAAATTTGTAGATCAAGTTACTAAATATTGAGCAAAAACAATGAGAGAAATTTTCACTAGTCCCTTAGGGTCGTTAACGATTATGCCTTGGTCATTTTAGGGTTATCTGCGGTACGGGTTATAAAGGATGTCCCATTAAGCTGGTCACGAAACGAGACCCTTCATGGTGCTTGCTGTAACTGTTCATAAATATAGTCATCTTTAACGGATCTTAGGTTAAATATTTTGCATAAAAATTATTTGTCTAATTTCTGCGAATAAAATTTTTAAAAATATCTAAATAAATTGTTTTATTCAATACTATCAAACCTATGTTTCAGTTATCCAAAGTGCCAAATTTCCTACATATAAATAGTATCAATTTCATTTTAATCGATGCATTGCTTCTAGCAAAGCAATATTGACTCGATAATTTAACTCCTTCGCCGACTGGTAATGATCAGTTTTCCACAAATCTTGATTCCGGTGCGATACCTCGGATATAAATCACGATGTATGCGCTGCGGTGTTTTGGCGTCTGGATACTAATAAAATGTAATATCGAACTTGGCGTATCATATACATACATACATATGAAACGAATGAAACGATTCATTGTTTGGCTGAAATTGGAAAGCGGTTATTGCACATCACCGCGACAGCACACATATGTAACGGATCCCTGAAACTAGAGGCTGTTTTATTAATAATTGGATTCCGTCTTTCGACCATAAAACCGAAATGAAAAGCCTCGAAGTGCGCGATGCACCGACATTCCTACCGGTTAAAACTTTAATATTGCGCCAGCTCATACGTACTTCACCCTGAGAGATGTGGTCTATTCACAGTAGAAGTGTTAATGAGTGTGGTGCAAAGTAAAATTATATTTCGATGCAGCTTCTAGTTTGTTGATGCGGATACTAAAAACAAATTCGATTCAATTTTACATGAGCATACAAAATTATTGCAATTTGTGAAATGAAAATTTGATTTTTTTGTACAATAAAAAATACAACAATTTAAAGGCCGATTTAGTACTTAATTATATATTTGTTGAAATTATGTATTTTGAATCGCTTTCATATTATAATGGTAAAGCTTAAATCAATATCAAGGGTCAAAAAACCACTTTCAACCTAGGTAAAAGTTTAGAGACGCATTATATTCGAATTGGTACCATAAACGTGTCATTGCCTTATTCCAAAGTTGCGAAATTAATTTGCATTTTTGTCAAACAAACGTATACTAAGAAGGCAAACAGTTTCGATGAAAGGAATATTAAGAGTAGACTAGAGGCAGTGCCAATTTTAGTCGCTATTGTCTAAGAAGAATGCTCTTCTTGGATATGGCGTCGAATGGTAAAAGTTTACTGCTTCGAAATAATGCAGTTTTATGTTCTCGGATATGCAGCACACCCTCGAGGAACGGCCGGATATACGGCCTCTTCTTGGGATATCGGGATTCGGGAATGGATGAGTGGATTATCCCTCCACGTTCGATTTTGGACGCAAAGTAGGCCACTCGCACATACTATACGGATGCAACGTGTTGAACATTAAATTTTAATATGGCCGTCCGACTTCCAAAACAACACGGATAAGCTTCAATGAACGAATACGTGCAAAAGTACAATGGCGAAACGGGATTGAGGCTCTATATCACGTACATAAAAACCATAAGCCGCAAGCGTTAAATATAATTTAATTCGATAACTGCTTTAGGATAATGGGCGAATATAGGCGTTATAGGTTAGATCGTATTAGGGCTTTTAATATTGGTCTATCGGTATTCCGTATTTTAAATGATACTGCAATACTAATCCTCACTCAATGGTGTATTAGTCTATGTATACATATATACATATGTATGTATCAAAGGATTGATATAATAGAGGGATTTTTATCTGTTATTTCATATCACCCACAGAAGAAAAATTGCTAAAAAACCATGATGTAGATACATATTTTGCCACATCGGAATTAAAAGTAAGCTACTCTTAGATATTTTTTTCACATTTAAAACGTACCTGGTTTATTTGCAATTCAATCAAATTTAACTTATATGTGCATTAAATCGGAAGCAATGATAATGTTTATGTATTGGCCTCGGAACAAAAAAATTTAAGATTTCAGCACATGTTTATATAGTTTAACAATGTATTCTTCTAATCCTCACATACATTATGTATATATTTAATTTTCATAGTTATAATTTGCATTCCGAATATTTACATTCAATTAAATCGAACAAAACAAAATTATTAAACTGTTGTCATGTCGATGTCGGCCATCTTGTTTTATATTTGAATGCTTAATTTTCATTGGTCGACAACAAAAGAATACATTATAGCGGAGGCTCGAAAATTATCGTGCCAACACTATTTTTATTAATTATATTTAAATATATTTCTTTTGTTTACGTGTATTATTATACACCGTTCATACAAAGCGATACGATTTACAGGGTAGAGAATTAAACTGAGAATATTTAATTTTAAATTATGCGCGTCCGGAAGCGGCTTAGTTATAATTATATTATAGATAGATAGATAAGCCAAAATATTGTCGTAATAAATCGATAGTTAAGCCGAACTTACAGCAAGCGGAGCTACGCTGAATCGACCGAGACGAACCTTATAAGCAAGGGAAAGGTACAGCTCTCACACCAAATTTGTAATAAAGTAAGAACATATACGAATATATATTTATTATTGCACTGCTTTTATGCCTAATTCCAAAAATAATTATATTAAAAAACTATAAAAAACGCATGTACCATCAAAATGCGCAGTTTTTTTTTTGTAAGTTAAATTTTATTACTATGCAATTAATTAAATATATTTTTTTAAATGTAGTAAAAACTAATAAATGAAATGTTAAAAAAAAATAGTTTCACAATTTTATTTTATGTATTTTAGTATATATAAAATTGATTATTAATATTAGTCAATTTGTTATATTTAACACTATCCACTATTATATTGATCATGAAAGAAACGTTCATATCTTAAGTCACATTAAACCATAATATGACGAAGGCAATGCAAATTAAAAATTGTAACAGCTTAAAGCGAAACATTTAATATAAAAGATTCAAGCATATCATGCACTAGCCACATATATTACAGCGGGGTAATCATCACAACACATGTGTAAGTATTATTACAACACATTAAAATAAATAATTAAAAATCATAAGATTGAAACGTAGAGAATGCAGAAGAATATAAATAGCGCACAAATACGCTATTTTTAATATGTATGTATTGCATATTATATCTCTGTAGATTGGACAATCTATGGCACCGATACGACTTTGATTTTGTGCAGTAGACAAAAATCGTTTTACTGAACTTCCAATTACATTGTCACTAATTCCCGGGACAATTGTAGAGATTGGTTTTTGCGGTTGACTCTGATCCATTTTACATTTATCTCGATTGATTTTTAATAAAAAAGGTAACTTAATTAATTTTTTTTTAAATATACTTTTTTATTATTTTTTGGTGAAGAGCAAACGTATATGTTTTACTTAAATAAAAAAACATTATAATTTTTGATTTTATATTACAGAATTTTCTCGCGAAGCTCGTGGATTTTTCGCTCGCATCATTTTTCAATTTCGCTATATTTTTATTCAAAATTTATTATTTATGAAAATATATTGCAATATTGCAATATTTTGCGCTTCAATGTTGTATGTTAGACTCTAAGAGCATAATACAAAACTGATCATTGAAAAACTACTATAGGAACCGATCGTAAATCAAAGCTACAAAACGCGGTTAGATTCGGTTCGAAATTGTGCAGTGGTGAAATTGGATCTGGTAAGCTTTCAGATTGAGCTTTAATTGGTTTGGTGAAAAAAAAAAAAAATACATTTTTGTAAAATTTAATAGTATCGTACGTATCGTAGTAATATATTTTCAGGTAATGTAAAAAAGCGATAGATAATAGAAAAATAATATTTATAAAGAAATAAATATTTTTCCGTACTAATTTTTAAGTATATATTACTTCAATGCATGATACTAAATTAAGTTCTGATACTTTTTTTCTTATTTTAAAATTAATAAGAAACTGTAAAATAACATGTTAAAATGGCGCCCCAAAGTATTGCGAAGCAAATGCCACACAGCAATATTTATCTTTAATAATGACAAAAAAGACTAATTTACATTCCTCGTGAATATTATATGATTGTGAGGGTATCAAATACTTGCACAATTTTTTGAATTTAGAGGTAATTTTAACGATGATTTTGAACAAATAGAAAAAAATCATGTTTCTAAAGTAAAGCCATACACAATTTTTACACAATAATGAAAGGGTGATATCGTTACCAAACAATTTAATAATTGAAAATATTGCACATCTAACCCAAAATGTTAATCACCTGTAGGTACCGCTGAAAAACCACTCTTTGCTTGGAAAGGACGCGCGCTAGACCATACATTCCGCATAATAATATTGATGTTCTACTCTTTGGTTATCGATCGCTAAAGTAACCATTTTGACAGTTTCTTTTTTTAGTTATGAACACATTTTGAACACATTGTGAGTTTTTAAGAAGTGATACAATTGGCTCACAAACATCGTCATCTACGATTTTCAAGAGCTGTCTCGAACCACATTATAAAATATGTATACAGCAGCAGAGACGAACAGAGATGACCTAGAAGTCTGCATCGATATGAGAGACATCAGTGGATCATCCATGACGTCATGACGGTTAAATTTGTTATAAAAATACATAAATAAATGACATTAATAATATTTGCAAAATAAATAAGTTTTTCAATACAAATGAAATATTGTTCAAAAATGCCAAATATTAATTGACAATTCTTAAGAATTTTTATAAAATTGTTTTGCTAAATATTTTATATTTTTCTATCAATGGTGGTTCGTTTAAGGTCTGCTTGCTTCACGTGCTCGAAACTCAATTATGCACCTAGTTTTTTTTCTGAAAATACGAAACTTAATAACGTTATTCACCATAAAGGATCGAACGTGCAGATTTATGGCCTGGTGGTGTTATGAGGTGAGTAATTTCCACTGTGGCTAGTATTATATATCTAGTAGTGGCGTTCGTGCATTTTTCTATCCTAGCCTTGTCACTTCTTGCGGGCTGGAAATCTCTTTATGGGATTTTCTCTCAACTACACGCTCGGTAATCCTTTCGCTTGTGCAGGGATTCACAAGCGGATCCTTATGCGAAAAATTTATATAGAAACATACATTACATTTTTAAAAATTCTTATTTTATTGCAGTAATTGCTTTAACACTCCTACGTATTTAAAATTATTTTTAAATTTTTTTCAAGTTAGCAGAATATCAATTCTGTCACAGTGAATTTAAAAAAAATAGTTTAAAATATTGAAATCGTGGTTTTTGGATATTCTATTTATGAAGAAACAAAATTATGGAAATTTAAAAATAAAAAATTCCCAAGAAAAAAAATCAAAATTATTCAGAAAACTATAATGGGCAAAATAAAAATATTAAATACATTGAATTATTACAATACACACAGAAAAATATAAAAAATAATACATAGTAAGATAAATAATATATTAAAATTAAATTAGTAGTTGAATTAAATATAGCAAAATAAAAAACTAGCGTATTAACCTTTTTCGTGCCGCAGTATTTTTATATGGCTAGTAATACATGCCGCATATTTTTTAAGATAAGTCAAAAAAACATGATAAATATTGAGTTTATGCACATAATATTTTACTCAAATAATATTATATAAGTCTCTATTTTTGAACAATAAGAGCGTTTGCATATTGTCGATTTATTTTGTTATTCTTATAATTATTATACCAACTCTTATGCTCATATGTGAACACTATATTTTTTTAATGCTCAAGAGATGTCTATATATATTAAAAAAAATGTATTATTGGCTTGCGAAAAAACAGGAGCGGATCCCATGTCCTTGCGGCATGTCCAGCCGGACAACTATAGGCGAGTATGTCGATACTTTTACTTAAAAATAGCATTTAAAAAAATCCGATATTATTATTATAACAGTATTATTTATCGGTTGAAAATCTGTATTCAATTATAATGAGCATTTAAAATAAATCTAGCACTATGAAATCTCAGCCGCGCAAAGGGAACACTCGCGGCAAAAAGGTTAATACAATGAGTGGTAAGTATTAGGTTGTATTATAGCTTATCATTGTAAGGTGAGCTAATTATATTTTTTAGAAAGGTGTATTATTAGTGCTTATGTAGAAACTACAAAAACAGTTGACGACGAATGGTTCACCAAAAGTGTATACTTCTTTTTACTATCAAAAGTTGCAAAGGACACGTGTCAACGTTGTGAGCTGTGCTGCACGTAAAAGTTGCGATAAGCCTTATGAATGCAAAATAAACATACATGTATATACATATAAAACGTAATGTAGCACCTTATTCACATTTCTCAAAGTCTTACTAAATCCAAATCTAGCTATATAGTTAATTTAGTACGCCTCTTCCCGAAAATATAATAGCATTACTTTTTTCTTTCTCCTCCAAGCAAACGTTCCGTTACGATGATTTATAATATTTTCTCGTACGAAATTTGCGTTTTAATTGCGATTTTTAATCTTATCTCTCTTTTCGACCTGTATTCTTAATGAACATAGATTAAGTGGGACGCTTAATTAAACGGAAGGGTAGAAAAGGTGTAAAAAAATCACCTTAACTCCGAGAAGGCTCGAGGGTTTTTTATTATGATTTTTTTTAGTAATTAATACTTTGGAGGAAATAGGAAAAGTTTTGTGTTTTAAAGACAACAATATTATATAAGTAGTGCACGCGTGTAAGTTCATAGAAATTAAACAATGTATTTACAATGATCTTTTGCTTTTCTGTACAGGTCTTTCATATTTTTTTAAGGGAAAACACAATTGTTTTTTTTTGAGAATAAAAATAATAAAAATCCTTTGTCAAAAAGTATTAAATGTAACTGCCAAACCTGAAAATTCCGTCGTGCAATATTTCACGTTCAATTGACCGCGTGAAAGCTGTTAACGCTCGTTTTATTCGAATAGCATATTTATTGCCGCTAATTGTGGCGCTATGACTAACGTTAAAAATGCAACTACTCTCGATTGATTTATGGCGATATAAATTAGATAATAAATAAATGACCAATGCATTAAAACAGGGCGAGTCTGGGCCAGTCAATCAGATATAATGAATATCTATAAGTATTAACCACCAGACTGAAAGTCCGAGAATCGGTGACATCTATATCAATAATTATAAATTATTATGTGTAATGTAATTTATAATCAATAGTCATTGTTTTTTAATAATAACGCATTTTTTTTAAATAAAAATTTGATTGTCGCTGCCGGGGCTCGAACCCGCGACCTCAGAATTACTAGTCTGAAACGTTACGGACTACGCTATTTCATCCTTATATAAAAATGAATGCAGTTACTGCACTATAAAAAATGTAGTTAATGCACTATATTATATATTTAATATTAAATCAGTCGCGTTTAATAGTCGCTCGTGTTGGGTCGTGTTATTACATCGCTTAATCGTTATAGTTATAATAATAACTTATTAGTCGTTAAATATAATCACGCGAATATGTAAACATAAGTGAGAAATTGGTGATCGTGTGATTAATAAACCACTAAAAATTGTGACCATTAAAATACTAAATAAATACAAGCTGAAATAATAAAAAAATATTTGAAATGAACCAGTTTAATGTCAGTTATGAGAAGCTGGTCCAGGTGATATTTTATGATTTTTTTGTTTGTTTCTTTATATGTATTATTTTAATTACATATTTTTTTGTGTATTGAAATAATACAATTATTTTTTTTGACTGTTACAATGGTCTTAATTTAATTTAAATAAATAAAAATGTTAAAAATAATAGAATATGTAAAGAAAGATGTGTTGTTCTTTTCTCTTTTGCTTATTATCCAAGAGAGAAAAATACATATAAAAATCACTTATTGTCAATATTCAGATGTAAAATAAAGAAGTAAAGAAATATGAGTATTAAAAATAATATTAGTGTAATTGCGCAACACTCACGGATGGGCGAGCTATTTTAAAATGCATAATGTTGACCATGACCATCATCGTTTGCGAAAAAAGTAGAGAAAAGGTAACAAAATAAAAAGTTGTAAGTAACTATCTAACCCCCTCCACTCGACCGCTCGCTTCACGCCAGATTTGTATCCTTTCCGGCGACGCCCGAGCACAGACGCCAGTCGCATCCCGACGCCGGTCCGGGCCGGTGGCGTCGCTAGCTTCGGCGGCGTCGCTGGCGTTGACGTTCCGCGAGTGTTGCCAGTGCGAATAATACAATTCGACCGTTAGGTTCGTAGTGTCTGTGGTGCAACGACTGTGGTCGACCTGTGGTACGTGCGACGCGACTCGACGACGTAGAACGTGCACGGTCAGTCCTAAATTTATTTCTATTTTATAAGTAAATAGTATTGAAACGTGTTTCAATACTATTTAACGTACCGGTAACGCTTTTACGCTATGAAGCTTCTAGAGCAAAAACAAACTTATAAACTTACTGTGATCTGTAGTAGCGAATTTCGTTAATAGGGACTGTTAATGGCAATTACTTTGCCATTAACATTAGTTCAATTGTAGACAAGGTTTAGTGGTTTAAAATATCGAATTCTTAATTAAAATTCAATATTTATCTTGCTCATATTTTACAAAAAAAAGAGTAATTTGTTTTAAATATTCTTGTACAAAATATTGTTATTACAAAACGTTTGATTAGTGTTATCTATGCACTTAAATATTTACAAAAAATCATTTAATTCAAAACTTACCGTTATTGTTGTTCGTCTGAAAACGAACAAGTGAATTTTTGTATCAATTTTAAAAATAGAAACGAGCCGCAAACATATGGTATTATAATTTGATACAGCAGCAGTTCTCAATTAAATTTATTCACGGAACCCTTTTATATATTTTCTTAACCCATTGCATTCCTAAAAATGCAATTTGCGAAAATTAAAACCTAAACTTATTTTTTAAATCATCATAACTTATTCATTATTTTCCGTTTTAACGTCAAATTAAAAATACAGTTTCGAAATGATCATTTTTTATATTAACAATGGTAGAATTAGTAAACGTCAAACTGTGGATCGCGTAACAATAAAATAAAAAATAAATTTATGTTTAGAATCATGAAATGTACATATTTCAAAACTAAAAGCGTTACAGGTTATAATGAAACGATTATAAAATACTTTAACTAATTTTTAAAACAACAAATATCAATCTTTTTACCTCTACAATAATTTCTTTATTTTTAACACTTTACGGTCGATTTACGTATTCGTACGACCGTTTAACTTTGATACTGTTGACAGTGAAAATATGTCGATACATTGTTACATGTTTTGATCCTAGTTTCTCATGCATAATGTCAATAACAATGACCTATTTTAGTGATTCTTAGCCGGTGTATGCGTAGGTCCAAGTTTTAGCGGCAAACCTCATATTAGGGATTAATAAATATGCCGTTTTAAAAAAGAAGGGACTCATTTGGGGTTAGGGCAGGTGTTAGCATTTGCCCTTATTTAAATTTGGCCAGAAAAATACATGTCATTTAATTAATCACTACAAATCTTCACCTTTTGAGTAGTGAGTTAATTTAAACACATTTGTTAATTTGTTAGAGTGAGTTAATTTTACATATTTTTGTTGTTATTTATTTATTATTATTATTTAAATTTCATTTATATTCAATTGTAAAAAAATCAGTGTTTTCCAACGTGTAATTGATTTTATTTATTTTACTATTTTTTTGTATTAGTGGGTTTTAATATTTATTTCAACACTTTTCTAATATTTAATTTTGTGAATTTCTTTCACATATATTTTACATCTTTTTCGTTTTTTGTGGATTTTTTTATATCAATTCAGTAGCTCATTAAATATGCAATGCCAGCGTATTAAGGAGCCGGATGGCGTCAGCCATAGGCAAGTCGGATGTTGCAGACCTCCTGGCCCTAACGGGCATCAGAAGAGGACGCGATCGTGAAACGAAAACTGTAATTTTTCAAAAATTGTTTGATAGTGAATTCTAATAGCTTAACCCTATGAGAAGTGAGTTAATTTATTTATATTTTAGTATATATTTGGGAGGGAATTAATCTAACGCTTTTTCTACAATCATTTCTGTTGTCTTTTATTTAATATTATTTTAAATTGTTTTTTTTGAATTGCAGAATTTTTTTTTTATTGCTTTGATTTATTTTACTTTTTTGTAATAGAGTATATCTTAATAATTTATTTTTTCCCTTTTCTATTATTAAATTTCGTTAATTTATTTTACATATTTCTTATATAAATATTATTCATCTTATGTGAATCTTTGTTTATATCAATTCAGAAGTTCTCAATATTTAATAAAATGAATATAACAAATTAATTTACGTACTCTTCAATTAATTGGTATTGGTATTTCTATAAAAATCATTTACATCAAATTAAATTTAAAAAAATATTTTATGGCTCTTTATATTTTATAGAATTTTTTCAATTATCTTAGTTGATATAATATTAGTAAAATCTTTAGCTATAGTATTTTTGCACGCAACGGATTCTGAAACGCACATTTATGCACACGGTATTCAAGGTGTTAACGCTTTAGCTTTTTTACTAATTAGGGGAGAAAATTGTTGAGAGTTTCTTATTCTTTTTGTTATCTTTCAAAGCGACTATTCTGTGGACTGTGTGGCAGTAAGGCTTTAAAGATATTGTATTGCTTCTATCCTTTCTTTGATGATTAGTTTTTCTTAGTTATGTTTTTAATTACTTAATTTGGTCATGTTGTGAGGTGATTTTTAAGGATATTAGAAACATCTTTGGCTAGAGTACTGAATGAATAAGTTACGGTTTTTATTATACGGTGATTCTGTTATATGAAATTGAAATGACTTGCATTTATACACTTTTAATCATCTGCAATCGAATGCATTTATACACTTTAAATCATCTGCATACAGAAAAAACTTGAATTTGTAACTGTAGTATTTATGTCATTAATAAATAACGCGAAAAGTAGAGGGCCCAAGTTACACCCTTAGGTAGAAATATTCTTTTGACAATCGGTCGCCATGGGTTACAAACTGTCTATAAATGCTCAAATAACTTATTACTTATACTGAGAATACCGAGTTAAATCATCCGAGCAACTGAGGTCCGACCATATGTTTAATGATAACACACGACGTTCTTAAAATCCGTATATACGGCTTCTATAATTTGACTGAATTGAATTATAATACAATTTTTTAAGCCGTTCAATTTTCTCTACAAAAGATCTTCTATATTTTGTCTCAAATTTAATCAAGTGATCTTTATATGTATATATTTTTTATGACAATTGAAAAAAAATCGTATGATATTAAAAAAGTGTTGCTCATAAATCACCACTAAATGGCGCTGAATGATATTTTTGGCGAAACTCCGTAATTATATATATATTTATGTCAAATTTACGCATTTTTTTTCTTATTTTTTACTTCACTGTTTTAATATATAAATCTATTTAAATAGTAATCCAAGACATCAAAAATATAAATATTGATGAAGAAGCATAAGTACGTATTTTTTCATTGCTTAAAAGTCTTCTAAATGGAATAAAAATTAGAACTGTCATGTCCTATGGTACAACTGAGCAGCTTTTGAAACGCATGGCATTTATTTCGGGATAGTATTTTATTTCAAGTAGACGTCGTGTATACAGATTTTGAGAAAGCCTTTGACAAAGTTTGTCATACGTTATTATTAAAAAAATTGTCGAACCTCGGTTGCTCAGATAATTTAACTCGGTTATTTTCGAGTTATTTAAGCAATCGTAGACAGTTTGTAACCTATGGTGGCCGATTGTCAAAAGAATATTTTACCCCTTGGGGGTTCCTCAAGGATCCAATCTGGGACCTCTGCTTTTTGTGTTATTTATTAATGACATAAATACAGCAATTAAAAATTCAAGTTTTCTTCTGTACGCAGATGATTTAAAATTATATAAATGCATTCGATCTGTTGCGGACTCCTTCTCTCCACAAAGTGATTTAGACTCTCTGTGGAGATGGGATTCCGTTAACCGTCTGCCCTTTAGTGTCTGAAAGTGCCATACTGTGTCATTTTCTCGATCCCGTTCGCCATCAGCTTATTTCTACCATCTCGGTGGTAACATTTTGACTAGAGAAACTTCCATTAAAGATCTCGGAATCACTTTCGAGAGCAAATGGAGGTTCTCTCTACACATACACGACGTCTGTGATAAATCTTCCAAGATGCTCGGCTTTGTTATGAGGAATGCCTTTCACTTTGACGATCCGTCAGTTATTCGCATCCTCTATGACACCTTAGTTCGTAGCATTCTTGAATCGGGATCTATAATTAGGAATCCCCGAATAGCCAAATATTCCCTTTTAGTAGAAAAAATTCAAAAAAGGTATTTAAGATACCTTTACAAAAGGACATTTGGTTATTATCCGTTCTTATATCCCAGCGCCTTTCTTTTAGGAGCGTTGGGATATGATTCGCTGAATTCTCGCAGAAAGCTGTATGTCGCTAAGCATTTTTTCAAACTACTAAAAGGTGCTGTCGACAATCCAGCTATTCTCGAGGAATTCCAGTTTTGGGTTCCGGAACATTTTCGAGAATCACGATCGAGACCTCTTTTGATGGCAGTTAGGGCTAGGACATCCGCACTTGCCGACTCGCCTATAGCTGTGGCCATACGGCTCCTTAATACGCTGGCATTAAAAATTGATTTATTTAATGTTAGCTACGAGGATCTGATCCGGTTTATATCTTTTAATTTTAATATTTTATAATTTTTTTTGTTATGTTTAAGTATTGTTATATTTATTTATATATATACGTTTTTTTTATGTTTTATAAATTCATAATTTGCTTTCGACCATCGTGGCGCATTGGGGTAACCTGTTAGGCCACGATGGTCTTAATTTAATCGAAAAATAAAAAATAAGACGAGAACATGATTATTTTATTGCAAATTTAAAATGTTAATAATTTTATAGTTACGAAATTTTCAAGATGAACAGTTCACGATGTTTCGCTAAAAAAGTCTTTAGTATCATTTGGTGCTATCTTTTTGAGCAGAACTTTTTTAACATCGCAAGACATTCAATTCATTTTATAAATTAATAAATATTTACTAAGATCTCCTGATTAAATATAAAATAATTTAATTAATAAAAACGGGAGCTAAAACATTAAAATCGATTTTTTTTAAAAGATTGTTTGTATGTTATGTTATTATTATTTTTTTAATATCATATTTGTACCTTTCAAGCCTATATGTCTTTGAATACATTAATGTAGCTAAATACAACCTTATCTGAAATAATCACATACGACGTAAGTCTCATATAACATCAATGAATGAATCGAGCATCGGTCGATACGTCGCCATGTGAGCATTTCTCAACTCCTTCGCCGCCGTTATGCGCTAGGATAACGTTCACGGTTATGTTATTACGTTTTTATGTTATTATTTTTTCCGGCTATCTCCAGAACGGAATCTCTTATCGGATGTGACATAGCGCACTTGCTGGTTATGTATACGCCAGCAGCCCCGTTGGTCTTTTTCCGAACTCGCGTGTCTCGTATTTATAAACTTGAACCTTGTTTATAAATAAAAATTGGCAAGAAACGTCGCATTCTGAGTTAGACCTATCTCGAACGAGTCCACAAAGCGTTAAATTAACTCTGGCGAAAGTTTCAAACGCTGCTAAAAAGTGTTTTTTTTTCTTAATGGAAGTTAGCTTTGCTTTTTATAATGGTTTTTTTATTGGGAGCTTGAGCTTTTATTAGTCTTTTAAGTGCGATCAGATTATCTGCACTCAATCAATCGATTAACCGCAACTTTCTCTAGATTATACTATATACATATGGATTACTATAAATAAAATTTACAATAACTACGAAACATTTTATACAGTTATCTAGATGCTTTGTTGATTTTAAATTTATACATATTTTTAAAGCTTTTATTTACATTTAAAGTACGATTCTATGGATCATGGTTTAAATATTAATGCTTTAAAATATATGTATTTAACTACTGATTCTGACTTTTAGCGCTGACAAGATTTTTCTGCTTCTCAGAATTGCTAAAATATACTTACACATACAGCCCACATGAATTTAAACACAATTTAATGCACATGGGTTTTAACGTAAACATTGCATTAAAACATTTATTTATAATCGAACGCAATCGTCTAAAAATTTAGAGTACTTACATTATAAATATTATATCAATGCATTAGAGGCGTAATCGTTTTATAGCTTCAATTTCGAGATTCTCGAAAGCTTTGCGTGTCAAACTTTTATTATTAACATCATCAAAAGGTCCTTTGATGTGCTTTTAGGGTAATTCGAATTAAGCACAGCCTTGCGAGTGTCTGGGTGCAATTAAAAAGAATTTCTCCATCTCCGAATTGCGCTCACCTGCCGGCCGCTATGGGAACTATTTCTTCTCCAAGTCTCAACACTGACAGGGCCGCATCGGGGGTGGGGAATCGAACGACGGAAAACGCTTTCGGCGTTCAATAACATGTCGAACGACGAAATCTGATGTCATATATGTTTTATTACGCTGATGTATAAAAAGTTTGGGGAACACTTGTCGTTAGGCTAGTATGACAAACTATGAATTTATTTTTTTGTTTAAATTGTGGGCGTACAATTTATGCAAACATTAATTGAATACGTGTTTGTTCGTATCAAAGATCGAGTTCTACTTTTGATCATTTGTGTGATTGCTTAACTGTAACCTAATCGGACATTCTGAATAAATCGTTTTTCTCAATTATCGTAGTTCTAAGTCGAAAACGAAGTGTTAGTTCTGTGGCCAAGTTCTGGATGGCTTGTATTGACTGATCTAGTGAAATTATTGAAAAAAATATTAAAAAAGGCAGTGTTTTGGTTTATATAATTATTATTGAGACATAAGAGAAAGTTAAATGTATCTTCCAGTCTTTGATCATTTGACTAATGCTGATGATTTGAGGTGAGATTTAATAAATATATTATTAGACTCTTCAGTGCGTGTACCATCGTAGCATTAGATTACAAATCTTTACATTTAGAAAAGAGGTTATTCTCTAGATGCAAAATTTAGAATCTGTTTAGTGAATTTATTTGATTAAAATAAGGTCCAATGATTCTAGTGAATTTGATTCGCTACTAATAATATAAATCAGAAGCGTTTTAGGGTTTTAAATGTAAGGTGATACGGTTGTGACAAATATATTTTTCAGTACTCCAGATTTATCAGAACATTCGTCGCTATTCTTTTGAATTGGCAATTCAGGGATGTTATACCTGCTCAGTGTGTATATTATTCTCTGACCTGTTTTTTTCACGTGAAAATAATTTATAAAGATATCAAGATCTTATGTACTGATTTTTAATGGATAATAAATATTTTTATTGGGTATTAGTTTTACTGGCCATATTTTAAAAATAAAATTTTCATAAAGAAAGTAAAAGTATACTTATTATATTATCTAAATAAGTTTATTGCTTAGACTAATTAGTAAATATTATTTATAATATTATCTTTGCATTTTGGACAGTATAATTTTGCTTATAAGTTTCGAATGTTGTATTTGTCACACTCTGTCTTTTCTTGATAATATATATTTTTTTAATGGTTTTTTATGATATTAAAATAGCTGTTGCTTTAATGATATTGTAGTGAAATTTATTTAAAAAATAAATAGGTTGTAAATTTATCAGAAAAGTTTGTTAGTTTGATTTGTTTTCCAAATGGCTGCTATTTAAAACATATTTTTTTAACTCTCTTTAAATAATATCAAAAAAAGCGAAAGAACGTTTTAAAATATAAATTTTTGATTTTTTTTTGATTATTGTAATGGGATATAATGAAATTTAAAAAAATCGATACGAAACTTCTAGTTTTTGTGAATATCTCAAATAATTCGTAATTCATATTTATAATACAAGTTCATGGTTTAAAATAATATTTATAGTTTCATATAAAATAAATTGCTTTTATTCATTAATTTAAAGTTGAAATTAAAATATTGTATAAAAATAAATTTCATTATATAGCAATTACATTTTTAAAACATAAAAATAAGATACCATAGCAAAAAATAATTAAAAATGTATTGCAAATATTATTTATATTTTTAAAAAACATATTATTAAAAATATTTTTTATGTTTTATAAATAAATAACCAAAAACTCATTATTAAATTAATTAAATAGATTATCATAATTATTTATAACCTATCATATAAATGTAAATAAAAATTTTTTTAGTACTTTTTTAATTCAAAATACTAACAAATTAAATTTTTTTTCGTTTTATATTTTATTTTTGTCAATCTGATCCGTCACCTTTTTTAAATTCTATCTCTCTTAAAGATAATTTCAGAAAAAAAGCATAAAAAGCATTTAAAAATTTTAGTTAATTTTTTGCTATTATTATAGGATTTAATGTAATTTAAAATAGATCTTGTAAAAATAAGTTAGTTATTCGTAGATTGATTAAGAAATATTTATTTTTCTATTTTTAAAATAAATTTTAATATATAAAAAGTGCAATGTATCGGAAAAGTTTGTTAGCAAGTCTGATACGTCATCTTTTATTAAAATGGCGGTTTTTTCATATTATGTGATATTTTGAAATTAAAAAAAAATCAACATGAAACTTGTTATAAGAATAGATTTTGAAAATATTTCAAATAAATTCGTTAGTTAATCTAATCCGCATTCTAAATTTAATCTTGTTTCAAAATTGGAGCTGTTAAAAAAGTTAAACAATCGTAATTACGAAAAATTTCGGACCACCAAGTGAAGTCAAAAATCACATTTGAAATAATTTGTTTCGTTATTCAATTGGCTATTGATGTTACTCACAATGTGCTTAGCTCTTCTAGCAGCTCTTTTCGCTAAAGACTGATAAATTAAAATATTTATTTTCCCGGACACGATTCCTTGATTGCAACAATCAAACATGCCTTAATGAATTTACAATCGGTAAATGGATTTTTTTATAAATTATTAAATGATTTTATATTTTCGCGAAAAAAGTGCGTTGTAATAAAAAAATCTGTTAATAGCTCTCCAACTTTATTGATTGTTGCTTTTCTGCGAGTTGTAAATACAGTGTCAAGTGCTTAGTCTGGTAATAGTGACGTATATTGTATTCTTTTAGTACAGACATAAAAATATCGCACAACAAACGTAATGATAATTCACACTCTACACTGCTTACAAATAACGACTTTCAAAGTCCACTAGTCTCTTCTTTTATAGCTTTAACAGCGACATGATAAATATCTATGGGTAATAAAATAAAAATAAAATATCGCAAAGAGTGTTTTACGTAGCACTAAAGACGTTGTTATATTTCACAACTCTTTAAAACAAGGTTTGGCCGTTTCATCATACCGCATATTTCAAAAAAAAAGTGAAAGTGTAAAAAATATTTTTATCTCACTGATTGAAATAGGCAGTGAGCCGGATTTGGCCCGCGGGCCGTACTTTGTTGACTCTTGCGCTAGACCAATGAGGTAAATCATCTTTATTGTCTGTTACACTCGAAATAGCAAAGGATCGAAGGAAATATATATGTTTTATGTACACTATTTGGGAAGTACTTTAATATTGAGCTTATCTAACTTTCTAATCTATCCGAAATGAAATCAACCGCAATCCGGGTTCCCATCGGGAAATTCCCCAACCAAGTAGGCGAGTCTATATCAACGTTCCTTTATGCATAGGATAATTCCCCGCTGGAGCGAGTCACTTTTCCATTTTCAGCCGTTCGACTTTTCACGATGTAAACTTTTTTAATTTTCACCACGGGCCATCGGGCTTCCGTTTCTTCACCTGTGTGCACCGAAATTCAATTAAGGCCGTTTTTGTCCGGCGCTTCTCAATCTTTTTTGCGAAAAGGCGACTAATAAAGTGCGGAACTTACACAAAGGCATTAAACGAGGGCGAAACCGCGGCACGATACGTGGACTGAGTGCCAAAAAAGGGTGCTTGTTGACAATAAAATACGTGAGAGCTACTCTAGGTTGAGATCAAAGGGGTTATCGGTGTTTCATATCTCATGCTCTATTGGGCGCAATTCTTGTAAAGAAACCGACGTTTATTAAAAAAAAAACTGTATAGATAAAAGATGGAAAAAATTTCAAGGACCATGATATTTCATTTTTTTTTGGTTAAATTTTAATCATTAGAAACCCTATTAATGTAAGTAATGAGGAGCTGGTCCGGTTCGTATTATTTAATTTTTATTTCTTACTTATGTATTTTCTTGTGTATTAAAATATTACTATGTATTGTTTTTGACCAACGTGACGCAATGGGAATAACCTATTGGGACACGTTGGTCTTATTAATTACTTCGTAGATGATTTACAAAATTATTCTAGAGTACTTTTGCCTCATTCAGAATGTTACAGCACCTTTGAAAATATTTCGCACTATTTATGAACATAATATGAGCTTTCGCAAATCGAATTGAGAAATTAAACGTTTTCCAATTACGCGAAGATCATCCTTATTTACAAAAGCGAATAGGTTTTTTGTATCAATTTAGTATTGTCCTTTCTCTTCCCATTTCCCTTATTTACAAAGGCTCTAATTTCGAATTCTTTCGCGGG
The DNA here is from genome assembly GCF_051122295.1 of Plectrocnemia conspersa. NCBI lineage: Eukaryota > Metazoa > Arthropoda > Insecta > Trichoptera > Polycentropodidae > Plectrocnemia > Plectrocnemia conspersa. The sequence continues at coordinate 843,419 of NW_028277173.1, forward strand.
TCCTTTTTTGCGTCCCTATGATTTTAAAAAGACATTCCGAAAGTTTGGAATCCGAATGAATTAATTTGGGTCCGACAGCGATAAATTTTAAATTGTGTCATGGTCGTGATGATTCATTGTTTAATTATCGTTATTCACCGGTTTACTGATCGCTCATACCGGATATCTCATCGCTAGATAATTGAAAGGTAACGGGTTAAAATCATACGTGAACCTAAAAATTTCTCAATTAAAAAAAATAATGTTATAAAAAAATTGTAATTTACATGAAATATTTTTATACCAAAGATTTAATTCAGTTAATTAGTCATATATTTTATTGTACTGAATTAATAATTATTGATAATTAATTCAGGATGCGTTTGCTTTTTGTTTGCGAGATATCGAATCGAACGGTCTCGAAATGTGGAACGAATTAATTATTTTTGTGCACATCGTCATAAAAGGCGGTCATGGCCGTTATTCACGCTGGAATTTCGACTACTAAAATCCGTCGCCGGCTTTTATTCTTCTTTGTGCTCCCGTCCCGCAATATTCGCATTCCTACCAACGCGATGGCGTTAATTCTGGGTTTAACGAACGTACGGGACGATGCCTCAACCCGAGATCATTTGCTTGACATGTAGTATTTTTTAATATTGTTAAAAAAATCTCCACGCCAATAGATCACATGTCCTCAATGCCGAATAAAAAGTTATAGATTTCAGAAGCTGTTAGAAAATTTTATTTTTTATATTTATTTCTACCAAACCAAAGACTACTGCAAGATTGCCAAAAACACAATCAGATTATTGATATAAAAATGTTACTGGCTTTTATAACAATATTTAAAAAAAAAGTATTTAATAGATTTTACGTAAATTTATAAAAAAAATATATTAAAAAATAAATGCCTTTTTTCTTGTCGGCTAGCGGCATTTTAAAGACGCGATTTAGGGTTTAAATTTATGTTGTCAGTACTGTGTGTGTCTTTTAATTTGAAGTTTATTAGGAAAAGGTCGGAATAGTGTATGAAAAGATCTAGATTGGTAATTCAGTGGTCGCGGGCTCGAATCACGGCAGCAGACTTAAATTTTTATTTATAAAAAATGCGCTTTTATTAAAAACCAGCCTCAGTTGCAAAATAGCATCCATTGATTATAAATTAAAATACACATTTTAATTATTATTTTTATATATATATATATATATATATATATATATATATATATATATATATATATATATATATATATATATATATATATATATATATATATATATATATATATATATATATATATATATATATATATATGTCACTGATTTACAGACGGTAAAGTCTGATGTTTAATGCTTATTTATGAGTATTCTTTATGTCTGATTGATTTACCCAGTTAGTAAAGATTTACCCCATTGTAATGCTTTGGGCGTACGCCTCTTATATAACGCCATATTCGCAGGAGTCTTATGCCTGCACTACACTCTGTTGAAGTTGGCCAAGTTTGGCCAAGGACGGAGAATATAGTGGGTTAGTTCGGCTGAGTTCAGTTCTGCCCGCTCTAAAATCTCTCGGAAGTTGTCCAACGTTACCGAGAACGGGAAGTAAAGTGGGGGTAATTCAGTCGACTTGATCAGCTTCGAGCGCTTCCGAACATTGACCAAAGTCGGAGCTGCTCTTTCGAGAGCGAGCGGTGAGATACTTCCCCTTTCGCTCTCTAACGTGTTAAGTGACGAGAATGAGAGAGATAATGATATGGTTTTTCGCAAACAGGTAGAACGTGTAACTCGGTTCAATTTCAGTATGCGCGTAGGCGTCCTATGGTCAACACGCATGTCGAGCGCTGCATCGTAGTCACATGGTCAATTTATAATATCACATGCTTATCGTGGACTTCAACAGACTCTTACTGCCATCTTTGAATATTTTAGGGCACCAAAAGAGATTAATTATATTTTTTATAGTATATTCTTCTAATATATATCATTATTATATTTTTTTCATATAAAATTAAATAATTAAAAAATAATTAGTGGTACTTGATTTTGTTTAAAAAAATCGTTTCGAATATCCTAGATCGGTTTATATAAATGTACCCACCATAACGAATTCTTATTTAGAATCGATGGCGACAAATTCTAGGATAGTCACAGATGTGGTGCTCGTATTCTGAAGTATCATTTTTATGCCTTATGGCATTTTTAAAAAGCCGACAAAGATTTTGCGTAAATTGAATATTTACGACCGAAAAGTTTTCACTGATATTGTATTGGTGAGTGCCCAAACAAATTTAATAAAATGATAATTTAAAAATTGCTACTATTTGGAACATTTTTCGTTCGCGCGCAAATATGCCAGCTGTACGTGACAAAAGCCGCCGTCCGGACGGCATATGAAATTTGTGGCAGTGTGGTCGCTTACTCGTAGGTCTCGGCCGACTTCAGTTGTAACTTCGGTTCGGACAACTTCCAGAGAGTGTAGTGCAGGCATTATATAGCGTTATCTTTCAGTGGACTTTCTTTGCCTTTTAAAGAAATGCGCTTTTTATGATAGGAGTTTTTTTTCGATGATTAATTCAAAAATAGCCTTTGTATAAATCACTAAAATTTCACTGAATTATATCTCATATTTGAACAATAGTGCTATTTTGGTCTTTGATATTCTAAAGCTTATCTTTTGACATAAATTTGTTGATTTGCACTAATAAATATGTACGCCTTATTATGTGGAAGCAAATAATACACTTATTAATTTTCAATACATAAGAAACGTGTTACATAATATTTATTTTTTAAATTAAAATTACATTGCCTATAAAAATAATAAAGCTGAAGAATTATTTTCAAGAGACATTTACAGCTTTTATATGCAAGGAATAGCTTCGATACTGATTAAGAGCTTTACTGAAATAAAAAAAGAGTAAGCCAGAGATAATACGTTTTTACAATAGAGCAATAAAGCTGTTTAATTTAAAATCGAATATATCTTATTTGTATTATAAAATATGCTGCATATATTCTCAGTTGAAATTTCATAGTAAATATAATAGAAAACATACCTCAACGAAAATTCTTATTTTGCCTCATATATAGATGGCATTTATTTATTATTATTGAATACAAATAACTAGAGTTAGGACACAAACTATAAGGCAATTAAGGCTTAAAAGATAGCTGTTTTTGTTATGGCTTAATATCATGGGATTTAAAAAAAACCCATTCATCTTTAAAATATAACGTAACACAACCGAAGCATTTTGTATATCCTTATTAATGTATAATACATTTATAAAATGCAATTTTATGATTTTAAGGCAAATAAGAATGGCACAACTAAGCTTGTAAATCCTTAGTGTATAACTTACGATTAAAAATACATTTTATATATATAACATCAACTAAAAATTAAATTTCTTCTCGATTTTTATAAGTTTTATCTAAATGTCATGTGAATAATATTTTTAAATGTTCTGTATTAAAATATTGGTTAATGTTTATTAGTTATTATATTATTGTATTAAAAACATTAAAATTAATTAAAAAAATACTATGTACGTATTTATAAAATTACCATTTAAATCTATCTATATTTAATTTAGGAATTTTAAGCCATCAAACTTAAACGATATTAAATATTTATATGTGATGTAATATTTCAACTAGGTGATTTTTAGCTTTATATTTGTCCACATTCTCATTAACTTAATAAAATGAACGAGCTAAAACTGGCACTGTTTATTGAGTCAAAAAATTTCTTAGATCGACCTTTTTTATTCTTTATTTTTTTTCTATATTAACTTTGCCTACGATTCACATTAGCATAAAATGTATTCGTTTATAATCAAATCGTTTTAATTATATATGCCTAAAAACGCGTGTAAATATCAATTTAATTACGTGTTCTATACTACATATAGCAGACAATAGCGCGTATTTATTTTGCCCTAAATGAAACGAAACAGCGCCGTGAAAATTAATTATTATACGCGTAACTTAAACTGAAAACGTGTAAATATTCTTAAATGCGAGACTAATTAAACGTAAAATTAACCATAACTGCAAGACAATAATATTATTATTATTCACATATTTTTAAAAACGATTCAAACAACTTATATCTATATGTATTATATATAATATACATATATAATTCAATAGCTTTAATTATTAAATTTATAGGATAGACATAAAAATGTGTTAAAATTATATTTATGATTATAGAAAAAAAATTAAGGAATGACATTTAATTTTTTTATATATTAAGATTAAAAATTTTAATTAATAGATGCCACTTTGCAACTATACAAAATCGAGTCTGCTGTCGTGTCTCGAACCCGCGAGCTCTAGGTTACCAGTCTAGAACTTATGGATCACATAGTCCCAACCTTTTATTTTGGATAAAATGCTTTAAAGCTTTCAAAAGGTTTTGATTGGGTAATATATTTTAATAATTAAAAAAAAGACAATGGACTTGCACTTAAATATAAAATTAGAGCTTTTCTTTCATAGGCGGAGCTTAATTAGCAAAGATCTTTTTAACAATGCAACTAATTTTTTTACGACAATAGTAATAACGACTTCGTCAAAACCTTAACAATGTTTTATAAAATAAGTCAAGTTGTGTGTACATACGATACATTTATATGTATGGTATTTGATACACATCTACCATCACCCTAGTCACGTATAGAATTTCTGTTTGTTCATCATTCAGTATGAGTATTCAATTCTCACTTTCAAGGATATCATATTATATAAACATAATGATGGAGGATCTATAAAATTTAATCTACATCATAATTGTTTATTTTACTTAATTGCGTTTTTTTAAAAATAAAATATAAGGTGGTTTCCTAGCGCCTTATTTATGTACAGAATAATAATATTTTTTAAATTAAGTAACTCACATTAAAAAAAATATAGCTATACATATACTATATCGCTATATAAAATTTTAAATGACTGTTTGAAGTAGCATTGTCTCTACATACTAATTTACATTTTTCTGCGGCTCTTCTAATATTATATATAATTATAACTGTATCTAATTAATTATATAAAAGTGTATAGAAAACTGTACTTAACAAATAATTAAATATTTGAAATATTATGCATTTATGCGACCAGGTAACGACGTGGACGAAAACCGTGTTTTTGGTTCATGCATTGTATGAGGGATAAATTATAATAAATTGTCAATCGCTCGCCAAAGGTTTGCCATACAAAAAAGTCTGCATGTTTAAAAATGCATACGACGCTGGTTTTGAATAATGAGACATACAGAAAAGAATAAAACATATTTTATAAATATATTATTCAACGTAAACAACCCCTCTATCGTTTCTCTTGTGAAAATACTGTTTTTTTTTGGCAAAAGCACTTCATCCAGTCGAATCCAATCTATGCTGCTTTATTTCGCGTTCGTAACGTAAAAAACTCTCCAAGGAGCAAATCTGTTTACTTGAAAGCCCTTCCTTTGTAAGGCTAATGTCTGGTTAATTACAATACGACCGCCATTAGGGCGGATTATTGCATTTGTAGGGGGGCAGAGTGTATCGTCATATTCGGATGAGCGCTATTCTTCGCAAGCGCAATAAACGCCGTAATCAGCATATTTCAAAATTCGCGCTATTATGTCTTTGTGTGTAATATTCGCCCTGAAGCTCTACATTGCACTGATCGTATTTTATATTCTGTTTCGCACAATATTATGCAGAATGTGCCACAAAAAATGTTCACACCCCAACATAACGCATTAATTTTTAATTAAATTGTGAGGAACTTGTACTTTTTTTATTTAGTTCCTTCTTAAGCTTCATAGCTCATGATATATTTTGAGTCTAAGCACAGTATAAATTTGATATCGTAGCATTGTCAGCGTTTTTGAAAAATACAGTATCTTTAAAGGTTCAGGGCTGACGTGAAGAGGGAAGCAGTTGCTGTTTTTTCGGTCCCTACATATCTATGTTGATCGTCGATATAGTTCCGTTAAACTCTCTTTTGTCCTTAGTTAAGAATAGCGGATAAAAGTTATTGATAAAATGTTGATGAAAGCAAATTCTAAATAAATTTCCTCGTACTTTATTTATTGAAAAATTGATTCCTACAAAATTATTATTTTTTCCAATATGTTTAATATGGGCAACACAAGTTGTCTAAATACGTTGATACTAGTCTAAGTAAATTTATTGCATACTAATAGCAAGTAGCAATTTTGAATATAATTTGACTTACAAAGTTATTTTATTTTTGTTGTCACGGTGTTGAGTAATTATTAAGCATTAAGAATATGTTAATTTTCATGTTTGAGGCCATAATAATGTTTTTTTTTATAATGTCTTAATGTCTGGTATTTATTATAATAAAGTCTTATAATCGTATTACTTTCTATGTTGTTAGAAATCCATTTGTACATACAAATTTATCAGGCAAATACGATTTGATTTTTTATAGCTGTGTGAATATATTTTTGGTGTATGTGTTTATGTGTATGCGTACCTACACATTTATATATTACAATTAATAACAACGATAACATACGTATTCGACAGCTAGACTGAAAAAGGTACGAGCAAGGGTTTGTTTCATTCGGGGGCAAACGGAGATTTATGGCGGAAAACCGATAGGGTATGCTCGTATATATGTAGTATGCGGTACACAAATACAGAAGAAGAAAGGGAGTCTATAAAAATAATTGAAAGGTTTTAATTATATTTTTTTGGTCGGAAATTTAGTGAGGCAATTATTTAAAACAAAAATGCGGACGGAAAGGGGAGGAAAAGGGCTGGTCGCTCCAAGAGAAACGGGAAAATCCCAAAATTGCCCTCCTGAGACTGGGATGTGACGTTGGTCGTGACAGATTGAAGGAATGTAGCCTAGAAAAATGTATACATACTCATAAATAATGCATATATGGTTTAAAAAATGTGTTATGTATAGTTCTCAACTTGGATAGTTTTAATAAGCATCTTACTTACATATAAGTATGAATTTCATTGATTTTATTTACAAAAAACATGGGCATAGAATATTGAAAAGAAAGACGCATATAAGAACATACAGATGTTGCCTTTTAAATATATTATTTCTGATAAATAGATAATGGAATATTGATAATTTTGAATCACTCTAATACTTGTGAGTATGTTGTGAATATAATTACTAATTATTATATTTTTTAAAAATAAAACAAGGCGACATTTATAACAAGATGCGTTTCTATCTTGTCCTTCAATTCTTAGTTTGTTTTTATCTCAAATATATTTTTCTGAAAATGTTTTGTTAGTCAAAAAAGTTGTGTGGTCTTACTGATATGAAATAGAAAATATTTTAAAGTGCAACTCTGTTTGACTCTTTATGGATAAAATTGAAAATAGGTTTTCAAGTGCTATATGAAATTGCACTTGAAACTCAATTTATACTATTTGCTTCAATTTAGTTTCTCTGCAATATTTTTAGTTGTAACGAAATAACGAAACGTTCAGTATTTATATATTTAGTGATATCCACAAGATTTTTATTTTAATTATAATATTATACATACAAACATAATAAAGCTTCTTTAAAACGTCATGCAATTTTACATTGCTTGTTGCTAATTATTCTAAAACTAAAAGGCAAATAGTAGCTGAGTTACCGTAGAAGTTTTAATTAAAAAAATATAATTAGAAATTTATAGTTAAACATTAAACGAAATTGCGTTGCGCAGCTTCATATGCTTAATGTATTTAAAAATATTTTTTGCGCTTTTATGTTTTAAGTATATAATTTAGTTGGTTCATCTTACAAGAATCTGGCTTAGAATAAAATATGATTTTTTGCATTTGAAATAATGATACTCGTACTTTAAGACCATCAACCATATAACGTAACATTGCCTATATTTTGCTTTTACATCTCTAAAATAGCTTATTAAATACTTGTAGCTAAATTCCGTGTAAAGAACGACCGTATAGCGAAGTACATATGTGTGTATTATTAATCGAGTTCATTAGTATACATCATAAATTATTTACTTCTTTTCACTTTCAACGTTTGATTGACGGAACATTTTCCAAATATAATAAATTGTATTATGGCATTGTGCCAAAATTTACTCTGAATAATAAGAAAATCTGAAAATACCCCAATCAATGAAAAATCAGCCATAAAAAAATGTTGAAAGTAATCAATGTTAAAATTTCTAAAATATATATTCGATTATAAAGCATCTAAATCTATGTGCTTTAATAAAGTTAAGCTGAGACAATGATGATCTATGTGTCATATTGTTTATTTTATATTAACTATTTTTTAATAATTAAACCATAAAAAGCATGAAAAAATATGTACATTTACTGCTGCTTTAGATATCAATTACTTGAGGATATGTACGGTAAAATATTACTTTAAACCCAGTTAGGTGCTTATGAATATTATGTATATGTGTCGGATTAGAAAGTTTATTAAATTATGTTTGAGAGTAGGAACTGAAGTCGTCCATGGTTGACATGAATTCATTGGGTGATTAATTTTTGTAGTGTGCTTGGTATTGATTGTCAATTGTTTTTTCAATTAAGACCTAATTGCATTAGGGTCTGGCATAATTTTTAGTGAAAGATTATTAATGGTGGATGCTTGTTTGGGCGACCGTCTGATATTTACTGTTCGATGTGAGGTTATTGTTTTATAAGCGCGTCTCGATACTTTTGTATGTGTAATTCTTGGTGTTTTGCCGATTTATAATGCTTATACTTGAACCAATCCAATTATAAATGTCATAGTTAAAAACTTTACAAGCACCTAATGTATTTAAAGCATAATTAATGTTAAGCTGCATTAGCTGGTTCTTTAAAATTGTTATCCTTTGCAAATGGGCTGATCATTATAAGATTTTAGAGCTAAAGTTTAAATACGCTTTGTTTTTGTAGTCTTTTCTGTGTTATTTAGTATATATATTATTAGTTGAACTATTGTAAGTCGTCATGATAGGTACTCGGCGTAGCTCCGCTTAGCGCTAATTCTGCTAAGCTCTCGCGTGTTCCAAATATATTCCGAAAAAAGCGCTTATATACTATTTTGGAGTTAGGGAAATATGCTTTACTTTTTCCTACTGCCGACAATCTGGCCAATGAGGGGGTGGAAACAGATTATGTTATAAAAAAAATAATAATTTTGCGTAGCGAATATTAGTTAAATAGCAGGTTTTAGGTTAGGTTCGTATTAAAATATTTTTCAAATGGCACGTGCACTGATTAGTATAATGTTTTTGACAAAAATATATATACAAAAATTCAGTGAAGCGATAGTGTTGTCAAAATATTAATTTTGAAATATAAAAACACTTGATGTTTTTAAATTTATTTTGCCATTTTAAAAACCTTTTGACTTATAAGGAGTTAAAAATATATTTTAGCACTATTCCTTAACAGTACATAGTAATTATCTAAAAATTGCTTTTAAATTATTATCTAATACAATATAAACAATAGCGAAAGTAATTGCAACTGATTTAGATATTTATATAAAAAATATGTGATGTTGTATTTTGGTTTTTAAAAGACAATTATGACGTATAGTTTGTATAAGTTAGTTATACTTTTCGTGGATGTTATACTCAAGATTCCGGACGTAGCTCGACCAGGGGATGCGAAGAGAGAAGCGGCGGCTGAAATTAAGTCACCTTTCTCTTAGTAAAAATTCGTATCAGCGCACTGGGTTCAACTTAAAGAACTGTTCAAGTTCTTATGCATTGAATTGAATGTCAGAGTTATTCATTGAGGAATTGATCGTATTTATATTAACGTTATTCTTAATAGGAGATTTTGTTATCCGCACCTTTCGGTAAAACGGCTAATTACAAAAGTGTGCCAGATTTTTGAAACAGATTTCTGTTGGCTACTAAAGCGGTTATAAATATTGCAATTTTTATAAAACATATTTATTAGGTTACTAATTATTTTTGCTTCCCCTTACCAAATTAAATCAATTAGGTCAAAATTGCAATAGGAAATGTCGGGATACAGGGTCATGAGCGTTGACGAGGGTCTACCGGTGATTTGTCGCCATTTTGGAATGACTGGAATGAAAGGTCATTTTGATCGTTTCAATTAATCCTTGCACAGCGTTTTTTCCGCAGCGCACCAAGAATATGATTCTGGTAATGAATTAAATGGCGCTGAAAGCTCTTCCGGTATATCGGGAGTGAAAAAGGGCTCGCAAATGACCGCCGAAAATAATTACCGTCATTTCGGTATAAAAAAGTGTACGGTATATGAAAAACTCTTTTGATCTCGGTAATTTGAGCGTGGCGGTGTTTCGGGTGGACGTAGCGAATTAATTAAAACACATATTATTATTGTTAAATGGCACGTGAGACCTAGACTTAGATAAAAATACACGGGATATTTTTTTAGTATATAATATTGACATATTATAATTTTTAAAGTAAGTTACAATAGTATTTTTTACGTAATAAAAACGTCTAGGGTCCGAAAGCTTTGCGTTGAAAAAGTTCACAGTTCGAAGGCATTAAATTTATCTATTTAATTTTCAATGAACTCATTCGTTCGATTGATTTTCTTCTATCACAAAAAGGTTCTCCTTTATCCACACACAATACCCGTCGGTTCATCTCAGTTTTTTCTTCGTTCGAAGCTGCGGGTCAAAATATATTTTTTTAGAAGAGGCGAACCATTCAACATCGAGAGTAAATGAAGACAAAAAAATATATTTCATCTCTCAGATTAGTGAATTTTATCATTGTATTTTTATTTTATTTTCAAGATCTAATCAAATAACGATGTCTTTGTTGTTTTTCATCTGAAATCATATAACACAAAAGCACTGTGTGCATAAAGTTATGTATGTAATATAGTATATGTATGTATAATATTTTTGTCGTAGAAAATGTATTATTCAATTGTGTTGCATCCATAGTGGCATAATATAAAGAATAACTATATATGTACATATACAAACATGCCCCAAAAAGATATTTTAAATCAGAACAATTGTAATAATTGTAATAAGTCATTATATTATTAAATTAAAATAGCATAAAACTTTTTACATTGATATGCTAAATATCCATCAAATTAAAATGAAAAATTATTTATTATTTAGATCTAAATTTGCTATGAAAATAGGTATTCATAACAGACATTTAATAGCATCACAACAGTTTTTTAGCTTGCTGTATGTTATCAGACGATTGTTAATTAAAAAATAGTAATTCCTTATGAATTTTAATATTTGATCCATAAATCTTAATGCCTTTGAAACCTTGTTAATTTCTTTTAAATTAACAACTGCTTCAATAAAAAAAAACATAGTTAAAACTCTGTTTTTTTTAACTTACTTATTAGACATATTTTTTTAAGATACTAATCTATTCAATTAAATTTTAAGTACTAAATATCCATGGTTTATGTTAAGTAGACAATTTATTGTTCTCAATATTAAGTCGTTTACATTACTGAAATTAAATTTAACCTAATATGACGATTGAAGAGTAGCAGTATTTTTTTTGCAAAGCTTTTTAATTAATATTTTATATATATATTTATATATTTTTTTTTTGTTAAATAGTGTTTTAAAAGTTTTAATATGCCAATTTTCTGAAAGTTTTTCTTGATACTAATAGAACAATTTTATTTGTTTCTGGCATTTGCAAATTTAACATATTTAGTGTTACGAAAAATCTGTTCATAAATTCACTGCTTGACTTTTTACTGTTTTAAGATGTTTCATTTTGTGTTTGTTATTCAAAAGCTCACTTATAATATTAAATAGTTTAATGAATATTTTCAGGCAATTCTCCTGTGGTAATTATTTTACTTCGGTCTTATATAATCAGAATTTTTACCCTCGCAAAATTGTTCAAAGAGTAATTTTAATTTGGCATTAGCTTTGATAAGAATATTATATTTTTTATCTTTTAGGGCAAGTGAGAGTTTTATGCAAACTAAATTATATCTGTGTATAAAACTAGTTAAAGCAAAAATTAAAGTTTTTCATTTATAAGTTTGCTTATTAAAATAATAGTATAAACTATATTTTAGTACTTTTAAATTACATTATTAGTATAGTCAATGGCAGTAGTGGCAATTTATAATATTTAACCAAACTTTTTTTATAACCTTCATATCTCTAAGCGAGGTACATTTAAACCCCAAAATTTTAGCTAATATTAATAAGTTGTATCTATAATAACATCTTAATAAATTAAATTTTACTGCAATAATACTCAAATTTTAATTGGGTTACCTCGTGCCCCATTCCGTTCCTTAATCATATTTTTGAGGTTTCAGTACTCAAAAGTTTAATTCAACATTATTAATATTTCGTACATTAGTCATAAATAAACCAGCTTCGTATTTAACAGTTGATTTATCTATCTGCATCGAAAGTTTTGCATCTTGTATTAATTAGTGCATTCTATAGATTTTTTAGAACTATTTAAAAAAAAGTTTATATATCTAGCTTAATTTAATTTATTCAGAATTAACTATTAGTTAAACATAAGTCAAAATCAAAGTAATAAATTAGTTTTTACAATAACAATCAATTTATTTTTAATCTTATCTTAAATCATATGAATCTATTACATACTTCTAACCATTAACTTATTAACTGATATTTTTAAAATAAATAAGTTATTTATTACAAATTAAATTCAATCTTATATAAGATATAATACAGCATGATTAATAATTAATCAAATATTCATTCTTAATTTATTTTATATATTTTATTTATGATTTTCTAGCTTTGATTGCATGAGATTCTTTTTATGTAGGAGCTTGTAAAAAAAACGATTAATTTATTATTATTATTTTTATATTTTATTATGGTTCTAATCAAATGTATTTTTAAAAAATCTAATCGTTTATTCTGAGTAAAGGGTTAAAAATAAGTATTTTTTATCTTCTTGTTCTATTCATTAGCTAAGATAAAATAAGTAAAAAATATATTTTATTCAATAAACCTTAAGTGAGGGTCGCCTTTGCGCTGTACTTTATTTTTAAAGATGGCTCCCGTTAACAGCGGCGCCCAACCTGAAAAGCTCGCGCATTTCCTCGTCGCCGGAAGTGGATTTTCGCCGACGATTTACGACAACCGGATACCTCTACCGGCGCTATTGGCGCTGCCTAATGAAATTCAAAGGTTTTTGAAATATCGAAAAGCGCGCGCGAGATTTTCGACCCTTATCCGCCATGTTGTTGTTCAACTTCCGGGTGGGCTTTTGTCGAACGCCGACGACTATTTTATTGCTTCTGTTACGTATTTGTTGCCTATACAAATACAATTTATAGCTCAATGCAATATTATTAACTATTATCTTTACATCTGTGCTTTGCTATATGGTTTAATATAAAACAATTGATAAAGATATATTTTTATAAATAATTAAAATTTGTTTTATAAAACCAGTTGCTACTAAAAATATTTATTATATTGCAATAGCATGTATAAAAAAGGACTATAGATTCATTAGTATATACTTGCGATACTCGAGGGCACTGTATGACTTGTATAATCACTTAGTTAACAGTACCCTCAAGCATTTTTCTCTAGCATGGTTGTCAAATACTGATTAATTGAATATAAAAAATATTTATTTTTATTTATGTATGTTTAAATATTATTAGCCCGATTAAAGCTGAATCTATAAAAACAGTGCTATAGCGCGCCTCAAATGCCACGTCGCCAGAGAGCCTGCACCCCAGATACCACGTCTTTTTTTACATGTTTGTCTAATGTACCTAATTTTATTAAAAGCTAGGTAATATCGGAGCTTTCATCTCTGAATCTTATTGTTTACATGTTGACGTTTTCGTTTCAAAACGACAGGTGCTGCGGCTATACGCGTTGGCAACACCGCGACGGCGCCATGTTCTTTTCGCATGCCAGTGGTTGTAAACCGGCAATTATGCGAGCGATTACACGCAACGAATGCGTTAGGTATAACTACCGACGACGAGACGGAGCAGTGTTACAGAATAGCGTCCGCGGCACTAAAGGTGTCAGGGTCGAGAGCACGCAAATAGACGGGCGGTTTGGCTTACTCTTTACCGCCGGATCGGATTCTCTCCCGAGTCGAAATAGAGCGAGGGAACACTGGCTATCTATACAGATTGTCGCTAATGATTAACTTGTAGCTTCGGCGATCATTTTGTAAATAAAAATAACTGTAATGGCATAATAACGACTTCTATATGCTTACAGTAAGTCGTTTGTATTGGTTTGACAAATGAGATGCATGTGATCTTTGGTGGACTTCTTCGTCTCATAGCTGCATATTTAAATTTTTTTTTTGTGGCAGTTTTAAAATAATATACAAATTGTGCTATATTATAGGTATATGTTGTCTCTAATTTTATTTTTGAAAATTTTTATTTTTGACGTGAAGTTGGAAGCGGCTGCTTTTTTGATTAATACTTTGCGTAGCTTTGATCATTGCGAGTTTGGATGAATTTTCGTGTGTCTTAAGTCAAACGCAAAGTTTTTGAAAGTTCCGAAAGTAAGTGGCTTAAGTATTTTTGTGTTTATATTGAGCTTTGAGTCAATGCGATGATTTGGAATGGGCATAGATTTTGTTATTATCTGTCACTTCAACAGTCATAATTCAAACAGCTAGGCATTTTAAGCACCTGATTTCGCCGATTTGTCTGTATTTGTATTATATGAACATCAGACTGTATTTTGCATGCGTTTTCAAGTGGCTCTAATCTGTGAAAATATCTGATTGTCACGTGCGTTTGAATAGCGCCGGCGCTACAAATCAAATTGTTCAGTAAGTCGTAAATACTTGACTCTCTATTCTTTAATTTTTAAATATTTTAATGCAAAAATGTTTTAACATATCTTAAAAATATAATATTATACACTCATACATAATTATTAAAAAATATAAGAGCTCCCCTTTATTAAGGTTGAAGCCGTATATTTATTTTTCGGATATTTGATCCGAACATTACTCGTGAATTTAATTTTACTAATGTACTTCTCATTCAAAGTAAGGCTGCAAGTATTAACCTGAATTTTCATTCTCGATGTCGCATTTGAATGGAAAATCAATATGTGCTTCAAGAAAAGTTTTTTGTAGTAAAGCTTACGCTTGAATGAGCGATGAGTTGAAATTATAATTTGTTAGCAAATAATAGTGTATGGCAAAAATACGTCAAGCATATTTTTCCAACAAATACAGGGATGTAGAACATTTTTTACTCTTCTATGGCGCCGCAAGCGCGGATCGATCAGGCTCTTTGCCAATATGGAAGATACATCCGGTTTTTCCGGATGCGGTTATTTTAGTGTATGTGCAGGTTGTCACGTCAACGACACAACGCTATGAAGGCGATCGTTTGCTTTTGTATTTTCGTACTGCTGTGAGTACGATGTCATACATGCAAACTTAGTATATGTAAACAAGTAACATTCCGAAGAGCTTTCAAGAATGTAAGCACTTTATATTATACAATTTTTAATTGTAGAGTAGTTTTTTGCAACACGGCACACTAATTAAATTATACACATGCATACTATTTGCCGAGTATTTTAAATAGTTATTCGTAAAATGTATCAAACATGGCAACAAAAAATATTTTTTTGTCATAATATGATTTTTGTAAAAAAAGTCATGATTTTATAGAGAAATATTTTTATGTCGAAAATACGCTAGACAACCTATCAACTTAGAAAATAACTGCCACTACTACTCATAGATATTTAAAAAAAAAATTTGATCCATAACTTCGATACTTGGATGCTGCATAAATTGAGTAATTACTTTCGTTAGTCGGGAAAAGGATGCCGGTTTGTTATTGTGTGCGTGTACATGTATATGAGAGGGAGAAGCGATGTAGCGTGTACTTCGTTGTTTCGCTTTCTCTTTTAAGGACAGTCGCTGATTCGTCAACGCTGGTATTCGTCATTAAAGTGCAGTGTGGCACAGAAGTTCGATCTTCTCTAGTGATTTATTTTAAATAATTTTGTGTTGATATTGGTTTAGCCCAGGTATGCCCACTGTCCCATGGGTAGGTCACTAAGCTCGTGCCACTGTTTTTTATTTATAAATGAAATTTTAAGAGAACAAAATTTCTTGGGCATATCTGGGCTAATTGATATCAAAGCTTCCAATATACACTGTAAGTTATTCGTTCTCTTACTCGTGGACTAAAATATTTTAATTATTTTTCCATTAATCCGTACGTTGTTGGTTTTTTTACAATATTCTCAGTAAGGCTTAAAAAAGTTATTAATCTTATCGTTGCGACAATGATAATTTTTTAATTTATTCAATGGATTCTAATGATTTAATAGAGTCGTCGAGCCATTAAACAATCTGCGAATAATTTTTTTCCCCATTTTATGTCTTTTTGCTTTTGAAGAATAGCTAAAGACTTCATTATTTTTTTGACTAGTGAAAGATTTTGAATTTTGCAAATATTTAATTAATGACATCAATGTCTGGTTTCTTCGATTATATAATATATTTTTAATTGTCCGTTGAAATTTCCAGCTTAGCTCAGATGTATGTATGTTAAATAAACATATATTTTCTTTTAAAATAAAAAAATTAAATATTTTGAGCGAAATTGTTTTGAGCCAGACCGTTCACGCACACAATAACATACCGGAATCCTTATCCCGAGCGTACTCGACATAAAATCAATAAAAATATATTTTTTTAAATAATTTATTATTGGCGTTTGAGTTTGGTATGCAATATTTCTGCGACCTTTAGGGCCCTAATTCAGAAAAAAAGTAAAAACCGACCTCAAATAATGAATCTGAACTAAATTATAGTTGCTTTAGAATTACCTTTATACTGATGTATTTCAGGTATAAGCTCCTAAAAGCATTTTTTACAAATTGCGGAACATTGCCTTCAAAAGCAACCACTATCTAGCTAGTACTTTCACAATAAACATTATTATTCAAAGGGACAGATTGTAGTTTTTTGATGCGGCCCCGTTTGTGTTAAAATTTGTTTGCAAATTATTATTGACTTGAAAATATTAGACACGATGAAAAGTATTTACCGAATGTAAATTAGTAGCGATAAATTTTAGTATTCGATATGAAAATTCAGATTTAGATTCAGCTGAATTATATAAATTTATTGTTTTTATAGATTGTATTATCGGTAATTTGACAACTAGATTTAATGCAAAAAATAAATAAATAATACATTCAGTTTCATGTGCTTATTCCTTAAGGAAAATCTAAAAAAAGGTCTCGAATCTATCCCGAAAATAAAAAAATATTTTCGGAATAGATTCGAGAAAGAAATGCGTAGAAAATTGCGAATCTTTTTGTTTTAGATGCGATAAAGTTTTTTCTAAGAACAGATTTATGTGATTGAAATGTGATTTATTTCTATAACCTTATTTTAATTCTTGCAAATTAATTTCAGAATAGCTCAATAATTTTTATTTTCTAAATATATATCTTTAATATATATTTATATATTCAATGTAACATATATTCAACTTTAGCTATAAATGTGTATGTAAATATGTTAAAACGTGAATAATATTTTATACGTTGATATTCTACGCTTTACAATAAGCATTATTTTATTATCCGCTTCTGCTTTCAAGCAATATGGAAACCGTCGTTTTAATATTTTTATATATTTTTCAGCAAATAAAATGTACGAATTTTAATATTTAGTTTATCTTTTTACTATTTTATCGATAAATTCATTCGATATACCCTTACCCGTTTTATTAGTTGCTATGCAATATATAAAACTTTCTTTAATCATTAATATAGAACAGATCGAATACTTTGGCATATTTTTTCGCGATTAAAGAAAAGTATTTAGATTCTTTAATCGCGTTTTATTTCTATAGAAATAATTTCTTTTCTGCATCTGAAAAACTTTTTTGGGTTTTTAAAATAAGAAATATATTATTAAACTACCGTTGTCTTGAAAAACAGCGAATATCAAAATCAATTGATGTATGTGAATTTTGCGTCACAAAAGACACAGCTCAAGTTTCCCTTTTTATTCGCTATATAACACCTGGGTGTTCTAAAGAAAAACTTTAGGGATTATTGCCACTTTAGGGCCATACACGCGGAGAAGACATAGCAAAAGCTGTCACTGAATGCATGGGAATAAAATCATCTTCCATCAAATAAAATTGTGTTAAACAAAAGTATGACAGGTGTGAGAAAAATATTTGTTTCAATTTTAATAAAAAAAATAATCACGAGGTATTACCGTTTTAATATTTGATCCACTTAGAAGCGCTTTGTGCACAGACATTTCCAGAAAAAATTGTAAAAGTTAGGGAATTGGTAATTATGATTACCAACAGCATTATGGCAAAAGCGCTCTATCATCGTCAATTTAAACAGTTTTTAGGTAAAATGGATAGCGAATATTAAGACTTTTTCCTACACAACAAAATGCGTTGACTTTCAATGTAAATTTTTAAAGCTTTTTGCTTCTTGCCTAAACGAAATTAATTCTCAAGAAAAAAAAACGTGGTTGTAAGAATTATATTTCATTTTAGATATCACATCACAATTAGATTTTCTTAAAGATAAAGTCAAAGTCTTTATAAATTTTCCTAATGTGACGAATGAATAATTAAAATAAAATAGAGCTAGTTGGTAGTAATAGCTATTAACTGTTTACAGATTTTATGCTCAGTCTAGTATCCAACTATTTTATTGTGTTTTAGCTGTTAATAAAATACATAAATATAAATATGTTGGTATATATATAGGAAAATATTAAATAATAATATACCTATTTTAAATAATTTAAATTTATAGTACATATTGACATATTTTTTCCACTTTGATTCCCTAAATTTTTTTAATAAAATTTATTCATAAAGAAAGATATTTTTTAATTAAAGGAAGTTTCTTCTTAGAAAACTCTAATTTCTCTTGAGTCAATCGTAAATATTATTATAATATAATGATTATAATTAATTTAATTAAGCCGTTCTGTCCCATAAAATAGTTGTATTATAAATATTGAAAAGTTATGATCGGCGCCAGTGGCTTGTAACGTCTTTTTTATATTTATTGTATGAATTCATACATTTATTGCGTTTTCATGAATCACGCTTTAATATGTATTTATGTTTGTGCGAATATTGAATACGAGGCGTAGAAAGCAATATAAATGCTGATGATAAACTATGAAAAAATTCCAAGAATCCCCTAGATCGAGATACGGGGGCTGAAATTCCTGCCAGAAAACAAAGAGCGTTTCATAGTAAAAAATACAACAGAAAAGAACAACAACACCCAAAAATTCTGCCGCAGCGTCTGACTCAACTTGCATATATTATTCTCGCCACTTGCATATCTTATTTCGCACGGCGTCATCTTGAAAGAATTTGGCTGAAATGTTGAAAGTTTCAATTAACGAGAAGTGACAATTGCCCAACGAGTTATTCCGGGAAACTCTAAACAGTCATTCGGTTAGTGGATACTTTGACGGGTATTTAAGACATGGATGCGGCTAACGCAACGCTTTGATCGTATCTCGCTCTCTCGTTGTGTATTATATTTGTCAATAATTTAAAAAGAAAGATACACGAACAACTAGACCTATTATTGTTCTAGCTGTACAAAAACAGTTTTTCTGCATCACTAATCCTTTATGATCGCAGCATTCTTAAATCGGAATCAATTAGTTGGAATCTGTAAATGAAAAATATTGCATTTTTTTTAACTGCTAGGTTCATAGATACAGTTCGCGGGACTTCGGACGCGTGTTTGGCGTGTCTCTTGACATATAAATCGCTACAGGATTAAAATAGTCTTGATACAAAAAAATACATTTGAAATAATACACTATTAAAATGTTTAAATTAAATTATAAAATTGCGATTTTATAATTCAACACATACAAATATTTTTTTTAAACCATTATAGTAATTTAATAAAAACGTGTAAAGAGCCTAACTTTTTTACGCCTAAAAAAATGGCTAGACTTATCAAACGATTATACTAATTGAAAACTTATTTTTCAAAAACAATTATTTATATAATAATTTATATTATAAAGTTAAAAGAATAAAATAAATGTAATTTTAAGCTTTTTCATTTATTTTTTATGTATTTTAATGCGAAAGGAGGGGTGAAGCATTATTTGATATATAGTATGATCGTAAAATAGGTGTACCACAGAATATCCCATTGAAAACTTTCTATACAAAGTTGTGGTCTGACACAGGAAGAATGCCATTTGGTCACGAATTAATGATCCATATGGGACACGTATTGATGTGAAAAAAACTACATTTTTTAAAGAATTTATGTACCTATTTTTGTCATTCTATTTATGCCATTTATTAGAATATTATAAAAAGACAAGCATTTTTTGTAGGTTTATGTAATATTATTTAAAAATAAGTACTTTTTTAATGTTTATTCGAAGTAATTTGAATAATAAAAAAAATACAAAATTATTAGTTGCCTTGGAAAAATACTAAAAAATAATAAAATAAATATAAATATTTATTTGCTGCATAAAATATTTTAAAATAATAAAAGCTAATTCTTAACTTGACCTTATTAAATATATTGTTTGTATTATATGCAAATTAATATAAAAAAATGTTTGATATTTTTCTTATTATACACTTGATCCCAATTTTTTCCACAAATATTCGATAACATAATTTAAATATATAGTAGCGTTACTTTAAAAGTCAAAGTTATGTTATATTTTCAATAAATTTATGAACTCTAAATGTTTATTGAAGTGTAACATATCTAAAATATTATAAAGACCTATATAAAATGTATTTTCAAAGCGAAAAATTACATATACAAGTCACTAGTAACCGTAAAAAATAATATAAAAATGCCTTGTTGAAAACAGATTGTATAAAAATAAATAGAAAACCATTTATTATTTGATCAAATATTGCGATTTTATTTTTTATACTTAGTAAAATTATATAAAAGTTTAGTTAAAAATATTTTTCTTATATAATATTGAGTCAGTGTATTTTTTTTTAGATCTTTTAGGTATAATTTATAATTGTACTTTTAAGATCTAGTATATTAAAACAAATTTATTATTTTAATTAATTCATTATAAATAAATTTAATAAAATAAATATTTATATAATACATTTTTTAAAACAGTTAAGAACTGTAGCAAAAAAATTGTTGTAACCTACTTTTTTAATGACATTTACATGATTTTATTGTATTTCTATATTTGTAAATTATATGTAATTATAAATACAAATAGAATGCGAGTTACTGCTTGTCTTTCCCATACATTTTTTTAGGATTATTTTTGTAAATTAAGGGTTCAGGTCCTATGATTGAGACTCAATGTGAATATAGTAATGCCTGCATTAAACTCTCTGGAAGTTGGCCAAGGTTGGCCAAGAACGGAGAATATAGGGGGTTACTTCGGTCGAGCTCTAAAATCTCATGGAAGCTGTCCGAGGTTACCGACAACGGGAAGTAAAGTAGGGGTAATTCAGTCGACTTGGTCAGCTTCGAGCGCTTCCGAACATTGTCGGCATTATTTTCCGCAGCAAAGCGACCGAAGTCGGAGCTGCTCTTTTGAGCGCGAGCGGTGAGATACTTCCCCTTTCGCTCTCTCGCGTGTTAAGTGACGAGAGTGAGAGAGATAATGATATGTTTTTTTTGCAAACTGAGATAGAACGAGTCCCTCGGTTCAATTTCAGTATGCGCGTAGGCGTCCTATGGTCAACACGCGTGACGAGCGCTGCATCGTGGTCACGTGGTCAAGTTTTAATACCACATGCTTATCGGAGACTTCAACAGACTCTTACTGACATATTTGAATATTTTAGGGCACCAAAAGGGATTAATTATATTTTTAATAGTATATTATTCTAACAGATCGTTAATATATATTTTAATATATAAAATTAAATAATTAAAAAATAATTAGTGGTACTTGATTTTGTTAAAAAAAATCCTTATGTATTTTCCTAGATCGGTTTATATAAATGTCACACCATAACGAATTCTTATTTAGAATCAATGGCGACAAATTCTAGGATAGTCACAGATGTGGTGCTCGTATTCTGAAGTAGCATTTTTATGCCTTATGGCATTTTGCAAAAGCCGATAAAGATTTTGCGTAAATTGAATATTTACGACCGAAAAGTTTTTACTGATATTGTATTGGTGGGTGCCTACAGAAACTTTTATAACTATCAGTAGCGTAATTTTAATAATATGAAAATTTAAAAATTACGATTATTTGGCACATTTTTCGATCGCGCGCAAATATGCCAGCAGTACATGACAGCAACCGCAGTGCGGACGTCATTCACGCTCATCGTCCTGACGGCATATGAAATTTGTGGCAGTGTGGCCGCTATTCCGAAGTCGGTGACCTCGGCCGACTTCAGTTGAACTTCGGTTCGGACAACTTTCAGAGAGTGTAGTGCAAGCATAAGAACTTTTATTGCAATATTTACATGAGTGCGACGGACGATTATCAGCGAAACGTTTCCTCTAAGCGGTGGTGAAGCTGACGCATGATGCCCGTGGATGATCCTCAGGGTTCTTGTGGCTGCCTGCAGCAAGTATCAAGAGGTAGTTTTTCTTGCGGCGATGGTCGTTCAGGAGTTCCAGGTCGTCTCTGTTGGTAGAAGCGCGTCTGCTGGTCTCTTCAGGTGACTGCTAGTGACTGTGACTGCCTGTATCCTGACTGGGTGACTGTCTCACCCTCCAACTGTCTATTTCTCCTAATCGGAATCCGGGCTAATATACTTTAGAGCTATAAGGCTTGCTAGTCAATCGCGTATGTGCAGCGATTTTCCAGCCAATCGGCGAAGCAAGTCTACGCCTTTAGAAGGCGACGCTCGCTCGTCCAAGGTCGTATTGCATTTTCGGAAATGTCACGGATGTGGTGATTTATGATATCCGTGACTCACTCTTAGCGACGAATTTACTGTAATGACGTGTTCTATCACTATCGCTTAAACGGTTAGCATAATATTGAGGTTTTTGTCAGCTTTAAAACGTATTCTGCCGGAAAATATAGTGAGTTGAGTCAGAGTCAAGATTGATCAGCAAATAATACAACTCTGAAGTTATTTCTATAGCTAATTAAATACATTTGCACTATTATTAGCAATAAAGAGGCAAATCGTAAGTCAGATTTAATAGAATTTTGACAAGTTATAAAATTTATTTTAGCTGTTTAAACCCAAACCTAACCTAAAACAATTAATTATTTATTTAAATAAATATTATATATACTGTCTTAACTGTTCATATATTTATTAAAAAAATAATATTTGGTTTTATATATTTTAGTCGTTTAAAACAATGCGTATGTATTTATTTAGATGAGCTAGAAACTTAGTCTAATGGATATTAAAACTCGTTTAATACAAACATGTCAGTTAACATGTTCTTACTTAAGAGTCTAGTAGATGATAATTTCAATATGCCTTTATTTTTTATAGCAAAATAAATTATAAAAAGTCTAGACGTTTTGGCGCTTGATCAATGAATTAACGCAACACTGTGGTCGTTCATCAAATATCTTGGAATAGTAATTTATAGTAACAGTTTATCACCCCGCTTAAATGTTTCTAAAATAAAAAAAGCAGAACGTCGATTTATCGCTTGTTTTTCAAACGAAATCAATATTCTTTTAAAAAAATATTTCAAAACAATAATTCAATGTCAATCATAAATAATCGACGAAACATAAGCTAAAGTGTTACGTTTTGACGTTTTCATTATTTCACCTCGGCGAGGTCCATGTTTTTGCGTTTGTTTCTGGCTACACTTTTGAACCGTTAAACATTGTTTTTTTTAATGGGCCGTGAAAATAATAAAAAAAACATCTAGAGTTCAAATAGCACGTTACATTGTCGAGCGTTCGCAATCGCAATAGCAATTAATCAAAGCGAGGCGATGCCCCTGACGCTTCGCTTTATGGTTAAAAAGGACGAAAACGTATCCATTTTGACGGTCACGCATATTTGTCCGGCGGCAAATGCGTTTAATCAAATTTTTCAATTTAGGACAGCGAATCGCTTATCCGATTTCGAATTATTTGTTTAATCCAGGGGGCGCGCAAAATAACGATCGGTCGTCACGTTACCCTTGCGACCCTCGACATTTTTTCTCTCGGTTTTTATATGCTCAGGGCTGCCATATTGTGACACCGTGACAGTAAAGGATACAGGTACGATGGTTTGGAGTTACCTCAACAAAAAAGAGTAGGATTAAACGGATATTGTTATTGATTTTGTTTTAGAAATATATTGCTTTTTATGAATTCAAAACATTTTTAAAAATTAGCATTGCTATATGAATTAAATTAAATAGCTTAAATTTTGATGTACTGATTTATTTTAGTGCATCTCTCAGATCTCAGATATGTAGTTAATCCAGAATGTGTCTTTGTATTTCTTACATTGAAAGATGAGGTCAAGGATATTTCTAAGATTTTTTTGACTAAAACACATGTATTACATATATAATATATAACAGGTTTGGTCAATTAGATTGGGATTGCGATCGATTATATTTTTTTCTGACATTTTGGACTTTATTATTTTTAGTACAACATTTATTGCGTTATATACAACATTTATGACGTTAAATTTGTTACTAAGTCTGATCCGTCATATTATTTAAAACCGCAGCTATTTAAAACATAACTACTTAAGATTTTTTTAGTTTCGAGGTCAAAAGAGCATGACTTTGTAACCATATTAGACGCTAGAAAAGCTGGTAATTGATAATTGTTATTAAATATAATTTTCTTAGGAAGTGTTAATGGAGAACTGATGTTCTCTGGATGATTTGCTGAGGTCTCACGTGTTTGTTTTTGGTCTTGGTCTATTTTTATTCCGTCTTAAATAAGACCGTCTCTTGCCTCGTGTCGCTTAATCGTCTTGTCTCGAATCACTGGATCGTCTGTCAATAATAATTTTTTTAAATCTTTTATACTTTTGATTCGAGACGTCTCTGTTGAGTCTCAGCTGCAGATGTTGGTGGGCCAATTGCGTCAACCACCGAAATATGTTTACGCCTTGAATTAAAGCAGCGGTTTAGACGCATTGTTAATTGCATTCTTTACGCAAAAATAAATGTTTTTCTAGTGCTTAAGAATGTGGTCTGTGTAATACGCAATTGTGGTAATAATTGCCAGTTAAACCTTTTGTCAAAACGAAGTGCTATTTCCCTTAATGATATTTAAAACAGCGTAGCTGGTTAAATCTCCCACAAATCTCAAATGAAAAAAATACAGGATAAAAATATATGTTATTTAATGCATTTTTGGCATTTATGAAGGATAAAATAAAATATGAGTTTTCTCATTTTCGTTTTAACCCAACTTTAACTGCCGTAGTTTTAACCCTTAAAAGTCTAAAGGCTTACGGTTAACGGATGTGCTAAGAAAAATGTAGCCTGTGTAATTACACAATTGTGGTAATGAGTATGCTTTAATTGTCAGTTAAATCTTTTGTCAAAACGAGGTGCTATTTCCTTTTAATAATATTTAAAACATTGCTGCTTTTTAAATTTCCCACAAATCTCAAGGAAAAAGTATGAATTAAAAATTATTATTAAAAATAAATATTAGTTTATGCAATTTTTGGCATTTATGTACGATAAAACAAAATATGAGCTTCCTCATACATCGTTTTAACCCAACTTTAACTGCCGTAGTTTTAACCCTTAGAAGTCCAAAGGCATGTATGTCATGTATGACATGTAAAAATATAAAGCTTGTTGTAAAAATCGTTAATATCTTTATTGAGTTCATTAGTTAATCTATTCTGCCATTAATCTTTAAAATAAAAACTTCAAAATATTTTTAAAAATCGTCACTTTTTATAAAATATGTTAGAGAAACATATAATTTTTAATTAAAAATTAAACGTATATGATAATTAAATAAATTTATAAACGCATAAAAAATCACTAAGAAATTGTGAATAAGGTTGTCAAAAATATTTTATGAAAGATTTATTTATAATATATGGAACTCTGCCTAATTCTTGCAAACTTTGCTTTTATATTTGATTTTTTAATGCAAAAAATGTGTTTTTTTTTATTGTTTAAAATGGCGGCTATTAAAAATATTATAATCAGAATAAATGGTATACTAAATTATATTAAATCATTACAATAAAAAATCTCAGAGAAAAAATAAAGTATGTAAAAAATCTTAAATAATATATATATTAGAACAATAAAAAAGTCTTTTTACCAACCTTTTATTTACATAAATCTACATAATTTTTCAACTTATGTCTTATTTAGATAAGTATTAAATTTTTGATTTTTTTGCAATAATTTTTTATTATTTTATAATTGTGGCTATTGAAAATAATACAATCTTATTAAAATTACCTTAAAATATTTTATAATATGTAGAAATTAATATTTTTTTTACACACTTTTTTATAGAGAAATCTACCTATTTTTTGCGGCCTTTTGCCAGATGGTATTTTTTTAGTTCAAGCATATTTTAAGATATTGCTTCTTTATGTCTATTTAGCATATTCAAGTTAAATATAAGTTTTACAATGTCAAGCTTAAAAAACTATAACGAAAAAGTTGCATGTATTTTTGTAGAGAAAATCTATTATAAATGTATCATTGAACAATCATAGTAATGAAATAACAAATTATGTTTAAATTAAAGAAAAAAAAAAAATTAAAAAGCGATAGATTTAAAAAATATATGTGTGTCCAGAAATCTTCTAAAAAAATTATATCGGCTATGAAAATTTCTAATGATCTTAGAAATTATATAAAATATAAAAAAGTATTATATTTTCTGCTTGGTATGATACATACAAAATAAGAACAGAGAAAACTTATAGTAGTTTGAATAAAGCGAAAATGAGGATGGAGAATATAACTTATAATTTTTTTTATTGTATAAACAGAAATTAATAATAATGTTGTATATCTTAAAAGCACTATGTTATTCATTCAAAATATTCTTACTTAGCTTTTATATCATTTTCGATAGACGACTGACAACCCTAGCTTATCCATATACAATTTTATATTTTTCATTTATTTCATATTAAACGAGCCCGTTTCTTTTTATTATATTGGATTCGATAAAAGCGAGATGAATCGCCTCGTTTTTATTGCACGTGCCCCTGTGTGTATACATTTTTTACACGGTTTATAAGCCATAAATGCGCTGTTTTAGTGTTGCTATTACGAGCTGCTGTATCTTAGCCGGCTTTATGTCGAATTTAGTATTTATTGGTTCAATGCACCGTTTCGGCTTTGTCTTAATCGCGTGGAGCTCAAAAATAAATACATTCAGTATCTATACATATAGCTATGCATATCCTATAATATTGTATATCTAGTGTGTTTCCGAGCTTCTTTGCATTCGGGTCGGGTAGGTTTTGACTTGAAGAATAAGCAAAACATGTTACCCGCCCTTCCTAAAGAGGCGTTTTGCCTTTTTCTTTCCCTCTCTCTCGCTGTGTTGGCTAAAGTGGAAAAACTTTTCGGATTTCTGCTACGACGCCGAGAAGCTGATGACGAGATTTTAAAAGCTTTTCCCCTTAAGGCGGCTGTGCAAAGTGGCAATTGAAAATTTTCACCGAAATTATTGCCTAAAACGTGAACGAAAACGCCGTATTATCGACGATTTTTTTCCAGGATAATATCAAATAAGATGCTATTATAAATACTTAATATAATTAAATAATAATTATTATTCTCTTCTATATTAACATAACAACGTTTCATAATAAAAACTCTTCCAACAGGCCTAATATATATTTATTTATTTTAAGCTTTTTCATTTAATATGTTCATTTTAAGAATAAGCATATTAACTTATTGACTTTTTTTCATATACCAAGATTATGGCTTCCGACTCAAGTAAAACCGGAACTTGTTATTTTTAACGGGGGTAGCCGGTCATTTTAATTTCAATGTAATATTTGATTTCTTCAATTGAAATATATGTATATCTCACACAATTTTCAAGATGCTAAATTCTCCAGCTATTTTTATATTTCTCAAAACCCATTTAGACATTAAGTGGGTAGTGAGAGCCGTGAATCGATAAGAGACAGGAAATTCATATTTAACAGTCCATTCATTTCGTTTCGGCATATAAATAAAAATGCGAGTAGTTGCAAAAAATACACATGGCATACTCGGGGGACGGTTGTACACAAAAATACATTCTAGTTGTTATTAAATTGTTATTATTTACCGTCAGTGTTTATGATCGTTAGAGTCTTGCTCGCTCCTTATCCATCGGTTGATGGTTAGCTCTCTAGTAAGAGATGTGAACATATGTTTTTAAATATTTTAATGCAATTACTCAGATAACAAAAAGTATCTCAATTATTTACCGAAGTGTACATTTATAATTATGTATTCCAAAAAAAAAAATCCGCTACTGTAAGATTCGCATAGTATATTATTTTCGTATCAATGGCTTATTTATGATAAAGCACTAAAATACTTTCGATTTTCTGCGTTTATTAGTAGATGAATAATGGCCTTGTGAAGTTACTTATGTCAAAACTTTCGTGTGACACCATTCGTTGTCTTTCCGCTAGTTTTCTCCCTTCGCGAAAAGTTTTATGCCGCTCCATAAAGTTACTTTTGAACATCATGGAAATCTTATCATATGATTTCCCCGCGAAAACTTCGGTGATTTTCTATGCATATAGAGTGTTCTCAACATGCAATAACATGACTGGATGTATCATTATAAAATATGAATACATATATTACGCAGCCGGCAGGTTAATTTGTATTACGTTGTGATTAATCATACTAGTTTAGAATTTACATTTGATTAATGTCGCATCGTTATTGCATCGTTTGATTGCTGATTTACGAGCGCCGTCGCTAATTTGACGTTCGATTACGCAAATATCGTTTAATTCAAAGTTTGTAAAGCTCCGATCGTATTTATATCGGAATATTATCGTTTTTCGCGATTCGCGTCACGATCGAATCACATTCCGATCGCCTTGTGCGATTTAATCGACGATTGGATTGTTCGCGTTGAAATTAATGTGTGAAATTACGAAAGGCGCGTATTAATAAAATTAATATTATTGATTTGTGTTTTAAAATAACATTCAGACACTTTTTATTAAAGCTTCATTGAGAAATTAAAAATAAAAGCAGGGCAAGATAATATAATTAATCGGTAACTTAATTATTTTAAAAATATAAACAGTCCATAAAATCATTGATAAAATATTATTTTTTTCTTTGAAAGAAATTGTTTATATTCATTTATATAAATATTAAACATATTAAAATGTCACTTTTTTGAATCTTACTAATACACTGACATTGCACATTGATATATTTAATGTCAACTATGAGGAGCTGGTTCAGTTAGTACATATATTTATTTTATTATTTTATGCTTTGTTTTATTTCATACTATGTATTATTTTTATCTTTCTGTTTTATATTTTTTGTGTATCGTGATAATACAATGTATTGTTTTTTGACCATGACCATATGGGTTCCACTACCAAGCACAGAAAAAAAGCAGAAAAACTTCATATTCAGGCATAATTCCTTTACTATTGAAAAACAAAAAAAAAATTTTTGCGTATACATACAGAAATATTTGTATCCGCTTATTATTATTATTTGTTCAATTCTTTTTTCTATACATTTTTTGTTTTCAATCTATTTTGGGGGTATCTGTAATTTTTTTTCAATTCTCTCTTTTTAAATTTATTCATTACAAATAAACTCATGGTGGCAAATAAATAAAATGTGCTTAAAATCTATATTTAAATAAATTATATACTTATGTTCATAGACGAATCTTGAAAGTATGCATTTAATTTCATGACTTCGTTGGTGGACTACTATTTTTTTCATTACTTTCATGGTAGTATAAACACATTTTTTTTATTAACTAATATGCTTCGATTTATGATGTTAACCATAGTTTTTATTATGTCATTAAAAATAATGGAAAACATAAAACAACCTCACATAAAAATACAAATATATTAAAAAATAGTTGTTTATTAGTAGTCTTTAAAAAATATTTTTAATCATCATTAAATTATTTAATTAAATATATTTATTTAATTATTATTAAAAAAAATCAAATACGGCTGATATTAAAAAAATAATTACAAAGATATTGAGAATAAGAACAGCTTTTGATTATTTATGTGGGTTTTTTAAGACAATGTCATAAAACATATTTTAAAAATGTGAATATCTAGGATTAAAAATTAAAAAATAGTAACTAAATAAAATATTTTAAAATACGAATTAAATTAAAATTACAATATTTTATTTTTACTTTTGTGGGAGTATTTCAAAATTTAAAGACACGATAATTACCGCTGTTTTAAAAATATAGTCCAAAAATTATTCCTAAAATTTATATTGTTCACACCTTAGCTAAGTTCGTTAGCCGGTCTGATCCACAAGCTATTTGTAAAATGGCGCGCCATTCAAAATAGATAATAATAAAAACATTTGTTATTCTAAAAAGCTGTTTTAGAGATCAGAGTGGAAAAAAACGTTTCTAAGAAAATATACAAAAAAAATTCTAATTAAAAAAAATATTTATTTTAATTCAAATAATGTTGACTTTTTTACGCACGTATCATACTAATTGTATTGTACGAAAATTTCCAAATTAATGAAATGGTTGTTTGGGAAGTAGTTAAATCCCTCGCCGACTGACCCTGAGCGAGTTGATATTTTCCGTTCTACTGTCTTGGCATGATTTAGACGAATTAAGTTTTTGCTGGACATCATTATTGCAATACTATTAATAAATCTGCAAATAATATTTTTTTTTTAATGCAACACAGTTGAGTGTCTAACTTAATTTAGTAGAAATTTTCTTGTGATTTTTTTTGCTTCACGATTATGTGTATGCATATGTTGCATTTTAGATATTATATTGTTAGAAGTAGTAAGTAAAATATTCATTAGTGCAATGTGAAGTGAAAAATATTAGCAAATTTCTTGTTTAATTAGGCAATAAGCATTGAAGGCACTCGTGACAATTTAATTTTATCAACATTGTTCACGCCACTTTTTCACACGCCGCATTAATAATTCATGTTCGATGGACATTTCGGTCCCTTTGTAACGAGATTACAGTTGAAGCAACAAGCTGTAAACCCGTTTCGGGAGTTGAAATACAACCACAACACCGACAATGTATGGATAACATGCGACATTTTAACTCCGCGCCATTGCTCGTAATGAGATAAAAGTTGTAATGGAGCACTGGTTTTGTGGGTTGGGGTGGGGGTGAAATTGGGGTGTTTTTAATGTGTCATAAATCAGTTGTATGCAAGTGGGGCCCGTTAGCAATGGCCGGGACGTGGACCGAATGCGAATCTCTAATTTATTCCGGCGAACGAACGAGAGACGTTTGAACGAATGCGAAAAATGGAATGAAATTTAAAAAAAGACAAGAAAGAAATGAATCGAAGACGCTATGAATAATTGAGTTGTGAACGAAGCTCCTTACACCGGAAAGGTGCTCGTTAAATTTAAAAGTTTGTTTTTTGCTCTTCCCTTTGACTGCGATAATTGTCAGAGCAAACAGATTAGCATTAAATTATGACAAATGGTCATACAAAAAGCGGGCGTATGTACCTCATCTGACGATGTATAGTTAGTATGTATACAATATACAAAAAATCAGGTCTCAATATCGGGTGCATTTTATCACTGCATCTTTTTTGCACAAAAAAAAGTTTTTATGACCGGAATATACATATTTAATATTATTCTATTGTTAGTTAGGTCTTTTGTCAAAACGCGTTTGTATTTCCTTTTCATGAGTTACAAATTTATTGTCATTTGAATGACGTTAGCGTTAACTGCGCAATTAAGTAAATTTTATACAGTCTAATATATTTACTTTAATAATTTGAGAAGCACTGAGTCAGAATTCATAATTATAGTTCAAATCTTCATTTATCTAAATTGGTACTCAGCTTACAGCGCTCAAGAATTTAATTTAAATTACTGAAGAGTTTATCTAGTCTTATACATATGTCTATCAATCTTATTTAAATTAGTCCGTTTCCGTTTTAAGTGCTAACTCATCATTGCAAAAGTGCCTATGCATATATTTATAGCATAGCGCCGAAAATCATCGATGCTCAAACTTTCATCAAGTTAATATCACGTCGATAAATCTTCCAAGATAAATTTCAAATGAATATTTAAAACTCGTTTAGTAAAAGTAACTTGACGGCCGTATAACAATATAAGGCGTTTTAGTGTAATCGCTTTCGTTACATTATTATTATATATATATATAATTCGCGAATCAATCTTAATTTAAATATTCCGTCTAAACGTAATGTTTTACACGCGTAATAAATCTCAATTTTGTTTACAATTTTTGGGTATACAAAAGGGCAAGAAGTGAAAAAACTACGCGTCCGCCATTACCGTCGGATGTTTTAACGGCTAAGCGATTGTTTTATTGTATAGCTTTTATATAGAGTTTTATATATTTTTGTCTAAATTTGATGTTTCGAAAAATCAAAAGGCTGAAATGAGATTTGGCGCAATTCACACCAGAGCTTTTTTCGTACCATTAAAATGTCCATTATACGCCACGGCGTAAAACAAGGCGTAAACGCACAATAGATCACAGCACAGAGCATTAAATAATTTAGGAGAGAAATTCTGAAAATGGGCAATTTAAACCATGATGGTTAAATGGATTTTTGAACAGGAGCTTATTACTATTAATAATGGTACACTGCCAAAATGGATCGGTTTTAACTAATAGTTGAACCAATATTAAACTTGTTCGTGGCGATATTACATATATTATTCAGCACTACATCAGTGGTGTGGATTCTCTTAAGGGTCGCTAATTATATTTAGCTATGCAATAAAATTACCTTTTACCGATTTCAATAGGAGAACCTATTTATAATATTGTCCAACGGATCGAAGAAAAAATCATTTCAGGGTCGCGATTTCGTTTCTTATTCTTGCTCGTCGCTGTCAGGATATCAGCCTCTTGCACGAATCAATCAGCTTCTCATCGAGCTTGCCAAACATAAGGATGTTTTCGGCTGATGCTTGCTGCTGAAAGTCACCGAGAATTGTTATGTTGCCGACACCACCCATAAGAAACTTCAAAAAGTGATTCACTGAATAGAAGCTACGCTAAAAATCTAGTGTGTTGTATACCAACGCTGCTAGCTTTCTAGTTCATCTGTTACGGTACTGGAATAATAGTAAATTTTTAGTTTTTGCTACCTGCTTAAAACAACGTTCTTTAATGTCTGTTCCTGCAAAAATTGTGACAGTTCACATTTCATCGTAACTTAACAGGCGCTAGTCTATGAATCAGTGACATATTTATAATTATTTATAAATTATAATGTATTTTAATTTACGTCTAATTGATGACTCTTACATATAAATCAGTTACATATTTATAAATTATTAGTTATAATAATTAAAATATAATACAAAATGTGTTTACGCCTGAAAAAATAAATGATGCGATTTTGGCAATCGGTAACCTTAGGTCTGAATAACGATAGTATTTTGCACAGGGAAGAATGTATTGTCTAGTGCACATTCATTCCAAACAAAACGTAGTTTTTTTTTATTTTATAAATGATTAACGTCTTTTTGGTTAATACACATTTTTTCTACTGTTTTTAAAAATACTGTGTGTGACCTTACTTTCAAGGCGTGTTTTCATTAGTTCAAAATCGATCTCTAAATTTTTATTTTTTTATTTAAAAATTATTTTAAAGATTTAAAAATATATTGCACCTATTCTTTATTTTATTCATCGTTTTGATTTAAACTTGTAATGCGGACTAGGATATATTTATTTTTATTATTATTAACAGGTCAGGGACAAACTTGCGTAAAAGGGTGGCTATGAAATTAAAACGACGGCCATTGTTAAACGCTAACGAGTTAATAATTTATATTTCGCGCAATATTCACGCAACGAATTACACGCGGTATTACAACAAATAAAAGCAGGTAATATGTTTTATCAGTGTCCTGAATAGTAATTAACTAAATTTATTTTCGTAAGCACTGCGTGTGCACCTGAGACGTTGCTTTATTATATGCGAAACGACTTTATCTTCACTCGGCCAGGCTTAATACAAATTTCATTAATTTTATCCAATGGCGAATCTTGCGCGCTTTAAATTATTTTAATCAAGATTCCTACGCACCTTTTCGGGGGATGTGAAAAAAGTAATTTATTCTAGAGAAAATTTACAATAATTCATTGCGTTGAATGGCAAAAAAATTGGTCGACACGACGGCACGTTCCACCAATTTGTTTGCTCCTGATCACTTCGAAATTTAACATGATTTCATTGCCTTTTTCACGCAATTTTCTTGTGTTGTGATGTATTTCATCTCTTATCTTAAATTTTAATTTAATTCACGTGTAAATATAGAAGAATATGTATTTATTTAAAAAAAGTTGCTTGGGTTATTTTAAAGTTAACCGCTTTGCAGGTTCACATGTCCGGGATATATGAGATATTAATGGCGTCTGGTTTATAGCTAGTTCGATACCGCCATATAAAATATTATTTATTGACTTTGGAAGCAAAAAATTAAAGCAGACATAATTCGTTTATTTTGTGCATACAAAAACATTTTTTAAGCAGCTTTTTCCTGTCTTTACAGTCTCTCTTTTACACAGTTTCCGGTATATCCCACTCCATAACAATGATTATGTCAGTAAAAGTAATTTATTTTACCGTCATCGATCATTTTTGATTAGCCGTCGAAATAATTCATCCGAAAGTTGCATTTTTAACGTTTGTAATAGTGCCATAATTAGAGTCACTAAAAAAATGTGGCAATACATAACATGTTGGAATAAAACGAACGTTAACAGCTTTCAGGTCAATTGCGAGTGAAATATTGCTTGCAACAATTTACACATTTGACAGTTTTATTTTTAATTTTATCAGTAAAAGTTAAATACAATTATTATCAAGCAATCGGAATTATAAATAAAACGTTTTATGTCGAAAAACCGCTGTTGTATTTTTTTCACTCAGATCACTTCAATTGCTAATGATTATTTTACTTACAAATTATTTTAGAGTACCGTGGTAGCAAGCTGAAAAAGTTTTGTTTGTAATTTTCTTAATTTGCTTTATTCTTTATTTAAGTATCTACCATATTTTTCCGAAGCTTCACGTATATTATATGTTTTTGTGTAACATTAAGAGCGTCTCACTTTGGCATCGCTCTTTTTGCTTGTGTTTCGTTATTTTTACTGCAAAAGGCAGACAAAACATTGGAAAGGATGACACAAAACGAATTCCCAGGCAACAGGGTCCACGCGACGAGACACTGATTGGCTTCGCGTGGAAAACTTCGGTCCCCTCGGAAAATTGAGAATTTATATTTTGCGCACCAGAGGTAATATTTGAAATGAAATCCCTGTGCTTGTGTGTCGTTTGTAACTAGTCTGAAATGTGTTCTATTCATTACTTTAAATTTAAAAGCTAATTATTTTTTACTGATTTGATAAGCACTTGAACATAATAATAATTCATTATTTATATCTCCAGAATTTGATCCAACGATAAAGGGAAAATAACAATTAATTTTGTGGTACTTTTCCACAAAACTTTTTTGTATACTACTCACAAAAATCTTAAGCATTATTTTTATTTATATTATTTCTTGACCATTTTAACTAAAACAAGTTAGCAACTAAATATTATGCCAGTCAAATAAAGTAGTAATAACATGACTTTGTTTTTCAGTGGTCAATGGACTATTATAATTTTTGCTTATTGGAGATTTTTTATTGGTTAGAAAATGTTATTCAGATACTTTTTTTTGAGTTTTCGCTTAAAGTGCTTGGATTTCTGGTCTTACTATATTTTTAGTGACACTCCACAAAAAGTATTCTGTGGTACGAAGTCAAATCCTGTTGAAAAATGTTGAAATGGATAGCTCTCAAACTGACTATGTTAACGCAAATAGAGTATATACATTTATCCCACTCATT
This sequence comes from Plectrocnemia conspersa, assembly GCF_051122295.1. NCBI lineage: Eukaryota > Metazoa > Arthropoda > Insecta > Trichoptera > Polycentropodidae > Plectrocnemia > Plectrocnemia conspersa. The sequence goes on from NW_028277173.1 coordinate 879,381, forward strand.
TCCTTTGAAATATCTGGTTATCTCAAGCGTATGTTTTAAGCAAGTGCTTTAAAACTTATAAACTGTGTCAAAGATGCTGAACTAACTTCAGTCATTGCTCTAAAGACAAAAAATATAATTATATCGTGAATTATGACTAATCATGAAAACGGTAATAATGGTTCCGTATAAGTACCATATATTTTTAATTTATTAATCTTGTTAAATATGACAATATTACGATAAAAATATTATTAAGGCAATAGAAAAGTTGAATAAAAAATACCAGAAGAATGTAAAGAGGCAATCGATACATATTATGTTCGTTAGCAAAATCCAATGTGTCAATTTTTTGCAAAATGGCGACAAGTATAAAAACTTAAGCACTTGTAACTCAGTAGGTTTAAATTTTAACGAAAAGATCGCTATGTATGAAACGTTTAAAAGCCTAAACTTCATCTAAATAAAATATAAAAAAAATAGTTTTTTGCTTCAAAACAAGCGATGTATCAGTTCGATCGGACCCCCATACGTGCCATTTTGAGACTTTCAGAAGAATTAACGCTCTTAACTGCTTGGTTTTGAAGATTAAATATTAAATTTTTAGTATCGTATAAAACTACTAAGCACCTCCTATACCTTCTGTATAAAAAAAAAAAAAATTATATTTTTACAAAATGGCGGCCAATGTAAAATTTTAAAGTGTCATAACTTTGCAAAATAAAATCCTACTGAAAAATATTTAATGCAAAAAGTGTTTAGTAGCTTAATTTGCATTTAAAATTTTTTTTAAATTTTTTTTTTTTAAAAACGAATCTTATGGTAAATTGACCGGGCCCCCATACGAGCTTTTATACTAGTTGGCATATAGTTAACGCTCGTATTTGGTTCCTTTTAGAGATATAGACTTGAATTTTTGATGCAAAATAGAGCTTTTGAATATACTTACGATACCGTTTAAAAAAATTAAAAATTAAAAAAAAAAAGTTTTTTTTTTTCCAAAACACGTTTAGTGTTAGGAATCGATCGACCCACCATACATACGCTTATAAAACTTGCAATATAGTTAAGGTCAGTGTGAGCTTATTTATATATATTTAAAGTTGAATTTTGGTGACAGTATAGAATTCTTAAGCACCCTCTATATGTTCCTTAGCAAAATCAAATGTGTCATTTTTTTGCAAAATGGCGACAAGAATAAAAACTTAAGCACTCGTAACTCAGTAGGTTTAAATTTTAACAAAAAAATCGCTATATATGATACAATTAAAAGTCTAAGCTTCTTATACATATTGTAATTTATTTACTGTACTAACTTTTATAGCAAATAACTATTTTATTGTATTTAATACTTATTTTTATATAATTTTTTATGTTGCATTTAAAAATACTTCTTAAATATTATTTAGATACTAATTTAATATGAAATTTTTATGAAAAAGATTGAATCAATATAAAATAAATTTATTATTGATTACTAATATTTTTAAATCAGTTTAAATTCAAACTATTAATTATCCAACAATAGCATAATATAGACTTGCCTCACTTTCAAAATCAACGGCTCATATATTATTATTGAAATGTTTCTTTGAATATATGTATTTACATTTCTTTTACTTGTTTCAGGTAAGAGATGATCAACATTTTCTATAGCAATAATTGGCAAATATTTTTGTAAGTAACATATTATATATAATTTGATAACCCATTTTCTACCCATTCTTTGACCTTTAAAAAAATAATATACGGCCCCTTTATTTTTTTCTAAATTTTACTTAAAAATAACTGTGCCGATTATCAAAACTGCTTTAAGATAGGAATCGCTCAAATTCAATCTATATTTAGATTTCTCATATTTTATTTAAGAAAAAAATTTGCACGAGTAGTGCCAAATGTAGAAATGATTTCTCGAGCAAAATGATGAATTTTTGAAATTCTTATGAAAATTCAACAGTGACAATTTTTGAAAATTATTTTTTAAAATGTCATTACACTGTAAATTATTTATTTCTAAATGTGGTTATCGCGAGAGTTTTTATTTCGCAGCTAAATGAATTTAAAAATAATTTATTTAGCTGCGAAATTGTTTGAGATGATGTGTAGTATATGTATGTGTATGAAATGTTAAATCAAACTTTTCTGTATAACTTGTAAAAAACGCAAGTTCTAATTGTATAATTTGTAATAGAAAATAAAAACCGTAAAAATGTTTTCTTCATAATTTTATAATTTGAATTACAAAACATAGTTGCGAATACACTTTAAAGAGTATCGATTGCGTACCTAATTTTTAACTGTCGAGAGCACAAAATCAGTGCCTGAAAAAGCTCCCTAAAAATATTTAAACTGCAACTCTTTCATAAATTTTAGATGTAGCGTTTATAAATAATCTTACAATAGTCATTTGAGCCAGCCTGTATGCACGTATAAAGTTAATCTCTTCACTCCCACATTGTGGATGAAACTCTCGACGGTGTCAAAATGGTCTTATCCACTTGCTCTCAGTGATGTATTTATAGTCGGTACAAACCCCCAGCACGTGCTTGGATTTTGTTTAGTCTACCTTTTGACATATCGTCTGTGTTTTGCACAAGCTACCGAGTTACGTTAACGTCACAATGATCAGACTACGTCATTGTCTGATTAAAGAAAAAAAACATTATTGAAATTTACACAGTTTTAAAGGTCTTATATTTTTGAGTAATAACTTACACTAACGCCACACCTGTCGGAGAGCTAAAAAATGGTAGTCCCATTGGAAACATACTTTTAATTTATTTTTAGCGATTATATTGCGCAACTGAAGACATTTCGGCTGGCGATTTATTATACGCCATGTATCAAAGCGGCCCGCTTCGGTTACGGTCTAATAAACAGTTTTAATACGAACGGCTTAGCAATTAACCCTCTCAATTTTGGAAGCCCACCCCAGCATTTGTGTAGTTGTCATAATATTTGTGCGGCAGTTTCAATTAGCGCGCACTATAATACTACTTGGCACTCTCAGAAACGCTCCACTGCATTCTAGGTGGTTTCCGCAAGATATTTAGAGTAATGCAATTTAAGCTAACGAGAAAAAAATCCGGTGGGCTGATGTACTTATTACTAGAGCTTTTAACCTATTCCACGCTATGCACATTACATGATGAGCAGTCGATTCTGTCGTGAAGTCTATCATATGACTCGTAAAACATATATTTTAAATAAACTAGAAAAAGTTATTGAAAAAAGTCAAATGGGTTTCAAAATTTTACTTACTTTTGCTAACATTTAATTTAATTAATGATTAAACTGTAAGGTGTTAATAAAATAATATTTTTTATGCTTGATTTAATCAAATCATTTGAAGCAAAATTAGATGTATTTAATTGTGACGTCTGAATCACAAAAATTAAACAAAAGGAATTTCTTAGGCCAACTTTGTGTGCGTGGATAAATCGTGAAAAAGTTTCTGAAATATTCAGCAAGTGTATATATGAAAATAGGCTCTATAGAAAAATAGAAAGTAATTGAAAACTATAGTTAAATAATGGATGTCAAATGGGTTTTAAACTTTTTTGTGCTTAAATTTAAATGTAATTGTTAAAGTGTTAACAAACAAAGTTGAATCGTAAATCATTGTAAATGTGTCATATTTATTATATACAAAATAAATATAATTATTTATTTTATTGATCTTGTATATACACATAGAACCTACAATACACGTATTAATGCCTAATGCAACTTTTAAGTATAATTTACGTACTTAAATTTTTAAAAACGCTTCCTAATATCACTTTTTAATATAGTCATTAATTTTAGGTTTTACTTAAAGAAGGTAAAATATTATAAATTTGTATATAGGCATTTTTTCGATATTAGATAGTGAAGCTGTCTTGAGTCATATTATATTTGTGATATATATTTTTTCATATTTATTTAGGCTTGTATGTATTTAATTATGTTAAGCTTTAGCAGTAAATATGAGCAGATTTAGTAAAAAAACGATGGTTTTACTAGAAAAAAAGCCAATGTGAAAAAATGCACAAAAAACGACCAATGTCAAGTGTATTATTTTATTATTAATATAAATTTATTATGTTTCAATAATAATTGTTTATATTTAAAACAATACTTTTTACTCTTTCCTTTGAAAAAATATGTTTGTGAAAATTGCTGTTTTTAATTAAAAGTAGAAAAACAATCCATATAAATGTAAAGTAAAGCATTTATTTTGGCCGTTCAAAATTTGCGGTAGAATAGAGGGCGTCATAAATTGTAGAAAATTAATTTTTATTTAAAAATAAATAAATTTTTATTTAAACATAAATTGTAGAAAATTTACTATATAATTTGTATAAAAAAATATATTTTTAATATATAGTTTATAACATGCTTTAAGAGCACGTTAACTGCCATACTTTCAATTGAATTTAATTACAAAATAAAAGTTTTTTTTAATAGACCTTAGCAATATCACAGCTTCTTAGCCATCCCATAAAATATATTTTGCAATAAAATGTGCAAGTTTAAATTGAATTTTTATAGTTCATTTTTCTTAATAGCCGCAATTTTAAAACAATATAGCGTATAAGAGTTCCTAACAAACTAAGCAGAAATATTTACAATATCTACTTTAAAAAAAAGTTTAAAGGCAATAAGACAGTTATTGTGTCAAAAACCGTTATATCACAAACCTTGTGTTTTACAGCATATTTAAAAATAATTGCAGTGCTGACAAAAAAACCTTTAAAAAATTGTAAGACTTTATAGATTCGTGTTACCCATCCAAGTACTGACCAGGCACAATACTGCTTACTAGAAACATAAAAATTGATAGCCATTTGTAATACGTTGATATTTATTATTGTTTGTATGCAAAACTCAGAGGCATTTAATATCATAATCATAATTAAATCGGTTTTCACATATGATTTTATTATTTATAATCCTTTGTAGTTCAAAGTTTTTTTAATAAGTGTTGCTTTTTAATAAATATATTTAATTTAATAGTTTAATAATAATTAAATATATTATAAAAAACTATTTCTTCCATATCATGTCTTTCTAAATATTTATAAAATAAATAGTATTATATTAATTAAAAAAATATATTTTTTTAAATTACATTTATTTATTACTAGAATTTACATTTTTTTTTAATATACAATTAAATGGAATTTAATTGATATTTATTCAAGAACTGTTCTATTTATTTATTTTTTCATTATATTATATAAATATTTAAAATACGTTATATTTATTTATTTTATTAATAATATTATTCATTTTAAGATATAATTTAAAAAAATTGAATATAATCTAAAAGCTGCCAGAAAAAAACATATGTCCAATACGTATGAACAAAAGACTCCAAAGGGTTAATAAATATGAAAAAGTCCCGATTGACTAATTTTTTGTCGTGCGTATGGGTTCGTGTGCGTATGTGAGTCTATATTAACATCATTGATACTTTTATTTGTGTACTGTATCATTTATAATATAATCAAAAAAAATTGTTTATACACTTATTTTGATTATATAGATCCGTGATGGCGAATAAGATAATTATTAAACGTTTGCATTAATTATAACCATACTGATATATTTACAAACAGGAAACGTTCCAATTTAAAAAGAAACTTAACGCTGCAATTCTTTTGGCACAAGAAATAATTGAAAGGATACACTTGAATACATTTTTGAAGAGTGTTGATTTGGATTCTTCACAAGTATCGGAGGATGTGCAAAATTGAAAATTAATTGCGTCCGATTCTCTACAACAAGAGTTGCAAAATGCCATTTCGTCGATAATTGAAAAAGCAATGGATAAATGCCGTGAAGAAGGAAATTTAAAGGAAGATTTCAAGAAATTGGATACGTTTAAAAAGCGGACAGGAAAGTTGGATTTATTATTCAACACACTGTTAACAAAAAGACCGACGTTAACAGCAACCGAAAGAGCAACAAAAATACGCACAAATATAAAATATCAGACATAAAATTATTTATTGTTATTAAAATTAAATTCTTGCTTATATTATATTTATTTATTATATGTGGATGAATTTCAATTATTAATAGCTATTTTGCTACAATGAAAACTACTCGAGTATTTTAAGATTTTATTACTTAATACTCAAGTAGTTGATGATGTCGAGTAATTGAAATCTATATTCGTCAGTAAAATGGAATTATAAAACAATCCATAAATCACTTCTTGAGACAAGCAAGAATGAACAATAAAAAATATTGTTTAAGAAAAAAATATTCAATCATCATCTGCAACAAATAACAAATAAAACTGCTCTTAGTTATTCTGCATCAAACGTAATCGCTAATCATGAAAAACTGTTGAAAGATGGACAACATATGGAAGAAGTGTGGTTAAAATGTTCCTACGATCCATTTGAAAATTTTGAAAACCAGGAAAATAATATTTAAAGAATAAACGATATTGCTTTTGTTAAAACAACAGTGAAAGATAGAATCGTGAATATATATATATATATATATATATATATATATATATATATATATATATATATATATATATATATATATATATATATATATATATATATATATATATATATATATATATATATATATATATATATATATATATATATTCAATAAACACAAAGCCCAGCATGTGGTTGTTCAGATCTGAACAACCACATGCTGGGCTTTGCCCACACCGGATGTTCATATTCTCAATTTTCCCCTGAGGATGGCCGGGCGAATCTGGCCGAAACGTAGGGACCATGATTCCACACGGAATCAAAAAAGTACGCGGAGTAATCCGACTCCTAGAAATATTAACCATATATATATATATATATATATATATATATATATATATATATATATATATATATATATATATATATATATATATATATATATATATATATATATATATATATATATATATATATATATATATATATATATATATATATATATATATATACCTAAAAAACGAGTCTTACGGTAAATTGACCGAGCCCCCGTACGAGCTTTTATGCGACTTGGCATATAGTTAACGCGTGTATTTGGTTCCTTTTAAAGATATAGACTTGAATTTTTAATACGAAATAGAGCTTTCAAATATACTTACGATACCGTTTAAAAAAATTAAAAATTAAAAAAAAAAGTTTTTTTTTTTAAAACACGTTTAGTGTTATGAGTCATAGACCCACAATACATACGCTCATAAGACTTGCAACATAGTTAAGATCGATGTAAGCTTATTTATACGTATTAAAATTTGAATTTTGGTGACAGTATAGAATTTTTGAGCATCCTGTATATGTTTGTTAGCAAAATCTAATGTGTCAATTTTTTGCAAAATGGCGACAAGTATAAAAACTTAAACACTCGTAACTCAGTAGGTTTAAATTTTAACAAAAAAATTGCTATGCATGAAATGTTTAAAAGCCTAAACTTCATCTAAATAAAATATAAAAAAAATAGTTTTTTGCTTCAAAACGCGATGTATCAGTTCGATCGGACCCCCATTCGAGCCATTTTGAGACTTTCAGAAGAGTTAACGCTCTTAACTGCTTGGTTTTAAAGATTAAAAATTAAATTTTTAGTATCGTATAGTACTGCCAAGCAGCCCCTATACGTTCTGTATGAAAAAAAATATATTTTTTTTTTACAAAATGGCGGCCAATGTAAAAATCAAAAGTGTGATAACTTTGCAAAATGAAATCCTACTGAAAAATGTCGTATGCAAAAAGTGTTTAAAACCTTAAAGTACATTTAAAAATGTTTTTTAATTATTTTTTTTAATAAAAAACAAGTCTTACAGTAAATTCCGATTCCGATGATTCCGAAATAAATTTCTAATTTAAATATTGTTTTTTTTATGTACATTACTATTTTCGTAAAATGGCAAAGTATCGTACAACTTTTTCCAAGGTTTTTTTTTGGGTGAAAATCCATATTTAGGCAAATTGCCTTATTTTCTATTATGTTGATTGCAAAGTATTTATCATGGTCCATGTTAACGATTCTCGTCTAAAATTCTTTCTTAATCGTTTTAGTATAAATCATCGAATCTTGAAATTCTCTACCATGAATATTTTTTGGTAAATCTTTATAAATATTTAGGAATTATCGAAAGCTGTTTATACGTGTTATATTTTTTTTCACTTAAATTCCAGAATTATCATATTTTATGTTACAGTTGTCAATAGAATCTGTATAAAAATCATCAATTGTGTTTCACTGATTTTCTAATTGGACTTCAATGTGGTAGTTATCATTATCACGCCAGTTAGGTTTTCTTTATTTTCAAATCTGATTTTTTTGTTATGTACTATCGACCTTACGATTCTTTTAACTCTCTTTCTTATTGAAGTCATGGATTAATATTTGTAAGTAAAATCAGACAGTGTGATCGAAATTTAATTTTTAAATGAGTTAAAAGTATACATTTTATCCAATGGAATTGATTTGATTCACTAATTGATCGCGATCGACTGATTAAAGCAGTAAATAAAAGTAAAAACTAAACGTGATTTTAGATTTTAAATGTATTCAATGGTCGAAATAAATATCCAACTATTAACAAAGGTAACCCAAATAAATATTATATATCATTTTATTTTACAATATATACGAAATGCAATAAAGAAAACATAAATCTAGATAAAGCGCTTTATTTTTAACATATAGCATACATACAGCAATTATAAAAGTGATGTTCGAATAAAAACAACATTTTTTTGTAGCAAACGTGCAAATATTTTACTTCATGACGAAAGGTGCAAACTTGTCACTCTTCAACATGCATTCGACTTCAAAGCGATGACACACTTTTAAATCACCCAATGTACTCAAACATCGATCGAAGGCTGCAAAATCGGTGCATGTATCCCATTTTCGCACCGACCGTGCAACATTACATACTAACGTCGTTAAAGGTGGATTTAGAACGTTAATATTTTAAATTGTACGTGTGCAGTTCAGCGTAACGGGCAGGTCGTTAGTTTTGCGTTCACACGTATACTAGTACGTGGAAAATTTTCGTGTAAAGGTGGGTCGGATGCCAACTGGTCACAATGGTCAGCTTGTGCGATTTTGCAAACTTGGCATTTTAACTGTCCGCCCAGAGATAAAGCATCGATTCTCCTTTGTACCTACGGATATAGCGACAATGAATCTTGGACGGTTGTGGAGATTGAGCCAAAAACATCCAAAAGTCCCATGTTATCTAAGTGTTCAAGATTAATTTCAACGCTTTTTGGGTAAACAGTTTTAAATCACTGCGAAAATAAAAATTAAAATGTATAACCTCAATTATGAATGCTTGTGCCTGCAAAAATATTCATTTTTTAAAATACCGATATTAACCCTTTCTACGCGGCACTCAATTTCGGTCTTTGCTCTCGTGATGCGGGGACTAGTTCATCGTCTTTAAAATCAGGATCTTTTTAATTACTCGTTAAAATTAAAATATTCATAGTATTTTATTGAATGACGTGCATTTTTTTGCCAAATTCCTACAGGGTCCCTGTTTAGTCACATCACAATTACGATGAGGCAGCTTTGTTATCAATCAAAACATTTAGTTGGGTTGATATGGAGTACGGATGTAGCAGATTAAAGTCCATTTTTTCTTCAGGATCAGATTTTATCCCAGACTACATTCTGAAAGAATGCAAGTCTGTTATTTTCAACCCTCTTGGATTCACATTTAATTTAATTTTGCGATCCTCTTGTTTTCTAGAGTTAAGGTCACACCGATTCATAAAAAGGGTGTCAAGTCTTACATTTACAATTATTTGCAATTGTATTGCATAAATACATTTTTAATCATTGCAGGTGTATGCTTTTCAAGCAACAACATGGTTTTCGTCAATCTCGATCCACTGTCACTAATCATATGGTTTATTCTAACTTTGTTTCAAGATCATTGGACTATGGTGTACAAGCGGACGTTATATACAGAGATTTTAAAAAGGCATTCTATAAAGTTAATCATGCTTTACTTGTAAAAAAATATTCTAATTTCGGGTTTTCTGAATGTCTTATAAACCTATTCTCAAATTACTTGACCGATAGATATCAGTTCGTCAAGTTTTTCGTTCTGTTTTCGAGGAATCTTTTTCGCCTTCTGCTCAGTCGCTTTCTTCTTCATGTTCTTGGTCTTCAGTACTGATCATCAAAGAAACTGAGCACTCAGATCTTAATTCGAATTTAATAAATTAAAGACAGGGCGTTCTTCTGGACCTGATTTAATTCTGAAGGGTTGCGAAGTTAGTCTCGCTGCTCCTCTAAAATGTATTTATGATCTGATTCTTAAGACATCATCATTTCCTGATCTATGAAAATGCACAAAAGTCACCCCAATTCATAAAAAGGGTGACAAATTATATATAAAGAATTATAGACCAGTTGCAGTGTTGTCAGCTCCTGCTAAATTATTTAAAATAATTATTCATAAATATCTCTATAATCACTTTCAGCAAGTTTTGTTAGAGCAACACCACGGGTTTCGTCCTGCCCGTTCCACTGTTACTAACAAAATGTCGTTCACCAAAACGATGACAATTTCTCTTGATGCGGGAATTCAAGTAGACGGCGTGTATACAGATTTTGAGAAAGCCTTTGACAAAATTCGTCATAGGTTATTATTAAAAAAATTTTCGAACCTCGGTTGCTCGGATAATTTAACTCGGTTATTCTCGAGTTATTTAAGCAATCGTAGACAGTTTCGATTGTCAAAAGAATATTTTACCCCTTTGGGGGTTCCTCAAGGATCCAATCTGGGCCCTCTGCTTTTTGTGTTATTTATTAATGACATAAATACAGCAATTAAAAATTCAAGTTTTCTTCTGTACGCAGATGATTTAAAATATATATAAATGCATTCGATCTGTTGTGGACTCCTTCTCTCTACAAAGTGATTTAGACTCTCTATGGAGATGGGCTTCCGTTAACCGTCTGCCCTTTAGTGTCGGAAAGTGCCATACTGTGTCATTTTCTCGATCCCGTTCGCCATCAGCTTATTTCTACCATCTCGGTGGTAACATTTTGACTAGAGAAACTTCCACTAAAGATCGCGGAATCACTTTCGAGAGCAAATGGAGGTTCTCTCTACACATACACGACGTCTGTGATAAATCTTCCAAGATGCTCGGACGATCCGTCAGTTATTTGCATCCTCTATGACACCTTAGTTCGTAGCATTCTTGAATCGGGATCTATAATTTGGAGTCCCCGAATAGCCAAATATTCCCTTTTAGTGGAAAAAATTCAAAAAAGGTATTTAAGATACCTTTACAAAAAGACATTTGGTTATTACCCGTACATATATCCCAGCACCTTTCTTTCAGGAGCTTGTTTTAGTTCTCGCAGAAAGCTGTATGTCGCTAAGCATTTTTTCAAATTACTAAAAGGTTAAGGCTAGGACGTCCGCACTTGCCGACTCGCCTATAGCTGTGGCCATCCGGCTCCTTAATACGCTGGCATTACATATTGACCTGTTTAATGTTAGCTACGAGGAGCTGATCTAGTTCGTATCATTTAATTTTGATATTTTATAATTTTTTCTTAAGTTTATTATTTTTAAGTATTGTTCTATTTATGTATATGTACGTTTTTTTGTTTTGTAAATTTAAAATTTGTTTTTGCCCATCGTGGCGCATTGGGGTAACCTGTTAGGCCACGATAACAACGACATAAGATCTTTACTGGAGTACCTCAAGGATCCAACTTGGTCCATTGTTGATTAATGACATAGAAAGAGAAATGACCCATTCAATTTTTTTTAAATATATGCAGATGACTTGAAAATTTTCATGAAAATGCATTTGATTTCGTATTCCCCCGACCTGCAGGAGGATCTCAATTCTTTATGAAAGTGGGCTTGCTAAAACCGATTGCCTTTCGGTGTAAATATTCACACAATTCAAGATCGACGATGCCGGCAAAATATTCCTACCATCTCGGCAGATATATTCTAGACAGGTCTTCCTTTACCAAGGATTTAGGTGTGACTTTCGAAGAAACTTAGCCAGGACGTTGCAGAGACTCGCATCATTAAAACTGCTCGGTTTATCTTCATAAATGCGCGCTACTTCAGGAAGCTGGAAAAAGTACAGCATGAATTCCTTCGATATTTATACTTGAAGGAATACGGGTATTATCCGATCTTGTTTCCCAGTGATTTTATTTTGGGAGCGCTGTGTTTATATAAATAGACACTTCTGGATATTGCTCAAAAGCATGGTAGACAACCCTTCGGTGCTCGAGCAGCTCCAAATGTGGGCTCCTGAAGGTGGTTATAGTTGTCGGTCGCGTCCATTGTTCTTGCCTGTAAAGTCTGATTTTACTTCTATGTGTATACTAGCAAATTAACAAATGTGCATCAAGTAACTCACAGGGTTAATGCTGTTTTCTGCTGCCCTCATAGAAATGAATATAAATTTTGAGTCATGATCGCGTCCCTTATTCTTACCCGCCGCGGCCAGGACGTCAGCGCTCATTTTAAGCGTGCATTATTTAATGGCTATTATGTCACATTGGGGTAACCTGTCAAAACATTATGGTCAGGTTTGTAATAAAAAAATATTAATTATATATATATATATAAATCTGTTAAATATATATATAAAGATATTAAAATTTTAATGGATGTAATAGCAGTAAAAATAAAAATCAAAACTAAGCTGGATTAATCTATTAGTTTCCTGAGGAACGTTGGTTCGCATAATTTAAAGTAGATAAGATTTTTATTATGTTGAAAAAGTTGCAACTAGCGACTCCTTAACGAGTCGGAACGTCTCGCCATTAGCGTCCTAATTGAACTTCAACGCTCGGTTCCCGTTTCAGCTAGGAGCACATTAAACATCAAAGTAGCACATCTAACATTTTTAACCTGTTGTAATTAGCCATCAGTTACGTTTTTACGACCGTAGGCCGCAATTGATGGCGTCACGAATCAAAATGGTTTCGAAACTTTGTAAGTGACTGTAAATCAACTCTTTTTTTTACTTAAATTAAATAAATTATTATTACTTATATATATATATATATAAGGATAGAAAGCGTTACTTAGCCGTATTGAAATAAAAACTCTCAGTGAAGATATTTGTCTTCCGGTTCAAGAGGTTATAGATGGGTTGGATCTATATATTTATATCTGAAATGTCGAGGGATGCAAAGAAAGATGTTCTCTGACGAGATTGACTGATCAAATCAAGTCTGAAGCTCGCAAGTATGAGGAGAGGTGAAGGATTATCGTAGGATACGTTGAGGATAGTGATGAGATAAATGAAGTAGAAGAGCAAAAATATAAAAGTAGAAAAAATGGAGCTATGTCACAATTCAAATCGGGCGCCGCTCCGTGACACTTTTATGGCTTCCAAATCTATGCAGTATTTTTTTATGATACTACCCAATTTCGACGCGATATATCACGCAGGTTCTCAAAGCGAGATGCGGGACTAACATTATGCAATATTATAAAGAGCGCCTTTGAATGCCGAGCGCTGCGTATATAATACATTTAGATCGATTGTACGTATACAGGAACACAGCACTCTTATAACACTATCGTTATATAGTGAACGTTGAAGTTTAAAAGAGTTTTCCGGCTCAACTTTGACGTGAAAATCCAGCTCCATATCTATTGCTGTCTGTTGAAATAACAACGCGAGTTTTCGCTACGCTACTTGATCCCACACGACGAATCGTCTGAAAATTTGGTATACGTTTATTCAGTAATGCAGTTTCCGCAACTTAAATATACTTAGTTTAACTTATAAATTACTTCATGCAACATATTCTAGATTTAGAATTATTCAACTTTATGAATTCGAGATTGTACGGCATACTTTCCGCGTAGCAATTAAACAAGCGATTAATTTCTTATGACTAAGAGAATAAAACAAGCTTTATGTTAACCTGTATTAGTTATACAAGCGAAACTTTATAATTAACGTCCAAAAGCAGCGGTTTAAATTTAGATTACTAATTCATTGTAACGTACAAATAAGGGTTGTTAAGGGTCGTAATGTTAGGATACAGTCAGTCTAATATACATATACTTAAAATAAATCGTCGATATTTAATGTAATTTCATTATCGAATCACAGCATGAAAATATTACTAAAAGCACAAATGTATTCGGCAACTTTGATCATCTTTACCCTTGACCAATTTTTTATTTTCTGTTTGCGCTTTTTTGCTGCCACTCGTATTTCCTTTCTCACAATTGGCTAAACCTATTTGCTACTATTTAATTTTCCCAGTACCCGAACCCTACTTTTCTGGGTCGCGTTCTTTGATCTTGAATTTTCGCATGTGTCACATTTTATATGAGAAAAGAAGATAAGAAAATTCTCCGGGGGCCCTCCGAAGGGCCGGCTTATTTTCGTACCGGCCAGCTGGGATCGCTCATCAAACCCGTCTGACAGTGAATTTCAATTTTGCTATACCCGAATGCCTTGACCTAAATGCCGACTAACATTAATGCACGTGTATATACTCTGACCCATTTAAAGCGTTTCCCTCGTGACGAACGACCGATCGTAACGCTGCATAATTAGTGTCAATTAACGCGATGCACTGTTGTTGTGACACGTGTTCAGGAGCTTAAAGCTGTTTTCATTCTCTAAAACAAGAATATATATGCAGTAGAAACACACCCTGAATTCTATGATTGATCGCTAGATAAATATATTTTTCAGTTTTGACATAAATGTAATTTTCTTATATTTTTTATGTAATCAATCTAAAAAGAAATATATCTATAAATATATGTATATTTCTACCTGACATATACAAAAAGATATCTTGAATATTAAAAATTTAATTAATAGTATTTTACAATGAAAAATGTGTTATGAAAAATCGATCAATTAAATTTAAATTTTTTTAGAAATGTCGTTCTAATGATTTTTAATTATTAAAAATAATTAAAAAACAAGTGTCAACTGTATTTAGGCTCATCTTTATATAGTGTATAGAAAACAGAAAATTACGTATTAAACAAAAAATATAATTCGCAAAGTTGAACGATTCTTAAATTTGCTACATTTTCTCATACTCATTTTATTAAAATTTAGTATATCTCTAAATTACTTAAAATCAGAATCGTAAAGTATAAACTCATTTTCTATTGCTTTTAAACTTAACTTTATATGATATAAAAAAAAATAGAAAATACGTCAAGTACCCAAACTCACAAAGTAAAACAATTCTTTATTTTTATTTTCGATTGAAAATTAGTTAATCATCCAATGACTTATCATTGAAATGATGTAATATAAACCACACTTTAACTATATTTAAGCTCAACTTTATATATAATGTATATAAAAAAAATACGTAAAAAACCCAGAAAGATAACTTGCAAAGTTGATTTATTTTATATTAGCTAGATTTTTAAATGCTAATTTTATTTTTTTATTTAAAATTAGTTCATCTTATATTGATGTATTACGAAATTTTAATAATCAATTATATACTCTCTTAAAGCTTGATTTTATACGGTGTGTGAAAAACTGAAAATTATTTAAAATACTATAAATCGAAAAAATTGTCAATTTAGAATTAGCTTTGTTTCACAATGATAATTTTATTTTTATATTTAAAATTTGCTTCATCTTCTAATGACGTATTATAAGAACATTATTTAAACCAGTAATGTATTGTATTTAAGTTTGACTTTATTTAAATACTATCAAAAAATATTATAATTACATTAGATATGCAAAAAGGTACAAAAAGATACATAGACGATTCTTGTATAGATTCCGTTTTTAATAAGAATTGCTATTTCTATAGATTAGGTATCACGAAAATAATATATAATAAATCAATTCTGTTTTGTCTTTACGCTTGATATTGTATATAAATAAGCTTTATGTAGTATATAAAAAAATATACCGTAGCTCAACAAAAAAGATAACTAGCTAAGCTAGAAGATTCTTATACATGTAATGCGTTTTTTTTAATAAAAATTAGATCTTTTCTAAATAAGGTATTACAATAACGTTTTTTTTAAACAATTTTTTCTGCTTGATTTTGTATCGTGTATAAAATTTTTAAGAATTACGTCAAATATAATACGGAAAGACGAATCGCCTTATACATTTTTATTAAAAAATTGGTCCAATCATAAAAATCATTAAACAACGTATCATAAGAACAAAATTATTAAACATTTTAGAATTGACTTTAAGCTTGACATTATTTAGTATATAAAAAAATATTACATAACATACCATACGCAAAAAGATTTTTGTATAAATGCCGTTTTCCTATTCTAATTTTTGCTTTTCTTAAAAATTGGATTTATCTCTAGATTAAGTATCACTGAAATATCATATTATAAATCATTTTTGTGCTGTCTTTAAGCTTAGTATATAAAAATAAATAAAAACTAACGTAACATACCCAAAAAAATAAGTAGCAAAGCTAGATAATTCTTATATAGATTTTTTTATTATTAAAAAATTGTTTATCTATTAATAAAATAGCACCATATTGGTATATTGAAAAACAATTCTCACTGCTTGATTTACGGTGTATAAACAAAATTTCACTACCCTTAAGCTTGATTTTATATTATGTATAAAAAAAGAGAAAACGCCATTATATATCTAAAAAGTAAAAAATAGTTTATCTTTCAATGACATTCTTTAAACCAATTCTTCACTGTTTTTAATCCAAAATTTATATGTAATATAAAAACGGAAAAATACCTAAAATAATCGAGTCTTATAATAGTTTCCTTTTCCTACACTAATTAATTTTTTTGTTAAAAAAAATAGTAAATCTCCGAATATAGTATCACTAGAATCATATATTTTTAACTAATTATTATTATTAATAACTAAGTTTGATTTTATATAGTCCATAAGAAAATCAATAATACATATGATACAATAAAATAAGTCGTAAAGAAGATTCTTAAATTATTTTTAATTATTATCAGAACAACATAATTTTAACCAATCTTGTGCCGTTTTTTTATTAGATTTTAGCTAAACTTTATATGATAAAAGATACTGTCTTAAAAACATATTCCTTCATAACATACACAATAAGTCAATCTTAAAATTAAATTGCTTTTTAATAACTAATTTTATGTTAAAATAAAAAAATATATTGTTTATTGAGACGCGTATAGTCAGATACTTTCCCTTTCAATCGCTCGTGTGCTAAGTGACGAGAGAGAGTGAGAGATAAGGACGTGCGGAACGCATGTAACGCACGCCCGCATCTCTCACTTACTCTCGTCACTTAGCACGCGAGCGAGCGAAAGGTAAAGTATCTCACGGCACGCGTCTGCTATTCATAAACCAATTTTGTGCTGACTTTAAAATCATGTCAAAAAAATTACGTTACACCTTTTTTTATTTCATTTTTCTATACTTGGCTTTCAAAATTTTTTTTAATAAAAAGTATTGATCTATATCTTTAGAGAAAACCCTTAAAAATATTGCATAACGAGAAATATATAAAGCTAAATTCTTATTATAAATGTTGACTAAAATATAACGAATTTTATTCGAAATTAAATATGTAACTTTTCAACAATTTATATTTTGATCTCAAAAATAATTTTGTAACAAAATATTTTAACCTTTTGATTTTTTTAATTAATATAAATTTATATAAAACATTAGTTTCTATTCAATTTATTTTTCCATAATAATTTTATAACCCTGTGTGTTTATATTTTATTGTTAGGTGGTTAATTTTTTTGTTCTACATTTTTTGTCAATTAAAATAAAAATTTAGGCATATTGCTTTTGAAATATTTACAGCTTTTATTTTATATTTGTAACGGTATATGTATATTTTTTTGACATATAAGTAATAAATTAAAATATTTATCCTTTATATATTTTGAAAGTTCACATGAAATGGTTTTATCTTGACTATCATTGAAAATCCTAAATAATAATGTCTTATTTGAACCATTCAATTCAAAAAATATTTTAAAAATCAGACCGAAGCAAAAATAATATTTAAAACCCAAAAAGTCGAGGGTCTGGTATTCGCACACTCGCTAGCTTTGGTACCTCACGACAGTGAGATACCGACAGCTAGTCTTTACAAATTGTATTAAGAAAACATTTTTGTCTATTTACAAGGTGTCGTGGCGGAGTGTTGTTATATTATCATTAGGTGTCATACTGTTTTTTATCATATACTTTTTAATAAATTCCAGGAAAATTAATTTATGCTATAAAGCAAGCCAAGGTTACCTTGTCCGCACATATTTGCTCAGATAGCAAAAAGCATAGATTCACTCGTTCCCAGGGAGTAATAGCTGTAATGCAGAAAGTCGTTTACAATTGTTTTCGCACGTTTCGGCCCCAAACTTTCTTGTCCCGGCTTGATTGTGAACTCGTCCCGGACAAGCTGCTATCCCATGGGCCCAGTTCGTTGGCTTTCTTTGTCCTGAGTCCCCATCTAAGATTCCGTTCAACGCTTTCCCCACAAAATGCAGTACACACCCCCCAGGCGACGATGCAGCCAGATATTTTTTATCGCCCTTGTGCGCCACAAAAGCCAATCTGGAAATCGGATTCAGCTATTGAATTACAAGCGAGGTGTGCCTAATTGCAGCGCTTGCAGCAGAGAAGCGGTTAAACAATTTATATTCACGTAGTCTCTCGTTACGTTATCTAGAACATATTATTATTTAAATGTAACGTTTGCTCCATAATTAAGCTATTTTAACCCAGCGTTCTCAAACTATGGCTTTAAAATAGTTTAAATCAATTTAGAAAACTATTCTGTCAAATTAGTCGATTCGAAATCAAGGGTCGATTCGAGGTCGATGGATCGAAATTTATTAAGAATCATTATATTTATATTTTATTTGTGAGTATATTTTTTTATACAATATCTATTATTAGTCTTTTTTTATTTAATATATTCTCATTTAAATGTAATGTTTGCTCTATAATTATCATATTTTAACACAGCGATCTTAAGCTTAAGACTTATATATATGTATTGTTGCATTATACATGTTTTAAATCAATTTGAAGAAGTATTCTGTGAACTATTTTGTGATATCGATCCGCAAGGATTGATTTAAGTTTATTAAAAATCACTAATATAATTACTACACAGTATGTTTACAAATGGTTTATTTATACATTTCATATATTTAAATACATATCTGTATTGTAAATATATATAACTTTTTATTTTGTTAGGATTCTGTTTTTATTATTTTATAATCTTTCAGTATTTTATCATATATTTATTTTTTAACTGCTTTATAACTAGTTTTTGCTAATATTCTTGGCATATTATTTTTCTTAAAAGACAATATCTGGAGTACGCGTTTATTTTTGTAATTAGTTTTAATTTATATTTAAAAAAATGTTTTTCTAAAGTATTGCGTCACGGTATCTTCAGATCACACCAGAGATCAGATTAAACTTTTCGAATTCGAAAGTCAAAGGATAACGTCTGATGTTTTGATTTTCTAAGGATCGTCTCGGTTGATTCGGAGTAGCTCTGCTAAATGCAAGTTTACTGGTAGTTATGAATAAAATAAGTAATTTAGTACATCAGTGTATTAAATGTTTTGTAGTTAACGAAACGTCTGGTAGTTATGGATAAATTAAGTGATTCTGTACAGTTGTGTAAAAAATATATTCCTCAAAATTTACGGCATCTGTGTCGTCTTATGTCCCAGTACTTCAAAAACGTCACTAAAAAGGTTGTCTGATTTTATCACAATAAGAAAGAAAAAATAAACAACTTAATATTATTTTTCTTCCTGGCAGTTATTAATCCTCTGACTAATGACGATAATTTGGGGTGGAATTAAACTCTTTGTAATTGTCTAATTCAAATATCATTAGACTGTTAACACTACGAAATCGGTAAAATTATCAACGTTCTCATTCTATCGAATGTGTAATCCGGGGTTTAGCACCTATTTGACAAGGAAATGTACCGATATTTGTCTTTGCTCAAGTATTTTAGAACTATTGATGGACCGCTAATTAACGCCAACGAAATGTTGCTACAATTCTACAATACAACAATACAAATCATGGAATTTTAAAAGTTAGTTGCTCAAAGAAAAAGTTTTATTTTGATTGAGTTCATTGAATATACAATAATTATATTTATATAATATACAATATTTTGTATTAAAAACTTGAGAGTTTTCCACATTTTTTCCAGCTCCTCATATTTATCGCCGAAAACATTAATGTGTTTCTGCCAAGGCAAGTTCGTTAAAAAGCTTGATAGCTCATTAAAAAGAGCATTCTTAAACGCTGACGTCCGGCCGCTACGGTAAAGAATAAGGGACGCGATCACGACTCTTAAAGACAATTTTTAAGTAATAAATAATTATTTTTAAGTAATAAATTATTACATTTTTTTAATAAAGTCTTGTTTTGAAGATTTTATAAAAATAGTAAAGGAAATATTTAAATTTTATTAATTATGAATTTTTGCTATTCTTAAAGCTGTTTTATTTATTAAAATCGCAATATAAAGAACTAATTTAGGTACGTTGGCGCAGCTTTGCTGCTACGCGTTCATAACTTCACGCTTTGAGCTCAAAACCCTGCGCATTGTGTTTAAAACTTTGCACTTTCTGTAACTCATTACAAATTTTAGGCTTTTGTGCCATCTTGTATCTAGGGATTTTTTAAAAAACTCGTTACTTAAACTTCATCACTAGAATTGTTCACAGCACTAAAAATAAAATAAATAAACAGCTTACTGATTTTATACGTTTTTTTTACAAAAGCCCGACTATGTTGGCAATAAAAACTATTTGCAATGTCGCTCTTAAATTTTATTAAAATAAATCATAAACCACTAAAATATTTATTTAGTAAAAAAATGTGGATTACAAAATGAATTTGAGATATTGCAACCATCCGTATAACATACTCATAATATATTTTTTTATATAAATCATTACTCACAATTAAGCCAACATCAACGGAAAGCGAGCGAGTATTCTAAACGGACTATTCACTACAAAAATTAAAAATATATTATTTGATTCGCCCCTTGATTTTTTGTTGTCCCTAAAAACTTATTTTGGCAAGAAAAAATACATTATGTATTTCTTAGTTCACAATATATTTTTCAATTGCTGAGTTGTATAACTGTAATAATTAATAAATATACTTATATTTATTTTTCATATGATTTTTATACACATTTAGTACATAAAAATATTTATCAAAAATATTTTTTATTTGTGATTTTACTGATCAGCAAACAGATGTCTCGTTTCCCGGAACATAAAAAAGCAGAGACTTTAGAATCACTGAGCATGACACAATCTATAAATAATTTTGTATTCATTGTAATATTATTAGTCTGCTTTAGAAATTTTAGGAAATCAGATATATTTATCAGACATAAATATAACAAATAATATAGAAAATCGTGCTTCGTACATTTTAAAATAATATTATTAGATTTATGCCCAAATAGATGTTTTCAAAACACCTATAAGAAATATGAAATATATCGATCATTGCATATACATCGACAGTAAACATATTCCCAAGGAATTCCCAGGACGCGATTTTTTTTCTCGCTTTCCATGAATTTAAAATCACTACATACGACTCAATGTATTAGTTATTTTGTATTCATTATTATATTATTAGTGAGCTTAAGGCAAATCAGAAATTGCAATTAAAAAAGGATTTTTGTTGTAGTACATTTTTTTTGTCCGAATATTTTATTAAGCTCCCTGTGCGAAATTTAAAAGATATCGATCTTTGCAGATACATCAGTTAGTAATTAAGTTACTATTGCTATTCGATATGATTTTACCGACAAGTAAAAAAAATACTAGAATTTCGATAATTTCCTGACTAGTTTTTTGCATGAAAATATTACAAAAAAATCTGTCAGTGATTTGAAGAGTTTGAGAGGCGCTGAGATTTAACCTTTTGCGCTAACAATATATACCAGACTGAACGTGCAATCTGGATTTTGTCCAGTTAGATGAAACGAATTTACTTTGGGAGAATTTTAATAGTAATTAATTAAAGTGGTTTCCTTCCGTTTTGGCAAATTCAATTCAAAATGGCGGCGAATTAGCGTCAGATCACTACGGTGCTAATCGCATTCCGAGCATTTAACAACGGGCAAAGTTTGGCTTCAGTCTCAGCGATTAGGGCATTTGAATTTGTATAACAACGGGATGCACTGGTCCGACATTATCAGTGTACATAACCTCAAAATTACAAACGGACAACAGTGTTCTACTGCCGAATTTGTTGTCGCAGTCCTAATGCACTTTAAATCGGGGATAACCGTTGTCGATAGATAATATTATGTTTGTCGGTAATATACTGTTTATTTGTTGTTACAGCTTAATTATTCACTCCCAGTCTACACTAACACTAGTTTATGCTTACGAGAACCGAATTTAGGTTGATTATATGTTTCTGATGAATTATTAACTGCAACGAAAATTCCAAATTTTAATAATTGTATAGGGTAGAGATATCATTTTGGGTTATTTTTTTAGTTATGTGTTATGAATAATTATAAAAAAAATATTGTATTAGTTGAACATAACAACAATAATAAGTAAATCAATATTTGCAAAGCACTTGTAAATTAATTTACAAGTCGGTTCTTCACTACCATGAGGTACCGCAGCTAGTAAGTGTATGAATACCGGACCCTCAATTTGTTGTACTTAGGCTCAAGCTTAAGCTGCGTCTCAATGGGTGAAATTTCTGCGGCTTCTGGATTTAATTGGCCGGCCAAGAAAGTCCTTACGTCAACAAATGATGTTGCTTGGATATGGTTAAGCCCGACCTGTCTAGAAAAAGGTAGCTTTAGGTGCTCTCTCTTTATAATCTAATCTGGGTCCTCTGATAATTTATTGCCGATCTGCGTTCAGTATTATATGCTAGATCGTTTCGTTCTTAAATATGGCTTGATTGTTAAAAATCCAAGTGAAGCAAAACCTGAAATATCCCTATAAGACGGAGCTTTTTGCTGGAAGCGTTGGTATATAATTTACTGCATTTTCTACGTAGCATCTACTCAATAAAGCACTTTTTAAAGACAGTATCGACAATCCGAATTTCAGCTGCGAATGCTTTAGAGAGTCGCGATCGCTTCCCTCATTCTTCACCGTTGCGTCCAGGATGTCAGCGTTTGAATTTTTTCTTGCACGAGCCATCCAGCTTTTTAACTTTTGATTTTTTTTGGGTATCTAATTTAGGTGTGCACCTTAACTTTTTTTATAATGCTAAACTGTATAATGACCATCATGACGCATTGGAAAAACCTAGCAATATGTTTTGATTAGATTTGTAAAAAATAAAAAATAAAATGAATATAGTTTTTTTTTTAAATTATTTTATAAAGCAATAGCTTTTAATAATTTTAGGGTCTTTATTGAGATTTTTTATTGCTTGAATCTTAATGTTTTTTTTTTAAATAGTGGGAAAATACCAAAAATAGAAGTAAGCGTTTAAAAAGTATTTTTTAGTAATAAATGTATATCATAGTAAAGTGTCGATTTAGTGTTTACTTTTATTTTTCATTTTTTATTGAATTTTAAGATTTTCCCTTAGCTAGCTTTGCGAATTGAATTACTATATTTTTGTAACCGGTCACTAAGCTGTTAACATAGTGATATTAAAATAAAATTTTAAATTATTTAGTAACTTTATACAATGTAGACAAACACTAGCTAGCTCTTCTACTAAATTACCAGTTTTTAACGATAGAATTTTTATCTATATTTTTTAAAGCAATGAGATCGCAATAACAGTTGTGTAACCTATCTTAGAAGATGAATGCTTCTCTCATGGGCAATTGACATAGAAATTTCGTTTAAATTAAATAAAAAAAAGTAAAACACAGAAATAAAAATGCAAGATGAAACCACTGCTTTAATATTCTTTATTAATACATATTAATCATAATATTTAGATGGTTTACTTGTGCATATTCACCAATGTGTATGTTACGTATATTTATGCACATTAACGTAGGTTGTGTGTACATTTACCGTGACATAGAAACATTTTATGCGACTTCGCATACGGAAAACGCAATTAACAATCCCAATTTCCGTGTATTCATTATCAAAAGTTTTGGAAACACACCGCCCTAATTAAACGCAACGGTGACGCGGCTTATCCCATTTTACCGTAACGCGTATTTTTTTCCCGGAAAAAGTACCGAGTCTCGAGCCTAATCCTTTGTCCGTGACTCGGTATCCTTCTGGGACCGGGACAAATGGCCGACACGGTCCCGGAGAGGACCAATCCTTGGAGGCACTCTATTTTTAAAATGCGTTCTGCATAATTAGGTTTTTTCCTTAATGTACCAATGTATAATGCATATGAATTAATACGAATTCACAAGAAATTTGTCTTGATAGTGATACATAATTCGATTATATCGATAGTGGTCTATGTTATTAAATATATTTTAAGTCATTAAGATTTAGTTAATAGTAACCGGTGTTGACAATTTTTAATATTTAAAAATGCAATGCCACTATTAGTATAATTTATTTATATTGCCCAATGTGTTGCAACAAAGTAAACACAATCAATAACCATTAAATTAATAGTGATACATAAGACTAAAATCTATTTTATTATTTTTTTTATGTATTATTACAGTTTATTACCAATAGTTAATTTTAATTATTTATTACGATATTCATCCGTAAGACGATACAAATATAGGAAAATTCAATCTGCAATGATCGATCAGAATTATATGTAATTATATAGTAATCATTAATTCCGATCGTTCAGGTATAAATTTTATTTGAACCGTTAAGCAATTATTTTAGGTATCTAAATTATTATATTCACTAAAAGTAATCAACTTTACGTACCTTTATTTATTATGTACATATTCATGTGCTATAAATAATAAATATTTTCACACGTATGTATATTAAATTTAATAAACTATTTCGGGAAGTTTTAATTAAAAACCTGGCACTCTATTTATACTCTCGAACGATTGCCAGTTAATTTTTACTCTCAGTCGTATTTTGTTTTATTTTTGTAATCTGTGTATGTGTTATATATTTTTTTCTGTCACACAAATTTTGTTTTTAGAAATATTATCACATAAGATATTAATCTAGATTCATATGTATATGTTATATATTCTGGGATCGTTGCCTGAAAATCTGTGCAATGGGACGAGAATCACGGTTATACGTTTTTAACGTGACACAATCGAAGTTTATGGATTTTTATTTTCGAATGATTAAGTTTATAGTAAAAATAGATGGGTGTTTTTTTGTGTACCAGTGCCATACCATACACCAGTGGTATAAGTCGGTGATTAGTACATACTTAAACTTAAATCACTTATAGACCTTAATGTATTTTTTTTTCTTCTAATTTTATCATCTCAGGAAGATACAAAGTAAGCTATTTTAATAGTAAATATTGATTAAAAATACTGATTATTAGACGTAGTTTGTTTAGTGGTTATTAATTGTGTTTACTCAGTTGTAACATCTTTCATATTGCAACGAAAGACTTCCATGAAAAAATAAATAAATATTCAAAGAATAGTTCAATAAGCCACATATTATAATACATTCTCTATATATATATATTATGCCTTTTCATCTCGTTGTTCTTCACATGGATATGTTTCAAACGTCAAGTTGTTTTATGAATGGTCTAAAAAAAACGCAAAAAACAATTCCAGCGCTCGAAACTTCATTTTTCGTCGTCGTCTCCATATCATATTTGATTTGTGTTTGTTCTGGCGATGATTTGCAGCGAGTTTCCTGCAGGGGTGGCCTACCTTTTTTCAACGGCGCTCGGATGCGATTGTAGTCCGAAAATAGTACGACCAACATTGTCGATGCCGTGGCCGTAATTTATTAATAATCCGTGACAGCGGCACATGTTGCTGGCACACATTATTGTGACCGTGGGCCTATTTTTGAAACTTGCACGCTCTCGTCGCAGTTTTTTTGCCAGTTAACCGGTAAATTCGTTATAATTTAACTGCCACAGTAAACTACAACTACAAAATCATATTATTAACAATTAAGATATATGCATTTTCTTGAGTAAAAATGGGTAAAAGAAGCTATAACATTTATTTGCTACGAATATTAAAATTGCTGCTTTCGATCCGGGTACTCGGTTACCCGTGCGTTTAAAAAATAACCGAGTACACTCTTATTTTTGACGGGTATCCGGTTATTTTGATTTCAATATAATATTTGATTCCTCCATATAAAATATATATATTACACACAATTTTCAAGATGTAAACATCTCCGGCTATTCTTATATAATATTTTGCGAAACCGTGGGTAGTGAGAGCGGTATATCGAAAAGGGAGAGGAAATCCCTATTTAACAATCTGATAGTGTTGTTTCACAATGTAAGTTATATGACACATTTCGTTTCGGCATTCTCAAACATTTGCCATTTAATAAAAATAATGGGCGTAATTGCTTCAAATACACACGGCATACTCGGGGGAAGGTTGTACACAAAAAAACCGGCATTTATTATTATTTACCGTCAATGATTTATGATCGTTAGTCTTGATTGCTTGTTGTGTATCAGTTGATGAATAGCTTTCTAGCAAATGTGAACAGATTTTTTTTTAAATTCAATACAATTTTAATATTATTTACACAGAATAAATAATTTGATTAGATAATTAATATTTATTATCGCTTTAGAAGTAACAAAAAAAAAATATTCTTCACTTTTGGTAATATGAAAATTCTGCTGATTGATAAATAGAAAATTATAAAATTTCATTAAAAATTTTAAGATGCTTTTAAGTTCATAAACCTCAGTTTGAGTTGGCAATGATCGGCGCTTCATAATGTTTGTGTTCATCTTTTGACTCACAGTAGAAACAAATTTTTGCTGTCAACAATATATTGGAACGGGTGAGCCCTTTCACGTGTTTTTACAATAAGCAAATTCATATTTTAAAATTATCCCACGCTCACAGACAAAAGCAAAACAATAGTGGTTCGCAAATATTTTTTTGCCATATATTTCCATCTTAATTTAGTTTCATCACAAAATTGCATCTTGTCTTTGGACTTTAAAATTTATATAATATGACTTAAATTAAATCTTTCCATTACTTAAGATTCAATGTGTCAATTTTTTCAAAATGGTGACAAGTATAAAATCTTAAGCACTCGTAACTCAGTAGGTTTAAATTTTAACGAAAAGATCGCTATGTATGAAACGTTTAAAAGCCTAAAATTTATCTAAATAAAATATAAGAAAAATAGTTTTTTGCTTCAAAATAAGCGATGTATCAGTTCGATCGGACCCCCATACGAGCCATTTTGAGACTTTCAGAAGAGTTAACGCTCTTAACTGCTTGGTTTTAAAGATTAAAAATTAAATTTTTAGTATCGTATAGAACTACTAAGCAACCCCCTATACGTTTTGTATGAAAAAAATATATAAATTTTTTTTACAAAATGGCGGCCAATGTAAAAATTTTAATTGTCATAACTTTGCAAAATGTAATCCTACTGAAAAATGTCGTATGCAAAAAGTGTTTAAAATCGCTTTAATTTGCATTTAAAATTTAAAAAAAAAAAAAAACTAGTCTTATGGTAACTTGACCGGGTCCCCATACGAGCTTTTATGCGACTTGGCATATAGTTAACGCTAGTATTTGGTTCCTTTTAAGGATATAGACTTGAATTTTTGATGCAAAATAGAGATTTTGAATATACTTATGATACCGTTTAAAAGTTGAGTTTTGGTGATATCTTTACCAAGGGTGAAATGAAAATTTTATAGATTATAAAAGCAATATTTTTGGACCAAAACAATTTTCATATTGTGAACAATATAAAAGATAGAAAAAAATAAAAATATGCAAATTAATCATTATAATAAAACATGTAATTGTTAATAAATCAAAATACAATCGAAAAAATTATATTTACATTAAATTACGGACTTATCTTAATCTTGAAAAATATTCCATGTTTTGTATGTACAATTAATATAATATATTGTGGGATACATAACGAGGTAAATAAAATTTTATAAAATATAGTTCATTATTTTTACATCACTCATATTTTTTTAGATGTCTAAAGTATGTCTTTATATATTTTAAAGTTATATATTAGCACTGTATCATCAGAATACAGTTGAATCCTTCCTGCAAGCTTACATAGGGTTAAATAATTTATGTATACATAGATTAAATAATAAAGGTCCCAAAATAGAACCCTGTGTAATTCCACACTTGACCACCTCACATTCGCTTCGTCTACCATTTATTACAATTACTTGATTATTATTTAAATAGCTTTGTAATAAATTTAGTGTTGGTCCTACTATTCCAATATGTTTTAATTTCTCTTATATGTTATGGTCTATAAATAAAGTTTTATTTTTCTTGTATTTTATTAATTACATCAAAAGTTGCATATTTTATATTGGATTTGTTTCTAAATCATTATTGTATATGTGATAATATTGTAATAATATCTATCTAATATACATATACGTCAAATTTAATCGTTAAATAATTTATTTTTTTAACTATGATGTAATTTTTTTATATTGGTATTTAAGCAAATTGAGTTTCTACTGAAATGCCTTAACGTTCGTTAATAAATGATATGCATAATAGTTTTTTTAATGACACGCCTCGTTTTAAATAAAAAAAAACACAAAGCCAGTTATGGTTTTTAATTTCAGAAAAATCTGATGACTGTTTCATTTTTAAAAATATTATTATTTCACTTTTAAATTCCCATATTTGGTGAAAAACTTACGAATTTGCTTGTGGTAAAGGGCATCTGAATATATGGGATTGAGATCACGATGAAAACTGATAAATTGTTTATGATTCAGACCCCTTGATCGAATTTAATTACCTAATTTATCAATGTAATAAATGACTTCAACCTGTAGTACGTTTTTACTAATTTTGTTATGATAATTAATTGTGACTTAGTTTATTTGCTGCTTTTGATCGAGCTTCTGAATTTAATTTTTAGTTATATCCCTTATGTTTGGAATCAAAATGTCAGTATTTTATTTTCCATTATTCATTAAAAACACAGTTCTATAGTTATCTTCTCTTATGTGTATTATTTAATATTTTATTTTTATTTTTAATAATTTATTATTCTCTATTATTACGTAACAAAATAAAACACACCCAACGCATTTATTTGAGAAAAATATATAAAAAACAATTATTTTTAAAAGATCAAAGTTTAATACGCGTTAACTGATAAAGAAAAAAAATGTACAGAAATGTCAGAAATTTGAGGATATATATCGTTACATTTTTGACGACGAAACACATGTTTGTCGGTTCAGCAGCGAAAATATTGTATTGTTTCGCCAGTACCTACCAGATGCTGGGTCATAAAACTCACTGAATAGTCATTCAATTTATAAATGCTTTCATGTTACTCCTTTTTTTTAACTTAAGTAATATTTTGCCAGAACACAAAAACAACTTAAAATGTTTTTTTTTTTAAATATACATATATTTTTTTATTCAAATAATTGTTAAAATGAGGGCCAGATAACATTTTAATGTGCTCCACCATTTTTCCATGCCTAATCTATACCGACTTTTAAAAAACATATGACAAAATTTGTCATGAAATTTTTCAATTATTTTGCTTGTTGTGGAGTAGTGTAGTAATTTTATTTTGGTCTTTAATACACGCAGTAATTGAGAACTTAAAGTATTCATATGCTTATTATATTTAATTGTTCAAAAGTATTCACAAAAATGCGGATTCGCTGTCTGTACAAAAATATCTAAAGTCGCTGTTAAAGTCGATCGATAAACGGCTACTTTTTAGTATTAAAAAGTCATTTTCATACCTTATTTTCGTAGAAAATCTTTCGCCTTTATTTTTACTTTTTGACGCCTTTCTGAAGCTAGCGCCTTAGGCGACCACCTGTGCAGCTGGCCCTGTGTCGGTTTAATTGTGATATACTAATAAAATTTAAAGTATTTTAATACAATAAGTATATGCAAATATTATGAAACGTTAAAATGAATCATTTACTGAAGTATCAGATAAATTTATTTTCAATAATATTTATAATATATGTATTTTGAAATGTTCCAACATCATGCAGATTCAATGGAATCTAATTTAATATTCACGATATTCAAAATAAAAGATAAACAATAAAATAGTGTAGCTTAACTATACAAAATTATGAAAGACGAATAGGAATTGATTCCTCTAACAAAATGACAATGAAGCAATTGGCTGCACGAATTTTAACTTTGATCTATATATTTTGAAAAAATTGCTTATCAATATATTTAAATATTTTTTTAATTTTAATTATCACAATCACATCGAATTGATTTATTTAAGCGCAATAGATTAAAAAAATATTCTATAGGATATTTTACGTCTCTTATATGTTTTTTTTCAATCGCCATGGACTTACACGTGTGTTTGTCAAAAGTCAACAAAAAAATAGTATATATAAAATGTTGCAGACAGTCTAAAGATTTTATCATTTAAATATAATGTCTATTGAATTTGTATTTATTTGAAATATTAAAATATATCGAAATATTACATACAAATAGAATTGCGTTGAATAAATAATTACTTTTAAATTGCAAACATAGTATTTATTTTTTAATTAAGTTCAGTTTCTTATAGTAATTTCATGATAAATAATTATAGTTTAAGCAACAATGTTTTAAAATTAACTGTATGCACAAGTAGGTCTTTCAAAGTTCCACTTGTGCCATTGCGACCTAAAATTGATCATGAAAAAAATTATTTTGTAATGAAAAAAAAATTTGAACCAAAAATATTTATTTTTAACTCACAACGTAATGTTATTAATATTTAAATATATATTTACATGTAAATTTATTCTCAATTAGAATATATACCAATTTAGACAAAAGCAAACAATAAACGACCCACATCAATTTAAACATTGTGTACCTACCTATTAAATTGCTATCAAACCAAATTGACATTTGACATTTTCGCTCATAGGATTATGTTGAAACGTAAGTCGAAAATCGTGCAATATTCTCTCCCCGTTTTCGAATATCACATTTAACGAGCGACGGCACATTTGGCTTCAAGCCTATACTTTTCGAGAATGAACTCTTGTATTATTCAGATCGATGTTCAGCGTGGCCATATTGATTTATTCCGTTCAGAATCTGTTGACGTATTTTGCCGGTAGGTTGTGACATCTGTTGACGACCATTGTTTTCCCGATTTCGCTTTCGGTAATTGAATTTTAACCATAACCGGTGAAACGATTTGATTCGATTCGAATATCGTTCATGCGTTAGATGAATTATGAGATATTAGTTTGATGCATAGTATTATGAGTTTACAATAAGTAAAAAAATACTCGTTAATGTAAATAATAATAAAAAACCATATAGTTTGATAGATGTTGGTTATTCACATTTTTATCAAACATGTAAGGAACTGTCGACTTGTTCTTCTTCATCTTAATTGTCACAACTATATGGTTGATTGATTAATTATTTGAAAATGGGCGGTGTTAATGAGTCAAGAGCCGAGTGCGCCCATATAACACAATCCAATAAATCATCGAACCACACAAAGGATTCGCCGAGATGTGACTCGAAGATTTATGCCCTAGAAGGATATAATTAATGCGTGAAATATATTTTTAGCATTTAAATTGCACACGCATTTTTTCGCTACAAAAGTTCGCCATGGCTATTGTTTCGCTCCTTGCGCTCGTTATTCATAAATATGACTTATTTAGTATTCGCTTAATGTTATTATACGTTGCCACATTTTTATTGTGCTTTTTTTTTCGGACACGCTGTGAATAGAATACGTGTGTATCCATGCAAATGTAATGCCGCAAGATTCTGTGGGTCAATAGAGTCGTAAACGTTAATCTTTTTCAGCGTAAATAATAACAACGCTCACGTTAAAAATCGTATTTAACAATTCGCGCGGTTGTTTTTTGCGGAAATCGGAAAAACAAACGGCTCTTCCGGCTGAACAATTACGGGCACCCATGTGATAATCCGCCACAGTTTATATTATACGTTACGTAAACGTAACGACAATTTATTATTACGTTTCGCTGCGATCAACTCTACGTAACCGTATTAACGCGATAATTAAATTTAGATGTTACGCTTGAATTTTCCGAAATGAAATTCGCAAAATTGGACGGTTTCGATGGTGGAAAACCGTGATGTAATTAATTTATAAAACACGAGCGTAAACAAAGTTTATTATATTAGCGTAATGATAATATCGCATTTTGTATTGTTAAAGTTAGTACAGATGTTACATTTAAAAAATACATGTATTTTAAAAATATGTTTCTGAAAATCGCGTGGAATCATTTTAATTACAATATGAATAATACCCCTCATGATTTTAATTTGTTAGGTAGAGACTAGGTTAGCTGACTGAGGTAGGTCGACGAACATATATATTTAATAATTAAAAAAATAAGTAAATTTCACAGTGAGATTTATAAAATAATATTTTTGTGCTCATTTAAAGAAATAATATATTATGATATATAATATTTAAAAACAGCGCTGGTCAATCGTTGGTTCCCATAATTGTTTTTTTACGTTACTTTTAGCCGTTGTATAGAGACGCTACCATTAAAATAAAATAAAATATATGATATATAATTTTATATAAATGTTAAAAACGAGGCCTTATTAAAAAAGTATTATAAAAATATCAATAAAAAGTATGTAATATTATAGACTTATTGCGTTTTACGATAGTATTAAGTTCTGAATTTTTCCTAAAAATAGTTCATATTTAAATTTATTTCCTATACATTTTAAATATTATGTGATATTAATATAATATTATTTGGTTTGATTTAATCTGTGCATTCAAATTGACTAAATTTAAGAAATATATTTCGTAACTTTGTGACAGTATTATTGTAGAGCAATTTATTTTTTTATTTTTAAAATTTAGTATATCACTAGACCTAGATATGCCGTTTTTGTTAAATTATTTCTAGAGCTGACGTACCATTAGTTCTTGAGGTGTTGTGTCCGCTCTGCTTGACACCTGCCACTGATTCAAAAACGATCGAGAAATATTGGAAAATGTCGGGGGAAAAATGTTCGTCAGAGGAAAATTTCCGCTCTCGGTCTCAGGTGTTTATTTATTTTAATACCATTAAAACTCTCGAAAACTTTGCTCTTAGTGTTTTCGTGTGACGTGTTAAGGAAACTACACAGAATGTCAGAGAAGTGATTTATTATTTTTATTTTTGTAATTCATTACTTATATCTTGACATTTTGATAATTGCACAAAAAATAATGCCTAATAGTTTCTGAATAATAACACTAGCTTACGAATTTAAAAAAAATTTGATCTATGACATTTGACAGTGAAATCACGCATTGAATCTAAATTTTAATATTTTTTTATTCTGAAAAAAAGTGTTTTTACCTAATTACAAATATCTCCAGTTTTTAAAAGCAGATTGTATAGTATTTTATATCAAATTAAAGATAATTAAAATTTCAATCAACCGTTTATACAACACATTTGAATCAGATTATTAATTTAGGGACTATTTATGAATTTATCGTTGATTTTTAGATAATTTAAGCAAAATTAAAAAAAACTGATGAATCATATAAATAATTGTTAATAGTAATATTGTATCATAAACTTATTTTTTTGTATAGATTTGCTTCGCTCGTTACTGAATTTTAAGCACACTGCTTCATATATACTAGAGCTTAATTTTAGTGCAATAATAAATAATAAATTTATTATGATTACTTAAAAAATATTTTTCTGAATTTATTATAGTATAATTTCACGAAATACATTTGTTCTGTTTTTGAGGAATTTATTTCGAATTTCACTCATTCGGTTTCGTATACTTGTACTTAGTTATAAGTACTGACCATTAAAAAATTAAGCACTTAAAATCGACTTTGAGAAGTAAACTTAAATATATTTGTAACTGCCTTATTTATGTCATTAATAAATAACGTGAAGAGCAGAGGGACCACGTGGGACCCTTGAGAGTCGACGTGACTAATAAATCTGTTCTACAAGTCGCAAATATTTATAAAAAATAGTTTTATTACACTTTAATGAGTAATTGCGATAAATTTTAGTCGAACGCTCAACTCACGCTTTATTATATTTATTATTTATTATGTATATATCGATTTAATTTCCTGTAATATTTTATCTACCGCAAAAATTTTAGAGCATAATAATAATAATTTATTTGACATATTAATGACTTATTCGACAGTCTTAATCCTACGGGATACCTTCAATGGCTTTGTGGGCGACGTTCTATCTATCCTTGCTCAAAACTAGTATTTTATTTTTTCAGTTAAAATGGAATTGTCTCTTATATACAATTATAATTTCCATTTATTTGGCTCAAAATTTGCAAAGCACGAATTCAATTAGCGACCCGTGTGCGTCTGTCTGTGTATCCAGACAATCACAAAGTCCCTTAACTATTGTTTCACTAATTCGCCTCGATGACCGCGAATTAGTCGGCAGTGCCAAAATTCCCTGTGGATTTTATGACATTCAAACCCACTCTGATTACAATTGAGGTGAGGTAGGGGTAGGGTCTCTGTAACTTTATATTAGACCGCTGACCTCCAGGATATCCGTTTTGACCCCGAAACAACCTGCTGTTGTTCAACCTTCAAATCAATTTTAAGCTTTAGAAGTCTAAAGGCATCTGTGCCATGCTCAATACACTTTCTATTTTTTGAAACCATTTCAAATTAGTTGATGATAACATTTTCTGTTGAGATACTTCTATCAATATATTACGGTAAAAGGATTTAGTAATTCTTAACCATTTTAACTGGACTTGTTAAATTACTAAAATTCGCCGTAAAATCTGTTAATCCATCGATGGATTTTGGATACAATTTTTTGATCAGTCTGTACTAGCCTCTCAAAACCTAGACGTGTTTTAATTTTAATTCAATATTAAGACAATATATTTTGAGAACATTATTAGAGCCATATTATAAGTCGCGAGGATTAAATACGTTGAATGTTTTATTTTAATCAAGAGTAGTCCTTCAGGTTTTTGCCATAAATTGTTTATGCTGAAGGATATCATATATAAAGAGTGATCTAACTTCAGTTTCCGAACTCTTTTTTAATAAAAAACACAAATTTAAAGACACCTTCAGATTTTTTTATTAATCAAACATTTTATGTACTTCATTAAATGTGAAAAATAATATTTTCAACAACTTTTTCGTACATTTCTGGCGGTATCTCGACTATAACTTGGTGGATGTTGGGTTTTAGGTGCTCCAACGGCGTTAAATTGCATGATATTGGCGGCTAGTAGCCCCCCTCTTGAATTTGGCCAGAAAAATACATGTAATTTAATGAAATACTATTAATATTAATGATATTAAAATTATAAAAAAAAACTTTTGCCTCCCCCCCTTGAAAAATTTTTGCCCCTTAAAAAAATCTAAAAAAATCTATTCCAAAAATATTTTTTTAATTGTCATTTTAGTTAAATTATATCAAATTACATTTTCATTTGTAGAAATATATTTTTACCAGCGAAAATATAATTTATTTGGCAAATACAAGTAAATAAAATAATACATTTACGTATTTATAATTATTTATAAATGCGTGTCATTTAATGAAATACTATTATTGAAATACTATTAATGAAATATTAAAAAATCGACCACTAGCTTGGCAACTTTTGCCCCCTCTCCTTGAAAAAGTTAAAATGACATCTCTAATTCTAATGCAGAAATTCTCGGGTTATCCCTGAAAAAAATCGGAAAAAACCTATCCCAAAGCTATAGTCATTTTAGTGAATTATATTGGTCTTCAAAATAGTAATTTCAGTGAAATTATATCAGAATACATTTGCACTGGTAGAAATATATTTTCACTAGTGATAATATAATTTATCTGGCAGGTGCTAACAAAATTTAACTTTTATACGATTTTAACTTTTCTTTTCTTTTTTTTATATGGTTCTAACTAGTCACAGTCAAGACGTCAGCGCTCAAGAACTCTCCTCTTGCATTAGCTGTCTAGTTTCTTAACGAGATAGATAGCTATGAGATGGCGGTTTTTATTTTATTTTTTATTGAATATTCAAAAGCGTTTCCACTGCGACGGCAACAGCCCAATTTAATAGCATTTGACGTGGATTTTTGACTTCTGAGAAGGGATAATTGCTTTTTGCGTTCTCCTATTAGTAAAAATTCGGCTTAGATATACTTTTATTTTATATAGTTATTTGTAATATTATTGTAAAAAGTCTTAATATGAACTCCAGATAAATGAGCATTCTTGATTTATTATGTGTTATATATCAAATTAATAAAAAAAAAACAATAAATTCTTTGCGATTTAGAATATATAGAGAGCCATTGGTATTGTGTAAATTACAATATTGGACATTTTACTAAATACTATTTACAATGATAGAAGGAATCATTATTTTTTTCCACGTCTGGAACGGGTACAGGGTATACCCTAAATAAATTATATATAAATAATAGGTTACAAGCTTTATTTTTGTGAGTGAATAAATTGGACTACAGTAGATTCCATAAAAAAAAGTTAAATTAATTCAGACGCTTCGTTTCCACTTGGTTTCTGATTGCCGATACTTTTTGGAACAAAGGAAATTGAGACTCTGGTTATATAGTTTAATTATATATAATATTTCATATTTTTCGTTATATATTTAATAAACAAAACAGCAGTAGACCCAAATTAGACCCTTGCGGTACTACCGAATAAGACAAGAGTTGTAAGACGAACTAGCAGCGGTCACTCCTTTCACTTGAGAAGAGGCTAACAAAGCTATTCAGTTTCCAAAGAAGAAACTCATAACAAACTTTGTCGAATGCTTTCTCAAAGTCGATGTATACAAAGACACAGTTTTTGACGTCAAAGGACTATATATGTCCCATTGAAAAGATTCATGAGTTATTTTCAGAATATGTTTTTATTATTAAATTAGTATTTTATTCAACTTGTATTTAATGCTTATATTAAATTTTAAAGAATTATGATTTATTTTAATATTAAATAGTAATTTGTATGAATCTAGTTGTTGATTATTTTATACTATGTATATTAATATATTACATACTATTGTACTAGATCGATATGATAATAAATCATAATCGCTATTAATAGATAGTTATAGATAATGCATATATAAAAATAGTTTATAATAAAACATATTTTTAATATAAAATTATGTTTTAAAATATATTTTATTTTGTCTAGATTCAGATATAAATTTAGTACTATTAAAAAATAAAATATGTATTATGGTTTTGCCTATTTTTGAAGCGTAACTCCGTGGAGAAAAGTAGTAGTCCGAGTGGTTTTGTACCATATATACGCAGCTGTGCACATAAAACGTATATCGCGTGCGTGCGGCGTGCTTCTCGACGTATGCTAGTTTAGTGGACACGGTTCGCAGAACTTCAGACGCGCGTGTGCCGTGTCTCTTGACTGGCGTTATGTGTAAATTGCTGTTATATAAAAACTTATTGCTAATTTATTTATTTTAATATTATTAAAATGTAAATTTTAAAACCTTTACATTCTCCTTTCGGTCCGTTTCACTTCCTATCTTTTTCATCTATGCAGAGCGCTGACGTTCACAAGATTACATTAGTCTGATAACATAACTCACTCGCTTGACGGTGTCATTTTTATTACAAAAAAATTAACGCTACTAATATTTGTCGTAATGTGGAGACACATTTATCATAAATGCACCTCTAAAACAAATCTTTATCAAACATAATTTATTTCGCCTGATAATCCTACACGATCCTTG
The DNA here is from genome assembly GCF_051122295.1 of Plectrocnemia conspersa. Lineage (NCBI taxonomy): Eukaryota > Metazoa > Arthropoda > Insecta > Trichoptera > Polycentropodidae > Plectrocnemia > Plectrocnemia conspersa. The sequence continues at coordinate 917,187 of NW_028277173.1, forward strand.
CCATACTTATACTATTTATCCACTGTACAATTTAGTGAGAACATTTAAAAGGTTGTTAACCTCTGATCTATTTGGATATAGGTTATGTTTTCATGTTTACTTCAATGCGATAATTTATAAAAATGCGTCGATGTTGAACGCGTGACGAGAAAACGAAAGTGAGAGGCCGATTTGCGAAAGATTAATATTATTTTCGCATTTTCTCGCCGAAAAAAATATATATATATTGTATTTTATATCTTGAATATAATAAATTATATTGCTATAAATCGATTTCGAAGATATTGATGCGTTGTGCGTGTATAAAGTACTTTATATATAATATGGAGAAATTTTAGAGATAAAGGAGCGACATCTTTCGATAATAAACAGGCCTTTGAAAAAATATTTTCAAAAGCTAGTGCAACTGGGAAAAATTGCTTTTATATGACAACTTGATATTGAAGGAATGATTGAAAGCAGTTAGTTTAACTAAGTAAATTTTATTTTAATTGCCACTTTTAAACTCATTTTACAAATTGAATTGTTATCTACTGCATATGCTTCTATTGGTTTATTTTATTTTTAGTTTTAGAGTACCTTAATTTTTTATTGAGTTTGTACGATATAAAAAAGTGTCAGCTAGCATTTCTGCTTTGTCCTGATATGTGTTTAAGGCCGCCGAGAGTAAGCCCGTGCCCTGGGAAAACAATGATTCCGGGCCTCATGACAAAAATGCCATTTTATATTTTTTTACCATCGTAATACAATTTCTTAAATATATAATATTAAATACGAGTTAACACTTTCTATGCTACAAATAAATATAAATATTAGCTATTGTTGCAACACATTTTCTGAAATCATATTTTATACAAAATATTTTAATTAGGCATTAAAAATTATTGAAAAAATATACTCATAATATTCACCTGATAGTTAGTCGTGTTTTCTTTGCTGCTCAGTGTTGTCATATAGTGAATTTTAAGTTCAGTAATAAAGCAATAAATTTTCATAAAAAAATTACGAGTGAAAATCGAATAAAGTACATCTAAACCGAATTTCGCCCAATAGGAGAGCGCAAAAAACAATTATCCCTTCTCAGAAGTCAAAAATCCACGTCAAAAGCAATAAAATCGTGCCGTCGCCGCCGCAGTGGGAACGCTCGTTACCGAGCGCTCCCACTGCGACGGCGCCGACACGATTTTATTGCTTTTGACGTGAATTTTTGCCTTCTGAGAAGTGATAATTGTTTTTTGCGCTCTCCTATTGATCAAAATTCGGTTTGGATATACTTTGATTAGGCATTATAAGTTCATACTAAAATCGATAACGAAGGCTATCATATTTTTAAAATATAGTGTAAAATCGAATTGCAGACAAAATATGGAGAAGTATGTGAGATGCCTTGTCCTGAGAAATGAGTTGGCTTAATTTGTTTTTTCGACCTAATAAAAGTTATTAAAATAGTTTTAGAACTTTGATTAGGTTAGGTTTGGGTTTGAACAGAAAATGGACGTTTCGCAACTGTCAAATTTAGTTTCATAGATATTTTAGAGCAGCATATTAGCGCCTATCAGTTAAATTATGTTTTTGCTAGTAGAGATATATATTTACTGGTTAAAATGTATTTGAACTTCAATAGTAAAAATATAACTTTACCAAAAAATACCCATTCACTCTAACATTTATACATCGGATGTAAATAAATAATGATAGTAATGTAAATAAATATATATATATATTACTACATATATAAAAGTTCAAATCATATAACTTTACTAGCACCTGCCATACTATATTTTCACTGGTAAAAATATATATCTACTAGTGAAAATGTATTCCGATGTGATTTTATTGAAATGTCATATTTAAAAAAAAATTCGGGATAGACTCAAGACTGTTTAAATTTTCTAGAAATAAAAAATCGATACTGATGCTGCTGCTCAAACTTTATACTTTCAAGTTACCAGTCTAGACCTTATTTCGACCAGAGGATTTTTTTTAGTGTGTATCCTTTTTTTTATAAACATTTTATCAAACACAATCAAAAGCTTTAGTTGTTTATTGTCAAATAAGAGTACATTCTAGTGTTCATGACATGAGCACACGCATACTTTCTTCGACGGTAAACTCGCTCCGGGCTTTTGATTTGCTGTTTTCAATATGGCAGATGGTTATCGGGGCACAAAATTATGTAATATCCCGCCTGGGGCAAACTAATAAGGAAGTGCCAACCGGAAGTTTAGGCTTACACGGAAACGACTCGAAGGTTGTGATGGGTGGCAGTGGGGTGGTGGTTTATTAAACATTGATTCGACATGTCTGTGAGGAGTGATCTAGTGAATCTCATACGTATGCGTGGGCATGAACGGGCATACGATTTACATTAGAGATTAGTACCAAATGACCGTTACATGTAGCTATGTTGGAAAAAGAAGCAGGAATACGATCAAATCGTGATTGTTATATCACATAGATCCATTTTTTATTTAGTCTAAAAGATTGGATTTATTAACATTGTATATCAATATTAGAACACATTTTCTCTAGAAAATTATCACTAATTATGGTTTGCTAAGGACATTTATCTGTAAATTAATTTAGTATTACCCTAGAAATTAATAACATTAATAATTGCCGCAGGGTTAAATTTTTCATAATGTAAGTTGACAAATAGCGATTATATTGTATCTTTAGATACATGCATTGGAATTGTTCCGGCGCAGATTAATCAAAGATGATTTTTTTTACCTATTTAAAAGCCATTGTAACGATTCTTAACTTCGCTAAATCACTAACACATTTTCTTTCTAAACTTATGACGCCGTCAATTTAAGATATTACGTTAGTTAATGTTCAGATTCTATAATCGATGAAATCGACCGATTTTATGTGGTAATTTTCTGGAACGTTTTGTCGTATCATTTGTATTAATTATTAATGCATTATACCAGCAAGACTTAATGTGCAATCATAAAGGAATTAACAATTACATAACACGCAAGATAACTGTTGGACAAAGGGGTAAAATTTAAAATTCAGATCCTTTACAATTTCCATTTGGGTTCAATATAAATTCATGCTTTTTCCGCCTATTCAGATGCTCGTTTAATTATCATCTGTTGAATATTGATCCGTTTTTCCGTTGAATTATTCAACCAGCAATCTTTGAAACGTACTTTTGACGAAGTGAAACGAAAACTATCGTGCGACATCGCAAAATGTGGTATATAATAAATTAAATTTTGCGCATTTAATACATAGGATTATTACAACGCGCGATAATTCATAACAACGAGAGAACGTTTTAAAGTTAACCGAGTTGGGCGGTTTCGGTTAAAATGCGCCATGTGTAAAATACGATATTGCCAAACTTTAATTGACTCGAATCGAAACAGTGTGAAATGGTTTATATTGTATCAAATATTCGGTCGTTTTATGGTCACGTGCTTCCATTCAGTCGTTTTAAAGTCACTTATTTTATTTTTACATTTTAACTATCATTGTTTAGACTTTTCAGTGCTGTAATATGGTAGTAAATGTGTCAATACAATAACATTTATTTATGTTTGTAAAACCAACCCTTGTTTATTTGGTCTTTTTTGGGATGCATTAACCTAATGCAACTAGGTCTCCGATCGCCACCTACGCTAGCGTAATGCACACATTTGTTTGGCAAGTAGTAAATTATAACATAAATGGGAATTTAGATGCTTTTTATGAGCCTAAAGTTAATATTGAAAGAAATATATTTTTCGTTAATTTATTGTTTTGAAGAAGGGAAGCTTAACTGGAAGTTTTCCGAACCGAAGTTACAACTGAAGTCAGCCGAGACTTACGACTTCGAGTAAGCGACCGCACTACACCAAATTTCATATGCCGTGAATGACGTCCGGACGGCGGTTTCTGTCACGTACAGCTGGCATATTTGCGCGCGATCGAAAAATGTGCCAAATAATCGCAATTTTTAAATTGTTATATAATTAAAATATCGGTCGTAAATATTCAATTTACGCAAAATCTTTGTCGGCTTTTGCAAAATTCCATAAGGCATAATAATGATACTTCAGAATACGAACACCACATGTGTGACAATCCTAGAATTTGTTGCGATCGATTCTAAATAAGAATTTGTTATGGTGTGACATTTATATAAACCGATCTAGGAAAATACATAAGGATATTCGAAACGATTTTTTTTAGCAAAATCAAGTACTACTAATTATTTTTTAATTATTTAATTTTATATGAAAAACAATATAATAACAATATATGTTAGAAGAATATACTATCAAAAATATAATTAATCCCTTTTGGTGCCCTAAAATATTCAAAGATGTCAGTAAGAGTCTGTTGAAGTCTCCGATAAGCATGTGGTATTATAACTTGACCACGTGACCACGATGCAGCGCTCAACATGCGTGTTGACCATAGGACGCCTACGCGCATACTGAAATTGAACCGAGTTACTCATTCTAACTCAGTTTGCGAAAAACCTTATCATTATCTCTCTCACTGTCGTCACTTAACACGCGAGAGAGCGAAAAGGGAAGTATCTCACCGCTCACGCTCGAAAGAGCAACTCCGACTTCGGTCCCTTTGAATCGGAAATAATGCCGACAATGTTCGGAAGCGCTCGAAGCTGGCCAAGTCGACTAAATTACCCCCACTTTACCTCCCGTTATCGGTAACGTCGGACAACTCGGAGATTTTAGAGCGGGCAGAACCGAAGTAACCCACTATATTCTCCATTCTTGGACAACCTTTGCCAACTTCCAGAGAGTGTAGTGCAGGCATTACAATTTGGGTTGGGCAAGATTTCGTTTGCGATGTAGCGAACATCTTCATGTGATTTATTTTTTATTTTGCAGAAAAAGAATTACTTCATCTGTGTCTAACGCACGGTGCTAATGCGAGAAGGTTAAAAAATATTGTATTGTTTTAATATTTGTGACACGTTAATTACAGAAACTTTGGTTAATATTTAGTAACTAATTTAAGCCGGTTCTTATATACATAATACTTGTCTGTGCACCAAAAAAGTTTCAGTAGCATAGATCTATATGATACGGAGGGCGTAGTTGCGCAGGCTCTCTGTGTGTAGACATGTCTTATTAGATATATCTGGGAACGTCGATGGGAGCTTTACTGGTAATGTTTTTTTAAAGGCGGAGCCCCATTTGTGATTCCAGTTGGTTCTCTTCTCGATGTGCGAATTATTTGTCCATCATTTGCAATTCTTTACTAACAATGTTAACTGTTTAGCATAATTGTAATGCTACTAACTAACCTTCATGGTGAATTATTATTTAAGTAACAGTTTTGCATCATCTCTAGAATCGAGAAATTTATTTTCTTGGTTGACAAAGGTGCATAGAATCTCATGTTTATTTACCTCTATGTAAAAAGACAATTTTTCAGAATATATTATTACTTATAATGTATACTTAAAAATGTGTATAATAAAATTATGTTAAATTTAATTACATTAAACTTTTAAATATTTATTATTGTAACCTTTACTACGTGAATCAAATTATTTCGCTATCTGTTATAATATTATACATTTAGTATAATTACATTGCATGTGTTTTATCTCTCATCGTCTGGCATAGACATGCTAAAGCTGTATATTATTTATTCATGAAAATTACTTTTCTTAAATGATATGATATATAATATTACATAAATTTATTCTAAGATCAATACTTGGAATGTAAAACTACGTATATAAAATATTTGGCTCTAAGCATCAGATTTAAAATGAATATTTTCATCTTTCAAAAAATCCATTCATGCAAACCCACGTCGTTCATCGATTCCCAGAAATGAAGTCATACCTCTGGTATTTTTTATGACGACGCCCCAATAGAAAAAAACTAATTCATTGAATGCACTTTCGGCAAGTTTTTGATACAATGCCAACATTAGTTGCGGGGTTAACGACTCGACTGCCGGTTGACGATCGCTGGTCTAAGACCACAAATCACGTGGGAAGCTCGCAGAGCAAAGCACTTCAATCAGCCAGATCCCAGACTTCGTGGACCGTATGTGACTCATCCGAAGTTATTTGATATGATTTTCAATTCGACGACACACAATTGTGTCACCATATAACCTCGACAGTGCTTATCTGATCGGCGGATATTCAAGATACATACATATATCCTAAGCTTTGCAGTTCTCAAAATAATAGCAATAAACAGAGATTTACTAACTTATAACAAATTAAATATGTTATCTGGACACTATCATATAATTGTCTTTAAACAATAATTTTTATTTCTTAATTAACCAAAAAGTATTTATTATTGTATTGATGTATGAAGTCTACCGCTGTATTTATTATTTTAATTGTATTAGTAAAATACTTCTTATACATATTTAATATATTTTTTTAATGCAAAGTGTGATATAAAGCTTTATTTATTATCTTGCTGGAACTAATTGAATTACATTTTTTCGCTATAAATATTTAATAATGAGCTTTAAAAAAACAGTACTTATTTCCAAATTACCAATGAGATATTTTCTAGGTATTTTTATTATTTGTACATTTTTTTTAAGCTCGTAAATTACATATTTAAAAAATCTCTATGATCTAAAAACACTTTTGCTTTGAAAAATACTGAATTGTAATTAAATTAAAATAATAACAAATATGCTTTTTTCATTTATAGCTCAGTTTCAGGATTTTAATTTATATACATTTGTGTTGTTTTGAGAATGAGCTACGTATCATACTTAAGTTTTTATTTATAAAAAAATCATTATAATATTGAGCTTAAAACGACATCAAAACAAAATGTTTTTTAAGGGTCAAAATTAAAAAAAATATGTTATTACTTATTTTTTCAGAAATATATCCAAGAAGCAATATCTATACAGTTAAAATTGGCGTGTATAATTGTTTTTAAAAGGTATTTTTAATTAAAAAATAATAAATGGAACAAAAGCTTATAACGATCTATATTCATCTTTAATATACTATCCCAATTATATATATATTATATAATAATCATTTGAGAAAATATTATTTAAAATGTCTTTTAAATATCATTTTAATAAAAACAATAATTATTGTTTTTTTTTAGAAAATACATAGATCGATGTATAAAATAGACTATTTTTTTAAGAACTTTTCATTGACTCAAACATCCCGCCGCCAGCTTTTCCACCACCGCTCGGAGAAAACATCTCGCCATTTATGGTCAGTCGCAATATATGTAAATATAATGTAATAAAACTCTGACTAAATTCCACCCCGAGTCTTACTGGCTACGAAGTCACACCGCTAGAGTATTCAAACTTTAAAATCTCAAAAATAATACTTAATAAAGAATGAATAGAGATAATATACTTGTGAAAAAATAATTATACATATACATGTTTTTATAAAGTATTTCTAAATAAAAAACAGCAATAAATAGGTCGAAAGTTCATAACTACTTTAATCTATTAAACAAATTAATTATAAAAAAATAGTTAAAAATAGATTACGCATATAAATAATTTTACAAAGTATTTTAAAAAAAAAAATAAACAACAAAAATTATTGTATTAATCTTTAATATATTAAACGACTTTTAATTTAAAAATTTAATTTTTAATAACTACAAATCTATTTAAAAATTATTTGTGATATTTTATATTAATTTTGAGAAAATAAATAATGTTACATAATCGAGACGCAGCTTTAATTTATAATAAATTAAATGAAAGCTCATAATGACTTGTTTATATCATAATTATATGTAAAAATATAATTAAAACTTCCCTTCAAATAATTTTACAGCAATTGTGCAGTAGATGAAAAGTAAATTTAAAATATAATTAATTTGTATAATATTTATTTTATATGACGAAACGATATCAATACATATGCAAATTATATTATTGAAATCTGTTTAGCCACAAATATTTTTTTAACTTAACCGCATCCGTATTTACTCAACGAATGTGAAAGAGATCGGAATTCAAAAATATCTTTTGCTAGTAATGTGAATAAACAAGTTCAGAATATGGCTTCTAATATATAATGTAATAAATTTAAGAGAACCCATTTAATATGATATTTCACATTAACTGGATAGAAAATGTAAAATTAATTTCATCCAAAATTCAATCAGCGATATTAGCGAATTTAAATGAATGATATACCTAATTTTAAGGTAGTCATTTATAACGTAATTCATTAACTATGAAACCAAGTGACTAACCGGCAGTTTCGAATAATTAATCGTTCAACCACATTTTACATTCACTGCTAATAGGTGCTTTTAATTATCGGCAAAATTGAATTAAAGCACACTAGAAAACAACTTTGAACTAGATTAACAATGCAAGTAGCCGCCGAAACATTTTGAACCCCGGCCAAAAGCAAAACGTGTAGTACAAAATAGAACTGTCGCTGAAACATTCTTTCGGCTTACTTATTAGAAAACTATATACAAGTCTAAAGAATATATCCATTGATCGGATAATTGTTGAAATATAAATACGTGGATAAAAATATATTTATAGCATAAAGCTTTTACCGAAATATAGATTGAGGGATATAGAATAATAATTAATTTAATATTTAATTAAGTTAAGATTATTCCGAGAAAACAATTCGTGACAGTGGGTCGAAGCTGTCATACTTTACTAAGGGTAAATCATAAATAAATAATTTTGTAGAAGCGACACCAAATTGTGGAGTTCCGCAATGGATAAAACGTGTATCGTTGTAGGGATTATCGCTACAACTTTGGTACTTTGGTGGTTTTGCGGTGTAGATAGAGACACCATTGAAATTAGAGACGGTCTCAACTGACTGAATATCGATCGTGCGGCGTGGTACGTATCTCAGCTTTTAAAACCTTTTATTAATGTTATATTATTATTTTGATGATAATATATTTTTATTTGTAATTATAAAACAAGCATCTATTTTAATTGCAATTTCAATGGTTTTGCGCATCTGATCAGAAGCTTGCCAAAATTTAATCAGATCATATTTCCTTTCCGTGTGTTTTTTGTACAAACTATAACTACGAGGTACAGCAATTTCCTCGACACGCACACTTACTTTGGAATTTGATATAATTTATTATTATGTCAACGGGCTATTTTTATTTTGGTACATTTAAAACTTTAACTATTTCTTTGATCAACTGCTGGCATTAACAGTGTGTGTAACAAAACTTCAGACAAATATTAAACGTCTAGCGAGAAAAATATTTTTAATTACAACAGTTTTAAATTTAATAGTAGAATTTTTAAACAATAAAAATATTAATACCGTTTGTTTTTATTATAGTACTCCGTCGTATCAAATATCGGGTCCAAATCTTGAGATTCAGATGATCGTTCAAAGTAGAAATCGCTTGCTTTTACGTGCTTCTAAAAATCTGCTTAAGATATGTTCTGCTGAACTCTCGTTTATTTCAAATGAAAAAGCAAATTGATAGTTATGTGTCTGAATTTCTCAAGTCTTGAATAAAATTTATTCTGTATTAGCTTATATTCCCTCGAAAAAATACTCTTTCAGTCATCGATCATATTACTAATGTCTAATAGCTGTAGATTCAATTTATAAAAATACCTTGCATTCGTTTTAATATGCGAGTTTAAAAAGTGCTTAGAAACTGTTTATTAGACGTCCGCATGGATACGCAATATTGTTTGTTTACTTCGTCACTACGCAATTTGTTAAATGGTTAGTTTGAACAAAATACGCGTTTGTAAATCTTTTGAGTTCAATTAGTAAAATGTTCGTCGTTTTACTTTACGTTACGCTCCCGATCATTGCACTGGAACAAGGTCGTTTGCTCTCGTTATCGCGCGGTTAAAAAGCCAAAACAATTATTGGTTGTATGTATGTATGTAAAATTATTATTTAAAAACATATTAGCTAATATATAGCGGCCATTTCTAAATTTCAAACCAAAAAATAAAACTAGGAAAGCGGCGCTATAAATAGTTAAATCTTGTATTGAATCATGTGCGAGTTTTATTATTATTTATATATATGATAATTTTTTTTGAGTTATACTATTTTATATAAATGCTTTTATTTTAAATTAAAAATACAAAAATTTAATTCAATTAAATATATGTTTAAAGTGATTATGTTACAAGGTCAAAATAGCGTAGTCCGTGAGGCTTAGACTGATAACCCAGAGGCTACGGGTTCGAGTCTTTCCAACAGACTCGAATTTTTATTTATAAAAAATGATTGCTGTAGCTAAAATAATATACATCTGGGCTGTTAAACTGACGGCCCATGCAATGTTTGCAAATATAATATTAAAAAATGTGCAAAAGTCACTTCAGATTCTTTTGTTCGTTTACCCAGGCATGGGGTTTACCAAAAAATGTCTGAGCTAAAACTTTATTCTTTTTTTAGCTCCCAAAAAAAATCTGTATACTAGTTTATAAATATTGTCACTAATTTTATGGCTTGATACTGTTTTACCCCGTTGTAACGCATATGGCTTACGCCTGTTAGGTTACAATAGAAAAATTCTAATTAATTAAAATCAATTCTAATTAAAGTAATTAAAAGGTTTTAGGAATCGCACGCAATTTAAAGTTGTAACTGTCACTCTGTGTTTACGTTCCTTTTAAGATTATAATTAATAATATAAACATATACCTACATATTTTTGTGTTTTTGATTTTTTTATGATACGAATCTGATATTTTTCATTACAATTTTTTGTAATCTGTGCTGTAGATCTGCGTTCAATAATCTTTAAGTCGCATTGAAGATCAAGTTGAACTCTTAAGATTTTGGTTTATGCTTAATTAGTTATTGTAAAAGCTGCTGATTTTTCATTCGATTGGCGTAGCTCTGCATAGTGCAAGTTTAGTTGAAATTTTGTTTATTTCAAGTCAGAAGCAAAGTGGTAGTTTTGCATAAACTATCTGAAAAAAGTTATTTAGAATGGCCGTTTTCTCACCTATATTATGGTTATTTTGGGCAGAACCAGACTTTTTGTTAGGTTTTAATACAATAAAAAAGTAAAATTTGCAACGTCGTCATTATATTGATTTTTTAACTATGCCAAATAATTATTTTACAGACAGCTTAGTTCATAGGTAATTTTATGAAAACAAACGTGTTATTTGTTACAATATTACATAACATAAAATAATACGCCAGTGGTTAAAATTTAGAAGGGGAGGCGACTTTTTACAATTTAGGTTAAAACATAAATATAAATCAATTTATTATTGCTATACAATTTTGCGCATTTAATAATTAAAAGATTTGTGCGTTATACGAAATATTTCAATTGGGTTTTGCTGTTATATATTTATATATGCATACAATCTTTGCTTTCAGATCCTAAAAGGAGCATTTATGTCAAATAACTGGGTATATATTTTGACTCTAATCATATCGCAGAATTATGGTCCATATGGGGTGCTTTCATTGTGGCCCTAAAATCCATGATTAAAAGAAAAAACGCATAAAAAATATTTTTTTATATAAAAAACTCATTAGACCGGTAATAATATACGTTTGCTAGGAGTGGAGTTACATTATATATTGTTTTTAAACTTAAAAAATTACGATACTTAAATATAGAAAAACCCAAATTGTGATAATCGATAAGAATTATAAATACATAATAATCATTAATTATGAACTTGACACAATGAAAATTTATTAACATTAGGGTTCATATATCTTTTAGATATTAAGTTGACTGAAAAACATAGTAATCTTTGTGATACGCATAAATTTAGCTGCAATACAAATAGTAAATATAAAATTTCTGACTTCAAATATTTAAAAAAATATATTATATTTTTAACACCCTGTTTTTATAAATACAACAATATGTTTATTTTGTAATTAATTAATATTATTTATTTAGGTTGATTTATATATTGTATGAGTGTAATATATTACTGTATTAATAAATATTATACTTATAAATATCCTACGTCTTCACAACTAGCTTAAGTTAGATTAACTTTTGATACCACCTCTCATATTCGTAGTATTCGTGACACATTTCCTAGCTACATTCGTGAGCATAGCTCGGTTTTCGCAACGCACGTGCTTCTAATTCCAACCGGGTTACCAATAAAAATAATATCCACATATTTCAACTGCATTTTGGCACGGCCGTCTAGGAAACACCCACTCAAGCAGACACAAAAGAATTTAAAAATTTCGCACACCCCAATCATACATACATAATGCGAAATTTGATAAAAAAATTACTTGCCTGAATATTTTTAAATGCAACCTATAACACAAATCCGATCAATTATTTTTATTTTGTTTCAGGTGATCGTTGTCAACCAGCTGTGAAAAAAAAGTGTTTTTATAAAAAGTGTCTTTTGTGTAGTGAATTGATCAAACGATCGATATATTATAATATTGTTTTTCTTGTGTGGGTTAAGTTGTGTTTTACTTTTAGTTTTAATGGTTATTGCGTGTTGTTAGTGTTGTTGTTGTTATTGTTTTCAACGGAGTGCTTCAAGATGTTTGAGTTGAGAAATTTCAACTCGAATAGAGAATTGTTATAATCGTCGGTTGTTATTCAAAGAAGATGTTACTCACAGGGATAGTGATGTACCTCGTTTTAGGTGAGTTTTTTAAAAAATTTTTACCATATATATGTACGTCATTTTATGAGAATGTTTCTAACCCATTAAACTAAAAGCAAGGTCCAGTATGTATATATTGAATGCGATTTTGCAGCTGTCGTATTAAAAATATTTGGGTAAAATATTGGCAGCATCGTTCTTTTCGGTCGTAAACTTCAGATGCATTTACTGTTTTTTTGCTGTTCGCTAACGTTTGCTACAGACGTAGTACACCGGTCGTTTTATGGATCGTTTAGATATATGATTTCGTATATGATGGGGTTTCAGCGTATCTGTTGTTGGATGTACACAGAAAAACAAGATGTTTGCTATTAAATTTCTCTTATAAACACAATGGCTGCGCCTCTCGCTTAAGAAAATATTTGCACAGCGAGTGGATGGTTTGATGTAATTTGAGAAGAACGGTTTATTCGCCACTTTAATATGGTTATTTGTGCGAAGTATGCCACTAAAATGTTTGCGCGTTTATACAATATAATAAATGGTAAAAGCATTATTTTAATCTTAATATAAATAAGTAACGCAATTTTTTTGCAAGTGCTTGAGCTGTTTAATTTAATAGTTTTCAACACTTTTTCCATGATAAAAACCAGATATGTCTGTTTTTTAAACCGCAAAATTATAGCTACGCTAATGGTTATTCAATTTGTAAATATTTCTTACTTAAAAAATATTTTTTTCTTTGAATCACTGATTTTTAAAATAAATGGCAAATTAAACTTGCTATAAAATATTCACAACGTCAATTTTATAAAAAAAAATCTGTAAATTTTTTAATTAAAATTACATTAGTAATCGTGTAGAAATGAAACCCCGTTAGGTATACTTCTTTAAGGGCGATTTTGATGTCATGTTTGGAATTGGTAGCTTTGATATTTTAACTGGTGATTTGATCATGAAATCATTCTGCAGCAATTCATCACCCTACTAATAACATGACACTATCAATTTTAGACATTGCTTTAGTCAAGTATAACTCTTGAATCTCGGGGATTGATCTTCTAGTGTTTTTTTAACACTGGTATCATTTCTGAAATTATCTTAGATTACAAAAGAGCTGACTTGAAACGATTCATAATCGATGTCAAATATGGCTTACATTTCAAACAGTAAATATACACAATGATATTAATTATTTTGCATCTATTTTTAAGCAATCAAAAATATCGTTCCGACGCAAAAATCTGTTATGTATGTTATTGTATATATTAAATTAAAAATAAATAAAAAAGCAATGGTCAAAACCGTTAAAATTATAAATATCATAGCGAAAACTAATTAGGGAAAATATGAAATCCTAACTAGTGCCTTTTTGACGTTCTTTATATTGATACAAAATTACATCCACTCGCAAATGCATAAAAAGTCACATGTGTGATTCGTAAAATTGACTAATTTGCCACCAATCTCTGCCATTACGTAAATTTTTGTTCTATAAGGACAAACAAGGACAAATGGCCATTGGCCGTAAAAAAGCTCATAACGAATTTTTTTCTTCAAAGGCCATCTCCAAATTTTTTTTGTGAGAAAAAATTGCTCAAAAAAAAGTAATTTTGGAAATTTTTGTTTAAGTTGTTTTTAATAACGCAGAACGCATATAACGACTCAATAACTTAACAGTAAATAAAAACATTTCTGCTGATTTCAGTATTAAAAAAAGTACAGGATTATTTGTGCTAGACAGAAAAAGCATTTGACACCACTTGGCACTACGATTTACCCCAGAAAATATTAAAATAGTATATAAAGCCTCTGATCTTTTGGTAAACACATAATACGCTCATTCCTTGAAAATAAAATCTTTGTTGTTTTGCTTAGTAATTAAATATCGATACCGCGTAAAATTAGTAGTTTTCTAGGGCCGTTTCTCTTCATTTTATTTATTAATACCATTTCTATTTAAAAAAATACTGACAAAACAACCGTCATAACTAAAGCAGTTTTAATGTTGTTACAACAACTTAAATAACTATTTTATTAAATAATAATAAAATTTCAATATGTGTATCAAATACTTAATACTTAAATAAATAATAAAATTTCAATAGGTTCACATTTAGACTCTAAGCTTAAATTTACTAAGCATATCGCAGAATTAAGGTCCACATCAAAAAAACGAATAAACAATAACATTATTTTTACTCTGCCAGGCAAAGGAAAATGTAAATGTAATGAAGGTAGTCAATTGCCGATTGACTACCTTCACAGTGACTCGAGTTTTTTAGTGATGTGTATAAATCCAAATGTGTGCGATACACTTAGTAAATATATATTATTCATAATTTTGTCAATGAAAAATTCGATCCCTGTGTTCCTTTATAATTAACGATTACTCTAGCATAATATACAATTAAAAACTAATAACGTACAATTAATGCATTTTCAGCATAAAGTATCAATAATTCTGTGCTTTTTTTATCGGTTATTAAATCATTGCCATTTTAAGCAAATAATAATTATATTAAACTATTTATTAATTTTACCTGTGTGTGATCCGCCAACGGGTTAAAACGTGAACGTTCATTATTCCAATTTTACAATCGTCCAACTTTCCCGTCAACAATTCCACGTCGGGCGGCCAAGAAAGTTTCGCCGAATTTGAATACATAACGAACTTTCAAAGCGAACGAAAATTTGTATTCGTTAGTTTAGGCCCTCGCGGCAGGGAAGGGGTTATAATGCGGATTTGGAAAATTGTGTGTTTTTAACCGATTAACGATTAATCCCTAGCAAACTCGATCATGAACTGTATTAGTTATTTATATAAATTTGAAATACAGTTTCGCCTCGAGTTATTTAGATATATGTTTAATCACACAGATAGGATCCAAGGCAGAAAATTGATAGTGTTATATTAACCACTAGTTTTATTTTGCGTTGTTAAATAACCGTTAAATAATATAGAACCAAGAAGTGAAGAAAATGTGAATTTTTTTTTTCAAGATTTTATTAGATTGCAATTTATATTTAATATAAAATTTCATATTTTTTAAAATCAAAACTAAAAAAAATTGGAACATAAATATATTGTTTGGTAATACGTGTACTATGATTTGAGGAATAGGTTTATTCGTTTTTTGTAAAAAATATTTGTTATAAAAATATGTGGCAATGTCTACTTCTTGGAGTTCTCATACTGCGTTTTTTGTCATTTTTTATTGGCAATTTCTCTCTAGTTTTGATTTATGGAGTGCTTTTCTAATGCAAATTATATAGATTGAGTTTATGTAGCATATTTACGCCTCTTCCAAAAATAAATTAAATCTTTAATAATAAAATACAGCCTCCCTAATGTACCTTTACGCACACTTTAACATTACATATTCTTGCGTATATATACGTACAATTTTAATTCGTTCCTCTAATGCAGTTTGACTCTGATTTTTAATATGACAGCAGCAAAATCGTTGCTCATCCATTGCATGTTGCTCCTGTACGTTGTTTCTCGCCACTTCGGGGTTCGGAAAATTCTTCGAACTACTTTGGCAGGGTTGTGCAGGGTTAAGCAGGTAGAATCATTTGCGACACTTGCCATATTTCTTCGGAATTGCTGCACACCTTTTGAATTATGGCGAGCGATTTTAGCTCGAACCCTAGACCGGCTGTAATCCGAGCATTTATCTTCGAGTTGTCCGCCCACCCGACGCCAATCTGTGCTCTCTTGTTGCTCGATACTTGGCTTCTCGTATGTGTTTCATCGGGTTGCAACGAACATATAACGAAAATAGATGTATGTAAGTAATATATTTTAATAATTACCTTTAGAGTGGTAATATTTCATTTCTTCAATGATAAATTTTCTTGGTATTACACCATAGGTTCTATCTAGTCTTGACTTCCATTTAGTAGTGAAATTCTAGAACAAAGAAAAGTTACTCTTACTTAATAAGCACCGGTTGTAAATTTTTTGAAAAAGCAGGTTTATGCTTTTTAATAATATATTTTGAAGCGACATTATGTTAATTGTAAAATTAATGTGATGAAATTGAACTCAAATACTATTTAATTGGATAGTGAAATAAATATTTTTAGAATGGATTTTAAGATTTGAGAAAGCACAGCTGCATTTATATTTGCTATTCTATTATCAGTTAGCATCAACATATGCATGAGAACTTGCAAATGGAATGTATAGGGTTGAAATAATATATACAACTTAAAGAAATATTTATTAAACCTGTTTACAGTTGTAATTGTATATAGAAAATATTAGCGAGCCACTTTTTTCTGATATAAGCATATAAAAAGGTCTTCAAAATACTATTTGCATTGCTACTTATGAGTTATAATTGTGGTATCAGGACACTAACCCCCTGGACATTTACCCCCCGGACATTAACCCCCCGTCAAAACCCCCCTGGACATTAACCCCCCGTACAAAAAACCCCCCGAGCAATTAACCCCCCGACAATTAACCCCCCGACAATTAACCCCCCGTGCCAATAACCCCCCTAACAATTAACCCCCGCCACGTATAAAGATAATACAGATATAACTTTACACGTTTCGTGACGCTCTGTTATACATAATAAAAATATAATAACGCCATTTCTGAATTTTAGCTGTATTATACATACATATGTATCTAGATAAGGGCTTCTTAAACTTTTTTCATTCACGACCCCATTTATGATTGTGAGCTTCTTCGCGACCCTAGATAAATATAAAATAAAGATATATAAATAATTTGTGTTAGTTTATTGATTATGTAACAACATACATATTACATACATATGAAAAAATGTAGTTTTAGAATTTGCTTAGAAACATACAAAAATATAAAATTAAAAATTGCACAAAAAGTTGTAAAATTGTATTTATTATAGTTACAAAAATTATATGCCTTATTTATCATCAAAGCTGCATTTTTTGCAATAACATAAATAAAAAAATATTGAGCAATATATATTGTCGCTGGAATATATTATAAGTATACAAAAATTAAAGGGAAAAATAGTTTTTTAATGATACCCCCGCCACGTATAAAGATGAGTATTTTATACAAGTTGTTACTATTTATAATAAATGATCATTATTTTAATAAAATAGTGTTTAATATGAATGGGCAGTATCAAATATTTTCAACTGAATAAAAATGTGATCTTGCGGCTTTTTTTTCAAAATGACCTATGGCTATTCAAACTGCGTTATCTGTCAGATATTTTTGAGAAATTAAACGATATCAACTTACTCTTCAAAGAAGCAATTGCGATATATTTTCTTCAAATGATAAATTTGAAAGTTTTATTAAAAAAATCAACACTTGGAGAAGTAAGGTGAAAAAGGATTCGTTCGAAATGTTTTTCAGTATCAACAATTTTATAATCGAGAAAAATCATTATAAGTGACCTATAATAAAGTGACCTATAATAAAACTTATTATAGGTCACTTAAAAGCGCTAGAAACACAGTTTAGTAAATATTTTATATCAAATATTGATTTAAAAAAGGTATCTTGTATTCAAAAACCATTTTTGATGGCTTGAGTTAGATTGATCAAATGCCATATAAAGCCCAAGAAAAATTTGTTGAGCTTTCGAGTTACTCAAACTTAAAACTAGATTTTCCAAACAAGCCCTTGACTGAATTCTGGATCGGAAATAAAACAGAATTGCCCACAATTTCTGATATGGCATTAAGTGTTATTCTGCCATTCAACACCTTTATGTAAAATTACTTTTTCAGCTTTAACCCATATTAAATCCTAATATCTTTTATCGCTAAAAAATGTTACAGAGATTTTACGTCCAGCAGTGTCAAATATTGCACCAAAATTTAATTTGTTATGCAGTAAAAAACAAGCACATCCGTCTCATTAAAAAACTATTTTTCCCTTTAATTTTTGTATACTTATAATATATTCCAGCGACAATATATATTGCTCAATATTTTTTTTATTTATGTTATTGCAAAAAATGCAGCTTTGATGATAAATAAGGCATATAATTTTTGTAACTATAATAAATACAATTTTACAACTTTTTGTGCAATTTTTAATTTTATATTTTTGTATGTTTCTAAGCAAATTCTAAAACTACATTTTTTCATATGTATGTAATATGTATGTTGTTGCATAATCAATAAACTAACACAAATTATTTATAAATCTTTATTTTATATTTATCTAGGGTCGCGAAGAAGCTCACAATCATAAATGGGGTCGTGAATGAAAAAAGTTTAAGAAGCCCTTATCTAGATACATATGTATGTATAATACAGCTAAAATTCAGTAATGGTGTTAATATATTTTTTATTAAGTATAACAGAGCATCACGAAACGTGTAAAGTAATATCTGTATTATCTTTATACGTGGCGGGGGTTAATTGTTAGGGGGGTTATTGGCACGGGGGGTTAATTGTCGGGGGGTTAATTGTCGGGGGGTTAATTGCTCGGGGGGTTTTTTGTACGGGGGGTTAATGTCCAGGGGGGTTTTGACGGGGGGTTAATGTCCGGGGGGTAAATGTCCAGGGGGTTAGTGTCCTAGAACCATAATTGTTTATATATTAAATCAAATTCTCTGCCACTTTTAACTACAATATATAAACATAAGCTTGTTTATATTTTACAAAGCTATTAGTATAAAATACTTTTAATGTACGAGTATTTTATCATAGTAAAGATATATTTATATATCTGCTTCAATTCAATATTGAATGAAAAAATCAACTTAGCGTCGAACGTGTTCTGAGTTTTTTATAAGCGATTTACATAATCAAAACATTAAAAATATATTGTAAGACATTTCAATGAAAAAATCATTTAAGAAGCTTTATGAGATTATAAATATATATTATTATAATTTTATTCCCAGTAAATATACTCGTACATATGTTTATTTTTTGAAAAAGTTTTCACGGATCGTTTCAAAGATGTTTCACATAAAAAATGCGGTAAACGTCACATATTCAATCACGAAATAACACCGACATTATCTCCATCGGAACTTTTCTATTACACATATAAAACACACAACTTTGCGCAAAGTTTTTAAAACGATTGCAAAAGCTCTCGAGCACGAGGCGTCGATATATCAAAAGCCACTCAGAGACGAGCTCTCAGCCAGCGAAAAAGGTTTAGCGCCTCTGACGTGATGCATTACGTGTTTATTTACAACGGCCGTAGATTTCTTTCCGATCGGCCGTCCTATGAAATATATTTCAGACGAAGAACTTCCCGAAAAGTTGTGTGACGCCAGTGGCGTGAAACGAGAGTGCCAAGTTAATATGCATTGTATCTAAAGTACGTTTTCCCGTTGCCTTTAAACGTGCGATAATATTAATTGAATTAAAGATAGTGGTATTTAGAAATGTTTTTAACAGCTTGTTTTATTAGACCTATTTAAAAATAATTGTGGTAATTCCATAAAAATTCGTACGACGGCAATGGCTGTCTGGAATGGGAAGGGGTCGACTCTTCCGCTGGCAACACCGGCCGCAGTTTATAAATGTTGCCAACGCGCATCACTACTCGCCCATATATCGCACGGAAATTCCGCCGACGCACAAACATTCATTAATTCTGGGCCGCTGTACTGCTCTACTCTGTGTATTTTAGTATTGTATGGATATACCTATGTATGAAAAAACATATGGTTAAAAACTCATTTGATACATATAACAATTTCAAAATTATAATTTTTCACAAATTATGTAATTAATCCCAAATATTATTTCACGTTTCTTTGTTGATTGTACTTTAGCATGCAGCAGATTTTGACTCCTAACGGTACTCGAGTTTGCTACCAGTGGAGTTCACTTCAAATCGACACAGATAATTCAATACAAGTCGAAACAATCAGAGCCTTTTAGCCGCTATTTTGAATCATTATTCCGGTTTAGGTTAAATAACAATTTTATCAGAGATATTTACAAAAACTGCTTTGATAAATATATTTTAATTTCTATTTTTAGTTGTTTTTGTGGTATTTTGTTGAATTTTTTTCAACTAAGTTGTGATTTTTTTGTTTTTTTTAAAATCTATATAACAGTTATTACGACCCAAAAATCAATGTTACATTTAAAAATATTAATAATTATTATTATTCAAGGATAGCAAAATATTTAAAAAAAAAAATGCATTTTTAAGGTGTTCAACATTAATACTAGAATCTTTTTTAAAAACCTCAATGGCATTTCTTAAATTTCAACAGTATGAATATATAATATGTTTGTGGTAAAAATATTGTTACATATTTTTTTTAATGAATAACATATATATATTTTATTAATATTATATTATAGTTTTTTTAATAAGGATAAATATATAAGGCTTTTGTTTAAACACGTTTTTGCGGCCCGTTAAATTTTAATTGTGCAAATTCCATAAAACGAAACGGGTTAAATATAATGTGTAATAATATTTTATGCTCAAAGGCCATAAAACGAAATTTGTAAATATTTGATGGGAACACGCTCTTTGATGAGCGTTTATATAAATATAATCCAACACCTAATTTCAAGAGGCGTATAACGTGCGTGTTGTGTGTTAAATATTTATCACTTTGAAGGGAAAAAGATAATCTTTACATGCATTGCTTTTTTTACAAAGCTCTAACAATTTACAATTAAAATACATTTTTGAATGTATGTTAATTTTGTTAATTAAGAACAAGACGTTCGTGTTTAATTACTATATTTGGTATTCATTTACCGACTCTTTTGCATTATGATATGGGTCAGCGAACTACGGCTCGCGGGCCGAATCCGGCCTACTGCCCATGAGCTAAGAATAAATTTCATATTTTCAAACTATTAAAATTTTTAAATAAGCATCAAGATTGGCGGTTAAGATGTGGTACTCCTATTGCTTCGCATTTCGCTGTGAAGTTACGCAGTTACACTTCGATAGTGTCTTCAGTGCTCTGTGTAACGCTTTTTACGATATTTTGTTCTCATTTTATGATCCATGAATATCATCATTTTGCTATTGAAGTCTGAAAAAAATAAACTGGTGGACTTTCCGGTCACAGTTGTTTTTTATAACGGATTAAAAAGCATCTGGCATAGACCCACTCTTTTCTATGCAGCGTTATAAAAAATTCAACTGTTGTAAAGCCTTTAAAAATACTAATATATTTTCTATTATTTTGCGAATTTAAAAAGTACAAATTTCAGAGCTAGCTCGGGCATGACCAGAAAGGGGTTAAGGTAGAGTGGATTATACATTATTTTGTTATAAAATCAGATGCTTAATTATTTTTATAGGGCGATAACATTATATCTGTACTTAAAGGATACAGTATACGTCATCATTGCCAGATTAATGTTGAAGTTAAAAAAAGTTTTTTTTGCAAAATTAAAATAAATAAAATTAGGCTGTAACTATTATATTAGCCTATAGTATATAACTCAAGTATGATTGTTGTTACGTTGTTTTAAACTACAAGAACAATGGTTAAAAATGTTGAGCATATTGTGAGTAACATCAATAGGCAATTTATTAAAAACTCAAATGATTTTAAAAAATTATATTTGGCTTCAATCCAGACTTTCTTGAAATCCATCCAGATTTTTCCAAGCCGCACTTTGTCAAATTATTACAAGTGCACTTTGAAAAATAGAGAATATTTTATTGAATTAAAATAAAATAGTTAAATTATGAAACCATGTTTAGAGGCTTCTACAAACAGTTAGTGACTAAGTGAGATACTTTATTTAAAGTGACTACAGAATTACATTTAATAAATAGGCTGCATGGAACAACTAGATTTTTTTTACAATGAAATTAAGAAAAAGTTAAATTAGGATATATTGAGATTGAAAAACAGTAGCGTGAATTATTTTTATTTAAAGTTAATGAAAATATATTGATATACACTATTTAAGCTAATCCATAAACAACTACTTTGTCACTCTCAGTTTACTGAGAGGTTTCATCTGTAATGATTTAATTTTAGATGATTAGAAAAGGTGGGGAAATAGGTTAAATAGGTACCGCACAAACTGACCGATAGGAAAAAAGGGCTCGTTTTAAATTCTGTGATAAGAAATGGATTCTCTATGATAACATGGCAAGGGCTAGAAACCAGAAAAAAATATAGTGACAATATTTTTTTTTTATTTGTAAATTTATTTATCGATCGTTTCTTAAACTATGAGAGACTATCGTAGCAAAATTATATTTTAAAGAAATTAAAACCATGCATTGAAAATTAACCGTAAACGTTAATGAGACACCTCATATTTGCTTTACAAATTACTGTTGCAAAATTAAAAATTCACAGTATTCATCTGACCTTTATCATACAGATTATTATCTTTTTAGTGATATTATAAAAGTATTTGACGACTTTAAAAATGTTTTAAGTAGTTTTAACTGTTGTAAAAGATTTTTATTAATAATGGAATTATTGTTATAAAAAAATCGTATTTGAATCAGTAAAAATTTAGTATAAAAAATATGCACCTTTTATAAAATATTCTTAAACGTTATTTTCACATTAGATTATTTATTGATCAATTTAGAAGATCTTAGGAATGGATGTTTGTACGTTTGAAACTCGAAACTATGCCTCTAAACACATTACTTTTACGGCTGATAAATCGATGTTTAGTCAGCGATTCATGTAAAATATTTAACTGTCGTGTAAAAATAAATCTTAAACATTCGAGTTAGAATTTAAGTTATATATTATTCGTTTTCTTGTATATAGACATTATCTATATTTTTTATTCCAAAGAATATTTTTTTATTATATTTATTAAAGACGATCAGAATCAATAATTTTATTATTTTAAATGTATTATTTAAGAGAAATATACTCTCTAAAATGTATAATATATAACAGATTCAGAATTTACACTAAAATCTTTTACAAATATGGAGTTAAATACGATGCATATTTAAAAAAAATTGATTACATACGTTAAATCTATTTCATGATTTAATGAAGTATGCAAAGTTGACCCCGATTTTTAAAAAAAGTATCTGGAAGCTTATAAATACATAGACATATTTTTACGATGTGAACTGATTCTTTTCATTGTTGATATATTAGGCTTATGTAGAGCAATAGTTAAAATCCATATTTAATGCAAAAGTATGTCTCCCGGGTGACCTTTTATAAACAAAATCAAAGCGGTCATTGATTTTTTAAACGTGTTGCAAATATCATGAAATGATTGTTGAATTTTTTAGAGCCAAATTTAATATTATATATAAGCGCTCTGTTTCTTTGATGCTCAATATTGAAGCTCAAGCTACAGAGCGAAAGAAAAATGATATCATTAAAATACTATATATTCGTATTTAATTTAATTTTGTGGTCAATATAATATGTAGGAAAAGATTTAGATATGTTAATTGAATAACTACATGAGTACCCTTTTCTCTTAACGCTGTGGACCCTCTTGTGCAGAGACCGTTTCATTTATCCTTTCACTTATCAGAAATACGTTTGTCAAGAGGGAAACTTTGCATCGACATAATTGCGATGTAGAAGGATAATTGGGCCGAGCACGTCACCGTCGGATGTTTGCCGTAGTCGACAAACAGGATTACGTGTCGAAAGGGGGATGAAGTATGTACGGCATCCGAGTGTGACAACGTTTCCCCGAAAAAGAGAGGTCATGAGGTAACTCTCCGAGGACTGGATTTACGGAAGAAAGTTAGATTAGGTCCTTGAATGGATCGTATATATAACGCGAATCACGCACACACCGTTATGTTATCACGTGCTTGTGACTGTGTTTCATGTATATTCAGATACATACATACATAGCTTATTAGAACTATTATTGAAGGACGAAATGTTTTTAAAAGTCACTTGAGTGGACTGAACTTTGTAAACGGTAAATCAATCAGGCAGACATATTTTAAAATTTATTATTAAAATATTTTTAGACATTGAAAAAGCATTCGATATGCTATGGCACATCTACTCAAACTATACATTTGTTAAATATAAAGCCCCTGATTATCTTATACCAAACATATGTTTTTCACTAAATAATAAATTATGATACTAGAGTCCAGTTAGAGTCTTGCAAGGTAGTTTTCTTAGTCCGTTTCTCTTCATGTTATATTCTAATGACATATGTAGTAAAAAAAAAACACACGATCAAGGGTGTTTTTTTTTATTATATATATGTTATTAAACATTTATTTTTTGTAATCGTTTTTTACCTCTTAACTATTTATGACTTTTTTAATAGCCGCCATTTTCTTCTTCCTTTTTTCAGTAATTTTATTTAACGAAATTAGGATTTCTTAAATTTTTATTCGTCGCCATTTTGAAACAAAATAGCGGCACAATTTAATATCCAACTAAGCCAAGATATGTATAAGTAAAAGTATACATTTTGAGAAAAATGTAAAGAAAAAAAACGTTTAAAATAGAAATTGAAATAAATAAATTTTATAGGATTTTACAAAATCTGAGGATGAGATAATTGACGTAGTTTTAATAGTATAGGCATGAAACCTAATATTTAGAATAAGTTTTATGTATTTTTTTATTTATTTACATTTTTCACAAAATACTTTCAAAACGAAACTACATTTTTTATTGTTTTTATGTACTATTTATTAATAAGTTTTATGTCAATATGACAGTTATTAAATTAATATTTTATTATTAGTCGCACCAAAATATTTTTAAAATAAGTTCTGTGTATATATTATTAACCTTTATAAGTCCGAAGGGATATATGTCATACCTAAAATGCATTTACCATTACAATCCAAAGAAATCTATGTCATGCCCCTATATTTTTTCTTTTTTCTGAAGCCATTTTAAATGATTTGATAATAAAATTTCCAGTATTTTATTTCATTAGTTACTCAGAGATACTTCTATTATTATATATAGTAAAAAGATTCAGTAATTCGTTACCATTTTAATTGGTAAATTACTAAAATCTGTGATCCATCGATGGATTTTGGAAAATTTTTTAACCAGCCTGTACTAGCCACTCAAAACTTTCAATGGTTTCCAATCTAAAAAGTGTTGTTTTTATATTTACATACATATTTTCTTTTAAAAAATTAAATAAATGAAGTTACTGTTTTTAATTCAACTCAATATTTAGACAATATATTTTAAGAGCAATAAATTCCGAATCGTGAAGTTGACGTTGACGAATCAATTGTCATATATTTATTATTTTGTGCCCTATTATATGTCTGTAACGTAGCGAGGATTAATTACGCTGAATGTTTTATTTTAATTAAGAGTAGTCCTTCAGTTGTACGATAGATTGTCCATGCTGAAGGATATAATATATAAAGGGTGATTTAACTTTAGTATCTGAACTGACTGTCCAAATTCCCCCCCCCCCATCCTCATTGAAAAATCTGAAATGATGTCTCTGATTCTAAACCAAAAATTCTTAGATTATCTCTGAAAAAAAAATTAAAAAACTATCCTGAAAATATTTTTTAAAATATGTCATTTTAGTGAATTTATATCGAATTACATTTTAAGATAAGTATATATAAGTATATATAGTAATATGTATTGAATATATTAATTTATGCAAATCAATATATTCAATACATATTACTGGTTTATAACCATTTTAATGTTTACAGTTTAGTTAATATTTAAAACATTAAAAAAAAATAAGAATATAAAATAAAGCGTTGATTATTAAAAAACTTTTTACAGTTTTAGTAAAAAAATAAATACAGAAAAAAAGTATATTTAGTTAAAGATGTATTTTTTAGCCTCTAAAGAAAAATGTGCTTACATTTAGATTTAACCTTTTATCTGCCGAAGTATATACATTGCTTGTGACAGCCGTGGCGCCATTTTATGCGTGCTTTTCTTTAGATACATTTCTTCATAGATGGCTCTATATACCCGAAGTCTTGTAATATCATTTCAAAGCATAAATGCAAATTTTCGCGAGAGCTTTATATGTAGCTCGTGGCAATACGGTCGCGATTAGATAGAGCTTCGTGCGGTTTCCACGGCATATAAACGGTTAAACTTGCATCTTTCTTTAAAATATGGGATAAATGGATTTGTGTGGTTATGCGAAATATTTTGAATGACAATGTTCTTTGATTATTGGTAATTGTATAATTAGTGAAAAAATTGTATATTAAATATTTTTTTTATAGCTTAATTGCAAATGATTTACAATTTGGAAAAAAATAGTATTGCTTGTGTTACTCCACATTAAGAAAGTATATGTTAAAAAAATATTAATTGTTTGCATATCAAGTGTTTTTATTAAATATTGCTCTGAGAGTCACAATAGCGGCAAGCCCTTCAGAGCAAAGTTTCAAAATGTGTTTGTTAAATTTAAGCTTAGAGTGCATATGTAACCTCAGGTATTTAATGCTGAGTTTCCATTTCACGTTACTGCCCTGTTCACTTTGAAGAGGCAGTGGCAAAGTTTGTCTACGTTTCATAAATAAAATTGACTCTGTTTAATTATAATTTTCTACCTCTCGAAATATTTATTTAAATGTAAATTATTTGCGATTTGTTTAAGAACATAGGCACTTTTTAAAATATCCGTATTGTCAGCGTACTTTGATAAATGTGTATATAAGGAGAAACGGTCCGAACAAACTTTCATGGGAAATTACAGCTGGAATTTTACGCGGTATTGAATGTTCATTTATATTAAACGTGGCAGGTAATCGGGTGTCTTATATATGTACAGCTTGTGAACCAAACCGTCATATCATACTGTATCAAAAGCTTATTCTATTTCTAACATTAAAAGACCCGTATTCTTTTTCACATATAAAATTAATCATAGCATAAAAATAGTAAGCTGACGTGTTGTGATTTCTGCGGTGATTTTTTAAATGTGTATATTTTTAAATAATATTTAGGCTATAGGATTTCATGAACGCAGTGAATTTACACAATGGCGTTAAACTTCGTTATATAATATTAATTCTGCGTTAAGTGAAAGCATGTCGTCTCGTCCACCTCTCGTAAATGCTCTATAGAAATACGTTTCTATTCAGCTCCACCTTCCCACCACAATTTTCACGTTTATAAGCGCGTTATTTATGAAATAAAATCGCGTTTAAATGCTAAAAATAAGCTTCTGTGTATGAGTGCAATATCGGCACAGAAAGCAGCACTACCAGCATATTATGCGGAATTAATACGCTTTCAACTTTTCGCATTCTTTTGTACACGCTTTTTCCCCTATTGTGTGCACCGCGCAAAATGGCCAAACCAAGATACAAAAAGGGCATTCAGTTCCTGTGACTGTGTGTATGTGTATACATAATATGTATAGGGCGATGACTTATTAAAAAGTGGCGAAGATTCGCGTTAAAACGCCGGCTCTGATACGTTTTGAAATATTAAATTTCCGCGAAAAGGCGAAAAGACACACAGTAGAATAGAAAGGTTGGACGTAAATGGATTCCTCTTTGGAGAGAGATGGATGGACGGATTTCGAGGGAGACACAATGAAGGTTTGGCCCTTTTATTTTCACTTTAGGGGCGTAATAAAATTTATACGCGGTGTCGGATTTTGGTTCAAGAGGGCTTTCAATGAATTTTATTTTTATATTATTATTGATCTACAATATATCATTCTATCTATCAGAATAGAAAAAAATATCTTAACTGAAGATTTTTTGATCGATTATTCCATAAAAAGTTTGTCATAAGTTAGATATCGGTTGCTTAGATGAGTTCCTCAAGGTTTCAACATAGACCCTCTGCTTTTTTATTTTTCATTAATGACAATGATATAAATTGTTTGTATGTCTCAAATTTTGAGGACCTGCGGGTGTATTTTTGTAGCCAAATAAGCACTAGAAAAACTTGTAATAATATATTTTATAAACATATGTAAAAAACCATGCCATTATAAAGCGCTTAAAATAAAATACCAGGTCTTGGAAGTCAAAGTCTTTGCAGGAATGTCGAATTGTATAATTGTCAGCTGTAATTACATGGATTAGCTGGTGTCTAAAGAGTTCTAATGAAGATGATGTATCTTGTGTCCATGCAGTGTTTTGGTTCGTCTCTAGTGCTGTGGCTCTGTGACATCTATTTTTGTGACAACGTGTCACATATTTTTTAATGTAAGACAGCACTGCGGGTTAATTCCATCACGTTTTAGACACATCCACGAAATGTGTTTATGCTTTAAAAATAAACGAACTAGATGGCCACTCCGGCGATCGGTAGCCAAAGAGTAGAATAACAATAGTATATGTGATAAATCTTCTGAAGCATTTCAATCTGACGATCCGTCAGTTATTCGCGTCCTTTATGACATTTTAGTTCGCAGTATGCTTAAATAAAAATCTATAATTTAAAATTCCTGAATAACAAAATACTCCATTTTTGTTTTTTGAACATCGTGATGCATGTCACGATGGTCTTAATTTAATTTAGATAAATAAATAAATTATGCGCTGTATAAACCTTTCCAAACAAAGAGTAGTATTTCAGCAGTACTAATAGGTTATTAATGACATGGGTCGTTATAGTAATGTTTTTGCTCACCATGCGCTGGATAAAACGTATTATCTAACGCGCATCCTTTCCAAATAAAGAGTAGTGTTTTACCGGCACTAACGGGTCGTTACAGTCATGTTTTAGGGCAAGAGTCGGTATATTTTTTTAGCTTTACCCCAAAATAGATTTTTTAAGACCAATATTACTTTACCCAATAAATCAAGGAATAATTATAATCAGAATACATAATTAATTATTTATAAAAAAAATATGATGCTTATATGAGAATATCAAAATTTAGATGATTCAAATTTTTTTATGTAGTCTCAGAGATTCAGTCGATTTCTGTGCTTTGTTTTTTATGTTTATAAAAATAAAAAAATCTCGTTGACACAGATAAGTTTGAGCAAAGGTAGTGCTTCGTTGGGTTCACTTTTAAAAGCCTTTGCAGCTCTTGATAATCAAAGAGATCTGCTTTGTTTCAAAAATACATTTTAGGAACAAAGTTTAAAAATTGCCTTTGCTAATCTTTTAGACTCTTTAAATTAATAATAAAATAATAACTGCGTCTCAGTTTATATACATGATTAAAAATATCTCTTTCATTACCTCAAAGAAATAGCATTTTTACGGTTCCACTGTTTTAGGTGGTCCGTGCAATATTTTTACTTAATAATGTAATTGTTTGGTCACGAGATCTCTCTTCTACTGTTATAAAAAATACTGTGTGTAGCCTTAATTTTAAGACGCGTTTTCGTTTGTTTCAATTGGTTGTTAGAATAGCTTATAAAGTATAATTTATGGTGCATGTGACTTAAACCCTTAAATACAATTGCTCTGTCGCAGACTCTTTCTATCTATAATATGATTTAGATTCTCTATTGATATACATTTTCTTAAGCGTCTTTTTTAGTGTTACTAATTTTTAAAATCAAATATGTTACACTAACAAAAAAGGATTTTTATTAGTGTTACATATTTTTAAAATCATATTTAACTTTAAATGTTAATCTTTTTAGAGGCAAAATAATTTTTTAAATGTCCGGTTTTTTAGGACAAACTAAAAAATGTTTTACTATACTGAAAAAATCTGGGACAAAATAATTTTTACTTACCAATTTATTTTTTTAAATAATTAATCAATCTTGTTAGTAAACGGACAACATTACTTGAAATGTAGTTTTAGTAGCAGAAAAACCTATTAAAAAAAGGATTTAAAAATGCATGAAAATTATAATTCCTTATGTTGAACACAACTCAACCTTTTAAATTAAACTATGTTTTAATTAATATTCTTTATAGCATACAATATCGTTAAAACCTGCTACTGTGTTTAATGCGCTGTACATTCATATATATATATATATATATATATATATATATATATATATATATATATATATATATATATATATATATATATATATATGTATATATATATATATATATATATATATATATATATATATATATATATATATATATATATATATATATATATATATATATATATATATATATATATATATATATATATATATATATATATATATATA
Organism: Plectrocnemia conspersa; assembly: GCF_051122295.1. Classification (NCBI taxonomy): domain Eukaryota; kingdom Metazoa; phylum Arthropoda; class Insecta; order Trichoptera; family Polycentropodidae; genus Plectrocnemia; species Plectrocnemia conspersa. The sequence continues at coordinate 947,725 of NW_028277173.1, forward strand.
TATATATATATATATATATATATATATATATATATATATATATATATATATATATATATATATATATATATATATATATATATATATATATATATATATATATATATATATATATATATATATATATATATATATATATATATATATATATATATAAAACCGAGTGCAATAAAAATGTACGATATGTTCCGCTTCAAAGAAAAATTTACACCAAAGCATCTGTAAAAATACATATTAAATTTTAATTTTTTAAATAAAAGCGGTCCGTATATTAATGTAAAAACATATTATAAATATGTATGAAATTTAAATTTATTATAAAGTTATTCTTAAAAAATGTATATTTGTTGTATTAGTTAATTAAAATGTAAGGTCAAAAGCTACTCTTATCCTCAATGATAATCTAAGGATAAAAATATTCTATGTTGATTTTATCTTTGGAAAATTAAATATGAAAAATCAAAAATGATAAAATTATTTTAATGTTAAATAATATTTCAGTTTTGGGTCATAATTTATGTTTTGAGAAAATAGTATATTTAAAATAGTCGCCTTATTTTTTAAATTAACCTTTTATGTATAATATATTAAAATAATTATAGAATCCCTAATGACGAAGTTCGTTTTATATTGTGATTAATCAAACAAGTTATTTGGTTAGTATTTTCAGTAATTAATGATACATCTACATTTAACATATTAATTAATTAAGGACATGCATTGTATGTTCTAAATATTTTTTACCTTTAACCCTAAAATATATTTATTCACGCCACCCTTACCTTTTGATTTAGAAGAAGAAAAATAATATTTTATTTAAATTGAAATTAAAATTAAAAGGTGTATTTATCCAGAAAATACAATATTTATAAAGATGAAAAACATTTTCATTTTAGGTTCTGGAGGATTTAAATTGCTTCATATTTGATACAATAACATCAAAATTGGGGCATTTTTATGTCAGAGTAATTCATTTAAATACTGTCTTAATGATCCAATCGATTACTCTGCTTTGTTTTTATATTTATTATCACTTTATTAATTTTTAAAACCAACTACCGTATGTGGTCGCCAACACCAGAAAAATAAGATAATTGAGAAACTCTTCCTGATGTGTTTTTTTCTATTTAATGTTATCTGAAGGGTGATTAAAGAAGTTTTAATTTTTTGCACCGCTGTTTTCTAACTGCAAGGCGGATTTGTGTCATATTATTTATGTCCGTTGAATCCTTGCACATCCTCAAGAATTTTCTTGAATTTTCCAAATCGCTTGTAGCGTTTCATCAGTAAAATCTAAAAAAAACAATATATCATATAAAATTTATATAGTACTTTATTAATCTTTATAATATTCAAAATCTACTCATGTCGGCCTAGACCTAGTGGAAACGCGCCGTAACTAAAAATTAATTACGACCGCCGTTAACTTTAACTAATTAATTTTGTTTCGACGAAAGTTTTCATATTACTTGTACGTCGCGCGAATTTATTTGACGCGCGTGGCGTGCCCCGGTAATTACTACGCGCGCCTCGCAAACTATACACAGAATGGCTAATCCCTAGATCGAACTTGTAAAACTATTATACTACTTTGCGAGAACTAATCTGGGATACGCAGGATCGTGTTGCGGTAATTATTTTGATATTTATCTGGCGCTAAAAGGATCACAGTTTAACTGAGCTAAACGGTTTTGGCGATGTGATTTATGTGTATCATTGGAGTTTTATTTATAACTCTTGCACGTTTTGTATCAGGAATGATTTAAGCATTAATATTTATTGCATAAAAAATATAAAAAAAACAAAATTTAAAAATTAAAAAAAAACATGTCTTTCAAAATTTTTGTTAAGCATCAAAAAGCTCGCTCATTTCAACAAAATTTCAAGGCCTACAAAACTATTTTAGAATACGTAAAAATCTTTGATAAGTGATCCTGAAAAATTTAAGATAATTGTGAAAAATGGTTCGGTACTCCTCCCCTAGCAATTAAGTGTTATGGCATTAATATAATATTTATCTTTAGCTTTTGTTGTGTTTGCTATAATAATTTACAATATAAGCATTAATACAATAATGCGAATTATGGATCCTAAAGTAATAGATTAACCAAATTCTATACTGGTGCTTATAAACAAGCCGCTAGAAAGATGCTTTTAAGTTTTAGAGATAATAAACTTATATATTTATCGGTTAAAGTGCATATTAATTTTTGCCCTATATATGTTTTTATACTGCACTTTAGTAACACAAAAAACCGATGTATAATCAAATTCCAAAAATCTCACATACATCGTTTGTCAATAGCAAAGGAATTCTGCAAAAATAAAGGTCCGTTTTTATCATAACAGTTTTAACTATCACTTTTATTTATTAATAATTAAAAATCATAATTGATAAAAAGCAATATCAGCTTTTTATCCATATTTTATAAAAAAATATTTAGACTACCAAATGCGTTATTTCTAAGGACTTGAATCTGAATAGATTACCCATTTTTTTTTAACTATTCGTTATTAAAATCTTTGTCTACTTATTACTAAAATATGCGTTTATATTTATTGTAAAATATTTTTTTTAATTTCTAAAAATAATAAAAACCAACTAGCTCTAAAAACACAATTTGTATTAAAACAACGCAATTGATCATTATCTTTTTAGATCTACTGACCAATTGTGCAAAAAAAAAATTAAAAAAAAACACTTATTACTGCCGAAAATCATGAAAGTTAAAATTATGCAGCTGTTGAATTTTTTATTGGCATTATGTTTTATATATAAAAACGCTATCTAAAGTATTTTATTGCGGTCTTTTTGGCTGCAATTTAAATTTAAATTTAACTTCGTACTAATTTTAGTTATTTATTAAGCATGAAAATTAAGTTGCTTGTGAGCCAATTGATTATTAATGTATTCTGTACAAAGTAACATACCCAAGGCTTACAATAGTATTACGTGATTTTTAAGCACATGAACAACGGTATATATTTATAAATTAACATAGTTTTACATACAAATTTGTTTCGAGAACATTTCTTGTCCTTTGGTAATTCCTTTATATAATGTTTAAAGAACGCTGGATTACAATTTTATATTCAATTAGTTGATTTACTAATCACAGTGAAAGTATATATAAAAAATCTTAACCAATATTCATCCTACTGATGAAAAAGTTTAACTTTGTTGAAATATTGTGTCTTTGGTTTTCTGTTAATAAATATCCAACGCGATATTTTTCCAATATTGTGACGTCGAGCTGAATTCGAAGGTCGAATGAATCCTAAGGATTAAGGCACAATACTATCATACAAACTAGCTATCTGTAAAGCATACGCCAACTTGCTTACAAAGCAGAAATAGACATTGTAATAAATAATCAAATAAAAATATTTAGTTATCTAAAAAAATATTTTTAATAATTATATTAGATACAGGTCAATGTAAATGTTAATACATACTAATTTTAAAGTAATATATTTTATTATATATATTATTATATAAAAGATCATATTTTTATACGTACTTTTTACGAATACGAAAATAATATTTTTTATATATTACTGTGTAAATATATTTATATTTACTTTGAATTTAATAATATTTTTTATATGTTACTGTGTAAATATATATTATTTACTTTTATCATCATTTATATGAATCTTTAGTAGCCGAGTGATGTTACTTACAAAATACATATACTATAATGTGTACAAACATCAGCATCGGACAGTAAGCGAGTTTAAAATTTATTATCGAGAGATTTTAAAGGTGATTGATTTTAGATTTCAATGACACTTATATTCTCATAATAATTTAATAAATATTTTACAGTAGTCACTTGAGTAAAGTTGTACAAATGGGAACGAAGTCAGATTAAAGCCAATCGCGTGAGTGTTTAGGTTCACGTATAATTCAATCTTTTGTGAAAGTAAAAGTTTTAATAATGCTGCAAAATAATAACAAAGAATGGTACAACTTATTTGTAATTAACGCAAAGTTTATATTTTTTATAATATATATAATATACAGAAATATGGTTATCAAGTTAGATTAAAATAAATACCGAATATATCATATTTATACTGGCTAAAAATATATTTAGCTTAAAAAAATATAAAAAAATACTAACAATTAATAATATGTAGTGATAATATATAAATGATGAATAATGACTGTCTCACTAAAATAATTTTAATAAATTTTAATATTATAACAATGACCGTTTAAATAAAATTGAGAGAATCATATTTTTTACACTAAAGCAAAATTTGAATTTATCAACATGATATTCATCCATGAGATTAGGGAAATCTAAGAAAACCTAATCTTTGATGATTGATTGGAATTTTAATTAAATATTAATCACTATTATTTATCTTTTAGACTTGGTAAAAATTCAGCTAAAAAAAATTCAGTCAGCTAAAAAAAATAAACGGAGAACTAATGCGAGCTTATTCAAGAATCATACAACTAATTACTAAAAAAAATACGTAAATGTAAAAGCTTATTGTGAAGTATTTTTTGCCCTTCACTTGTCAAACTCTTTTTTATTTATTTTAGTACCCTTTTTATAATATTATAATAATAATAATATTATGTTCATGTTTATTTTTAGTTTAATTTATATATTTATTAAATTATGTTACAGTATTTTATGTGTTTATGTATCACTTTCAATATAATATGTCATAAGAAATAAAACCAACATTTTACTAATTGATTTTTTGTTTTGTTTCAGGTAATAGTCAACTATGTGCAATTTATCTTCTTTATCTTCTTTATCGGGTATGTTTTTAATATTATTTTAATAGTACAATAACAAAAACTGCTGTGTAAATAAATTCTTAGCCTTAATATATTTTTTCCACGTGCCATTTATAATGGTTTCGTGTTTTAAGGCCAAAGCTAATAACAGTTTATTGTAAAACTGTACAATTTCTTAAATATTTTGTAATATGGAGAAGTGGTTTCCGCTGAATGATCTACTAAGATCTCTCATGTTTGTTGTTGTTTGTTCTCGGTCTCGGTCTGGTTGTCTAGCGTCCTGAACCGTGTGATCGTTTGCTTTCGATGCTTATGATTGTCTCTGAGCCTATTCCATCGAATCGCTTGATCGCCTGCTTATGTGATAATGCGTCAGACTCTCGATTCGAGTCGTTTCTAGCAAATCACAGATGTAGATTATGGTTGGTCTATTGCAACGCTTCATATTCAACCAACATAATGTGTTTACGCCTTGAATAAGTACAACTTCAAAGGTGGTAATGCAAATGATAGATTACAATAGCGGTTTTTTCGCTAGATAAACACATTGTTTATTGTATTATTTACGCACAAATGATTGGCGGGGCGTCTTTTCAGTTATGTAATTGTATTGTTGAGTATTCTCTTATTGTTATTATTCCTTTTGTCAAAACGCGTTGCTATTTGTTTTTAGTATATTTGCAATTCTGAATGACCTCCCACAATGGCAACAAAACATCAAAAAATCCAACAAATATTTATCAATAATCAAACTTCAAACGTATTACGCTGAAAATTAAATTTATAAAAATTTAAAGGATCAGAAATAATCGAGTAGCAAACTCTCACGGGTTTTGGGCTGTCAACCCAGGAAAACCGGTGTAGAATGCTAGTCTGATCCTTTTCTAACTCATATACCTTTATTACGTATTCTTTCATTTCCATATAAAAATGTGACATAATTAGGCTTTGTTTTAAAATATATTTCATCGCGTGCTTACAACTTTTATACCTTTCACGTGTTAATTTATCACTCAGCATTAGGGCTTCGCGGCATCATAATCTACCATTAGACCCTTGAAGGGCTTCGCTCAACCAGACACACACATGAACACGAAACACTAAAATTTGGATCGTAAAATATCGTTATTGCCCTTCTGAAGGGTCCTTCGCCATATAAGCTCACACATACATTCTCGTGTATAATATATACGTAGGGTAGGTCTCTGGATAAACAGATTTCTCTTCGCTTACGTACATATATCATTTTTGAATTTCGTTCGTATCGTGGTTTTTTTCTCTACAACCCTCCCGCATAACAACAGATTTATTGCACTTTAATCTATATAAATTATCTTAAAGCATGATATTTTTCACAACAATCTACACTTGACTACTAAACAGAATTGTTTCTTGAATTTTTATGATTATTCACCCTATTATAAAATTTGAGAGATTATATATTTTATTATTTAAGTAATATTTTTTTTTTAATAAAAGTATTAGTATTATGCTTTTTATTATATTTAAAGAGTTGAGAAGTAGTTTCGTAGTAAAGAACTTATAAGTTTCAACTAAGATGTTGACACGATAAGAGGTTAGTTAAATTGGAAAGTTGTTGGGAAAACTTTCGCAGCCGACTAGCCCATTAATTTCAGTTCTTGTTATATTCAAAACTATTATATCGTGTACGTTTTCTTCGATAAACTTACAAAATCTAGCACAAAAAATAGTATATAATACAATATAAATTTTCTATTTTTATTTATTAATGTGAATCGATTTACAACATTATTTATTGTGTGAAATACCTGGATGATTAATTATTTAAATTATGGCCCTTGCATTTCTACAATAATTATATACATTTAAACGTATCTATTTTTTAATACTGCACATCGTATCAAAGATCGAGTTTAAGACTTGGAGAAAATGATAGACTGCTCGGCTGGTCGAGATCGAATGATCGAAGTAAAAGGGTCGTACCTCTGATTGGTATGAATTCAAGTCAAAAATGTGGTAATTCTGTAGTCAAGTTTTGAGTGAAAATATTTGAAGAAGGTGATTAAGTGCATGTTCTGGCTTATTTATTATTATTTTTCACCAATGCTGATGAATGCAGGGCGGAATCAGTCTCAAACACATTATCGTGCTATAGATTAATAATCAGTACATTTACGAATGCCTGTATTTGGTCCTTTTTTTGTTAAGTAAACTTTAACAGATTTTATGCAAGTGCTTCGAACTTTTACCTCTGATGCATCAGAGATTTAATATCAATTAATGTGGAGGAGTGAGAGCGATAACTTTGAAGCAATTTTTTTTAATTTTATTAATATAAACTAAATTTAAAATTTCGGTATTCAGTTAGCTATCTTATTATATATAAAAATATTTTTATTCTTTGATTGATTAGTACATTAAAATAGACTGCTCTTTTTGAACAGTCTGTATCGGTTCATTGTTTGATAAACAGCTTTTTTGCAAAATATGCAAAAAAACTCTTATCAAGAAAAAAACGTGTTATTTTTTTTTAAAGATTGTAGTTCTGAGTAACCTGTTAATTTTTCTAGGTGCGTAATTTTATTTATTAAAAAAAACATCGCAGAAAAAAATAAATTGGTGGTACATTTGACTACTTGATGGTAAAAATTATTAGTAAAAATAATAATTGTGTTAAAATGTGATTAAAAAATATCACGTAGTATTTTTAAATAGGATTAAATAATACTACGTAATAGTGGTCAATGAGTTCCAGTGAATTTTAAAGCCAAGATTTTTTCAACCCATTACTTGCCAGATTTTTTTATTTGCAATAATAATTTATTTAAGGACAATTAAAAATTAATATTAATTACTTAAAAAAAATAGCTTGGTAGGTAATTTTGTAAAACTGACTTAAAAATTGTTTTTATATTTAATAATTTATTTATTTAAATTTTTCTCAGTTTGCCAATCATGGAAAATGGCGCATAAAATCAAATTAAATCATACTATTCTATCATAAAATTCAAATCCAATCTAACATTATACTCAAAATACAGTTAAACATATTTTTTACAAAAAGTATATTTTTATTGTTACTATCAATATTTTATCTGTAAAATGAATAAAAACTTTCATTAATAGATTTGATTTTCGTGAATTTTAATAAAATTATTACACAACCATTAGCTTTACATATTACAGCAAATATTTGATTTTTTAACATTAATTCTGTCATCAAATATACTACCAGTTTGTTTTTATTATTATTTTTTTTATTTGGGCAATTATGTGATTGACAAAAGAAAGAGGTTTCGTAGAACCTATTATTTTTTTAAGAACAATATGGGCTAATTTATTATTTTATTTTGTTAATGGCATTGCCTTTTCCAAATAAATATTTCTTTATTTTTTCTTTCTTGCAAAGCTATTTTAATGTGATTCCGATTCACGTCGTTATCTCATTTGGCGAACAAATTAGTTAAAACTTTAAATTTGAAATTTAGTTAAAACCTAGCATTTTTTGCCATCAAAATAAGTTATTTAGTAAATATTTTAAGATCCTATTTTACACTTGAAGTGATAGCTTATTATATAATAAAATATGTTACAGCAATTACATTATCGTAGTATTTTTTTAAAATATTTGTCATTATTTATTTTATCATCTACTTATGACGTTGGGATTAAACTCCAAATATTTTTTCACAAAAATTTAAATTTTTGTTATACATTTTTTTTAAATTGCCTTTAAAGAACTATAACATACAATATTATACATAAATTAAGTTACTTAACGTGACGAAGAATCTGCATTATAAAAAAAACTAAATACACAATTAGGCTTTACTTAAAAAAAATACAAAACAGTGATTATCATATTAAAAATGTCACATGTTTTATTTTATAAATTCAAAAATATAGTAATCTTCTAAGCTTTTTATTAGTTATATGAAAATATGCAAAAAAATATTTTGGCAAAGCAAAAATATTTAAAAACAAATAAATTTGTAGGAAAATGTAAAAATAGTTTGATTGTCATTTAGTTATCATTAAATTAAAATAAAACTATTGAGATAAATAAATCAAGTAATTCTGTATTTTTACTTCTTAAATAACATATTTTATTGCCCAAAATAGTTTTAATATATCACCTTGTTGTTATAATTAACTGCCACAAAATAATAAAAAATATCACTTTGTAATTGCCGAAGTTCCAGAAATTATATTGCAGCTGTGTACTTTATATTCATACTTTTAAACTATTCGAATAATATATTGTAGAACTCATAATATATTTATAATATTATATTTTTATTAATATTGGCCACTTCATCGGAGAGTCGTTATAGAGAATCGCACATAACGTGAATTTTATTTTTTGCATAATGCGACGTTATGTGACCCAGAGTGTTGAAAATTTCATAAATCTCAAGGGTCACCTCAGATTTGACGTTTTCATGAATTTAATGCGATTTCGTCCGATTCAAACCGTTCGGGAGTCGAAAGTTTACCGTTCGAGCTTCGATCTCGTTTCTGATTTAGCACAAGCTTTGCCTATTTACATAATTTCGATTAAATTCAAAAAGAACCTTTTTTTATGGAACAAGAAGTAACAGATAAAAACGTTTATTTAAATATTTAATTATTTTGAACGTCAATTTAAACCTAATACGAACATAGAAAGCAAAATCAAGCTAAGCGAGATAAGAGGTGACTCATCGTTTTTTATGTACAAGATTGTGTTTTGTACTTACATATGTTATACCATTTTGTTTATTTAAAATGTATTCAAATTACATATTTTATGAATATTTATTTAAATTAAAAAACTTTTTTTTTGTAACGATAACGCTTATTAAATCAAAATATGCAAACCTTGAGATTTTTTCACTTTCAATATGTAAAACGACCCCTCGTTTCGTCGATAACCTCTCGCTAAATATTTATGACGATTTTCATTGTTTCTCCTTTATGTATTCGATCCTCAAAAGGAACGCCGTTTAATCGCATATAACGGCACCTTCGGACATAAACACGCCGTTATATTTCCTTCTTTTTCGCTTCCCGAAGGGGTGTTGTTGCTGTTGCCACCCCCTCCGTGAGAACGAGGCGAAATAAAAATTTTAAAGCCGCCCTTAAAAAGATAGAATAACTTTGCGCTTGTAAATTTTGTCCCACACTTGCCTAAGGGGTAATTTAAAGATTGCTCTCCGCCGACGGCGACAATAAAGAATGCCGCGAGGCAGTTTTATGTCCATATTTGCAAGGGTCTACAATAATTTATAAGCTGTTTTATTATGCCGACGATATACCTTGATCACACCTTAACCCTCACCTTTTCTTATCTCAAAGCCAAAATGTGTTGCGCGCGTATAAGATTTAAAAGAAATGTTTTTAAAGAAAAATGTTTACGGTGCAATTCTCTCATTTAATGGATTATTCTCAAATGTTTTAACTACATTGTTGTACATAAAACGTTTTATTAATACCGATATGGTTACTTTGACGCAATAAAAACATATTGCGCCAGAACCGTATTATAACTGTATTTTTATTTATTAAAATCTTCTATTGTAAAATAACGTTAGAAACTAAAATTAATTAGTCATGTACCTACATATATTTTTGAAGCGTACGAATCGTACGTAGTTGCTACGATAGTAAATATTTGGTTACGTTGATCGATCCTTTTAAAAGTCGTTGGTATTTATTCACGAGCTTGTATCCTTAAAGTGATTGCTCAAATAGAAGACGAGGCGTCACTCCATAATAAAAAAGGTCCATATAGCAAAGAAGGCTTGGAGCGAAGTAGTAGTCCGAGCATCGATGTATAGTGTACAGTGCGCGTATATCGCGTACCCTACTCGCACATTAGAGTGGGAATGCGGCGTTATTTTGATTAGGTGCTAGGTTCGTTGGCACAGTATGCAATATATGTGAATATGTTTGATTTTTTAAAAATTTATTTGCTTGATTATGTTACGATTAACCGAAATTTTAACTATATAATAATCAATCATTTTCCCCAGATACAATTTTAAATTCAAACTCCAATCTTTCCAGTTTTAATTATATAGTAAACAATTGATCTGTCATGATTTAATTGTTATAGCAGGTTATTAGTAAATTATATTATTATTCAATTCATTAAGTTATTAATAGGTTTAATATATAAATAATTTAAAAAATCTAAAAAAAAATTTACTATGTATAATTTTAATTTTAAATTATAATTTTTTTAAATAAAGAGGTTAATAGTGAAATAATTAATTTTAAAATATTATATTTATTAAATAATAAATTATCTTTTTTTTAAATTCGAAAAGCAAAATATATTTAAATTTATTATGTGTGATTTATATCACTATTTAATTACCTGTCATTGATTATTAATGATACAACTAATCGATTTGTTGTGTTTGCCCTTATGATTCTCATTTTTGAATGGCATATTATATTTATTATTTATTGAGGTATTTTTTAGTAAATAATAATTAAATAACTATTTACAAAAATATTTATCCAAAAAAGAAAAGATCTAAAATTTTGAATCAGAATTAAAATTAAAATGATTTTTTGTAAAATTAACTTTTGCTTCCACAAAACTCTTAAAAATATATGTTTCATTACATTTGTATGATTGTTTATAACTTATTAAAATACATAGTATATATTTAAATTTATCTAACTAAACTATTAATTATTTTTTTTAATTATTTTTTTGCTACTTATGCAGCAAAAACATTGCAGTGTGTTTTATGTTATATAATTTTTATGCGTACAATTTTATTTAGGTTAAACTTAGTTACAATAGTTTGTCACAAATATCAAATATTTGTGTCTAAACTATAAATGTAAATTACCACTATTTATAAGTTTATTTTTTAAAACCCATCTATTGAATATTTTGAATAATTAGTTGTATTGTACAGTTTTGCTTCTGAAAAATACTTTTATTTGCATTTTAATAATTGATTATATTTTAAAATGATACAAAGTATTAATTTATTAATTTTAGAATTTTTTATTGTTGGTTATCAGTAGCTACCAAAAAGTGGTAAATTGTACATACTTAAAGAATATCTTTTAAAATATTTTTTATTCTTATGCCATGTGCTATCGAGAATTGCGCTTTATCATTCGTAAATCTTTTTTCTTAGTTCTTCTACAAAGTTTTTAAAAAGCGGCTGGAACTCGACTTATCGACGCACTTTAGGCCTTAAGGCCTTAATTGAAATCGTAAACTTGATAAAGTTACATTAAAATGTAAATGCGAAAGGTGAAAAATGCGGAGCCATGATACGGCGCGCGCTGGGATAATGTACCTAAAAGAAGATTGCATAGAAAAAAATTCAAAAACGATTAAAAACGTGTGCACGGTGTTAGTGGCGCTAAACATTTTCCCACTCGGGTCTGTTTAAATTTTCACGGTTTAATTTCGCCGCTCGCCGACGCCACTAAATTAGACGGTCAAAAACACTCGCGCTGTATGGCCCGAGAACACAAGAGCCACTTTTGCAATAACATTTATACAATATTTTCTAGTTTAATATTAAAATTTAATTTATAACAATAGGGAGCAAAAAATAGCTTAAAATCAAGTGGTTCATATTGCAAGTTATTCGTAGAGTGCAAGTCGAGTAGATAGTTAAAAAAACTGTGATAAAATTTAGATTTAGAATAAAAACGAATCGTGGTTATTTGAACTTACATATCTGGACATGTGATAAGATTATTCACGATATTGAACCACTAAAATAGTTTAAAATAAAAAAAAAGTGATTTTTTTTTACTTACTTAAAGACACATATTAGAACTGATAACAAATTAACTCAAGCAATACGAAATAAATACATTAAAGAAGTTGCATTTATTACAAAATTCTTTCTTTTGTTTTTGGTATTTTCTTAGCATTTAGATAAACTTAAAAATTCACTATAAATTTAAATTTAAGCGCAAAATACCAAAGCATTTATTGTATTAGTTACAAAAGCACACGTTTTAATAGTTCCAGGTCTTTAAATAAATGTATTAAAATTATCAACTTCTACATTTTTTCACTGAAACTTTTTCCTATGAATTGTAAACATAAAAATAAACATAAACCAGTAACACGTATTATATTCAATAGTAGGTTTATAAATTTGATCATCAGTTAAAAATAAACGTTTTATATAAAAATAAATAGATTGATGCTCAAAAATATTTATATTCGTTAATTAAATTAGGTATATTTTTCAAGAACGCTTCAATTTAATTTTTTTGTTAATTACATTAGCTTAATTAATAAAACGCCATTTGAAAAAATCGTGTTTTTCATTACAGAGAAAAAAATATTAATTGCCTAAATTTTAAATGCTTAAAAAAGTACTCTGATATAATCGGTTAATGAATTAATAATATGGTTGTACTTGGAATTTTATTAACAATCAAAAGCATAAATAATTAAATCAGACTATCAAATTATTTAAAGCTCTAGATAAAACGGTAGTGTTTAAAAAAATAATTGTTTGTGTCAGATAGATATTCTAAAAGAAAGGATTTTGCAACGTCAAAGTATAAAAACAATATAGCATTTATACATATATTATATGTAAACACTGTGGATCTTACTTGAACAAAAGCGAGGTTCGGTGCATATCTGCGCCAAACAGCTACCAAACACAGCATCCCTAGATTAAACATAACATAAAATGACGACGTTGCCTATTTTAATATTAAAAAATTAAATCGCCACTCGCCAAAACTTATGTCAAAAAACTAATAAATTCTGTATTATATTTTTGCTTCAATTACTGATTCTATGTAGTTGTAGTGTATTAGAAACAAGGAAAACTAGACAAAAACGAAACCCTGCGGAATACCTGGGGGCTTCAAATTTTTTTGTACAACAGTTTTCTTAATAGCGCTCTTCTAGTGACTCAAGGGCGAAGCCCCAGCGGTACGCCTGTCTCATAAATCAGTTACGTCTTAAGCCGGGTATTTTTCTTATCAATCATTTGTTTAATTAAATTTTAGTTATATTTCATAGTTGTGTGACACATGTTGACTGCTACACTCTTGTATTTTGTGAGTATTTATAATGGAAAATAGTGGTATACGTCCATATCATACTAAGATTTTCGTTGGTTTTAAAAAACAGATAAATATCATAAAAAATATTTGGGATATAATTTAAAAATAAAATTATTATTTTGTATTATCACATACACAATATTTTGCAAACTTTAAAATAAATTATATTATTAATTATTAATAAATGTATTTTTAACATTTATTTCTAATCCTGATTGTGTATGTACGTGTTTGTCTGCATCGCGAAAAAAAGTTGTTTTCATTAAAGATCAAATTGGATCTCGCGTGAAGTGGGAAGCGGCTGCTTTCTCGGTATTTTAAGTCTCGGTCATTACTTAGATGAGTTTTTGGATTAACTTGAATCTATATTTTAGACATAGATTAGTTTTTTATTTTAAGTATAACCGTAAAATTTTTGGTTTGTAATTAGGGACGCCATTTCAGCTTTTTTCAGAGAGGGCGACAAAAGTTAGCCAGTCAGTGATCATTTTTTAAATATTTTTATTTCATTAAAATTTATAGTATTATTTTTCTGGTCCAATTCAAGGAAAGGCAACTGTCACCACTTGACCTTAATTTTGGACCATATTATAAATGTGTAATAGCTGCTGTAGTTTTCACATCACGAAAATTAAAAAAAATCCTCCTATTGACTCAAAAACATTTTATTCCACGTTAAGAGTCAATAAGAGAAAGGATGCTAGATCTTTAGACTCGCGTATTTGAGCAAAAATATTGGCCTGAAGATATTGATATTTAGAAAGATAGAAATTAGAAACATATCAGTCAGATTACCACTACACAAAATAAATGGTTCGTGGATTATGCAAATATATTCTCGAAAAGACATCTTGACAAAATATTGCCTTTGATTTATGTTATAAATTCTATTCCCATTTCTTCAAGTGAAACTGAAAGCGGGTTTTCGCAAATAAATCTAATTGTTACCCCAATAAAAGCTTCGTTCAAGACTAATACAGTTTCGTGACTTTTGTCTATCAAACTCGTTGAACCACCTTTGCCACTTTCGACCCATCAAAATACGTTGATCTGTGGTTTCTCAGATTTCATTCGGCCATAGACACCAACACTAAAAAAATGAATCGAGACGATTTGTCACACGAGAATTGGACAAAACTTTGGAAATCATTATGAATTTTAATTAAAATATATGATGTTTTACAATTTTATTTTGCATTTAGTCTTTAGTTGTATATATGTATTTGTTTAGTTTTAGATTTGACATGTTAAAAATAAATTTTAAAAATATGAAAATATGAGCTTTGTGGCATAGGAAAAGTTGCTTTAAATTTAATTTAAATGCCACTTAAATAAAATTTTCTTTAGTAAAAAGCTTGACAAGAAGTGAGTTCTGACACATTTTTTCTTGAATAAAGCTTTGACTATGCCTTTAAGGTATTTAATGCATCTTTTATTCATTTTTGCAAAAATTACATTTTTTATTTTCATAAAGCCAGTGAACGAATTCTTGCCAAAGTTCCTTGCATTCTTTATTTGTGTTGGCAAATGGTCAAGAAAGTCGGAACAAATTATAATCATAAAATTTATATTGTCAAACAAGTTTGGATCAGAAATTTCTGCCCCTTATTTCACAACCTGCTCTGAATGCCTCTTTGAAGTTACAATATTTTAATTACTATTTATTTTTATAATTGTAGCGCTTGTAAACCATAAAAATCAATACATAAATCCACTTTTTAACAACAATAAAAAACATCATTAAGCATTTTTTCAAATTCTTAAGATATAATTCTCTAAAATCAAAATACACCCATGTAGCTGATTTAATACTTGAGCTATTAATATTTTTGCATATTTTACGCTCGCGTCCAATGAAGCGTTTTTATTGTATGCAATCTGGCACAGTTTTCAGACTTTATCGTTCCATATTCCGCAATATCGCTAACGGGCGGGCGGCCGTAAAACATACCCAGGATTTCGCAGGACTAAGTCCTTTAATCCCCGTGCATTGAGTTATTGGACGGTGCGTTTACAAAAACAGTCCTGGCTCTCTCCTGGTCCTGGTTGCGTAACGCCGGCCATCTCTTGCCGGCTCAGTTCTGAGAAAACGCGATAAAGCTCTCAGATAAGAGTGTGCCGGATTAAGGTTTGGATTTGAGATAAGTGAGGAGCGTTTAATCTACGCGTGAAGAAAGTGAGTGTTTCTAGGGCGCTGGATCGATACTACTAACTCGGGAAGACAGATGATTGCATCCGAGCGGAAAACTTTCAACAGTTCCAATTTTAACCCGTTAGGAGTCTGAGTGGATATATGTATTTTAGACCGTAATGGTCCATTGTTCAGGGATAATGGGGAAAACGAATTTTGTTTAGATAAACTAAGCAAACAATACATCTATGCTTTCACTGTAATAAACGTATATTTTGTAAATAAATAAGAATAACTGCTCTTCTAGAAAAATAATGCTATGTACAATACATTGTTTGTGGTAGCAAAAGGTTATACAAGTTCGCCACAGTGATTCATGTTTATGGTTAAAAGCTTAGTCTTTTATTTTATTTGCATTTTCTTGTATGATTCATTTTTATTTTATAATAATTGATTAATCTACGTTTTTAGTAATTTAAACTAAATTGCGATTTTTATTAGCTAGCTTTTTATATTGGGAGTTTTTTTTTAGAAGTCGACCGTAAACTATATGTAGTGCAAATTTCGCGAACTGAACCACGATTTTTGAAATCAATTTGCCGTAAGTCTTTTCATCGTAAAATGGCAAACCAAACTGAGTACAAATTAGCCGTCAGCTAGAAAATTGTCTGTTTCTGGAAAAAGTGTTTCCAGAGTATTTTATTAAATTTAAATAAATATATTTAATACTAGAAATAGAGTAAATTTTAGGATAGTTAGATATAATAAAACGAGTACGGCCAAGGGAATAATGTAATTACAATTATATTCAGTTTATTAGTTATATAATATAAATAATTAAATTAAATAAATTTATTATACATTAATCCACTCTTTCCATATTTGTTTCATATTTTGCATGTAACAGTGAATGTATATTACCAGCGAAAATATATTTTTACTAACATTTCAAAAAACTCGTATCGAAACACATTTTCACTGTCAGATATAAATATGTATTTATATTTGTGAAAATATAATTTATCTGACAGAAGCTTGTGAAATTATATGCTGCTTTAAACTGTCATTTGACAGGCGTGAAACGTGAGCAACATAAGTGAGGGATTTAACTGACAGTACACCACAAGCGAATTTCATTTAAAAAATAGTTGTAGGGTGACACATCACCTATTAGGGCTAAAATGTACGTGTACCGAATAAATACAGTTTTATTAAGCAGTGAAATTATATTTATATTAGTAAAAATATAATACTGTAACAGTTGCGATACGTTCATTTTCGGTTTATTTTTAAACGAATTAATCTTCGAATTTTTATTAGGTCAAGTTTGGTTCGATAAATACGCTTAGGTTAGGTTTGGGTGTGAACAGCAAATACATGTTTCACAACTATTAAATTGAGTTTCATAGACATTTTAGAGCAGCATACAATTTCACTAGCGTCAATCGCTAAATTACATATTAGCTAGTATAAATATTTACATAACGGTGAAAATATATTTATATATGATTTTACTGAATTATTAAGTGAAATTATATTTAAGCTAGTGAAAATATAAATTCACTGAAAAATACAGATTCACTGTATCATACATATTTAACGAATATTTATAAAAAATACCAATTGATTTATGATTCCATATTGATAGTGTCTCACTATTTAATAAAAATTCGCTATTATTTCAACTTTATTATTTGTCTAATCTTAATCTTGAAAATAGTACGCGCATCTGTTTACTTTCGATTGTTTGAAATAAATGCATTTTTCTGTCTTTATAACATATTTAATTGTTTATAAAGCTATTTGATACATATAAAACAAAGCAAATATATTTTGTGATTTTTTGGGAAAGTCGTTAATTTAGTTTGATTCACTATATTGTTTTAAAATGGCGGTTGATCAAAAAATTGGAAAATCAGCAGCACAGAAAATAAAAAAAAAGCCACGAATATATACAGAAATATACCTTATTTTTGCGGTCTTGATATTATCTTATATATGTAAAAATATTGCATTTGTTCCTTTTAATTAAATATATGCCTTTATTATTATTTGTGGTGACCTTAATCCTAAACTGTTTAGACGCAGATGTTTACTTTTAAATGCATGGCACATAAATGCATTTTTTTTAATATATATATATTCATAAAAATTGCTTTGAATAACACAATTCATAGGACTCGAACGAGCTATAATTATTTTTGTTGTATAAAAAATCTAAAAAAAAATATTTCTGTACATAAAAAATTAATTTAATTATTGCTACTGAAATATCGCTATTAAAATTTATTCGATACAAGAAAATATATATTATAGTAATTGAGTAATTATTTAATAATGAAATTTATTATATAAAATAAATTAGTACTTAATAACCAGGGTTCTTTATCCAAATAATAATTAATATCTAATACTGTCCCATTACAAGGAGTAAATATGTTGATATTAACAAGAAACTATAATAGATTCACTATTTTTATATTGCTTATTATTTTAGAATATTACTACAACTACTGATAAAATCAGTATAATATTATATGTGTATCTTATACACGAGTTTCAATGTATCTTTTCAATTGACTTAAATTATCTGCAAATAATTTTAAATTCACTCTATACAAGCCTGTTGTTTTAGGTGATTAGGTAAAATTTTCAATACTCTCATGCAAATTTGATGCTGACGAACAGGTGTATCTTACTGAAAGGGTTAAAAAAGGGTTCGCTTTAACGTGCGGAATACCCCCATTTTATACTGACTGGTGATACATACAAATAAATGGTAGCCTTTTATGTTAAATTTATAGTTTTTCACGACTGTAGAGAGCCCACATAACGATCGTCTAGCGGAAAATTCATTGTTTAATCGAATCCAGTCCTGTTCTTTTTAACTTAATTTTATTATATTCCCCACTTTATAACTTTAATAATATTTCTTTGTTGTACTTTGCGAATTAGTAAATAAATTGTTGAATTCGCTGAATTTTAATTACATTATTTCGCTTTGAAATAAATTGTGAGATTAACCCTTTGATACTAAATAATCTGTTGCGAAAGTGAGAGATAAGACGGGACTCATTTTTCGCTCTGGAGAACAATACAATTTTATTATAATCAATCCATTAAAAGCAGAATACTGAGTTTTATTACGATCGCTTTATCCGGGCGTTTAATTGTTTTGCTTAAAGGCAGGCAAAGTGATATAATAATATTACAATTTTATCTAAGCGAAAAACTGACAATATAAAATAGGATTTAATTTAATATATTTCTGGAGGGTGAATTACATTTTATTATAGAATTTTATATAGCTAAGAAATTATATCACGTTACAGGAATGTACTCGTATAATTTTTACCAGCCAAATCATATAATTCTTTCATAATGCTATAGCAATTTCTTAAATTGTAACGTAATGCATTCTTTGATCTATTCACAATTCTGAAATGTCTTAATTTTTTTTAATTACATAAGATATTCAGGTGCTGGCATTGATGATGCATTTGATTAAACTATTTGTTTATGAAATGCGTTTTCTTCTGCAGTCAGACTTTCAATTATTTCACTTTTAATTCATCCCCAGTATAATTTCTTAATTATGAAGTTTTTTTTCATAATGTCTTCTCAAATTGTATGATTTATTTTTATATTAAAGTAGAGTCACGATAAATGAAACATTTAGCTTTGTCTTTCATCTCAACGAAAACATACAAATTTTCTCATTCACTTTGAAATTGTCTATTTTCATCTTTAAATATTTTTTTCTTTGTTTCAAGACATAATGGAAATAAAAAATAGACACAATGGTAAATCTTGATACTTTGGGCATAAAGAAATACATAAACAATGCGTTGAAGCACGTCGTTTTGACCTTCAAAATAACAAGAATCTATATTTATTTTGTGCATTATGCTTGCCCAAACAATACACCATCGAGTGACAGAAAAAGGAACGTTAGTATTTAACATTCAAGCAAGTTTTATTCTGTAAAGGCGTGGACATATTTTCTTGTGCAAAAAATAGTTCACTGAACCATTACGGTTGTGATTCGCTGGAGACCTCCCCAATAAACGGTACAAAAGGGCTGACAGGAAACGATCGCGAGATCGAAACCGAGAGGTATTAGACGAAAGATGACCATATACTACAGATGGCAGAAAGACCTTCAGCTGACGAGCAACGAGAGATCTCAGAGGACCATCCCGAAAACATAATTTCTCAGCCAGCCTTTTCATTAGAAATAGAACATGAATCTGCCTCATCTAAAATCACAGAATGAATTCTAAAGACGAAGATTGTAACTTTACAAGTTTTTATTCTAATTTGAATATTTATTTTGTGCCGTTTATGTATAAGTAAGTATTCGGACGTAAGGTGTGCCGCATACGGCCCACGGGCCTCGAGTTGGACAAATGTACCGATTTCTTTCATAAATTATAGAGAACGTGCTTTTTATCAATAAAATGACCTCAGCAGAAAACCATCTAGAATATGTCACATCAAACACTAAAAGTACATATCGAATGCACAATATAGCAGCTCGTAAAAAGGCAAGAGAGTAGATAATGCTAGACAAAAAAAATTCAAACCTTCCAAATGAAATTTGTTTGTATGTATATAATCGACAGGTACAAGAGCACTGACAATTGCGAGTCTGAGACTAATGTATAAATGATACTGGCATCCAAAACATTGTTTTTTAGATTTACACGTCGATGCGACTCTAAAGATTCATATCACAATTATTTATTAAAAACTTGTGTTATGTAAATTAATCTCGAGTTGCGTTACATCCAAGCTAACCCACCGATCTGCGTTGTTGATTAATCCTGACTTATTTTAATATCGCAACATTTTGGAGTTTGGCCAGACGAGACGTATAGCAGCCACAGCTGCTGTGGCAACAAACTTGTAATCTTGCTCGACTTTATCATACGGCGAATGGAAGGTTTTTTACCCAAGAGTAGGGGCGGTAAACAAGTCGGGTATCGGGCGCAAAAAAAAGCAAAAACTCTCGGTCCAGACACAAAAGGAGGAGAATTCGTCGAATATTTCTTAATTTAATAACAGACATTCCTCGGCAAGAAAATTTCGACCGCGAGAAATAAACAAAACAGGAAATTGTGGAGAAGACTGTGGAAATATTTTCAATTAGATTACGTCGCAGTTTAATTCGATTCGCGTCGAATGCCGAAGTGAACGACCCGGGAGTGTGCAGCTATGGATAATTTTCTCGTTGCTTGGCTGTGAGGATTATAATAGTTATTTGTAATAAATCTATTTTTATATAATCTGCACTTTATCCTCATATATATCTCATATTAGAGTATTTCTATACTGAAGCAGCATTTCTTTCACTATACAATTTCATGTTTGATTTGCGTTCTACTACCAGAAACGTTTCTTAGATTATGGCAGAATTACTCTCTCAAAGACGACTAAAAATAGAAATATTTTATGCTTCTCTTATACGGCCAAACCTTTGGAAAGTGTTAATTTTTGCATTACAATTATAAACACAATTGTATCGGATGGCTCCAAAGCTGTTTTTTAATTACAAATTCTTTTGTTAAAAAAACAGCAATATTTTCGTAAATTTGTATGATCTTTAGCAGCTTATTTAAAAATATATTTTTATGATGCACAGTTTGCGAAAATAAATTTTTATATCATATAATTTAGGGCAAATAATTAAAACTCTTTTATTTAAAAAGAAAAAAAGCAAAGGATTATAGACTTAAATTAATATCTATAAGATATATCCAGTGATAAATTTATCTAATTTAATTAGGATATAAATATAATAATTACGTGACATTTTGTTTCGTTCCACAAACGAATTCTGCGAATTTCGGTCATAGTAGATACCCAGATAAACTTATATTCACAAATGTTTTTCAAAGGAGTGAAATCATTTTTTGTTGCGAAGAAGCGTCTCATTGCTTCGCATTTCGAAACAAAATGAATGCGCATAAAGATCGTGGATTTTGGAGTGGCACTAGTCACTCGGGTATATTGAGAGTAAAAACGACTACATGTGATGCTCAAGTATACAAATTATTTTACGAATATTCGAATGTTCATATTTTTTAATATTCAATTTAAAATTATAGCCAGGATCGCATCATTTTTTTTCTTTCTTACTGTGTATTATTTTTATTATATTTTTTTGGCTGTTGAAACAATACAATACATTATTTATTTTTTGCCCATCGTGAAGCATTTTAGGTCATAATTGTCCTCACTTACTTTAAATAAATAATTCCAATTTAAATATGTATGTATTATATATCAACATATTTTACTAAATATACATAATATCTTTAATAATAATTTGATCCATATTATACTCTCAAATATTCAGATGATTTATTATAAAAATGTAAAAAATACCTCTTTATCGTAAACAAAAAGCCTTGTAGGTGTTCAAAGGTCCGATCCCATTGGGCCTATATATACTTGTACGAATAGGTACAACATAATATAAAACAAATTCGCCGACATTCTCGTAGATTTTCTTCCCGGAAGTAAGACACCACATAATTCATTTCGGCACGTTGTTCTCAAAAATAAAAAAAAATCCCATTATTTTTTTACTCGCACTCTTGGCACGGAGCCATTTAAAATTGTTTTCCATTACCACGCGAGATATCCGCGCGCGGGAATCCTTGTGCGCATTATTATCAAAACAATATTCCTTTCTGTCCAAGTCGATAAATTACGGCGGGGAAGATACGTCCTTGAAATCTGAGCTCGAGATGCTGCAACGGCCGGACCAGATATGTGCGCGTTGACGTCACGACTGAAAATTCCCACAAAGACGACATTCATCACAACCCAGCGCGGAGGGAACGTGTCTGAAAATTTATACGATTTCATACCGAAATCTGGCAAAAGGCATTTCATGAATGTCTCCAGATATTCAACGAGTGAGAGAAAATATGTGTCGTAATTTATAGATACCTATCATGCATCATCAATCAGATCAGTAAAAGGAAATAATATTAAAGAAACAACTTATAAATATATATGTTGAAAATCACTTACATAATTATTTAAATTTAATCAAGATCATGGAGACCTAACTAGGGTTACCATATGGTATCCAAAAAGGAGAAAAGTCCTTATTTTTTAATTAAAATATAAAATATTCCATCAACCCTAAAAAGCCCACCTTTTTTGAAATTGTTTGTGCAGTGTATACTGCAATAACAAGACCAACTACCTAACATACTTAAATAGGTTTTTAAAAACCCATATTCGGAAGTACATATATTTGTGGTATATACATTATTTAATGTATGTATTTCAAGCAAATATTGCATCTGCATCAAGAAAAGAACTCAGTATTGAAAATTGTGAATATCTTAGAGTCAATATTATGGATGCTGTGAAACAGAATTGATGCCCTGAAAGTAAAGCAGTGTTAAAAATACAGTAATTACAAATATGAACATTGGATTCCTTATATTGAGTTCTCTCAAAAAATATGTGTTATCATTGATGACGTGAAACTGTACTCAGAATCAGCGAGTATCTACAGTTTGTGTGAATCCCACAAACTTATTTCCAAGCCTTTCAAATCTTCTTTATATGTACTCTTGATTTGGTTTTGTCAGCTAGCTGATAGATAGTTTGAGTAGGATTTGCTTTCACTTCTGCAGTCATTATCGTTTATCTTCTCCCACATTCAGGAATATAATTAATATTGTAATTTCTCGTTACAATTTGTTTAAACCATCTTTGATATTAACTAGGCGCATGTGCTGAGATACGTTCCCTTTCGCTCGCTCGCTCGCATGTGAAGTGAGTGAAGGAGTGTGAGTGAGAAGAATTGGCGTGCGGAACGCATGTGACGCACGCTCTTATTTCTCACTCACTCTCGTTACTTAATACGCAAGTGAGTGAAAGGGAACATGTTTCACAATACGCGCCTGATTTTAACGGATATCTTTTACCACTTCACAAATGTTTTTAGTGGCTGTAGTTATTTTTTTTTTTAAATTTATATATCATGATTTTTTTCGGGATTACCTAATATTTAAACATCTGTCTAAAATGCTTAAAATTGTTATGTAAACTTAATATAAAAAAAAACATATTATGAAAGTAACAATTTTGCATAATTTATTTTTATGATGATAAATCCTGTTTTTTCAATATACATTTTTATTGCGATTCTGATATTGTTTAGAGTATGTATTCATCTTTAAATATTATATTATTTTACCGACGTTTACTGCCACGAAACTGCTTTAGAAAATCTCAAAAAAATAATCGGCTTTCTAAATGCCAATATTGCTTTCAAATAAAATATATTACAACGTATAAATAACACTAAACGGTCAATAACACCAAGTGTTTCGCGATATGCGTGTGTTTTACGACACTCGTGATCCAATAAAAAATATATTTCACACACATACACACAACATGATCGATATGTGGCACGTAGTAAAAAAATTACTTATACACCAAAGGAAAAAATGGCACGGGGTAAAAGGGCACGCCGGAAGGCACTGCATGAACAAAAAGATATTTTACTCGGATAGCTACATAGCAGGAAAAAATATTTATTTTCCCCATAGGAGAAAAAAATCCTCCATACTCGCTACGCTTCGGATGATATGGATAGATAAAGTGATTTGTTTACATCGACATGGTTTATGGACTAAGAAATCAGTCTTATTAAAATTTAACTCAAAGTCATATTTTGCCTCTCTTTAACTATATTCAGATATTAAGACATAAAAACAATCTTAATATCTGAATATATTAACAATAAAGTCAACACTTTGTATTTGTATCGACGCTGACAGTGCATTTTTAAATGGTCCTAATCCACCCAAATCTTTAATCGTCACGCTTGTTTAAAGTCGGCGTAATGAATAAACTTCTTTTACATGTCACAAATATTAGTTAGTTTGATTACGCTTTTAACGAGAAATTGCTACATATTTTAGTTTTATCTTGATTTGATGTTTTTCACTCTCAAACCCAATTATTTTAATTTTTGCTAAGTAAGGATTTAGTTGTGATTTAATTCCTGTCTTCTTATGTGAAATATTGAAAATGTTTTTTTAATAATTATAATGTAGTTTTTCATGATTATATGTATAAAGAGGTTTAATATTTTTTTCGCCAATTTTAATATATCCCTGATTTTAATAAATATCAATCAGACTGCAGTTTCTGAAAGTTTGTTCATCTCTTATACCTAATAAAATTAATAAAAAAAATATCTTATTTATGAAAAAAAATTGATACTTTAATAATTGTTAAATTAATATTTGGAATGTATCCTAATAACTTATAAAAGGATTGTCTGTACTATGAATATTATGAGTGAGTGTATAAGCGTATAGGAGCACCATTGAAGTTTCAATGTTAGACCGGTGGGGTGATGGAAATCGGAGGAGTAAAAGTTTCGCAAATACTCGCAGCTTCCAACTTGTTACGAAGTTGCTTCGAATCGACCCTTCATTCACTACAACTTATATGGCTCTTAAATTGACTCTAATGCACATATTCTTACTTCTATATGTGTGCAACTTTACTTTGTGTACATATATGTGAATTCTTTGAGAGTATTTAGTTAAGTTTCTAGTATTTATAATTAATGAAATACATATTAATCAAACTATTTATATAATAAAATTAATTATTATTACCAAGAAAACCATCTCAAGTGAGTACTGCTACTGCTTTATATGTATATGTTGTGGTTTTGCCTAGTTGTAATAAACTAAATATAAATAAGGTTGCATGTCGTGCGGTTTGGTGTTACCCTAGCTAGCTAGATGCTTTTATCCTTGTTTTACATATGTTAGAAATTGCTATGTGAATCTGAATTAAAAAGTCTACATTCATATCAAAAATAATATAATTTGTCTGGGTGATATTTATTCTCTTAGCAACATTTTTAGTTAATTGGCGTTTTTATTATATTGTTATATAAACATAAATACTTGTGATCTCATCTGCGTCTATGTCTTTAATTAAGCTGATTGATTCGTTATTTCTTTGCTTCTTCCTTAGGTTTTCGATCTGAATTTTCAGATCGAATGCCTAAATTTACTGCTACTTATGTATATTGAATATTTCCTCTCATGCCTAATATTTTTTAACGCTCAAAAAGCAATAAAGTCAACAATAATTTGCACAATTTTGAACACAAAGGCAGCCGCGTCAAAAACTACAAACTGTTCCTTTAAATAATAAGGTTTATTGCAAAAGCTCTACATAGAAAGTGAGTACTTTTGAAGGCAATGTTCCGCTCCTTTTATTTTTTGTATGTATAAAATCTTGAAATACATCAATACATAAATCTCAAACAACTGTAGTTTAGATCATATTATTTTTTTACTTTTTTGATACATATATTCTTGCTATAATTTTTTTCAGAGTCGTGCTCCTCAAGGGGCCTCGGAAATTTGTTATGAATTTTTTTTGCATTTTTAATTGTTTTATTTGATCATTCTCCTTCAAATTGCATTTTTTATGTTTGTTAAAATAGAACATCATCGTGAGAAAACTTTTAAGTAAATTTAGGCACAGTATTCGTTACGAATCAGAAAGATTAATAGTATAGCTCGCAAATAGCTCACCTTCTGTCGTTCACCAAAACGGTGACAACTTATCTCGATGCGGTAATTCAAGTAGACGTCGTGTATACAGATTTTGAGAAAGCCTTTGACAAAGTTTGTCATAGGTTATTATTAAAAAAATTGTCGAACCTTGTTTGCTCGGATAATTTAACTCGATTATTTTCGAGTTATTTAAGCAATCGTAGACAGTTTGTAACCTATGGTGGCCGATTGTCGAAGAAATATTTTACCCCTTCGGGGGCTCCTCAAGGATCCAATCTGGGCCCTCTGCTTTTTGTGTTATTTGTTAATGACATTAATACAGCAATTACAAATTCAAGTTTTCTTCTGTACGCAGATGATTTAAAATTATATAAATGCATTTGATCTGTTGTGGACTCCTTCTCTCTACAAAGTGATTTAGACTCTTTATGGAGATGGACTTCCGTTAACCGTCTGCCCTTTAGTGTCGGAAAGTGCCATACTGTGTCATTTTCTCGATCCCATTCGCCATCAGCTTATTTCTACTATATCGGTGGTAACATTTTGACAAGAGAAGCTTCCACTAAAGATCTCAGAATCACTTTCGAGAGCAAATGGAGGTTCTCTCTACACATACACGACGTCTGTGATAAATCTTCCAAGATGCTCGGCTTTGTTATGAGGAATCCCTTTCACTTTGACGATCCGTCAGTTATTCGCATTCTCTATGACACCTTAGTTCGTAGCATTCTTGAATCGGGATCTATAATTTGGAAACCCCGAATAGCCAAATATTCCCTTTTAGTGTAAAAAATTCAAAAAAGGTATTTAAGATACCTTTACAAAAGGACATTTGGTTATTATCCCTACATATATCCCAGCGCCTTTCTTTTAGGAGCGTTGGGATATGATTCGCTGAGTTCTCGTAGAAAGCTGTATGTTACTAAGCATTTTTTCAAATTACTAAAAGGTGCTGTCGACAATCTAGCTATTCTCGAGGAATTCCAGTTTTGGGTTCCGGAACATTTTCGAGAATTACGATCGCGACCTCTTTTGATGGCCGTTAGGGCTAGGACATCTGCACTTGCCAACTCGCCATCGTGGCGCATTAGAGTAACCTGTTAGGCCACGATGGTCTTAATTTAATATAAAAAAAATAAAAAAATAAATACATTGAGAAAGGATCACATGTGCATTCGTAACGGCTGTTCGAAATTTGCTCTAACATCCGACGGTAATCTGTTTTAAAACTTGCCACCTTATTGTATTTGGCCGTTCTACCAAAAGGGTCAGAAAACAAGATTTAATATAAAATATGTCATGCGTATTAATACGTTACCGCGTGCAAGCAAACGTTTGGTCTTAAACGTTAAAAAATTATTATTTGTTAAATCGGAATACCATCGTGGAGAGATCTTTTTGCATAAGTCGTAAAATAAAATAAAAATACCGCTCTGCTTATTTATCAATTCAACGATGAGTGGTATTCTGTTCCAAGAATAAACAACGGCCAACTAAATTCGAAAGTAAACGAATCATAATAAATCCAAGTACGCTCTAAAGTTTGTAATTGGCCGTTGCACCTTAAGGGGGCGAAAACAAAAACTACTTCTTCATGTGTATAAATTCAGGTGTCTGGACAATTCAGAGCATTAAAAACGTAACGTGGTTGCGTAAACTTGAAAAACTAAAACCAGCAGATAATAAAAAGTAGCTAAATTGCTTAAAAATAAATACACAGAAATTCAGCGGTTAAAAATTGTCAGGATAAGGTGTTAGCTGGTGCTTTTTCTGTGTCGTACGAACTGAAAACGATGTAAATAGATTAGTAAGAAAAATGGAAGGATCCGCAGTAGATAAGTTGCTGCTGTTATCAAACCACACTATTGATTCCACTAAGTGCTGCTCACAATTAACCAGAGCCTAGAGTTTATCAATAAAAAAGGCACTGTGTTCCTTTGTACAAACACACAGAGTTTTTAAAAAAAATGTTTTTGAACACGAAGGCTTGAATCAATTTTCACCAATAAAGCATTCCAATAGCAAGCTTGGTGTCACCTTTACCAAAAGATTTTTTATCAGACGAAACCCTTGACTAGCGAAGTGTCCATTTTCAATGGATATTGTTTTCGCGTGCGTACGCCTTATAAATTCGGTGGCCGGAGGCGTTTCAACACATTCAGGTAGAACTGATATCACGCCAGTCGAAGCGTGAAGATAAACGTCTAAAGATTCCCCAAAATCACCTTCACCTACGCCCCCTCGCCTTCCTGTCCCCCTGCGGTGCTTTCATAAACCTTCCACAATCCCAGCCAACCCTTACGGCCAGGTTTACTGAACCACGCCAGATTTATGGCTTTTTGTATCTGATGCTTCAATATAAATTGCAGCGGCACTTATTTACCGGCACTACACATGGCTTTGGTTAAATTTCAAACACACACAAAAAAGAAAGCATAACGAAACGAACGTACATTGATTTTTTACGATTTAACCAGTGGCGGCGCGTTCAGGAGACTGAATCTGAAAACAAAATTAAATCGCGTAGTAGCTACATATTTCAGTTTCTGAACAACAAAAAAACGAAAGTACTACACCGAGTCGAAATAAAAGCAAATGTATTGTTCCTACAATAATAGATGTAAACTGAAAAAACCCACTAAGAACAACGTTTCCTTTAAATATATATATTTTTTACTTATCGTTATATCAACAATGGGATTTGACTCATATTTTTTAACAATTTTACTCTTATTTTTAATATATAATTTGGGCTTTAAAACTAAGATGAGAAAGTTTTATTAGTTTAATAGCTTAAAACAAATTTAACGATGTTCGAATCTGAAATTATTTTGCGTATTATGGGGGCAAAAACTTATTATTGTGTTGATAAAATGTTTGGTTACATAAAAGTGTCTTTTAGTGCTTTTATGATACAGACACTAATCTCTTGTGATTTTCAAAGACGTTGACAAAGTCCATCGATTATAAAATCTTGGTCGATGTAGTCTATATCGACTTTTAAAAGGCATTTGCCATTTAAAAAACTGTCTGAGTGATCTTAATATATTTTAAATCATTTCATTATTCGTGGAGATTTATAA
Organism: Plectrocnemia conspersa; assembly: GCF_051122295.1. Taxonomy (NCBI): domain Eukaryota; kingdom Metazoa; phylum Arthropoda; class Insecta; order Trichoptera; family Polycentropodidae; genus Plectrocnemia; species Plectrocnemia conspersa. The sequence continues at coordinate 977,329 of NW_028277173.1, forward strand.
AGTTATCTCGATCCAAAATTGCCGTATTAAATTGTATATTAAAAACTATACTTAAATTGCCGTCCCTTTAAAACATGCAGATATTTGATTTAACGTTTCACAAATACATATATCCATAAAAAACTGTTGGCGGACTTTAGTGGACCAGTAACACGGTTTTCTCTCACATCGTCCAAATATAAAATCCAGGTTTTAAAAGGAATTTGACATTTAATAAACTGTCAGGGTTATCTTAATATATTTTTAATTTTTAACATAAACTTTCATTACTTATATATAAAAATTACCCCAATTCAAAACTTGAGTGATAAATTGTATGTTAAAAACATTAGTTCTATCGCCGCCTCTTTGATTTAATGTTACACAAAACTGTCGGTGGGCTTTAGTGAACCAGTAACACGTTTTTCTTCCTTATCGTTCAATATACAGATTAAAGCAGGGACGTCAGTGGTCGTATATTTATTATTTTCATTTCATTTCTTTAAATGACATGCATTTTTCTGGTCAAATTAAAGAAAATTTACGTCAAAAGCAATAAAATCGTGCCGCTTAACATTTCATATTAAAACTTTTTTTGATAATATTACGACTTACAATAAGTGAGAATCAAATTAAACACATATAAACCAAATTTTGACCAATAGAAGAGCGCAAAAAACAATTATCACTTCTCAGAAGTCAAAAATCCACGTCAAAAGCAATAAAATCGTGCCGGCGCCGTCGCAGTGGGAACGCTCGTTACCGAGCGTTCCCACTGCGACAGCACCGACACGATTTTATTGCTTTTGACGTGAATTTTTGACTTCTGAGAAGTGATAATTGTTTTTGCGCCCTCCTATTGACCAAAATTCGGTTTGAATATACTTTGATTAGCATTCTTATATTAGAAGTCCATAGTTATATCAGTAAGAATAGCTATAATATTTTTAAAACATGATAATATCGAAGTGCAGACGAACTATAGAGCAATATGCGAGATGCGATATCTGTACTTCTTGTTCCGCTGATTTTCCTCTAAGAGTATAGTTGGCTTAGTTTGTATTTTAGACTTGATCTAATGAAAGTTTTAAAACTTTCAATAGGTTAAGTTTTGGTTTGAACAAAAAATGTACGTTTCGCAACTGTCAAATTGTGTTTTATAGATATTTTAGAGCAGCTTCCAATTTCACTAGCGCCTATCAGTAAAATTTTATTTTTGCAGTAGAAATAAATATCAACTGGATTTAACTAGTGAAAATATACTTTCATAAGTTTGTAAATGTATTTATTACTACATATGGAATGGTTTAAATATTATAATTTTACTAGCACCTGTCAGATAAATTATATTTTCACTGGTGAAAATATATATCTACCAGTGAAAATGTATTCTGATATGACTACACTGAAATTACATATTTTTTAAAATATTGATTGATTCAAACTTTTGTGCTCAGATTTTTTAAATCTGAACATCAGTGACGTCATTTCATATTTTTTAACTGCGAGCTGTAGAATGTCACAGACCATATTTTTTATTTATTACAAATCAGTTTTGTAATAAATCAAAAAATAAATAGTAGTATTTTTCTGTTATTACTATTTATTATATATAATTTAAAAGGTTTAATTTTTTACTTTAAATTCATTCTAAAAGTAAACTAAATGTTTTATTTAGACATGACTTTGCCATGCATAAAGGAGAGCCTGTAAATATTTAATTTGTGTTATATAGGGTAATTTAAGACTTAATGGTATAAGTCTTTCTATAAGCGTTTAAATCTCTTATTCAATAAAGCAATTAGTGAACATATACATTTATTAATCACAAACAATCCATACTTAATGGGAAATGTCCAGAATTAAATTATACAGTTCCTTTGTAATCTCAGCTTAAAAAGGCATACAAATAAATCATTTCTATATTTAATCGTCACTGAAGACTAAAAATATAATTATGAAACGACGAATAGAATTGATAAATTTAAATCAACAAGTAATATTTTTAACCTAACAAAGCTCTGAAAGAAAGAATATATTTGTAAATTCTAAAAATAACTGCATAGCAACACCTGAGTTAAATTATAATTTAAACGGTTGCTAGAAGCAGTTTATCAATGATTAATTTATTGTAAATATTATTTTGCAACATGCATCACGACCAAGTGAACACAATCAATAACTACTAAATAAGTTATGGAACATCTTAATTAAAATCTGTAAATCAGTGACATATATTTAAATATAAATTAGATTCACAAATTATAAATGAATATATATGACACTAGCTCGATTTTAATTATCCATCATAATTTATCCGCTGTATATTTAAATATTAATTATTAATTCCAATCCCCGAGACACAGATCATTGCATAATTTATTAAAATAATCTGTGATGTTCGTTCGTAATAAAAAATATTTAATAATCACAAATACCAATCTTTAGGACAGCATATAAATTAATAAAACGCAAAGATGTATGTAGGATTTGAACCCATATCTTTGAGGTAATAATCATTGACTTAAATTAGCTGGTGTGTTGACTCTACAGCACATCGTTAATATTACTTTAAAGTACTATGTTAAAATGTGCTTCAGTATTCACTGTTATTTTCATATAATTGTATGTTGGACACGCCTTATCTTGGATGGACAAACGTTATATAACAGCGAGGCAAGTAAGGATGCTTCTTGAATAATACGACTGTATGATCCTGTACTTGCTTTATACATATAATTGTTCCGTATTTAAAGTTAAAACGTAATGACATGATTATTATGTTACACGTTTATTTAATGTGTTGCTTGTGTATATTATGATTATTTGATTAATGTGTTACAATATGCTATGCAATGTGTTATGGTGACAGCTTCTAGAATTTCGTATAATCTGTATACATTACATATAATTAAAAATCACAAGCGTCTCAAACCAGACAGTTTATATTTAATTTAAATAAATTAAAATATATTGCGCCCTATGATTTTATTCAACCTTTTAAGGTGCAAAAAATAATGTGTAAGTTTTCAAACCACTCTTGATATCTTTGCCATCCATTTGGTCTATCCAACTGTATATAAGCGCCTCTTGAATATCGTTTTAAAACTTTAAAGGAAAAAAGGCAATCGTATAAAGAACGCCGAGAATTAAATATGTGTAATTTTTTCAAACTTCCACCGACTGTGGTATCTCGTCGGGCGGCTACCATACAACTTTTAAGCCTTCATTTCTAAACTTTGCACCCCAGAAACTTATAGCGGAATTTGCATAATTGACCTGGTCGAATGGCGGCAGCCGAGTGGAGCCACTTTAATAATTCATGGCGCGGAACTGGCAAACGCGCCAAGATCCACTTTTTATTGACTAGTCATTATTAGAGCCTTAGGCAGTCTTATCATATTCTTGAAATTATAATATCTATTGTAGCAATACCATTAAATTTAATAACATTCAGTACGAATTTTTAAAATTGAAGCTGAAAAAAACGAGAACCCCTGATTTCGTTCAAGCTTTTATGCCTAAAAAATGCAGGAGCTTATCGCTCATCTGCTGTTATTTGTTTTGAACCAATCGTTAAAAATAAGTACTTTATCTGAAAAAAATCAAATTTAAAAAGTGATTTTTTGAATCACACGTATGATTCAAATCATATCGAAGAATACTTACTTGACCAATAACATGGTTTTTGTTTATCTTATCAATTTTGTAACAAAAAGTAGGCAATCAAGTAGATATCATCTACACTGATTTTACAGATAATAATATATGATTGCTCGGTGTGGAGTAACACAATAAATTTTCTTAATGAAGCGATAAAAATATTTTGCTTAAAAATCTTAAACATTTTATGCTATTGCAATTAAAAATTTGTTCGAGTAGTAGGAGAATAATAAACATAAACGATGGGAAGATTTATATTATAAAATAAAATAAAAATGTTTCTATAAATATGTCAAATAAAATACTCATTTAATATGTATTTTACACTTATATAATTAATTAAATAATAACAATATTTTATTATTTATTAAACATGACAAACTTCTGGTAAAAAATTGTATGCTAAATCATTATACAGTCAAACATATAAAAATGTTTCTGGCAATTTATTTGCAAGATAAGTAGCTTTTATTTTTATATGTTTATTATATAAAATTTGTTATTGAAATACATATAAAATAGTGTAGTAATAATTATTAATAATGCTAATTGGAAATTATAAACATTACAATAACAAGTATAAAATCGTCGCTTCAAACTCATCCAATTATTTTACATATTATTTTAATGAATCAATCCGATCAACTTGAAATATGAATATTTATCAACTTATTCAAAAGGTTTACTCTTGTAAAATACATTTTAATATATTAATAAATTATTTTATTTTAAAAATAAACAACAGACTGAGTATTTGTAAACGCTGATCAACCCTCTGGGTTAGAAACTTTTTAGAACTCAATCCGTTTGATCCAATTAATTCCCACAACATTTCAAATTTTAACGACCCCAAAAGCAACGCAATTTAACGATTCAAAATATGAAATATTTAAAGGGCAAAATCCGATAAATTGTACTATAAGAAATGAAAGTCTGAGATCACAAGATTAGATCCAAGCATTAAATACTTAAAAGTTTTTGTAAGCGAAACATCGTTATGATTTCTAAAAGTTTGTTAACATTTCGAGCAAATAATAATTTGCATTTATAACGTGAATCGCGTTTATTTTACGGTCTCATTATCGCGAAGCTTAAAATCACTCTCCTCGAAAATTCACTTATTACGTTTTCGCATTACTTCCAAGTTTTAAAAATGAATTTAAGAAAAAAATTCGGACAACGGCAGACTTTGAATGTGATTGTGCAAAGTGAATAATTGAAAACCCTCTCGCCCCGGGGCTATAGCCAAAAAATTTCCCTACCCATACAATATAATGTGTATTACTTTTTTTCTCGACGCGCAAAAAGAAGAGGGTCCTTAAGCATACAAATTGCGAAATGTTTTTCTTTTTTGGCTTCTTATATATCGGCCAAGTTTGGCAAGTCAACCTCGTTCGTTTGGGTGTTTCGACGAAGCAAGTTTTCACATAAAATTTCACACCTCGTGAAAGCGTGTAATGGCCATTACCGTTGCCAAGAACAGTAGCTTTGCTTTTTGGTTATGTAAAAAAGGATAGCATCCTTGATGGAGATCGTAAATATCGAGTGTGCTGTTTTTTTTCTTATGCTTTATAGAAGCACTTTGCAGCTTTGATTTATTTGCCAATAAAATAAATAAATAGTGGATTATCTTTATGATGATTGAAGATTTATGAAAAGTGCAGTGTGGTTTATTTTTATTAATGTTAAGTGTGAGAAGATTTGATTTAACAACCACTCATATTTTATTTAATTGGAGCATCAATACGTTTAAAACAATCGTACATATCTAAAAACAATTATTTATAATATTTTTTAAATTTAGGTTCATAAATATTCGCAGGATAGAAATATTTTAATCATATTATATATCAGTATTAATCATTAAAATATATACAAATTTAATCAGTGGTTCTCAAACTGATTGGCAAATATTTTTTCTCATTAAAAAAACACACAAATGTCAAATTTATTTTATAAATAAATATTTTTTAAAATCGTATTGATAAATTTTACATTTTTTCTCGTCACAAACTTTTATTTGTTTTTATTTTATTTAAATAAAAAAGGACCAAAATTATTTTCATTTTTGATTTTAATCAGTAAGAAAGAAAGCTGAAATACCTCACGATTAGTGTTCAAGTATAGCAGAATGAGTCATTTTATAATTAGTCAAGAAAATACTCGAAATTTTGTCTAAAACATTCTTTTATACAATATTGTAAAAGTCCAATTAAGCAAAATATCTTAGATTAACACCAATAAGGGTATTATTTGCTACTTTCAATTGCTTATATATTTACAAATGATTTCAAAAGTGTTATTTCTAGTTTTTCATTTAAAAACAGGCAGTCTTCTTTAGACAGTCCCTGCAAAAAACATCTTATTTTAGTATAAAACAATAGTATGTTGTGTTTCTTCTCGAGAATTTCTCGAAAAATATCAAATCGAGAATTCGCATTTCTCAAAAAATTTTCTGAATTCTCAAAAATTTTTTAAAAGCAATTTTTTATGGTATAAAATTGAATTTGTACGAATATCATAAAACGTTTAAAACCACTGCCTTTTAATAACGCTGGAAAATTAAAGACTGGCTCATACCTAATATGCACACTTCTTTTAAGGTTTTAATAAGAGTCTCGGAATGACAAAAATTTGTTTACAAATTTTAACACTCAAAATTGTCATATTTTTGCTTAAGTAATAAAATAAGACACTTAGATAAGAAACCATTTCCAAAGGTGTTCGTGCTAAATGTTTGAAAATATGCATACTTTCTCGGAAGATCGAAAGTATTTTAATTATCAATATTTTTGGTAATTTTCTATTACTTTAACCGGCCAGCGGTTTTATCTTTGTATTGGTGATCTAAAAACCCGCTCGGATAGGAATTAATTACGCATGGAAATCTGAAAAATGTAAAATAATTTTTTTTTTTTTTTATTTTTCGATAATCCAAAAAGTTTTTTATATTTTTTTTTATATTGTATCACGAATGTGTGCTATTGACAATTATCTCACGAATATTATTGACAACCCGTTGTTTTATTTTTTGTTAAAGTATGGTCCAACGGTTTTGCTGCAAATTGGTTCTACGCATTGATGGTTATTATTTGCGTAGACATATATATCTTCTATTTTGTTAGTGACGTCAAGTAAAATCAAGGATCAAAAATTTGTTCATTTATGTTAAATTTATTGCTCTAGACTAAGATTTAAATATTACATACTATATGTTAATGCAAATATTTATATTTCTAAGATATTTTTAGCTTATTTCTTAAATATTAACACCATACATATAAGATAATTAAATTTGTGTCTATCTAAAATGCATCGCTATTTCAAAATATTTTTTTAAAGTATAGTTTTTCATCAATTGCCGATTTTATCTTAAGAAAATTAAAAAAAAATATATTGCTTATTAAGATTATTATTTTTTAAAGTATTTTGAAGAATAGTGACTTAAAATTATTATTATCTATATTATGTACTTCAAATTTTATTTATATACATATATATTTTTTTTTAGTAATAAAAGTAAATTTTATAAAAAAAAATGTTTTTAGTAAAAACATATGTTAAAGTTAGTTTTGCTAAAATATATAATTGCTATTTTATGTTAGATTTTCTAATTTGTTTTTACGTCGTAAACAAACAGGTTTTGTGTATTGTAATAAAATAATACATTGTATTATTACAATAAACTAAAAAACAAATAGCAAGCTACGAATAGTAAATGAAAAAATTCAAGTTGAGAAAAAAAATGATTTAGGAAGCTTTTTAAAAATTTAAAGAAGACGTAAATAATGCACAAACATCATAAGATCGCTGAACACGTTGTTATTTATTATATTCTGTTGTGACAGGAGAAAAACGACAATGGTTTCACTTAAAAAGAATCACACGGTAAATATTATCATGCTTGATAAAAGAAAACGGACATCACAGATGGAGTTTGACAATGCTACCAAATAAGTCCCTTAGTCCGTTTAATCAAGCTTATGTGAGGAAACAATTGAAAAGCTTGATACTTTTACACTAACTGTGACCCAATCAAGGACAATATCACTGCTGAAAATATATTATCACCTTGAACTCAAATTTGTTATTGATAAGAAAGAATGACATTTTGTTAAAATAAAATTCAAGTACTATATATACAATCAACCAAAGACAGATTTTTATTTAAAGTATATAAAAGAGCTGAAGCGTGCTAAGCAAATTCAAAGCATTGTTAAAATATGGATTTAAAAATTCACACACAATGATGCTACGCGTAAAACAAGATTATTTGTCACGCCGGTGTCATACAAATGCACGTGACAATACAAGATTTAAAACAAAGAGATACTTCATAATGAACATAAACAACGAACTGTCTATATTTATATAGACACAATGGAACAAAAACAAGTCATTGATCTCCATCTGCTTAAATTATGGATAGTATAAAAAAATGAATAACAACATAAAATATATAAACACAATATATTATACATATGTGAGTATAATTTAATCCTGAAGTCATACTTGAAAATCAGTCCATTTAATTATAATTGGAGTTTCACAAGGCAGATTATTGGAAGCAACACTATATATATTATTTACTGATTATTAAAAAAACTGCAATGGACACCATCGTAAAGTCAAATAGAAAAGAAATAAATTAAGTGCACATCCGTAAATTAAATAAAAAATAAAACAACGAAATATTCCAAAGATTCCAATCAAAATCATTATAATGCATCACATGAACCCCACGGCTCTTTTCTTTGTGTAAATATAGTAAAAGAAAAGTTGAAGAGATGTAAGTAATATATATCTCGACAGATTGGGGTTACATCGGACGGAGGTTGAAGCGTTATAGACTTAGCGATTTGTCAGCCAGAAGATATCAATATATAATTTAAAAAATATTATATATTAAAGTAAATAAAGGTAGCCCTGATAAAAAAATATTTCATAGTATAAATACACAGTTTTTAGTTATTATAAAAATAATATTGTGTGCGTCTGTTTGACGTCAATCATCGGTGATTGTATAAACTCATAATATTTAGACTTGGGTGTGCTGAGAGAAGCACTCGCTATGCAACAAATCGATAAATATTTACTCAGAAGCCATTAGGAAATTCTCATACGAATGCGATTATTTGCGCAAGCATAAGTTGTTTAACTATCACAGTTAAACTTCAACCGTTCCATGTCATTAAACGCTGGCCCTGCTCGTTCGTTTCTTACGCACACACCCTCAAACAAACTTGGTATCAACACACAAAGTTGTATTATTAGAGATTTTTGGCGACCAGAGAAACCCATGCATCTCTTGCTCCCCTTAAATCTTTAACGATGTAAACGCAATATATGTATATGCATACACATAGTAATATAGTATCATCATTCAGATACGAAAATAGCGTGCTATAGATTTTATTGTATTGATTGGACCATCCGTTAAGCATGAGAGTAAAGGCTACATGCAGAACAAGTTCATTCGTCACGCCGATATTATAAAAGCGCACCTGACGATTTAAATAGATTTATGAAATTTATATATTGTATGTTTTTGTGTCTAAAAATATTGCTTCACATTGATTTTCATGAACTTAACGCACGTCTTTGGACTGCATAAGCATTTCTTTTTTGTTTTTCGTTAAAATAATAAATAATTTCTTGCGGTTGGCAGCAGGGCGCTCATCCTTTAGGGATCGTTGAACCAAAAGGGCACATATCCGTAAAAATTCCTCGGCTAAGCGATGGCGGCTGATACGCGCAGATATAGGCATTTATACGGATCCGATCTCATCCCTTTCCGTCTTCGCCTCGCTGCGAGAAATATTCTTTTTATCTTTCGTTCGTTTTTTATATCTTCTCTATAATATATTATTATATTTCTGTATTTTGTCGAAACACGGTTAAAAAAATAGACCGCAACTTTTGTGCGACCCTCTTCCTGTCTTGCATGCCAATGCCCAACCGACTGGAAACAATCTAATATGAGTTATGTCCTTAGATATGAGAGTGAGATGATTCAATAATAATAAAAAAAATACATATTATTCAACGCCATTTTGACTCTATGCGTGAGCGTGTCGCTTACGTACTAGTTTCACTTACTTTTTTGGTAAAGACTTGAATTGAGTCTTTAAAAACAAGTTTTGAGGCACTTAGCCACTCTTAATGCGATTAATTAAGATGAAAAAATATAAGTAATACTTAATCTTAATAAATTGTATTTTTAGAAGTAAGTCAAAGAGTATGATATATTATACATATGTTCAAAAAAATCATTATCGATTATATTATACTTCTTAAAATATGTTTTATTGCGTCTTAATAATGTATTGTATTGTACATATAAATATATCTTTAAAATAAGACATAAAGCAACAGTTGTGAAAAGAGTAGTTTTTATATTTTTTCGTAGACGCGTGTATTAAAAGCGAAAAAGTTTTTTGCTTCGCAAAAAGTTTTTTTATGAACTCTAAATTTGAGAATATTCACCGGAACGGAATCGAAAAGTTTGCATTAAAAGTGTAAAATGGCAAAGATCATACTAATTTTTGCAACAGATAATGATAATATTAATAAAAAGCAAACATGTCTATTATATTATATTATATATTATATAAGGAAATTTTAATATTTTTTTACATATAGAAAATTTCATTAATTTACTAATAATAATAACATTTTAATATCAAACTTATTTCTAAATAGCAAAGGTAATATTAAAAAAAATGTATATGTTAATTATATTCTAAAGATAGTCCTTTACGTTATATTTTTATGTACATGTATGACTTTTACTACCTAATGACTTAACTATAATTTGAGTTTTAGTGAAGGTATTGTTAGTCAGAGAACTTTTATATGCTGGTTTGAAAATTCCGTATTGGCAAATATAACCTTTTAAATATAGTAGGTTTATTTTTGCAGTTGATTGGAAGTATTTGAACGAGGCTTTTAAATTTGATTTTACTGCCTTAGAAGCATTAATATACTACATACGTATTTAATATATTAATAATTACAGTGACAATCTATTTTAAGCATTTTTTTTATAAAATTAAACAATTCTTTTGAGGAATTTGTACAGCACATTTAGGTTTAAATTAAATTCACATTTATGTACAAACTTTCGCTATGAATTATTCTGCATTCTTTGGTAATTTTTAGTTGGTGGGATATTTTAAATATAAAATACGTAACATATATTACATATGTATATATTTTAAAATAACACAATAATAAAATTAAAGTAAAATTTAATTAAAAATCTCAAATTCCAATTATATTTTTAAGAGACGTTTGCAGATATTTTGGTATTTATAATATATCTAATAATAATGCATATTTCATCGCACTGAAACTTTATAGTATTGCCTCATTATTTATGAAAGCACCAATGTGATTTCATTATAATGAGGAGTCTCATTTATCGCAACACAAATACCAGATTTTTTTCATGCCATATAAAAAATATTGCCAGTGTGAGTTTAAATTTTTATTCTCGTTGAAAAAAATTCCGAAATTCGTTCCAAAATTAGATGTAATAATTTTTTACACATGTTTATTATTGTAATATATTGTTTATTTACTAAATGCTGTTTTTATTATATTTTTACAATTACTCTAAATTTTATTATATTATTGCTACATACCTTGTATTATTTAATATAAAGTATATGACATATATCTTATATTGAATATTAAAAAAAATGAAAAATCTTTTTTTAATATTTTTTTTATTATTAACTTACTTATAAAATAATTTTGCTCTCTATATTTTTCTATGATTTTTCAATAGATGTATGATTTTTTTATTTTATTGCTGTAGTTTTGAAAAATATGCCGAATCAGGTTGACAATCTAACTAAAAATTTTGCAAATAAATTAGCACTTTAAAGTCACTTATAAATTAGTAAAAAAATACATACATATACATAAAAAAAAAACATATTAAATAAATGTTTGATTGACATTTATATGCTTCATTGTTTTACTTCAAATATCATATAATTAATAAATAAATTGCTATCAAACTGCTTTTAAAAGCTTATATGGATAGCTGTTAAAAAACTTGCGGTATTAGGAACCCATCATATGAGGGGTATTGCGCTGAAGACTCGTCTCGGTGGGTATAGCGTAGAAAGGGTTAACGTTAGTTTGCATCCCTTGAATATAAAAATAAATTATTGTTTTTTTTAATAAAAGCTGCGCCTTTTATGGCTTCAAAGCACAATTTTGCATCATTATATCTAGCAAACTACTGGTGCAATATTCATATTATACGCTGAGGATCATATCATATCAAATAATTTATTCAGGGTAGTTAGTATTAACATTTCATTGAAATAGTTTTCAAAATATAAAAAAATATGCCGTGTATATTTTTTTCAATTACCTGCATTTTAATTTTTTTATTAATATGCAAAAAATGTGTCTTACAGCTTAAATTGTGAAACAATACTTTCGGACTGTTTTCGATACACCGCTCTCACTAGCCACTTAATATCTAAATAGGTTTTGCGAAATAAAAAATAGAAAATTGTGTTAGATATATATTTAATATGAATGAATCAGATATTATATTGAAATTAAAATGTCCAGGTACCTGATAAAAATATATGGTATTCGTGTAGGTACAGAATCTCTACTACCAACTCTGTGAGAAACGAATATATATTCTAATATATACATATTTTATGTCTGTAAATAACCTTGGGTTGAATTTATTTTCACTTTCCGAAGTTTCTCCCGCGTGTCCTAAGAGTTTTGATTAAGAGTTAGGAACTAATATGAATTTGTGGCTACTAAGCTATTTGCATATCCAGATTGGTTAATATTTAAATATAGTTTTTCGGATTCAAGAATTTATGTATACTTGAGAAATGTGACTGCACCCAACGCTCTTATCCCATCTCTTACCCCACACAGCCTCCATCTCCCTACACAAGTCTCCGTCGGATGTTTTGAGAATAAACGCAAGAGCGTAAAGCCGCCTTAATCGCGGAACAAGGCTCCGGTTCGATCGAACAAGAATGCGATTCCCTCGCTTCCAATATCGTTTCATCTGAGGTACCTATGTCGCTGGGTAGGTGGCACATGCAAATTTAACGACAGCGATCATTATCGCCTCGGTCATAAATTGACATGCCCGACGGGGATGGAGATTGGCGCGTGCGGCGTTAACAATGGGCCTTTAGCAAATTGTTAACACGGGCCTTGTCATTATTACACCGGGCAATGTCACTGGATCAGTTCGAGTTTGATTGTATTGCTATTTGGGATATAATGTGTAGGTGGGAAATGACTCATTGTTGACATTGACAATCAATACTATCTACTGACCAATAAGGGTTTTGGGTCCGTGTCGTATTTATATTGCAAGGGCAGTACAGGTGATCGTCTGAGGCGTTAGATCTTGTGGGGCGCCGTGATACCAAATAAAGGCGCAATATTCACTTAAAAGAGTATAATGTCATTATTGCTTTACAGCAAATCACTTAGGTCAGCGCATCAACATTCCTTAAACCGTATTGTTTGATAATTTTAAGGGAATATTGCGCCTTTATTTGGTATCACGGCGCCCCACAATATCTAGCACCCCAGGTGATCGCCTGTACTGCCTGAAATTCGATCCGGCCATGCTCCAAGGTCGTGTGACTTAACACCTTTGGATTATGTTCTGTGGTGATATGTGAAGTCGCTAGTCTACGCCGATAAACTTAAGACGATGGACGACTTGAAAGCCAACATTCGCCGCGTTATTGCCTATATACAGCCCCAGTTGCTCAAAAAAGTGATCGAAAATTGGTCGCGACGTCTATATAAAACATTTTTACTCTCTTTACTTTTTTCTCTAAAATGATTTTTAACGAAGATACGATTTTTTTTATTTTTTGAAGAGCCACCATTTTGAAACAAAATGGTAAATATTGCTTTTTAACAAATATATCTAAGATATTTACAAGGTCTATTTTTTGGCAAAAAAATTATGCTGATATAATAAAAGCAGCCTAAGTTATCGTGTCTTTAATTTTGAGTAAATTCCATATATAAACCTATTTTTTTCAGTTAAAATTTGTTTTTATTATGAATTAAGTTAGGTCACTAGGGCGGTGCAACGGGTGCATGGTACCCAGGCTGCATATTAGAAGGGGGTCCATTTTATTTTCAATTTTTAAACCTTTTTTAAAAATTAATAATTTGATTTGTTTTTTTTTTAAATTGCAACTTCTTATACTATGAAACATTTTATTTTTACGTAAAATATAAAGATGATGCTATGGAAAAACAATTAAAAATATATTTTTTTATAAAAATTAAAAAAAAAAAATTAAAAAAATTGGACCCCTTCGTAATATGCCGCCTGGGTACCTTGCACTCGTTGCACCGCCCCGGTGACCGCATCCATGTGTACCTGAAGGTATAAAATTGAAAACATATAAATGTGTATATAAATTTATATTTTCTAAAATCAAATTTTCAAAAATCTAGGCTAGGTTGGGGTACGATAAATCGTAGCACACCCTAACTCAGCCTAACTTGATTCCTTACAAAAACATATTTTGCTTGAAAATAATTGGTTTATATTTGTGATTTAACAATAATTAAGGACACAATAACTTTCGTTCCTTTTATTATATCAGCATAATTTTTTTGTCAAAAAATAGACATTGTAGACATCTCAGATATATATGTTAGTTAGATATATCCACCATTTTGAAACAAAATGGTGGCTATTAAAAAAATTAAAAAAATCATATCTTCGTTAAAAATCATTTTAAAGAAAAAAGTAAAGAGAGTAAAAATGTTTAGTTTAAAAAATAAAATCAAATAAAAATTTAAAAAAATATTTTTTTACGATTTTGTTTATTATTTGTTTTTAAAAAACGCTCACTGCCGCAGTTTAAAACATCTTTTTTTTTTTTTTAAATAAATTTTTAATTTATTTTTGCTCAATTTGTTAAGCACGTTAGTTTTTTTTCATTTATTTAATTAAAAATGCGACCTTTCTTGTAATATAAAGCCTGAGTGCCTTGCCCTAAGGGACACCCAAAAATATACTTTAAACATTGCGTTTTTATATGTTTAATGCAGATATTTAAAATAATAATTAATATTTACTTATTTCAAAAATCTAGTGGGCTATCTACCAAATCTAACGGTAATAAATGGGCGGCTACGGAGCTGCCAAAATTTTAACTTTAAAGGTGTCAAGCTATCGGTAATAGCGAACTAAATTATTTAAATCTAACACTAATATGAAGAGAGGAAAACTCCTCCTAACCTCTTGTACCGTCGTCTAAGGATCCAATTATATAAGAAGCGTAAATGTAAAACTTCGTATAAATGACAATATATAAATAACACTTTTACCTTATCTATACTTTGTTTGTCATTAATACTCTATTTTATTTATTTAATCCATATATACTCTCTAGACCAGGTCTCGCGTGAAGAGGGAATCGGCTGCTTTTGGTCATTACTTAGTGTTTAAATTCACATTGCAACCCATTCTTGGATTTTTTTTAAAAATGTGTTAAAAAAACAACTTAGAGTAATGGTAAGTATATCAAACGTATATCCGTATCGTATGCTTCAGAGCTATTAGTAGGGGCGTAAATCCAAAGTTGCTATCTCTTTCTAAATTATCCATAATGATGAAATATATAGCTCTCGAACTGACAGTGCTAACGCAAATATAGTATAATTAGTGTGCTGCTCAGCTTCTAACTTAAAAAAATATGCATCTGTTTTTAAATAATTTTATTGTTGAAGTTTAAAAAACAAAATTTAACTTTCGCATTTGAAAAAAAGCTTTTGTAAAAACCTTGCATAATGATTTTTCTTAAGATGTTATATTGTATATTTATGAGGTATATATATTTATAAGGTTTACTTAATACTAAAAAAATATATTTAAACTTTAATATTATTTTAAAGTATCACTAAATTTATTTTATAATTCTTAATATGTTTTAATAAAATATATAGCAAAATTCTAAATAAAAAATATTACAGTATATTTTTTATTTAATATTATGTTCAATAAACAAATTTTAGCGGATGGGTGGCAATTGTACATAATATTTTTCAGTGTATTTATAATTATTTTTGTTGAAATGTATTTGTTATAAGTAAACATATGTTTAAAATAAAATATACTAAAATTACACGAAAACAAATTTAACTGACAATGAAATGACCTAGTCCCTATTGAGTTCCAAATTAAATCTTGGAATATCTGGTCACTTTATTATAAAACTTTTTCTATGAATAGTTAAAGTATTATTGTTGAGAGTAAAGCTTCGTGTGCTCCAAAGTTGTATGATCCGTCATTTACTACATTTTCAACCAAAAGCTCGCCTATTCAAAAAAGCTTCAAATGCTGCGTTTCATTTCAGTTAAACTTAATTACACGAAATAAAATCAGGCGCCTGCTTGAACGTCTTTTCATATAGCTCATTTGCACAATCTCTCGCTTCCGCAAGCAATAAACTTTGATAAACAGTCGCGTTTGTTCGATGTGTGTATAGTATATCATTGTCAATCGAGCTTTACAACCGGGTAGAGTAACTCGCCTAATTCAATTGATTATCCCGGAATGGAGTTTGCTCGGAGCTTTCGCAACAAATTATTGGCCCGGTAGCGGTCTATATAGCTCGTAAATTTCAGGCCATTTTTTTCGCGCCGAATCGTTTCCTGATACATTTTTGCTCGGGCCCGCTAATGCCCGAGCCTGTATTGTGTGTATCGGTAATAAAGATAAAGGGAAGAAAAATTTGGCCGTCGACCAACGCGAGGATGAGGGCGTCCGAAAATAAGGGCGCAACTTTCCAACGAAAACATGACGGGAGAAATATCGGTAATATACTCGCGTGTGTACAGTAGAATCTCATAAACTAAAACACCCCTGTATAATATATTTTATGTGAGAAACGGCCTTATATAGCTTACATTTAGAATTGTCGGTGTGTGGCCAAATTTATCCATAACTCTGATGTTAATACTAACCATTACACCTAGTAGGTTTTTTTTTGGTACACCATCGCAAAACTATAAATTAACAGATTTTTTTTGCGATAAATACATCATACGATCTTCCTAAAATAAAATTATTTACATTAAAATCACCACTGGATAAACATAACAAAGTGATTCAAAATAAGATCGAATATAATATGTTAATAAAAGTGTAGCGACCACACACATAGGAGCACGTTTGAAGGGGTCATTGTCTCAAACGTTAAACTCGCGTTAATGGCTGTGAATTGAGATGTGAATTGGTGGACCACACATCGGTCTGTAGGAGGTATCCGTAAAATTATAATTTGAGGCATCTTGTTGAAAAATATTTTTTTACTTATTATTTTTCTTAAACAAATTATTTTTTTAAAACAAGTTTACGAGTTAATTAAAAAAAAATTATTAATCATTAAAAAATTTTGTACTAGCTTAATTAATCAGTAAGCCAAGTATTTTATATTTATTTAAAGAAAGAGATACAGATGCGTGACAAGAAATAACAGGTGACTTACTAAATGTCGCTGACGTTTAAAGGGTTAAATAAGACGGTCATTAATCTGATCACCAGCAATTATTTTATTACTTCGACACTTATAAGGTCATATTTCAGTGTCTTCTTGGAATTTATTTATTTTTCTATTCCCTATGCTACTTATTTTATCAAGATTTTTTCAATTTTTCTGAAAAGGTGCATTAAACAAATTATAAATTCCATTATCTTTCTTGTAAAATAATTTAAATGTATTAAGTAAGTGATCGCCGAAAGCTTTTCTTTCCATTTGCGTAATTAAGTCTGATTAGGGAAATATTTTTTAAGGATGTTTTATTCTCTTTATTACTTTTCAAAACAACCATTTCATGTACTTTGTAACAGTAAGGTTTTAAAGATATTCTTAGATTGCCTCCTTCATTTCTTTAGTGATTAGTTTTTTTTTTTTTGATTTATTTAATTTGACTTTGTCGTGAAGTGAGAGCGTATACTTTTTTTGTTTTCTAAAAGAGAAGACGTTCTCCATTCAGCATCTTGTATAATTGTATTTAGATGATAAATTGCATTTTCCATACATTCAGGAGAGTTTGTAGTGATAAATGCTAACATATTCTTTAGATTATTGATTTTCCTAAGTCATCCCAATTGTTTTTGTTGTTGTATACAATCAAACTTTTCTCGAGTAATTCGAGTTTTGATTTCCGGAACATCTGTGAAAATCTCGATTCCGTCCTCATTTGCTGACAAGGCCATGACATCTGCACTAACCGATTCGCCTGTCGCTGTCCAGCTCCTTAATACGATAACATTAACCGGTCTAGTTCGTATTATATCATTTTAATAATACATATTTTTTTTTTCTTTTTATATAAAATTGTTAATCCTACATATATTATATTTTGTGTGTCAAGTGAAAATACTATGAATAATTTTTTGACCATCGTGATGCATTGCGGTAACCTGTTAGTTGACGATGGTTCAAATTTAAATAGATAAATACATAATTAGAATGTGGCAATTTAGTGCTGCTTTGTTTATTTATCTGGGATACGTTAATTATTTTTTTAAAACTCGTAAGACCTCACTTTAACAGAAATTATGTTATGTTGTTAAAAACGTGCTAGCATTTTTTTATAATTTACTACGATTGCGGTAGTAATGCTTTTTTTAAAACAATAGTCTTTCACTAAATTAACGTGAAAACTAAATTATTTTGCCGACATAATCCGTGGCAAACGGTGGCTATTAAAAAAATATGACTCGGTCTCCTCGGCCTAAAATAAGGAGAAGTTCGCTTAAATATAATATGTTTATCGTACGATAATGTATGTAAAACAATCCTCTTTTCATACAAATTAATTAAAATAAATTAAAAGCGGTCCATATAGTCCTAAGTATATACAGTTAAAAGAATATACTAATAATAGTATGTAAAACCCTTTGAATATTAATAGAGTAAAAATCTTTATTAACGATATTATAATACTACAAAGTAACTGATATTTGAAAATTAAATAGAAGATAATTTATGACTTTTCTTATCAAGTTTAATAGACAATTATAATTGAATTAATAATTGCCATAAAAATACATTACGAACCCTTTAGGGTTGAATGTGTGCCATTTGCTTACGATATCTGTCGATATTTCCCGACAGTAGCCGATCGAACAAATATACGCAAACCACAAAAGGTTATATATTTGTTTTGCGTTGCGCGCGATAAGGGGAGAAAGCGCCATTTTGTACCAAAAAACGATTAGGTGTTTCGGTAAACACTTATCAAATAGAAGAGCATTTCCAGAGGTTGGATAAACGATATTTTAGTAATATCCAATCGATTTGTATCAGATTTATTATCACGCTCAAACAAGGACATGTTCCACTCTGCGACTTTATGCGGTCGGCCATTTTGTAAAAGAAGTATAAAAAGTCCGTCACCACCGGAAGCGCCGCTAGGTCAGTTAATTCACTCAAGTTCCGGTCGACAGAGAGAGTGGCGAAGTCTAGTCGTCGCCAACCCTCGAAACGTGACAAGGGTTGAGGCCCTTGCGAGTAATCGCCCCTAATGCCGGCAAAAACGCCGCTAATCGGCAAAAACTCGGGGTACTCGGCCGTTTTATATCTCAATCCTGTCGCTAGGACAGAGACGTTGTATAAAAAGGAAGTGTTGTAGCGAAGGAGGAAAGGAAAAGGGCCATTTTGTCAATAAACACGTGTATTGAAGCGTGTTAATGAAAGGGATTGGTCGATTAATGTCGGTGAGCTGTTTCATGGTGTTTACTTTGACCTTTTCTTACCTTGGTGCTTAGATTTTGGTGTACCTAATAAAGCGATTCAATTACTAACTTGTTTGTAATTAATTGAATTAAGGCAAACAATAAAATATTAATTTAATATATACATTCATCGATAAGTTAATTGAACTTAATGTAAATATTAGATAATCCTGAAATGAATGCCGTATTTTAAATGAAGCAAATAATCAATTTTAATGTTTATTTTTATGGTAATAATACAAAAAATAATTTTATTTTGAAGATATTTAAATTTCTCCCAACTCTCAGTCATCTTATATATAATTTTTCTCTACTCTGTAAATCGTATGGCTTTGTTTGAATGGTGTATAATAATACACGTAAACAAATGAAATATATTTAATTATAATAATAAATAATAATAAAAATATGAATTTGAAAAATTGTAATGCGTTCTGTTGTTTCGACCAATGAAAAATAAGCATTCAAATATAAAACAAAATGGCTGACAGTACCATGACAACAGTTTTAAATAATTATTATCTGATTATAAAATTTTGCTACGCGACAATAATTTTCATTAATTTGTCATTTGACTGAATATAAATATTCGGATTGCAAATTAACTAGTGTTGAGGATTAGAAGAATACATTGATTAAACTAGATAAACAATCATAAAACAATCTTCGTAATGAAATCTTCAAATTTTGAATTTTCGTCGCTGGGCTCCGAAGCCGAAAAGTGAGTTTTTTCTTTTTTAATTTATAAACATTATCATAGCTTCCGATTTAACGCACATGTCAGTGGACAAATTAAATATTTTTAAAAAATATATAAAACACTTAAAGAAACAACATAAATGTAATTTTTAGTCATTTCTTTGTTATGACTATTTTACTTTTTTAGATTTAAAATCTCAAAGCTCTACTAAAATTTAATAAGAAATTCATGTTACTCAAAAACAACCAACAAATACATTCCTGTGTCCTCACACTTGCCAGTGTATCCTTCCTGTCAGTAACCAGTCAAATTTAAGAGCATGTTATAATCTCACTCTAAATATTGATATTGCTCACTTAATTCTTACAAAAAAGACTAGCGCAACGTCATAATGTAACATGATTTTTTAAAAGATAATCTCTAAATTTCTGCATGTTTATTTTGTTGCGCAACATTTAAGACGGGTTGTCACAGGCGTCTTCGAAGTGGGTCACTCTGGATACCGGACGTTGAGCTGGACCAGTGAATGGGGAAAAATAATCGGCGGTTCCTGTGATATTTGTTGGTCCGAACTTAAATCGGCCTCCTCTCGGTTGTGGTCCAAGTTAAATGTTTCTTGAAGTTTGGGAGCCTTGAACCTCGATGTACATATATGTCAAACGAAGTGTCGAAGAGAAAGTGATTTTTAGTTGCCAGGGTTCCCCTCCATAATGGACATTGTTTTCCACCCTCTTTTAATAGAACTACCAATTAGAAAAGGGTGGCGAATTTTTTTGAAATATATTTTCATTGACTGATATGATAGATTGAAAACGGCTACGAGCTTTATCTATTCTTAATGAGATGAATATTTTATTTAAAATGATTTTTGGTGGTCTATAATATATTTAATTTTACTGTTTTAATCGCTCTTTAGTTAAAATCAATATGTTCTATAAACAAATACTTAACCATGTTTCTTATAATGCTTTATTATGGCTAGACAATATTTTAAAATTTTATACCGCGTGCCTTTTAGTTCAGTCGGCAAATGTAAACTGTTGATTAATATGCTGAAAGCATTTGTTATTTTGCGCAGTAACTGGCGTTAAATACTTATTACTAAACTCTATTTGCGTTAAGACAGACTGTTTGAGAGCTATCCATTTGATCATTATTCATAATTGAGAAAGGGATGACAAGTTTGGGTTTACGCCCAAATGATAAGTATATCGAACGTATATCCATAGTGTGTGCTAAATATAAACTTTTTATTAATTATGAATAATTATGAAATAGATAGCTCTAGAACTGACTGTTTTAACGCAAATACGATTCACTGGATTTATCTTTAATTAAGAGCGTATATGTGTTATAGCCTATCTACACTTGTGATATAAATTTCAGAAACTTTTAAGTCGTTCTACTCATTTGTGGTAAAGAACTCTTATAAACGCATTTTAAATGATTTATAAAATAGTACTAAACATTTTTTAAAAATTAAGTTGATGCACTTTTAATCCATCAATAAATTAAAAATGGTCCAAATATTTCAATTCTACTGTGAGTTTTCATTGTTAACAAACGACTTTGATCTTCTTATAAAGTTTCGAAAGACTAGAGACAGATACTATTTATTTACATATTAGCCGCCTGATGGTTTACAATAAATCCCAAGCCGCTACAACTACCGGACAACGACTTTAGCGCACGAGGCGTTCAAAATAAATCTTTACGTTTTGTGTTTTATAAATATTATTAAATCTTGACATATTTCTGTTTAAGCCTTTTTTAAATATTATAAATAATAATATTTAATTAATATTACTTATTTTAAACCTTAATTTTTGTAATAAAGCATAGTCATTAAATTATTTCAATGTTTTTCAAGTTAGCAACCATTATGAAGTACAAAAACTTATTCTATCATTGAACATATAAATCGTGTCAATTTTGTTTTTGTATCAGAACCAAATATGTTTGTATACAAATATTTAAAAGTTTAATTCATGCAAATAGGTACTAGTTAGTTAAAGTGTCCAACAAAACTTTATACATATACGAGTACATAGAAAAACTTTTTAGCGAAGGGTAGTTTTGGAGTTTCCCAGTCATAAACGAATAATAGAAAATGAATAGATTTTTTTCGGAAGCTTCGACAAAAAACCTCTCTCAATAATAATGTACAAAATTCATATTTTTGATTTTATTCTTTCTTACCTTTTTCGTTCGCAAATTCTGTTTCTTTACGGGCTTTTACCTTTGTTAATCACTATTTTCACAATATAGATATCAAACTATTAATGTTATACCTTATATTGTACAAATGATTATATACATTATTTTTAATTTATTAATCCAATTTAAACTAAAAAAATGATTGATCACAAGATTTTGAACAGATTTTTTTATTTTCAGGAGCTACACTGGCGCCTTCAACATTCTCCTCGTCGACCACCTTCAGCATCCCACTGGCAACTCTCAGCGAAGATTCAAAGTCGGTCGTCGTCTCCAACGACACATTTAAACTGATGAGTTTGAAAAAGTCCACTGATAGTTTTCCGAGTGCGATGCATCCCGAGAAGATAGACATGTGGACCAAACTGGAGAGATACTCCCTGATGCGACGCGAGGCTCTTCGCAAAGAGAACGAGAAGCTTTTTAAGGGCGATCTGAGCAAGTTGCGCAAAAAAGACAATTTCAACGTGAGCAAAACATCCTATTCCATAGTTAACGACGAGAAGAGCCCCCTAAAGACTACTAACTTAGCCAATGTTAGCTTAGTGAATGACAATGTGGGAGCTTTGCGCGTGTGGCAGAGCAAAAATTATGCATATCCGGATAGTGGCGTTATCGAGACGAAGACTTATAGAAATAATTTAAGTTTAAGTAGCAATTTAAAATTGGAGAAGGGGAAACATATCGACAGGGAGTCGACAGGAAAGTCGCCATATGACATGATCGCCAGATTCAGGAGAGAGGTACCGGAAGATCCGGAGTTGGTGCCTGAATATTGCAAGCCCTTCATCGAAGGACAGCCAGATCAGCAGTCCTTCTTCAGTCCTGGGTATCCAGGAAATTATCCGAACAACTCGGACTGCATCAAAGTACTTTCTGGTGAGTGGCTTTCTATTATTCTGTTCTGAAAAGGGTATAAATAATTAAATATATAATTTTAGAATATTTGGATCAAAAACAACAAATAACATTTTAACTTAAATTTTATTTATATGTCTAATTATATAAGCAGAAAAAATTGCTTAATAAACAGCAGTTTGAGTCATTAAAAATATGCTAAAATGCGTTCACTTTCCCTGTTTATAAATCGCATTTTAATAACTTGAAACATAGACTATGATATAGTGTATAAAAATAATATTAATATATTTTAAATTTTCTCTAATACGAGATATGGATTTAGTAATATTAGTATTACGTGGTATATTCTTATACTTATGTTATACATGAAGTAGTAAAAAAATTAAATGCTTTCAATAAACTTTATTTTTATTCATACAAAACAAAAAAAAAAACATTTTAGTCAAATCTCAGCTGTAGGGTCATATAACAGCTAGGTAATCTTTGGGTCGCCTGGCAGGGAATTAATCACTCCCTGATTGACCAGTTGTGGCTGTGTATGCTTTCGGTAGCCTAATGTTTTCTGAATATATTTAAACGTTATTAATTGACGTATACACCTACACTACTTTAGCTTATTTTATCATATTTACTGCGCGATATCGCAAAGTTTCATATCCCAAATCTTAATTTGCATGGTTTTCGACAAAGATGCTAGATTTAAACAGCTATACTACAGATGCAGGATTTGTTCTCTCAAATCTTTATTTGTTAATTCATTTTTTATTTGTGTACGCAAATGAAGAGATTCCTTATTTATATGATCAGTGGTGTTCAATTGAAATTTGATAATTCGAGAACATTTTAGTGTTGACGTGAGCTGTTTACGTTTTTAAAGCATTCATTTAAGCAGTATAAAATCTTTTTTCCTAAATAGAGTTTAAATTTTAACTCTCGCTATAACTATAAACCATTGCTGGTTTAAGATAATATTCTAGTTTTTAAATAGATAATTAAAAAATGTAAAATTAGACAAATATTATTTATTTATATATAAAAAAACATGATATATTTATTTATATTATTGAGCTTTAAAACTATTTACTGAATCATAGGATGATTGTTATGTATTTCATTAGAAAAATTCTAAAAAATTAAAATAACTGAAATTTGTGGTTTAATAATATTTTAAATGTATTATATTTAAAAATAGTACAAAAAATATCAAATATAGTTTATTTTAAAGGAATATAAATATATTTGGTCTGAATCTTTAATTGAGTTTATACGATATTAGTAGCATTTGCTTGTAATTTACTAAACTACAATTATTATTATTTTATACATATATATTTAATATTACTAACTAGCTGAAAGCTAATTATGAAATACAAAAAAAAATATACGTTTTTTGTATTTTATATATAATTTTACTTAATAAAATTAGGCTGAAGCTTTTAATTTTTTTTTAAGAAAGTCTAACCAGATGCACTGTTAGCTCTAAGGTCATTCAAACCAAGATCCAGAAAATTTATCGTCCGCAATTTACCGCCAGCAATTTACCGCTAGTATAAAATCACTAACAATTGATCAGCGCGTCAATTAATTCCAACAATTTATAGCCCACAAATTTTTGCTAGCATATGTTAGCAATAGGCAATACATATAATTTATATAAATATTTTTTTCATTAAATAAATATTTTCATTTTAAATTAAAAAAATAGTTTTTTATAAGCGTTATTTTTACCATCCGCACGGTGAATAAATACATGTAAACTGATATTTCATATATTGCCAAGTTAGTAAAATTAAATTCATTCTACTAAAAATATAGCTTCACTGTAACAGTTGCGTAACCCAAACCCTAACTGTTCAAACCCAAACCTAATTTAATGAAAGTTTTAAAACTAATTAAAAAAAATTTAACTTACATTATTTTTTATTTTAAATATTCCATTATAGCTTGACAGGCGTAAGCCCAATACGTTACAACGATAGTTAGAAAAATAGTTATATTGTCAAATTTGTTTATTTCGTATTTAAACTTACTACATTACCCTTAAATAGTGTATATACAGTATCTAATATGTTTTGTAGTTCTCAAATTATGCTTATATAGTTTTGCTGGATGTTTGTATTTATTAACAAAAGTTTATATTAGCAACTATTGATATATTTTAAGGTTTAAGTTTTATTTCTTTAAACTTTTTTATATATATATATAATAGAATTCATCATTTAAAATATTATTTACTTCTTTATAATTCTCAAGTATGCCGAATATGTATATTACGTTTTTGACTTTATCGTTTAAATATTTTATGTGTGGTATAAGGGAGATTAATATTAATTTACATTGAAAGGCCATATTTAAAGACTCCGGTAGACCCATTTCCAACCATGATCCGTATTTATCGATCATCATAACCGTGACAGGTGGGCGATTCAGTATGAATATTTTATCCTGGGGAATAATAATCGTAATGGACCCAGGGATTAGACTCCGCTGATTATGTACGCTCGGTCGGGCCGAAACAGCTTTGGTTTTTAGCCTAATTAATATCACTTTGGCAGTACCCCTATGAGGCTTAATACCTTGACGCACCCTCGTCAAAAGCGATTCTGAAGACGCTGGACATAAATCACTGTCTTTTGAAATGATCCTCGGTTAGCCGATCTGTTTACCTTCAGATGACACGGGATAACTTACTGCGGTCGTGCTCTTCTGTGCGAAGCTTTGATCGCCGATGGCTGTAATGACGTCATTAATGTTGCCTTTTCTGAAAGGATTTTCTATTCGCAGTTTTTCGCCTCAGTGATACGCAAAAACCGCACAAACAATGTTCTTTCACGTCACGTACACGTCAAATGTCATGCACGAGTGAATTTTCGATGCGTCTACGAAATATGTACTGCGTATTTATGGTGTGTGTGTGTGTGTGTGTGTGTTTTTTTTGCTATTTCACTGCAAAATAAATAGGGTTTGATCACACGGTCCATGATATGCTGAAAAATCTACATTTATATTAAAATTTAATATTTTAATAAATTTATAACAAACGTTGTTTAAATTTTTATGCATGAAAAAATTGTACATTATTGAGATAAATTTTGTATAATGCTAAATCTCGATTTAAATATTTATTTATTTAAATATGCTTCCCAGGGGGAACAACGCGCATTCTGCCTAAAACAGTTTTACAAAAACAACTATTCTTATGACGCTGCTGATTACACAGTGTCAATCAATATCTGAGTATTTATTTAATTAAATGGTGGCTCAGGATGTTTAAAAAGACCAGTTTTACAATAAAGCGAATGACCACGGAGCAAAAATGTCACGCAATTTAGCGAGTTTGTACGAGAAGATCCGGGCTTGACGACTCGCACGCGTTCTGCTGCTATAGCGATACCAAGCTCAACTTTCGTCAAATTTTGCAATTCGATTTGAAACTACGTTTATGTACGATCCAATTGGTGCAAGCTTGGGTTACCTGCCGTACTTCCAATGTGACTATGCCGGCAGCTTCATAAGATTCTCATGTCATCTGGACGAAATACCGTTACACGAAAGAGCATGCTTTATCTCTTTCTTCGTTGCATGCGACACCACTCCCATTTTTATTTCTAGGGGATCGGCGTCAGTTCTGGATTGCTAAATGAATAAATTTGATTAACCTACAATACCACTAACTTCATTCTATAATTTTACTACTTATGTATCTGATTTTTTTTAATTTTGTGCGGAATTTCAACGATATTTTAAATAAATATAATTATTATAGTCATTATTAAATGTATTCTTACTACTTTTTTTTCCAAAACCAATAAAATATTTATATTTATTATAAGAAAAGAACATTATTATATAATAAAAATAAAATGGTAAATATTTCTTTAGAAGTGCAGGGTAACACCCCCACGGTGTATGGCTGAGAGGCAAATAGTAGTGGATTCTAATTAGAATGTAACGGTAAACCGTCGAGCTCGATAGGGAATCTTATGATGCATACCGGCAGGCCTGCCGAGAGGGGGAGGGGAGACGGAACAAATTCACGGGGCCCATTCTCCTTGAGGGGTCCGACTCATAGCAAGAATATATTCATGTAAAATCTGAACTAAACTAGTTGTTTGCGATGTATTTTAGGTTCCTTTAGCTCTTTTTTATACATACAATAAATAAAAGGAGTGGAACATTGCCTTTAAAAGCACCCACTTTCTAGGAAGTACTTCGACAATAAACATTGTTATTCAAAGGGACAGATTGTATTTTTTTGAGCGGCTTCATTTGTGTTAAAATTTGTTTGCAAATTATTGTTAATTTAATTGCTTTTTGAACCTTAAAATATTCAATGAATTTAAATTAGTAGCAGTAAATTTAGGTATTTGATCTGAAAATTCAGATTAAATACTATGATTTTATGTATTGTATTATGAGTAATTTGACAACTATATTTAATACATAAAAATAAATAAATGATGCACTCAGTTTCATATGGTTATTTCGCGACTTGAGTGACAACGAGATTCGGAAAAAAGTAAAAAAACTATCAAACAAAATTAACTTGATCTTGGTAAACTGTTATCCGATGAAATATTACATTTAAAATCAATATATGATACAAAAATTTAAATTACAAATAGTTTACCTATAGAGTTGCTGAATTAAATAAAATAACTTACTCTTGAAACGATATTTCAAAATATTGTTATTGGTTTTAAATTATTTTTTACAATATCAGTAGTAACGTCATTTGGGGGATAGGTGAGAGCATTTGCCCCCCATATCTAAATCTATCTCATAACAGACAGTTTGTAACCTATGGTGGCCGATTGTCGAAGGAATATTTTACCCCTTCGGGGGTTCCTCAAGGATCCAATCTGGGCCCTCTGCTTTTTGTGTTATTTATTAATGACATAAATACAGAAATTACAAATTCAAGTTTTCTTCTGTACGCAGATGATTTAAAATTATATAAATGCATTCGATCTGTTGTGGACTCCTTCTCTCTACAAAGTGATTTAGACTCTCTATGGAGATGGGCTTTCGTTATCCGTCTGCCCTTTACTGTCGGAAAGTGCCATGCTGTGTTATTTTCTCGATCCCATTCGCCATCAGCTTATTTTTACCATCTAGGTGCTACATTTTGACTAGAGAAACTTCCACTAAAGATCTCGGAATCACTTTCGAGAGCAAATGGAGGTTCTCTCTACACATACACGACGTCTGTGATAAATCTTCCAAGATGCTCGGCTTTGTTGTGAAGAATGCCTTTCACTTTGACGATCCGTCAGTTATTCGCATCCTCTATGACACCTTAGTTCATAGCATTTTTGAATCGGGATCTATAATTTGGAATCCCCGAATAGCCAAATATTCCCTTTTAGTGTAAAAAATTCAAAAAAGGTATTTAAGATACCTTTACAAATAGACATTTGGTTATTATCCGTACATATATCCCAGTGCCTTTCTTTTAGGAGCTCGTTTTAGATCTCGCAGAAAGTTGTATGTCGCTAAGCATTTTTTCAAATTACTAAAAGGTATTGTCGACAATCCAACTATTCTTGAGGAATTCTAGTTTTGGTTCCGGAACATTTTCGAGAATCACAATCGCGTCCTCTTTTGATGGCCGTTAGGGCTAGGACGTCCGCACTTACCGACTCGCCTATAGCTGTGGCCATCCGGCTCCTTAATACGCTGGCATTACATATTGACCTGTTAAAAGTCAGCTACGAGGAGTTGATCCAGTTTGTATCATTTAATTTTGATATTTTATAATTTTTTGTTATGTTTATTATTTTTAAGTATTGTTCTATTTAATTTTTTTTTTATTTTGTAAATTAAAAATTTGTTTTTGACTATCGTGGCGCATTGGGGTAAACTATTAGGCCACGATGGTCTTAATTTAATCTAAAAAATAAAATAAATATTTTTTAAAATATGTCATTTTAGTAATAACATATTATTTTTTAACTTATATATAAATACTAAAACATTCATCTTTAATATTTCATGAACATACATCATACTTCTAAAAGTAGCAAATCTATTATTTAAGATTAATCTCATTGCCCTATTATTTCATGTTTGCAACATTTGTTGATCTAATTTATCAAACATATCTAATATTGTTGTACAATAAATAAAATAAGGCAATACGATACTATTATAAATTATTTTTTTGAGTTTATACTTAACATATTTTTCATTCTGGATAATATAATTATGTTTCTACTTTTTTTTATGTAATTACAATGTACCTTAAAAATTTAATGTTTTATCTGCAAATACTCCTTAGTATATTATATTATATTATATTATTAACTATTTCTATAATAGAGTTATTTATAAATATTTTTATATTATTATCTACCATATTTTTCCTGTTCTAACCCAAACCTTTTGCAATTCAAAACTGCCTTCCATTTTTAGAAGAAAAATCTTACAATCCAGCAATCATGACAAACTTTTTTAAATGCCTCTTTAAAATCAGCGTAGATACATTAAATTACACGCTGATTTCAACCTTATTTTTAGAAGATATATTACATATAAATATCGTATTTTTTTCTAAATATTTACTTTGTCTATATATTGTTTTTAGAAATAAATAAATTACAAGCTTAATATAAATCAGGTTAATTATTAAAAATATAAGGTTATAGATATATATTATATCAACTAGAGCTTTTAAAATAATAATTCACGTCTCTAAAGCAAAATGTGCTTGTGCATTTTATGTCTATATTAAAATCCAAGTTTGGTTTTATCGTAGTCACCATTTCTAAAGATTAATGGGTTAATATGCACTGGCGTAGTGTTTTAATACTAGTTTTTACTATTAGAATGGCATTGTTATTTAATTGCTGCTATTTAAAATCTATTGAGTTAGTAAACAAAGATGTGTTATGTAATGGCTCTAATTTTAAAAACTGTCAATTAAATATGTTTACCGATCCTAGTACAGTTTATTTATTACAATTTATCCTGTTAAATATAGGTTTGAACTTGAAATATAGGAGTATTATTAAGTATTTGCCGCTCGCTTTTTACTGTATATCGTTACCTTGTTTACTTTTTAATCAGTTGTAACTATAACTTCTGTTTTTTGCGGGTGTCAAAATCCTTGACAACTGTAAAACTACTTTTATATGCTTTATACACAAATATTGTTAAACTATGTCTTGGATTTCTACCTTTCTCTAATGTAAAACGTGTCTTTTTGGTGGCCCTTTATAAGCGAAACCATTGTATTTGCATCTCGATACTGTAAAAAAGTATCGAATAGCAATAATTATTAGTTAGCGAGACAATGCGTGCTATTTGGGATATGTGAATATGGTAATACATTGTATAAGTAGGTTGTTAATTGGTTAACGATAATGTCGAATTCATAAAAAAAAAATACAATCTCATTTACAACTGGACCATTTAATAGCAGGTCCCATTCAAAAGCTTTTAATATGCTAATAAATCATACAGTCAGTGGAAATGTGATATTCAAAGACAGATGTTTGAATTGCAGCATCTACAATTATGCATATGATTGACGAACTAGTTAATAATGATAAAGAGGATATTGAATTTGTACAACAATATTATGTTACAAAATTATTATTATTAGTCCGTGATCGTGGGATCATTTTCATATATAAATTTGCTTATCGTAAAAACACGTTAAACGACTTAACTGTCTTCATACATTATTGACAGCAAAAATGTATTTCTATGAGTCAAAGGATTAACAAAAAAATGCTGACTATTGTCAACTCTCGCGGATCGTAAACTTCAAAGCATCATAAAATTGTATAATCTTCTATTATATAAATCACATTTGCTCTTTTTATATTTGCGGATGCCGAAACGAATGAAACTTACATTGTAAAAAAATACTTTCGGACTGTTAAGTCCGTTTTCGATGCACCGCTCTCACTCCCTACTTAATCTCTAAATCGTATATGACTTTCTTCTTGTGATTCGGTTCTAGCACGCGCGAATTGGAAGCCTTGGCGTTCATTGATCTATTACATTGTATATGGATACCTATTATGATACCATTTACTATCATAAAAAATAGTTGGTTACTATATTGTCAGTGTACATCATTATTGGATTAAATAAAAATTACCGTTTCAAGCAAATGTCAGGTAAAAAAGATAAAAAAAGTATTAAACGCCCACAACTTAGATACCTTTATATCAATCTGTGCTTATTTCTAATGCGTTCAAAACATTAAATTTCATATCAAATATATCCTATATCAGATTTATCATTTCCAATTTTGAACGTCGAATTTCACACATAAGATTTAACATTCCATTTCATTGAACTTTGGGATAGATCACACGTAAAATTGCCGAGCTCACATCTAGCAGAAGCACCATCGGCTATTCCATTTATTATTGAGGAACAAGAATGAATACATACATACGTACGGATCCGAACAAAAGAGACGAGGAATTGAAACGCAATAAAAATGTATGTATGCCCTCTATTACGGTGTTTTCTTTTTTTATATTTCGTTTCCATCACATAAAATATTCAACTAATTTCGCGCGTCTGTGAAAGGTTTTCAAATTCAATTATCGCCATATCTCTCCTTCGCATTGGCTTGCTTTATTATTTCGTGGAAGATTTTTTTCAGCGTTCAATATTTGGGATGAAAACTCATCATAAGATAATGTCATTGGTTATTTCGTTATGCACATTTAAACGTGCAACGTTGCTCTTCCCTAAAAAAATTCAATAAAAACGGTTTTCTTGTGAGCGTACACAATAAAAAATAAAAATAGGGACTCCTTACGTTCTTCAGACAGACTTGAATTGTAAATAAAACTAGTTGGTACAAACACATTTTTTTTCCGGAACATACTTTTCTAGAGGGCACAGAGAACACTCGTTACTATCGCTCGGCATCTAGTCATCCATCTAAGTCACTCGACCCACTTTACTTCTTGATAGTTAATTAATCCGGAGGCTCTCTACTTTTTTACCAGACAGTCTTAATTAATATCCACAAACATATATATTTCCCCAAATTGAGCCTACGTAACATCCTTTGTTACACGTTCGATACACAACTTAGTTTTAAAATACCTCCTTCGTCTCTCTGAAATTTACTACCTGCGCACCTGTACCTTGTAACTGCAAAGCCAGTCAATTTAGTTTCGCGCATAGAATTCGCCAAAGGACGAAACTCTAATACATCGGTGGGACCTTAAATCAACTCTAAACCCTCCCACCAACCTTCGCTCGAAAAGGATTGGTCCGTTATTAGGAAGAGATGAAACTATTTAATAACACTACGCTTCGTTAGTTAGTTTCTGTGCTGCTAGAGTTTAATTAAAATTGATGCTGGAATTCTAAAAGCCAATTAAGGTCGGATCTGGTTGTTTGTCTGCGTCTTAGAACAGTAACTCTGAGTTATTTATGATAAAGCATTCATGTTGTGTATTATTTTAAAATAACTGTAAAACTAGGACAATAAAAAAATATATTAAATCCTTAATGCATTACTAAAGATTAGCTTTATTAAAAATGATTATGTTATAACATTTATCACAAATCTTTAATTTTCATTCTTGACCCTTTCCACGCTGTGCGAATCATATGATGGGCATACGAATCTCGCGAAACTCATAATGTTTACAATTTATTATGAATTACCATTGTATGAAAAATAAAAATATAAAATAAAACGTTAGTGGTTTAAAATAATTTAAGGAAAAAAAAATAAAACCCCTAACAATTTAAGCTAAAACAATACTTTTTTTATAAAAATTATTTTAAAAATACACATACATAAGTACATTAAATGCACAATAATGGTTCAAAACCATTTATATTGTTTATAATTAAAATCAGCTCCCGGTTTCAATGCTTTAAATTTACGCGACCACGAAACGTTTTTAATGTTTTGAATTTTTAAGCGAATTTTATCAATTATGAATTACAGTTTTAAGTTGGGGCGACTTATTTTTATGCCATTGCTATCTCATATTAATTTTAATTTTAGTAAATTACTTTGTGTTGGTATTTGAAGGATCTTATTTTTTTAATTAGTATAAAAATCTGTATTATATAATATTTTTATATATTTATTTTGAATAACTCGCAATTTATAAAAAATAGCATCATTGCTTTCACTCTACATAGGACAGGCATATATTTAAATGTTTCATATTACTTGTTTATAGATAACAATTTAATTTTTTATAGTTTATAATAAATATCAGTCTAAGGGCCGCAAGTACAGCAAGCCTTTGAGAGCGAAATTTCATGGTGTAAGCTTATGTATTTACCGCTTGTTTTACAATTAACGTTACTGCTCTGTTTTGGAGTTTATCCACCTTTTTTTTAAATAATTGCTTTTGTTTTAAATTGGACCAAAGCCTCCCACCTCTCAAAATATTTATTTAAGATTCCGAAAAAATGTAATTTATTCATTGAGTAAATCAACCAAGTATTCGGCAGACGCATACGGTCATTTCTTTTCGCTCGCTCGCTCGCGTGTTAAGTGACGAGAGTGAACGAGAAGAAGTTGGCGTGCGGAACGCATGTAACGCATCCCTTATCTCTCACTCTATCTCGTTATTTAACATACGAGCGAGCGAAAGGGAATGTATCTCACCGTACGCGCATGATATTCGGTCCTGTGAAACATACATTTTAAAATTAATTTATAGCTTTAGTAGCTCTTTCTAAAAATAAATATAAAATATTTAGTTTACTGGTAAATGAAGCTAGTACAATAATCTTTAATTATTAAAAAAAAAATGTAAATAATTCGTTTACTTGCTTTAAAAAAATATTCAGCAAATGACTCATCGCTGGCGTTTAAGTGGTTAAAGACCAATCCTAGTCCTAG
This sequence comes from Plectrocnemia conspersa, assembly GCF_051122295.1. Classification (NCBI taxonomy): domain Eukaryota; kingdom Metazoa; phylum Arthropoda; class Insecta; order Trichoptera; family Polycentropodidae; genus Plectrocnemia; species Plectrocnemia conspersa. The sequence continues at coordinate 1,011,382 of NW_028277173.1, forward strand.
TACAATTAAGAATTTAATCCATTACGTAAATAATAAATAGGTTGCAAGCGAATTTTGAATTTTCATATTTTATTTTAACAATTTTGCTCTTGAAAATTTGTTTTTCTTGAATTACTTTGCGATGATAAAAAGATGTGTGAATTTTTTATTTATTTTTAAGAGCCGCTATTTTGTTTCAAAATGGCTAAGAGTTACTAACAAGTTTGCTAGAGATATTTACTAAATTACTTTTGAAAAAGTTTGATGGCCATCTAATTTAAACTAAGGCAGTTATTGTGTTAAAACCCGTTATATCCCAAACCTTGTTGAATGATTCCACATAGTAAAAATATGCAAAGATAAAAATATAACAAACCAACATGATGCTATTTAATGTAAATTGTCTTAGAAAAACAGTAAAGTTGTATAAAAAAGTTTCCTTTCGCGTTGTTGTTCTTTGTTTGTTAAATTCATACGCATTGTACAACAATCTCACAAGAAAAAATATAAGTTTAGCATAATTCCACTTTGTAAAACAATCTTTGTAAAAGTATGAAGATTGAAAAGCCATATCGATAAACATATTTTGTATCACATCATCGTAAAGTCATCGCAAAGTATATTTTAAAACTTTGGCCGACATAAAAGCTCCTTTGTAGAAAATACTATGTTTATTCACATTTCACAAAAAAATCCTAAAATAAGGCGCATACTACATTTACTGTGACATGGTTTATGGTTTCCCCTTTTGAGATATAGCATTCTCATTTCAGTGATTTTTTTAATTTTAATAATAAAAAAAATCACTAAAATGTTCATAATTCAAACATGGCTACTTTTTATTCTTGTCACAATATTTATAATACAATGAAAATGTATTATTTAATTGTAATAAGCATTTAAAAAGATTTTTATATAGCTTTTAAAATCATAAAATAGTCGTCGCGTTATAGTACCAAAGTCCGAAATTGCGTGCTGCGTGGAAAGGGTTAATGAAGTTTATTTTATTTTTTTACATTTTTAATGCTGTTAGATAATTTTATATAAGGAAAAAGAGAAAATCTGGCTTTTCTTTAGCACCCCTCGTTTCAAACACGCCGTAAGTGTGTGTGTGTGTGTGTGTGTGTGTGTGTAAATCTGACACAAGTTTTGTTACCATAAATAAATAGTTTGCGGTTTTGTGGCCCACCAAGGGGCGGCGGTTGGTGCGTGCGTGCGAGATTATGAATAATTCGTCGCAGGTGGGATGATGGGATTATAGCTATGTGTGGAGACATGGTAATTGAATGAGCCACTCACCTAAAACAAGTGTCGCTAGCGTCGTCGTTATGGAAAGCTTAAACATCGCGTGCTTGCGCATGTGGTGAAAAAATTGGGGCAAATGCCTACTTTAAAGAGAGAATGATGACTAAAATGGATGAAAAAAATAAATAGAAACAGTACACTACAGCAGAATTTTTACCAGTAAAATAGGGTACGGCTATATAAAGTGTTATAGTGCTATAAATATAATATTTTAGTGCAATTTTTACGACATGACCTTATTCATAATTTTGTAAAAACCACTTTGACTAAATTAGTCGAAAAATTAACCTTTAAAAGTCCAAAGTCATCTAAGGCTGAAAATGGTTTCACCATTGCAGTCCAAATGCATATATCATGTCCAATAAAAACACTATACAGATCCTAGAACGATGGTAATATCAGGACCAGAGTAGAGCCCTTTTTGAGAACTCAGCCAGAGCACTTTCTCTGCCGACGGGCAAAATCCGGGAACCGCAGAAATTATGCGCCACGTCTAGAAACATAACCTCAGTATCACGCCTGAGTTGAATTGACTTGAATTGCGTCTCAGTAGGAAATGACCCACTTATACACGAAAACAATATTGTTAACTATTTTAACAATAAATAACATTGTTAGGTTCAGCAATTTAACCGCCTTTTTTCTAATGTAGGTATTAAATCGGCAGGTTTAATAACAGGCAAAAATCTTAAATAAAAATTCATAGACGGGAAAATGTATTATCACGCTATTAAATCATTTGCACAAAGACAATTTTGGCTAAAACTGTATAAAGACTAGTTTAAAAAAAAATTAAACGGAACACCGCCGTGAGAAAACTTTTTTGAAAATTACTACTAAGTACCCTTCACGATTAAAAAAATTAAGGTATCCATTACAAATGTCTTAAAAAATATAGCACGTGCATTCGGAATTTCCATCCAAACATCCAACGGTAATCTGTTTTAAAACTTGCTACCCCTTTTTAATTAAAACCGAAAAAAATATTTTATGGATCGGGTTGTTGGTATAAATAAAGAAACGCAAAAAGCTTTAAGTTAATTCATAAAAAATACTTCTTAGGATTTATCAAATCACGAAATTTGTACGAATTTGACCTAAATGAAGGCCGATTCAACTTTTTTGAATAAGCTTTCAGACTTTAAAATATAAATTGCTTCGCATTGTATATGCATTTTTTGCACCTTTATAATTATCAAAAAGCTATGTAACATTGTGGCCACCTTAGAAATTTACAGTTTTACTTAAAAAATGGATATGAATCGAAACTTAGCAATAACGCGATGAAGACTTTTTATTGATTAAAGTACCTCAAAAGATCAGTAAAGAAAATGTGAAATATTTTCACATACCTAATTACTCTGGAATTGTTTAAAATTCCTGGATTTCAGATTTTGTAGCTATAACAGAAACGAAAGAAGTATAAAGAAGTTTTTATTGGTACACGATGTAGGTACAATTGGTGCTAGTTTGGCTGAACTATCGTTTGTCTTAATTCGGAAGCAAAGTTGTAGGATCCTGATGAAAGTGCATTCGGCAATGAAGTATCGTAAATATGCTATTTTATAAATAAGGCAGTGTTCTTTATTTTTCCTACTTCTGACTCTTAATTCAATGCACCGATATGGGTCGGAAATAGACTGTGTTGTTTTCTGATACTTTTTTTTATGAAATAGTTTTTGCGAAACGGTCGGCAACGCTGTCACTAGATTTTATTTAATTTTGACACTGACTGTTCATTTCTTAGATAATACTTTTGCCTAATTCCTCTAAATCTCCAACCGTCACGTGCGCTTGTATAACATTTATATAACGAATAAAATATTTCTGCAAGTCACTAATATTTATAACGTTTAATCTTACTACGCTTTAAATAAGTCATTGCTACAAATTTTAGTATCAGGCTTAATGTATAGTCCTGATAATGGTATTTAAAATAGTATCTATTTATTTAAAAAATCATAGTGAAAAAATTAGAATCTTTACTCAAAATTTAGAAAAGCTCTAAAACTGTATGTGATATTACTTTTTCTATTAAATAAAATAAATAATTCTTGTTAGAAAAAATCTGATAATTAATAATTATTAGATCCATACAAAACTAATTTCTTTAAAAATTAAGTTGCTAAGGAACTTTGGCTACGAGCTTTAGAGTGCTTTAAAGAGTCGCGATCGCGTCCCTTATTCTTGCCGCTTCTTGCACGAGCCGTTCAGCATCTCTATAAATTTTTGGCATAACTATGAAGAGCTAAAAAATATATGTCGGATGGTGCTCATCTATTTTAGGTGTATACCATAACGGTTTCTTTAATTATTATTTTTAATGTTTATTAGCTTAAGATCGTACTGCTATTAAAAAAAGTATATTTTAATTGATATTTCGAAAACAAATCTTACGTATATATTTACGTTTTTTTATAAAGAACTTGACATACCTTATAATTTTAAAGCGTCATATAAAATCCGATAAAAAACTATTTATATATCTTTATCATATTTTGACATTAAAAAGTCAGGCGTAAGCAATGCATTTTAAAGACCTTCAATTGTCATAAATATTGCTCACCTTAACTAAAATTGTTATAACCGTTTGTTACCGCTAGACAATATATTGTACTTTCAAAGAAACAATATGCATTGTTTCGCTCAACAAAAAAATATTTTAAATCAACCACAAAGGGGTCGTTTATGGGCTAGGGAGGAAGTACCCGAGAGAAATTTTATTTTTTTATGAGGGGCGTAAATATTGAAAGTAAATTTTTCGCTAGTTGATCAATTGATAAATTAATATTTTACATCTAAAAAAAAGTTTGAAACCCATAAGCATTTTTTTTTATAATTTATAATCGTTTATCATCAGTAAATAATTTTGTCTTGCTTAAAAGTTTGATAACAAAAACTAATGCTAAGATTTTTTTACTGCACATTAAATAGTTATTTTTTAATTTTATTTTAAGATGTGATGTTAATTCTTCTTCAACACCACATCTTTGTATTATTTTTATCACATAAGTATGAACGATTTGACTGAATAAAATGCGTGTAGTTGTAACTATGAATTTCGAATGACATAAAGGAAATGGAAAACCACTAACGAGATATTTTGTATAAATCAAGAGAATTCAGTAGTAAAATTACAACCTTTGGTGAATATTTTGCACAAGGTTCGCTATAGAAATAATTATAAGGCAGTTGATGGTATATCAAACACGGAAGTAGTAATATATCATTTAACGAGACTCACTCTAATTACTGAACCATCACTCATTAGCATTGCTTTATACAATATATAACTCGCTTTTGTGCTTGATTTCGTTGTATTGTATCTCTTTACATTGTATCATATATGATTTTTTCATCTGTCATAACAATACCTTATTAACCATCTCAGGTTAGTCTATATATCATAAATAAATTTTGAAATGATTGATTTGAGTCAATAACATACACCACAAATTCATTGAATCGTTTGTAGATGACATAATATATGTTTTAATAAAATCACTGTCTAAAAATATATAATCGATTCGTATTTTGTGAAAGATATATAGAAAAACTTTGAATATAATTAGTGGCGAGATATTACTGCACCTTAAAAAGTAATTAAAAATCTTAGTCATTTTATAAGTGTAATAAATTAGTAATGTAGACGTAAAAGTAGCAAAAAATATAGATTTAATGTTTTTTTTCTACTCTTAGTTATACTAAGTCTAATAAAATCAGACAGCAACCTAAAGTGATTTACGATCGCTTTTAATGTCAGATCATTTGATTATTATCATAGAGAGCAATGAAATTAATGCTACAGCAATTTTTCTCATTAATTCTCTGCTTTACTCGAGTTTGATAGTGAATGGTCTTAACCAGATTTTTTTTGTAAAAAAAAAGCAAAAATAATACTTATTCGACCAAATTTCACACATTTATTATATTTTAACACACAAAATTGAATAAGGAGTAATTTATTATTTATTTTATAAATATTATCTTCTGGGCAAAGTTTTTATAGTATATTTTTTGATGTAAATTTTCTGACTGCATCGCTTACTATTTTTCAGTTTTCAATTTAATTTCTTAAGATCATCGCATTATATTTAAACTAATAATGTTTCATATTAAGCATTCACCATAAAGCTTAGTTTACATTTGCATTAATTAATTATTTGCTTACATAGTTAATTAAAATGCGAAAGCATAACGTATTTAAGAACCAGTTAAATTAAACGTTCAATTTAGAGTAATACAAATGGTAAGTTCGAAACTTACAAGATACTCTATATTTCAATTTTTAATTAAAGCTTTGAGAAAACAAAGCTTTTTTCTTTAAAAAAAGGTAGCTCTTAAAACGTCTCTTTGAAAACTCCTTGCTTTTAAAATTTATATTTTGTGTAATAATGTGTTTTTTTATTAAAAGTACTTTGACGATAATTGTAAGAACATATTTATTATATTTCAAGGAAGCTAATTGCGGTTTATAATCTTTTCTAAGATCATAGTTTTTCGAGTTGCGTTATGAAGCTAAACACTTTTATTGTTATTTTCTATCAATACGGTTATTTTTTAACGCTTATCGCTTGTTCATTATTTAGAAGCATAAATACTGATCCAAAAAGTAAAATTGTATTGATTTATAAGGCATTTTAAAATTCCATTGAAATATATTAGTGCATGAGTAGAGACGTTTGCTGCTTGAGTGCTGCGCTACCTCTGTTTGTGTATTGTCGCGTTTTAATTTTTATTAAATCAAATTTTATTTGAAACCCGAAAATCTGGCATTTAAATATATTTCAATTTAACCGAAGGTTGTATAGATTGCATTTTATCTAAAATGCAAATAGATGGGTTCAAAAAAAAGTTTAAAACGAACCTTGTTTTTAAAAGCTATGTATATTTTTAATTACAAAAGGCTGGTAGTTTAACTTTAGCATAATTAGAGAGCAAACGGTTTTGATATAAATGCAATTCATATAAATTTCATTAATTTTGGTGGAGTTTAAAAAAAACAGGGCAACAAAAATGTTATATCAAAAAAAAATTATACAAAAAATATCGCGTTTTAGCTCATAACTTTCGCGTTGACCTCCTACCTAGGCTGTCGCGAGCGATTAATATAGTCTAATTAGCCGTTCCAAAGCTATTGATTGTGTGAATTTTGAAAAAACAACTGTAGAGGACTGGATGATATATACTGGAACTGTATTAGTGTTAATGATTGTGTAGTATAAGAACATATACCAGATTCCATAGCATAAACTTTATTGTGCCACGCAAAATTTGCTTAATGTGTAACCGCGTCGAATGTGTTTAATCTAAAGCGCACCATTACCTCTACTAATTTCGTATGGTAAACAACGTGGCGGAAGTGAAACATTTCACCGGAACTCTACCATGCAAGGGAGTGAGCTTTAACCTTACACATACGAGGTAGATTTTTCTTAAATTTTTAATAGCATAGCATTAAATCATATCGTTACTGCGATAGAAATCACCGGTTGACAATCGTTTTTTAAAGAAAGCTCCCTGAGATACTGCATAACGTATTCCGTGTGGCCTTAATTTTTTTCGGGATTTCGCACGTGCGATTCTTCTTTGCGAGTTTCTCGTAGCGATGAAAGCAAATGGGAAAATTAGCGCTACCGCCGGAAAGCACCCTTTCGCATATCAAAAATTCACATCACTATCATCGTGCTGTGTGGGTGAATAAACCATTTTTTTACCGGTTATACGTGAAATGTGAGGGTTTCATGTGTCGACGAGCGAATTACAGAATTTCAATTTATGTTTATTTGGTTACGTATAATTTGGTTTGATTAAATTTATAATATATTTAAAATGAAATATGATAGATTGAATAATAATTTTAATTATTTTAGCATCTATAATATTTATTATTATTTTGTCAATAATAAAACGTAATTATGTAAATTCCGTGAATTTCAAATATTTATTATTAACCCTATATAAAGCTTCCCAAAGTCGTGGGCGAAATTCTCCGGATTGTAAATTTCCTCTGTTTTTTTAATACACTATATATAAAGATATACATTATTGTATAATACACATAATATTTTGCCACCACAATAAGTAAACTCAATTATTATGTAAAATTAAATTTTATGAGCTCCAGCTAATAATAATTATTATTTTATATGGTTATTATTATTTTAATTTAGTTTTTTGCATACCCAATATTTTGTTAGTATTACAGTGCATAGTTATTTGGTCAGTTCCATTAACTAATTAATATGTAAAATTATTTTAATTATTAAATGATAAAATATATTTTAATTATTGGTAAAACGTATATGCTATAAAAACTTTAATTAAAGTACTGTATTTTACATTGCTTCAATAACAATACTGATTTAATCGATTTAATCTCAATGTAATATAGATATATTTTCTAGGCGCGATATAATTTAATAACATATTATAAAAATCATTATATTAAAAATACAAAAAAAAATTTAAAATCTGTGAAGAAATGTACAGTATAAATTTAGAACATTTTTTTTATAAAAAAAATATTTTAATGATATTTATTTTGTAACAGTAATTAAAAAATTAATATATTGCCATCATCATAAAAGCATATATTTTATAGCTTATTTCCTATGCATTGGTTTAGTTTCTCTAAAACATGATTCTACCGTAATATTCTCGCCTGGTTTAATAAGAAACACTTGATTAATAATCATTCTTGAATACCATATCTATATATTTTTGGGTGAAGTTTTAGAACAGCTTTTTTGCTGTCTAATCATTATTATATTTTCTTTGGGATGTCGTAAAGAATTCATTATTAATATTGTGAATGAGAGATAATTTTGAATTAATTTGAGTTTTGGCAGTGTTAAAAAAGAGCAATAATAAAATTTAAGAAACCTGATATTAAATCTATCTCTACGATGATGAGGATTCAGGAAAAAAAATCCCGATAAGACAGTTTTTTATTAAATAACTAGATACCATCTAGATCTCTTTTTGATATGTTTGTTTTGTCTGACTGTAATTTTACATCTAACTCTATACAATATTTTTGTATGTTAGCATTATCTATTTTTTTTTAAATTATACAAATAACTAAACAAAGATTTATTTGGTAATCTAAAACTTTGATTGAAGGAATTTCTCGTTTGATCTAAAATAAATAAATTATAAAATAAATATGTATGCTTGAGATCTGCAATCAAATTTGATTTGGTTTCGTAGAAAAAGTGACGTGGCTTTCAAATTTGGCAAATTATAAAAAATCAGGCTGTGTGTTAATTTCCCAGCTTCTTTAAAATGCATCGCTAGTAAATATATTGAAACGTTCATCATTTTTTTATGCATTATATAAATTTAGAATTTTTTTAAGGCATTGACGCAATCGGCTAAGTTGCAAATAATTATAGAGCATATATTTTTTTCTCTAAAGAATGAGCCATATATTTTGTTAAACTGCTAATTATCTTTCTTAGATTAAAAAATAAGGGTCTTATAGATTAAATTCTGCTTTCCCATCTTGTATTACTAAGACCTTAGAGAATTAAATTTGAAATGTTTTTCTTCAAAATATTCCATCGATAAGTGGAAGCAAAAATATATGTATATATAACACCTGAATAATTGGGAAAAAATCAAATATTAAATATCAAATACTAAATTCAAGGTATATGCATTATTAGGAACAGAGAGTACTCTTGGATCTATGTCTAATAAGCGCTTTTGAAGGCCAATATTTCTACCCCGCATATTATATCCATTGTAGTGACCCTAACCCCTAATATTTTGAACATATAATTCATAATTTGCCAATTTTTTGAATAGAAAATCATATAATCATTCACCGGTAGAATCCGTAATGGAATAAAATCGCGTATGGCAACTTATTTATCTCAAGTATTTTACCTACACACAGGTCAGGCGAGAAGGGGAGGGGGAAATTCCTCCTTGAGGGGCACGATTCTGGATAAAATCATAGCAAAAATATATATGTATCAGGGGCGGGCAGTAAAATACTCTCCCTCTCGATCGCATACATGCTAAGTAACGAGAGTGAATGAGAGATAATGGCATGCTGACCGCATGCTCTTACCTCTCACTCACTCTCGTCACTTAACACGCGAAATTATCTTATATGTATGAACTGATGTATTTCAGGTTCCTTTAGCCCTTTTTATACGAACAATAAATAAACGGAGCGGAACATTGCCTTCAAAAGCACCTACTTTCTAGGTAGTAATTTCACAATAAACAATGGGACAGATTGTAGTTTTTAACGCCGTTCCGTTTGTGTTAAAAATTGTTTCCGAATTATTGTTGACTTTATTGCTTTTTGAACGTTTAAAAAATTTAGGCATGAGAAGAAATATTCAACGAATTTAGATTAGTAGCAGTAAATTTAGTTATTCAAGCTGAAAATTCAGATCGAATACCTAAGGAAGAAGCAAAGAAATAACTAAAAATCAACAACAGCACCAGCTGAATTACATAAATTTAATGTTTTTTAGATTGTATTTTCATTAATTTGACAACTGGATTTACTGCACCAAAATAAATAAATAATACATTTAGTTTCATGTGCTTATTTTTAGAAAAAACAGCTCGAATCTATCCCGAAAATTTTTTTTTAAATATGTCATTTCAGTAAAATCATATCAGAATATATTTTTATTAGTAATTATATATTTTTACTAGTGAAAATATAAATTATCTGGCAGGTGCTTGTAAAATTATATGTTCTCAATTTTTTTATATGTAGTAATATATATTTACATACCTATCATTATTTATTTACATCCGATGTATAAATATTACAGTGAATGTGTATTTTTTTGTAGAGGTATATTTTCACTAGTAAAGTCCAAATACGTTTTCACCAGTAGATATATATTACTACTAGCGAAAATATAATTAAATCGATATGCGCTAATATGCTGCTCTAAAATGTCTATGAAGCTCAATTTGGTAGTTGCGAAACGTTCATTTGCTGTTTAAAGCCAAACCTAATGAAAGTTATAAAGTTAAGTTATTGTCATTTTTGTTTTTTCTATGCATTCTCATTATAAGATAAACTAAAAATCTCACAAAATAATTTTTCACTTAAACATTAGCACTTACGCTTATTTGTTGAAACTTTCTTACAACACTTCACCGAAGCTTATCGCCTCCCCTGTCTCACCCTGGCTTTAATTACCACCGCTATTCCGTCTTTCAAACCCGCGCGGTGCCTTTTTAAAAATTGCAAAAAACCCAGGGGCGATATAGGGGTGGGTTTGGGTCTTGTTAGTCCTCTCACGGCTCTCATGAATATATTTATCCAACGTCCTGGGGGAGTTCGCGACGCAGAAACACCCTGTATGTGCCTAATGCACACAGCTACAGAATTATCTCGCGTCTTTCGCTCTTCATTATCGTTTGAGCACGACCGCGTGTGACCAGGGCCGCTCAACCTTTCTCGACCACACACGCCTTAGATCCCTACATCTTAACATCATTACCCCTCGTATGGCGCTTGACAAAATGATGGGTTATTTTATTTAATTTAGTGTAAATTTTCTCTATAACTTTGATTGTGTTTTTTACTACGTGTAGTAACTAGTCCTACTATGAACCTTCCTCCTTCATTTAGCCAAAGCTTTATTAGCGCATTTTACATTTTTCGTTCTCGTCGAATGATGAGTATTCCTTCGTGGTGTTGTCATCCAAAGGGTTAAAGTGTTTTACGTAAGCCCAATGGCAGCATTCCAAGAAGGCAATGCGCCGGAATCAATTGCGAATCGGAAACGACGTACCCTCTGGTATGTACACATGCGAAACGTATCGTTCGTTTTATTGCCCATGGGTCTATTGTGATTTTAGAAGGATTACGTTTTGTTGTTGTCCTCCTTCTAAGCGTATGTTGTGTAACTTTGAACGTTTGGAGCTCTAGTACAATTTCGTTGTCTCATTGTTCAGCACGAACCTGTAAGCTCCGTCGTTGTTATATTGTGTATCGTGGAAAGGTATGACTCGAAACTTTATTGAAAACATTGTAATATTCCTTCCTCTTCATGCATTGTGATACCCAAAAGCGTAACAATATGAAATTCAGGTTCAGGCATGTAGCAACTTACGTATTAGTTCATTAACAATTATGTGACTTTGCATTTTCCGGTACTTTTTCAGTATTGCCTTTTCTAGAAATGATAAATTATATATCCGGTTTATTTCTGAGTTTCTCGAAGACCACTCTATATAATTTATCTAAATTATTCTTTAAAAGTGACTCGCAGAACAAGTTATTTCGTTACGCCGACAAACGTAACGATCAGAGTCTCAGACGCAAAAGACTCAGACCACTGTATCTATACAAATACAGTGGTTCAAGTGCCAATAAAGTCAGTGAAATGTACGCAGATAATAAATAAAAATCATAAAAAAATTAATTACTTATTTTACAAACCAATAATTAAAATATGCGCTTCTACCTTTAAGGTTTATGAACCCTAAGGGGTGTAACTCCGAAGCCAGTAAAACGTAGGTGAAAACTGGTAATAATTTATTAGATTTATATTACATATTGCGAGTTACTATAATAAACGAGAACGTTATTCTCTGAGCGGTGGTGGAGAAGCTGGCGGAGGGATGATTTCAATGGAAATTGTCGCTGCCACATCTTGATTGATGTGGCAGCAACAGTATGGTGGAGTCCTACTCAAGGTGTGAGCGTCCGTGACCGTTTTCTGCTGGTGTCTGCCCTCTCCTCATTGGATACCAGCCTTATATTCAGTATTCAGGGCTGCAAAGCTTGCTGACGAATCACAACCATGCAGCGATCATCCAGCCAATCGTTGCACTCGCTTATTAGAATAACGAAATATGTATACTCCTTTATATGATGCTTTAAAATGACGATGAAACTTGATTTTCCAGTTGCGAAACGTCTATTTGATTAAGGACGGAATAGCGTAGTACTGAACGTTTCAGACTAGTGACTCTGAGGTTACGAGTACAAGCCCCGGCGGCGACACTCGAATTTTTATTTATTAAAATGCGCTATTTAAAAAAAAACTGACCCTAGCTGCAGCTTAAAAATTGTATAGTACATAATATTTTATAATTAATAATATAGATGTAAACGATTCCCATGCTTTTAGTCTGGTAGTTAATACTCTCTTGTATGTATTAATAATGTCTGATTGACTTACTCAGTTGGTACAGATTTGTCCGTTGTAACGCATTGGGCTTACGCCTGTCAGGTTACAGCGAAAGAATTATTAAAAATAAATAAATAAATTTGGTATCAAATCCAAACCTAAAATTATAAGGTACGATATTACATTTGCAACTTGTATTACTCCACACCGAGCAATCATTTTTTTTAATCGATTAATTGTTTATAGAATAATATTATATTTCACAAAGTTTCTAACAGTCACGACGGCGACAAGCCTTTAGAGCAAAGTTTTTAAATTAGATTATAGCTTAAAGTCGAGATATACTTTAGTTAATAACACTCGATTTTCATTCTATGGCACTATCCTATTAACTTAGTAGAAACAGTGTCTACGCTTCTCTATGTTTCGTGAATGTAATTGACTCGATTTTAATATAATTAATTTTTAATTCTACCTCTTAAATGGATATTTGGCGTTAGATGTAACACGCGTTATTATTTTTATGTCGTTAGCGTATTTTTTTATATAATTTTTAATGCAGCCAGCTTTATTAATTAAATTTATTTATCCTAGTATTACAAACTTATATCAATACTTGACTATTTACAATATTTTTAGTCGCTTGTCTTTACAGTTGTATTGCACGTCGCTGTTTAGTTTCTTTAGCGGTTTCATTGACACGTATTTCAGTAGCACGTAATCTGTCATTTGCACGTCGCTGTTCAGCTCAACCTTTAACCTTCAATTTAAAAGTTAAAAATAGCATAGTTGACCTAGAAATGGTTGCTAGAATTTATTTAATATTTTTTGTCTTATTAGAAGCCTTTAGACTTGTTATAATAAAATTTTAGGCTTACTTATTTTTTGCACGACTGATATGTTCTATTTGTGGTGGTTTTGCGAAGAACGCGATTATCTCATAGTCCAGCTGATACTAAGATGTGGCAATTGGCCGCCACAATCTCGTTATACAGCAAAAGATTTCAGCGTAATTTAATAAAAATCTGAGGTGGCTTAATTACATATTGAGAGTTTTATTAATTGCTTTATAAAATACAACAAATATTTTTTTTGTAATATATTAATTATTGTAGATTTTCACTGACTCTAGATGTTGTATTACTGTACACATCTCCCTTGATATGGATCAAAATATTATAAGTTATACGAGTAATCACATTTCCATTCAAAGATGGCTTAATTCTAAACTCCATTATAATTGAGCAAGTTGCATATTTAGTTTAGCCAGAGTGCATGGTTTAGATTACCCAAAACAATAGTAATCAGTTCCAAACTAAAGCCATTGCATATATGTATACGTATTAGTTTATAAATAAAGCTAATTTGTGCTTTGTATTTATGTTAATTTGGGTACATTTTAATATTAATAAATTATAAAGTTAAGAGACTATATTATAACTTTAAATTAATATGTACAAAAAATAAATTATTTTTGCAATTTATTGCCAGGACAACATTGTATTTGAACCTTTAATATATTTCTATGCCGAAAAAAATCCTAAATAGATTCAATACTTGTTCGGAAACTATCAGTAGCAATATATATTTTCTATCCCGGAAATTATCCTTTGTATTTCTTAAAAGCTTATTTCATCGTATATAAAAATAAATCATTTTATAAAATGATTTATTTTTCTATTATTTAGCCACCGAATTGAAGCATCTGTTGACGTTGAGCGTGCCGACCCGATCGAGTCACATATTAAATTATTTCATCCCAAAAACACACAAACCATGTCTGCAAAATTTATTTTTGTTTACAATCACACCGACGTGTGTGTGTATATGTGTGTGTTTGTGTGTGATACTAGTAGGGATTGGAAACTGTTAACTTTGCCTTTGAAATTAGCCTCCCTGGAAAGCTCAGCGAGCCACACCACTGGATTAAATTATGCAGCTGTCGTACTTAGCTTCAGAATTGCAATTAAATCTTCGATAGTCGCCTAGCTAGAGAATATGCGACGGTGAGATTATTGGATTATGTTATCACAGATTAGTGATTTAATTGTGGTAAGATAAAAACAGATTTTAAAGTTGAAGCTTTTACAAAAACAAAAATTGGTTAATAATTAATTGATATTTTGGTTTTTTGCACTTTGCTTAATATTAATTTTTGCATTTAATCGCATTATATAACATTTGATTTCCAACAATATAATAATCTATTTGTGTTCATAGAGTATCTTTTTAAGATGTGCTTATATCATATCCTTATATAATCGTATAAATTTTTATTAAATAAATTTATATGCTCTTAAAATGTACTTAGATATAACTGCAACTTTTATAAAATATGATCTATAGAATAATGCTACATATTGTTTGTATTATATTTAGGTTTAATTGTGTAATACATAAATAATTTATTTATTTGCGTCTTTGTCGGAAACAATTTAATAAAACATTACCAATATCATTTAAAAATAAAATAGCTCTAAAATGTGATCCTTGTTGTCATTGTAAAATATTTAGATTTGAATATTGAATATTGATAATTAAAAGGACATCTGATCTATATGAAAATTCTCCCATTAAACCTTTATAAAATTTACATAAATTAAATTACCTTGGTATATGTTTAATATAAATTTGTCCTAATCTTTATGTCAGTAGTATTTATTTTTTATTTCTTAGACAATGTTATTAATGTTTTTGTGCAATAATTAAGATCGAATTTGAATCCGGAAGCTATCCGGATTCGGACGCCAAACTAGACCAGATGGTGCGAAAAGAGAAGCGGCTGCTTTTAATACCTCAATGGTCTAAATATGGGGCGGTTTGAATGTTAAAGGCAAAATTGTATGACTTTGAAAAATCTGGTATTAGTTTATTGTACAATTTACTACAGAGAAATGTTTTGTAGAATCTATGTGCTGATGGGGTAGTTCTATCTTATTAATGATCCGCTGAGGTCACTCGTGTTTATTGTAGGTGTTTGTTCTCGGTCTCGGTCTGGTTTTCTGACGTCTGGAATCGATTAATCGACTGCTTTTGATGCATTTAATTGCCTCTCACTTCGAATCGCTTGATTGTATGCTGGTGTAAACTAATTTTAGATTTTTTTTATATTATTGATTCGAGAAGCAAATATTGATGGAGCAATTACAATGTTTGATTATTCGACCAACGAAATATATTTTCATCTAAGGTTAGTCAAACTAAAAAGTGGTACGATTTTTAAGTGTGGTTAATGCAATGGTTAGATTATAATAGCGGTTTTTACGCCGAATAGACGCATTGTATATTGTAGCCTTACACGCAAAATGTAGTTTTTTCAATTTTTTAATAATTAATAATAATTATTGTATCTGTTAGAACAATTTTTGCAATTGTGATATTAAGTATTGTTTTATTGCTATTATGACTTTTGTCAAAACGAGTTGCTATTTTCTTTGCATAAGTTCGGAATTGTCATATTACTAATTTATGTTTTACTTGAAGTTAAACCTCTAAATATGTACTACGTATAATTGAATACTATAATTAATAAAATATATATATTTTATTTTATTGTAACATTTTTATTAACAAAATTTTGCTACAAATTTTTATTAAAAAAAAATTTGTTCTAAATTATTGTATCAGAAAATATTAATTTCCTACTAATATTAGCTTTAAAATATAATTTTGTCTAATATGTATTATTCATAGGTATAATCAGTTATATATTATTTGTAATATTTTATTGAAGCAAAAGCTCTAAATTATTATGCAATTTCGTGTAGATTTTTTTGCAACTTACAAATACATTTAATAAACCCAAATCTTTTATATTATTTAATCTGAAAAATATTAATTTTTACATATTATACCTATTTACTCATACTTTCCAAAAGTAACAAGTCTTCTTATTAATAAAAATTATCAACTATATCTTAAAACAATTTTTAATATATTATTTCTTTCACATTTATAAAAGAATGGATATACAGTTCAGTTTTAATTATTATTATATACTTTGCTTTTAACAATCATTATTATTATTTTATCAAAAAAAAATCTGCATATTAAAAAAATATTAACTATTTTCCGGAGCATGTTCATAAAAAAATCTTTAAAAATATAATATCTTAGATTCGAATATATTGAATATTTACTTTATATTCGTTAAATATATATCATACTCTACAAAATATATTTTTATATTTTACAAAATAAATATGATACATCAATATAATATGAAAAATTATAATAGATTTTTGAAAACTATAAAAATATATATCATTAAGCCTAAATTATTTTATTATGTGTTATTTATTATTGATTTTATATCCTTGCTATATTAATGCGCTATAAAAAAATGTGTAAAAATGATATATTATTTTTATAGAGAAAAATATTTATTTATACTATATAAAATATAATTGAGACCCAAATCTTAGTTTTGATGGAACTTAATTTGTGATATTAATAAATCATACTAAACATTTTTATATTTTTATATCATAATGCTAGTGTAGTAGTAACAAAAAATCTAGCAATTTTTATTTGAAGAAAATTACTTTTTTAGATTCTAAAAAATGTATTTCATAGACCAAAATCTAAGCTCTAAAAATAAATATGCACTACAAATCATTGTTTTTTATACCTCAATCAATATCTTGTCTTTGATTTTTCTAATCAATATATATAGTCGAATACTTTAAGTATTTTAATATATGATATTGTATAAAGGAACTTTTTTAAAAAAATGCAATCTTTGTGAAATTATTTTATCTTACCACAATAGCAATTATATAGCATTCATTAATACTGAGACTTTAGTCGTTATATTTGTAAATCGTAATAAATTTGCGTTGATGTTTTGAAGTGATTGATAAAAGTTATTACATATCGAAGGACTAAATTTACAGTTAGGGCTGTCATTTAATATAAATTTTGGAATACACATAGCTACTTTGCTAAATAATATTCGTTAAAATAATATATTTTTTATTCTAATGTACTCGTAAAAGGAACAGAATCCATTTTGAATGCCACAAATTTGCGCCTTTCTAAAAAATAGAGGTAAAATAAACAAATAAATGGACAGCTAAATACTGTTTTCATGCAAATATTAGATAATATAACTAAACATAAGCATATTAAAATTGCTGTAATATTTTAAAAAGATCTATTAAAAACAGAGATTTCAGTTTCGAATCAAAATACTTAACATAATATTTCCTAAGGAGTCAATGATAAGAGGATCATTGATCGCCTCCCATTTCCCTTATTAAATATATACTGGAGCATTGCCAGATCAATGTTACTTAAAAATACGCGAAAGTTTGCCCCTAAACTATTTTCTATCGAAGCTTAAGTCGAATCAATACGGACGTCACCTTAATGCAGCTGCTTCCACTTCAATCGTCAGATCTAGTTCAATCTCTAAGCACGTATCCGTTTATTGTAAGACTAAACAAAATATTTTATTGCGCTAAAACATAATTGCATATGTATGTACTGCTCAAGGTTATGTCAATACATAGAATAATAAAAGGTCGTTCATATTATTCAGTAGCATAAAAGAAAGTAATAACACACCACTTCGGATGAATGTTTTGACAACAGTTTAACGGCGCATACCCTTAAAATTCATACCACCCCTGCTACACAACCATTGCGCATTTTGATTTACACATTTCGGGTATGAAGCTCGTTATTTATTTTTAGAGTGGGAGGAGATAGAGAGAGAGAGAGAGAGTCTCTTGTTAATTTAAACGGGAATCGTTTGGAATGGGCATTCAGGTGGCGTTTTTGTTTGCATTAACGTTACATTCATTAAATTTAATGTAAAATTTCTGTTGCGTGCCGAGAAATTTAGCATAATCACTTTACGCACACCGAATGTTTTTCGCGTAATGGTTTCTCCGGTTCTTCTGCTGTTTTGCTTGGGCGGAAATTCGCACCTTGATCACCGTACCATGAAAGATTATCTCCCTGCAGACTATCTTACGGGAAATATCCGGATGTTGTGCTGAACGCGCTTCATTGTGCCTTTAAGACGACAATATGGTTTAGATTCGGAATTTTGCTTTAACGCAGCCAAATTTTCAAGCCAGACTTCTCTGAAAGACAATATACTGCGCATAGTCACAATTGACTGGATTTACCATTGTTCGTGAAATACTGAAAGTTTCTGTTTGTACTTGTATGTAGATATTTGCGACACACAATTAATATCAACTTTGAGAAACAGGATAACTCTTTTTGTTTCAGATACGCGTTTGCGAGATTTCAAAGTAACTTTTAATATGATACAAACAATACGTTGTGCATATTCAAATTCATATTTATATGTATTTATTAAAGTGTTTTTATTTATACAAAATAATAAAATCAAGAACAGCTTAAATCGTTGCGTCAAAATTATTAATGCTATATCTAGTAAAATAGTCATAAAATCAATCTATTTGTATCTTTACAATTTATTAAGATACTAAAAAGCAAATCACATTTCAACTTTCTTCATGCTAATGCAATTCTATACAGATTTTCTTAAAAAGGTTTCATTTAAAACTTGATTATGACTAGGAATACATTCGCACCAAACTGAGCTACGCCGAATCGACCAAGACGGCCTTATATAAATTCATCCGTTTCTTGCGTTGTTATGCTTTTTGAAATATTTTGCTTTCATTTGATTTCTCGTAGATATTGTCTTGTTATTGTGAAAATCAGAAAATAAGAGATTAGTAGAGTATAAATTATTTTGTTATTAAATTAAATAACAAAGTATTGTTTGTCGTAAGATGACATTGTGTACTAAAATAATACAATATAACTCAGTATTACCAGATTTAGTACTCACGATATTTACAACTTGCAGAAAAGCAACGTTAAAGGTAGCATATTTTGTATCTTCAATGTGATAACTATGGTTTAATTGAAAGGCTTAAATTGTATTTGGCAACACCTTTGTTTAGATATATTTTTTATATATAAAGTACATAAAATCAGTATTTGCAATAGATTTTGCCTATAGAAAGCGACATACGGCCAACCCTTATTATATTTATTTATTTTATTAAATCTCATATTGTAATCTGACAGGCGTAAGTCCAATGCATTACAACGGGGTAAATCTGTACTAACTGAGTAAGTCAATCATATATAATTAATATCTACAATTAAATATTACCCTTCACACTGAAGTTTTATCCTTAGAAATTTAGTCGCAATGGATCGCTTTATGGAGGGAACAAGTGTGGTCTGCGTAAAACATTTTTACAAAAACAATGATTATTATGTGATTTTTCGGCGCCTGTTTTGCGCTTACTACCATGAGCTACTGTCAAGAATTCTATGAATTTATAAAAAAAATCTCTATCTTGTACAGTCAAAAATTAAAATACATGGAAAAATAAATAAATATTTTTTCGTAATATATGTAACTTCTCTTGATTGTATTTTTCCTGATTTTTTTATATCAATTTTATATGTATGACAAAATATAAATAAAATATTATATTTTGTCATTTCCGGGTGCGACCTTGATCTGAGGTGGCAACCCCTATAGTTGATCATTTATTCATACCGAAAAATCTAATTTAAAAAACGATTTTGAATTTGCCAAATAATAAGCCTTTATATTACCCATAAAAATCGTAAGAAATAATCACACTAAAGTCTATACAGACATATGTACTAATTTGAACAGAATCTCTCTTCTACCCCTCGTTCGCCAGCAGACTTAATTATAGCCGAAAAGAGTAGGGGTAATGTTCTCATTATCGGGACTGCTGTCGAGCTAATTGATTTAGGTGTTCGTAATTCGACCGATAATATGGATTTATCAAAAGGTGAGTTGTGAGCGTCCGGGTAATAAAACTCGGCACGCTTAAGTGATATTCCGTGTTGCCTAATTGGGTTATTAATACCGGTAAACAACTTGCGAGAGAGGGCGCTAATGCATTTTTACGACGGTACATGCCAAGTACCTCTTCTCTACGCTCGCTGATATCAAGGATTTAACGTTTTCAGTGATTTAGTGTACTTGTGTTGTTCGCTAGCAAAGTGTGTGGCCTTCAAGTGCGGGAATAAACATGACTGAACTATGCATACATATGTAGTGTTTAATCATAATTTATTTATTTAAAATATATGTGCAGAGCAAAAACTCTACATCAGTGAACGTCACGCTTTTCAATTTAACACACATACGTCGCACGAAAATACGATTGTGTGTGGTTCTTTTTTACCTGCGCTGCAATAATAGTTATTATCAATAAACTGCAGCGTATTGGCTTAGCGGATATCAATATCAATTTTACACGTATGATATATTATTTAAAAAATGCAATTAAAAAAAATTGAGTGTTCCTATCATTCATATTAGAAACATTGATCCACCCCATCATTGCAATTATACCAAATTATCAGTCAATAAATTGTTAAAAAATATCATCAAAGCAACAATTTACAATGGTAAATTTGAAGAGAAATATGTGCTGCTACCACGGGTACTAATGATTCCAACAGATATGCCATTCCTATTCAAACGATTGCAATTTTTAATTAAACTAGCTTTTGCAATATCAATCAACAAATCACAAGCTCAATGGTTGCAAGTATGTGGATTGAAATTTGAGAATCCATGTTTTTCTCATAGTCGATTATACGTCGCATGCTCCCATGCTAAAACCAAGCAATTTTTGGTAAATGCCGCAAAAACATCCTATATAAAGCATTGCAGTGACCTTGAAGGTTAATAATTCTTTAATTTCAATTTATTTAATTTAAATACAATTGATATTATACACTTTATTGTTTTCGTAAAATATCCAGATGGCGGTAAAGCTGAAAAAGAATAAAAAATACTATCAAAAACAAAATAGCAATGAAACAGAAAAAAAATATTCCACACTATTTAATTCATTTGTCATTTTATTTGAATAAATAAATTGTATTTATTTTTTTATTAAATTAAGCAATAGCAAAGTATTGCCGGGTCCGCTAGTAAATAAATAAAAATAAAATTAATTTTATACATTTATCTACATATAGAAGCAGTTACAAGGGCGGTGCAACAAGTGCAAGGTCCCAGGCTATTTAGTACAGGAAGTTGCAATTTAAAAAAAAAAATATTTAAAAAAATGTAAATTGGACCCCTTCATAATATGTAGCCTGGGTATCTTGCACACGTTGAACCGCCCTGTTGAACGCCTCCAAGTGTACCTAAAGGTATAAAATTTTGAACATGTACACATAAATTTATATTTTCTAAAATCAAATTTTCATAAATCTAGGCTAGGTTGGGGTACGATAAATCGTAGCACAACCTAACTCAGCCTAACTTTATTCCTTATAAAAACATATTTTGCTTGAAAATAATAGGTTTATATATGTGATTTAACGAAAATTAAGGACACAATAACTTTCGTTCCTTTTATTATATCAGCATAATTTTTTTGCCAAAAAATAGACCTTGTACAAATCTTAATTATGTTTGTTAGCCAGCTATATCCACTATTTCGTTTCAGAATTATGGCTATTCAAAAAATAAAAAAATTCGTAACTTCGTTAAAAAACATTTTAGAGAAAAACGTAAAGAGAGCAAAACTGTTTAATTTTAAAAATTATAACAAAATAAAAATTAAAAAAAAACAATTTTTTTTTATTATTTGTTTTACGATCACTGCCACAGTCTGAAGCATTTCACATTTTTTACTCTTTACAAGTGCTTACTCTGACTGAAATACTAAGCAGGTTGTTTATCCGTAATTTTAAAAACAAAACAAAAGAATTTGTCGTTTTTTATTGCTTCCTTGAGTTTTAAAATGGAGTTGCAGGTCTTATTGCTCAGTCTCGCCTGTGAGACTTGCGTGATTTCGGTCTTAATTTGCCGTTATATTTTTTTTATTAAATGATTTATTTTGAATAATAATTAAACATTTAAAAAATGCTAAAAACCGCGATTGAAGTGAATATATTAAAAATAATAAAAAAAAAATTTACTTAAAAAAATATTTTAATATATATTTTTGTCATGTGTTTTCACATCTTATAGCTATTATAATTTAGAAAAAGATGTTTGCAAAAATAAACAGCAATAATTGTCAGGCGCGTACGGTGAGATACATTCCCTTTCGCTCGCTCGCGTGTTAAATGACCAGAGTGAGTGAGATATAAGGGCGTGTGTTACATGCGTTTGGCACGCTCACTTCTTCTCGCCTCGTAATAACATATAAAGTATATATTCATAGTCCTTTTTTTATATTTCTTAGGGATTTTCAATAATTTGATATATATTTATCAATACCTACTATTTAATATGAAGGAATATGCAGCGAAATATTTGATAAAACTAAAAATACCCAATATACATTTACGATTACCAATTTAAACATGTCTGATTACTGTTATTACCTAGATGAGAACAAATCAATATTATCTGACAGGTGGTTAGAAAAACAGATATATATGCTTATGGGGAGTTGTCAAATATTAATTAGGTGGCACACAAAAACGAATCATATTCCTTATTACCAACTTTTGCTTCTTTGCTGCTTTTCCAAGTACACTTGTCAACGCTACTTGAGAGAATCATATCCTAGGATACCTTTTCGAATTTTTGTGGAACATAAAAATGGATAATATTCACATTCCTTAATGTACAAACTCCTCGAGAATCTGTTTTGTACCTTTTTATTTAAAAGTGCGGTGGTTGCATTATTTAGTAAAAGCATGCTTTATTGCGTATCAAGTGATTATACACAGTGCCCTCCAGCTCCTGTAATAATGCACGTATTGTAAATCAAGTCTGAACATCTTAAAAACTTTATTGAATATGTGACTTTGCAAACAAAATTTGACGCCGGTCATATAGGGCAATCTTAAGTTTATTGTCAGAAATCTTTTATACAAAAATTAAAAATTAGCATATTGATTTCCACGGATAATATTTCAACGCATCTTCATTCTATAAGCAAATTCACCCTAGTTAAACATTTCGACAAAGGGTTTCGCCAATACCCGCAAAACCCTTTAAATAGCATATATACCGAGTGACCAAAATCTAAATACCGATGCGGTTCGCGTCGAGAATTCCTAATTTAGTATTTCGCATAATACTATATAGTTTCCAGCGGTTTACGCATTTCGAATACCGTATTTGTTTGTAGACATGTGTACAGGATCGAACTAATTTCGGCGACATAATAAATAAAATTGATAATGTATTGAATTATTGCAAAAAGTCAAAGATATGTTGACTGTAAATCAAACGCCCGTACTCTCGCACCGGCCCTGGTCGCACAGCTCCCGTCCGCATCATTGTCTGCCCAATTCCCAACGCCGGCGCTCTTCTGTGAATAGGAAATGAGCTAAAGATATTGGACGCTACATAGTGACAGTGACAATGGGAAATGTCGCCTTGGCAATAAAAGGTAGCTATTATCAAATTAAACATATCGGTAAAAATTGGAATGAATTTTAATTTAAAAAATCATTTAATAAATTGAAATAGTCATTGATTGTAATTATTTAATAATTAAAAATAATTGTCATTAGTGTCGGTAAAGGTAATTATGTCTTTAAATCGATATACTTACAGATAATTACATTTTTTATTGTATAACTTGATCAATTGTAAGCAATGAAAATGATTATGAAACAGTATTGTGCATTTACTGTATTTGTATGCAATTGTATCTATGTATATTTTTTAAACAATTTTTTTTTTAAAATCTCTTCCTTGCTCTATTAAAAATTTATTAGAGAAAAAATCTTTTTAACGTTTGGTTTAAGAGTAGGAATGCAAAAATAAAATTGACAATTTTTCAGTAATTCTGAAAAGCAATCAATATTAGAGCAATATTAAAAAATATCGTTCATTGCTTATGCAACCCAAAATCTTTAAAGAACTTAATCCATTTGTCTTCAGATTTGAGAAATGACTTAAGGCTAAAAAATTGGTACAGTTACAGTAAAGGCTACGTACAGTTTCACGAACATATTTACTTATTGTACTATTTAAGTAGCATCCATTCAAAACATACAGGGCCTATTTTGTCAAATATTTAGGAGATGCTTTATAAACACGTTGAAATTCGTTATAGACGTTTTGTTCTTCTTCATTCGAACCATTAACTTCAAGAAAGCTTATTTACTTTCAATACCACGATTTTTATTCAAAGGAATATATAGTGAAACTACCTTCATACTGCACAAACATTTATAGGTTCATGGAGAAAATTATAAAATAATTGAAAAATAATGACTTTTTCTCCTTTTGAATAACATGGAAACCTTATTCACGATTTTTTTTCGAATTCTTTTTAAAAGTCAGTATAGACTATTTCGACCTCAATTTTAGAATCGAGGGATTGTATCACTGCCTTTGAAAGACACCGTGTAACGACTCAGACGAAACCCGTGTTGTTGATTTATATATCAATGATAAATTATATTAAATAATTTAGCAGACGAAAAGTTTATTGGTAAAAAAATAATATTTTGCGAAACTGTTTTCAGCATTTTATAATTACAATAAAAAATATCCTTTGCATAAAATATAATGCGTTTGAGGATCTTTTGAAAATGTTTTTTTCAGATATCGTACTTATATATTTTGACTTATTTTTAAATTGCGAATACTATTTTTATAAATAGAATTGCATATTTTATAAGTAGCAAATATTTAATATAAGTAGAAAATATTTAATATAAATAGCAAGAATTTTTAATTTTATAAGTAGCAAAAAATAATTATTAAATTGAAAAAAAAAATTGTTCAATGTTATTAGTCAATAATATTGGTGAAAATTTGGTTTTATTTTCATAAATAATTTTATAATATTAATGGTGGGTTGTTATATTTGTAAATTCTATGAGATATAAATAGAGTTTTCTGAATATGTGTGATGAAAAATTTCGTCATTGGCAAGTGGGCGATGAGTCAATTAAGTTTTAGAATCTATGAGTCAGATTGTCGACATTGCGATTCGTTATAAACGGAATAAAAATATGCGAAATCGAAAGTTTTTTCATTGCGATGAGTCACTGTCGTTGCAAAAATAATATAGTAGGCAGATTCATTAATTTCACTAGCTAAACAAATTTACACTACTCGAAACCAGAACCAAAAAAGCACTGACATTTACGTTTGCTCTTTAACAACTTGCACCAATTAAATTGTTTTTAGCTTATGGCTTTGTGTACAATTTTTTTTGCTGATTTGATTTATTCATAAGGATAGTTTAAAATGCACAAAAATATTTATGATTATTAAAAAATTGCTTAGCGTTTGTGCAATCTTGACAGTTGAGGAATGTGCACTTGTTGAGTAGAGTGATTTTTTTTTTCTGAAATTCGATAAAATAAAAATTAATTATTTAAGTTACGATAAATCATTGTATCGTTGTTTTGGCAAAACAACTGCTAGTAGTTCTTTCGAAAGCTGAAAGTTCACCATTCAATTTTGTTAATAAAAGCTTTTGAGCCGACTTAATTTATATCTGCTCTTTCAATCAATACAGAAAGTATAAAATTTAACATTAACAAATGTGTTTAGTAAACAATTGGTCAATATGTCGTTCTATAAAGCGCTGTCGTTGTATTTTCAAAGTAATTGCTCGGTTTACATAAAACGTAATCATCGGATTAATCAGATCCGTCGCGCAAATTATACAATACTCCCACGCGTGTCTTTAATTAAGTCGAATAAAACACTCGCAAATGCGACAGACGAGTTTGTTGAACGTATTTAATGAGAAATAACGCCAGATAATGAAGAGAGACATTCGAGAAATATTTTACATTGTCGCCGTAACGTAACGGCGACAGAATTAACGCTAGGGAGCTTCGTTACGTTGAATAATTATGTTTTAACACTCACTCGATTAATGAACAAAAACGTAAGGGGTTCGGTATAATAAAATATGGACACACTCAGCACGAGAAGCGTTAGAGAATTATCCCCTCAATCGATATTTATCGTGTTTCAATGGCGAACGTGCTTCGAGTGCGCTTCAACTGAATTGGAGTCATAACTCTGTTTCCGAACTCGTAGGATAAGGATAGGTGGAAAGCTTGGATTGATATATAATTTATACTAACACTACTATCGTATCCATTGAAAAATCAACGAGATATTTCGTAATAAAACATTTTAAAAGTATAAGCTTATTATTCCCATCCTGAATATGCTTTAATATTATTATGAATAAAAATGTTCTATAAATATATATATTAGGCACGACTTAAGTAGACAAGCAAAAGGTTATGTATTTATTTATTTATTTATTACAGCAATTTGTATCCTAAAATAGCAATGTATCAAACAAGATAATGTTGTATACAAAAATAAGCAGCTTTAATAAATAACATAAAAATATATCAACAGCAATTTTCATATATTTAACATATAATACCTTAAAGTGGTTATCGCGGTTCTTAAAATGGGTGAAACGACTACTTAATCTAGTTCAGTAGTCTTTCGACGATTTTCTTTGAAAACTAAATTGCCATAATAAACTTAGTCGAAACTTTGAAAACTATTTACTCAGCGACAATTTTATGATTTTTCTCAAGCACTAAACTGAACCTTGTTTTACTTTAAAAGCTCTTTTCTTTGAAAATCATATGCTTCTATTTTGCTTTAATAATATCATATTCAAAGTTATGTTTTGTATATACTGCTTATTTAAAAGTATACTTTGATAACTCATTATTTGTTTAAACTGACTTTTTACCGAAAGGTATTTTTACGTTACGTCATATTTTAATTGACATTGATGGATTGAAAACGTTAATGCAACGTATAAAAGGATATTGAATATAACTTATCTAATTCAGTATAATTTTTAAGATTTAAGCACAGTTTTAAACTTTGATTCAGATATTTGACACTATACTTTTTCTGTCCTAATGATGTTTTTATAGTAAATTAACATTTTATCCGTTGTTACACTAAGATCATAACATGATCTATAAATATGAATAATGATTTTTATTAATAGTTTTAGCACGACTTTATAAACAACTTAAGCGAAAGTAAATCTATTCGTCCCGTAAGCTTCTTAATAGGTCTTAGGTTCGAATCCCACATAAACTCATATTTATCGTAGCTTTAAGATTAAAATTAGTGTCTTTTATAATTACAATTTCGATAGATTTCCTTTTATTAAGTTTTCCTAGCTTTTATTCATCTTATAAATAAATATCAACGTGATTAATCTATGCCAATATTTATTGAAGTGCAAATAAAAAAAATGCGTTTTATAAATAACAATAATATTAATCGTTATTTTTATATTGATTATTAAATCTTTTGTTGTAAGCTGACAGGCGTAAGCCCAATCCGTTACAACGGGGTAAATTTGTAACGGATTGGTCTTATAAACTTTGGCAGGTTAGTTATCCTTTTTCTCATATCAGCCAATTGAGTTTTAGAGTAGTGGCCATGATAATAAACTTGTTTTTAAACTGTAGAATCTTTCAAATTAAAATTAAAAATAATTTGTAAACTTCTTGACCCTTATCTTCTGTCGCATTATTGCACTTAATGCGCCATTATTAACCGTTATTGACCTTTTATCTTTTTTCTCGGAGATTTTTTAACACAGAGTGAAGAATTTTTTATAACACATTTTTTTAGGATTTTATATAAAAAATTAGTTAAATTAAAAAACGCGATTTAATTAAATTAAAGATTCAGAACATGTAATTACATTTATAATAAAAACGTTTAAATATGTTAGCTTTAATACAAATAAGTTAGCTTCTGTGATTCTTCCGCTTTTTATTATTAATGTTCATGTTTATTATATTTATTTAATTTTTATGTTGTTGTGTATTATATAACATCATAATTAAAATTAAATAAGGGTATGTTCCTGCAACATTTTAATAACAAGCTATAATATGCTACATGTAGCTCATTTGGCACTTTAAAAAAATAAATAATAAATTTTACTACATGTAAGCATTTATATTCATATTTATGTATGTGTATACAATAAATATGTGTTTTATATTATATTTAATTATTTATGATAGTATTCATAATTTTTGCATATCTGTTCAATATAAGTATATCATTGCACAAATTATTATTTATAGCAATATAGTTGTATATATAATTCAGGTGTCAGAATCGGGCGGCGATGTCGAATGTATAAGCTCAATCAAAAAGTTTTGAGATAAGTTGTCTTTTGAGATCTGATGGTGCCTATTTGTCTTTAGCTGAGTAAGCAAATGTTAACCCATATATGTTCCTCCATTGCGAGAAAGATTTATTCAGACTTATTTACTATATTGTATGTATGTACGCTCTTCCTTTTTAATAAAACATAAATATTTCTATCATGTATCTTTAAAAAATGGAATCATGTTGTTGATAAATATAAAATCTTCAATAGTATGTGTTAAGCAAAGCAAAGTTTTATTATCGGCGAGTTCAATACATTGTTTAGTGGTGACAAATGGTTATCGGTTCGGTTTTCAACTCTTTAAATAGAGAATTAATTTATACTCGCATATTAATTTGATAGTATAACCTGGAAGTGAGATATTTTGCGTATTTTTAATGTTTATTTATTATTATTTTATATTGCATTTATAGTATATTATAAAAAAACGTGATTTTCACCGTCAGGGCTTCGCTCTTAATCGACCATGGCATGCAGAAACTGCTCCAGCCTTATTAATAGGATGCAATCAAAGACTTTTTTGCTCTCATTGCTTCATTTTCTTTAATCCGGGGGAGTAAAAATAGGTACAATCGTTACGAGCGAGCAACCAAACTTAAAAAAATGTAGGTTCTAAGTAATGTAATGTCTGGTGAATATATTGGATGAGACAATATTTAATAGGACAACTTATTTAATCTTGCTATGCTAAGTCGTACATTGTCGTGTAATATAATTTTAACTTTTAAATTGCCAGTGCGCAGAATAGATGTTGCAATTCTGGATACATTGTGTCGATTTTTCAACAATGTTTCTTAGTTCTGCTAAGATTTAAAAAATATATGGTGGATTTTTGGGTTGTGCGTAATAATTTTTTTTTGTTACTATTGTGCATATGCAGTTGTAATGTATGTACTTTTTATCATAAAATCAAAATATGTTATATATTTTGATCACCTGGACGTTTTTCAGAATATTAGCGCAAATGCTAATTAACTATTCTTACAATAATAACTGTAGTGGCTATGGAGTCTGTAAAATGTAAACATGTGTCACATGTTTACATTTTACAGACATCCTCTCTTCTTGAAATTATTTTATAATATGATAAATACTTTAGCAAGGATTAAAATTTTGTATGTACATCGCCAAAGTTTCTCGAAAGGGTGTCGAAGATGCTCGGCTTTGTGATGCGAAGCGCGTGTAACTTTTACGAAGTATTGTCGATTCGCATTCTATACGATATATTAACTTTTAGAATTACTTTGTTTGTAGCTTGGGATTATAATACCGGTATTGGGGCAATAATTGCCTTTTGGCACTATCAGTACTACAAAATAAAATACCGGTAGTACCGAAAATGTTTTTTTTAAGTCCGCTAATGTATTAAATGGCCTAAAACAATGAAAACGACGATGCGTATTGATGCTCTTTGTAAGGGATTAACCTAAGTCAGGGTAAAATATTTAAAAAAATATTATTCCTTTTAGTCCTTAAACAGTCAAAAAATCCGCCCTTTTTACCTATGCAAATTACCGGTCGATATTTTGGCGCAAATTTTTAAAATGTAAATTAACATGTTCAATGTGCATGACGCGTCAACATAAAATGAATACATTTGCTTTATCTGAGACAAATCTAACGGTACCTAGTAGTTCCCAGTAATTTTGTTATGTAAGAGAGAAATGAGCGTTTTTATGATAGGGATGGCTGGTGAAGTGAAAGCAAAGGCAGATATTGCATACACGAAATTTGTACATTTTTATCTATTCAGACATATTTTACCCAAATAATCCATGGAATATGCTTTACTAAACATATACATAAGTTTCAAAAACATATTTAAATAAAATATATTTTTTTTAAATTGCACAAAAAAATGTTTTATTTAAAAAAAAAACTTTTCATTGGAAAATAGTGCAATGCTTTCTTTTTCAATTACCAACTAAAGATAGGATGTATTTAAATAGGATATATTTTGTCAGGTGTGTTTTTTTAGGTAATATTTATTATAGCGAAATAGCATAGTCTTTAACGTCTCAGACTAGTAGCTCTAAGGTTGCGGTTTTTCAAATTTTTAATAATAAAAAAGTGCGTTATTATTACAAAATATTATTATTACACTGTTACTAACCTTCTGTCGTTCACCAAAACGGTGACAACTTCTATCGATGCGGGAATTCAATTAGACGTCGTGTATACAGATTTTGAGAAAGCCTTTGACAAAGTTTGTCATAGGTTATTATTAAATAAATTGTCGAACCTCGGTTGCTCGGATAATTTAGCTCGGTTATTCTTGAGTTATTTAAGCACTCGTAGACAGTTTGTAACCTATGGTGGACGATTGTCATAAGAATATTTTACCCCTTCGGGGGTTCCTCAAGGATCCAATCTGAGACCTCTGCTTTTTGTGTTATTTATTAATGACATAAATACAGCAATTAAAAATTCAAGTTTTCTTCTGTACGCAGATGATTTAAAATTATATAAATGCATTCGATCTGCTGTGGACTCCTTCTCCCTACAAAGTGACTTAGACTCTCTGTGGAGATGGGCTTCCGTTAACCGTCTGCCCTTTAGTGTCGGAAAGTGCCATACAGTGTCATTTTCTCGATCCCGTTCGCCATCAGCTTATTTCTACCATCTCGGTGGTAACATTTTGACTAGAGAAACTTCCACTAAAGATCTCGGAATCACTTTCGAGAGCAAATGGAGGTTCTCTCTACACATACACGACGTCTGTGATAAATCTTCCAAGATGCTCGGCTTTGTTATGAGGAATGCCTTTCACTTTGACGATCCGTCAGTTATTCGCATCCTCTATGACACCTTAGTTTGTAGCATTTTTGAATCGGGATCTATAATTTAAAATCCCCGAATAGCCAAATATTCCCTTTTAGTGGAAAAAATTCAAAAAATGTATTTAAGATACCTTTACAAAAGGACATTTGGTTATTATCCGTACTTATATCCCAGCGCCTTTCTTTTAGGAGCGTTGGGATATGATTCGCTGAGTTCTCGCAGAAAGCTGTATGTCGCTAAGCATTTTTCTAAATTACTAAAAGGTGCTGTCGACAATCCAGCTATTCTCGAGGACTTCCAGTTTTGGGTTCCGGAACATTTTCGAGAATCACGATCGAGACCTCTTTTGATGGCCGTTAGGGCTAGGACATCCGCACTTTCCGACTCGCCTATAGCTGTGGCCATCCGGCTCCTTAATACGTTGGCATTACATATAGACTTATTTAATGTTAGCTACGAGAATCTGATCCAGTTTATTTCATTTAATTTTAATATTTTATAATTTTTTGTTATGTTTAAGTATTGTTATATTATTAAAATTTGTTTTCAACCATCGTGGTGCATTGGGGTAACCTGTTAGGCCACGATGGTCTTAATTTAATCTAAAAATAAAAATAAATAATAAAAATAAAACCGGTTCTAGCTGCAAAGACGTATATTGCTTATAAGTTACATTTTTTAGAAAGTCGTGATTACGTCCCTTATTCTTCACACAAGCCGTCCAGCTTTTTAACATATTTGTTTTTTGTGAATAAGCGTTGTATATTTTTATGCTTTCAGAACTTAGTATAAGTTTAAAAAGTATCGCCCACATGTTACGTCACGCCATCGCCGTTCAATTCAAAGATTTTCCGCTCATGTTCTCCAATGTGTACCAAACCCAAATATCCTCACCCCAAGTACAGGTTTAGCTTACTTAACAATTTGGCGTCTCCAGGTAGCTCCACCGCGCTCCGCTGGGTCCTCTTTGTGCAAAATCACCACCTACCCGTTTCGGTCACGGCTTGACGCTCTTGGCATCTGCTCCCTACCCAATTTATGGCGTAGCAACACTGGTGTCGCCTCAACAAACTATATTTTATCCACGCTCGGATGCTTCTGCTGTGACTTCGTTATCGCGCGGCAGTATATCTCTTTTTCTTTCCCCGAAGAAGAAAGCTTAATCCGACCGACTGTGCCGATTAGCGCGCTGGTTAAAGTTACGGTCGGGACTTAACCGGTCGGAAAACTCTCCGGGTCAAGGTCTCGCTGCGGAGAAAAACACACGCCTAGATCGGAAAACGGGCTATAAAAATGTTTACGGCGAGCCGAACGCGTGGCTGAAATTAAATTACATAAATGTACTTTCGGCGATAGTAGTTTATCATGAGCCGGAAGAATTGTATTTTATTGGGTCGTTTGGAAAATAATGACCAATTTTGGGTTCAATGCGGCTAAAAAAACTTTGGAAAAAGGAAATAAGAATATCAATAACGGGACGAAGGACCTAGATGTCATATTTTAATTGACAATGATGGACTAAAGACGGTAATGGGACCGATTAAGTGACATTGAAAATTAAGTGTCAATATTAATTTAATTTTTTTAAATTAAAATATTCAATTTTACTTTTAACCTTTAAAAGTCCAAAGGCATCTATGTCACACCCAATATATTTATTTTTTTAATCCATTTTAAATGATTTGATGATGAAAATTTTAGTATTTTATTTCATTAGTTACTCATATTATATCAATATAATACGGTAAAAGTATTTAGTAAATTGTAAAATCATAAAATCTGTAAATCCATCAATGAATTTTGGGAACATTTTTTTGACTAATCTGTGCCAACCACGCTAAAATTTTTTTTTTTTAAACTAACAAACATATTTTTTTAATAAATTAAATTACTGTTTTTGTTTCAACTCATTAAATTCTGAATTGTAAAATTGATGAAGACGAATCAATTGTCATATATTTGTTATTTTGTGCCCTATTATAAGTCCATAACGTCGCCAGAATTAATTAGGCTGAATCTTTTATTTTAATTAAGAGTAGTCCTTCAGTTGTATGATAGATTTTTGCGAGATATAATCTAACCTTAGTTTCCGAACATTTTTAAAAAATACATAAAAATCTTCAGATTTTTTTATTAATCGAACATTCGATGTATTTCATTTTTTATGAATAATAATATCAATCAAGTGGCGGATGTTGGTCTTTAGGTGCTCCAACGGCGTTAAGTCACATGATCTTGGTGGCCAGTTAACCCCCGCTCCTCCTTTAATTTTGCCATAAAAATGCATGTCACTTAAAGACATACTATGAATCTTAATAAAATTGTAAATTATAAAAACGACCACTGACTGGCTAACTTTTCCCTCCCCCCTCCCCTCTGAAAAATGTTTAAATAACGTTTCTGATTATGAACCAAAAAATCTCTGGTTATCATTTAAAATTAATCTATGCGAAAATATTTTATTAAATGTCATTTTAGTGAAATTATATCGGAATATATTTTCACTGGTAGATATATATTTTTACTAGTGAAAATATAATTTATATGATGGGTGCTAGTAAAATTACATGATTTTAACTTTTGTTTTTGTTTTTTAGAAATACAGTATTTAAAAACTTTTTATTCAAATGAACATAAAATGACATAATATTTTATATTTTTTTTTATTTCATTCAACAATCAAATCTAAAAATAATATGGCACTCAAAAAAATATGTGCTAATAGACTGAATTTTTTACTATTTATTATTAGTTCACTTTCTTCTTTATTGTGATATGCATCAGGAATTCTGTTTCGAGATAATCCGGGAAAAATCCTAGAAATTTTGCTATGCTCGAGATTTTTCTTATGTATATTTATAAAGATATTACAAATATTTTTAACAAATAATAATTAAATATATAAAGCTAGTACTAAATGGCTGGATATATTAAAAAAACATAAAGCACGCAAATATTTTTCTTATTATTTATAATAAAATAGTATTCTCAGATATTTATTTAAAATATAATATTATATTGAATAAAATTATAATATATTATGAATTTGATTCCTAATATTTAAAAAAAATTCAGGACCTCTAGTACATATTAATTAGAAACTCAATCAGCTTTTAATGGTTGTCGGGTTAAAACCATTGAGTTTGTCAAACTTTAGTTGCGTCTCTACCGTACCTTGAAATTTTCTTCGTCAACTTAAAGAGTTCCAAAAACTACTCTTTATACATCATCAAACACAATGCATTGTTTTCATGGCAATTTGTTGTAATTTATGTATGGGAAAAGTTTTAAGGACTGCGGTTTAACTAATACATGGTAAACGACTACTTAGCAGCGAAACATCAAATCAGTAATTTTCTAATATATACTGCTTGAATATTAAACTGTTTGTTGATATCAAAAGCAAGTTTATATATAATATTATTTTGTATGGTTTAAGCCTTTCACTATATTAAAACATGTACATTCTAAGTCCAACTTAGATTAACGAGGTTTATTTAAATTCTCTAGCTGTGTCGCCTATTTGTGAAAATCGTCAATTCGTGACCAAAAGGTTGTGATTTCGCACAAAGAGGACCCAGCGGAGCGCAATGCATTTACCTGAAAATTCACAAATTGGGCCACACTTTTGGAGATTCGCTAAATAGGCGTTTTGTTGACGTTGGGGTGAACCAATTTCGGTTTTCTTTGTTTCTTGTTTGTTCTTGCCGATGCTCTGAGAAGACTTTTCATAATCAAACGACAAACAAGGGAAAATTGAACGCAAACAGATTATGTATAGCACATACTTGTTGCCTTTCAAAGGGAATGAAAAAGACTTTCACGTGGAAAATTTCATAAATATACTGGAAAAATCTGCTTAAACTGTAAATAAGTTTTTTTATATAAATGATTATTATTAATTTTAATATATAACCAGGCTCTAAATAAACAATTATTTCTGGCCTCATGACAAAAATTGCATTTTATATATTTTTTAACATCGTAATATAATTTATTAAATAAATAATAATAGGTACTAGTTATTATTTTTTATCATATCATATTTTATGCGAAATGTTTTAATTATGTATTAATAGATATTAAAAATATCTACTTATAATATTTACTTGGCAGTTATTTGTGTTTTCTTTACTGCTCAGTGTTGCCATATAGTGAATTTCCAGTCCAGGTTAAAAGGAATAAAATCGTGCCATTCCGGTGAAAAGCGCGATTATCAAGTGTCTATATTAAGACTTTATATGACAATATTACGAGTGAGAATCGAATAAATCACATCTAAACCGAATTTTGCCCAATAGCAGAGCGCAAAAAAACAATTATCACTTCTCAGAAGTCAAAAATTCACGTCAAAAGCAATATAATCATGCCATCGCCGTCGCAGTGGGAACGCTCGTTACCGAGCGTTCCCACTGCGACGGCGATGGCATGATTATATTACTTTTGACGTGAATTTTTGCCTTCTGAGAAGTGATAGTTGTTTTTGCGCTCTCTTATTGACCAAAATTCGGTTTGAATATGCTTTGATTAGCTTTCTTATATTAAAAGCCCATAGTAATATCGGAAAGGATAGCTATTCTATTTTTTATTATAGCTATTTTTAGTGTAATATCGAAATGCAGACAAACTATAGAGCAATATGTGAGATGCGATGTCTGTCTGTACTCATTCTTTCGCTTATTATCCTCTATTTGGCTTAGTTTGTATTTTGGGTCTTCACCTAATGAAATTTTTAAGACTTTGGTTTGGGTTTGAACAGCAAATGAACGTTTCGCAACTGTCAAATTGAGCTTCATACGCATTTTAGAGCAGAATATCATTTAAATTATATTTTTGATAGTAAAAATATACATCTACTGGCGAAAATGTATTTAGACTTTACCAGTGAAAATATAACTTTACGAAAAAATATATATTCACTGTAACATTCATACATCGGATGTAAATAAATAAAGATAAGTATGTAAATATATAGATATATATATATATATAGATATATATATATATATATATATATATATATATATATATATATATATATATATATATATATATATATATATATATATATAGATATATATATATATATATATATATATATATATATATATATATATATATATATATATATATATATATATATATATATATATATATATATATATATATATATATATATATATATATATATATATATATATATATATAGATATATATATATATATATTACTACATATAGAAAAGTTTAAATCATATAATTTTAGTAGCACCTGCCAGATAATTAATATTTTCACTAGTAGAAATATATATTTACTAGTGAAAATGTATTTATATGATTTTACTGAAATGATATATTTAAAAAAATATTTTTGGAATAGATTTGAGACTTATTTTCTAGATTTTTTTAGGAATAATCACTAGATGTATTACTTATTTATTTTGCTGCATTAAATCTAGTTGTCAAATTATCATTATATAATTCAGCTGGTGCTGTTGTAGATTTTTCATTATTTCTCTGTTTCTTCCTTATGTATTTGACCTAAAATTTTCAGATCAAATACCTAAATTTACTGCTACTAATTTACATTCGTTTAATATTTCCTCTTATGTCTAATATTTTTTATTCGTATAAAAAACAATAAAGTCAACAATAATTCGCAAACAAATTTTAACACCAACGGAGCTGCGTCAAAAAACTATAATCTGTCCCTTTGAATAATATTATTAATTGTACTACCTAGAAAGTGGTGCTTTTGAAGGCAATGTTCCGCTTCTATTATTTACTGTATTTATAAACTTATACCTGAAAGTTTTAGTTCAGATTTATTATTTGAGGTCGGTTTTTACTTTTTTATACAAATATCCTTGCTATGATTTTTTACAGAATCAGGCCCTCTCCCCTCCCTCTCTTGGCAGACCTGTATACAACATAATGATTGAATATTATAAAGCAGATCTTATTATCAAAATTAAAACATTTAGAATCAAATTATGTGAATCAGCATTCAAAAGCCTACAAAAACTTAACTCTACATACATAGATACATTGTATATAAATATATATTATTTTGAACTTACTTATGAGTTTATACAAATGTTTATACGGACAACTTGAAGACAGCGCCAATAACCCTTTAGAATAATTTTCCCATGATTTCATTGGCCCGAGGCTGTGGTGAATTTAAATTCAACGCACAGTTTTAATAGTGTGAGGAGAAATCTCAACGTTTGACTTTATATTTGTTTCAGCTCGCCAAGGACAGCTCATAAGGTTGGATTTCAGAAATTATTTCGAGATAGAATCTTCGCAGGAGTGCCGCTACGATTATTTGGAGGTATGTATACGAATTCAGATAGGATACAATTCTCATCGAATTACATTAACCCTCCGCACCCCTAAACGTATTAATTACCGTTAACACAATTCCACTTTAGCACTATTTTGCCAACTCATCGAATATTATTATAGAGTCCTTCGTTAGCTAATTTACGCACTTTATCTAAACGTAGATTTCCAAAACTCGTAATTCAATAAACGAGTAATATTACTTGCACTTAATTAAAATGGTATTTGGGCGTGTCCGAAATTAACCTATATACAAATTCCATTTCTTAGATAATACGTGAATAAAAATTTGGAGATGATTTTTTATAAAAATTTACACACATACGGCATTATTATAAACCCCTTGCGGTCGTGGGCCACTCGCAAGATTCAAAGTATCCCTTAGGGTGCATACAAAAGCATGGCTTTCCAGCGCTTGCAATGTTTGCCATTTTGTATAAGGAACTGCATTTTTTAAAGGGTGGAATATTTTTAATTTAATATAAGAAACCTCATACATTGAAAAATATATTTAATAAAGTAAATGTAAATTTTCTATATGATTTTTAATAACAAACTTGAGCTTTAAATTCTTCTTCTAAAGCAACTTTATTGCAAAATTTACACAATAATAAATTATATGTTTATAAATGTAATTATCTATGTAACATAAGACTGTATTTTTGTATCAACATTTTGTTTTATATACTAACCTTTCAATAGGTTAATGATAAGCTGTTAATGGTCAGTAATTATAATTCTTCTGTCGGTCTCTCACTGTCGTGAAGTACCGCAGCTATTGAGCGTGCGCTTTTTTAGTTTTCAATACTACGTATGAATATTTATTTCTCTTTTAATATATTCTTGTATTAATTATTTACGATACATAAAATAACTTAAAGTCTTAAATAGTAGATGATATTTAGTTAAAAAGGTATGGAGTGCTTAAAAATCAATAGATCTAAGCCCTTTAAAAAGCTAATTGATATTGCTAAATTTACACAATAATAAATTATATGTTTGTAAATCTCATTAGGTATGTAACATACCATTATTAAGACTGTATTTTTGTGCCAATAAATTTGTTTATATACTAACTTTTCAATAGATTAATGATCAGTTGTTAACGGTCAGTAATTACAATTCATCTTCTGTCCGTCTCTCACTGTCGTGAAGTACCGCAGCTATTGAGCGTGCGTTTTTTTAGTTTTTTTCTCTTTTAATAATTACTTACGATACATAAAATAATCTATAGTCTTAAATATTAGATTATATTTAGTTACAATATTATGAGATCTATAAAAATCAATACGTAAAAGTACTTATTATTTTAATAATATAAATAATCTATTGATGTTTTTACGCAAATGCGCGTATCACTTTGATAAAAAAAATATTGCCACGAGATTCAATAATATCGTATATCAAATATTCTTTGTAATCTATATTTTTATGTAAAAATGTAAAAAAAATATATTAAAAAATCGAGTGTAACAAAAATAATTTAAACCGTATTAATAAAATATTTATGTTTATATCAGATCATATTTTTAATGAAATTGTAAATCTTTGTGACAGAAAATAAAATACGCGGCAAATTTTAAAACAAATAAAAAAAATACATATAGCTAGCATAAAAAAATACATCAGAATCTTTTTTATACTATTTTTACACCAAAAATTTAAAGTAGATTTATACTTTTAAATAAATTTACTTAAAAAAATATATGTTAATGCATGTGTTTAAAAGCTGGTAATATATATAAATTATTACATCAGGTGATAAAGTTGAAATAGCTGGTTTTGGAAGTCAGATAATCTTTGCTGGCGTATTGGGTTGTATTATTGTCGGCTGAGATTTGTCGTGATGTATTCTCACGATGCGCTGAAGTTGCTTGTTTCGATACGGTTTATTTTATCGTCTTTTTTCTGTGACTCCGTTACGTATTTCTTCGTCTGTCTTCTGCATCTTTTGCCGCGACTCTCTCTTTGTGATTAAGTGTACATTTTTAATTGCTAGTTTATCACCGTTTTTTGATTGCGAAACAATTGCATTGCTTCTTATACACACCCACAAATTGTTTAAGTACCTTAAAATAAAAGACAGTCTAAATAATCACTTCGGTGACTGGTAAGCAATAGTAGAATAACAAGATTATTAGGGCTATACATAATTTAAGTCATTTTTAACATACAGTTTTCAAATATAATTAATTTGCGATTGTTCAGTACGTATTTTTAAGTTGCTGTTTTATGGCCTTAGTCAATTTTTATTTAATGAAAAAAATATCTTTTTCCCTAATCGGCAAACAATAAGAAAAATTGGTCCTTAAGAAAATGCTATAGAGCTGCATATTATATGATTTATATATGAAAAGAAATACAACAGCTGCTACAAAAAATACTCTTGCACTCTTGCTAAACAATTTTTTTTGCATATAGAATTTATAGTTTCAAAAGTTTTGGATAGGTTTTTCTAGGCAGATACTATTAGGTTTGTTTATTAATATCATGTTTAGTTAAAAAGGAAATAGCTGGTAAATACGATGAAGAGCAAGCACCTTGGGGTACTTCAGCAGATACTAATTACTTTTATTATAAAAATGGAAAATTTTAATATTACGAATTTAATGTCAATGACCATATGCTAGACTCTGTCCAAGGCTTTTTTAATATCTAAAAACACTGTGTCAGTATTTAATATTTTTTCAATTTTATATTTATAATGAACAATCCAACTAATAATTTATTAACTACTAAAATATAGTTTTGGATAAATTTTTTTTTTAATTAGCCAATTTTAAAACCATTTTATTCGCGACTAACTTTATGCGTTACATCCGGATCTGTGTGTTTTTTATATGAATTATCATTTTCCTCTAACATTTAACCACAGCGCTGATAAAAATCAAACAATACGATCCACGCTACCAGAATAAAAATAAATATGTATTTATTTATTTATTTGCAGGTGAGAGACGGCGCTCACGGTTACTCCCCGCTGATCGAACAGGGCCGGTTTTGCGGCACTGAATTTCCGCCCATTCTAACGTCACAGGGTCGACACTTATGGTTGAGATTCCAATCCGACGACAACATCGAATACAGGGGATTTGTGGCCATCTATGAATTCATAACGAAGCCGACACCGCGTAAGATTTGTTTTGTCACCTTATCTGATCAACCATATGACACGTATGTGTGTATTATGTATGGCGTTAATACATAATATTATATGTGTGGGCGTAGGATGCGGATTGACGGGATAAACGCGATTTATCACCTGCCGTCTGTATATAGGCCTTTGTTGTCACAATTTGCTTTGGTGGAGAATAATTTATGATCAAGATGTGTGTTGGAATGCTTGCGTTATTATTGAGAAGATTAAATTATCGTAGAACCAAAGTTTCTTTATATCAGTTAAATGTTTTTTTTTTTAAATATTAAATTTAAGAAACGTCAAAAATAAATATAAATTATTTACTATATATATTAAGTATCGTAGAACCAAATGTATACGGAAAAGTTTACCCTCTTCCAGAGAATGAAATCTAACACATCGCGTCTGCTAAATGTACTGATTAATTGTTATAGCTTACTATCAACCCGAAATGGACGAGTGCCATTTCGATGTTAATGGCACAGAAGGGTTCATAAATAAGAGCGACATAAGTCAAGAAAGGATAGACCACGCCGTCAAGTATGGTATTCCGTTAGATTGCATGTGGGTTATCTCAGTAGACAAAGAATGGAAGGTACGTGTATTTTAATAATTAATATAATATAATAATATATATATATATATATATATATATATATATATATATATATATATATATATATATATATATATATTTAAAAGCATATTTTATCATTATTATAATTTTCAGATACAACTCACGTTCAACTACTTCACACTTCAGAAGCCGAATGAATGTGAGAGCAACTTTTTGGACGTCTTTACCAGAACAGATACACCACACAGGTTTGGATTCACACTACAAATCTAAATTAATATATGTATGTACATCAGAGCTAGCTGAAGTTCTAAGATCTATCGTTCGACAGTAAGAACAAAACCTCTTACGTAATAAGAGCGCCATTTATCATATTTTAATACTGGCTAGTGCAGACCGTGCGCGACAATAGCCGCAATAAACTTAAAGCATCACAATTGTCATTTGATTTTATCTATAAATGTTATTATAATATAACAAATAACAACACTGAGAATTATAGCAATTGATCGCTCAATTTGTTTAGATAACATGCTACATATTACAGTATTAAAATAAGCTAATTACGCTCTTATTTTGTGGTAATTGGTCGTAGCAGAAAAGAGTTATTAAGCACGTATGTTTTGTATTAAATTAGATACTATTGTTTAATAGTAACTACTATCTTGAAGACTTGTCTTCGAATTAAGCTCCCTTGGTTCGTAAGAACTTGATCGAAGAAGACTCGTCGTGGAAGCAGCCGCTTCCCTCTCCACGTCAACCCTATTCCAGCTCAATGTCCAGCTGGATCCTTCTTTGATAAAAAACTTTGCGCATGCGTTAACATAACTTCAAAAAAACATGACAATTTTTTTTTCACAAATATTAAAAACTATAAGCCCGTTGTTTGCGCCTGCTAAATTATTGTGTCGCTTTCTAAATCTTTATTGTTAGTGAAGTTTTCTCTTCATTTAAATAAATATAAACTGGCTAAAGACCTCTGAATTACATTCAGGAAAAAGTCGAAATGTTCTCTATATTATAATTCAATTTTTGCCAAGACTTTTAAATTAACGACTTCATAAGAGACGCGTTTCACTTTGATAATCCATCAGCGATTCACGTTAAATATAATTTTACTACGTAGCCATCTTGAAACATGATCTTTAATTTAAAATCCCTTTGAGGCCAAATATTTTCTCATGATTAAATACAATAGCTAAATATAATATATGTGGAGCTTTGGTTTCATCTTTTCCGTTATCCAACCGCCTTTTTATTAAGATTATCGTGTTATGACTTGACGTTTTTTCATAAAATTTATACAATGATAAAAAAATATTCAAATTATTTTAATTGATCTTCAGAATTTTCAGTTTTAAGTTTCAGAAGATTCTTAAGCAGCAAGATCAAGAAAAATTTTCATGATAGTTTGAGCAAAATACGCTGTCATTTTACGTTGATCTTTTAATGTCATCTATGAGGAGCTGGTGCGATTCATATGATTTAGTTTTATTTATTTTTAAATAAATATCTTATGTCTTTATCACCATGATTTTATTTTAATAAAAAAATATCCAAAGAACGAAAAATAAATAAAACAACAGTGAGCAAATTTTAGCACTGCGTAAAAAATTGGACCTCATAACTAGGGATTTAAATACTGGTAATACCGGTATTGGGTCAAAAATCCACCTTCAATTGGTATTACAAAATAAAATACCGGTAGTACCGAAACAATTTTTTTCCTAAATCCGTACATTTGTTGGAAACGATATTTCCATGGCTTAGAACTAAAAAACGAAAAGGAAAAGCAGGGAATATAATAAGCTCATTTTAAGGGATCAGCCTAAGTACTATATACTTATTTACGTATTCTATTATATTTGAATAAAGATTTAAAACTAAAATTAAATTTATGTTACTTTTAACATGAGTATACGTGAAATATTTATAAAATTATTGAAATATTTTAAAATAAATACTAAATGTGCAATAATTTAATATAGATTATATAAATAAATCTTATCTTAATCACATTAGTGTTTTTTAAAAAATATGTCGTATTTTTAACAAACAAATTTACAATTTTATACGCGTTCCTTTTTCATACAGTTCTTTCAGAAAATCGTAAATAACCAAAAATGACAAGTAATATATAAATATATTTCATTGGAATAAATTGACGAGTGGTGCTCTGGCTCCTGGTATAAAAAATTAGGAGGCATTCAGAAGCGGTCGATCAAAGGCGATGATTTTCTAGACTTATTGATTTGACACTCGTATTTTAAAAAATATTTTTCTGACACATTGTAAATGAATCAAAGTGAAAAAATAAATGGGACGGAAAGGTTTTTATACACAGTCGTCTTATTGATTT
The DNA here is from genome assembly GCF_051122295.1 of Plectrocnemia conspersa. Classification (NCBI taxonomy): domain Eukaryota; kingdom Metazoa; phylum Arthropoda; class Insecta; order Trichoptera; family Polycentropodidae; genus Plectrocnemia; species Plectrocnemia conspersa. The sequence goes on from NW_028277173.1 coordinate 1,055,166, forward strand.
TTATTAGTACTCGTAGACAACACAATAAAGGATCGGCTTATAAAGTATTTTTAGAAGTACCTGAATGTAAGGAAGATTGTTGAAAAGCATATTTTTATTTGAAACATGAAATAAGCATAAACAAACAGACGGTTAATTGTCATATATTTCGGCAACCTAAGTCGAAATTTGCTTTTATATTTCAAAATAAAAATATAAAGATGACTACATATTTATTTAAATCTACAAATAAATTATTCCAACTATAATTACTAACGTAAGAGATAAAAGCGTGTTGACCGCATTTAACTTAACTTAACACGCGCGTACCTCACCGTATGCGCTTGTTTGATATGCGCTATGGGTTGTGTGGCACATATGATGCTATTTTTTTTTTTTAAATATTAGATCGAATATAAAAAATGCAAAAAAATATTTAATTATATAGTTCAAAACTTTTCAATTATATTAAACGTTTAAAGAGTTTCAAAGCAGTAATTTATTTATTATCTGTTTTTAGGATAATATATACGAATTTATATTAAGACTCTTTTATATATAAAATTTGATATTTTGATCAGAATATTTGCTTTGCTTCTGCTTCTCTGAAGCCAGCTCACGTTTTTTTTAAATATAGATTACACCGCATACCTTAAAAGTTTGGCCATCTCTGATATACATTATGGATTTTTGCTTCATTTCGTATGCACCGATATATGATTTTACGATTCAATCAATGCTTTACTTTCAGATTGAAGAGCTACTGTGGATCGATAGCAGACCCCGTCGAATCTTTGAATAATATTCTACACATAAGATTTATGGTGGAACCGAGAGCAATCAATTCTACATTTGCAGCCACTTTCACCGCATACAGAGAGAAGGCAAAAGATTCAAGTAAGAAACTGTGTATACTTTTAAAAATCATTTATGCATCTAAAATCAGGTTTTCACGTATGATTGAGAATACTATTTATATTATAGATTGCGGTGATGACGAATACGATTGCGAAGACAATACTTGTATAGATATAAACTTAAGGTGTAATGGACGCAATAATTGTAGATACAAATGGGACGAAGATGAATGTCATGTAAGTATTATAGATCGCTCGATATTTTAAAACTGTATATTTGAGAGGCATTAATTATTATTTTTCAACTATAGACAGCCAAAGGTTCACCGCTGATGCAGTCAGATCATATAATCATTATCTTGGCAGTGTTTTCTTTGATCTTATTTGGGATGAGTATAGCATTCGTTTTTAATTGCGTCAAGAAGCTAATCAATGACCATCGAATCATACAGGTTAGTAATACCATATATTTTTATATTAATAAATAGTGTAGCAAACTATGACAAAGTTACAATTTGATCAGAATCGTTAAGTTTGACACAAAGTATCGAATTAATAAAAAGAGCTTTGTACATTTTTATGAAAACTTAATTTTGTGATCAAATGTAGAAAGGCAAATTGAACCGTGAAAAATATGGGAGTACTTTGATCTATATATAAATAACAGGGATTTATCACAAATATACAGCCACTAAAAGAAGTATTTTTTTGAGTGACTTTGGATTTAATAATTGGACGATGAATGATTTGAATAAAATATTTTTGTATAATGCGAACTGTTGGGAACATTAATTAATCTAATTTGTTAGAAAAAAATTGACATGGGTCTAACGATTATTTGGGGTCCCGTTTTTGTTACAACCGCGAGAATGGCCCAAAGTACACATCAAAATTATTCCAATGTATTTTTAGCTAAAAGAAAGGTAAAAGGTATTAAAAGTAATGGTATGGACCTACTCAATCGTCTGATTAAAACCATAGACAATTTGTAGAATATATTTGAACTAAAAATATAAGTAAAAACTCATAAGAATGCTTAGAAAATAGATGCAAACAATGCGTTTATTGAAATTTATTAACAATGTTTTTTTAAGTGTATTTTTGTCTTACAACTTTAATAAGATTATTTGCTTAAATATTGTGGGTATTTAAATGATTTATTTTGTGTTTCTTTTTCTACTTGTATAAATTACTACATAGAGATCAATGACAAAAACTATTATCTCTGCAGCAAATTTTTGTATGAGAATATAAATAAATATACTTATTTAATGTACTTTATATAGTGACTGCAAAAATCAATTATTATGATAAAAAAAATCGTTATTCGCAGCACATTATCCGGGGACGCAGACCTTTGGCAACGCGCCATCTAATGGTCGCTGGGATGCGTTTTTTGCAAAATTATTGTGATGGTTTTAAGTTTAGGGGGCCTACTATAAGACTTTTAATAAGTAGAGAGCGATAAATAAATCCCATCGTCAGCCCAAGAAAAAAGGAAGAGTGCACGGTCCCTCTGCTGTGGTTGACGACCTAAGAGCAACTGTCTGACATGACCCAAAACTCTTGATATACCTGGCTCCTTGCAAAGAAACGATATTTATTTTGGAACACTCACTGAATGTCTTAAAAAATAAATCAATCCAATTAATAATTAAAAAAAACAGTCTTAATATATTTCCGAAAAACGCTTTAGCAAACGATCGCTACATTATTTAAACTCCCTAAAATTTATTTCTGGATTATTTTAATTACAACAACCAAATTAAAGTTTCATTAAATTATTTTTACTATGCCGTAAAATAAATATTTAATGACATTACATAGCTTCAAATAACGAAGTATAAGTAAGAATTTTATTGAATGATGTAATGTAAAAATAATAAAATTTATTATACTATTTATTTAAGTAAAAGTACAGCGATATATGAACATATTAGATGCCACTTTCATATCAGAATACAGTTTTTTTAAAGTAGTAAAAAAAAAATGTTTAATTTTTCACATTATTAAATAAAAAAATATCAGTCAAAAATCTGGTAATATATATTTTATTTATTTTAATTCGCAAGGGTTTCAAATTTTGTAACAGGTTAAACAATGTTTTATATTTTAATTAAAATGGAAAACCTTTTGTTATATAATACATATTTACTATAATTTTTACATGCCAAACGTATATAATTACCGAAAAATATGTTTGTAGTATTACAAACATTACATGCTTTGTCAAGTTTTTCCCGAAATAATTGTCAGACATAACATCTCTTTGCTTGTATTATATTATTTGTATTTTCTTTGCTTTTTGCAGAACATTATATAAATGTTAGATTGTGAGAAATGATTAATAAATAAAGCAAATAATTTTGATTACCGACATTGTGAAATACTCGATTTTTTTATTATTTTTATTACTGATCTGTATAGCAAATTATACCATTTACTATTTTTCAACATAGAATAAGACGAAAAATACAAACGTTTATCGTCAAAGTTTAAAATTATACTTTACGCTACTTCTAGCTTATTGGCACTACCATATTCAGTTTAAACACGATTTATTCATCCATATATATATATTTTGAAGTTACTTAAACTTTTATTAAAAGTTACTAAAAGTTTTAATGATTTAAAGTAAATCTTAACAAAAATAAAGTGAGTGATATTTTAGGATATAAACTGAACCAGATTTAATAGGCACTATTCTGAAAAAAGTAGGCAAATCAAACCGGATAATATACTTAGATTAGATATTTTTTCAGAATAAGTTTCATGACGATATTAATAAAACTACGGCAATAATATATTTCATAAATATGAGCAAAAAATATTTAAATAGATATATATTTTTATTCAAAGAAATTTCTATTTTTTTAAATGGACCCTTTGAATATCTCGGTCGGTCTGATCCGCCATATTGTTTAAAAATGGCGGCTTTTCAAAAAACTTAAAAAAACGTAAGTTGCTTTAATCAAATTTTGACAACCACCGTCGAAAAATCATAAAAGAAAGTCTTAAAATATTTAAAATCATATATTAGAATGTAAAAAACAAAATACATTTTTTGTTATTTATGTTTTTTAAGACGCGTTATATTTCATAAAATTTGTTCTAAAAATAGATTTGGTAAATATCTCGGCTAATTTCTAACGCTTAATTGATATTACAAAACATTAAAAATCGTAATTTTATTAAAAAATCCTTAGGGGAAAAAATTAAGAAGGCCAAAAACATTTTAAAAGAGAAATTATAATTAAATTTTAATTATAAAAATATATTTATAAATTCGTTACCTAGATTAATCCGCCATCTTGTTTTAAAATAGCAGCTATTCAAAACATAAAAAAATTCTCAACTTTGTTAAAAAAATTTTGGAAAAAATAAGAAGCCCCTATTTATTTTTAATTTTGTTTGACATGTGTGTTTTTTAACATTTATAAAACACTACAACTGTCGTACCTTAAACCATATTACATACAACTAGTTTTAAACATAAATCTTATAAATATCTTAGCTAAATATTGTATCTTGTTTCAAAATACTGGTTATTCAAAACATTAAAAATAAAATGTCGCTTTAAAATAAATATTTATCTCTTAAATTTTTTTTAACGACTGCCGTCGTTTTGGCGTCATTATTTTTCACGGCATATTTTTGCGGATATAATAATAATTCAATCATCCCATATCCATTTTTGCTTTCGCTTTATTATACCCATTTTCATGCTAAACGTTTGTTCGGCTCGCATTAATTTAAATTTCCCAAATTTGCCCTCCGCTAACAATCACAACCTCGAGCATTATTTCCCCGTTTTTCCCTCTTCCCGTTCCAAATTTAAATCCTAGATCGCGAAAATAAAAATTTCCACCTAACGAGTGGTATTAGCAGTCCCTTAATTTGCTCAAATAAAACAGTAATTTGGACCGCGCAGTCACTTAATGGCTCGTTCCGGAGCTAACGTCGAATTTATACCAAATCGCTGATCGTTTTTTTCTTTCTTCCGCAGGAGCACATCAGGCAGTCCAGAGAGGGAAACCTAGATTCGGCTGGATGCCTCCAGACCAAATTAGCGGAGCCCATATCCAAGATAAGCATCAAACACGACGGCATCGTACCTAAATCTAGATCAGGATCTAGAGAATTAGACAACGTCGACTGCTACGTGCCGGGGGTCGGTCAGATCGTTCCTATTCCTCTACAAAACAAACATGAGCGAAATGGCAACGTTTCGATGCCGCAGATACACAAAGATCACGACGGAGAATCTGAGAGCGACGACCAAGGTAATCAAGATCCAACCGGAAGTGGCGTCGTACCAGAGATGTGTGACAGCTGCTGTCAAACCAGAGAGAGCCTCTTTCAAACGCACCCTTTCCACCACCAATCGAGTTCTGATAAAAGCTTCTCTCCTGCGCCCCCGAGTGTGGACTATTCAAGAAAACCGACCAAAGATTCCGCCGATTCGAGACCGTACATGCAACAATCGAACACTCCTTTCTCTACGTTCGGTTACAGTAACACTTCGACGGAAGACCCTAAATTTAAAACTGAGACAGTGATCGAGATGGATCATTACTTGGAGGACAACGGAAATTACGGCGATCTCAATAGGAACGCGAGTCATCAGAACAGGAGCAACGATACGTTCATGCTCGAGGATCAGATGAACAGAAATAGGATTAGACTCGAAGATAAAACGAAGAAGAGTCCCGGTAAGCATTCGAAGTTGATTGATCGACACAATCACTTCGACAGGAGGCCTTACAGCGCAGACACGACGAAGTCAGCGCCCGACGTCATATACATGACCCACTGACAGGAGGTGTTGTCCGAATGGGAGCCGTACAAGAGACGGAGGCCCAGGAACTTTTTGAGGACCATGAGCCAAGGGTGCGGGGTGCTCAAGAACCCCGGACAGGGCCTGAGCCCCATGTCGGTGTACAAGTCTCCGGTGGTGTTTGTCAGGAACTGCCAGACGCAGACCTACGACGAAGACTTTTACGCCATAGAGAATATGTACTCGGACGAATTTTACAACATCGACCACTATTCGTGATATTGAAAATTACTGTACGCGTACTTTGTTCGGACGCAATATTTTTTTATAGTGACAAAGATGGCGGAAGGGCTTCCTATTGGAAGCATACTTTTTATTATTGTTAGAATAAGTAGTTCTGAAGCCTGATCTGAAGAGCGACATTCGCACTCGTTGTAGAGAGTGAAAATTTAAACAGATTAGGAATACAAATAGAAATTCTTATAACCCCATTTGCCGCTTAAAAACCATTAAATTCACCTAAATATCATACATAAACGGGTGAAGTAAAACTTGGTTAAAAAATACATAGAATGTCAGAATTTCTTGCGATTTTTTACATATTATCTTTGATGGAAAATATTGTGGTGTAACATATATTTTTAAGTGCTCTAGAGAGTCACGATCGCATCCCTTATTCTTGCCCGTCGCGGCCATGACGCTTAGGAACGCTACTTAGCCATCCAGCTACTCAATTATTTATTTTAAAATATATAATGGTATAATTATTTGGTCATATTTTTAATATAAAATAAATTATATTTTTAAATATTTTTTTTATTAATGATATTATTACAAATATATGAGCCATTTTTATATAGATTTTTCTAAAAATACTGGTTTTAATTTATTTATTACAGTGAATGTGTACTAGCAGTGAAAATATATTATTACTTGCATTTCAGTAAATTCATATCATAATACAATTCTACTAGTGAAAATATAACTTATCTGAAAGCTGCCAGTGAAATAATATACTGCTCTAAATCATAATACAACAAGTGTGAAAAGTGCAAAAAAAAAGACTGGACTAATTATATGTTTATTAGTAAAATATAACTTTACTAAGACATACATATTTATTTTCAAACACAAACCTAACCTAAACAAATTGTCATAAAAAATTTAAAACTAATTTATTTTTAACTTTTATTAGCTTAGGTTTTAGATATTTTTAATTTATTTTAAATGTTGTATTTTTTGAGCTACTTGACGTCACAAATCTGTGAATCTCTGATTTGTTTGTGAAAAATACAGTTTTACTGATACACGACAGTGAAATTCTAAAGCAATTTTTTGCTACATTTTAGTTAGTGAAACTATATTTATACTAGTGAAAATATAATACTAAATATACTTTAGCGCCCGTCCTCCAAGAGGGTGCTGTGGTGGCGAAAACCAGAAAATGAAGAGGCGCCAATTAGATTTTCATGTCTAGATCACGTCGGTAGTTCACCACTTTAGCGCCGATCCTCTAGGGGTGCTTGGAATAAGTTAGGCGTGGAAACGCAGCAATGATGCGATGGTATGTAGTTCTGATGCCTGGTTAATGACCCTTTATTTTCTTAATTGCTCCATATTTATAGTATATATTTAATTCGATACAAGTGTATTAATAATTAATGCGTTACACGTGTAAATATTTAATTAAATATAATTTAATTAATTTGTAACGTGTATGTATCTATAAAAAAAACGTTTTTGCTTTGCGAATTTATTTTTAATAAAAATAGTATTGAGTTAATTTGTTAGTTCCAACAATACTCCCCTTCTAGCAATTTACAACTGCAAAATAAACTCTTGTAGTCAGACAAAAATGTCACTGAATTTTGAAAAAACTTGTCTTGAAAGTTAAAATAACTATAGTTTTTGAACTTTTAACTTGACCTAATGCATAATTCGTTCAGGTAAAGTTTTGGTTAGAACAGCAAATAAACATTTCACAATTGGCAAATCGAGTTTTATAGACTAATGAGAACAGTATACAATTTCACTAGCGCTTATCAGTTTAATGATATTTTTACGAGTATGTATATATAAATATAAATATGGATCTACTGTTAAAAACGTATTCAGGTATGATTTCACTATAAAAGTAAGTAAAATTATATTTATACTAGTGAAAATATATATTTACTGTAACAATGGCAAAATGTGTATTTTCTATTAGGCTTAAGCTTAACAGCAAATAAACATTTTGCCATTGTTACAGTTAATAATATTAATATTATTTTTATTTTGTTATCTTTTATTTTTAATCACAATAAACTAATTTGCTTTAAATATGAATAATAAAAAACGCAAGAACTTTCTGACATCCACAATTACTGTAAAAAATATAATAGCAATGACCAATTACAAATGAAATTTTAGCATTGTTAAAAGTACGTTTGATAGAAACGCTTCAGAACTGCTGATCTAGAGAGTTTTATATATGAAATAATATCAATAAACGAAATTTTTATATGTCACCTAATTCGTAAGGTTTGAAACCAAATATTGTTTTTATGTTAGTTGTATTGAAATATTTATCATGAATTATTGAACAAATATACGTATATTTATTATAAACATTCTGTGTTACGGGTCGTTATGTTATTTATTACACACATGTGAATCTAATATATCTAATTGATTTATGTCTTTATTATTGTAATGTTTTCTTGTTAGTTTTTATTTTTATTATTATTAAACACATATATATGATATATATGACATGCTTTCGAATTTATGGTTTTATTCCGACCTGCGAAAGTTTAGTATTTCGAATATGAAATTCAAGTACATATTACGCTTTTATACAACTCAGTATAGAATTTAATGATGTGTGTGTATTTTCAAGTAAAGGATATGAATTGAGCCTTAATTACCATAATATAATATTACACAGGTGTAACATTTAGATATCTCGGTACACAAGCAAGTGCTAAAGCGAAGATAAATTTTAATTTCGGTTCGAGTCAGCGAATCTGGAAATAAAAATATGCTTGAATCAAAATATGCACTTGAAGTAACGTGTGAATTAAATATTGTAACTTTTAAGAAATTCTAATTAATTACAATTAATGGTAGTAAAGATAAAAAACAAGACTTCACTCTTCGATGCTGAGCACCAAATAGGTAAGTGATTATAAATAATAGTGCAAGACTTCCCTTTAGATTTTATATAATTATTCAAGACACAGTCTTAAATAATTAATTTTCAGTATATAAATGATATAAAATATAACTTAATCACATAAAATAAATTATTTGTTCTACTGTTCATTTTATTTTTATATTTATAATTTATTGACCATTATTATTTATAATGACTGATTATTTCAACTGTGCTTTTGCTGGCTTCGTACATAAACTAAGAAATAACTAAAATCATGTTATTAGGTAATTATTAAATACACACGCAACTTTCGTAAACTGAGAAGCATATTAAGAGCATAGAAATACTTATAAAAAATTATTTATTTTTAATAGTAAATCATTATATAGTATCTCTAAATTTTATATCACATTGTAAATTATCTACAGAGTAAATATTTATTTATTTTAAAATAAAATTTAAAATAAACACTCCTAACTCAGTAAGTTTAAATTTAAACAAAAAGATCGCTATATATGAAACGTTTAAAAGCCTGAACTTCATTTAAATAAAATTTTAAAAAAATAGTTTTTTGCTTCAAAACAAGCGATGTATCAGTTCGATCGGACCCCCATATGAGCCATTTTGAGACTTTCAGAAGAGTTAACGCTCTTTACTGCTTGGTTTTAAAGATTAAAAATTAAATTTTTAGTATCGTATAGAACTACCGTGCACCCTCTATACGTTTTGTATGAAAAAAATATATAAATTTTTTTACAAAATGGCGGCCAATGTAAGAATATAAAGTGTCATAACTTTGCAAAATAAAATCCTACTGAAAAATGTCGTATGCAAAAAGTGCTTAGAAGCTTAATTTGCATTTAAAAACAATTTTTAATTATTTATTTTTTATTATTAAACGAGTATTACCGTATATTGACCAGGCCCCTGAACGAGCTTTTATGCGACTTGACATATAGTTAACGCTCGTATTTAGTTCCTATTTAAGATATAGACTTGAATTTTTAATACGAAATAGAACTTTCAAATATACTCACGATACCGCTTAAAATAATTAAAAATTAAAAAAAGAAAAGTTTTTTTTTTCCAAAACACGTTTAGTGCTATGAGTCGATCGACCCACCATACATACGCTCATAAGACTTGCAATATAGTTAAAGTCAGTGTGAGCTTATTTATATATATTTAAAGTTAAATTTTTGTGACAGTATAGAATTCTTAAGCACCCTGTGTATGTTTGTTAGCAAAATCCAATGTGTCAATTTTTTACAAAATGGCGACTAGTATAAAAATTTAAACACTCGTAACTCAGTAGGTTTAAATTTTAACGAAAAGATTGCTATACATGAAACGTTTAAAAGCCTAAACTACATCCAAATAAAATATAAAAAAAATAGTTTTTTGCTTCAAAACAAGCGATGTATCACTTCGATCGGACCCCCATACGAGCCATTTTGCGACTTTCGCAACGCATTAATTAACTTTTATTTATTTGTACCTTCAGAAGACCACTACGCGTTTTATTGTATTAGTGTTCAGAAAAATGTTATATTTATCATATATTAACCATACAATAAATCTTTTCCTTTACCATAGTTTGGGATAGACAGAAGTAGCAGATATTGATGTCCCTCCTTCCCGTTTTATCAATAGTTAAATATAATGCATAACTATTATATATAACTACTATATTAAACTTATAAACTATTCCACTTAAATGAGTTATAACTATTCCAATATTATTCAAAGTTTATATCAGTTGGGACATGGTTGATTATTTTATTTTTTATCTACTATTAAATTTCGAACATAAATTCTTTCAGATTAATATAAGATTATTTGTTTTAAGAAATGCGATATTGTATAATATCTAAAGTATGAAGAAGAACAGTGGTAAAAATAATTTATATGTTTATAAAAAACACTTTCAAGAAGCTATTATCATCAAAATTCGACAGTGTCAATTTCGACGTAAGATAAAACCTCCCTTGTGTATTTTCCACTGCGAAAATATTATAATATACATTCATTTAAATTTTAATACATTATCATACTTTATCTCGTTAAAAGTTTTCGTGAATATACAAAAAACATAATTTATACTCATTTGCATTAAAAGCATTTGAAAGCGAGAAACATTACGTACAACACAACACATAAATAATCATAATTTTATGTTTTCCATCGCTTTTCTGAATTTAATAAAATGTTTAAAAATATTTACACAGGTGATAGTTAAAAAAAATATGCTTCCCTTTCTCCTGCACCTAACTTGCGTAATTTTCTACGTGCACGCATATATTTAGCGAATATTTGACAAGACCGTGAACGTTAAGCGGTTCCTACGTAGGGTTTGACGACATTCATGATACGATCGTTACAAACCCGTTATAGTTTAATTTTGCCAAAAAGCCACGTCTGTTTCCCTAGGGCTTCATTAGGGAATAACCCCCAAATTTCACCCCCTCCCCGGGGTGGCAATTAGGGAATACTATCAAAATAATTACTGTACAATGATGAATATCAGATGTGTAACGCTCATGTAAAGGAATAAGATTAATTATGGCAACCTTTCCGATTATGTTCGAGAATAATGGTCACTATTGATAATCCTGAGTGGAATTTCATCTTGTGCTACATTAGCGATTATTGTGTGTACGTGTAGTTAAATAGTACATAATAGATTTGATTTACAAATGTAGTTATGTTTGAGAGTGTTTAAAATTACGTGGTTACAGTAATACATGAAAGTATCGTTCCTTATTTTCACACGAGAGCCAAGAATTTAATTTAGTCTTACAGCTCGAATGCCTTGACATTGTAATGAAGTAACTTTTTTGACAAATAAATTTGCGATACAGCAATCAACAAATAAATTCACAATAATATAAATTATGATCATTTATTAAAATCATGCCCTCTTAATGCAACACTATTTTTTTAATTTTATTTTGACTAATAATATTTTTTTATTTTACTGATTTATTGATGTTTTTCACTTTTTCATTTTTTCTAAATAGAATTTTTGAGAAATTTTAATGTACAAAAAAATATATCAAAACTAACTTAAATAAAATGTGTTTTTCTGGAAATATTTCAATTGTAAACCTATTTTCAAATAAATTAAAAATGTTAAGTAGTTTTTTCATAGATTGAACCATTCTGACCAATAGTCTTAAATATTTGTCTATCTAGTGCGCAAATTTACGCAATAACGCGGTAATAGTAAAAAATGAACTAGGATCAACCGCACGTACTATTTCTTCCCAATTATATTGTAAATCGCACAGTTACACAATGGTTTTGATATCAAATTTCAACTATTAAATTTAAAAATAGGTACAAAAAAATCAGAACGAAGCAAAAATAATATTTAAAACCCAAAAAGTTAGAGGTCCGGTATACGTACACTCGCTAGCTTCGGTACCTCACGACAGTAAAGTACCGACTACTATATATTGTAGTATGTGTTTATAATACTAATAATCCTTATATTATATATGATTAGAGAACTGGATGATCGTTAAAAAAACTTTAATAAGATGATGTTTTGTTTTATTGGCCCAAACAGATCAATCCATTTCGATTGATTACAGAGCATTAAGCTACAAAATAATTTCTGGCTCTCGAATTTATACTCGAATCAAAGAAAAAATTGTCGATAACAGCTGTAGCTGCTTTACATTTTATATATTTCAAACAGGATGAAGATGAAAAACCTCTTTGAAGTATTTAAAAATGAGATTTAAGTTCGCTGACAAGCAAATTATATGGCGTAGCTCTGTGGAAAGCCCGCATACATTTTTGCATTTTTACATCTGGCATGGACCTACTGTTTTATGCAGTTGGTGTAAAACATATTAAAATATTTATGAAAATTTAATTTATAGCAAAAAAATTACAATTTTTAATTTTTTTTGTATTGCATTAAATTAATCATGTTTATTTTATTCATTATATATTAAAATATTAAATTAATTAATAATAAAAAATAGAAGAGAGCAAGAGATAACAAATGTTGTAAGTATTTAATTATAACATTAAAATCAAATGCTGTTTAATTTTGATGATTGTAATAAATAAAAATAATAACTATGGTAGTCATCGTGCACTTTCTGAACCTACAACCAAAATACAGTTTATAATTAATTTATTTATATAATCCTACTTACTTTTTTCTCCTGCAGTATTTAAGGAAAAGATTTTACTTTCACTAAATTTCAAAGTGTAATGAAATGATATTTTTTTAATTGTATTCATTTTTTTGATATTTATAACAACAAAACATAATTAAAAATCTATAAAACAACAATGATTTAGCTTAAGAAAACATAAAAAAATTAGCATTCTGAAACATCCAGAATTGCATAATAGCCACACAGACTTTTAAATGTCACTATTTATTATTTTCTTATTAACTTTGATACGCTTAAAAACAAACCAATGGTTTGCATCAAAAAATTAATGAAATTTGGATGATCGTCTAAAGTTGAGGTCAGCTTACAAATTCAAGCTTTCATTAATGCCATGGTATGGTGGTGGAGCTAAACAATAACATGATTGGTTCTAAATTTTGCATTTTCTCCCAATTTAAAAACAAATATAAATTAGTAGCTGTCGGTATCTCACTATCTTGAGGTACCGAAGCTAGTGATTGTGCGAATATCGGACCCTTAACTTTTTGGGTTTTAAATATTATTTTTGCTTCGTTCTGATTTTTTTAAATATATTTTAAAATTTAATGGTTCTAATTAGCCATTATTATTTAGGATTTTCAACGATAAAATGGTTTAATCTATAAAAAACTACCTAACCTTTTAAATTCAACTGAAAAGAGGTTTACAACTTGACTAAATATTTCCAGAAAAAACATTTTATATTATTTAACTTAGATAGTTATTGATAAATCTAAATATTGTATATTATTTATGAATAGGTTTAAAACTTAGCTAGATAATAAATAATTTATCATTGTACAGTGAAATCTCAATATAGCGAACTTCACGGAACCAATGAATAAATTTAGGTATACTGAAAATTCGTTTTATTGAATATAAGGAAGACGATATATTTTTATTTTATTTTTAAATACCATATTATACGACTTTTACTTGCAATATTTTTTTCTTACCCATATCCATATATGTAGGTGTATTGTAGAAGGCCGTAGTTCTGCGTAGATATTAGGTAAATTTATGAGTGAAACTCCCGACTACTCTTTGGTGACGATAAAATCCATCTCAAAAAATCCAAATATGCAAGCTGGTAAGGTACTAATCTAAAACAAAGTATTTACTTAAACTCTCAAAGTCTCTTATTATTGTTAAAATAAAGCTTTATTTACCTAATTCAACTGTCATACTAATCGGAGCTGATAGGATGTAAATAGGATTTGCATCAGAATACTAAAATCAGTAAAAATATGTTTACCACTAAACATAATAACTACATCCATATATAAATCAACAAAAAATAGTAAGTCTTGTTTTATATATTTTTTAAAGTAATTACTGTTTACATACTCTACAAGCGTGTGCGTCACAACCACATCTATACCTACCAAATATTCGACAATCCTCAAATTCACGAAGCGCGAGTGGGTGCTCCGTTCGAGTGACGGCAAAGAACGCATTCTCCATAGTCGAGTGCATCTCGAGAACGTGTTTACCCGTCGAGAGGCCCTCTCCGTGATTTGGGACCTCAGAGGGTGGGCGGGGGGGTCGTTGTAATAACGACGCAAACGCCTTACGGGCCCTACATATATAATTCTGGCAAGTCCATAAAGAAAATTGTCTTGGCTGCTTCCTTCCTTTTTTTCTTCCTGTTTTGCCCACAGCGGTTTTTGAAATAAACATAAGGGCAGCGCGAGGACAAGATTTACAGTCGGCCTACTCCGGGTTAAATGTATGAAAAAACTTAATACTTAATGAGGAGAGAGGGACACCCCTTTCTGCGTCGCGTCCATTTGTTACCGAAAGCAAACACGCCGACTTTTTACCTAAATTCGGTGAAATTGATTCGGGCCAACAACGCCCCCAACCATTTTTAGATTGTGTCCTAATGACGTCATAAAGGGCTTTATGGCTCTCAGGTTGGGGGCGTATTTTTTGAGTTGTGCTGCTGCGCGATTATTCATAGTTGTCGATGAAAGAGAATGGAGTTGAATTGAAAGCAGGTGCTGGGTTTTATGGTGCAGGAATAGACTTCATAAAAGTGTTTTACGATGGAATTAAATATAAAAAGTAAAAATACATTAAATGGCAATGAAAAGCTCTCGACCATTAAAAAATAGTAATTCTTCAACCTAGTTCTCAATTTTTCAATATTTTGTTCAACTAATTATACCTAATAATTCGGAAACCCTTCGCACTCGAGAGAAATTTTGTAGTAGATAGGTAGACAACTCAAATAAAAATATATAAAAGACAATTTTTAGCAAAAATTAAAATTTTATACATTGAATAAACATACATAACATTATTTTACCTTACATAAAAAAATATTAACTGCCACTGGATGACGATCAGTGACTGTATTATTAAATGGTATAACAATTCATACATAACCCCAATCAAGAGACACGGCACACGCGCATCGGAAGTCCCGCGAGTGGTGCTCGCGGACCTAGCAGCCGTTGAAGAAGTACACATGCAACGACACGTGTTACGCACACAACAGTGCATATAACGCAGCACAAAACCAAACTAGACACACTCTACTCCACTACTTACTACATTGCTCAGGTTAGTGGCAGAGGATTATTATGGACCGTCGTCTATGTGTGTTGGCGCAGATCAGATTTGCAGTGACTATCTTCTCACTTCTGTTTCTTTCGCGGTACCAGCGTGTTGTTGTGTATGAGCGTTTCGTCGAAGACAAAACATTTTTAATTTATTCGTCGTATGTGGGGGACATTTCCCCCCTCTTCTTGAATTTGGCCAAAAAATCTGAAAAAACAGTCTCAAATTTGGGTTCTACATTACTCGTAGTTTTAACTATTACAATATCGAATAAAAAAATAATTTGAATATTCGATTATATTTGCAATTTCCAGATATAAATTTATTTAACCAATTAGTGCAGAAAATCAATTGATTGCCTATAAATATTATTTAATTAAAAAACAATTATGGGTTAGTGATAATTATTTTAGTTAATCATTACTTTTATAATCGTTAAAATCGTACGCCAATTAATGAATAAAGCATTTTCTTTTTTTCATCAGTAATTTGTACAGAATTGTGCTATGCATATTTTACATAATTTAAAAACCTATATATAATATAAATAATTTTATCATAAAAATGCCATCAAGATATTATATTTTTATGATCCATTATTTCATATAGGCGTTGTCATTCTATGGTGTCAAATAAACACGGCAAAAAATATAAAATTTTATTCATGCAAGATACCTGATACGTTTCATTGAGTGTAAAAATGACATTACGGTCGAATGGTACTTTTAAATGGCAAATACATATAAATTTAAAATACTCTTCTTATTTTAACTCCCTTGTTTGCCACAATGCTTTGATGTACGATTGTTTGTTGTGTTTTAAGAGGCATCTAAACGCGAAAGGGTTAGTGGGAAATTCTCGAGACGATTGTGAGGCTTCCTACAATTTCCTCGCCTGTTGGTCGCGAAGACAATGGAATTTATCACTTGCAGATATGTACAACGTATATTTTATTATGTAGCTGGAAGTCAGCCAAAAACGGTCTTACCTAACAACGTTACACGTTCGCGCCATTCCAAAAGTTGTAAAGAAACTTATCAAGCGAACTAGTTACACCTTATATTGTAAGGATCTGCAATTACAATTAAGTTGTTAAGAATTGTAAATAAAATATATCTAAAATGATTTAAGAACTAATATGTATAAATTATGAACCTAAAAATATGTATTCATAAAAGAGAGAGATCGATAATGTCTTCCAATTAAAGTAAAAGATTTTTTATTAATAATAGAGACATAATTTTCATTGATTAACGCTGAGCATGGTTTGGTAAATTTTAATAGTATACTTACAAATTCAGTAAATATTACCATCTCGGCTATTATAGATTTTCTTTGGAGTAATTGCCAGTAAAAACTCGATTTAAATTAACAGATCTTCCAAGTCAAAACACAGCATCAAAATCGCAAATGAACAACTTGATTAAACTTGCTGAAAAAAATATAAGTTGAGTAAATTAAAATTTTGATGGATTTGAGAGTGGTTGTGTTCTTGTTAAAATATTTATTAAATCTGTAAAGAAATTATATAATTTACATCTTATCTTATAAATATTAAAATATAAATAGCAATAGCTTTTTTATTTTAATGTAATATTTTTATTTTAAAAAATATGTAGGTGCCTTTATTTACCTTAATTAAAATCCATTACAGTGTAGTACTCTTGTTCATTATGATGACGCCAACGTCAAGGGTCTAAACGTTTAAAAGAAAAGCGAAGATAAACGGTGCGGTAAGCAAATGCTTCCTTAAAAGTAAACATATTAAAGTTTAAGATAATTTAATGAATATTTACAAGTAATTGTTTTCTTAACTTGAAAGATTATTATAGTTTGATATTTAGAAATATTGTAATAATATTAGAGCACTAACTATAAAACATAATAATAATATACATATAATCATCAGGGTAAATTATTAAATATACATTATTAAACATAATGGTAGTAAATATATTTATACTAATTTATAATAATTAATAATTAAAGGTCATGCGAATTATGTGAATCTATGGGTATTATCAGTTTATTTTATCAGGACGAGATTTTTGCGACTCAGTTAACAAATTGTTTAAAACAATGAACGGAATAATTGGTGATTTAAAGTGATACTACGGCACACATACGAAGCAGTGACGTATTTTTAGTGTCATCCCGTCCCGTTCCGTGCCGTCAACCTGTCCGTTCACGTTGCGGTCACTCACTGCACCATGTTGTTGAGGTTTGTTCCGGCTAATTGGCACGTTTAAGGGACGGGAAAATTATCTCGTTGAATTTAATCATAAGGGTCGTGGAGGGCTAATGGAGTTTTTATGCAAATTCTGCGCCAGGGATCACACATTAGCATAGTATACCTCAAAATATTTGTCGAAAACAAAATAATTTTCACGGACCTTAAGCGGTGATTTGAATTCGACCTTGTTTCTCATCGTAATCTTAAGGTATTAGCATGCCCTCTTTATTCTTAGAAACTCATGGATTAAGCTAATCCTTATTTAAAGAACGAATGGATTTTTTTTGTAATTAGTTCTTCTTAAAAATGAATGATATTGGAGCTTAAAATCAGATTAATTCAGAGATCTATTTAATGTCTGCATAAAGTTTCTACGAGGGATATTTGAAATGAAATAAGATTAGTAAAAATGGAACTGATTTATTTCAAATACTACTGTTTTTGCTTGGATCTGTGTAACGTGGCAAAGACCAGACCCAAGTTGCAGTTAGCAGTTCAAAATTGGAAAATAATTATCAACCCCTTTAAAAACTGTTACAATTAAATAAAAATTTTAAAGAACTATGACATTATTTAAAAAAAACAATTACATTATATAATAAATAGTAATTCAACAGTAAATAAGTTCGCTAGCAAAATCCAATGTGTCAATTTTTAGCTAAATGGTGATAAATCTAAAAACGTAAACACTCGTAACTCACTAGGTTTAAATTTTAACGAAAAGATTGCTATATATGAAACGTTTATAAGCCTAAAATTTATCTAAATAAAATATAAAAAAAATAGTTTTTTGCTTCAAAACAAGCGATGTATCAGTTCGATCGGACCCCCATACGAACCATTTTGAGACTTTCGGAAGAGTTAACGCTCTTAACTGCTTGGTAAAAATTCAATTTTTAGTATCGTATAGAACTACAGTGCACCCCCTATACGTTTTGTATGAAAAAAATATATAATTTTTTTTACAAAATGGCGGCCAATGTAAAAATTAAAAGTGTCATAACTTAGTTAAATAAAATCCTACTGAAAAATGTCGCATGCAAAACGTGTTTAGAAACTTAATTTGCATTTAAAAACAATTTTTAATTTTTTTTTTTAATAAAAAACGAGTCTTACGGTATATTGACCGGGCCCCCGAACGAGCTTTTATGCGACTTGGCATATAGTTAACGCTCGTATTTGGTTCCTTTTAAAGATATAGACTTGAATTTTTAATACGAAATAGAGCTTTCGAATATACATACGATACTGTTTCAAAAAAATTTAAATTAAAAAAAAAAAGTTTTTTTTCCAAAACACGTTTAGTGTTGAGTCGATCGACCCACCATACATACGCTCATAAGACTTGCAATATAGTTAAGGTCAGTGTGAGCTTATTCATACATATTTAAAGTGCAATTTTTGTGACAGTATAGAATTCTTAAGCACCCTGTGTATGTTTGTTAGCAAAATCCAATGTGTCAATTTTTTGCAAAATGGCGACAAGTATAAAAACTAAAACACTCGTAACTCAGAATGTTTAAATTTTAACGAAAAGATTGCTATACATGAAACGCTTAAAAGCCTAAACTACATCCAAATAAAATATAAAAAAAATAGTTTTTTGCTTCAAAACAAGCAATATTCTCGCCAACAATGATATTTTCGGCGATTATTTTTTACTGTTTGCCTGTAAGCCTGTTGATGATTAAAATAAAAAATAATCACAATCCTAATACTTATTGCATAATATTTTATTTCTTAAGACACCTTAGATAAACTCTAAGACTGCATAATCTATTAGAACGCGATTGTCTCTTATGCAAACTATTCTCGTATATTACATTCATAAGTACTTACACTATATACAGCATATATGTATATAATATTCATACGCGTGTGAGGAAACTATGTAAGCGATTATACCATACCCGACCTAAATATATTTACAAAAGAGAACTTTTGTCATTGAGAAGAGTGAGCGACTTTGTAAATTTCATGAATAAGTCATCTTAGAGAGCGGATCCGGGACAAAAGCAAACTCTCGTTACTCTTATTACATCCATTGACTTTGTTATAGTTCTCAGACTGGTTAATGCGACTACTTCATTAACCAAGTTATTATTTAATTTGGAATATTTCAAATGAACAGCCCTGTAACGTTGAAAAGGCGCAGGATTAAATTTGTTTTTTATTAATATTATTTAGTAAAATGCGTATTTAAGAAATCTATCATTTATAATAAATTCATTAACGGCAAACACAATTGCTTCCTTAACCGATGAGCATTTGAAACGTTTTTGCCTTTTTTCTATTATTCATGCTATACAACAAATTAATATTAAAAATGAGAAAAAAACACAATCATTATCTAGCAAAATAAAGTTACCGCAATGGTATGACACACACACAACCACTAGGCCGCAGCGGGCAAAGCGAACTGGCAACAAGATCACTTCCCATATCTCCTTATTTGAATCCATGTGGTTCATCTTATAATATTACTAGATAAACATCAATTATTTTTAAATAATAATAAATAAATAATATAATTTATTAAAACAAGACCTTATTATGATAACACATGGTCACCGTAGGCCATATTCGTCTGTTAATTATTGTGAGCGTTAGAATTACATGCTCTGATAAGATTTACGTATCGTGTCAACGAGCAAAATTGAACGTTGTTTACACGAACGTAAAATATGGCCGCAAATTTCTTGAGCCGAAAGGATTTTCGCGTCGCGAATTTGCCTTCGTTACAAACTAATTCCGTGTTTGCATTCGCGAAATTCAACACCCCTCGTTCCTCTCCCGTGCCTGTTGTCTTTCCGGGAACTCGAAAAACGATACTACAAACGACACAACGCGCCCCTGCCTCACATACACAGAATCCCATTACCTTTAAAAAGTGTATGAAGATATAACTGGATATGTAAATAACGTGTGTAGTACATATGTATGTATCTTTATACTTCACAAATACGTACAGGAAGCGGGCAATTTTTGAAAATGAAATTGTAAACAAAACGCTTTCATCTAAAAATAATATTATTTTCCTAAAATTAAACGTACTTATAAAAATAAATTAAAAGGGTTTATGAATATTTAAATTTGGATAAAATGAGAGAAAATTATAAGCTTTATTTTTCAATAAAATTTATTTTTATTAAAAGATAATAATTTATTCTGCAATATTTATATTGTCCTCTTTATAATAGTTTCCATCAAGAATATTAAACCTTTGTAACCGTTATTTTCCAATTCGCAAAGCCTTTGTGAATTTTTATTTTATTTATAAAACATCCGTTTCAATATGATGATTGAATTTACGCACATATTTTTAAATAAAATAATGGTTTATACAATAACAATTTAAGTAGTAAAAGAAAAAATGATAAAGTGCTAATTTTATTATATTTATCTAATGATAAAAAAAATAGTAATACTAGTGTTACTCCACACCGAGCAAGCATATGTTAAAATGAGTTTGTATATTTATATTTATTTTTCAGTTAGTGCTTTTTATGTATTAAATATTAGTTTAAAAGCCAGAATGGCAGCAACCTCTTTAGAGCGAAATTTCAAAATGTGTTTATTAACTTTTAGCTTGAAATCCATGTAAAATTCCAGGTATTTACCGCAAAATTTCTATTCTGCATTACTACCCTGTTCACATTGTAATGGCGGTGACTAATATTGTATAAGTTATTATTAGCACTGTTATTTTTTTAATAAATTTTAAGTTTCCACCTCTCTAAATATATAATTGAATTAAAAAACTGTAATTAATTTTCAGATTTTGTTAAAGATTTATGACACAGTTATTATATTTTAACATCTATTTATTCCTTAATATGTATTTTCTAAAGTTTTTGTAGGTTTTTAAGCTTGTATTTTTTATTTATTAATTTTATTTTAAACTATAAATAACTACAATCTAGAACATGTGTTTAGATTTAATTGTTATATTTTATAGTAATATATAATAACCAGTGAGCACCAATAAAATTATATTTTCACTGGCGTTTCAGTGAAATCATATCCGAATACATTTTACTGATAGACATATATCTTTACTAGCGTAAATATAATTATATGTATCTTTAAACTATTGTTCAACTCAAATTTACAGTTGCGAAATATCTATTTTCTTTTTTAACTCATGGTTTATTTTAGAAGTTATTTTTAACTGAGCCTCAAAAATATATTTTATATATGATTCTTTATTGCTTTCTTTACATTATAAGGTTATGTATCAGCTATTTGTAATTTTACCATGTGGAAACAACTTAAACAATTTTATAAAAACGAAATGTACGCTAAACTTCTTTCTAGAAATCAACTTATTAAATATAAATTTAATGCTCGTCACTTGTACAATATTATAAAAAAATGTAAACTAATCGAACATCTTATTCAGTGAACAATTTTGATTTATATACTTCGTTACAAGAGTTGTTAAGCTCAGAGATTTAGACAGGAAAATGTTGATGAAAGCAGTGTTATTAGAAATGGTTAAGTTTTGATCGTCAAATTCAATTGACAACATAACAATTAAATAACCGTAGTTATTAAATTATTTTGGCTAAAACACTAAAATATGTTTCATTTAGATAGACTTAGCTATATTAAAAAATAAATTTATAATAATATCTGCACAATAATATTCTTCTTTATTCTGAATGTAAATATCTAATAAAACTACATATCAGCAAAATATTATCTCAATGGTTTGTCTTAAACTCAATTTTTTACGTGACCAAATAATATATAATACGTATATTTTATCCATGATAGATCAATAGTATAAGACAATAGATAATACCTAATAGACTGAACCCAAATTCCATTTGAACCCTTGTATTTTTTTATGGCAATGGTATTCGGGAGATCTGAATAAGTAAATATTATATATTTATAATTCCAATCGATCAACACAAATCGGATTATATCGAATGATTATCGTAATAAACAGTCAAAAATTAAATCGAGATTGTTAAATTTATAATTAAGAAAATAGCTGTCACTGCTTTACAGACTTTTATTACAGTCTAGTCTCTAGTGTCTCACTACTTAATTAGAAGTTGCTGGTTGTGTTTATTCTACTGTAAAGCATTGAGGTAACGCTTCTCATTTTACAATAAATAAATATATTAAGAATTTTGTTAATTATTCCTAAACTAAATTGTGTTTATATCAAACTTATACAAACAATATTTTCATCTAATTGTTTAAAACTATCATAGTGCTAATAGAAATAATTTTTAAATTATAATTAATAACAAAATAACTATACCACACACTGTATTACTAAATAAAATATAGTATTTAATAAAATTCAGCTCATAGTAAATAAATAAATAACACGAACAAGTATACATAAATATGTTGGACAAGTAAGTGAAACCAATTATGTTATTAATGTATTGCTGTTGATTAGTTGATTAATTTATCAGGAAATAAAATACTTAATTTAATTTCTGAATAAATTAATAATAAAAATATTGCTTAAAAACATAATATGAGCTCACTCAAAATTATTCACACATAAAAACTGATAATAAAGGAAACTTAGCGATAAGAAAAATATAAATATCTGTGTTAAATGAGAATTTTTTTAATTTAAGGTGGAATTAAAAATATGTGATATAAAAAAGGTCTGAAATACAAAATTCATTTAAATTGAATAAACGCCTATTTTTTTTTAATTAATTTAGATTAAGTTTGAAGCAGCATATAATTTCACTGGCGCCTTCCAGTTAAATTATATATTTACTACAAAAATATGAAAATCTATTTAGATATAATTTTACTGAAACGACAATGAAAATGTAATTTCACTGGTAATACACTGAAACATATAAATGAGATAATATATAGCATAGACCAGTGGTTAGTGATCTTTATTGATTATTATTTATTACTATAAAATATTACTTTTAAAAACTAATCACGTTTTCAATATATTGTAGTTATATTCAATATGTAATAAAAATAATTAAATAAAAACTTTCAAAAATACCTATTAAGCAATATTTAAATATATTTACTGTTTAATAAACATCTGCACTAAAATATAAAATATAATCGTATACAAATAGTACAAAAATATTTACAAAAATTTAATACAAATATATCGATCGTGTACAATTAATAGAAATACATACATACGTTTTGAGAGCCTTTGCAGTTTTCGACATCTATGAAAAAACTAATCCGCCTTGCTGTGTTATCTTAGAGTCAAGTTTAGTGCATCTGTAAATCCAAATTAAGACAAATTCAAATTACAAGCCAAAGAAAAATCGTTCAAAATGTAAAACGCTCATCCAAATTTGTAAAACAAATAAGATAAGAATTTTCAGAATGATATCTACTTTTCATAACAGCTTCAGCAACTTCATAACACGAGAAAAAACCAGAACGATCGGCCTTACAATATATAAGCCTCAATGTAATAAATATATGAGGTGTTGATCGCAACGTTCGTTACCTAGTTACCTAATATTTCGAAAAACAAAAGAATAAAAAAAACGGTCGCTTATTATTTATTTTAATGTGCATTGTTTTATTCATTCAGTGTCTATCAAAATTTAAGTCGTAACAGCAAAATTAAATTCAAAGATTTTCTTGTGAGTAAGGCTAAAGTATTGTTGCAGAATTCAATGAAATCTAACGATTCTGAAGACATTTCACCGGTTGCTACCACATATTATCATACCCGTGCAATCGATCCACCAGAAAATCTTTCGGATAACCTAAAAAATCATCAGTCAATTAAAATAAAAAGTGAGGAGAAATATATGAGATAAAAATGTCATGTTTGTTCTGCGCGTGAAATAATGAAAGACAGCATACATGTGCAGAAGTTGTGAAATTCCGATTCATATTGACGAATTTTTTTATACGTATCAAAAAATAGTGAAATAGATAAAAAAAAGTGTAAATAATAAAAATAAATATAGTGTGGTTTATAAGTGTAGTGATAAAATAAATGTGTCCGTGACAGTTGTAAGCAGAAAAAGGACGTCGAAGAATTTGGTGAGTGCAAATTATATTATATTATAAATAGATATTTTTTTATAAATTGTTTATAGAATAATTTATAGAAACTTACATATTATTAAATTACAAATAACTGGTTTGTAACCATTGTAACCATTTTCAATTAGCACAGTTTTGACCCTGAAATCTATTTCTGTTCAAGGAGCTTAACATATATTATTTTTTAGATGAAATAAATAATGATGGTTTATATATTTCATAAAAAGGACGATGAGTCTTCGGGAGTCAAGCTGTTAATAATGTAATAGATTTGATAGACCCGTGAATTTACTAAGAATCGAAAATGTGTGGCAAATTAAATATTTTGCGTAAAGTACTTCAATACTTTTATTCGTATCCTTAGCCAACAATCAATCATTTATCACTACTTGTAATGCAAACTCAGTGAAATGTTTTTCTCTGAATCCCGATTGTTTTCATCCCATCACCTTTTCTTTACAAGGAAATGTGTTAATTGCTCTTATTTCCTCAAACCATAACTATTTTTTTATTGTAGTGCGTAAGGTTTGGTAAGGTTTGGTTAGCCAGTGAGACGCAGATGGAAACTAGTGAAAATTGTATTAAACTATATTACATATTACGACAGACGATGAATGGCGAGATGTTTTCTCCGTGCAATGGAGAAAAAGCTGGCGGAAGGATGATGTCAGTGGCGTGAGAGCGGGTGTATAGCGGAAGTCGATCCTCTCTCTGTGCGTTCATGACAGAATGTTATCGGCGGGCGGACAAGCATCTGCTGGTCTCTTTGAGTATCTGCTGGAGTCTGCGAGTAACTGCTTGTGATTGCCCTCTGGAGAGAAGACTTAAATACTAAGTGCTACAAAATTTTCTGACAAATCACAATCATGCAGTAATCATCCAGCCAATAGATATCTTAGAGCAACGAAATATGAATATGCTTTTAGAAAGTAACATTTGCTTGATGGGTATTGTCCAAGGTCGTATTAATTGTTTTACGTGACCGTATCGCAACAAAAAAATATTCTTTCAATGCCGGAGAATATTTACACTTGCGTGTTATTTATGTGATTTTTTCTGGTCGTAAGTAGGGCTTTTGTGTGGTCCCATCCTTTACGCTGTTGTTTTATTTCCTTGTTGAGGGGTGATTATTTTAGTAACAGTAAATTAACGCAGGTTTCAAGAATAAGACCCCACATACGTATATGAATAATAGTAATAATCTTTAAATTATTAGGTATTTTTCTTTCGTATTTATTTACTTAATAATGTAATTTAGTTGCTAGTATTTTTAATGTTTTTTAATTATAATAACATTTAATTAATCAGTACTAGTTCCTTTGTTCAATTTAAAATTATGCTTACAGGTACGAATTTAAATTCTTTAAATTATACATTAAATGTATTGTACTAATTTATTAAACTATGGTATTGAATTCACAATTTCTACTATACTCTTAATGTAGTATCTATTTATTTTTTCTGCAATCATATGATTGCTTTATATACATATATTTCCATTGACCTACATATTTATTATGTCGTTTTTTTTTAAGTAAAATAATAAATTTTTCTATTGTTAATTACATCGTATTCAGGTAATTTTTTTATTATATTTATTTTTTTAGTTATTCCTAATGCTTTGATTGTTATATTTCTCCATTGTTGATTACATTATAATTTCTGATAATTTCTAGTAAAATAATCGGTTCATAACTTTAAATTCAAGGGCATGTATCACAGCTAATAATTACCCTTATTATTCATTCTGAAGTAGTCCGGCAGCAGCTTAGTTGTTTTTTTATAATATTTATTATGAAAGAAATTTTTGAAGTACTGGAACGAGTAATCTGTCGCTAAAGTAATATTTCAACTCTTTTAACTTTTGAAGGTTGAATTGTGCAAAGTATGGTCGCGCTTTGTAGTGAAAGAGAATTAAACCTATTTCATAGATTAACCTTTGGATTAGAACTTACACTTGTTTATACATTTTATCAAGTTTTTGGGTTTAGATCTCATATATGTAGATCTTATTGATTTTTTTTTTGTGACGACCATACACAGTTTGAAAGGGATCCTTGGCTCAAAACTTGCGTTAGTTTACTGTGACCAAAATGATCATTCATCTACAATGAAACAAGACAATAGCGTAAAGAATTGGATCACACACAAAGCTCTCGTTACGACCAGAATAAATTACATAAATAACATGCAGGTGTTCTTATTTTTAATATTCTCCGTCATTGAGAGAATATTTTTTTGTTGCAAAACGGTCACGGATATAATAAATGATGGGATCCACAAGATTCCCGTTGCAAAGCAATACGACCATGGACAATGCCCATCAAGCGAACGTAACTTTCTAAAAGCGTATACTTATTTCGACGTTCTAAAAAGCGACTGCAGCGATTAGCAAGATGCTCGCTGCATAATTGCGATTGGTCAGCAAGCTTTGCAGCCATGGATACTTAAACTTGGACTCCGATGATGAGAAAACAGTCACGAGCAGCAACTTGAAGACCCAGGCAGCCACTCGAGGAAACCAGCAGACACCCGCCGCCCGCAGACAACATACGAACATTCACATCCCGCCGCCAGCTTCCTCACTACCGCTCGTAGAAAGCATCTCGCCATATATCATCTGTCGTAACATATGTAAATATAATGTAATAAAACTATCATCCCCTCCTAGGATTAGCAAACCTCAAATTTTTAATTTCTATCGTGTTTGCGAGATCAGAATGAGTGATTATTATTTAATTGAAATTTCGATCAATCGTCATAGATTTTCTTAAGCTTTCGATGGAATATCGTGATGATTAATTAAAATTGCGTTAGGTCATACATACCTACTAAGTATTAAAAATTCTTCAGCTCATTAAAAATATATTTTATGCATCAATAAAAAAAAAGCCAGTGAATACATACATTTTTTTATTATTTCGCAGATTTACAATGTAAGTCCAAATTTAAGTCACTGATCAAATTTCACGCAGTCAGCACAACATCCAATTCAATACTGTTTTTTCATCCAAAACCGATACACGTACCGAATCGCAAGTGGAAAACATAAAATGGCGGCCCGCTGGCCATATGTTACGCTCGCGCATTTTTGCCAACTTCCTGAATCCGGAAACGTCAGCTTTGATGCGCAGATTTTATTTTTATTTTTTTTTAACAATAGCCCAGTTTGTGTTGAACAAATCGTTTGGGTCAAGAACCGCTTGCATTTTGTCAAACTAATGCGACGCTCTCACCCTTGTCGCTGTGAATATTTTATACGAATTGCTTTTGCTTCACTTCCCTTCTCCATACGGCTGATTTAAAAAAGGGTCGTAAACAGACCTTTTTTATTTATGTTGTTCAAGTACGTCGAGCGAGAGGTCTTGAAATAATTCTAAAATAGTACCTAGAATTCGATTTGTCTGCAGATTTTTAGAAAAAATACTTTATAATACTTCAGTATTTTTGCCGGGACTAATTATAATCGCTGCGTCGATATTTTTTATGGAAGGTATGAAACTAATAGATTTATGCCCCGAAAATTTAGTAATAATCTGGATATTGTTGACTTATAAACAGAACAGCAGTTATGCATTGACGCACAGAGATCCATTATCGGTACTTAATTGTGACAAACTTAAACAAAAAATGGTCAACCCTAATAACTTCATTAGCAGGTATTCTTTACCGTCGTCAATTCACACAACTTTACAGTGATTAGGAATATTTGCTATTATTGACCGTTAAATCAATAGTAATTTCAGATGCGTTCAATATTTTGCTCATTTTTAATGCTTTCTATTATAACATGACTGTAACGCACCGTAACCGAGTTTTACTATTGTATATTCCCCGAAACGAATTCCTCTCCATTGGCAATTTCCCGTTACATAGCCGCGCAGCCGTCACTAAAAGTTCATTTAGTGTCGAGCAAACGGAAAAATTGCCAAGGGGTCCGAAATAAAAACGCGACGTTATTGATACAAGGATCCCACCTGTCTTTGTCCCCTTAAAATTGGGCCGCGGCTGTAAAACGGTCCCGGACCGTAAATGGGCCGCGACCCGCCGTTTTACACCCGCGCCTCGGCTTTACGACGCGAACGAGAATTCATGGGAATTTTTTAGACATACCTTTACATGTACATGTCTATGTATACGTAGGATATTGCATCCGAAAATCGGTAATGGCATTTAATCACGAATAGGTCCAACCGACTTTTCGGATCTAATGTGCACTTCATCTTCCGAGCGGCGCGGCTTCCGTTCGCAGAGTGATTTCGCCAACGGAACGAAATAGAGCAAAAGTAGTAGTACGTTATATATGTGTAATGAATTTGAATGAGTTTGTGGGTGTGTTTCTTAACTCGTTTTTTTTTTTTTGAAAAAACATGTGCTACATAATATTTTTTATTACAAATCTGCGGTTTTCCCAATGCGTCATAATAGCAATTAATTCAACAAGAATTATGATATTAAATAAATATTAACCTTAATATATTAAGATTAATTTAATTTAATCAATGCTTTGACAATTTAGTGTTTTAATGAGACAGGTAATAAAAGCAGTAGTGTAGTGGAGCCAGAGCGTCGCCATGGTATTTATTTTTAAGCTATGACGCTTCCCTGGCACTTTAATTGCAATAGAATTTGCTTTTTAAATTAATATAATACATTTACAAAATATTTTATATACCAAAAATCGTGAGTGGATGGATATTACGAGAATGCAAAAAATATAAATATAGTATAAAAAAAAACTGACAAACTTTCGTTATGATCCATGGCGACTACAACCGATTTGTAACGGAGTATAATAGTTACTTTTTTTCTAGTATAGAAATATAATTATTTCTTTATATAATTTATTCATATAGATCGTAAAATGTCGATGAAAATTTCATTCAAACGCAAAGCAAAGCAATAAAACATATTTTAAACTGTTATTATACTCGTCTCTTCTGATTCTAAATTGCAGATGACCGCAATTTATTATTAAAATATTTATAAGTCACTGATAAAATAATTTTATCAATGTAACTCTGTGCTGCGCGAAAATCACGCGGCAAAAAATGACCCATCGATTAAGTGCTAATAATTTTATTCAAATAATTGTTTAGAACGAATTTAGTGTATATAACGATAAAGAAAGCTTAGTGCGGATTTCCATATAAATTAAATAATTAGAAATAAATTAACCACAACTGAATTATTGAATTGATTGAAATAAAATGTTTGCGTCTTCAAAAATAAATACAAAAATGTAATTCTAACTGTAGAAAAATATGCGACGCACTTCTGTTTTTGATATAAGCGTTAAACGATAATAAAAGGTGGGCTTTTTCAATATTAACGAATTCTATGAATTTCGGTCATAATAGATATGGCCGAAAAACATTTTATTCGCAAATGTTTTTCGAAGGCGTAAAGGCATTTTCATTGTTGAGAGGAAGCGTCTCATTGTCTCGCATTTCAAAGCAAAATAAAGGCCCATACAATACCATGGATTTTTTATGATAATTTGATTGAGAACACTACTTATTACATCCTATTGTTTGTGTGCTATTTTTTATGTTACTATATATTGTTTTTGTCCATCATGACGTATTGTGGTAACCCGTCAGGTTACGATGATCTTAATTTAATATAAATAAATTAATATATATTAATTTATTTTCTTAGTAGAAAAAATTTCCACTTGTCATAATTTTTATTGTAGAATAGATTTTTTATTTGATTTAATTATATAATACTTGATAAATGAATTATTTTATATTAAAAATATAGAAACCTTTCTGTAAGGATATATTATTTTTATATTCACCGTACGATACCAATCAAAAATATTTATAATATCCGTGTTTAATATTACATGATACTATTTTAATTCGTTAAGCCATATTCGCAAAGTTGACAGAATACCGGCCATAAATTTATATTAATTTTAAAAAATCACTACGCCTTCGTGCGTATTTTTTTACAATTTTGACGTGAGTCGAGGGGGCGAACGCTCGCAATGGGTCCCGAGGGGGCAAACTTTGGATTTTGTTTCGCAAACTTAAATTCCTTATGGCGCGTTGTTAACGTTAAATAATAAAATTTATATTAATAAATAAACCCTTGGTTCGCTCGCTTATTAATTTTGATTGCAAAGCATTTTATTTTAGAATTATTCATAATAAAAAAAATCAATTAAACCCTACAATTAGCATATATGATAATATGTAGCATATACAAATCGTACTTAACCTTTTAAGAACAGATAATCTACTTTTAAAAATATTATAGGATAGCAATAGTATACGTTTATTTACAATATCATATCACGTACATATCACGCATTATAAAAGTGGCAGGTAAAAAAATTACATATATACTTTGAATATTTGGAAAGTTGAAAAGGTTTTTTCTACTACTGATCCCTTTGACTGCTTTTATAAACCTACGTCTAAAAAGAATTAAGGAACTGACGCTGATCATATCACGGAAAGAAATATGTCTTGAAAGCTTCTTGTAATATTACGAAAAACGTAAAACCTTTTTCATGCAATATATTTATGTATATATTGATTAAAACGTTACATATATACATAACAATTTTATAAAATTATTAAAAAATCAAAGTTTGAATAAAAAAACAAACAGCTCCTCATAGCAGACATTAAACGGGGCAATGTACAATCAGGACCGTTGAAAGCAAACCCGGGCCTTGGGAAAACAATGATTCCGGGCCCCATTTGATATATATTTTGTAAGATCCTAATATATTTTTTTAAATGAATAATAATAGGTACAAGTTAATCCTTTCTATGCTACAAATAAATTTTAAAATTAGCCATTGTTTCGACATATTTTCTGAAATCATATTTAATTAGGCATTAAAAATTATTGGAAATATTTACTTCATAATTAGTCGTCTTTTTTTTGCTGCTCAGTGTTGCCATATAGTGAGTGCCATCGTGTTGAAACCGCTCGATTATCAAGCGTTTATATTTAGACTTTTTATAACAATGTTACGAGTGAGGATCGAATAAAGTACATTAAAACCAAATTTTGCCCAATAGCAGAGCGCAAAAAACAATTATCACTTCTCAGAAGTCAAAAATCCACGTCAAAAGCAATAAAATCGTGCCGTCGCCGTCGCAGTGGGAACGCTCGTTACCGAGCGTTCCCACTGCGACGGCACCGACACGATTTTATTGCTTTTGACGTGAATTTTTGACTTCTGAGAAGTGATAATTGTTTTTGCGCTCTCCTATTGATCAAAATTCGGTTTGAATATACTTTGATTAGCCCTCTTATATTATAAATCCATACAATATTTTTAAAACATAGTGTAATATCGAAATTCAGACAAAAAATGGAACAATATGTGAGATGCGATGTCTGTCTGTAATAAATCTTCCGCTTTTTTTTACCCCTGAAAAATGAGTTGCCTCAATTTGTTTTTCTGACCTAATAATTCATTAGGTTAGGTTTGAGTTTGAATAGAAAATGGACGTTTCGCAACTGTCAAATTGAGCTTAATAGACATTTTAGCGCAGCATATTAGCGTCTATTAGTTAAATTATATTTTATTCGAGTAGAAATATATATTTACTAGTGAAAATGTATATTGACTTTACTAGTCACTTCACCAAAAAATACACATTCACTGTAACATTTATACATCGGATGTAAATAAATAATGCTTAGTATGTAAATATATATATTACTACATATAGGAAAGTTGAAATCATATCATTTTAGTAGCACTTGCCAGATAATTTATTTATTTTCACTAGTAAAAATATATATCTACCGGTGAAAATGTATTCCGATATGATTTTAATGAAATGAGATATTTTAAAAAATATTTTTAGAATAGATTCCAGACTATTTTTTCTTAGATTTTCTGTTAGGAATAACCACATGAAGCTGAATGTTTAATTTATTTATTTTGCTGCATTAAATCTAGTTACTGAGAATACAATCTATAAGAAACATTAAAATTATCTAATTCAGCTGGTGCTGTTGTTGATTTTTCATTATTTCTTTGCTTTCCTAAATATTATATCACACAGTTTTATCCTCACATTAAAAAAACTTTAGAGTAGATTTTTATTATTAACAATTAAAGAACATTTCTATAATCATACTGAAAAATATTATGTAAGACCATACTTTAATAATTATCATAAATTCAGTGAACCCTGCAAAACTTATTGCAACAGTCAATTAATATGTATGATATTAATTTCTTCAATATTTTTTGATATATCTGAATTTATTGTACAGTGATTTCTCGTTATTTGCAGGTTAATAATTTTATTAAAATCCTGACATTTCCGTGACAGGATTAAATCAAGAAACTCTATTTAAGGATTGAGCCTATGAGAGTTTACATTGTTATGGTACACAGTATGTAGGTAAGGATCTCTTTTTGTTATCCAACCGCCAGAGCTGTCAGCGATGACAATGGCGAACAAAATTTTACCAGACGAACTTTGGACGCGTAATAAATGTCGTTCGGTGGGATTCCATTCAAAGTCCCAAAAAGGGGAATTAATACCAGGGGTAAAGTTTTCCAGTGTCAGCCACCTGAAATCGTGTCTCGACAAGGTGCTGAAATGCTAAAACTACGACATAGCACAATGGCACCAAAATCAAAACAAAACAAAAAGCTACCCGAAAGTTGACCCTGTAAAGCAGAGCTAAATTTATTTATAAACGCGTAAATAATAATTAAACCTTTTAATATATTATATTATTTGATAAAATAGTTTATAAATAAATGAACATATTGAATTCTCACGTTCCTTAATGATAAACTAATTAAATATCTGTTTTAGATGCATTTTCATGGTGCTAAATACACGACACTTTAGCTTAAACAAAATTTAGTTAATGAACTATATTTTTTAATTATAATACAAGCTTAAAGCTTAAGGTTTAATTGCTTCAAGTTGCAAGGAACGCTGTGGCATAGCTAAGTGCTAAATTAATTGGACAATTAAGAATGACACGACACGGACAGTACGAAATGTCGAGCAATTAAATATTTTTTTATTGCGTCAGATTTTTTTCTTGCAACACTTAAACAAATTTATTTAGAGCTGATTCTAGTAAGATTCTTACTGTTATCCATTAATTATAATAACCTCTGTTTTAGCCACTATTAACGAATTAATCAGGATTAAATTTATTTAGTCACATAATTAAATAAAAGTTTCAATCGCCAAAAAGTTACTGTAAATGTCAAAAGTAAAAATGGGTTCGATTTAAAAATATTGTCACGATTTAAACTGAGAAAAGAGTACGTAACAAGCGAACAGAACCCTAGAGAGGCTTCGTCTTATGAATTTTCCATTGATGTTCCACCAGCAATTTCTGAATTCCCACTCTTCGAATCACCATCGATCGAATTGATTTGCATTCGCCTCATAATTGCTACTTGTTTCTTCAAAATCGGGCTAATTTATTTGCAACATCCCCCTATTTTATCGATGGAGAACTGTGACGCACAGTTGGCAATAAACATATTTCAAAAGAAAAAAGAATATGTTGATTAAACATATCGATGGCTTTGAGTTAGAATTTAGTTACTCCACCCTATGATATTTTCGGCTTTCGTTAAGTGAAGAATGAAGTGCAAAAATGTAATGATGCGTTTGTGAGAGTGTTTTAAAGCAGCTCAAACCAATCACGTGCTTTGGCATGCCTCTTACATCAAAAAAATATTTGGAGTGGTCAACCATAATGACTCATTGGCCATAATTTTTAATAATAAATCCCTATATTTTATTTTTTCTCGCAGTTGGCGTGACAATTGTCATTATTATGACTAAACCTCTTTTTATTATTTAAGTACACCCACGACTAATTCTAATTTAAGGTCGAAAGTTTATGGCAACATGACAAATACGCTAATACTGAAAACTTGCCCCAGTTTCATAGTAAAATCTATTGAATATAAATCAAAATACACATAATTATTTGTAATTAATTATATAGATAGATGCCACTGGTTCACTAACAAAAAAGTATGTTGGTTAATACTTACTTTTACGTATTTATTACATCTGTTTGACTATTAAAATTTCCCTATTGTAACGCATTGGGCTTATGTCTCTCAGATCACAATAAAAAACAAAAAATAAAAATAATAAATAATTTGTATATATTAGTAAACGGCTTTATTTATAGCAATTCCTCAGGCGCTTTAATTTTTTCTTTAGAAAAATGTTGAATCCTCTACAAATGTATTGATTTATATCCAAAAATATGTAAAAAAAATGTCTTTCTCTAGATTGTAAAAAAATATAATATAAATGTTTTTTTAATTTTAATAGAACAAAATATTTTTTTTAATTGCAACACTTTTTACAATGAAGCGTAAAAATTGTACAATAATGTTTCAGTGTTTTTTGCATCTGTTTTTATGTCATCACTTTCAGTATTTTGATCACGCTGGAGTCACCACTTTCAGAATTTTAATCACGTTGAGGTCACCACGAAAGACGCTGGAAAAGATTATAACAGCTTATATATTCTGTTTAATTTATCTTTGAGTCTTCGTTGTTTTGTTTGAGAACTGGTAGAGTGACTGGGATTGTTATTGTGATGTTGTGTTCTCGTGGTGCTCCTTTCAATTCTCCCTTAATCTGTCTCGATGGCACTTCAGACCCCATAGTCTAAGTCGAGAATCTAGAATATGCCCGTGCCTGCTTTTTAAACACACCTTCGAAATGTTCTCACGCCTTAATATAAAACATAGTTCAAATGGCTATTTTGGCGATCATTAACCATGGAGCTCGAAGAACAATAGTAGTATTTGCAAACTCAAACCCAGTCTGACGTGCATCTTTTCATACAAATGGTAGTTTTTATGGCGGTGATATTGCTTAGTTACGTCTCTGTAATTAGGAAGTTACGGATAACAAATATAAAATATTTATGGTCGGATTTATTATCTAGCGCATCTTCTCATACAAAGTGTAGTTTTCCAGCAATACTAATGATTATTACCGTCTCAGAATATGTTGTGCTATTATGTGGTCCGTGCAATTACTACCGTTCTTATTTTGAGGTAAAGAGATTTCTCTCCTATTGTGTGATGTGTAATTTAAACGTTTGTAACGAGTTGATGTAGTGTAGGAGATATTTTCGTTGTTTAAGTGGTCGTTATGGTGACTAATGACGCATATGGTTAAAACAACCTAATATTTATTTATAACCCCGTAAAGTGGTTCTTATTAACTTTTTTCTATAAATAGTTAGCATAATAATTAATTAAGAAATTGATTTAGGTAATGTTTTACATCCAAAAATTATGTAAATTTATTCACAAATATTTTTAAATATTCCTATTAATTAATATTCCTAGGACAATCCGCAAAAATAAAAATGTAGCGGGTTTTCTAAATGGAATAATGAAACACATTCCTGCATTAAAAATAAATTATAATATTTTTTTTCAATTTAATAATTAAAATTAATTAAATAGATTAGCTAAATAAATTAATAAACAATATATTTATTCACGTTTGTTTTTACCGTAGTACCACGCCAAGTTATCTTTAAGTCGTATCTAAGATCAGGTTGAATTCTTAAGATTTAAGTGTAAAATTTTCTATTTTTCGAACTTTGATTAAAAGCAGTTTCAGCTAGTGTAAATTTGGCTAAAGTCATAAGCAAAATAATTCTGGATAATGTTTCTTAATTAAGTACCGGAACAGTTTCTAAAGAATGTGATATAGCACAACAACGTTTTGGCTTTATCTATCCTTCATTATTAGATGAAGTACAACGACCTTTTCAGATCTCTTAAAATGAATTTTTGCGATACTTAGCACCCGTACAGTAAAAATCTGCATCGACCTTTTAATATTTGTTTCTGTTTTGTATGTAGATGTTTTTGAAACTGTTAATGGATACCGTTAAATGGTTTTCAGCATAGATTTGTAATAATCTGTTAAAATTCTTTTTTAATATTAATAATTTTTTTATAAATACATAACATTGATCACTGTGCGTCAATTCACGTAGCAGCAGGGGTTTCGGGGAATGCGTATCGGAGCGGCCCGATTGCGTCGACGGGGCATTATGCTAATTCAATATAAATAATCCTCGAAACAACCCAGCCGGCTCTGGCTTATATGAAAAATGTACTTAGGGGATTATTTACGCCCTCGTAAGAGTTTTCTCGGCGACGAGAATCCCGATAAGCGCTTGGCGTAATGGTGGTCAATTGGCGCATGGTGTCAAAAAGGGACGGATTTGGCTTAAAGACGAGCGATGGGACCCTATGATAGAAAGGATTTTGGTTGGGCTCAAACGATAATAATTTACCTGCGACTAATTTTCCTTTTATTATTCTCTCGACTGACTTTTAACAGCATAGCTGGTATTTAAAATGTAATTAAATTTATATTATAGTTCATATTTTATAACAATATTATTTTTAAAACGAAAAAAAATAAGTCATTATACTCTTATCGACATTTCCAGCAAATAATTAGATGTAGTTTATATTTTAATTGTAACAGACGGTGCAAACGTCATGGTACGCGTTGGAAACTTGCCACGCCAGAACACCAATTATGCATTGCTCGTAAATATAAATTTATAAATAAACATCTTTCTGTATTATCAAAACAAAGAAACAATATTGTTAAAAGCAACTAATGAGCAATGGTGCATATTTTTTATTAAGTGTACAACCTATGATACTAAATTATTGTCACAAAACACCGTCACGGAAAAATATTTCATTATTCACTGGAAGCACCTAGCGTATGGCGGAGTAGTATTAAATTTAGCGATTAAACATCGCATGTACGAACCCGGCTTCCACTATCATTAGATCAAACGAGGTTTTTGGGGTATCGGTGGAAAATTATGTCGTATCGCACGAGGTTTAACCCTTTCGTTCCCCACTAGCTCAATCCTGCTTAAGTGTTATTCGAAACTCGTTATCCCTAGTAATATTAGGTCCTTGCCCGCCATTATTACACCCTTTCCACTTTTTAACGTTCGTTCTCATGTTTCTTAATGATAAATTCAATCGGTACCACAGTAAATAATAAATATGTAATATTTTATTTAATAAATTTGATAAAAAATATGTTTAAATTTGTTTTGTTCGAAGTCAAGTAAGAGGTTGAGAGTCTTAGTTGTGGTCGTCGATGATTTAATTGGTGAAAAGTGATTGCAATCCAACAGTGATTTGTGGTTATTTAATGAGCCAATTTTTTTATCAAAATGCAATCATTATATTTAAACATATATATTTTTTCTCCTTTCTCCCAGTAAATATGCATTTGAAGTAATAAAAATAAAAATATGATGCTGGAAGTCTCTCACTTTAAGCTTCTTTTAAATTAAAAATTATTTTAATATTTTTGACATATAACTATATATTTTTCTAAATTCAGTAAAATTAAAATTTGAGCAAATTTTCATTGGGTTGGAAAGAAGCTTATTATAATAATTAGAGTTGAATAGAATAATTATTAGCTTATTCAATTTTTTGTTTTAGATTTTTTTGCTTTTTAAAAAAAATGGTTACACTTATGCAGCTTAAAGACATTTTGATTGTTTTTTTATTTTTATTTATTTTTATTAGTTTATATTTTTTTGTATGATATATCATCCCATAGGCGTTCATAAGTATTTTAGTAATAATATAAAATACACTTGTATACATTTTTTCTATATTTTTTAATTCAAAAAGATAAGATACAATATAAAAAATAACAAAATATAAAACGTATAATACCAAAATGAAGCAAAAAGTCCATCAAAAAAAGTCCTATTAGATTAATAATCATATCAAAATGACTTTAAATATTATTTATATAATTAAATATATTTATTTAAGCATGTTTTAACATATAATAACAATAAAATAAAATTAAAATACCTGTACTCAAAAAATTAATTGAATTAAACTTACCTATGTGACATTTTTTTCAATCTTATTTTTCTTTATCACAAACTCGTCAAAATAAAATAAGTTCGTGACTTCTCGAGTCAAACGATAAACTGACTTTATTCGTATGATCATGGACTACAAAAAAAAACATTTATGGTTTACCCATAAACATTTGCATCTAGGAATAATTTCAATTTTATTGAAGACAGAGTTTTAGTATAATTATTAATTAGCAATTATTTTATAACATTGTTATTTATTATGTTTTCTTGGCATTTATATATTTTTATTATGTGTTTTACTTATTTTATTAAAGATTTTTTAAT
This sequence comes from Plectrocnemia conspersa, assembly GCF_051122295.1. Taxonomy (NCBI): domain Eukaryota; kingdom Metazoa; phylum Arthropoda; class Insecta; order Trichoptera; family Polycentropodidae; genus Plectrocnemia; species Plectrocnemia conspersa. The sequence goes on from NW_028277173.1 coordinate 1,094,134, forward strand.
TGTATTAAAATAATCGTGAATTTCATTGACACTATTCTGATTATTTTCACAAGTGAAATGATTTTAATGCCGATGCTTTAACTATCTCTCTATTTTCTCTGACATATTTTTCGTCACAAGTCTGATTGGGTTTCTTATTTTCTGAGTTGAGGCAAATCTAAAGCCAATCATATTAAATAACCCCACCTCTTTTTCCAATGTCATTAAAATCTTGAAAAAATAAGTTCTGGAATTGACAGATTAGATAACACGTTGATTAAAGCTTTCTGAATTTACATTCATTACTTCACAAACATCTTAAACGCCTTCCTATATTTTGTGTGTTTCCCAATCATTTGAAAAACCGATAAAAAATCATAATAAAGATCCTAAAATTTCGATTAATTTTCGCCGCATCATTTTTGTAAAATATTTTGAAAAATGCGTTTAATAGAATATTTAGGAAATAAAATTATTAACGAATCAATGTAGCTGCCAGATGAAAATATTTCATCAAAACACTTTGTGAATGGTCAAGTTTTTAATGATACAATATAACTAGAAACAAAGCGCGGACGATGCCTGGTATGAAAGCTTGTTTGTTATTAAAATGACAAATTCCAGCTATATTGCCCCTTTGTCGCCCTTAAAATTTAATTTCCAAACAGTGCTACTCAAAGTGTACAACGAATTGTTGCGGAACTCCTTTAAACCTTGCTTTATTTACGAAAGCCGCTTCTTTAAATCGCTGTAAGTCAACCTTTTGATAAAGACCATTATCTGATTACGGATAATAAAGGGTAGGCATTAATCACCTGCTAATCTCCAGCCACCAACGACCTTACCCTTGGACACATTCCGGAACTTAGGCACAACTTCTGAGAGCATCTGGGTCTCAGTGTTTACTCCACAAATCTTAGCCGAAGCGCCGATTAAACAATTTGTTCAAAGGGTCGATCGGAACACAAACAGAATGACCCTAATCGGGAAGGGCTCCGAGATCGAATCGCTTTTCCGGATAACCCTTGGAATGAAAGGATTTTTATTTCCAAGACGATTAATCTACCCTTTTTAATGTATAGAACTTTATTTTTAGATTTGTATATTTGTCTATAATAATTTGACTTTTTGTAATATTTTTTTTATTTGGATCTATGATCATTTTAGATCTTGAATAACCTTATAGATTTTCAAGCTAAAGAATAGGAGAAACCAAAAAAGCTGAAAGCAGAAGTTTTTACCAGGGGTACGTGGATTTAATTTTCTCCCTCCCCAAAAGCTTTGTAATAATTGGGGAAATTACGCGACAGCCAGATTTACAAAACTCATTTGCCGCTATGCGGATTACTTGTTGCCGCAATTAAGGCTTAGTTGTGTTAATATAAAACACCTGCCTCCTAATATCTTACGAGGCCTCTAATTAGCAAAGTCGAAAACTTTTTTCGCCCAACCCTTTCCACCATGAGGGGCCTTAATTGTTTCGAGCGAGTAGTGAGTTGTGGTTATTTTACAGTTCAATTTTACATTATTAAATAAACTATTTTTTAGAATTATCTGTATATTATTAGCTAGTAAAAATATATTCTTATTTTAATAGTTTCTTTAAAAGTTTGTGGATACTTGTAAAACATGATTTTTTACTTTAATAACAATTTAATTAATAAAATTAAATATTTGCTTAATTTTTAAAATGTAGGATTAAATTAATTTATAATTAAAATAAGAATAAATATTTAATTTTATATAAAACTATTAGGAGTCTTAGATACTTTTATTATTTATATATTTTATTTTAAATAAAACTATCTGTTGGTATCTTACTGTCATGAGGTACCGAAGCTAGCGAGTGTGCGAATACCGGACCCTAAGCTTTTGCGTTTTAAATACTATTTTTGCTTCATTCTGATTTTTATTAAATCCATCTTTAATTTTAATGGTTAAAATTAAACAATAAAATCATTGTGTAGTGGTACTACTTACGATATAAATTGGAGATAAATTGGAGATTGCACGTGCGCGTCCGAGTGACGTGCGGTTAATCCTAGTGCATTATTGACTGTCGGCGTTAATTTCGGCCATCTTAATTTTTTTTTTCATTGGTCGAAACAACAGAATTCATTACCGGGGGTTCAGAAATCAATCGAAGAAACTCAATTTTTATTTTTATTATTAATTTTTATGTTTACGTGTATTATTATATACACCTTTCATACAAAGCGATATGATTTACAGAGTAAAAAATTTAACATATAGTGTTTCATTTTAAAGCGTGCGCGTCCGGAAGCGAAAGCGGCTTACAATTATATATAAATTTATTGTTTATTTTTATATATACTTGTTGTCTATTCAATTGAACTTTGATTTAATTTGATTTTTATCTATTATAATACAGCATTAGGGGCACTTTATCAGTTTCAAATAAATCGACAAAATTATGCATACTTAAGCAGTGCTCTAAATCAAAATATAAAAAGATACAATAAGTCTACACAATTATAAAAAATATAGCGTTTTATTCATCACTAAAAAAATAATTTACAATACTATTAATAATTAACGTTCATTATCTTGCTTCTTTGTATTTAATTGCTTTTTAAAAAGTTAATTTTTTTTATAAAATATTTCTACAAAGACTTTAAGCACGTTTTCGTGGTTATTTTCGATTTATTTTCTTAGCATCTTTTTAATCTGTTATTATTAATCTGTTATTATATCTTCACTAAGCACCTACTTTACAAAGAGCCATTATCGAAGCACTGTTTGCGCAAAAAACGCGTTTTACTCCGTAAAAAACCTTTATTGCGCCCTTTTTCAAATATTTGCAAACTGTTTCGCTACGAGAATTGCAAAACACTTGATTTTAATCAGAGGTATTGTTTATTGAAAGCGATTGTAAAAACCGCTCGCCTTTAATTTATTGACCCGAAAAATCCAAGAGAGCAATTTTTGTTTGTTAGTCCTGATTTTTCCGCGATATCCTACGCATAGACACTTTTTTGTGTCTACAATAAAATTGCCTTAAAATGTGAGCTTTTATCTTATCGGAAAGCTTTCAACTCGTATCCTGTAATTTTATTCCAGACACAATAATCTCACAAAATATGTATTACACTTTTTTATTTCAATTCCGTTGACATTTATTTGAAGCGAGTTCTACTGTACGTGCAGATATATATATATATATATATATATATATATATATATATATATATATATATATTACACATATTGTCATATATATAATAATTAAACTCAAAGTCACGCTTTTAGCACAGTAATCAAAACGAAACTTTTCCACGTGTGGCATATTTATATTATTAAAGTTTTAGTGTTCGAGCGGTTCTTAACCTTTTCGCGCGAGCGCAGCGACACTTTTTAACACTCTCCGCTTAGGGAATGTAAGTTTTCCTATAATATAAATTTGTAATCATGCTTAATTTATTAATATAAGTATATATTTATTTTATACTTGTTAAAAACTAGCATTTAAAATGTTCTAAATTTGTTAAATCTATTTATTTAAACATTTATTGTATCTTCTTAAATACTTCAAAGAAGCTCTAAAACAATCTGTAGCTTTATAATAAAAATAATTCTGTAAAATCTTTAGATGCTATTTTTTCAGCTTTAAAGAAAAGCTTTATATTTCTAAATATTATGACAACCAGCAGGTTTTTAAATTTAATAGAACATTACTAATAATAGTAACGTAAATATTGTTTTTCGGTCTATCATAAGTATTTTTACTTTTTAAATTGTCATTCTGTGAATTGCGCAATTATTGGGGTGCTGTACCTGCCGGGCGTAGCTATTTTGACACGTGTTTTAAAACCGCTTATTGTTTTACCGATGAAACTGCGGTTCTTTGTAAATTTTAAAAGAAAAAAATATTTAAAAAAATATCAACGCAGAGATTTTTCATTTAAGTTCTACTGACGAATTCTATGATTATTATATTTATGAGGGGAGCTATTTATTTACTATGGTCTAAACATTGCAACTCTAACCGTAGTGTTGCAATGTTTAGACCATGTTTAGCCGGTCACCACTTCAGTATTACCGAATACTGAAGTGGTGACGGCTTAGGGCAACAGACCTCGGCGGGAAGACGACGTCCGGGGGCGCCTCGTCCGTATTATATCATTTTCAACATGTTATAATATATACTTTAATAAACTAATAATGCAGCAGTTTTATCTGTGTCTATTTTCACGCGTTAGACGCTGGAAAAGCTGTTTGACTTTAGATAAAATTCAGGGTTCATGTGGCGGTGTCAATGATAAAAAGTTGTTTATTTTAAACAATATTTATTTTCTCAAAAAAAAAGCGAAAACACTTAATATACTATAATAGTGAGGTCCATGTCGAATGTCGGTGATGACAGATGACACATATAAATCGGTGGCTCGTCCGCAATATACGACATATGTAAAAATATTTATAAATGTTTATAAAATGGACTGCTTACCCATCACCCTAGTGATGGATAAGCAGTCATTAATTTAACTGAAAATATATATATAGTATGCTAATACTCTAAGGCAATTTTACAACTAAAATTTTATCATAATTTGCAATTCTGGTTTAATGAAAATAAAATATTATTTAAATGTTTCAATTAAAAAAATATTTTCTAAATTACATAGAATGTACTTTAATAAATGTATTAAAATGTTAATATTGTAATATATACAAATAATATTTCGTTTACCATTTTTCATATCAAGATCAATATTTAAGCTTTGACTCTTAGATTGTGTTTATCGTTCAATCTTTGGAATCAGAAAATTTTGCCTGTGACATCAATAAGTAGATATATCTCATATTATTAATTAAATGTTTATATATATATCTTCAAAATATTTATATATTTATCTAGATACTAATTTAAATGCCGTGATTCGTCGCGATTTAAACCTACTATTTGATATTTCGGCAGTGATGCGCCTGCCATGGTCAAAAAATTTAATAAGTAATATCTGAAAATTCGTAACCATGTCAGGTATTTCACTCCAATTGTAAATTTTTATAGCAATAAATCCCGGCATTTAAATACTATCAATCCTAATAACATATAACTAGATATTTAGTATATCTTTCAAATTTCATTATCTTCAAAAGACTTACTTTTCAACGTCAAATTTTTTTCACTATATTCTAAACAAAGAAGGTTGCTGTGATTTTATTATATTATATATGTTGCTATTAATAGCGTATAATACTATAAATAAAGCATCTTTGTCTTTTGGGTTTCATTCATGCCTTTCTAGTTAACGTTCTTATGGGCAATTTACTCAATTCGCCATTAAACACCCTCTGCCTATTACGAATTCATGGTGTACAATATCTATTTCCTTGTGCTTATCCTGGAGCACGTTTATTGGAGTTAGTTTGCTAATTTTGTGGCAAGCGCGGTGCCATAAAGCGACCGCGGACCATCGGTTTTACAGCCCTTCGCACAAAGGTTAGCCAACGCCTTATTGAAGGACGAAAAAACCGCACACACAAACACGCCCTTTGATCCACTTTTCTCTCCCTAAAAGCGTCTAGGAAATGTCATTTACTCGCCAGTCGAAAAAACACATTCCATTATTCTTTAGCATTACATAATAGTTACAGTAATATTTATTTTTAACTTTGATTGAATCAAAACTTCATATTCGTTTATATTATCTAAACAACTTCTGAATATTTTTAGTGATCACAAAATATTATATAGTATGACTTTTAACAAATATATAATTTATACCCATATACAAAAGTTCTATAAATGACTAGTGATGTGATTAAGTATCACAGCCTTTACAACAGTTATTAAGGAAAACTGGAAAAATTGGAAGAAAAATCAGATTTTAAACCAATTATGTATTTACTAGCTGTCGCTCTCTCACTAACATGAGGTACCGCAGCTAGTGAGTGTGTGTACTGGACCCTCAACTTTTTGTGCTTCAATTTTATTTTTTCGAATATATTTATAATATATAAATTTTAATAACTAAATAGTTCGCTAAGTTATATTACTTTTAGTAAGGTGACCAGTTTCGGCAATATTTTATGTAAATTTAACGAACAATTATGCTAATTGCAATGACTCTCAGAGTACGAAAAATGTACTCTGAGATCGCGTTCAAAGTCGGCCACTCCTTGCTGTCCTTGAATACGGATTTAGCAGGCTGAAGTCCATTTTTTATTCAGGACCAGATTTTATCCCAGACTTCATCTGGCCCCTCTGAAATCACATTTACTCAGACGGTTCATCTGACACAGACTTGAACATCCACATCGGAGATCAAAGTACCTAAACTTCAAGAGACCTCTGACCGCAACGGAGAAAAGGCTAATTCATTTTCGGACCAGTGAAGTTCGTAAAAACTGCTAATTCTTTCCTCTCATTACATCCATATAAACCGTTACAATTTGAACGTAGAGTGTTTCAATTTTAAGCCGAGCGCGTCCGGACAATAATGATATATAAGATATAGCTAAACCTCCGGTATATCCCTTTGTAAAGGGCTTAACTTTTACAGTGACCATTTTTGGGTGACAGTCCGATAATTACAATGTGTATTCAATTAAATGCCTTGTTTATCCTTTCTATGCACGTCTTTAAGCTATGAATAAAAGTTTGTCTGTGAGTTTTGAATTTTACTATAACTGTTGATGTAACACTTTATCATAAATATAAATTTATTATATATGAATGAATTAGTTAAAGTCGATCTTTTTATGTATAAAATACAAATTTAATCACAAGTTGTCAAAATCCAAATGAGCGACGGCTACTTTCCGACAAAGGTCCCCGGATCCGGAGGGCCTATCATCATTCATGTCAATCTCGTTAACCCCTTCGCCGCCGCGGCAATGAAGCGTAACGTATGTGACGTCCGAGGATTGCGGATATGTATAGTGCTACATCCCGAAAACATATGCGGCTTTCGGCTAATTTGCTCCTTTGAGGGAGAGAGAGTGGCTTTAACGTGCGTAGGCCCAACTTGGACGAAAGTTTTGCCCAACTATGTATGTAGGTACTAGTACCTAATGCGCCAGAGAACGTATTTGAATTATGGCACCGTGGATAACAACCATCCTTTGCAAAACACGGCTAACCGCACGTGAAATATATTCAAGGCGATTTGTCAAATGTATTGCGTATATACATATGTTTCCTCTTACTTGTAGGTGGCAAATTTATAATCAGGCATTGGCGACTTCGCTTTTTCAAAATTTATGCGATTTGCTATTGTATTAATCAGCTATTCCATGTGATTCAATGGGGTCAAGATCTCAATATTTATACTATTATCCCTTCTGTGGTGAAGTTCGCAAATTTTTGGTGGGACTAGCAATCAAATAAATGTGGCGAATTTCTATGAATATATTTTTTTTGACCGATAAGGCAGATTGGATCTACACGCGTTATCTACTCTCAAGCTAACTAATCTTAATCATTTATAATTTATGGCGCGTATTTAATCCGTTAAGTGGTCTCCTAACGCTGTTTCTTTTAAAACGTAAAAACTCATTTTTTTTACAATGGTAAAATATACTTTTATCGCAAGTGAAACTATTCCCTTTATAATGATATACGTTAATTTTTCCCTCTAATTATAAATAGAGGAATGGTTCAGTTGATGAATGTGACAGTTTAATATATTTTTTACAATTATGTTGTCAATAAAAATTATTCACAAAGTTGGTTCCAAAAATTATATTTGAATAAATATTTATTCAAAAGATTTTTTTCTGAATTATGTAGATAGTTTTGAATATGATTGCAAATTATCTACATGGTGACATAAAATGTGTGATTGGTATTAAAAATTTAAAGTAATAAAAGTATAAAGTCTCGCCCGCTATAGATTAGTAATTAAAAGTTCATGACGAGTTAGCTCGTCATGCTGTCATGGCAAATGTATTCATCACACTCAGTAAAAACGTCATTAAAAAGTAAATATAATGCATGTTATATGCAGTAAATATTATTCGTTAAATGTAAGTCTTTATAGAAATTATATTAAAAATAATTAATGAAATTCAAGTTCTTTATTATTGCGTTAACCCTTTCGCCGCGGCTGATATTTTTGCGCGCCATTTCAAAATTTGCTAATATGTGGAGGAGCACCTATTTATGTTATAAGTTATTTAAATATTATTTCAATAAATTCGTGCTTTTCAACCTTAAATTATAAAACAAAAAAAACATATTGAATGGCTCAAAAGTTCATGACACTTTTAGGTGCCCAATGCATACTGGCAATTTTCTTGATGACTTCTGTAGGTGACATCCGCGGTCAAAGGGTTAATAATCAAATTAAAATAATTAAACAGTGAACTAATAAGCCACCAGAATATCTCTTCTGTAAAAAATAATAAACTTAGTCAACGAAATTAAATTCAATATTTGCTAACCAAATTTAAAACAGAATTGAAATCTCAACTTTTTGTATAAATATTTGTTCATAATTATGCCAACATCAGCGGAAAGCGAGCGAATATTCCTAATGGCCAAAATATTAACTAGGAAAAATCAAAATACACTACTTGATTCGAATTTCCTTGATCTTTCCAAAAACCTATTTTTAATATAAATATAAAATTTGTATACTTATTTTTGTATATAATTAAGCAAATAAAAATCTCGATTTTTGAAAATTCTTGAGAGTAATTTTATTTGGCTTTTATGAGACAAATAAAATTACTTCAAAAAAGCCGAAAGCAAAAATATAATATGTTTTTTTGGTTTATTTAATTTAATTTTATGACTGCTTTTTGTAGTTGTTTTAAATAATAAATAAGTAAAAAAATGTAATATATGTATGTATGCTTTTTGCACACATATTTACATACAAATATTTAGCAAAAATATTTTTTGCTATGATTTTATCGACAAGTTTTGTTTGCTTGTCGCGTATTTAATATAATTCTCTAATTTTTGTTTTGTAGATATAATTGAAATTTCGTTTTTTAGTTGTTGTAAATAATAGTCTTTATCTAATTGTAAGATATCTTTTAAAATTAATTTATTACTTTTTGTCTTTAATGCTAGTATATTTATTATATTATTATATTATGCGAACCACTTTTAATAACACCAGTGGAATTGTATTTTGCCAAAATTTTAACCTTGAAGTCTAATTATGTGAACACAGAAGGCAGACTATCACATTAATCATTCAAACGGAATAATATAGTACAAAGAGGATTAAATACTTGTCTCCGCATTAAGACTTGACAAAATATATTATATCATTGCCTCATAAAAAGTTTACTTTTTTTGTGATATATCCAGATACTCACACATTATTTTAACCGAGTAAATAAATTTATCTTACTAGTCTCGACAAGTAACCGCCTCTAGGGAGAATTAACTATTGTGAAGAAAAAACATTACAATAAGTCTAATCCGTATGCTTTGTTTGTATACTTCTGTTATTCACATCAAGCGGTTTATTTAGATTTTTCTTAAGATGGGATATTAAATTGTGGATACGAAGCTTGCCAGGGATGACGCATGCGAAATATGGAACACACTTTCGTCACGTTTTGTAATTCGCATTAGTGAAATAGAATCTTAATTCTAAAACGTATGCTAAAAGGATTCGCGGGGACGAAATTCGTCTTTTAAGGCTGCCTGTGTTTTTGGAAATCCAATATCCTTTTCCGCCACATACCTTTTATTTATTTAAATGTGTGTTGTATGACAATTACGACCATGAGTGCGAGCGCGTGTGATAAAATTAAATTCGTTATCTAGCAAACAAGACCCTTCTTAATCCAACCTAAAACCATGCAAATGTTTGTTTATTTGAATTATTTATAATCAACAACATTAATTATTACAATATGCTAATGCATTAAAATAATAAACAATTTACTGTGTGTGATTCAATGTTAAGATTTGTTTTATATAAATATATAAATATATTTTATATATGTATTAGATTGTTGCATATTTAGTAACATTCTTCTTCTTTATGGCTGTCAATTTATTTATTTATTTTTGTATTCATGTAAATCCGCATTAGTAAGATATAACTCATTCTGTGGTTACAATTTGAAACATATAATACGTATTATTAAATTTTAAAGGAACATAAATAGCTATTATACATTCATAGATAGCGATAATTTATAGATAGGTAGATATAAAACAAAAAAGTGTGGTTAAAAAGCAAAATTATTTTAATGCAATTTCGTAAAATATTACTTTCGCAATAAATTCTATTTAAATAAATAAATAAATTTAATAAAACGTCGTGCGTAATAATCCTTTAAATTGTTAAAATATTTATTAAGCAAATTGTACGAGGAATTCTAAAAAATACACACATTTTTTTTGTCCGTAAATTTCCAGTGAATTTTCACGTAAATTTAATCAACATGGCCTACATCATTGTATCATACAACGCAAGAGAAAAGCGTGTTAACGTTTTTCAAAAAGCGCTTCACTGACTAAACTTTGTGTTGCTGTCGCCCGTTTTCATATTTAACGTTTACGTTTTTTTTTTTATAAATTTACGAAAACACGCAAAACATTGTTCGCGTTTACTAGCTACAAAATAAAAATGTATACGATAAAAACATACATTTTTCATTATACTCGAATACTATTATATATTTTTACTATGCGTGAACATTGTTCAGGTGTATAAAAGTTTTTTGTCACGGAAGATTGAATAAAATAACATTTTGAATTAGTATTAGTCTCTCTAAATCGCTAATAATATTAATACTAGTGATTTGGCAGTCTCTTAACAAAACTCTCTATTTTTTGGTTATGTAAGCAATGATTTTACGCAAGACATAAATATGCTTCTTTCAGTGAAATAATATTTTTAATAATAATTTCGCTTTCAAATATAGTATTGTTAGTAAATTATTTAACGTCGAACGTGTCTATACAATTACTAACTTAATAAATATTTAATAATAATATTAGCATGGAACGCCAACGGTTTACGCGCTAAAAAACTAGTTAAATCAGTTTTTAATCGATGTTGAAAAGACATCGTGCATATTTTAAAAACACGTAAAACTACGGTAAAAATTAATTTTACTTTTAGATAGCAAAATTTCCTATACAACACAATTAATACATTTTTATTTTAGATTCTTACAATTAAATGGTAAAATTAGTAATTAAATATAAATATTATTATTAAGCTTTTATTATGAAAATGCCATGTTAAAAATTGATTTTGATGGCACTCGTTACATAATGAAAAATACGCGTTGGTATCAAATATTATATTTAATATTTTACAACAAATCGAATAATGTAATATATGGTTTCCCAGATTTTATAAATACACTATCGCGCCCTTGATTTACGCAATACTCATTTCACGCGGTTTCACTTTTTGCGGCTTAGAAACAACTTTTTTAAATACTCTTAATCAAACATATTTAGTGACACACGTGTAGCGCAACGATGTACAAACGCATTGGTAGGCTTACATTCATATATTGCACTTGATCTACATCTGCAACCTCTCCCACTGACCATGCAGTGTGTCCTGAGATGGTTTATTTTACGTTTTAGAGATGTGTTAGAAGCAGACGTAAATACTGTTTTCTAGTTTTATTGCATATTATCTCGATTTACGCAATATTCTTTTTAACGTATCTACTGCGTTAATCAAAGGATGTGTGCTATTAAAAAAGAATACACTTTGGTCTACGATGTCCAAGATTCAAGGACACCTTGAACGCATTTCTCTATTAAACATAAGTATAGAAAGTATATCATAATTGATAGACCTAAAAGGATTGATTTAAAAAATTTTCTTACTTTCTAAATAAATAATTATTAAAATAATATATTCTTTTACGTGTTAGTATATATATATATATATGAAATACGAGTATTTTTTCACCAAAATTTAATTTCAACGGAATAGCCCGTAAAAGTGGTATTGTATTGGGAGGAAATGTAACAAGCACTGTCGACAGATTAATTAAAACCGGTAATATAACTACTATATTTATGAAATAAAATCAAGTAAATTTAATATAAGCAAAAATTTTAATTTATAACATACTTTTAGTTTGGTTATATTGCACATAAGATTTTAATATATAAAAATTAATTTTAAATTTATTGATCTATAATAAGACCTGAAAACCAAAATGCTTTTACAGATTGTAAGTAAGTACCCGATAAGACTTGCTTGAAGCCCAGCAAAACATTTCATTAATGATCTCTTCAAATGTTGGTTTAAACCACATCTTGCTATAATACTATGACTTAAAATTAAATATGTATATATTTATATATTAACTGAATCAATACTTCAATACATAAAATCAAAATAAAATCGTTAAAAATAGTTCAACAGCTAAGAAGCAACATTGTAACATTTACTGTATATCTTTCTATAGTCGCCCTAATTTATATTTATGCTTTCATTTCCTCATGAATATGCTAATATAACAATTAGTATATTACATATTTAATATTTTAATTTATTGCTAGGTGTTTTAATCACCATATTAAATTTAAAGCTCTCGAGAATATCTTTATTACCCAAAAATTCATCTTGACATATGTACATGCTTTTTAATAAATGTTGTTGTGTTGTTTTTACCCCATTACTTTCTTCTTACTTTTAAGCATTCCCTGTCCTTGTTAAGTATGTATGTATGCGTACATGTTACGTTGTAACATCAATCATAACAAAACTCGGAAGCTCTCAGGCATTATTTTCGGCTAGTTCTCGACGAATACGTTAGAAAAACATTTACATACATCATATTATAACTTTATTATTTGTTACGATACGATCGCGCACGCGTGTGTATGTGCGTTTGTCATAAGAAAATGACAAATGTACGACATAAGTGTCTCATAAAGTAGGAATTTTGTATGACGATAAACAACAGCGTTGCGCGTAGGTGAGGGTTATGAAAAAGTAAAAAGCGCGCGGCAAAAGCTTCTTAAACTTTTTGTGAAAGAAAGTGAAATTTTCCACCTTTTTTGACCGCTGAACTTCCATATCGCATTTCAATATTTATCCTGTTACTGACATTTATTCGTTTAACCAATACTCAATTCACTCTTTTTTTTTTAATCTGACTCTCTTTGCGTCATTTTTTTGTATTAGTTCAGGACACCGTGATAAATATATCATTCGATGCTTATGGAGCAAAACTTATCGTTTATAATAATTGCGAAATTTATGTTGTAAACCCTGGTTAATCTCATTGCATATCTAACATCTGATTCCATATCAGATTTTTGTAGGCACTTCCGTCCAAATTTATCGTTCAGGGTCGCAACGTTGGAAGTCGTTTCGGTCTCGTTTCGGACACTTTGAGCATCCGGGGGTGAGACAACATTAATTTGACAAAGTGTCCGTAGAAAAAAATTCTCCATTCACCCTCCGCGCCATCTTCGTCAGATAGTGGATTGGACAATAACACCGCGGAGTGGTCCAATTCCATCTGGAGAAAGTTACGGGCCGCAGCCATCTAGAAATGAATGCAATTCGCCAGGTGAATTTGTCATCATCATCATCATGTCGGGCTTTATTTGTGTTTTTTTCATTTGGCACGAGAAAGTCAGATTGTGACAGTAAAAATATATGAAGTGGAGTGGATCTTCCGCAATTTCATTATTGTGTGGCACTCGTATCAAGCTGGCGTGAATGGAATATGCAATGAAGTGTTTTAATAGTTCATTGCAATAAATGTGAAAATACAAAAACATAAGTACTAAGACGTTTAATTATGTATCGCAGTTGACTAAAGAATAATGTAGCTGCAAATAGAATAGTTACCCAGTGGATTTAATTTAGTAATTTTTACAGTTCTATATGTGAACTTTAGTTAAATATTTTTTATCGATCTGATCCCATCTGATTTTAATTATATTTATTTAATAATATTGTTGATATTTAGATACAATATTTATTATACTATTAGCTTATTAAGATGCGGGTTTAAAACAGGAGCTATTGTTATTAAAAACATTTATAAAGAGACTGACAAATAAATTATCTATATCTCTGCAATTATCACTAAATTTTTTTGAACTAAATTGTATTTGGAAAAGATGTTTTATATTATCTTAAATTATTTTCATTTTTCTTAAAAATACTATTGCTACGTATAGTATATGTAATTAACCTTTTTTACCCGCTATGTGGTCCCGTAACTAAGAGACTATTTCATCATCTTTGAGATCTGAAAAAAAATATTTTTAAATGCACATTACAATTAAAATATAAATTTTCACTGTTTAAAAATGCGATGGCGGAGATTTTTTTGTTCAAATAAGGTCCGACGGTGTTAATAAAATATTTTAAATACCGTTAATGAATATTCGTCAATATATGGATTACAGATTTTTATTTGTTACTCCAACGAAAATACGATTTTTTAAATTTGCGGGGCAAAAATCTATTAGTTCAAAATATACATTCATATTTATATTATTAAAAAATAGGTTGAGTGATTATTGCTCAAATAAAAATTGCGCACAGGCGAAATTCTGATGATTGATGATCAATATTAACATATAATATATATACAGTAGACCCCCCAATAACACGGACGTGCTATTTGGATGCACGACATTTTATGTGTAGCGAGCCAAAGAGAGGATATCTCACCACACGCGCCTGATTCATACATATGTTATATATTTTATATCCCAGCGCCTTTCTTTTAGGAGCGTTGGGATATGATTCGCTGAGTTCTAGCAGAAAGCTGTATGTCGCTAAGCATTTTTTTAAATTATTGCTGTCGACAATCCAGCTATTCTCGAGGAATTCCAGTTTTGGGTTCCGGAACATTTTCGAGAATCACGATCGTGACCTCTTTTGATGACCGTTAGGGCTAGGACATCCGCACTTGCCGACTCGCCTATAGCTGTGGCCATCCAGCTCCTTAATACGCTGGCATTACATATTGACTTATTTAATGTTAGCTACGAGGATCTGATCCAGTTTATATCATTTAATTTTAATATTTTATATTTTTTTTGTTATGTATAAGTATTGTTATATTTATGTATATATACGTTTTTATGTTTTATAAATTTAAAATTTGTTTTCGACCATAGTGGCGCATTGGGGTAACCTGTTAGGCCACGATGGTCTTAATTTAATCTAAAAATAAAAAAATAAAATATGTATTGCAAAAAATTGAATGAGTATTTTCTAGACCCCCAACTACACGCACCCAAATAGCACGTCAGCAATTTACCGTATTATTAGGGGGTCTACTATATGAATATTTATTAATACGTCAATAAATAATATTTCACAATTATATTAGTAATTAATATTGATATGATATACTTACATTTCCTATAATTACACATTTTTTTACTTGAAAATAGAGGAAAATATAAAGGAGTTGGAATTAAAAGTAAAATAAATTTGACAATTAAACATTTTCGCTGTGTGGGATTTTTGTTTGCGCAATAATGCAGTCACCTAAAAAATATTACCATTATATTTATTATGAAATCCAATGATAGTTAATGTTATTTGTTTTAAAGTCACATCTATATTTAATAAATCCATTTAAGGATACATTTTATGCGAATTGTACATTAGCATATTCTTTATACTATGCAAAAGATTATTTTTAAACAGCTTAGAACAGGGTTTCCCAAACTTTTTCAGCGACGGAACACTTGGCAAATCCGAAAATTTTGGCGGAACACTTAGCTTATTTTTTAGGCTGGGTAATTCATAATAAAATAAAACATGTTATTAAAGAAATGTTATTAAATTTATTTAATAAACATAAAAATACAAATAAATAAAACTCCTAATGACTGATGATTTTGGGTTCTTAAATAACATTTTTTTTATATCAGGCACAATTTTGGTTAGTTGTATTTTCATATCTGCCGTGGCGTGGAGTCTATTTCTGTATTTTGTTTTTGTTGCAATATACTTAAAAAATCCCACTTCGCATAAATACGTCGTGGAAAACGGAAGTAAACAAACCAGAGCTTGTTTTGACACCTTGGGAAACTCTTCAGTCAGACTCGCCCAGAAATCATTTAATGGCTGATATTTTTGTTTCAAATCAGAGTCATTAACTAAATTTTCATACTCCCTTAAGCCCACTGGTTTTACTGTCACGGAAAATGGATTCCGAACCCAGGAATCGTCCTTACTAGTTTTCGAAAAATATTCCGAAAGAGTTATTTTCAAGTAATATAGGTGTTCTAAAAATACTTGTGAAACTTTTTTATCTACTTGAAAATTCAATTCATTTAAACATTCATATCCATGACAGGAATACAATCAAAGTTATAAGATTCAACCGATAAAATCTGAAATTGTAATTTTTTATCAAAAGATTCAATTTTATCTCTCATATTAAAAATTGTAATACTTTTTTCTGGTAATTATAAGTTAACATCATTTCACTTTGTAAAAATATCCGCCAGATATGCAGATGTATCAACCAGGAAGGATTTGTTAAAAAAATTATAAAATGATGTTGTAAATTATTTTGTGCTTTCAAGAAGACTAATAATTCCTTTCGAAGTTCATAAAGTCTTAATAGTACTTTTTCTCTGGATAGCCATCTCACTTCAGTATGTAATAAAAGTGCTTCATGTTCACTACCCATTTCATCGCACAAAATTTTAAATAATCTGGATTGAAGTGGTCTAGATTTTACATAGTTTATCATTTTCACGGCTACTTCATAACATTTTTTAAATTTGTGGAAATTTTTTAAGTCAACAGTGCATGCCTATGCAAAATACAGTGACCGCTATTAGCATATCTAGTCACATAAATAAAATTCGTATAACAAGCACTAATATCGTGTGATTAATTAACAAAAAAAATATTGTTTAAATAGGATCAAATTTTAAAGCTAAAAAAAACAACACCGACTTATAAAACTTTTCCCTCCAGATTTTATAAACATCAATGTTGAATATTTAACACATATTTTCAAGCTTTTTTATCAGATTTATGAACAATTTTTATGTATTAGCAAGACTAACAATTTTTTTAATCTACTCTAAATTTTTGTGAAATATCTATTTAGGCTCCGCGGAACACCTATTTTGGATCCGCGGAACACCAGTGTTCCGCGGAACATAGTTTGGGAAACCATGGCTTAGAATATGGACTAACAATATGTGCAATAATTATATTCTTAATCTTGTTCTCGATATTGTATTGCGTGCTAATATCCAAGTCGTATTAAAAATCGAGTGAATCTCTTGGAGTTTTAACTTGTCCAGATCGGATGATTGAAATTTTTGGTTTGAACTTTGCTTTTCTTCGGTTTCTAGTGGTCATTTATGTCGATTCGGCTTAGCTCTGTATCTGCGAGTTTGTCTGAACTCTTTTAATTCCAAGTTGGAAGCGAAGTGACAATCAAAGAATGCGCTTAAAGTCCTTAAAATGTCTTATTAAATGCAAAAATTTAAACGCTAAGAACATATATACTGATTGCAATGAGCATGTATTGTTTTCCAGTTATCTTTGGTACTAAAAAACATGATTTAAATTTATTTATATTTTTACACATCTATTAATTTTATTCAATTATATTATTAAAAAAATATCAGGATGAGTTGAAAAATATTTTTATTATTTTATTATATATGTTTATATAATCATTTAACAGACACAATATTATATTATATGCTTACATTATTTTATGATATAGAAAATAAATTATTTTATATATTTTCGTTATTAAAAATATCATTCAGGTCAACAACGTAATATGGTTAATTGTAATATTTATACCGCAAGCCGAAAGCTTTTAATATTGCACAAACATAAATATTGAATGACTAGCTCGAAAGCCAGCTATATAACCCAATTAAATTTAATCCAAAAAATAAACTGATAAACTTCGCAAAATACACCACCGACACGCCAAAAGTTTAATAACTTTCGCACCAAAGTCGATTCATAATAAAGCAATCCTTTGAGGAGTTTCCTTTTGACATTATAGCTCAGCTCGAAATTGCCTTCGGTGTAATAAGTAAAGTTTCAAAAATACCCGACCATTCAATTGTAACAAGGATCGTTGTAGTACGATTCCATGGACGCTCCCACGAAATAGGGCTCGTTACTCGTAGTGGGTACGTAGAAAATACCTTTGATCTTCGGATTAGCAGTCGGACCCATGACGGCAGTTCTCCGATTCTTCTTAGCGCATTGACGCTGATCCACCTCCTTTAAATTTAAGCATTGAACGCCCAAAAACTTTCCTAAATTCACAACAGAACTAGCCCACAAATCAATCACTCGATCGTGACTACATATAAGGAAGCAAAATATCCCAAATGGACCAGGTTGTTTTCTCCCACCGTTTAAGTAAAAATCTACATGACCCACTGGAATCAACAGTCCTAGCTCTCCACCGTTCGTGTGTAAGACTTGTACAAACTCAGCATCGTTTTTGTCTAACCTGTCCTTTGGTTCAGCTTCTCTGAAACAGGGACCGGCTGGATCGAGAGCGACTATCCTAGCTAACTTCTTTTTGGTGGATTTATAGTACGACTTTCCAGTGTGGCCCAATATGTGGCCGCCTAAACTGTGCCCCACTAGTTCTAAAGTATCCATATTTAGGCCAGATTTGCTCATTTGTGCTAAGACTTTGCCTAATCTAGTTCCGATGTACTTGACAAGGCGCGCTGCTCTAAAACATAAATAAAAAATATGTATTGTAACAACAGGATGAAATATATAAATAAAAACAGTTTAAAACCAACAAGCCGTATCCTATATCAAGTTAAATATTTGTAGATTCATGGTTGCTGTTTAGCTGAATTGTTTTTCTCAGAAACAGGGTAATATTTTGACTATGGTTGTGTTATTTTAATAAATTATATTATTTTATGTTACTAACCGATTTATTTAGATATTTTTAACAAAACTGTAGTCGAATGTTTTGTACATAAAAAAATATTAAAATGAGTATTTTTTAAGTTTCAACATACCTAAGATAGTTTAAGAATATTAAGCCGTTACAGTCCAAGATAACGATATTATGCCTCCCTCTAGTCTGATAAGCTTCTACGATTCTGGGTGGCGTCCACAAATCAGGGTTGTCATTAAAACCATAAACATACAACACCGTTCTGTAATCTTTTCTGAACTCCTTGTCGACCAGCAACGATGCTGCTTTACTAATGTTGTAGACGTGGTTATGGCCCGGTCCATTACCCACTATCAGACGCAGCTTCAGATAATCGGTGGTTTCTCGCGTAATCGTAAGGTCCATCAGACTTAATACACCTGAAAAACAGTATGGATAGGTATTAGTAGATATTTTATATTATTTTTTTTCAGTTTTAAATGCGAGTATGGTTGATTTGAGAGTAAAGTTCAAGCAGAGATGATTATTTGCATGCACATTGTCAAAGTTTGCAATACTGCGTCGAAGATGCATTAACGTGTTCGTGATCTGTACGTCACGCTAGTTCATAGCGTCTTTATAAATAACTACATTGTTTAAAATCCCAGTGAATTTTAGTACTCTTTGTTAATAAAGAAAGGATTCAAAGAAAATTTATTATAGATCTCTGCAAGAAATAATACGGGTCGTATCCGGCACCCCGACAAAGCCGCGCAGGACAATCCCGCGCCGACTAAGCCGCGCCGTCATAGCCGCGCAAAGCCAAAACAAAATTAATTTTATAACATGGTTTTTATTTAATAATAATTACAAATATATATAGGAAAAGTAAGGCGTCTCGCTACCGCTCGCGGCGACTTTCCCTGTAGAACCAAACAACCTAAACTTTTTTTAATAATATTGTATTGATTTATTTTCATTTCGGTATATTTTGTAACTGTCCAGCATCATCCAATCTATGACTAACTGTTCAAAAAGCGAATCACTAGTGATAGAGCTGTCCACAAACAAAATAATTAGAATTAAAAAAATCATTTTCTTTCATTTTATTCAATTTTATAATTTTGCTTTGCGCGGCAATGTCGGCGCGGCTTTATCGTCGCGGCAATGTCGGGGTTGTATTGCGCGGCTATGTTGGGGCGGCTTAGTCGGCGCGGGATTGTCCGGCGCGGCTTTGTCGGATCCCCGTCGTATCCGTATGTTCCTTATAGTGCCTTTTTGGTAAGAGCGTTGGGATACAATTTATTGCGTTATCGGCGTAGCGTTTACTTAATAAATATGATAAATGTAGATTTTAAAAAAGTATTAGTTATATCGAAAATATATGTAGATGTCAAATAATTGTGAGGTAAAAATTATGACTGAGGAGAATTGTGGACAAAAAATTTTTACTAAAGATCTGCAACCAAAAAATATAAAATCATAAAAAAAATAAAATTATAAAATCGGCTAATTAATAAAACCAAGTCAAATTTTAAATCTAGGCCAAATCTAGAGGTTTCATGTTCAAACATATCTGCCTATTTATAAACATATATACGTTTCTAAAAATAGGTTTGGTAAATAAAATAATTTTAATTTATTTTCTTATACATACATATATTATTACGTAGCAAGCGTAACTGTAAATTTATTTTAATGATTTATAAAATAAAATCATTTTTTCTTTAACTTATATTTAATAAAATAAATATGATGCGAATTTTTATTAAACTGTCACTTTTCCTAAAGAAAATGACGAGATTTTTCAAGCAACCTGACATTTAGACATTATACTCAATTAATTTTGACATTCTATTCAAAATTTTCAATTTTACTATGGCAGTAAATATATTATATTTTTTTTTTATTACAAATTTGACCACCATGACTTGAAATATTTCTCCAATGACGTCATAATGGTCATTATAAAAAAAAATCATCTGCTTCTTTATCTTCTGTGGTTCTGAAAAAACGCAATTATCTTGTCATCCAGCCGTTGCTAAGTGGTGGCAATTGGCCACTAAAGTATTATACATAAATATATTATTTATTTATTAATCATAATGGCTATTATACAGTTTAACATACAAATAAAATAAATAAAAAAAACAGTTGTAGTGTACACATAAAACAGATGAGCACCATCACATATTTTTTTCCACCTCCTTATAGATATCGCCGAAAACATTCTTATGCTTGTCAAGCTCGTTGAGCAGCCGGATGGCTTGTGCGAGAAGAATGTTCTCAAGCGCTGACGTCCTGGCCGTAACAGTTAAGAATAAAGGATGCGATCTCGTATTTATTTTCATTTGACTGGAATTTAACAAGATAATTATTGCATCATTATCAATATCCCACCATACCATCCCACATATTTTTTCAGCTTTTCAACATATTTGTGTTTGGAAAGCTAGTTGATCTCGAGCTGTCAAGAATAAGGGACGCGATTGCGACTCGAAAGTCCCTTAGTATTGACAAGTTGTCGACACTGCCTATTTACAACTTTAAAAGTGCTTCATTGCGCTACGCTACGCCATTAACGTATTGAATTTTATGCCAACGCTTCTAGCAAAAAGACACTAGAAAAATACAGATTCGAACCGTACTCCATCTTGTCACATTATAAATTTTATTTGATTTAATTCCAACAACAATGAATACTTTCTTTGACTTAAAAAGTTTACTACATAATTAAAATTTGATATAGTTTGCTTACAATTCGTCAGATATCCGTCGTCCTTTTCAGTCCGATTTTCGGCCCGACACGCCAACACGAAAATCGAAATTATTATTATAATGTCCCACGGCCGCATCGTGATATTATGGAAGCTAACCATTTATGCCTGCCTTTATATTAAACCCACGCACTCGATGACCATGCTTCTGTTTGAAATGGGACAGATCGGAACGTTCTAAAAAATGGAATCGATAAATGTACAAGCAAATTGCGTGTGAAAAGGAGGGTCAATTTTTATAAAAGGGGGATTAAAAATTTAATAGCAGTTGTCCCATTTCCGTTTCGTAAAATCATTGTCACCTGAAATGTTAATTATTGCTCGTAATCGATTGAAAACGCCCGGTGGATTAACGGAGGCAGAACAATACGAAAGGGGAGCAGGATTTTACAACAATGGCCAGTAAACGAGTGGCTTACGACCGTCGAAATTGGAGGCCGAATTTCAATTTGCCTTCCGGGAAAATCACTAAAGCGTTGAATATTGCTTTTTTTTGCAACAACATGCTCAATGTATACAGAAAAATTACCGATTTGACAAAAAGCGCGTTACGGCGAAAGCGATTCGAAAAATAATATGTATGACTTTATCGTTTTTATTTCGTTGGCTATAAAGCAGCACGTGTTGGAAATGTTTGTACTATAATTTTAAAAGGCAGAATACTATTTTCTCGTCGATCTTTTGGAGGGCATAGGCACAGTAGCGCAAATCCTAGCTGGTGTAGTGGATTCTCTGGGGGGCGCCTCTAGAAGCTGCAGACTTTGGGAGCACTGATTAAGAGCTATCTCTTTGTTATTTATAGCTTCAAAGGCCTTACTTCTTAAAAAATAAATGACTTGGGTTTTTGCATAAAATTAAATCATACTTTATAAATCGACGTCAATGTGTTAAATATGAACAACAACAAATATTTATGCGACTTGTATTGATAAACATTGACGTCAGGAATTTTTTAATGTTCTAATCTCGACCCAATAATGTATTTTTGCTGATTGATAATATTAATAAAATTAATTGTAATTCCGGATGGCCTTAAAATTAACTATTAAATTAATGGACGCATTGTGGTCTAGTCATTACTTTATATAATTTTATCAAATTGTTCTGTAAATATTTTATATATATTTCATACATATGTATTGCTTTTTTCATGTGCATGGTACATTGGCGTAAAGTTACTATGCTACGCACATGTATTTAAATAAATATTTTATTAGACTATCCTGCTTGTATGGGTTCGGCAACCATGGAATTGCACCTGCTTGCTCGGTGACGATACTTAACGAGCTTAAACGAGCACACTCTTTCGTTATTGTGTATTAGCATGATAGATCTCATTTTAACGTCAATTGCTTTCGGTAAAGAAATGCATAGCTGGTGTTTAATTTTTGCTCCATTTCGTTGTAAATGTAAAGAACACAAATCCATTTTTTTTATACCTCTTTTAACTAAACATAAAAACTCTAAAATTATCGATAATAACTCAAGCTATGATATGTTTAATGTAATGGAAAAAATATTCAGTAAAGGATTTAATATTTCAAACTATAATCAGAAAAAAATATGATACAGTTTTGCTTTTTGAAATACAGTTTTCGACCATCGTGGCGCATTGGGGTAACCTGTTAGGCCACGATGGTCTTAATTTAATCTAAAAAAGATAAAAAAAATATATATGTATTAGTGGACAAATTATCTAAATAATATCACTGTATACATCTGCAAGCTTCGTGTATCTAGTATCATTATTTAACCTGTAAATTATGTCTGATATATAGCAAAAAAAACAAGACCTTTAAAACTTTAAGAGTATACGTCGACTAACCGTTTCATTGCCTTGAATAGGAAAATTTCAAAATGCCTAGAAAACTAAATAAAGTAATCTTTTGAACTTGAATATGCTTCTTAAAACGCATTGAGCAGCATATTCTTTAGCACAAGTATTAAAACAAACTTGTAGATATAAAAATTCGATTTAATGCTTACTAAAGAAGAAGAAAATTATGTAGAACTTACCGAATATCCATTTTTTTTAACCAAAATGGAGTACCCTTAATTTGCAATAGGAATTAATTGAACTTGAATATTTTACAGTTTGCATAAATAAGCACAGAAGGAACCCCCTACAGAATTGTATATGTTAAGTTGTGGGGGTTGATATATTGGATTAGCCACAAACTAGGTAGCATTAGTAACGGCGGCGGAACAAACATGGGAGAACGACGACCGACGGGGCCTCGTCCGCCGGCCTCATAGCTATGATAAGTAACAATAACGTATAACTATATTAAACCTTAATAAAAACTGATTCACAGTAATAATTTAAAGTTTAAATGTACGCCAATTATTATATACTAGAACGAAATTATAAAATAAATTTAAAAAATGTAATCAACCAAAATTATCTGAAGGCGCCAAAAATGCAACGCCTCTGTGTATAAAATAATTTATAGTGCATTCTATAAAAGGGAACACGAATAATTCATTTTTATGTGGAAATCGAAAAGGCGTAGTACTATCGATCATTATTTAATTTCCACATAATTCGGCAAAAAGCGTATTTTACCCAAAGCGATTAACTGTTCCTTGCTATTAGCACAGACCACGAATACATCAATTTTATTTTTTTAATTTAAAAGGGCGTTATGCTACCAATCATTATTTGTAAAATACGTAATAAACGTATTTTCTACAATAACCTTCCAATTTCATAAGTTCATTGTCTGCTCAATAATACATCACGAATTGTCATTTACAACAATGGTAAAAGGGCCATGGCATGACAATACACTGATTAGAATAATTATTGTGATAACGTTTTTTTTATCGATTTTATATATAAACTCTAAAAACTGAAAATAATATCTCTTGAATTGTTTTATATACTATTTTTTAAAGAAAATTATTAAAAATATGTTTAAGAAATTTATTACTAAGCCACGAGAGAAACAATCATAAACATATTATTTATGATACAAATTTTATTTTTGTTAAAAAAATATATACACATATATAATAAATAATACAAAAATCGCTGTTTTCTCTAAATCAATGTCGTAACATATTTGCAATAATAAATATACGAGTATATACGTGTCGTCTCATAGTTTCCAAGTCGTATCGGAGATTGAGTTGAACCCTTATGAATTTTGGTGAATGCTGGACCGGATTGGATGGTCGAAGTAAAAAGCGATTGCTTTCGTTGGTCTTTAGTGGTCGTTTTTACGTAACTTTGCTTAATGCTAGTTTGGCTAAACTCTAATTTAGTGGTAGTTCTAGATTAATTGACGGAAGTTAAATATTCAGTACGGCAGTGTTCTAGTTTATATAGTACATACTTTCGTGAATTGGAGAGTCTAAAGTCACTGTCAATGTATATAATTCAGGGTAGAACCAGACTCTTTGTTGTTGTTTAGCACAAATCTTATCATACTCTCCTTTGACTGGATGATTTTTAGTGGTACTAGAATCTTTGTTTTTATCTGATACATATAGTATTAGGTTATTCTTCGGTTATCAGACCAGTTCGGGGCTTTTTAATTACTCTACCTGGTCACTGTGTAACGGTATTTGTGCCGATTGCTTGCTCTTTGCATTGCTGGTGTTCTATTGTCTTTTGTTCCTTAGGAGCAGGCAGCATGAAACGCCATTTCTTTGCACATGTAATATTATAGAATTATCCCATTTGTTTTTTAAACTCTTTTTACTAGTCTTGTTTAAATAATCGCTATGATATATTAACATATGAGTTGACTATACTTTTCTTGAAGTTTATGCTCATTATCTAAAATAACTCGAAGAAAGCGTCAGCTATTTAATTAGCAGTTCTAGATACTTCTAGAACTGCTAATTAAACTTACATCAGGACAGTAGTCCTGATGTAAGTGATTAATTACGACAGTATTTTGACTTATATATTATTAATAAATTAGATGAGGCGTCGAATCTTTGACCAATGTAAATGATTCTGGGTAGAACCAGACTCTTTGTTTATGTCTACTACAAATCTTAACAAACTCCTTAGCTGGTGTATTAGTGTAATGATATATTTCGTAATGTATACATATCCTCTGGAATGTGCAATTCGGAGGTCTGACTAACATGCTCATATTTTTTATTAGATTGAATCCAACGGTTTTAATGTAATTATTTTGGATCTAATAATGAATTCGTTAAAGAACATCCGCGCGGATATTCCAAATTTATTGTTATTAGATGATCCTGAGTAAATGCAAAAAAAATATGTTTTTTTTAAATATGTTTTTCATCTTTACTTTTTTTCTAAAACTTTTTAAAAGTGCAAAATAAAAAAATGTTTTTTTTATTATTGATACGGGATATAATGTAACTGCTTTAGTTTTAATCATATTAAGATAAAACGTTATCTAAGAACAGTTATTGTAAATATCTCGGTTAAGTCCGTTAGTCAATCTAATCTGGTATTTTATTTTGAAATAACGGCTATATAAAAAATGAATATATCTTACCTACATCAAAAAAATCTTTTAAAAATATAAATTTAAATAAAATTTAATGTAATTTAATACAATTATTTATGGTTGCGAATTATAAGAATACCCTGTGTTATTTTGTCCAGAAGTGTGCCGAGTACCTAAAATTTTAGACATAAAAACGACCTTTTTCTTATAATAACCACAAAAAAGGCTGCAGTGAACCATATGTATAAACTATAATAAATACAGTTTATTATTACAATTGTTTTATAAAAATACAAATTTTATATTATCATTTATAATATCTGCACAAAAAAATTATATTTTAAAACTACATTTATTCATAAAATCAATTTAGCAACTATACAAATCGGTAACAAATATAATTTTTTCAATATAATTTATTAATAAGCTTTAATCCAATCAATTTCCAAAGTGGCTGGTCCTTTTTGCTTTACAGGCAAATAAACTCCTCCATAAAATTGTATTCCAAATCCAGTTATATCCGAAGTATCTAATTTTTCACCGTCTTTAATTTCCCTTCCTCTGTAATATGGCAAGAAATTTTCAAAAGGCAATTTGACTATTTTAAACTTATCCTTTGGACCTTGAAACATTTGTTCGTATGTATAGTTTGGCTCGTTGTTCATCCCTTTATGCCTTAGCACAATTTTGAAACCGTCGTACTCTCCTTGGCCTCTGCATTTGATTTCGAAGCCTTCAAACTTTGATAAATCTAATTTAACCCCCATCTTCCTGACCCCGGCGAAGCCTGCGCCGTTTGGTTGAGGATTCAGAAGTGCGAAAAACACAGCTCTTTGAAAAACTTCAGTCTTTTGAATGGTCAAAGTTGCTTTTGACATCCCGACAGATCTCACGGGATCCGATTGCTCCACCCAACCGTTCAAATTGTCGTCAACGGTAAAGTCAAAGATTGAAGACATATCTTTTTCAGCTATTGCGAAAGTCAGGCAGCACGACGATAATATACTGGCGATGAGTTTCATTCTGAAAATATATAACAGTTATATTAATGATCAAATTTTAAATTTTTACTAAAAAATAATTATTCAATACTTAATATAGATTAATATTTATTTAACGTATTCTTTAAGCATCAATACTGTTTATAGAATTTAAATAACAATAACAAACACATATTATATGACATAAAACAAAATTTAACCTCAAACACGTCTTTTTGACAGTTCTCTTGTAATATTGTAAACAAGTCGATGTTGCTATGCGGCAAAAAAGTATATATTGTATTAATAACGAAAAACTATATTTCATACCTTATTAATTGACTGATAATATAATTCAAAACAGTTAATAATTTGTTTTATAAAATTTCAAGTAAAGTTTTACTGTGTTCTTTATTTTTTTATTACTAGTTTATTTGAGGCCCACCACTTCTGTATAAATTAATAAATTTATAACTTGTTACTACTTTTCCCTGTCCGTTGTGTATCAAAAAATATTAAATAAAATATTTATAACATACTCGAAAATAAAGCACGCCTACAACTGGGGCGCCAACTCCAAAGGGGCACTAAAAAATCAAAATAAGGACTTAATATTTCCTTTAAGCTTTTCGAATAATGTTACTAAAAAAATCTAAAATGCTTGTTGAACGTACATGCAACCAACCGCATGTACACAGTCAGAGACAATTAAGAATCATAAAACACTCAAAATTATTTCTTAGAGCTAGTGGATGCTATTTGAAAATATTTTTTTTTATTTTAGATATTTAAATGTACATTAGCTGATGTTTTAAATATAATTTGTTAATAGTATGGCAGAGATTTATGTATAAAAGCCAATACACCGCATCAGTAAAAATAGTCATGTTCAATACAAATAAACGCCACCCCATGCTTTTACGGTAATTGTGTTCTTAATCGTATTATTAGCATGTAATATATGTATAATGTTACGGAATATACATAATCTAAATTATTTACTACTCCCCCTTTGAAATATTTCACTGTCAAAAATATGTGAATTAAGTCACTTTTTCAATTTTTAATTTCTTGCGTTTCTTGAAATTGCATTTTACAAAATAAGACAAAATTCACTTTATTATTTAAAAATTAAATATCTTTTTCAAAGTTGCATGTTATTATATTATTGTTTTATATTCTACAAATAAAAGCTTAGGACATGTATATAATTTACAATTGAATTATAAACATTTACATAAAGAGCATACATTCGTTGTTACTGTCAGAGAAATTCCCCTACAAACTCTTAGCCTGGCCTTTTTAAGAAGATTATGATTATTTTTTATCAGAATATTAAAAATATGATTATATTTTCTGTACAAGTTTTGGCCATAATGAGTCTGAATAAATACATATAAATAGACCCCCTACATTGTCTATAAAATTTGATGGTGGAAAAAAAAACAAAAATATGACGAGATGAATGATCTCTCGATTACCAGCAGATTTTCAATACAAAACAATCCACCACAATCACGATCCTCTTGAATTTAACGATTATAGAATATTACTGATAACATATCGAAGAATCTCTACACGAGTGATGTTTACACAAGCCCTATCCGTGTTTTATGTAGCAGTTTTCGGTGCGAAATAATCGACGGTTTATACGAGGAGGTCGCTCGTAAAAACCGCCATTACAAAAGTGAGCTTACGTTATCCGTTATAACAACATTAAAATTAATGGTTGCAGGTAATTGCTTGGATATGGCGCGGCGGCTGTAATGTCCGAAAAATATAAACATTATTACTATTTTAAAATTGAATCAGCATTTTTCCTAAAGATACTTTTTGCAAGCGAACGTTTTTTCAGTAATCTTCAGAACATTTAACGATTATCGCATCGTTTTATATATATCATTGTATATTATTATTAAACACATTTATGCATTAATCACGATAGGTTGTTTGTTTAGTGAAACACGTGATGAACTGTTTACTCGCTAACTGTTCGAGCTGATGGCGATCTTGATTAGAAAGCGAGGGTCAATCAATGTCGTGTATGAAAAATTATTGAGTTGTTTTTTTCATGTATCCTCTAGTCCCATGATTAATATATTGGAATAAAAAAATATACTTACTGATTAATGTTTTAAAAACAATATTTTAACTTAAATAAGTACTTACTTATTAGTTATGATTTGCAGATAATCGCGACAAAAAACATTTGTTTCGCAAATATAATTTCACTACGCAACTTCATTGTATCTTGAATTACATCTGAGATATCTAAATAAATATATCAATCTATCACTTTATTAATAACTAATTTCGTAGTTCGCCCTTTTTTATTGTCATCGAAATGGGACGACAATGGTGTCCCGTAAAAGCGCCACCCGAAACACATACTTACTTTTTGAGAGAAGGTTGTACGTTATAAGCGGGTTTAACTATTTTTAAATAAGCATTTTTTAGGCTATTTGAAAAATCTTATAAAAGACTAAGAGTTTTTCTCAATTGTTACGTATTATTTTTATTTTTCATCATCGGGAAGATATATGAGACACATATTTTTGTTTTTTTAAAAGAGGTTGTACTTATAGACATGGAACAAAAATTAAAAAGCAGCATTTATTTCTTATTTGTTCAAGCTATATATATATATATATATATATATATATATATATATATATATATATATATATATATATATATATATATACAAGCTATATATATATATATATATATATATATATATATATATATATATATATATATATATATATATATATATATATATATAATTATATATTTAAAAAAAACGTATATTATTATTCGTCATCGATAAAGGGCGACAATGGTATCGCGTGAAAAGGACACCCGGGAGACACACTCTTGATTCTGTACAAGCTTATTTTAATTTGTATAAGTTTATTTTCTCATCATCAGCTACTAAAAAGAAACGCGTAAAAATCTCGATATTTTATTTAGAAAAGAGTGAAGAGAAGACGCATGCAGATCAGAAACCAGAGAGACTTCCACTGAAAAATTACTCTACATCATTTGCAAGCGCCAATTTTGATCAACCTGGAATCTTTTTCATTCAACACAGCTGACAAATATTAATACTTGAATCATATTTATACATGCCAAATAGTCTGATAAGATGCCAAATAGTGTTAGACAAAAACAAAGAGACTGGTTCCACCCTGATTGATCTGCATCGGTGAACTAGAGGGAACGTTTGACTTACTATCAATCCTTAATTATATATAGCTCAGATAACTGCCGAACTTAATTATTTCCGTCAAGAATTTCCCCTTGAAACTTGACTACAAAACTGTCACTTCGCTTTCAACTTGGAACTTGCACCAAGCGGAGCTAAGCCGAAACAGACACGTATATATGTATATTATTGTATAAATTATAAAAATAAACACGCAATATTTTCGGTAAGGCACAGATTAGTTCATTGAATATTTATAGAAAACCAGTGTCATCTTGTTCCAACTATTGCAAATGAATACGCGCTACACTTAACAGTAAAAATAATAAAACTTGAAGTATAATAGTTTAAAAGTGCTAGTGAAATATGTTTTCGAGGGTCTTATTAAAATAAAACTGTGATCAAAAATGTATTATCTAAAATCAGCTCATAAATATTAAATAAGTATAAAATATATTTTTTTTTGTAAATATAATATACTTACTAAAATATTTACTTGTTAACATGTAATCACATTAATAATTTTTATTTTCATATTGACATATATTTATTTATTGTAAGACCGTTCGCTTTTCAAGTAGGTTCTTATTTTTCCAATTTTCACGTTTGAGCGACATTAAGCGACTGAGATTTATAGTCAGATTACAATTATTGTTCTCGAAAATAGTTCGCTGATTGAAACGATAAATCGGACACAACACTTCATTATCCACACGTACATTTGTTATTAAGCGAACGGCCATAGGTACGCTAACTATCACTAAGAGTACACTTATAATAAAGTAGGATAAAATTGAATAAAGTGGCTAATAATAACATGTTTAATAATATTAAAATGAAAGCATTTAACAACAAATTTCAACCGAAACGCAATATGAAAAATAATGATATGAAAAATAATGATATTAAAATATATCCAGCATCGCAATGGGCTCGCCCCTCGGCATCAAACTCACAAATGATAAGGTGTGCTATTATTATATATTTTAGATGTATATTATAAATATTTTATTTCAGGACATTAATTAAACACGACGATAAGCAAAATGAACAACCAAAACCATTTGTCATGTTTGATGGTAGGTAAAAAAATATATGCTATAATTTAAATTCATATTAATGTATCATATTTCATTTACAGAAATATTTCCCAAAAAGAAATCTATAGAGAATGTAGAAAATGGAAAATCTTACAAAGAAATGGATGACACTTTTCACAGAGCAATAAGTAATGTTTTAACAGTCGGACAATGCTTTGGGATTTTACCAGTGGCTGGTGTGCGAGATCCAGATTCAACATACTTAAAGTAAAGTAAAATCGACATCTGAAACTATTGTAACATTTTTTTTTATTTTTTTTTTTATTTTTGATTTAATCCACAAATGTATGCTTTTATATTGTACTTATATTTACAATGAGCTTATAAAACATACAATAAAATATGAGTTATTATTTATGCTTCTATAGTAATTATTAAATATTAATTCTAGGTTCAATTGGTTTAGCTGGAAAGTATTGTTTACGTTAATCAGCATGACTTGCTCCGCAATGATAATAGTTGCTTGTATAATGAGAATGATTTACACAGGAGTGGATATATACAAAACTAGTAATTATAAATTTAATTTTTACACGTAGGGTTATGCCGAAAATCTTACCATGTTAGTTTTATGTTTCGGGTTTTGCTGCCGAGTAATGTGACTTTATAAGCCTCTAAAACACAAAGTATGATCTCTCTGGTATATATGTATTTTTTGCATATGGTATCATGCATTCCAATATACGGCTGTAAACGAAGTTTCAGTACCGGGAGACAATGCTGAATGCGTAAGAATCGTATTTGAGACAAATTAAGCCGTATGGATCAAACTCTGTATTTTCAATGTAAGCCCTTCTAATTAAATATGAGTTTACCAAGTATTATATTTCTTTATAATAATAGTAATAGTAAACAAAACGCAGAAGTGCGGGAATGGTAATTCAAATTATATGCACTATATGAAATATAGTTCGCACAGTAACTAGCTTAACTAAAAAAAATCAAAAAGCTTAACTAAAAACATAAACAAATTTATTTTTACTCTTATTTCGTTAATAATTGAAAATAAATATTTTTTGCGCAAAACAAAACTATTATTTCGATACGCATTTTGACAATAGTACAATACATTATTTGACTACAAACGCACAGTGTATTTTAATGCACATAATGTATATAAAATTGAATTCGCACATTAACTACCTTAAATATAAAAATCGATAAAAAGTTCAGTGATAAGATGCGCATTCAACTTATTCATACTTTTTTATATATTTTGAATATCTAATTCAAACAATTCAATACTACAAATATTTTCTAAAAAAAAGCACGCCCACCAGCAGTGGTATCTCACGCCAGAAAGACAACTATTGTTGTTTTTTAAGTTAGTATATTTATAAATATTATTTTTTTAAATAAATACCATATTGAAGACTGATTTAGCTTATGTGTATTATATTATACAATATAATATAAATAACGATATTATATTACATTCATAGCTGGCATTGTATTTTACGGAAGCACTTTATTGGTTATGATTCTGTTTCTTCGTCTCGCTCCTCGTTGGCCTGCACTAGGGGCTGCCATAGCACGCCAAGAGAAACTCCGACCGAGGATATTGAAAAGCAAATCCGGATGACGAACACTTCGTTCAAAGTTCAGCATTTGCTGCTTTGCAATTTTGTTTCCAGCACTTGGTAATTGAAATTAGTTATAAAATCTTACGTTTCATACCATTAAAAGTATTTTTTTCTTTTAGTTGAACATGTTTTATCTATATTGTCTGGAGTGGCCGTTGGATATGACTGCAGTCAGGGTCGACCTCCGGCTGAAACGTTTTTCGTCAATTCATATGAGCAGATATTCTATTTTACGGAATTTGCACTCTGGAAAGGTATTGTGTTGCAGGTAATAGCAATAATTAAAAAATATTAGACATTAAAAAATATTTTAAATATTTATATGTTTTTAAAGCATTATACCATATATATTTTTTTAATTAATAATGTCATTTATATCCAAGATCTTAAATTTGGAATCAACTTTCAATTGGAATTTTATGGATTTGTTTATTATGGTCGTAAGTATTGGACTTACGGATCGCTTTGAACTATTAAACGATAGGTTAGAAGCAATGAAAGGAAAGGTTAGTACTATTATCAGTGATGGAACATATGTATATATTTTATTTACTTGATAATTATTGATTTTAGCATTTACCTGAAATATTTTGGAAGGTTGCTCGAGAAGAATTTTCCCATCTATCACGTTTAGTAAAAGAAGTTGACGTTGCAATAAACGAAATAGTTCTACTATCGTTTGCTAACAATCTATACTTCATATGCTTACAGCTATTCAACAGTCTCAAGTAAGTTACCAGAGATCGTAAAATGTTTGTAGTTAATATTTATAATTTAATAACATTTGCCCCATGTAACAATCTCCAGTAATATACACGAACAACATAAATCTAGTGATGGTTGTTTAGGTACAACGTTCGGGTGAGGTTAACAACAATAAAAACACATCACTTCTACTTTTATATTTTACATTGATTATGCCTTATATCATAGCTTATAAAACATTCGCTGTATAAAAAAGCTTTAGATTGAATAAGCATTCGATGCGCTCTGATTACCTATGTTTCGTTAGCTATACTTTTGGTAATGTAGCAAACACAATCTGCACTTTGCTTTTTTTATTTACCTCATGAAGGCCTACCTCAAAAGAAGGATGTATGTGTAGGAAGTTTCGAGGGATGTCCCACGCTATTTACTTTACGTTTTCGTTTGGATTTCTAATGTCGAGATCTGTGGCCGTATCTCTGGGTGCCGCCCGAATACATTCGGCTGCTCAAAAGCCAGCCGCGGTTCTATATGCTACCCCTTCATCTTCTTATGGAACTGAGGTATAATTGTTAACATAATTACAATAAAACTATACTATTTTAATAATTTAATAAAACATTTTTGTATAACTTTCAGATTCAACGCTTCTTAGAACAAGTCGTAACCGACGTGGTTGCCATAACAGGATTAAATTTCTTCTACGTAACCCGAGGCTTGATTTTAACCGTATGGTGAACACAATTATTAATGTTAAACTTTGCGTTATATTAACATTTCTTTAAAGATTGCAGGAACAATAGTGACTTATGAACTTGTTTTGGTACAGTTTAACGCATCACCTCCACCCGTTACAGCTAATATCACAGTCAGCGATACTTGTGGAGTGCCATTAAAAACCGTTAATTAATTAGTGCTGTGTTCCGTTATTATGTATTTAATGTTTAATATAGTTTTATATAAAAAAATGTTTATTATTTATAAAGCGTAGTGTTTGGTGATGTAAAACTTCGCTGCATTGCGTGAAGCACAATAATTGTGTCCAAATGTTTGTCGACAGATAAAGCCAAAATTAAATTATTTAGTTTAAAGTTATAGTGGAAAAACCATCGAACTTGGCAAAGTCGTTTTCAATCAACACTCCAATCAGACAGACAGTCTGTGCGTACAAATGCTGCTATCTGTGGAAGAGTGCGATCATGCGTGTTGCTCCTGAAGCTAGCCAGACGGAAATGTTACTAAGCGAAATAAACGCATAAACCTTATAACACACCTAGTTAATTTGCAATCTGATTATTTATAAAAGGAAAAACTGACTTTTCGGTCTCGGTGAGTCGCATCGCCCGGAATTAAAAATTTGAAGATTTCATTCGGAAGATTATTTTATGATTGGTTATCTAATTTAATCAATGTATTCCTCTAATCCTCAGTGAAATGACGAATTAATGAAAATTATTGTCGCGTAGCAAAATTTTATTTATAAATAATAATTATTTAAAGCTGTTGTCACGGTACTGTCGGCCATCTTGTTTTATATTTGAATGCTTATTTTTCATTGGTCGAAATAACATAATGCATTACCGGCGGCTTCCCTATTTCCCTTATCTAACTCTGTCTCCAACGGTTAGTGATGCCGGAGACCATCAACAGCATTCCGCGACGGTAGACCCGTCCACGGTCGTCAATCACGACGACCAAGGTCTGGCCTAGCGTGCGCAGTACTCCGGAGCGAACGCCAGGTTGGGTTGGACCTCAGTTGCTCATGGGCTGAAACTCCCGAGCCTAATGCAACTGCGGGACTCGGGCGTGGTGTCCGAGAAGTACCCATCACCGTTCATACAAAGCTATACGATTTACAGAGTAGAATATTGAGCATATAATGTTTCATTTTAAAGGGTGCGCGTCCGGAAGCGGCTTAGAACAATTATATATAAGATGATCAAATTGAAAATTTTTACTAAAAATTAGTTATTCAATACTTAATACAAATTTATATTGATTTAATGTATTCTTTAAACATCAAAACTGTTTATAGAGTTTAAATAACAATAAACACATATTATATGACATAAAACAAAATTTAACCTCAAAAACGCCCTTTTGACAGTTTTCTTGAAATATTGTAAACAAGTCAATGTTGCTATGCGGCAAAAATGTATATATTGTAATAAAGACGAAAAACTATGTTTCATACCTACATTATTTGACTGATAATATAATTCAAAACAGTTAATAATTTATTTTATATAATTCCAAGTTTAAGT
Organism: Plectrocnemia conspersa; assembly: GCF_051122295.1. Taxonomy (NCBI): domain Eukaryota; kingdom Metazoa; phylum Arthropoda; class Insecta; order Trichoptera; family Polycentropodidae; genus Plectrocnemia; species Plectrocnemia conspersa. The sequence continues at coordinate 1,129,967 of NW_028277173.1, forward strand.
TTTACCTTATTTTGTTAATTTTTCATTACTAGTATATTTGAAGCCCCCAACATTTGTATAATTTCACAAAATTTTAACTTGTTACTACTTTTGTGCCGTCCATTGTACATAGCTATTACATACACATCAGCTCCAGGGGCGCTAAAAAATCAAAATAAAAGCTTAACATTTCCTTCAAAACTTTTTGAATAATGTAAAAAAAAATGCTTGCTTAGCTTACATACAACTGCGTGTATAGAATCAGAGTCTATTAAGAATCAGAGAACACTTAAAATAATTTCTTAGAGATAGCTGATGCTATTTGAAAATACTATATTTTTATTTGAGCTTATAAATGATACCACATCAACTTTTTATATTGAGCTTACTTATATATTATTTCTGCCATCATTTCAACTGCACTGGGATTCTAAAAACACCATTGTTATTAATGCTTCAGACTGTGAAATATATTCTAATGCTTTCAATATACACATGCAATAATTTTACATTCATTAAAAAGGGTTGTACTAAAACTTATTGAAACATTTTTAATATAAGCATAGTAAAAGCTTAAAACTATTATATTCTTTGTTCTGTGGTTACTATACAGTTGTTTCCACCGGTGCTTTTCAGCGTTGATCTATTATTTTTTTAGATCTTAAATACGTTAATTTGCAGAATAATCATAATACAATAAACAACCATTATGTAGTTTATTTGAATCACAAAAAAAAATGCTTGTAGTTAATATGAATTACTATAAATTTAAAATTATTTGCGAAAGATAATTTATGATAAAGTAGTACAGTTGTATGCTATTTGAATGTATGTACATCAGCTGATACTTTGAATATAATTTGTTAATAATATATGGGCGGGGCGCAACTTATATGAGGCGTTTTTGTACAGATTTGTACGGCCGAAATTTTATATTTTTTGTAATTAAAAATCGAAAAAATCCACATAAAAACAGAAAATTGCATCTTAAAATGCCAATAAAAGACAAAAAAAGGTACATAATTCAAGAGAATTAAAAACCGTTCCGCAACTAGCAAGTACTTAGTTTCAATATCCGTGCTTGATCACTACATAGCAGCTTTTTTTTTCTCAAGATTTTGAAAAACTAATGACGATCTATAGATATGGGCTCTTAAAGCCTCAATATAGTTTTATTTTAAGATTTATTAAATATAATAAAAAATAGACAATCTATATGTGTAATAAAATATATACCACATAAATTTATTATAACATATTTAAGATGCTAAAATTATCATCTTTGATCTTTATTACTTTTATTGTAAATATAGTGGTTTCCAATAAATAATTTAATTGTGTTTTCGAATTAAAATGTTGTATAATTACTACTTATGAACGTTTTGAAACTACAAACAAAAAATGACAAATTATGTTATTTATGCATGTTCAATACAAATACACGCCACCCCATGCTTTTACGGTAATTGTGATCTTAATCGTATTATTAGCATGTAATATATATATAATGTTATGGAATACACATATTCGAAATTATTTACTACTCCTCCTATGAAATATTTCACTGTCAAAAATATGTGAATTAAGTCACTTTTTCAATTTTTATTTTCCTGCGTTTCTCGAAATTGCATTTTACAAAATAAGGCAAAATTCACTTTATTATTTAAGAGTTGCGTGTTATTATATTATTATTTTATATTCTAAAAATAAAAGCTTAGGAAATGTATATAATTTACAATTGAATAATAAATATTTATATAAAGAGCATACATTCGTTGTTACTGTCAGTTAAATTCCCCTACACTGTCAGAAAAATTCCCCTACAAAACTGTCACTTCGCTTTCTACTTGGAACCAAAAGAATTTAGCTGGACTTGCACCAAGCGGAGCTAAGCCGAAACACTCACGTATATATGTATATTATTGTATAAATTATAAAAATAAACACTCAATATTCTAGGTAGTGTACAGCATAATAAAACGTATAGATTAGTTCATTGAATATTTATGACAAACCCGTGTCATCATAGTTCCAACTAACGCAAATTGTTACGCGTCACACTTAACAGTAAAAATAATAAAAATATGAAGTACAATAGTTTAAAAGTGCTAGTGAAATATGTTTTTGAGGGTCTTATTAAAATAAAACTGTGATCAAAAATTTATTATCTTAAATCAGCTCATAAATATTAAATATATAATATATTTTTTGTAAAAAAAATGTACTTACTAAAATATTTACTGGTTGAAAAACGTTTATTATTGTAATCACATTAATAATTCGTATTTTCATATTGACATATATGTATTTAATCTAAGACCCTTCGTTTTCCAAGAAGGGCTTTATTTGTCCAATTTCCACGTTTGAGCGACATTAAACGACAGTTCAGACTGAGATTAATTGTCAGATTACAATTATTGTTCTCGAAAATAGTTCGCTGATTGAAGCGATAAATCGGACACAACACTTCATTATCCACACGTACATTTGTTATTAAGCGAACGGCCAAAGGTACGCTAACTATCACTAGCAGTACACTTATAATATAGTAGGACAAAATTGAATAAAGTGGCTAATAATAAAATATTTATTAATATTAAAGTGAAAGCATTTAACAACAACCTTCAACCGAAACGCAATATGAAAAATAACGATAGTAAAATACATCCAGCATCGCAAAGGGCTCGCCCCTCGGCATCAAACTCACAAATGATAAGGTGTGTATTAAAATACTAATGATATAAATTAGAATTAAAATTCTTCGCAAATAAATATATTTTATGCATTTATAAAAGTTTCAAGATTTTTTAGTTTAATAATGCAATTAATGTTACTACATGAATTTTAATTTAAATTGTACCTGTTACCGAAAAGACTTATCTTGTTATTGTTGATGAGGATTTTATTGTCAGCATTGTGTTGTATATTTTATCCAATCCTTTTGGCAATTTTTATAAATTATTATCTAAATATATAAAATTGCTTACCATTTTTTTTCTAAAATTAAAAGCCTTGCTGATTTTGTTGAAGTGCAATAATTTGAACTTTTAGTTCATCAATATTTAACCAAGATATTTGAGCACATTTTATTAAAGAGCCACGGTTTTTATGTATATGCTTTGGAACTGTTAATAGATACCGTTTAATGAATACACAATATTTTGGTTGACGTTAAAAATTTAAATAAAATCCAAGGAACACGAATTAATTAATTAAATGTGACTTTTTTAGCAAATCTTTCTCAACTATTTTTTAGCAACGATTATATGTGGTCCCGACAAATTGTTTATTTATTAGATAAAAAATATTTCCTAAAAATATTTTTTTACAGTTTTTTTTAAATTTATTAATTAAAGAGACAATTTGCCACAATACTTGAATAGATTTATGAATACTATGAAAGTATATTCTCTACTTATTTAGTGGTTGTTGATTGTGCTTTCATTGTTGCAACGCATTATGATAACGACTAATTGCTTTTAAAATCTACTTTGTTTTGTAACGTACAAGTTATTCTTGCAGTATAGACACGGTGCTATTTTAAACATATCATATATTATATTTTTCATTATATATAATATATTATTTCTCTGAAGCAAATTTAGTAAAATAATATTATATACATATATTGCTTATACGATATATTTTTCCCGGAAGCAAATTAGGTAAAAATATTATCTATATGTTCCAGTTTATAAGGTTTTATTTTTACTTCCGTTAACCTATCATAATATCTTCAAAAAATTATTCTATTCCTTATTAGATTAAATGTATATTTACTTAGAGAAACATGATTTTAAACATCGTAAAAAAAAGATGAAGTAAAATGTCCATAAAACGTTTAAAAATAAAAATTTATTTTTAATAAAATTCTGACCATTATTACTTAACAGATTTATCTCATGCGTCATAATGATCTTCCTACATTGACCATTGTCAATCAAAAATACATAAATATGCAATTCATATTAAAATATTCAATTAAATTAATATTAAAATATACATTAATATAAGCACCCATATTTTAAAACACCAATGCTACTTATAAATGTTAATATATAAATACATATATATGTATATATAATACCTAACTGAAAAAATGCCATATTATCAATCTTCCATAGTAATTCATAAAAATCACCTATATAGTTTTATATGAATTATATAAATACACAAATAAAATTAAGTTAAGTAATTATAAAATCCCGAATAATTATTCAATATAAGATAATTAATTTCTATGTGTATAGAAAAATAGAAAAACAATAAACTGAATAAAATATTATTAAGATTTAAGTGATTTTCAAGAAAAAAATAATGCTTGAGTAGTCGGTTCATTTTGACGAAAATCCAAGAATTCCGAGAAGCGAATAATTTTGCTCGTCGTTTCCTATTAATATTTTTAATTAATTTTGACTGATTCTTTGCTCGGTCATTTCCTGTTCTCTCGCTATCTTTTTTCAATCCGAATTACTCTGCTCGAACTTAATTCAATTAATTATGTTAACACTTTGCGTTAATTGGTACAAAGAAGTTCATTTTAACGTAAAAGATACGATCGCATTTAAACGACAATCTTTTTCGATCAACTTAATAGGAATTTATCATTAATGGCAGAAATCAAAAACCCTAAGTTTATAAAACGCATATTATTTTTTTGTTATATTATATTTCTTATTTTCAACATCTTTAAAGTGAAAAAAAATATGTATTCTACGGTGATGTAAACTCAGTATACATATAAAAAGGTATAAAAATATCATGATGTGAAAATGTAAGAATACGAAAATGAATTTAAAACAATCATTATAATAATATTTAAAAACCAAAAGTGCTAAAAAAAGTCTATATACAACTTTTCTTGAACAGCTGTTATAGAACAGTTTTCACGTTTTTTCCTTATTGCCTAAGATTTTTATAACGGGGTAACGTTATTTTTTTACATAATTACCATGTTTTTACCAAACTAGTTAAAGAACTAAGGCAAGATTTTTTTTAATGTTTATTTTTAACAAAAGTTTTATTGTAATTTGATTAAAACTACTAGGTAGTTATTGTTTTGGTAATTGCATAATAAAATATTAGGTATTTAATGCTAGGCTTGTCTTTAATTCGTAATTTAAACTGACTGTTGATTACTGGTATTATTATTTATTATATAACACACGTCTTGACAACATTGCAGTTGACATAACAATGATGCAAACTCCATTTTTAAAATGCATGTATAAATGTATATTATTATTTATAATATATTTTATTTCAGGACATTTTTTAAACACGACGATAAGCAAAATGAACAACTAAAACCATTTGTCATGTTTGATGGTAGGTAAAAAAATATATGCTATAATTTAAATTCATATTAATGTATCATATTTCATTTACAGAAATATTTCCCAAAAAGAAATCTACAGAGGATGTAGAAGATGGAAAATCTTACAAAGAAATGGATGACACTTTTCACAGAGCAATGAGTAACGTTTTAACAGTCGGACAATGCTTTGGTATTTTACCAGTGGATGGTATACGAGATCCAGATTCAACATACTTGAAGTAAAGTAAAATCGACATCTGAAACTATTGTAAAATCATTTTTTATTTTTTTATATTTTTAATTTAATATACAAATGTATGCTCTTAGATTGTACTAACTGAGCTTATAAAACATGCATTAAAATATTAGGTATTATTCATACTTCTTTAGTAATTATTAAAGAATATTATTAAATATTAATTTTAGGTTCAATTGGTTTAGCTGTAAAGTATTGTTCACGTTAATCAGTATGACTTGCTCCGCAATGATAACGCTTGCTTGTTTAATGCGAATGATTTACACAGGAGTGGATATATACAAAACTAGTAATTATAAATTTAATTTATACACGTTAGGTTATGCCGAAAGTCTTACCATATTAATTTTAGGTTTCGGGTTTTGCTGCCGAGTAATGTGACTTTATAAGCCTCTAAAACACTAAGTATTATATTTCTTTATAATAATAGTAAAAGTAAACAAAACGCAGAAGTGCGGGAATGGTAATTCAAATTATATGCACTATATGAAATATAGTTCGCACAGTAACTAGCTTAACTAAAAAAAATCGATAAAAAGTGCAGTGCTAAAATGCCCTTTCAACTTTTTTATACAATTTTACATATTTTAAATATCTAGTAAAAACAATTCAATACTACAAATATTTTCTAAAAAACGCACGCTTTCTAGCTGCGGTATCTCGCGGGAGTAAGAGACCGACAGCTATTGTTGTTTTTAAGTTAATATAATATTTATAAATACATTCTTTTAAATAGTAAATACCATATTGAAGACTTTTGGTGTGGCTTATATGTATTATATTATACAATATAATATAAATAATAATATTTCAATACATTCATAGTTAGCACTGTATTTTACGGAAGCACTTTATTGGTTATGATTCTGTTTCTTCGTCTCGCTCCTCGTTGGCCTGCTCTAGGGGCTGCCATAGCACGTCAAGAGAAACTCCGACCGAGGATATTGAAAAGCAAACCCGGATGACGAACACTTCGTTCAAAGTTCAGCATTTGCTGCTTTGCAATTTTGTTTCCAGCACTTGGTAATTGAAATTAGCTATAAAATATTACGTTTCATACCATTAAAGTTTTTTTTCTTTAAGTTGAACATGTATTAGCTATATTGTCTGGAGTTGCCGTTGGATATGACTGCACTCAGGGTCGACCTCCGGCTGAATCGTTTTTCGTCAATTCGTATGAGCAGATATTCTATTTTACAGAATATGCACTCTGGAAAGGTATTGTGTTGCAGGTAATAGCAATAATTAAAAAATATTAGACATTAAAAAATATTTAAAATATTTATATGTTTTTAAAGCATTATAGTTATAGTTTATGTATATTTTTTCTGAAACCATCGATTCAATCTTAATATTAATTATACCATATATGTTTTTTTAATTAATAATGTCATTTATATCCAAGATCTTAAATTTGGAATCAACTTTCAATTGGAATTTTATGGATTTGTTTATTATGGTCGTAAGTATTGGACTTACGGATCGCTTTGAACTATTAAACGATAGGTTAGAAGCAATGAAAGGAAAGGTTAGTACTATTATCAGTAATGGAACATATGTATAATTTTATTTACTTTATAATTATTGATTTTAGCATTTACCTGAAATATTTTGGAAGGTTGCTCGAGAAGAATTTTCCCATCTATCACGTTTAGTAAAAGAAGTTGACGTTGCAATAAACGAAATAGTTCTACTGTCGTTTGCTAACAATCTATACTTCATATGCTTACAGCTATTCAACAGTCTCAAGTAAGTTACCAGAGAACGTAAAATGTTTGTAGTTCATATTTATAATTTAATAATATTTGCCCCATGTAACAATCTCCAGTAATATACACGAACAACATAAATCTAGTGATGGTTGTTTAGGTACAACGTTCGGGTGAGGTTAACAACAATAAAAACACATCACTTCTACTTTTATATTTTACATTGATTATGCCTTATATCATAGCTTATAAAACATTCGCTGTATAAAAAAGCTTTAGATTGAATAAACATTCGATGCGCTCTGATTACCTATGTTTCGTTAGCTATACTTTTGGTAATGTAGCAAACACAATCTGCACTTTGCTTTTTTTATTTACCTCATAAAGGCCTACCTCAAAAGAAGGATGTATGTGTAGGAAGTTTCGGGGGATGTCCCACGCTATTTACTTTACGTTTTCGTTTGGATTTCTAATGTCGAGATCTTTGGCCGTATCTCTGGGTGCCGCCCGAATACATTCGGCTGCCCAAAAGCCAGCTGCGGTTCTATATGCTACCCCTTCATCTTCTTACGGAACTGAGGTATAATTGTTAGCATAATTACAATGAAACTAAACTCCTTTAATAATTTAATAAGACATTTCTGTATAACTTTCAGATTCAACGCTTCTTAGAACAAGTCGTAACCGACGTGGTTGCCATAACAGGATTAAATTTCTTCTACGTAACCCGAGGCTTGATTTTAACCGTATGGTGAACACAATTATTAATGCTAAACATTGCGTTATATTAACACTTCTTTAAAGATTGCAGGAACAATAGTGACTTATGAACTTGTTTTGGTACAGTTTAACGCATCACCTCCACCCGTTACAGCTAATATCACAGTCAGCGATACTTGTGGAGTGCCATTAAAAACCATTAATTAACTAGTGCTGTGTTCCGTTTTCATGTATTTGATGTCTAATATAGTTTTATTTACAAAAAAAATGTTTATTATTTATAAAGCGTAGTGTTTGGTGATGTAAAACTTCGCTGCATTGCATGAAGCGCAATATTAAAGATAAAGCCAAAATTAAATTGTTTAGTTTATGGTTATAGTGAAAAAACATCGAACTTGGCAAAGGACGTTTTCAATCTACACGCCAATCGATCGATATTATGTAACATAGTGATATTCATAAGATAATCTGTACGTACAAATGCAGCTATATGCAGAAGAGCGCGATCGTGCGTGTTGCTCCTGAAGCTCTACGCCAGGCGGAAGTGTTTCTAAGCGAAATAAACGCTTGAGTCGCCATGGTACCATACACTGAAGAATAAAAATCAAATAACTATTTGGCGTATTCAAATACACATATCAAATACGTCAGGCGACCGTCAGGGCTTCGCTTACTAGCTCCGGTACGAGAGATACAGCATCAGTTCTTATGCGTGCTCACAAGAGAAGCGCCTCTCAAGAACATCTTAACCACCACATATACCATAATAAATAACTATCATACCGCAAGCTCATAACATTAGACAATAGAATTTATAAAAGTTTGTCTATTAAAGCAAACACTTTAGTAAATTAACATCTTGCGTTACAAGATTGCAACTTGTTCCGGAATAAAAATTATAATAAAATTTTGTATGACAGATAACAGATGAAAATTAAACTTATTTGTTTCTAATCTTGTATTGGAATGTATTTATAAATAAAAAATATTTTAAAATTAATTAGGTGTAAGTTATTAATTTACCTTTAACACAAATATTTATTATTAATATTACTTTTAAAATATATACCATTAACGATAATAATTGTAACCACTTATAACACCGTTAAATTTGTGGTGGGCGGTCGATTGATAAGGTCGTGTGTGTGTCTGCGAGTTTGTGCTGGCTTAACAAAAGAATTGAGACAGATTGAGACGATGACTGAAGTTGAGGTGACAAAAATCCTCAGCGTCAGGTTAGTTTATCCACATCAAGACAACTGATTGAAAATATATTTGATATAAAAAATAGCTCAAAAAAGTATTTTACAAAATCGTTGTTTTTGTATAGACACATTAATTAAATAAATAATTGTTACAAATGTTAAGCGGTCATTATACGTATAATATTATAAAATATAAAGAGTAACATATTCTTACAATAAATGTATTTTTAATGTCATCGTTATACTTTAAATTGTGATTTTAAAAATCATACATATGTATTACAAGCCATTTTTATGAAGAAAATGACTGGTTTATAATATGCAAGTATTATTTGAACACTGGCAACACTGACCGTCCGCGGTTGACTTCGTACCGTTCGGCGATTATTCTGCCAGTTGTCTGGGTGCGGTGGTTCGAGTGCCAGATGCTGCCGAAATACTCGCGTTTATAGCGTATAAGAGTAAGTTTGAAACATGCACAATTGTCGTTTTCACACAAACGCATACTTTCACCGTCCACCATTTTGTTTTTTCCGTCGACTTTCACCGACGTCTCAGATAAAAATCTGATTGAACTTTCGACCGATAAATACAAACAATGACCCGAACGTTTCTCACGTAGCTCTCCCATTGTGTTGTTATTGCCTTCAAGTGTCTCGTAAAACTAAAGACGTCCGACTGAATATTTAATAAAAAATAACATTTTATTGCCCAACGGAAAAGTCTTCTATATCTAGAAAGTTTATCATGCTACTTATATAATATTTTCAGAAGCACAGTCATCATGCCGGGTGGCGTTAAGATCGAATGGAGCAACATCATCAACCCTTGCAACCCTCGTCAGTATCCCGTCCTTATCGTCGGACAATTGCATCATCTCAAACAGCTCAAGTATGAAGACATCAGCTGCAAACTCAAGCCCGATGTCACCGAAGAGGTTATTTTTATAATTATTAATATATTATCACAAAAATCTTCGATTATTCTAGTATCATATAGCAATTGAGATTAGATGTACCTATCGCTAAAGTCTACATTATTCGTATTGAATTAAAAGAGATAAAAAATTCGTTATGAGCCTTTGAAAACGTCCACAGCAGCAAAATCAAGTGTTTTTCATATAAATTTCGCAAAATTAAAAAGGCACAATTGGGCAGAAGATAATGCTGCAATACATCAGGAGGGGTAGTAAAAGTGTCTTCAGAACTTATATACCCATTTAAAATTAATACAAGTCATTGGCTTTTCCAGTACTCAATTGTTTGGCCAATGCGATGATTAGGGCGGAAACATATTATTTGTTACTACAGAATAACTGCGTACAATGATTCCAAACCTGTACAATTGATAATGATTATAGTATTGGTACTGAACAATAGGCTTGCAAATGCTCCTAGTCCTTTTTACAAGTGTTTTTAAACAGTCTAATGAATTTGCTCAAACACATTTGTATTGTATTTTTATGGAACAGCGAGAGGAGTAAGGATGCTCCGTGAATAATACGACTGTATGATCCTATAGTTTTAGCGACTGATTCTCTATATTATTTATTCAATTATTCTATATTTATAGTTAAAACGTAATAACGTACATAATGTGCTACATGTGTATATAATGATAATTACATAAAATTCGAGTAATTCAGGGAACCTAAAAAAATATATTTAAATACACAATGCAATACAAAATAAAAATATACAAGACAAAAAATAAAATAGAGAACTTACAGAAATTTGTAAAATTATAAAAATTAAAAAAAGTTTTAACTTTTGGAAAAATTAATTCGAATGGCTTTTATTTTAGCAAAATTCGTCTGCAAAACATCAATTTTGAGAGATTGGGCAATTTCATTTTCTATTGAAATTATTGCCAAATTTTTACTGAGTCATGCTCGATCGTAGATAGTACTTAATAGGTTTTTATTTTGAAAAAGTTCTCTCTCTCTCTCTCTTGGCAATTGAAACATGCAAAGTCATTAGTATTCTTAATGCGATTAATACACTTGGAAATAATTATTTGTGGTTAGAGTTGTAAATCCATTTTACAATTTATTCAGGTGTATTAATTTCTTCAATTTTGCGATATAACAATTTTAATTCCGTTTTAATTTTCTCTATCTATGACTTTTTTTCTTTTAAACTTTTACAATTTTTTTATTTAATTTAGTCGATTATCCCCAATTGCTCGATAAAATGTTCATTTCTGTCGCATCCAATGAATAATTTGAAACTTTTATTATGGAATGTGATGCATAAAGTATAACGGAGAATTACATAAAATATACGTACACTTCGCACACGTCACGAGTCAGCTCTGCGTGTATATAATGATAATTTGATTAATATGTTACACGTGTATGTAATGTGTTATGGTGACAACAACTGAGATAAATCTATAATAATTTTCATGTCAACTAAATACATACGTTTAATTAAAAATCACGAGCGTTTCGAACCCGACAGTATTATATAATAACAATGTAAAAACTACATTCTTAGAAAGCCCAAAAAAGTTTGGTATGTTTTACTACCAAAATACCAATATTTTCATTGAGTTGATACTAGGATTCTTAGTTATCTTAGTTTTTAACTATTCAAATATTGAATAAGATATTGATGAAGTATTTGAATATATTCGTAATTTTTTTCTTGACTTTTACCGATATTAATTGATTTAACCAATTAGTGAAAAAGGTCAATTAATTGCTTGTTATTAAAGAATAAATATTTTAATTATTCATTAATTATTTTTATAATCGGTAAACTTTTTCAATTTTATAAAATATGCATAGCATAATGCTGTACAAATTACTGATCAGTGAGGGCGTCAAACGGAATATGCTTAAATTATTATTACATACTTTTTTGTTATTTCAGCTTTTACATATCACCAGAATCAGCAGCGATTGTATTAATTCAGTAAAATTGAAGGAACATTTTATATACAATAGCTAATAATGTATGGAACAAATTTGCTACACATAAAGATCAGATCCGTATCGGCGTTTGTTTTGTGCAGATTTGCATATAAATTAAATAAGAAATAAATTAATCACGATCGAATTATTGAAATGATTGAAATAAAATCTTTGCATCTTAAAACAACAAATACATAAACGTAACACAAACTTCACAAAAATTTGCGACAGACACCTGTTGTTGAGATATGTTTAACAATAATAAATGGTGGGCTTTCGTTCCTTGAACGAAACAAAATGTTAGAAACAATTCTGCGAATTTCGGTCATAGATACTACCGATAAATAATCTATTCACAAATATTTTTCGAAAGCGTATAAGCATTTTTTTTGTTGAGAAGATGCGACTCATTATCTCTCGAAACAAAATAAAGACACATAAAGGACCATGAATTTTGGAGCAGCACTAATCACTCGGGTATATTGAGGAAAAAAACGACCACTTGTGTTGCTAAGATTTTTTTTAAACTTCATTCGAGGTAGTATTATCGAATATTCTATTGAGAACCCTAGTTGATACCTTTTAATTATTTCAGTAATGAAAAATTCGAATAAAGATAGAGTAGCAACTATTAAATTAGACAATGACAGAATTCACTGCTTGATTATTTAAAATAATAATTTGAACTAAAACTATTGTTGTTTTCTTTTTTTTGTTGAAATCAATTAAATTTTACTTAACGTGTGTTTATGAAACACACATGTTATAATTAGCCTAAAATTCCAACTCAACTTACGTCGCCAGCTATAGAACCACCTAAATTGCAGGGGATTACTATACATTATTCAACAATTAAAATAGTGCGATTCAACAGAGAATTATTTTAAGATATATGTGCATTTGAACAAATACTTTGCTACATAAATCGAATTGTTTGTGCATTACAATCATAAAAAATAAGCATTAAATAAATATATTTATGTTCAATAAAAACTATTAAATTGAGCAATATTTTATTTGTTGTGTGCATTAAAATAAATAAGGTGTGTGTGTGTGTTAACATTCCGTTGGTGTAGCCAACGACTAAAGTTAAGCAGCATTAAGTGTGGTCAGTATTTGAATGGCTGACCGCTTGGTGACACAGCAGGTGTTGTTGGACATTATTAAACGGTTTATGCAAGGTAAATCTTACTGCCAATTTATATAATCCTCTTTTTAAATAGATTCGTTGCAGAGAGTTATTCATTGGATGTTTTGCCCAATGCACTTAATCTGTCCAATAGGGTAAATAAAATACTTGTTGCATTATGGCCAACGACATTAGCTGTGAAACCATGCGGTATAGTAATAAAGTATGTGCTTAACTTCGGTCGTCAGCTACACCAACGAAACAATAATGCACAGCTTATTTATATTAATGCACAAATCATTCGTTTTACTGCACACTACAAATAAAATGTTGCTCAATCTAATATTTTTTATTGAATATAGATATATTTATTTAATGCCCATTTTTTATTATTGTAATGCACAAAAAAATCGTTTTATGGAACAATTATTTTATATATTGCTCATTTAAAATGTCAGCGAAGTAAATTGAATAACAAATTATTTTTAAATTTGAACTACTGTTGTTTGTAATATATGCAGCTAGATCATTTATATTATTCGCTTCTATTGCAGATTTGGAACGTGGCTATGGAGAATCTACATCCAGGAGTCAGCGTTCCGTTAGTTTTGAAGACAGCAGTGGCTGCACTTCCATCTCGCTGCTCTCGGCACGCTGCTCCTGCTAGACCGATCGCTCTGGCTCACATGATCAACCAACATTCGCACTCAGACGACCACTCCATTCTTGTAAATAAAATTATACTGCTGACTGTGCACACTCATGTTTATCTCCATACTTATCTCTCTTGTTATGCTTTCAGATGGTTTGCGAAAAAACGGAGCTGTACGCTTCAGCGTGCGCTATCGCCAGGTCTTATCCTTTATTTTGGAGGAGATCCAATTTACGGGGAGCCAGGAGAAGCTGCTGGAATCCGACCGAAGTAAATCCGTTGCCTCAGCCGAGGGTCACTGTCGATTTTATGCTTCTACCGCCGAGCGTTGCCACGCCAAGTATGCCTAATCATCGATGAATCTTAATAATAAATTCTTCAATTGATATATGTATCCGTTAATAGACGGAAATTCTGACGAAAAGGCGTGGAAGGTCGAAGAAGGAGCTTCGCCAAGTAGCACGACTATAACTGACGAAGATTTACTGATTCTCAATCACGTCACCGATGCCGTCCGCCTGAGTGCTCTGATCGTCGATACGCCGACGAACGAGATGAACGTCGACCATTTCTTGGAGGTGATTTATAATATAATATATAATTATATTTATAATATAAAATATAATATATAATTATATTTATAAATAAAAATATAATCTTAATAAATATCTTATTTCTCTAGCACGTTAAAGACGTGGCATCCGAGTTCAATCTTACGCCGACCATAATCAGAGGCGAAGAATTGCTGGAGCGTGGCTTTGGCGGTATTTACGGAGTCGGAAAGGTTCGGCTTTCGATTTCGATATAGTGTTATTGTAATATGTATTAGAATAATAGTATATAATCGTTCACAGGCTGCAGCCGTTCCTCCAGCTTTAGCTGTACTCAGCTGGACTCCTGAAGGAGCAACCGAGACAATAGCGTGGGTCGGCAAAGGAATCGTTTACGACACCGGCGGTCTCAGCATTAAAACTAAGGTTCTTTTTCGTCTCAATTGTATGATTATAATTACTGATGAGATATAATAATAAATTAACATTCAGACTGGCATGCCTGGCATGAAACGAGATTGTGGCGGCGCAGCTGCCATCCTGGGAGCGTTCAAAGCCGCAATGCTAGGTGGATTCACTCAAAATCTTCATGCTATTTTCTGCCTGGCAGAAAATAGCGTCGGACCGGATTCGACCAGACCGGACGATATTCATAAACTGTATTCCGGTCGCACTGTGGAAATCAACAACACTGACGCAGAAGGAAGGCTGGTCCTTGCGGATGGAGTCGCTTACGCTCAGAGAGATCTCGGCTGCAACATAATCGTCGATATGGCCACTCTTACCGGAGCACAGGTACTAATAACATATTACTGACCTTTAAAATGTATAAGTTTATATTTTACAACAAATCGAACTTTCTAACCATTGCAACTAACATTGATTAAGAGTATACTTTCGTGCTCCAAAGGCATTTCTATATATTCTCTCTTCTGTGTCCACAGCTTAATGGAATAACTTTGTTGCCGCTATAATTATTTATGTAATATTTATTTCAGAGTATAGCTGTAGGCAAACATCACGCGGCAATTCTAAGCAACAACGGTGAATGGGAAGATGCAGTGTGCCAAGCCGGACGCACCGCTGGAGATATGGCATTCCCAGTGCCGTACACTCCGGAGCTACACTTCTCTGAGTTTTCATCTGCTTTGGCCGATATGAAAAACAGTGTCGGAGTAAGTAATATTTGACTAAATTGTACTTATGTATCTCAAATATTTGATGCTACCTTGTCATCGTAGCTATTACAAAGGTTGAAAAATTAAGGATTCATTAATAGCATTAAGAGCACTGCTCAGTCGACGCCATACTCTGTTTTGCTTCCAAGGAATCTTTTTCACCTTCCATTCAGTCGCTTCCTTCTTCTTGTACTTGGTCAATGAAACTAAGCGCTTACGTCTTGTTTTTGGTATCAAAGCGTCATCATTTCCTATTTTCAAAGTTCCAATACTTGTCAGTTAGCACGGCGCCAGTTATTATTTCCCACAGCGTTTCCTGTGCTGTTCAAACCCAAACCTAACCTAAACAAATTAACTTCTATTATATTCGTTTAAGTTAGGTTTGGTTTCGAACAGTAAATGGATGTTTAGCAACTGTCAAATTTTAACGTGGTGCTATGCTAACTATCAAGTATCAAAGTTCCATCCGGTAAAAGCCGCATATTAGGTACATTTCTGTAAATAAAAATCCCAAAAAAGTATTTTTTTATACAAAAAATTGACCTTGTTTTTTTCTATAATTTTTCCAATGGGGTTACAGTTTTTTTATGCAACCATTTAAAAAAATCATTTTATTTTATTTTAACTATATTTCAAATATATATTTCACGAAAAATAAATTATTCAACACATTTACCCTTTGCACTCCAAAGACTTTTTCAAAAGTTTTTCAGCAACGCCAAGACATTTTCAGTGAATTTGTCATTAATTATTTTAGAAGTAATAGAAAGGGGTTATGAATTATGATGACTTTAATGTGTATATTACAGATTTACTTGAAAAATTTTTTTTTTTAATTTAGTTTCGCTATAATATGTCGTTTTTATCTTCCTTTGCAACTTTTGCGGTTCTGGTCCTCAAATTCTGATTCTAAATAAAATACCCAGAATACTTTTAAAACATTTTTACAGAAATAAAATATTTTACCAAAAATTATTTCTGGAATTAAAAGCCCGTAACCAAAACGCTTCCATATTTATCGGAACATAAATAATTCCCCCATATACATATGATTATCCTAAGAAATCTAATTTCATCATCTTCATTATATTCAAATTAATTTTTGCTAGTTTGAGACATCTTTCTAGACTATAAATTTAAAAAAATCCACTAATATTATATAATAAATGATGAATCTATTCAAATGTAAATATAGTCCTAATAATAAAAAAATACTGTAGAAATACACAAGATGTTTACGGCGATACGTCACGACACAGACTATTGTATCAAGTATCCACTGCATCTGCCGAGTAATTCTATTTTTTAATAATGATGTTAAATGAATGGTTAGTCATAGAATGAGAAATTGGTCCCTTTTTAAACCTTTACCTCATGTTTCCAATAAAAAAATATCAAAATAGATTTTAAAAATGTCAAGCCCACCTCGACAGTTCAAAGGGTTAAAAAAATATTTCAACGTTGAACAAATATAATGCACATGAGAAAAAAATATTATCATGTTGACAGTTCCAAACATACATATGCTGTTCAAACCAAAACCTAACCTAAACGAATTAACCAAACTTAAAAAAATACATTATTTTAACCAAAGCTTAATTTATACTAAGTGCATAGTATTAAAAATGAAAATATATATATATGTATTCAGTTTATAGAAAAGTCATTGCACATCAAAGAGCAATAACCACATTTTTATAATCACAGCTATTGATAAAATTTAAAAGAAATACTGACCTTACTCTGTTTTTACTCACCAAACTGGCCTATTCATTATTAGGAAAATTTAAATGAGCAATATATAAAATAACTGTTCCATAAAACAAATTGTTTGTGGATTACTATGAACAGATTAGATGCGTGTGAACATTGGTCAAAACATAGAACACCTTATAAATAACTCTACGACAAATCCTTTTGTGAAGAAAAAATCCGAAGATTTACCTTACAATAATGCACAAACAATTCGTTTTATGTGACAAAGTATTTATTTAAATGCACATCTCTCAAAATAATTCCCTGTTAAATAACAACCATTCAATATTTGCTCTGACCATTAACTATTTAAATTATTCGAAATAATTATCCATAGATAGCTCCTTAATACGCTGGCATTGCACATTGATCTATTAGATATCAGCTACGAGGAGCTGGTCTGATTCTTATTATTATATTATATTTTATATTTTTTCTTATATACCATGTATTATTTTTTGATCATCATCACTCGATTATCTTAATTCAAATAAATAAACATAGTCAGCAAATTGATGATCACTTTTATTGTTATCAGGATCGTAACAACGCCCAGGTATCTTGCGCCGGTCTGTTCGTTGGAGCTCAATTAGGTTGGGATTATCCAGGTGTTTGGTTGCACATCGACATGGCCGCTCCGTCGCATTGTGTGAGTATATAATTATTTAAATAATATGCGTATTAAGTGTATAATATTAAATCTATTATAATTATAGGGTGAGAGAGCTACCGGATACGGAGTAGCATTGCTTAACGTCCTCTTCGGAAGATATTCAAACAGGAAGCTATTGCAGGACATGGCTCCTGATTTCTCGGTATCTTCTAAAGGATCGCCCGCTAAGAAAGCGTGCCGCAATTAAACGCGGACAATGAACTGATTTGCCAAATTATCGCAATAAAATGTAATCATTATTTAGTAAATGATATAACCAATGTGTTTATTATATATGAATATTCAATATCATCGAGCTCAGTGTTCGTATTTTGCAATATATTTTTGCAAATTTTCTAAAATAAAATATCTTATCTCTATTAAAAAAAGTTTCATTGCCTTTGGAACTTGAAAAAATACAGTACAGTTTTGGTATGTTGATCATTTTCTATTAATATTATATATTTGTTTCATTTTATTTCACGTTGTGTAGAAATCAATCATTATTATATTATATTAATTGTATTCTAAACTGGTTAATATATTGTACATGTGATTATTTGTTTTCTAATAAAGGAACGTTTGTATGAAAAATGCTATTTATTTAATCTTGGAATAATTTGATACAATTTATAGATAAATTATCAGCGCTATTAAACATTGGAACATAAACTACACAATAATGGCAGCTGTATTGATACAGGGTACATATCAAAATATAATATATTTTTTATACACAAGTATACACTTTGCACTAAATATTGTAATTAATAATAATAATAATAAACAATTCTCACGTAGCAAAATCAAAAATGATAATACTTTATATAAGTTTCAGTTCATTCCGTGTTAATTTAATTAAATATATAAAATATTAATAAAAATACGCTCTTGCAATTATTACAAAAAAATTATTAAATATTGGCGTGGTGTTTATCGTATTACTTTCATTTATATATATATATTTAGGGTAACGATGAGGACTTATTGCACAATCTTGGGCCCCCATTTCTAAAGACACTGTACACTTATAAATCCCTAACGCCGGTGCCGTAATTGGCGCCGCCTGCTCTGTTCAGCGCATCTTTGAACAGCAAGATTTCGAACTCGTAGATAGATTCTAACTGCAGCTCCACAGCGAAATTCTGTAATGAGAAAGTAAACATGATGTTTTATATATAATGTCATGAGAGTGTTGCCAAATATCCAGCTGTTTAAATTATAACCATAAGAAAAATAACAGGTAACAACATTTTTCCCATCTACAAAAGTACATAAGAACGAACGTAATGTACTCGTCACTCTTTCATCTGAAAGTTCCACAAGATAAAACTTCAACTTTTTGTACAACGAATGACGCGGAATACGCGTCGCCCGTGACCACGCAAAGAATTTAATTCACGCGGAGCAAAAGAGTTAATAATAGTATAAATAAAATATTATAATAATGAAATAAAAAATTGGAAAGTAACAGAGATGTAATTTAGTTACAATGACCATTATGGCACATCACTAGTTCCGCCGTTTAACGAAGTTTGACAGTTGTCGGCGACGGATGGCTCGCGTAACATCTTCGAAACTCGTAATATAACTCTCTAACATTATTTTAACGCTTTTGAGTAACAAATTGCATTGAACACACATTACCGCACAAAGCGCGACATACGACACCTTTGCGGTCGAAACGGCACAGTTACCGAGCATTAACGACTACTGTTACACTAACCTTGAAAACGTTCACATTTGATATTTATCATTTTCAGATTCAGATATTAACAATTTGAAAATAAAGATGGACGACTTTCTCAACCGTTTCGCAGAGACTTTACCGTGTCGCCGTCCGCAGGTGGAGCAGATTTTGAGCTTCATCGGAGACAAAGACGAATCGGTGCCTCCGTGTCTGTTTCTGCACGGTAGTACCGCCACGGGAAAGACTGCGTGCGCGTCAGCCGTTTTGGAACATTTAAACTACAGATACGTAATCGTGAACGCAGTCGAATGCTACGCACAGAAGATTTTATACGAAACTATACTGAATGAATTAGCTGGACATGTTTACAGCTCTGATAATAAATTCACTCCGCTTTACAAATGCGATAACATGAAAGATTTCATAGCGAATTTGAATAATATATTCGGATCTAAAGATGATTACGAACCTATTATAATAGTTGTAGATAAAGCCGAGCGTCTCAGAGAATTAGAACATAACATACTCCCCGTGTTTTTGCGTTTGAACGAATTCTGCACCTTCAACGTATGCTCCATCTTAATATCCAACGTGATATTCGAAAAGTTCTTCACTAAAACCGGACTGAGAGAACCGATCAAGATATTCTTCCCGCAATACACGAAAGAAGAACTCTTTAAAATCATTATGTTGAACAAATCCGAATGCGCTAGTTATGTATTAAGAAAATATCCAACCAACGCCAAGTCGAGCGACGCCATTCAAAGATCGGACGTATTCGCAAATTATTTAAACGCATTCTTGAGCGTCTTTTATAGATCTTGTAGAGATCTAATCGAACTCAATTACATGGCTAGGATTAATTATATAAGATACTGTGAACCGATCCTGGACGGATCTACGAACGCCGACGATGTTACTAAATTATGGAGAAATATCGGTCCTGTCTTAAAGGCAAACTTAGAGGTATTGTATCTGAGATTGAACAGCAATAAAAGTAAGCAGAGCGAAGAGCAAATGGCACTCAAAATGCTAAGATTAGACATCAATAAAGGCGAAAGCGAAAAGACATTAACTGATGAATTAACTTCTATAAAGACTTATGCGCAAAACTTTGAACTGCCATTCTATGCCAAATATCTTTTGATAGCGGCTTACTTGGCCAGTTTCAATCCTGCTAAAGAAGATAAGAGGTTGTTCATGAAGAATCATGGAAAACAGCGGAAGAGAATGCAGCAAGTCAATGCAGAAGCGAAGATCAGCGAGAAGTATATTTATTTTGACTTTTACAGATTTACCATAAGATCTTAATCAAATAACTTTGACAAAAATGTAGTACTATATTATTTTATTGCGATCTATCTAGATTGTCTCACCCTCGTCTTGATCTGTTTTTAACTTATTTACACCAATTTCAGATTGAACACGCAGATAGGGCCGAAGCCCTTCACCTTAGACCGTCTATTGGCAATATTCTATGCTATAATAGATGAGCGAGTGGGATTAACAGCAAACATGCTAGTCCAGATATCAAGTCTCGTAAATCTGCGTCTCCTCAGCGCCACTGCAGACGCGTCCAAATACAAATGCACAGTGAGCTACGAATTCATCTCTGCAATATCCCGGATGGTCGGATTCAACATCAGGAAATATCTATACGATTTCATATGACTTACTGAAATAATTTCTTTAACCATCGCCTTGTCGGTGGACATCTTGGCGCGCTTGATCACCGACACTCCGGGGCCGACCCAAGTGAGGAACAGGAACTTTCGGCGCTTCGACAGCTCGTCGCCCATTTGTAAACTATCGACAGAAACGTAAAATAGAATCGTATATAAGGCGACGTTGATCAAATTCGAAATACCTAATATATCCGAAGGCTCTTTCGTCTTCTGTGAACTGCTCCCTGAACTCTTCGAATCCGGAGCCTTTCGCGCTGCAGACGATGCATGCGCCTTCGTGTTTGAAAACGGCCCTGGTTTTATTTAATAAATTATTTTTTTGTAATAAATCAAAGTGAAATTATCAAATAGAGCATTTTTATTATATACACCACATCCTGCACAATGTGTATTATTACTCTACATAGATTATTTTATCAATAGTGATAAGAAAGCATATATCATACATATTTATGTATATGGGCTTACCATTCTGTTTGCGAGTTGTCCGATCTTACGTCGTCATATGCAGCTCGAACCGCTTCTCTTTCGATTCCGGTCGCCATTGCTACCTGAGAAAGATTAAACAAATTGAATTAAGTTTGCTTAATTATTTAAAATACTGAATCGAACAAATTATCATCACGTTATGCCTAATTGTACTGATTTTCGAACCACTGTTATGCAGATAATCTAACAAGATCTTTATTAGACAATAAAAAATAGTATGTTTCCACCAAATCTTCACTGGACTACAAGATACCTAATAGCGACCACCCCCCCTTCTATCTATTATGTAATAAATGTTATTAAAAACATATTTAATATCCAAAAAAACTTATATTTACCCTTCCATTTACAGTTATAAAAAATGTCTAAAAACCATAATTTTTCAGTAATTCTAAAGATTTTATTGCATAAATATTATTATATTACACTAAAAACCATAAATATAACATAAACCCACCCCCTCTAAAAATATTTTTTACAATGCATAGAAAGGCCAGATTTAGCGGCGTTAGGGCCAATTATTTCCAAGCGAAATGGCCACCCTCCGTCGAAAGACGCAAATTGCAAGCGGACTTTTGCGATCGATTTTCGCCGTCGCGAGCTTCCCTATCTCGCTGTTTATTTTAATTTATGATATAAAGGAGTGACGTTCTCGGAATCGCTCATGACGCACAAAAACATTCGGTGATTCATCCACGCGAATCCCGGCCTGAAAATAACTTTGACGCTCTTCGCCGTCTCGTCCTTTCTCTCCTTGCGACAATAACATATTCTAGTTACTCGAAAATAAATTTCACGCAGGGATAAACATTTTCCAATCGATAATTTGAATCGTAGGAGTGTACCGCGCACTATCGCCACGGCAGCGCAGCGCGCATGCGCACTAATTTATTCAAATAAAATTCAAATCCGTTATCGTTTTGTTTAAACAGTGTGACATCTGTTAGGTAGGTGTAATTAGTCAAAACAAACCAAATGACGTCCATTGCAAGACATTTGAATATCTATATATAGACGTGAAATTTTGCGATAAATGCTATTTTTTTATTTAAAAATGTCAGTCTATAACTTCCAATTTGAGTGTATTTTATATATACATATAATATCCTCACTAACTCAACGCGGCAGGGATAACTAACGTATTATTTTAATACAAATATTAATTAATTTTAGACTTTCCAAGTGGACTTCAACTACCATCGGTAGATATAAATCTTTTATTGAAATTGATTGAGAAAAAATAGTCTTACGCGTTAAAAGCGCCATAAACCAGATGCCATTGATTGGTCTTTACAATTGCTGAAGGTTTGGAATGCTCCGGTATATGATCATATTATATATTATTAATATCGTACTTTCAATTATTAATGCGTTTCAAAATAACTAACATAAAATGCTTTGTAGCTAAATTAAAAATTTCATATTGTTATGAAAGAATCATAAGTTACGCAATATGCAATTTCACAAAAGAAGTGCAAAAGATAAGATTAAGACACATTATATAACACGAAAAATCACGAGTGTAGCATATAATCAGATCGGATGATAAGAAAGTGTTGCATTTACAGATATATGTAGTAGGTTTTGCGCTTATACTGTATGAAAGTAATTAGTTCATGAGAACATAATATTAAATCAATAATTGTACAAGTTCGTAATTATTTTTGCAACGTCGGTCAAAGACCACGTGAAGTTTTGAGAGCAACTGGTTTATTGCAAACTTGACCTTGGAGCGCAGCACGAGACACGTCTGGGAAGCCGCGATTCAGCGGTCGTAAACCATCATGAAACGCTTTCTAATAAATATTTTTTTTTATTGATTTGATAAATCACCAATCAAAATTCACTACATTTATATAAACTTTCGGACTCTATTTATTTATCAAGAGCTACTCAAATATATTGGACATTTCTCTGACACGGTTTTAAGTTTCATTTTATCATAGTATGACATCATCATAATAGAACAGGAAAGTCGTAAAATTGTGTATGCTATACAACAAAATATTTAAATGATGATCTTCCTATACAACTTAATTATTATTTTAATAGTAAATATTACCAAAATTTGATATTAAAAATATAGAACAGAAGAAGCAGTGGTAATTCAGGATTAAAAATACGTTTTTTAGGTTTTAATTCAAACTTTAGGATTACTAAAAACTATTATAATATAGAGTTGATACAAAAGCTGTAAAGAAAACAATGAATGAACATTTCAGATTTATCAAGGAAATGGCAAATTCCTCAACCCCCAAAATACGCCCCTGTAATAATAATAATATTAAGTGCAGACAAACTATAGAGCAATATGCTAGATGCAACGTCTGTTTGTATATTTTTCTTCTACTTACTCTCCCGAGTTCTGAGAGATGAGTTGACTTAATTTATAAGTTGGACTTGACCTAATGAAAGTTCTAAAAGTACAATTGGTTTTAAAACTTTCATTAGGTTGGGTTTGGTTTTGAACAGCAAATTGACGTTTCACAACTATCGTTGATAAGGACTCTTTTCTTATCGCTTGTCAGGTTAAAAAGGAATATAGAGTGGAAGTAAAGTATTCTTTATAAAATGGACTAGTTTGAAAAGTGTCATTTGTTTACACAGATTTTTTCCCCTACATTCACAGAAAAGGACAGGTTGCGTCAACCAATAGTATCTATTAAAGTCTGAAATCCTAGCGCAGTGAATCAGAGGATTCAGAAAAAAATTCTTTGATATCTCTACAAGGATGTCTCTAAACGAATACACTATCGATATATTATTATTTTATATATTAATAACCACATTCAACAACTACTAAGAAAGTACTGGGATACCAGACTGAAAACAGTGACATTTATAATTTAATATAAACTATTATTATAGTTCACAATCAATATATGTTTCTATATATTTTTGGCGGGCGTTAGCCCAATGCGTTACAACGGGGTGAAACAGCGCATATAAATAATTTCGTAAATTAGTGATATATTTTATTAATTATAAACAGCTTAAAATCAACAGATATGCCCGACATAGCTCGATGTTATTTAAATTATTCATACGCAAGAATTGGAAAATCTAGGAAAACTTAATCCGTGTTGATTGATCGAAATTATATTTATATAAAAAATCACAATTTCAGATTTGTTTATTTCTCCCATATAGGATTTAAACCCAGGGCTTTCTACCGACTTGAACCACGTGTATTAAAATTATGTTTTTATGAAAAATCTTCAGGGCATAAGTATGTGTGATATATTTAATTATTAGAGTCATACATAAAATATATTGAAATACAAAAAAATACATGATAAAAGCAGAACTACTTTATATAGAACAAAAAGCAATATTATTCTAAAGAATATTTTTAAATATGCAGCTTAATAGAACTCCTTATAAATATACATAATTTTATAATTTTAAATTAAAGTGTGATAAATCGCGTTCATTGCATTAAAAAAATAGAAAGCAGGACACCGCATTAAAAATACATCTGGAAGCAATGCATTGATCATAAAAATACATATTTTTAAACAATTCGGTGCAACAATGAAATCGAAAAGTATATTTCTGAATTGAGTTTAGCTGATTGTTGCTATTTACTGATTTTGATGCCTTCAATCTTAAATTCTTTTTAATATCATAAAAATATGAAAAGGATACTCCGATTTTATTCAACTATTAAATAATTTATTCAACAACTTCTAAATAAATTATTCCCCTTTCACTTAGAGCACTATTAAATTGCAAAAAATTAAGCGCGAAGCGCCAAAAGAAATGAGTTTATTGCATAAATATAAACTATCTCAAACCAGGTTTAAAAAATGTATTTTCACTATTACTAAGAGATAAAAACTTGATTTCAGATTTGATTTCAAATAAGAGTTGTGGGTGTTACAATACACCAAATCACTATTCCATAACGATTGGAAAGAAATCTATGGCCACACCATATGGCACTGTGAATGGTGAACGGCCGGGTGAATGAGGGAAGAGAGGTCGCGAGACGAGCCGAGACGAGATGCGATGGGAGAAGAGGAGAATGAGGCGGGGGGAGGGTGGTAGGAGGAGGAGGCGAGATGCTGCATACTGCAGAGTTTGTTAACCCTGGCGGACCGGACGCGAGAGACGATCCGAGCGAAAATGTGACCCGATCCTGGCGGGGCGGCTGACCCGGTTACCATCACGAGGCCCAAAACTGACGACTTGACCGACTAAACGAAAGAAGCTCACCCCTTATGTGCTTCTAAAATTTATGCCCTGGGAAAAGAAAAAAATAAACTCTTTCACCCAAGAAGCTATTACAGCCAACTCTTTAACTACTCCTGCTCCACAACACTTCAACCAACGACGATTATTGACTGCTTTTTTTTATTTTCTTATTTTGAGCTTATCCTGATTCTTGTTCAGGCAGCCATCCTACACTAAACTGTGACACATCTTATTTTTCAAACGTTCATAAACCTATAGGTTCCGTTTTAAAAGCATTGCGATGTGACTCTATCAATGTTAATCTATTCAAGATACCACGCCGTTAAATGAAAGGGTGATATTTTTAACCCATAACAACTTTTTTATAGCAATAGAGGTGTCTGTGAGTAGAAAATCAGACTCAATGAATCGGTGGGCGGTTACCGTTTTAACACCAGCGAAGACAGCTACCGTGTAAATGAAAACAATCAGCTAGATCAGTGGTCTGATAACTTAGAAAAAATTACAAATTTTAAACCTTATAAATAAATACT
This sequence comes from Plectrocnemia conspersa, assembly GCF_051122295.1. Classification (NCBI taxonomy): domain Eukaryota; kingdom Metazoa; phylum Arthropoda; class Insecta; order Trichoptera; family Polycentropodidae; genus Plectrocnemia; species Plectrocnemia conspersa. The sequence continues at coordinate 1,156,581 of NW_028277173.1, forward strand.
ATGCCATTTGTTTAAACTAACATAAAAGATACTCAAGACAACTAAACAAATTAAAATATATTTTCTACTCCTCGCTTCACCATAGAGCAGCGGTTTCCAACCTGGGAGGCGCGCCTCCCAGGGGAGGCGCGGACTATTGCCAGGGGAGGCGCCAACATTTTTTAATGAATTATTTTTTATACCATAATATCTACAAATGAATAAAACTTGATATATTAACGTAACAGTGAAAATTCAGTGCATGAATGTTCATTTTTTTACATTTACATATATTTAATTCCTATTAAAAAAATTATCTGGAGCGGAGAAATTTAAAAATGGCGCGTTTGCAAACGCTCTGTTTCGGTAATACACAAAACGACCGCTAGTTGCATAAAACAATAACCTCAAATTTAAATGTCACTCGTGTTATATTGTTTTTTTTTAATTGTTTCTGACGTGATTTCTTGTTGAAAATAATCGTTAGTATATTTTAAACTTCATTTTTTTTTATTTAAACTATCATTGATTTTAATTTATATCAATAAAATATTTTTTAGACGAATGGATAAATTTTTGAGTGGTTACAAGAGAAAAGTCAACAATAATGAAGATACTGATGCTGATACTAGTGGGAATAAAATAAAAAAAGTACAAGGAAGTAAAGCTCCCAAGAAAAGACAATACAGTTCATCCTATTTATCATTAGGATTCACTAGTGTCATTATAGATGGCTTGGAAAAACCAATGTGTTTGTTGTGTTCGAAAGTTTTGGCTTCAGATAGTATGAGACCAGTCAAATTAAAACGGCACCATGAAACTCTACATTCTGAATACGTTGATAAGTCCATAGAATATTTTGAAAGAAAATTGGATGAGCTTAATAATCAAAAGCAAACGTTCAAAAATATTCTTTCTGTATCACCAAATGCATTATTGGCTTCGTATCATGTCTCTTACCGAATCGCAAAATGTAAGAAACCACATACAATAGGAGAAACTCTAATATTACCAGCAGCTATTGATATGGTTCGAATAATGTTCGGCGAATCATATGCAAAACAGTTGCAACAAATTCCGCTTGCTGATAATACAGTCGGAAGAAGAATCAATGATATATCTGAAGATATTTGCGATCAATTAGTTTCTCGGCTGCGTACTTCGAAATTCGCCATACAAGTAGATGAGGCAACTGATATAGCTAATGATGCCCATTTAATTGCATATGTTCGATATGTTATGGAAAATAATATATTAGAAGATATATTATTTTGCAAACCCATTCCTGGAAAGACCACATCCATTGAAATTTTTAATATAATGGACAGTTTTTTTAAAGAAAACGACATAACGTGGAGTAATTGTATTGGACTGTGTACTGACGGAGCTCACTCAATGTCCGGACACAAAGCAGGTCTTCAAGCATTAGTTAAAAAGAAAGCACCACATGCTATCTAGACGCACTGTATGCTTCACAGAGCAGCTCTAGTGTCAAAAAATATCAGCGAGGAACTTAACAACATTTTTACAAAAATTATAAAAATTATAAACTACATTAAGAACAGTCCTTTGAGATCTAGGCTGTTTGCAAAGTTGTGTGTAGATATGGAAGCTAATTATACCTCACTTCTGTATTATTGTGATGTTCGCTGGCTATCTCGTGCAAAAGCGATTCAAAGGGTATTTGAACTCAAAGAAGAAATAACAGCCTTTCTCGAAGAAAATCACCACGAAGAGGCACATTTGTGGACGAACGATAATTTCCTTGTTAAACTTGCCTATTTAGTTGAAATTTTTGGAAAATTGAGCAGTTTGAATAAATCAATGCAGGGATCACAAATGCATCCACTTGTTCAAAAAGACAAAGTAAAAGCTTTCATTAAAAAGTTGAAGTTATGGAAGTCAAATTTACAAAAGAATGAGTTGGACATGTTTTCACTGTCAAAAGATTTCTGGGCCACAGCCAATATTGAAACAAGCAAGAATCTTTTTATTGAACACTTGGATGGTCTAGTGCTGCATTTTTCAAATTATTTTAAAGACCTTGATTTCTCAAAGTTTTTGTGAGTACAGAATCCATTTATCGACGATGAAAACGACAAATTTGAGCTGACAACCATTGAAAAGGAAAAACTTATAGAATTATCATGAGATAGCCTACTAAAACAAAAGTTTCAAAATGAAACCTTAATTCAATTTTGGATGAATCTTAAAGGAGAGTATGAATCTTTGTATTGCAAAGCAATGCAAGTGCTTCTACCGTTTGTAACGTCGTATTTATGCGAAACGGGCTTTTCGGCACTGGCTGCAATGAAAACTAAATATCGCAACAGGTTAGTAGTCGAAAAAGAGATACGAGTGGCACTCTCCACATTGCCCCCAAGATTTGATAAGCTTTGTGCTAATAAACAACAACAACCGTCGCATTAAATTTTTATGCGATAGATGTAGTTGGTTTAATTGTTTAAAAAAACTTATATATAAAAATAAATATACACGTATGTGTATGTTATAACTAAACCTTGTTATTATTCTGTTAATTGTGGTTTTCAGTTTATTTTTGTAATAAAGTTTTTATTATTTAAAACGTGTCTATATTATTTAATCTATTAAAAAAATAAAAGGTAAGGGAGGCGCGGAAAAATTTTTTTTTTTTGGGGAGGCGTAGTAATAAAAAGGTTGGAAACCGCTGCCATAGAGTGTAAAGTCAGTGACTTTTCAGACACAATCATAAGCTCCATTAAAAATAATAGATTCATCTTACCGTGCAGTGCATTTTTTTGTATTTTAGTTATATAGTACTGATATTTCTCTAAATAAAGATAAAATTGGTGTGAAGCATGGCGTAAAATTTAATTGTTTTACAAATGAATTTAAAGAAAATGTGACAAGAAATGATATATGTATATAGATTGCTTGGTTTAACAAGTGTGCATTCCAAGAAAAGTTGTGATATATATAACATAAGAAAACTTGTTTAATTGGGCTCACAACATTGTCATATGTCAACACAAAAAGCCAAACGTGATCTCCGTCAACGCTCTGTCGTTATTCCCGCTTCGTTCGTCGTTCTGAATACATTATAGTCCTACATACAATTAAATGGATTCGTTGCAGATTTGTTGAGAATTATTCATTGGGTAAAATATTTCTAAAATAAATAATTTATTGCCCATTTATGTTATATTTTTTATAATTCACATGATCGTCCTATATGTTTATTCTAACCGTGTGCTATTTTTATTTATTGATATTTATTCTGACCCAAAGTATATTTAAATTCTGATCATTTAATTTAATTATTTACCATTTTTAACTTTTCACTTTTATCTAAGATGTTTCAAAAAATCCGCGCAATAGATAATGTCCGTAAAATCGAAATTAGTGAGTATTGTATAATTTTAATTAGGAGCAATTATCGCATATTAGGTTTTCCCAATTTTTCTTAATTTCACGGATAAACTGGTTCGTACATATTATGTATAAGAATTTATCTAATAATGAGATTCTTCAGCTCATAGATATATGGGCCGCTATGAGCCGAATGTCATTCGCTCAGTAACGAACTATTGAGCAGCAACAAACGCCGCCTATTTATTTTAAGACAAAATAACGTCATCTTAATTAGCAGGATATTATAAATCATTAATTCTAAAGGCATAATCAAATTATGCGTTTAGAACTAATGATCAAACATTTCGTATAATAAATAAACTACGGCGTATCAAAAACCGTAATATCCCGTTTCTATTGTATTTTTTAATTAAGTAAAAAAAATACACTGCGAGCAAATGCACCTCTATTATTATACCAAATTTTAATTTTGTGAATAAAATATCATTCAATTGTAATTTTACAATTTTATAATAATGTTTTTAATTTTAAAATGGCGTTCAGTTCATTAATAAAAAAACTATAGATTAAATTAATAAAATCATACGCTAATATAGTATAAAAAATGTCATTTCAGTACATGTTGTAAAGCAAAAACACTACTTTAATTAAAATATAAAATGGATAACAATGTGCTTTATGACACAAAAGTGAGAACAGATGTGTGTCCTATTTCAGCATATAGAAACCATATGTTATAAAGCCTTAAAGATGTTGGGATTTATCTTGCGATACGCAAATCAATCGAGGAGCTCTTGGGTACTGTGTCATTTGTATAATCACCTTTGAGCATCCTTCATTAATTGCCAAATAATATAACCGACAAAATTTCTATAAAGAAATGAAGGTCCAAAAAAGTTTTTTTAGGGAATATATAAGATATACTGGATTATGATTCCCTTGAGTCGCGTGGACTTGAAGATTTTTTATTTTTTATTACAAATCTGACTTGACAGGTTTTTAAATGCGTAAACAATTTCTGTTAAAAAATAAAAAGCAACTATGGCGCACACGTGAAATATATGAGCACAAACCCATATAATTTATTCCAGCTCCTCATAGCTATCGCCAAAAAACATATTTAATTTTTCAGGCTCGTTTTAATTGCATTTTTAATAATAATAATATGCATGTATATAAGTGTGTTTGAGTATGCTTAAATAACTAATATGAATAAATATCATCCTGACGCATTGGAAAACCCTGATTTTTTTTAAATTCAAAGTTAGGCGCTGAATTTAAAGCTGTCACTTACAGTTTTAAATTAAAAAATATATTTCAAGATCAGTAAAATACTGTAGTAACAATTTTTGTATATCTAGATATATGTATTTTTAATGTGCCTTGAATTATTTATATTATCTTAAATTACATTAATTATAACATATTTTTAAAATAGCATATATGTATGTATTTTTTTTTTGCTTTATTGCAATTTAGATGTAATGTTTAATATTTGTTGAAAATGATTTTTTATTACAAATCTGACCCTCACTACTTGACAGGTTTCTCCAATGCGTCATGATGGTCATTATAACAATTAAACATTTAAAAACTATGAATTTTAAAGCTAATAATATTGTGTTTGGCAAGCTTGTTCTAAAGCGCTGGCGTTCTGGCCGCGACAGACAAGAATAAGGGACGCGATCGCGACTCTCCTGCGTACTCTAAAGCTCGCAGCCGAAAGTCGCTAAGCATTGACAGATTATTGACACCGTAACCTAACAACTTCAAAAACTAAGCCGGGCATGTAATGAATTATACCCCAACGCTTCTAGCAAAAAGGCACTAGAATTCAAATACTTATTATTATAAATACACAGTCTTGTGAATATACACAATCCAGCTAATAACAATATCATCTAAATAGTGGGGGCATAGTGATCTATATATTATTATATATAATTTAATTTAAATGTTATTTTTTATATATATATATTTTGTTCATATATATTATTTTTATTGGCGTAAATATGTTATGACTTACGCATGTATTTTTTTAAATAAATTAGTAGTGCATTGCAATTTTCGCTGCACTGCTAATTAAACATCGACATTTTCTTGTTAGAAGTATTATTTTTAATTTTATTACTGATCATTCTTAATTCACGAGAAACACTATTTAATATTAATAAATTCGCAATAAACTATCAGCTCACTTTGGCCACAATTTCCGTTAAACTTCTGTTGCTTTTCCTTTCAATTTGTGGTATTTATAATTAAAACGGAATTAATTATTGAATGTATGTATGTTTCAATAGTGCATATTGTGAAGCTTGTCGAATCGAGCAAGATTTGTTAAATTTATGATCGGATGAGTCATCGAAGCATATTTGAAACAAGATTGTGTCCCAAAAAGGCAACAAGCGCTGCCATACGACGGAATTGAATGGGCATTGTTCAACAGAGGTATCAGAACAACCATACTTTTAAGGCTAGTGGTATTGGTAAAACATGATCGAAAAATAAGTCGGATGTGGGTCAAGTTCAAAGCATTTGAATTATTTAAGACTATCGATCAGCTTTTTACTAGAACGTAAAAAGTATTTTCTCAATAATTTTTCAATGGTAAAATAATATGGTTTTCAACACCCGCTCCAGCTTTTTTCATTGCTGGTTTAACGATCGGTCTCGCAAAACCATTTACTGGTGCAGACAGGGAGGGTTCAACTATTACATTACACATCTAGATATAACACAACACTATATATAATAGTGAAATACGTTTATATTATTTTTGAAACATTTATACTATGAATTCAGATAATTTAGTTAACGTTACTTTTATTAGACATGATTTCCATTATTTAAATAATTCATTGAACGCATTTTTGGTTGAAACATTTGATTATAGAATTATATATATATATCGACCATGACATATCAAACATTACCATGAACGAAATCAGTAACAATATAAACCGTCTCATGCTTTTACTAGCAAATTTACCGCAAATGCGGTTACTCACTTCGATAATACTTATCGGACGCACAATCGCAATTCTATAGCGATGAATAGCAATAATTATTCACTGGAAATGAGGGGAAATGAAATTAGGCATCGGAGACTAATGAGGAGACTGTAGATGTGCCACTTTTGAGGCCTTTCTCTCGTGTGTCTTTCGTAACAAATGCACCGAACACAACTAACAATTAACTTAATTTAATATAATATATAAGGGTTGAATATGATTTGATATACATTCTTAAAACACATGTATTGTTAAAATAAAAGTACCCACTAACACAATTTATTTTATATTGATAATGATAATTACAATTACCGTATGAGTTCCACATTCCCAAGATTACATCGGCTTGGGAATCAATACGGATTCAATGGTTTGTTTAAGAATAAATAGACAATAATAAGCGGTCTTAAACTAGAGTATATAAAATATTTCTGTATTTTTTGTTCTAATATTGTCAACCTGTAATCTGATGATATTAGCATTTTAATGGCTAGTCTTCGCCGTTATTGATGACTACCAATTACTAAGCTGTAAATCACACCATAAAATCGCACAATAAATTATGATAATTAATAGTTATTTTTTATGAGTACGTTAGAAGCAATGACCAGTTAATTTTTTTTGTTTAATTTATTAAACACATTCAAATACATAAATCGCAAGACGCCTGTGCTTATTGCGACGAACGGCTAATTCACCTCTTTTTATTGAGATTTATTGTATAGCCGCAATGAAGAGCTCAAGATTGGGCAATCCACATTTTTACAATTATGTTAAATACCACAATTATGGTTGTGATCTTATTATACTTAATTATCTAAATAATAGAGTGTCGGAAGAAATCTATATTATAAGAAAGTTTTGAATACAACGCAATCAATTTAAAAATCCAATAAATAAATTTATCGATATAAGATATATATGACAGTCGCAGCATGTTTATTTTACTCAATTGATATGATAATATTTTTTAAATTATTTTAGCCTTATTTTACTGCTGAGGAAATGTATGCAATGTTGTTAAATCAAGACATTAATAATCCTGACGTGTTTATTCCCAGATTACCAATTATTTTCGTGGCAGTATATAAGTGGCAAGGACTGTCGCTCAATGTGACAGGAATTATCTCGATGAATGCTTTTCTTATGATAAATTTTTATGTCGCAATATCATAAGCGAATCATACCCAAATACAAAACATTGAGCATTAAGTGGTTTTAATGAAAAAATCTGTAAAATAAATATAATTTTAATATCTATTTCACCTTTGTATATTTTTCAATTTTTTTATTAATCGGCATTTTTAAACAAGATGGTAGATTAATCTGTTTAAAGAATCTAGCTGATGTATTTTTAGAATAAGTTGCGATATGATTAAAAATATGACAATTATCGCGTCTTTAAAAAATGGCAAGGCTTATCTGTACAGCGAGTAAAATTGAAATGTTGGTAAGAAGATTTAAAATATCAATTAAAAGATAAATTACCTACAGGAGAGTTGAAAATTTAGGTTATTATAAACATTTAAAGTAGTATTTCATTAAAAAAAATGGTCCACACATTGCAAAAACTGCATTTTTCACTAATTAACTGTAATATTCATATATACCTAAAACAATTATCACTTCTCAGAAGTCAAAAATTCACGTCAAAAGCAATAAAATCGTGTCGGCGCCGTCGCAGTGGGAACGCTCGGTAACGAGCGTTCCCACTGCGACGGCGACGGCACGATTTTATTGCTTTTGACGTGGATTTTTGACTTCTGAGAAGGGATAATTGTTTTTTGCGCTCTCTTATTGGTCAACATTCAGTTTAGATTTGCTTCACTGAATTCTTATTAATTATAAGTAGTAATATTGTTATAACGGCGGTACGATTTTATTGCTTTTGACGTGAATTATAAATAAGGACGTGTTTTGGAGGGTGGAGGAATTTGCACTCCACTTAAATTTGACCAGAAAAACGCATGTCGTATAATGAATAATAATGAAATCATAATATTAAAAAAAGGATCACTGATTTATATGATTCTTACTTAATATTATTATAATATGAACGCTAGATAACCGAGCGTTTCCACTGTTACGGCACAATTTTATTGTTTTTGACGTGAATTTTTCACTTCAGAGAAGCGATAATTGTTTTTGCGCTCTTCTGTTGCTCTAAATTTGGTTTATATACGATTTTTACATAATATTATTATAAAAAGTCAATATGAATGGTAGATAACCAAGCGGTTCCACTGCGACGGCACGATTTAATTTCTTTTAACGTGGAATTTAAATTTAGCCAAAAAATGCAGGTCATTAAATGAAATGGAAATAATTTAAAATCGACCACTGACTTGCCAACGTACCTGCATTAGCCCAATATGTTAAAACGGGATCAACACAATCAACACATACAAGTAATGGGACACATACTTTAATAATTATAAACTCTTATTACAGCTTAAAATCAATAGTCACAACTCATAACCTATCATTATTCATCACGGTATTTATTCGTGAGATTAGGAATATATAGGAAAACCAAATCTGAATATCTATGAATATATATAATAAGAAACACTGAGGTTCATATGGAATTCGAGCCTAGGTTTTTCAGGTATTTAGACACCAACTATACAACTAATATATAGTGCTGCTTTTTCTACTTTTGGAAATTATTCGAGAATCTTACCCTCGCGGCATATATAATATGAAACTCTGTATGGGGTTATTATGTACCCCGCTCAGTCGGCACAGTGTATTTTTGGTCTCATGCGTTAGAGGTAAAATGTATTTCTAGTTGATATTTAGACTCCTTATATATATTAATATATACAATAAAATTATTATACTTGTACCAATATAATATTGTAAATACAGTATCCAAAGTACATAAAAAAACCTACCAAATGGTCCATGCGGGATAGCTATTTACTAGAGCTTATGGTTATCTCGCGCGTTATTGCTTAATCTAATAATTTCAAACGCCAAATAGTGCATTTCTTTCCGGAATTCCCTAATTGTAATTGCCATAGTTTCAGACAAAATTGCCGGTTTCGAATCGCATATACACCACGCTCGTTTAGCATAATAATTACATCTAATTGAACGTTCGCCGCTTTAATTTTATGTGTCGTCTTCCATTACTTTTTTCGTTGCTATACGCCATAGCAACGCCGAACTTTCTCGCATACGATTCATGGTGAATTCATGCTACGCTACGCCAAACCAGATCTTTCTCTCGATTAATTACTATCTCAATAAAATAATGTAATGCGTTTTTAATCGCGTTGCGCAAAGGGCGTTGCGTAGGTCCGATCAGTTTATGGAGCGAATATGTGCGGAGGCGTCGTTTCGAGCCGTTGATTGCGCCCTCTTATTTGTGTATAATTAATTATGTAATCAGTGATCAATGACGCTTGGTCCAAAAAAATTAATTAATTACAAACGCGTGCGAAATACAATTAAAATTAGAGTGAAATTGTACTTCGATTTCCACTTGTTTATAGCGAGTTCCCATTCATGACTTTCTTCTTGTGTATACATGTTAACAGATCAGAAAGAGCATCTTCACTTGAGGCAAAAACAGTAATGTCATCAAGAATGCTGCCTTTCTACTATTTTTTTCTCTGCAAAATCAGATTGCTGTTGAATTACTTATGTGTAATCTCTATACATATTTCTAGTAAGACAAGACATTACACTTACAACTACAGTAATTTACTTGTATCCAATACATACTCATACATATCGCACCGGCAGAAAAATACTATAATTTAATATTTAAAAAAAAACATACGTAGCTTACGTTCCTATAATTGTGAAAACCCAAATAAGATAGGGGCATTAAAATCATTTTACACAAAGCTAAACTAATATTATAAAATTCGGATAAAAACATGAAATACTATTTTAAACAAAATTGTAAACTTCTCAGACCCAGTACATATTGCAATGTACAACATTATTGCTTGTTTTTGAAGCCATTTTTGATTTATTTTTTACATCACACTATACACCATATTATGTTAAAATATACAATACTACTTCAAAATATAAAAACAAATTTTTCATGCCATTTTAATGTATTAATAAAAAAAATTAACACAAGAATTTTCTATGAAAAAAAATATTTTCCTACAAAAAAAAATTCAGATCTGATAAGGTTAAATACAGTTTAATACAGGTGGTATAGTGAATGAATAATACCCGATAGACCTATGTTTGAATAACATAGTACCATTTGTGCTCTTTTAGTTTCTGTCTGGGAGATCAAAATTAATGGTTATTATATAATCAAAATTCTAATCGATCATCACAGATTATGTTTTCCTAGATTTTCCTAATCTCACGATTGAATATGGTGACTATTAATTCAAATCAAGTCGTAACACATATTAGGTATTGAAAATTGTTTAATAATGAACTACTTACGTGCATAAAAAATAATACCAATAAAAATATGTAGAAACGCATTTTTATCTCAATTAAAAACATATATGTAATATCAATAATTGAATAAAATTGAATTGAAAATCAGAACGAATCAAAAATAAAATTGAAAACACAACAAGTAGATCGTCCGGTATTCACACATATACTAGCTGCGGTACCTCACGATAGTGAGGGACAGACTTTTTCTGGTTCTTTTGTATAATTTAAATGATCTAATAATGAGATAAGTAAGACTATAGATATTATATTTGTGTGTATAAAAAAACGTAGCTTGCTCAGTAGCGACAGTTTTTTATCAAAAGCGCATTTTTTAAATAAATATTTGAGTGCCATTACTGGGGCTCGAACCCACAACCTCAGAGGTACTAGCTGAGACGTTACGGACTACGCCATTCCGTCCTTAATAAAATAATATTTCACATATACAAACGGTCAATCAGATCACTGATAATATTGCCGCAGCTTCCTTGTAAAGATAACAAATTATTCTATAAACCTGGAAGCTGAAGTTACCGAGAGTTTTAATAAGAAAACAACAAATATGATAAAAGTGTCAGTTTCGTAAAAAATATTATAAAAAGTTTTGTAAGGGCTGTGCAGTTTTTATCAATATTATTACATGCACTTTTTAAGAACTCGAGCTTCCTGATACCGTGTACAATAGTTATTTATGATACATTCGACCGACTGATAACAGTTCGATATCACGCCATTTGTAAAAATATCGAGTTTATTTACTTTCGAAAACAACACACTATCTACAAAGCAGAAAAATCATGATAAGCATTTTGACTTTATGACTTTCAGCTGCGTGCTTTAAATTAACCCAGGAGAATCGCGGTCGTGACCCTTATTCTTGCCTTTTCGGCGATAGCTATGAAGAGCTAAAAAAAATTTGCGTCCACCATAATTGTATTTTTTTATATTTATTTGTATAATAGTCATTATGATGCATTGATAAAACTTAAAAATATTGAATAAATTCGCACTGAAAGTAAAGATAGCTTAAATTATTTATTCTGTGCGAAGAGAGAAACTGCACTTGAATTCCATAATGAATTTATAATTAAAAAATAAATATAAGACCATATATTTTTACTGAATAACCAAATAAAAAGCTCTGCGCGGCTTGGGTGCTGAAAGAGTGAGCTATCACCAGACGGTATTTAACGAATATATATTTCAATTTAAATCTAAATAGCAATAAAGCAAAATAATATATAAAAAATGTAATTGAAGATATTATTTCAATTAGAGGCACATTTAAAATATATCTAGATACACAAAAAATATTTTTTTCTAATTACTACAGTATTTTACTGATCTAGAAATGTATTTTTAATTTAAAACTATAAGTAACATGTTATTCAGCACCTAACTTTGCATACAAAAATATCATTTAATCTTTGTGGTAATTATCATTTATTGTTAATATTTAATGATATTTTTTTTCTTATTGTGTATTATTTTTATGTGTATTGCAATAATACAATGTATTGTTTTTTTACTATTGTGGCGCATTGGAGTAACCTGTTAGGTTAGATTCATTCATGGTCACAATAAGTTAATAACAATCCATTTCTTTACATTATACATATATTATATCGAAGATCCTGACCTAATAACCAAGAATAGCTTATATTCTTCATCAAAAAATATAAAATTAGCAAAGCAATTTGTATATCTCATCGAAATAAATATTCATTCTATACGATATAGTTTTACGCATTGTGACAAAATTAAATAATTTATTTTTAAATACCACCTGGCAACCCTTTTTCACCCGCTCGCTACTTGGCCATAAACGCCCTATTTTTAACCAGCTCCCCTCGCGTTCTATTTATGTAAAAAAAAAGCGTCTCAAGTCTGACCAAATCCAGACATATTTACTTTGAAACAAAGTCGAACTGTGCTTTCCATTCTTTATCGACGAACACAAAATTAATAAAGCAGCGCATTCATGACGGGTGCGGCCCAAGTAAAAATCATAATGGCGCCTCCGTTTTAGCGCCGGAAGTCGGAGGGGGGACAATGCCAAAAATCAATCCGATGTCTAATCGACGCAATTTTCTTTGTAAATCAATCATCGATATTACGTTCGACTTAAAAAAATAAAAAGCAATTTTTAATTGAACGAACACTGTATTTTTATGCTATTTCAGCTTACACCTAAACATAATTTATTGTCTCATTGAACTAAAAAGCCGTTCCGGTTGACAGCTTCATTGTCAATGGTATGTTGGAATGTAGTTGAGTGCTAAAAAATATACATACACAAAGTGTCCGTTTAAAAATTTACATCATCAGAACAATTAAACTATGTTGAGATGGAATAGATATGACTATTGAACATGTTGTATTAATTTTAATCTAATGCTTATAATTTATGGTTTTATTGGTATTATCAATTATCTTAAGCTGTATATGATTATATCGAGTTTAAAATAATTGATTTGCAGTTATAATGTTTTGTCATAAGACCATCAATATACATATATAATTCATATTTTAATGGCATTGAAACTTTTATGGGACATAATCAACTATAAAACTATATGGTTGAATATTTATGTTATAAATATAAAAGCTTTTAAACAAATTACACTTTGATGATAAAACTCCATGTATAAGATATGCTTCAGTGCCATAATAAAAAAAATATACGAACAGATAGTTATTTTATATTAACTTGGCGAATGGTAAAGTTAGAGTATATTCAGTCATATTACAACCCTTATGAATATGTTTCATTGTCTATTATTGCTCAATGAAATTCACGTGGATTTAAAAGCTTATAGTAATGACTTTAAATGTTCTTATAAAATCAGCGATACTTCATTATTTTCAAGCTAGCAAAATAAGTATAAATGTTTATATTGCCATCTCTTGATAAAACTTTAAATATTAATTAATTTCCAACAATATTTTTCAAGCTATATTGACCGCGAAATTTCACTATCACGCGTAAACGCGTGGACGGGACGTAACGTGTTGATGTATTTGGCATTAAATTAAAACACTTATGGCGCAAAACAAAAATAAATTGAACTTGAACTACTTTTTCTTGCATATTGAAATAAAATGTACAATGTCTAAAATTAATAACTAAAATACCATAAGTCACTACCTACGTCGGTGCATCTTGTTCGTCGATTTTAATAAAAAAAAAGTTATGCTATTAATAAACATGAATATTATAAAAATAACCCTCTGATACACACTAAGAAATCTGAGGAAAAATATTTTTATGGAAGGATTCCGTTCGCATTCATTATGGGCCATCGACCATACTCGACCGAAATAACCGTGCGAAAAAATTGATGTACCCACACGAGCGTGTGGATATGATCAGAAACCGTTCGAAAAATGACAGGCAGTTTTCAGAAAATTGTTCTAAAATTATATATAATAATATAATGCTCAATAAATATTATGTATGCTCATTAAAAAAAAAATTATAATGTGAAAAAATAAAATGATAATGAATGTTGAAACTAAGTTGAGAACACGCTTGTAATGTGTTTCCAATCATGATAAAAAATATGTACTGATTTATTTTTCTTGTCGAAATAAACAAACGTGTCAATTAAACTGTATACATTAACAGTTTCAAAGCAATTGAATAAAAACCGTGGAACAATAGTGAGCGTCGATGCATATAACAGATACCAAACGCAGCATTCCAGGATTACGCATTTCATAAAATGACGACACTGCGTTAATAAGATCTGTATTAGACAATAAAAAAGAGTATGGTTCTGCCCTGAATCATCGACATTGATCAGATGAACAGATGTAAGGGACGTTGAACTTCCTTCCTCAAGACAATTCGGTTAACTTAATCCAGAACTATTACTTGGAGTAAATAAGAGTTTAGCCAAATTCGATCGAGATAATCCTTAAAAGACCGTTAAACAGCCGCTTTTCTTTAACCGTTCGATCTGGTCCAGTTAAAGCAGTCACAGTTAGTAATAAAAAAAACGATAAAACTAGTGAGCATCGTATCATGGAAAAAAGAAAGAGTGTTCCAATTTCGGCATGTGCTTTAGAAAATCAACGATACTAATATTTAAGAAATGATAATGTGTAACGAAAACCATGCAATAGATCACCAAGATTTTCTGACATTGATGGTAAATATTAAGGACGTCATTTGGAGGGGGAGGGGCAGATTTGCCATCCTTTATACTTGGTCAGAAAAATGCATGTCGTTTAATGAAATTATATCAAAATATTAATAAAAAAAAACGATCACTGACAGGCCAAATTCCGCCCCTCCATGCTGAGCTGAAATGAAGTTTCTGATTCTATCCCTCTTTAGAAAATCCAAGAAAACAGTCTCGAATCTATTCCGAAAATATTTTTTTAAATATGTCATTTCAGTGAAATCATATCAAAATACATTTTCACCGGTAGATATATATTTTTAACCAGTGAAAATACAATTTATCTGGCAGGTGCTATTAAAATGATATGATTTCAACTTTTCATATGTAGTAATATGTACTTTACATACTTATCGTTATTTATTTACATGCGATCTATAAATATTACAGTGAATGTGTATTTTTCAGTGAAGTTATATTTTCACTAGTAAAGTCCAAATACATTTTCACCAGCAAATATATATTTATAATAGCGAAAATATTATATTACTGATAGACGCTAGTGAAATTATATGCAGCCCTAAATTTTCTATGAAACTTAATTTGCTGTTCACACCTAAATCTAACCTAATGAAAGTTCTAAAACTAATTATTTAGAACTTTCATTAGGTCAAATCTAAGCTAAGACAATTCATCACTCAGAACTCGGGAAAATAAAGAGAAATATATGCAGAGATCGCATCTCGCATAGTGCTCTATAGTTTGTCTGCACTTTAATATTACACTGTTTTAAAAATATGATAGCTATTCTTGCAGATATTACTACGGAGTTTTGATGCGAGAGTATTGATATAAGTATATATTCAAACCGAATTTTGGTCAATAGGAGAGCGCAAAAACAATTATCACTTCTCAGAAGTTAAAAATTCGCGTCAAAAGCAATAAAATCGTGACGTCGCCGTCACAGTGGGGACGCTCGGTAACGAGCGTTCCCACTGCGACGACGACGGCACGATTTTATTGCTTTTGACGTGAATTTTTGACTTCTGAGAAGTGATAATTGTTTTTTGCACCCTCCTATTAGTCAAAATTCGGTTTTTGTGGAATTTTCAATCAATTCAGAGGCAATTTTATAAAAACACATGTTTTTATAAAATATAATTTATTTCGTACTCAATTCAATCTATGGGTTTTATTTTCTATAGAAAAAAATATGATATAAATATGTTTTTTATTTAATATATTTATTTATTTAATTGTAAGTACATAACTATCTCGGATACCTCAAAACAGTGAAAGATCGATCGCCGTACATGTACGGCGATACCGCTCGAAGAGCTAATGAAATGGAAATATTAAAAAAAATGACCGATGATTAGTCAACTTTCCTGGTGAAGATGTTTCTCAAATAATTTAGTCAGCGCATAGAGCACTGCTTATCGCCTTTCTATGATTCGTAAAACGGCACATCTAGAGGTGCGTCTTATTTAAAGTGAAATTAATAACAATGTCTATTCTAGAAGAGTATCCCTACTTAAATTTAACAAAGCCAAATTTTAGATTCGAAAGCTCAATTTTTTGATAGTCAATATACTGATGATGAGAAAACAAAAAAGAGCTTTGGGCTATGATTTATTTTTTTATAAAAAGTTATACATTGCTAAGTATATCTTCAAATATTCGAAAGGTGCTGTTAAAAACCCAGCTTAGGTTCTGGAGCATCCTCAAGCAACGCGTATAACTTTTTTGTCACTTTTGGCGAAGACATACGCACTTGGCAACTCTCCTATGGCAGTAGTCATCCTCTTTGTACGTTGATATGTTAGGTCATGTTGTATTTTAATAAATCAATAAATAAAGAAAAGGCGCTAGTCAGCATCTCAGATTTTTCTTGGTTTGTATTGGCTATATTATTTTCAGTTTTTAACGGTTAGGTTTTTGTATATTTAATAATTCTTAAACAACACGATTGTTCATTTATGTTTGGGTAAGGATATCCGTACTTATCGACTCATCTATGGCAATAGTCATCCAGCTTCTTAATATGCTAGTATATACATTGAACTGTTCAATGTCAGCTATGAGTAGCTGTTCTATTGGTTAATTTTAGTATAATATTATATAATATATTTTTATTTACAGTTTTGGGGTAGCCTGTTGGATCATGATGATATTAATTAAACAAATAAATAATAACAGTTTTCATATTTACATTCTTAACCTATCTAAGGCGATTGTGGTTAAGTCATTAATAATTTTATTCTACATATGTTCATAAAAATCTGTTTACAACTAGAAATTTATTTTATTAAGAATAAATTTATTTAATGCAAAATTCAATAATACCTCTACTCTAGCCTATGTCGATTGAAGTAGTGGCATTTCTATTTTACCACTTTATTTTTTTTTTATTAACTTTCAAATATTAAAATTAAAATAAATCATTGACTTATCTAAACAGGAAAAAACACATCATAGATCACTTCTGACTGTCACACTAACCAATTACGATCCATTAGATTGCTTTAACACACATTTATCTTTTAATAATCGATATGAATCATTTTTACAAACAACAAGTATGTACTATAAAAATTGTATTTCAATATAATCTAATGTTGCAATATATCGTCATCATCAAACTAACACACACCTATATTTTGCCACCTGATACGATCGAATCAACACTGACTCACTTTTATTTTTCAGTCCAATTAATATGAAAAAGTCTGTGCTATCAGAAGCACAATGCCTAGAAAAATCGCCTCATGCAACACGTGGGAAGTTTTGTTGCAAAAAATGCGATTTGTTTAATCAAGGAGCACCTTTGGATTACGATGGTCAAAAAAACTGAATATGGACATGTGATAAATTAATTGTATGCGGATTCGTTAATGTATACTTATGGACTCATCTGGTGTAAAAAAGGTCGACGACCGCTGACGTATAGTCGGTGTCTAAGCCACATACATTCTGTATGCATACGCAAATCTCGTTAGAAAAAAACAA
Organism: Plectrocnemia conspersa; assembly: GCF_051122295.1. Classification (NCBI taxonomy): domain Eukaryota; kingdom Metazoa; phylum Arthropoda; class Insecta; order Trichoptera; family Polycentropodidae; genus Plectrocnemia; species Plectrocnemia conspersa. Next base: position 1,174,486 of record NW_028277173.1, read on the forward strand.
CAATACATACATACATATACATTATATACATATATAGACTTAAGACCAGCTTGACTACAGATTTTCTGGAAATTTAATGATGCTTTCTGGAAAGAAACTTGTACTGGAATTTTACCAGATTTTGAGAGATTAGTGACGCGTGATTTGTTACAAGCTTTTCAAAGATCTAACAACCCATGACCGTGTGTTGTTTTCACTATAATACTTTCTAAGATGCATGGCTCAAATATTTACGTAAAATTAACAGGCGATTTTTGAAAATATATGTTTATGCCATATGGAATAATTTATAAACTAGTGCTTGATATGTAACAAGAACTTTCAGTTAAATTAATCCACGTGGAAGTCGTTAAAAATGAAAAGTACACAAAATCAGTATAAATTAACCAAAATTCACTACACATGTAAGACATATATTAATTTATTCATAATACATAATTCATTTTAAATGCTAATAATTCATAAACTGCTCGAAGACACAAAAATAATATTTTTTAAATTCAGCAGGGATGGCCAAACTTTTGGAGACTAATTACTGAACATCCCCCCCCCCCTTTTATTTAACAAACTTTAAAAAACCGAGTTAATTTGGCTGCGAAACGTTATTTTTTTGAGTAATTTACTTTGAATTAATATTCCCCTTGAATAAATTATCTGTACAAAAAAACTAGGATGTTTTTCAAAAACTTTTGTTGATATTAAAAAAGTTGATATAATTAAAACTATCTTAAAACTGGCAGTTATTGCGCCCTCAAATTTCGAAATATTCTACATTAATGACCAAAATTTTTTTTTTATAAACACTAATTTTTAATATTTTTTAAGTCTTTTACATTTTTATATTTTTTGATATGTTATGAATCGCCGCCATTTTTAAACAAAATGGCGGATCAGACGTGTGAAATATTTGCACTATAGTATAATTAGTTTCCCCTATAAATACGCGGTTTATCTTTACATCTGTTGACAGTTACGAAACGTCCATTTGCTGTTCAAACCAAAACCTAACCTAAACGAATTAATCAAACTCGAAAAAATAGACTGCCCGCGCAGCTTTATATGTGTTCGATTAAACAGGAAGATATGCGCACTTAAATAAATACTCTGTTCCATAAAACGAATTGTATGTGTTATACAATAATAGAAAATGATTGATTAAGCAACATTTTATTTGTAGTGTGCACTAAAAGCAATGATTTGTGCATTACAGTATTAAAAAATAATTGCTGTTTAAACTCAAACCTAACCTAAACGAAGCTCAACAACTATAATTAATTTTGAAGCTTTCATTAACCACACTAACCACACCAACGTTAATGCACTGTCTATTTATTTTAATGTACATATTATTCGTTTTAGGTCACATTATATTTTTTTTGATTCACATATATTTTATAATATGCTTACAAATGCGCATATTTTTATAGTAAAAACTATTTCATGCCGATTTCATTAAAACTATGACAGTTATCGTGTCCTCAAAAATCCACATAAATGTTATATAATATTTATTGAAAATAACTGATTTGATCGAAAGATTATTTATTCATTAACTGCTTTTCATAGTTCAAATGGGCGCAAAGCGCAAAAATTATAATTTTTAAATAGTATTTTTAATTCAATAATTGCAAAACTTCCTTATTTACTATACTATCTTACTTCAACTTTAATGTAAAAAAAGTATTTTCTAAAAACTGCAACTTTTCATAAAGAAAATCAAGAAAAAAAAATAATAATAATTATTTTTCTAAATTAAAATGTTGATAATTACCAACCAAGCGCAAATCTGTTTCTGTTTTCGTCAAAGAAAATATCAAGAGCCGATTTGTTGCAAAGATTTTATTTTTTAATTAAAAAAACAGATTTAAATTCAGCCGCGCAGCGCAAATATAATTGAGAATATTAATTTAAATTATATTAATTAATGGAAATTTAATACAATTAATGTAATACATTTAATTTATTCCTTCATCATAGCTGCTGGTTGTTGACATTAATATTTTAATCATTAACAGTTTTTAAATACCAATGTCTAAGTGGCTGCGCAACACAATTTTTGTTATTTCTGAATATTATTTATAATACAATTTCTATCTTATTTTAATACAAGAAAAAAATAGCGGATTTTAAGTATTTACTCTAAACTGACATTTTTCATCAAATAAATTTTCATCAGGGAAAATTAATATTAAAAACTATTTTTCTAGAAGAGCGCAGCGCAAATTTTTTAATTTTAAGAAACTCGTATTTTCTGCTTCTTGTCAAAAAAAAGATCAAGATCTGATTTGTTGCAAAGTTTTAAATTTATTAAATAAAAAACAGATTTATATTTGGCCGCGCAGCTGAAATTTAATTGGTTATCTACTGAGAATATTTTTGTAAATTATATTAATTATTCAAATTTTCTATGACTTTTTCAGTTTATTTTGCCAAAAAAAATGTACCAAGATATTTGCTATTTGACCGCCAAGAAGGATGATAAATAAAAGTCTAAATTAATCTTAAATACAAATTAATAAGTGGTTTAAGATATATTGTAAAATCAATTGTTCAATTTAATGTATTATGTCAGTTGCAGCACTATCATTTTATAAATTAAAAATGCGTTTCTTAAATTATTATGTTTTGAGTTGCTAACTGCAACTACCTTTTAGCACTATCGTTAAAAATAATTACCTATTTCCACAATTGTCTATTAAAAATAATAGTGGTAAGACCAGAAAAACTTTAAAACCTAAGTACTCTCCACTACTTTTAGTGAGATGCACAAAGAGTTATGTTTGACCACACTTCAAAACGCATACGTTATGGAAATATTTTTAATTTATGTTTGCTCATGATCATGAATATTTATTTTGAAAAAAAGCATTCCAACAATTAGGACAGTGCATTCTCCGTGAGCCCAAAAGCGCTTTAGAAAACGTCTTCTGTACACGACACGTGGAGCACAATAAAAAAAGTAACACCAAAATCGCTTCACGTGAATTATTTATGAATAACATTATCTACTCTTGATAATGTGCAAATTTTTGAAATGTGGCGTGGAGAACGAGTGAAAGAAAACTGTTATAATATTCATTACGATACAGTTCCGCGGCCGCGATTTCGGTAATTGTTATATGGAGAGTGAGAGAGAGATATATGTATGTAGATATTCGTGGGTATTTATCAGTGTATTAATTTTTGGTTTTTGTGGTGTCCGAAACGCCGTTGCCAAACGACATAAAAACTGAACCTTCACAAGAAACACGATATGAAAGGCACTTATGAATTCGCGCCTGTTTAGTGTCAGTTTTCCTCTAACCCTCCGATGGTTTCAACATTATCTATTAGATATATGCAGGAGGTCATAATGTATGAATCACTCTCTAAAATACCAGTTCTTTTCAATCTGCTACTTTGAACAACTCATTAAAAGTCTGCAAACGAAAGTGTTTCATTGTTAATCAATGTTCAAATGAGCGTTAATCTCGTTATATTATTAAAAATGTAAACATTCATGTTGAGCAAAAGAGCGTTAAAAATATTATCCATCAGATCGAAACGACGATTACTTTTAATGCTATTCATTCGGTGTGCTACACCCGAATTTTCAAAAATGCGCCTAAATAATTAATGACACGTATAAAAAATGTTGATGATCGCTATTATTCATTTTTCTGGTACAGATCTCAGCTGGTAGCTTTTTGATTTATTAGAGAGTAGTAAGAACGGACTAAAAAAGACATTATCTAAAGTAATTTGAGTAAAAAAATAACAACTACATCTAGATTGATGCCACAAATATATGTATATATATACACCTTTGAGAGGGGGGCGAGGGGACAAATTCCCGGGGTCTGACTCTGGAAAAAATCTTAGCAAGAATATATGTATAAAAAAGTAAACACAGACCTCAAATAATGAATCTGAACTAAACTACAGTTGTTTGAGAAGTACAGTCCGTCCAAGATGTGAACGCTCATCGATATAGTATTGGTGAGAAATATTTTAGAGTAACCATGTGAAATTACACGTTCAATGAGGTTTTCCTTTTTTAATTTAATTTGTTGAAGAAAATGTAAAACAATACTTTCCTGATTATTTTGTTTATTTAGATACATATTTAACTCAAAAACATGAGATCAGTTTTGTAATCACTCTCCAGGTTGAATATCTGTTTAATATAATATTTTTTAAAATACCAATATAATATTTCAGAAATTGTTTTATTGATTGCAACTACAACATGACAATAATTTATAATAAAAATATAACACATTCTAATTTTTAATTCAATTTCTAACGTATGGTCTCCCTACCTACTGATTTAGTATTGGTAACGTTCTCCTATCGGTGTATGCATGCGTATATGCACCCTTATTTCCATCACAATGATGATGAGCTTTAACATATTGGATGGACTATATGTACTGATGTATTCCAGGTTCCTTAAGCGCTTTTTATATATACAAGAAATAAAAGGAGCGGAACATTGCCTTCAAAGACACCCACTTTCTAGATAGTCAGTCTCGAATCTATCCCGAAAATATGTCATTTCAATAAAATCATATCGGAATACATTATCACCAGTAGATACATATTTTTACCAATGAAAATATAAATTATCAAATTGGCAGGTGCTACCAAAATTATATGATTTCAACTTTTCTATATGTAGCAATATATATATTTACATATACATATGTGTATTTTTTGGTAAAGTTATATTTCTATTATTTAAGTCCAAATACATTTTCACCAATATATTTCTACTAGCGAAAATATAATTTAACTGATGTCACTCTAAAATATTTATGAATCTCAATTTGGCAGTTGCGAAACGTCCATTTGCTGTCAAACCCAAACCTAACCTAATGAAAATTCTAAAACTAATTAGTTTTAGAACTTTCATTAGGTCAAACCCAAAATAGCTAAGCCAACTCATCTCTAAGTGGAAAATAAGCGCAAGAATAAATACAGACGGATATTGCATCTCACATATTGCTCCATAGTTTGTCTGTACTTCGATATTACACTATATGTTAAAAATATGATAGCTATCCTTAACGAAATTACTATGGACTTTTAATATACAAGGGCTGATCATAATATATTCAAATCGAATGTTGGTCAAGAGCACAAAAACAATTATCACTTCTAAGAAGGCAAAAATTCACGTCAAAAGCAATAAAATCGTGCCGTCGTATAAAATGACATTTTTGTCATGAGGCCTAGAATCATTGTTTTTCCAAGGCCCAGGTAAGTATAAGTAAAATTACAGGCTGATTCTGTACTATAAATACAATAATTTAAAATATTTTTTTCGATTAAATACATCATTTTACTTAACTGCCGTTAAATTTATTTTTTATTATTAGATTTTTTTAGGTGCAAGCAGTTTTAATTCACAATAAAGTGATAAAAATTGACTTGAGAGATGAATGCATCTCTCATAGTTAATTTTAGGAATTCAGATGAAAATAGTTCATCAAAGGACTGTTGTGTAAAATATCGACTTTATATCTTATTTTGGGATCCCGATTTAGCTTATCGAAAGTAGTCACATGAAACTAATAGAAACGGATAGACAAATAAAAATTAGTAGGCCTAAATTGAGGCCATTTTCAACTCATTATAAAAAGTATTTTTTTAGTATTAAAATGTATAGTTAAGTAATTATTAACACAGTTAAAAAAATATGATACTAATATGAAGCATAAATATAAGTTTTCCAACGATTTAACTTAAAATAACTATTTTTGTGTAATTGTTATCTTTCATTAAAATTATTTCAACAAGATGTTGAATTCTGCGGATAACCTGATACCTAAAATCAAATGATATGTAATTCAAGCGAAATAAGTATTACCAGATAGCTACATATTATTTCAAAGTCAATAACTTTGTAATGCCATTCGTACACAATATTAAAAAAAAAGAATATATAAAATAATTGAAAAACCATGAATTTTGCTGAAAATATCAAAAATATAATCAAGCAAGTAATATTGTAACAAAAAAACGAGCTAAAGTCAGTTTCTATGTGAACTAAATAATTTATATCAATTTTAAATGACTCACTCAATCACATGATAAGAACCAGCCTAATTTTTTTTTGAGCTCAATAAAGATAATAGAAAATATTTAAAATTATGCTCAATTATTAGAACGCCACTTTAACGGCAAACAGATACGATATTAATAACTTTCATATAATAAACCGTTGATTTTTCAACGGTTGCAACTGTTCTAAATAATAATTGACTAAACATAATCAAAAAATACATAGGGGTAAATATTAAAAATATCGTTCAATATTACCCCTTCCTCCCTTTTTTGTATTAAGATTAAAAACACACTTTGTATGTCGGTATTTGAAAAACGAGTCAAAGTACAACTAATCAATGTATAAATTGAAATAAATCAGCTTAGGACATATTTTTTCCATTTAAATTGATTAAAATCAAGTATTTTTAAATGTGAACTCATTTGTTATAAGATCCCATTACGAATGAAACCACAATCTATAATACAATACTTCAGGTTACAAAAAGATATTTTCTAGTATTAATAACGAAAGGTGTGTCAAAAATAAATATTAAACGATATATTTATTGATATAGCGATAATCATAAATTGCAATAACTTTGTCAATTTGTCACGATTTGCGCGTAGGTAGCAAATTCAACTATTATATATATATATATAAACAAATTAGTTAAATTTTGTAATTGCAATAATTATAATTTGCAATTAATATCATTTTTAGTAATCGGTGTTAAATTTTTAATAAAAAAACAATGGCCGTTTTTTACCTTTTTAGGACCATTTTGGACGATCGTCTCGTATTCCAACCCTTCCGACATTTTTGTGCGTGCAATGAAATTTCTGACGACTGAATTTGCGCTCCAGGCGGATATGTCGCGAAATTTATTTTATAGCGACCTGACGGAACAATCGCTCGACGACCGCAAAGTGCGAAGGTTCACAGACGACTGTGGCTGTATTCTCTCATCAGACATTATTCGGCGCCGCTTGCCGACTTTTGTTTACACTGCCGCCCTAACACACCGATTAGTGGCTATGTACATTTACAATATAAACTGTCGTTAATCATTAAAAAATACATTAAATATACAAAACGTTTATTCAAAAATATAATATAAAATAAAAACATTTAAAATATTCGTATTAAATAAAATTAAAAATTAAAACTTGTAAATTTTCTAATAAAATAAAAAATCCAGCTAAAAATACGATTGCAAATATCTATAACAATTATTTACAAATTGACAATAATAAATCATAAAATAAATTAACTATATATGAAAAAATAATTGATTATTGCTAAGTAAATTTGAAAAAATACGCATTTGTAAATGGGGCAGTCGCCTGGGGCGCCAGCTTTAGAGGTGCGATAAAAAATCATAGTAAAGTGCAATGAAGAATCATTTCCTTCGAAAATGTTCAAACAATGTTGCTAAAAAAAATCTTAAACACAAAAATCTTAAAAAGATTAGATATCCTTAAGAATTAGAAAACACTTAAAATTATTTCGTAGGTTAGCGGATGATATTTAAAAATAACTTTTATTAATTTATGCTCTTAAATGTACACACCTACTTTTCTGTGTTGCACTAAGGTTCTAAAATCGCTATTTTTAATAATGTTTAAAACTGAAAAATATAATTTAATAACTTTTTTATATAAATATATATGTTTAATAATTCTACATTCATTAAAAAAGGATTGCCCTGAAATTTAATGGTATATTTTGAATGTTAGTATAAGAAAGGTTTGAAATATAGTTTTTTACCTCCTCTTATGCAAGCGATTCGATTATAGTCTCATGGAAACCATATATCTCTGCACCTCGTCGCTCTTCTATGCACACTTTCTTCAGCTACTATTATAGTGTTTCTTATGGTTACCATACAGTCGTCATCAACGCTATTTTTTCATCGTTGATCTATTATTTTAAAAATCTTAAATGCGTTAATTTATTAATTTAATTTAATACAATAAACAATTGCAATGTATTTACTTAGATTTTTATATTGTTTAAAATGCAGCTGTAACAAGCTTTACCATTTGATTATTAATGTGAAAAAAAAGATTATTGTTGTATTTACTCCGTATTTTTGTTACATTGCGAGCATGGAACATCTCTAGTGAGTTAAGATGCGGCCTTTTCAAACTTTGCCTATATGTGTAATATCTGCTTAAGTTGTGTAAGTAATATAGAATAATACTTAACATGTATTAAAAAGGGGAAAACAACTTTAAAATCACTTAATTAATGTGACTTGACAATTATTTTACGCTATCTATAAGCCACTTGATAAAATAATGGTTTTATTCATAGAACAATACGCCAAAGCTAATTTATTTCAAAAAACGATCTTTAAAAAATCGGTCATAGTAAAATGATGTTTCTTAAAAAAGTACACAGACCAAAAATTATATGACATGTTGATAAAGCAACACATGAAGAGTGGATCGAAAATAATATAAAAACGCTCAAGTATCACTTGGCAAAAAAATGTATGAGATATTTTATTGTTACAGAGACAGTTAGTTGACGGATAAAGAAAAATATATTCACTAATTTAGAAACAATATCGAAAATCTTATCTTGATTCTGTAAGGAATTAATACCTAATATATTAAAATTAAACTCGCAAAAATGCTTATGTAGTTGTTGAACGCCCTTAAAAATATTATTGTTTATATTATTGTTTAATAATTTTACTTTTAAGGGCAGGGATTAAATTTCTGGTGAATGTTTTGCATTTTTCTACTTATCATGTTAACGATTGACATTAAATAATTTCGTTAATTTATAATTTAATTTTAATATGTAAATATTATTAAATATGTATGTTATAATATAGTGGAAGACTGTATATAATTCCATAAATGATTTTTAATACATGTTGCAATAATAATTAAAGTTAAAAAACCTCAGAAAATAAAGTTCTTTGTAGTTAATTCTCATTTTTCTACTTGCGAAATAATGACAAAACTTTATTACCGAGGTTTTTTTAACTTTAATTATTATTGCAACATGTATTAGAAATAATTTCTGGAATTATACAGTCTTCCACTATGTTATAACAAACCTATTTAATAGTAAGTATTTATATATTCAAATTCAATTATAGATTAACGAAAGTATTTAATATCAATCGTTAACGTGAAACATGAAACGAGCATCACTAGCATAATTCCCCGCGAGTAACTATAACCTCAAAGTGAATCATAAACTGCAACAAAAACAAATTTAGTATGGTGTATATTGATGCATAATTATAAATGATGTCAGCTTAAATTATATTGTGTCTATTTTAGGTTCATAATGAGTCACTTGGTTCAACACGGATTCGTTCTTACTAATCAAGGAGCTGAAGCAAAAATATACGAAGGAACTTATCTAGGAAGACCAGCGATAGTCAAGGAACGTTTTTTAAAGAAATATAGAGATCCAAAGTTAGATGCATTGCTGAGAAAACGGCGCACGAAGGCTGAAGCCAAATTGATATTAGACGCTCTGTCAAATGGCGTGAAAGTTCCTAAACTGTATTATGTCGACTATGAAAAGGGAACAATTTACATGGAGTTAATCTCTGGCGTTACTGTCAAAGAGCATTTGCTTAGAATCTTTAGGAAGATGAGAGGAAGAGCGAGCCCTAGCGACAACGATTGGATACAGAAAGTATGTCCTACGACATTCCTGAAGAATATGGGGAGCTCGTTGGCTAATTTGCATTTTAATTATGTAATTCACGGCGATGTCACGGTTAATAACATGTTACTCCATGAAATCAAAGAAGAAGCTCCACCTTTCAATATCGTGTATGAAGTTGTATTGGTAGATTTTGGACTTGCTTACATAAGCAACAAAGTTAAAGACATGGCAATGGATCTCGTGATATTTGAGAAGTCGTTCACAAACATTCACGACGATTTGACTTATTTATTCACTAAAGTACTAGCATATTATGACTTTGGAAATGAGGAGGAAAACGTAGTGTTTAACAGATATAAAAAAATTAGACATAAAAATGGAAAAACACCCATAGAAAGACTGAGATATTTGTAACGAAATGACAATTCTGACAACAAATTGTGATAAGAATAATATTACAATACCATTTTTAGTATATTATAATTATGTTTAGAATGATGTATTATTATTTGTATTGCTTATATTATGTATTAATAAAACTAAGTATCATTTTTATCATAGATGATAATTTTAAAGAAATAAAATAAATAAGTGTAAATAATTTTCTTTAATTTATACTCAATTAAACTTTACTCCTTTTTCAAAGAACATATTAGCTTATTAGCAAAACAAACATTGAATATTTTTTATGGGAAATTGCCGTTAAAAGTAAAATACCAAAAATTTTGTACTGCGCGACAAATTGTACAATATGTATAATTATAATTAAAGAAAGCACGGTTTTTTAAAATTAACATGTATAACAAATACTAGAAATAAATAGAAACAGGGACGTTCCTTTCGTTGAAAATTAATAAATATCGAGTGACTGATAGTTTTCTTAAACAATTGTCTAACCGTATGACAAAGAACGGCATCATACTTATTTCATTGTTAATATATATATATATATATAAATAATTCAAACAATTTTTATATCCGAAGCTAGTGCTCATGCAGGGCCGGCCCTAGATTATTTAGCGCCCCAGGCAAAAACTAAATTTGCGCCCCCCCCCCCACCCTAATAATACTTTAATAACTCATTACATGAGCGCAAAAATATAATTCAAATTAAAGTAATTTAATATTACATATATTTGACACCATACTCTTTTTTGCGAATTTGTAGTTTTATTTTCGTCGCGATTTTTTACGCGTAAAATAATGTAAAGAGTACACAGTAGTGTATACAAAAAATATCAGATTATATTCTTTAACAATATTGTTTGATAATCTTAAGTGAATATTGCGCCTTTATTTGGTATCACGGCGCCCCCCAAGACCTAGCGCCCCAGGCGATCGCCTGTACTGCCTGCCCCTTGGGCCGGCCCTGTGCTCATGTAAAAGTCTGGTTTCGCCCAGAATCATCGCCATTAAGCACAAAGGTTAGGGATGTTTTTGTGACACAATTTTATTCAGCTAAAACGACAGAATATTTATAATTTAAGAAATATAAAACATCATGTCATACTGTCTGGTAATTTACCTGATCTTCAAATTATTAAATTTGTGAAGTATTAAGCAAATGTTTTTTAATTGTCATAACAGAGTCCTAACAGAGATTCCCTTATCTAAAATATAAAATAAATGTGTCACGCTCCCCTAGAAATGTGGTTGAAGCAGTAGTGTAGATAGGCGACGGGGCAGGGGTAGGGTCCGCCCCAGGCGGCACTTACTTAGGGCGGTATTTTCGCGATGAAAGGACCGTTCGTATAGTGTGGTTCTTACATTGAGTATTTCTGAATTTGAAATACTTGCGAAACCATGATTTGTAGTGTATAATTATTATTTTTTTCTTCAAAATCTCAAAAAATGTAAAAGAGTATTATGCGATCAGTTTGATATCCTGGCAGGTATAGGTTTAAAATCACCACATATAATATTCAGGGCGTACAAGAAACAAAACAAAGTATATGTAAGTACCATGCGATTTTCCGATATATAGAAAAAAATTGGCGTTTTTTAAGGTGCGGGTTAAATGAGTCAAAAATAAAACGTGTAATATTATTATTAAATTATATATTCTACACCTGTTTCTACAATAATTCTTCAAGAGTTACTTAATCTTACACTTTAACACTTTATAAATTAAAAAGTCAACCCTGCCCATTGCAGTACAGATCTTTTTAACTGCTATTTTTATATTATGACCGAGTTTAAACTCATAAAGCAAAATATAACTTAACTGAGATTATTTTATCGCCACTTCCATTGTTGATTTAGAGTTGCAAATATCGAAACAAAAATACTCCGTTACTAAAGAGCATCATTAATACGACTATTATTAACAAATACTAAAAGAATACTAAAATTATTGTTAATTTACAACAAGTTACACGTTTTTGCAAGTGTAAGAAAAAACGCAGACTTATGGAACAACAGTATTTTAATCTTTTAATACCAGCTGAGTTTAATTTAAACTTGATTCCTTCAAGATAGACCAGTTATCCGGACTTTTCACTTTTTGATGATACAAAATTATCGACATGCATGAACTGGATTTGAAAGTAATTTTAGTCAGCCCGCTTCAATAATTTGTACTATAATAATTTTAATTTTCAGAACTAGTTTCTAAGAATTAAAATTAAATAATTATAGAACTTACATCAATTGCTAGTTTTTGTACACATTTTATTGTAAAATTAATTTTAATAATATTTATACAATCTTAATCTTTTTATAATCTTTTACCCTTTGAGCGGTATCACCGTAAATTAACTGTGGTCGATCTCTCACTACTTTGAGGTACCCCAGATAGGTGTATATTACTAAATAAATAATAAATAATAAAAAAACATTATATTTGTATACTATTTCTTAAAATTTGATTTAATGTAAATATTTATTTTTTTAAATAACAAATTAACTTTCACGTGCCCATGCTATACCGCTTTGTCAGAAAATTTTGCAAGATAGAGATGTGTGGTATATCGGACGGTGAGTATATCCCTTAAAAATATAATTATAACAAAAATATTTTATATTAACTTTATAAAAATATTACAGGCTCTATATTGATATAAAAAAATTCAAAAAAGCCGAATAATATATAAAAAATATGTAAAATAAATTAACGTTATATAATAAGAGAAAAGTATTAAAATACATTTTTAAAACACACCGTTACAAAGTAGTAAAATAAATCAAAGCAATAAAACGTTAAGAACCTCTGATTTTTTTTGTAATTTGCTTTAAATTATGAATGCAATATAAAATAATAATTATGGAAAAATACGTAAAATTAACTTATTCCCAGGTGTATACTAACAAATTAACAAATGTGTATAAATTAACTTACTACGCAAAAGGTTTAAAATAAATTAAATTAAATTGTTTTCTTTTAAATTATATGCAGATAGTCGATAACGAGTAAATAGAACATCACTAGTGTCATCTGACGCGTTGGTTTGTGGTGTTTATCGCGAATAACCTCAAATTTATTTTACTACATTAAAAAGTAGTAATCTACTGTTCAGTATTTTATTTTATAAGCACCTAGTGAGTATTACATTGATAATAAATGTGTTCAATGCGTAAAATTATTTGATTTTAATATATTTTATACTTTATTTAGGTTTAAAATGAGTCATTTAACGGATCATGGATTTACGCTGATAAAACAAGGCGCTGAAGCAAGAATATATACAGGAATGTATCTGGGAAAATCCAGTATTGTGAAGGAGCGCTTTTCGAAGAAATATAGACATCCGGATTTGGACACAATGCTGACGAAGGAGCGTACGAAATCTGAAGCCAGATCGATATTAAAGGCTCTCTCGTGCGGTTTAAAAACACCTAAGTTGTATTTCGTCGATTATTTGAATAGTACAATTTATATGGAGAACGTCTTCTGTAGCACGTTAAAAGATCATTTAATCGATATGGCCAGAACGATGCCGAGTCCTGACGAAGAGGAAGAAAACAAAGTATTTCAATCCGCTCTATTACGTTTAATGGATAGTATAGGAGCAAATATAGCTTTACTGCACGAGAACAATATTATTCATGGCGATTTGACAACTTCCAACATGATAATTAGTAATAATCTTGAAATTGTGATGATAGATTTTGGACTTTCTTACACGAGTACGAATTTTGAAGACAAAGCCGTAGATCTATATGTTTTAGAAAGATCGTTTGCGACTTCGCATGAAGAACTATCCAATTCGTTTGAAAGTATACAGAACGGATATGTGACTCGAATAAGTAAAGAGTCAAAAGAGCCGTTCGAGAAGAAATATGAAGATGTTAGATCGAGAGGTAGAAAGAGAACAATGGTAGGCTAAATTGCTAACGATTTAGAAACAATGATGTCATTAAACGGTTTCTGGTTATTTTGATACTAATTGTATATTTTAATATTGATTTTCTTATTTTATAATAAAAAGTATTGTTACTTTTACCATTTATATTTTCTTTGTATAAGTTTATACATTTTTATAAATGTAATAAATTGTATTTAAAACTATTGAAAACACATTATTGTTTTATTTGTTCACAATCTTATTATAGAAGAAAGAATTCACACATGTTGCGAAGAAGCAGGGAACAATTTAGATTCAAGAAAGGGTTAAGTACACTAGAAGCATTCTTCTGCATGCGGATGTCACAAAGTCTGTAACCTGTCTACATCTGCATTATATATTTTGAGAAAGCATTTGAATGCGTAGAACACACTTATCTTATAGAAGGCCTTAGTTCGATCAGGCTAGATGATAAAGATGTTAGACTGCTCAAAAATCTTTATTGGAATGTTACAAGCATTGAAGGAGAAAAGACAAAATATTCCAATAATAAAGGGTGTCAGACAGGGATGTATTCTTTCTCCTACTTGCTCCAATCTATACTCTGAGGCCATATTTTATAAATAAAAATCAGCTTCTCTTTGTCAGTAGTGCTGAATAACTGTAATTTTCAGTTCTATAGTACTGTTATATGGTACATAGATTTAATACTAGCAATAGAGATAATTTAATGGTAGATAGGTATAAGAAAACGAGTACGGCCAGGGGAATATTGTACGTTAGTGTAAATTTGTATAGTATATTTTATATGTATGTTTTGAATACATTTTCTTACGTGTATAAACAATTAACTATTATATATTAGCTAAATAAATCAATAAAATAAATTATTAAAATAACATAAATAATAAAAGACGAAATATTCAATTAATATATTTATTAAATAAAAAGTTACATTTTCATTTTCTTCGAATCCGATGGTCCTTCTTCGCCTTTATCTTCATCCGATTGAAAAATGGGTTTTGGTTGAGTTTTGGCATAAGCCGGAGATATCCAGAACGGATTTTCTGCCGCTTCTTTAGCGTACTTCAAAATAGCTTCTCTAGGATCTTGTTCATCATTCACCCGTTTACTCAAACCTAGATTTCGGATTACGTAAGAACTCAGCGTGCCGCCGGACGATGCTACTCTTCCACCTTGACCGGACGTGATCGGCAAGTCTGGCCTTCTCGATTTCACCGGATCCAATCTATCCTTTTCCATTCTCTTCTTGACTGTTTTGACTCTATCTTGTCTGAACAACGGCAAAGCGTGCGGTGTAATGACTTGAGTGTTATTCAAGACTTCGGTCGAAGCGCGCTTTCTGTGGACTTTGATCACGCACAGTTTGGCGCCTCTGGAACTGTTCTTAGGATCGTATAGACATTTTACTGTGCCGTCTCCGCAACCGACAAAAATTTGATTCAATTTCGGATGCCATAGTGTTTTTATTATATGAGAATCGGCAGCTTTAATCTCGTGGACCAAATTGAAGTCAGTCGTATC
The DNA here is from genome assembly GCF_051122295.1 of Plectrocnemia conspersa. Taxonomy (NCBI): domain Eukaryota; kingdom Metazoa; phylum Arthropoda; class Insecta; order Trichoptera; family Polycentropodidae; genus Plectrocnemia; species Plectrocnemia conspersa. Next base: position 1,189,984 of record NW_028277173.1, read on the forward strand.
GTAAAATAAGACTCGGCCTGATGTTTGACCCTTCCTTAGAGATTCACCGGTGATCACAAGCGAATCGTCGGGACTGAACATACAATCCGTGCAATCGTATCTTGAGAATAGATCGTTCACGACGTGCACCGGAGATTTAAAGGCTCTCAAATCCCATAGCTTTAAAGTATCGTCGCATCCTCGAGTGGCTAAATGATTGCCGTTGTAAGAATAACTCACCGATGATATTTCGCATTGTTTTTGATGAGCGTTTCTCAAGAGCATGGTCGTATTTACGTAGTTCTTTCTATGATCCCACATCTGTATGGATCCATCGTAGCATCCGCATACTACCATATTTCCGTCTCTCGAATACGTACAAGCAATAGGATTAGTCTTCACTCCTCCTTGCGCTCTCGGTTTAATCACGGCTTTGTGTTGCTTAGGCTTCTCGACGTCCCATAACCTCAGCGTTCCGTCCTGAGCCGAAGTCATAAACTCTTCTTTTTTACTCGGATGCCAACAGCCAGAATTTAAAGCCGCAGTGTGTCCTTTCGTCTTCGCCATGTCCGAAATGTACTGATCGCCTTTGATACACTCGATAACTTCAAATCCATCTCTATCCAACACTTTAGCTTGAGCCGCACCGCTCACGACTAAGATCGTATCTCCGGTGGAAGAATACTGAAGACATTTAATAGGATGATTCTCGCAAGGTCGCAGCGTACGGAACGATCTCATTGATGTGTCCATACCGGCGAAGTCCCAAAAGCACACATCATAATCGACGGAACCAGTCGACAATCGAGCTCCGGAAGGATCTGCCGCTATCGCTACGACAGCTTTAGTTCCATGATTCATTGTAACTTCGTGCGAAGAAGGTATTCTACTAACCAAATTCGTTTCTTCGTCTCCGTCCGAATCGCTCAACTCGTCATAACTGTCTCTCTCTTCATCCGACTTCGAATCTTTGGTTTGATCGTCTTCGGTTTCAGGAAGAGGCGGTCCAATCAAATCGTCTTCGTCTTCATCGTCCTCTTCGTTCGACTCCTCGGGTTTTTTGATTATCTCTTTGGTCGGCTTAGTTACTGCTCTGGCAGTTTTCTTAACGTCTTCGACCATTTGTTCTATGTTGAACGTTTTGGCTTTCTTACCAAATCCGTGAATTCCCATCAAGGATTTCAATTGCTGGTTTTCCAAGTCGTCCGATAGTTGATTTATGTCGTGTTCGTTGATTATCTCCTTACCGAAAGTACCGAAACCGCCAGTTTCGATTTGAGACGTTAGATTATCATTTTCTTTCTTGGCGTGGTCAGACGGCAACGCAAATTTACCGAAAGATATTACTTTCTTTTTTTGGCGATTCATTTTGTCAGATAAAATTACTTTCCTTATGATTTGAACCGATTTAATGAGCCATTAACATAGCGGCAGTAATGAAGCCGAATTGACAGCTATCTGACATTAACAATAGTCTAAGCAACTATAATAGTGACCATTTATTTGTATGGTTTTACTTAGAATAAAATATTATTTTATTTAATCTAAGGAGATATTCATTACAAATAGATTTAAAAACATAACAAAAATAAAGATAAAACATTATCAGAAAAAGTTCTTGTTTTATAACAATACTAGCTGATTACCCCTGCGTTGCTTGGGTTTTATTTATCCCAATCTTCTATTACAAATTAGATAGTAGAAGGAATAAAGAAAGGTAGGCTTAACTGTCGTGAAAGCAAAATATTTTTATTTGAGCGTAGAACGAGCCCATGGTATACCTTTTTGTCATTGTTTATGCACACACGCAAACGCATATCCTACTCAAAGCCGATGACGTCAAGCACGTGCGGCTATACGATAAAAAGAAATATAAAAAATAAATTACTTAAATTAAGACATAAACATATAACATAAAAAATAATATTTTTTTTAAATTTTAAATGCCTAGCAATCCAGGCATTTTATTACTTTATGCATTTGACAGACAGAACAAAAGTTACATGTACGTCTTTGTTCAATATTACGAGTAGTACTTCTGGGCGAAGACGATGTAGGATCTTCGAGGGTAAAAGTTTTCACGAATATTTATATCGCTGAATTTCGCGGTTTATGTGAAAAACTTTCTTCGACGGTTCAATTACAGTTTTTTTTACTAAATCTACCGATAGGTGGCGTATGAAATACTTTCGACGGCATCTCAGAATATTTATGGATCCATATATTATACGCATTGAAAACCATAATCTCAATACGCTACTATATATTATGTACATAAGTTTTAAGATATAATATCTTAGTTTTATATTTTTTAAGTTTATTTTCATTATTAAATTTTTAAATATATTTATAAATATAAAAAATTGACTTTCAGTATTGTCCTATTTACAAAAATTAAATTGATTTTAAAAACTTTTGAGTGCTGCCATGACGTTGAAAAATGGATTTGACATTTATCTTAATTACTTTTGCTCAATGGCAACATTAAATCAGTTCGCCGCCTGCGACGACGTTTGACTGGTCTGCGTTCTCCATTTAAACAACATGGCTTCCATCATTGCGAAAAACTTTCACAAACTGCCTATAAACATCGGCACGCTCTCCCTAACATGCGGTAAATATTTTTACCAACTATTTTTTGAACATTAAATCTTAAATCTATTAAGTCCGAAGTCCATTTGTGAAAAAATATTTTATTAATACAATTTTATTTTCAGGCGGAGCCAGAAATTTTGCAATCCAAGCCGACAGGAAGACTAAAGATCCGACAGGCAAGAATATTGTGTTAGTGGATGGAGTTCGCACCCCGTTCTTGGTCTCCTTTACCGATTACAGCAAACTTATGGCATACGATTTAGCCAGGCACTCTTTAATGTGAGAAATTAATTCACTAATAAAATTGCAAACAAAAATATTTTCACTTTTAAAATTTGCATTCCAGAGGTCTTATGGAAAAGACTGGTTTAGATAAGAGCCTCGTAGAATATATCGTCTACGGCACTGTGATTCAGGAAGTCAAGACAGCGAACATAGCCAGAGAGGCAGCTCTGTGTGCCGGATTCAGCGATAAGACTCCAGCTCACACCGTCACCATGGCTTGCATCAGCGCCAATCAAGCGATCACTACTGGTATTAACAATCTTATATTAAAATAAGATCGCAATGTAACTAATACGTTCCTTTTCAGCTATGGGTCTGATCGCTTGCGGAACTTACGACATAATCGTCGCCGGAGGTGTCGAGTTCATGTCGGACGTGCCCATAAGGCACAGTCGTAAGATGCGCTCTTTGTTGCTCAAAGCTAACAAGGCCAAAACTCCGCTTCAGCGACTTCAGCTCTTGGGATCGCTCCGACCAGATTTCTTCATACCGGAAGTATGTTTTTTATAATATATTATATGAAAATATATATGTAAATTAATAATGCAATTTTTCTCAGTTGCCAGCCGTTGCTGAATTTTCGAGCAACGAGACCATGGGACATTCGGGTGATAGATTGGCAGCTGCTTTTGGAGTGTCCAGAGCTGAGCAAGACGAATACGCATTGAGATCTCACACTTTGGCTCAGAAAGCCGCTGCCGCTGGATATTTGACGGATTTGGTTCCAATGAAAGGTCTGCATCATATTAACATTTTCTCTTCCTGGTCATGTCTGAGTTGATTCGGAAATTTATTTTCTGTGAATTATCATCTCAAAAATCAGCAAATTGTTTTGTTCAAAATTTAATTTATACGAATATTTTTAAATGTTGCATAGAAAAGGGTGGGTCCGTGCAAGAAGTTTTTGAGTATTTTTTAAAAAATAATATCTGGTCAGTATAACATGTTTTTGTGAAAGCAAAATATGTAGGGCTTCCTACATAATTGCTTAGTAGAATGTGACCATCAAACAAAGGTGCTTTGTCAAAAATCGCGAGTGAAATCGTCATTTTGGAACACTTAAAATGTCTCGTGCACCAATATATTTTGAAATCAATATTTAAAACCGTTTGTCATCAACAAGTGACCACAGTGGTAGCCTACAAATGGTCACCCAGAAGCCATACTCATTTTCATTAAAAAAAATTAGCTATTGTTTATAAATACGCCTCCTCTTCCATTCAAGAAAACATAAAAGACTGGATTAATTTTCAATTCTCGTCTAGCTCGTTCAATGAATATTGCTCTCTAAATCCAAATTGTAGATAAAAATGAGGTTTTCTTACTTCCATCTCTAATATATTATAGTGTTAAAGCAACATGTTAATATAATCAATCATCCACAGTTGACGGTAAAGCTGATTTGATCGAGAAAGACAACGGAATTCGAGTATCAACTCCCGAGCAATTGGCCAAATTGAAACCGGCATTCGTGAAGCCTCATGGAACTGTAACTGCTGCCAATTCTTCATATCTTGTAATTATTTATATTAAATTTATACTATTATAAATATAAAAAAAATATTAATTACCATAATATTTTTAGACAGACGGTGCATCAGCTTGTCTCATCATGACCGAAGCTAAAGCTAAAGAACTCGGACTAAAACCGAAAGCTTATCTGAGAGAATTTGTTTACGTTTCTCAAGTATGTTATTATTTATTTTCGATATTTTTATTATGTTTATAAAAAAATATATATTTTAGGATCCAGTTGATCAACTTTTGTTAGGACCGACTTACGCTGTACCGAAAATTTTGGACAGATCCGGATTGACCCTGAACGATATCAGCACTTGGGAAATTCATGAAGCTTTTGCTGTAAATATATATTAGTCATTAAATTGATTTTATGATATTGAATCTATTTAATTTTTATTTTTAGGGTCAAATTTTAGCAAACATGAAAGCTATGGATTCTGACTGGTTCGCTCAACAATATCTTGGAAGGCAATCTAAGGTATAATAAATTAGAATCCAATTATTGTTAATGATAAGAAATAATTCCAGTTCATTAATTTTTTATGTATATTTTGATAAAATTATTTGTTTGAACTATAATAAGATATATACGATGAGCAAAATAAAAAATGTGCCCTCCATGTTTTTGTCTTTAAAAACTTTCTATGTTTTTAGGTAGGAGTTCCAGATTTGAACAAGTGGAATATGTGGGGAGGCTCGCTTTCAATCGGTCACCCGTTTGCCGCTACTGGAGTACGTATACTGCTTTGATAAAAATAAGGTTCTGTTAATCGAAAATAAATTTATTATATTTGTATTCAGGTAAGACTCGCCATGCACACCGCTAATAGATTGGTACGCGAAGACGGACAGTTTGGAGTGATTGCAGCTTGCGCGGCCGGCGGTCAAGGCGTGGGCATGATCTTAGAAAGGCATCCAGACGCGAACGCAAATTAATAAAATTACAATTATTTATGAATATTGTTCAATCTAAATCCGATCTAGGTGAAGGACAATCCAATATTCATCGTACATGATAAGTTTAAAATCTTATACTTTGAACTGATAAGATTATAAATCGATCTGTGGATCAAAATTGAAATATATGCTCGTTATTTTTATATTTATTGTATCAAATAATCTGATATATTGATAATAAAAAAGTTTAAATTTTCAATTATTTTTATATATTTTTATATAATGCAATACAATAATCAAAAATGGGTCCATGTGACATGAATTAAAAACATATCATGCAATATACAATACTGGGAAAAAAAAGAAATAAATAAAACGTAATATGAGGATAAGTGACAATCGTTTTCGTAATGATTAAAATTCCTCGTTAAATATTAAGAATTTGTATTTTATTATTAGAAATGTAACTTATAAAAAATTACACGTTAACGTTATATACACAAAAAATATTTAAAACACAATTTCTTCTAGTCTGACCCGAACGTAACATTTGTACTTTACTATTTCCGCTATTGTTATCGAAGAGATGCTATTCAATTATTTATTTTAAAATACCATCATTTGTATTATAAATATAGTACTGAAGAAACAAACACGGCATTAATATATTATATAATGAAATTTTACTATTTTAATATTGATTTAATCCAATACAGATTGTGGTTGATTAATGGTTAAAAAAATATATATTGTTTACACTACAGAACGTGTTAAAATATATATAAATTATAAAAACATAAGACAAAATCGTCCAAGTCCAATACTCTACTAAAATAATACTAGTGTATGTGTGTGTTTGAGTTCAATCGAACTCGTTAAAAGTCTGCCTCCAAGTGTGGTGGTAAGGAATGCGCAGCAGCTTTAAACGGGTGTCTGGCAGTTCCGCTTCTAATAAACGCTGGAGCGTCGGAAGCGGCAGGATCTCGACTTGGGGCTTTCCGGCTATCTGGTTTGTCCGTCCGTCTTCATTGTGCAAACCGGGCACCGGTTTCAAGATGGGGATACAATCGCCGGTACCGGGTTTCCGGTCAGGTTTCTTTGGGGGTCTCACAGGCAGTACTGGCGGATTTCCACCTTGTGCTAACGCCTGATTTCGATCGCACTGAAAAGATTGCTTTCAACAATAATTATTTTCAACTGCTATACACCGAAATAATAAGCTAACATACTCTTCTTAATTTAGATAATATTCCTGTCTATACTACTTCGTAAGTTTGATATAAAAATCACCTGATCGATGAACAACTCGGTGACGCGCAACAGCTCCATTGTGATGCCCCACATTAAATGCGTGAGCGTGTTCTTAAGTCGTAGAACACCTTCCAACACGGAGCGGTTCGTCGTCGCCGATTGCGACACATACGTCGGAATGATTAATAGCCTCTTGATGTTTGTACATCTAGTGATGACCTCTTCGAATACGTGTTGCTGAAAAATCGAAATCCATTAACAACCGTCCGATGAAACGTATCGTTCTATTGTAATATTTACTTTGATATCAAAGTTGATCAATTCGAGCTGTCTGAGCGAGGGCAACGCCGCCACAGCTTGAAGGAAAAGGATAGCTCCGCTATTGCCGTTGCTCCGCTCTAACCGCAGACGAGTCAGATTTGTCAGTTGCGAGATTAGCGATGCGCCGTTGATGTCGACAGCGGTCAATTCGCCTACTTCTAAAGACTCCAATTTGGTAAGGCCACCTATCACTAAGCAGTGTTGTTGATTTATTTCTGAAAACGAAACAATAGCATATATAATCACATATATACAATATAATCAATTTAAACATAATTTATAACTCACCTTTAATCGACGTAATACAAAGATGTTTCAAATTCTTTAAATTTTCCAAACATTTCAGATCTGAAGTTAATGTCATGCCTGAAATAATAATAAAAAAATACATTTACATTATGCATAAATATATTGATCAGATAAAAAGAATATGTTCCCATTTCAATTTTCAAAATATGTTCCGTGAAATTTGTTTTGAAAAAGTAGAGTAGTGTTCCGTGAAAAATTATCATTTAAAATTTTGTGCGATCAAATGGGAAATAACGATAAATTAAATTTGTTAAAAAAATTATGGCTTTGTCACGCAAAAAAAATAAGAATAAAATCGTAATATATTTTTATCAATGCTGACTTGATTATTCAATCAATAAGAAAATATTTTGAGTTCCGTATTTGGGAGAAATGATTGATGTACAATAAACAGAGCTGATAATTCACTAGTAAATGGGAACGAAATAACATTTTCGTTTAACCAATGAAACCAATTATTATGTTAATCAAAGGTAGAAATGTGATAAGTCTAAATAATCAGAACAATAAACATTATTACACAATCATATCAACAATCGTGCCACTGAACAAGAAGCAACTGACTTCAGAGAAGTTTGCTTGGAATTTACGACATTGTCGAACAATATGATTGTTCTCATTAAAATGTGTGGCTAAGAAATTATATGGCAATGTCGAACAGGAGTAAATTACCCTAAATGAAGGTAATGAACAATCCTAAATTTAAAAATATACATTTTCTGAAATATTTTTAAGTCTATAACCACCAGATAATTCTCATTTATGGATTGGCACTCACGCGCCAAATGGGACTGTGTTTGACCTGATAATTCGAAATAAACACATCATAACTACTCGCAGGAAACATATGAAAGGACTTGCAAGAATTCGCACTACACACATCAATATCAGCACCATTTCAGACTACTTACCACCTGCTACGCTATTTAATATACAGCTATGGCCAATTGAAAGTTTTATAGGCAATATTTCGCGAATTCTATTATTAAAATATATTCTTTCTTCAAAACTTATGCTATTGTATTTTTTTAGTCAAGTGCATCTGTGGTAATAATTTACAAGATATTTGAACTCATAAAGCCTCCTCAGTTGCACGTTAGCCTCGGTTATGTAAAGACAAACCCAAAATCATGGAGAGAACTAAACAAATGTCGATCACGGTAAAATCTAAAATAATAGCATATCTCAAAGAAAAGGTTTCAATTCTAGAGATAGCGCTAAGAGTGGGGTTTAGTGGTCCTGCTAATCGAAAATTTACTAAAAAAATATCGCGAAACAGGAATTCTAAAGGGTGAATGGGGGTGGTTGGAAGCGTATGACGTCGGATCGAGAAGATCGCAAAATAAAGGATATCATTAAAACTGCTGCTGAAATACAAACAGAATTACAATCTATTTCAAACTCGAATATTTCGAGACGGAGAGCGAATAGACGTTTAGTAGAAGCTGGATTTAAAGCGCGAAAACCAGAAGAAAAAAAAAACACTATTTACTGAGAAAATTAAATAGAACCGCCTTGAACGGGCAAAAGCTCATCGCCATTGGACTGTCGAAGATTGGAGAAAAGTGGCTTTTTCAGATGAATCCAAATTTAAACTGTTTGAAGCAATGATAAGCGACCGTGCGCCGTAGAAAAAGCGAAAGATTTCATCCCTTATACATTAATCGATTCATCAAGCACTCAACCTATGTGGTGATCTGGGAGGTGCATGAAAGCTTACGGATTGGGCTCTGTAAATTTCGTCCAGGGCACCAAGAATGCAAAAATATATAAATTGGTTGTAAAAAACGACTTTATTCCAACCCTTGAAGAACTTTCCCAACATACTGCTGAGCCCATTTTTCACGATGATTCTGCGCCGTGCCAACTATAGTTTTTACATTCAAACTTTCACTAAATAAATCCTCTATTTATAGATTACACAATTCAAAAAGTTAAAGGGAATCATATCATTGACATGGCCAGGAAACAACCCCAATTGAAAATTTATGGGCAATCATAAAACAACAATTAAGAAAAAAACTATAAAAAATTTAGCCGAGCTGAAAAAACATATCATGGAAGTGTGTATGGGAAGAGATTAATCTTAAAATAATTGAAAATCTGTATATATCGATGCCAGGTAGAATACAAGAATTTATTAAAAATAAAGGCGTAGTTACGTCAAAATAATTTTGTTAAAGTGTTATAAAAATGTTTTATTTACAAGCTTTTAATTTTTAAATGTCCTCGATATTACGTTCTATGAATAGAACAAAAAAAAAGGGTCGTGTGCACGTGTTGAGTTGGAGGCTCGCCATTATACACTTGCTGGGACAACGAAAAAATGTACCTTTCCCAGAATTGACGTAATTATACCTTCCTAATTTGAAGTATTAATGGAAAAAGAAAGTTAACAACTATAATTATCTATTATAAATTCAAAAACGTGTAAAAAATGCATCAACATTGATAAAAATAATCAAAATAGGTATAAGAACCGCCACATCAACTTTTAATTGGCCATATCTGCAATTATTTGTGCAATAAAAATATATACCAGTTAGATCAACTAAGCTGACAATTCAAAAATAACTCTAAAATATACAATGAATGAGAAAAAAGGGGCAATTAAGATAATATCGAGGACCATCACCAGAGATGGTTGTCTGTCCCTATTTAAAATAACAAACCGTTTAATAATAGCATTAAAATCTTACCATTCATAGATTTTATACGCAATTCTCGCAAATTTGCAAGATTGGATAGGGGAGATAGGTTTATTGATGTACAACGTATGCTAGTGGCAGTCAGTGTCTGCAAATACGGCATTCGTTCGCAAACCCGTTCAACCACCGACGCCGGACATCTACACAAGTCTAATCTGTCAATTCAAAAACACCAATTCGTCAATATAATTAGTAATCAATAATAAATTCAATCATCTAAAACAAACTTACCTAAGCAAAGTATCAACAGTCACAATATGGGTGATAAATTGATCCCAAACTAGAGCCTTTTCTATTTCAGTTTCTTCAGGCGGATGATGAAACAGCATCTTGCGCAAATCCAAGTGCCGCGTTCCGTGTCGTTTTAAGGCTGCAGCCAAACCATCCCAATCGTTCACCTTAAAATATATATTCACATACAGGATTCGTTTGTCAATTAATTATTATATATTTATTAATGTGAAAAACTAACCTGGGAGTTCTTCATTCGGACTGATCGCCAAAGGGCCGGAGTGTCAGCGATTTCCCTCCACATTCGACACACGCGTGCGGCCATGGCTAGCTCGCGCATTTTCAAATATTGAAAAATCTGTACAAATATACCGCACTATAATCAATTTATCGTGATCTGTTTTTTATCCCTATAAATATGCAAACGCATGCTAGAACGCAGACGTTTTTCGTAATGATTTAAATGTATACCTGCACCAGCGAGTTGTACCCCCGTTCTTTGTTGGCTTTGTAAAAATCGGCAAAGTGATTCCTCTTCGCATCGGACGTCTTCACTCCCCTTGCGCCTCCGATCACCTTTTGGCCTGAACGCAAAGTCGTTAATATCATTTCTTTCTATACATTTGATATTTTAACGTATCGAATTCTGCGACTTATTTGTGATAATTGGGACAAAAACTTTTTTTTTTAAATAATCATAACTTTTGTTAATAAAATAAAAACAAATTTGTTTAAAAAAAAATTGAGAACAATTTAAATGAGCAATATATAAAATAATTGTTTGTGGATTACTGTTGGTCTGAGGTGACCACCCCATGAATAACTATGCAACAAATGTATTTAAAAGGATTATATAAATTGGCAGCAAGATTTTATTTAAATGCGTGTATCTCTAAAAATAATTTTGTGTTAGTGCACCCAAAAAGATTGGGAGTAACTGACCTACTTAACAGATAGACTATTCAAATATTGGCTATGAAACCTTAAAATAAGTTAGGGAACAATGAATGTAGGTAGAAGGCCGACAGATGGTGACGATATGTAAGTGATTAAAAAAAACGTACTTATTATTATCAAGTAGAGGATAATTATTTTAGTTAATATGATACTAACAACATTTTTAGCTAAAGAGCTGCATAAATATGATACAGTAAATACGCAGTCTATTGTTCTTTTTTGTATGAAGTTGAAATGACGAAATGGACAAATTTGTGCATACAGTATTCAATGTGTTAAGCAAAGATATTTTGGGTTTTAAATTTATTCATTTTAAACTTCCAGGTTTTCCAGTACTGGATTTGTATATATATATATATATATATATATATATATATATATATATATATATATATATATATATATATAATTTCTTTAGTATGAAGATAAGCCAAATGAGCGCAACCTTTTAAGTGTGTTATATATATGTAGTTTGAAGAGTGGCACTATATTTACATTTATCGATCAATGAAAGTTCAGTATGGTGATGCATGTCGAGTTGTGCCAATCTTCACCCAGTAAAAAAAAACGAGAACGAAATAGTCTCACTTTTGGGGATAAGTCATGATGGATCAGCACATCGCATCTTCTCAGCTGACTTCAGAATTGAAAGAATGACGTATTAATGACAAGTGGAAAATTTGTAATGAGTCACAGAGACTAAATAGAAAAAATATTCTTTTGAATTAGTGAATAGAATGTTTATTGGCGGTTTCTACTACGACCGAAATTCGCAGAATTCGTTCTTTGAACGAAACTAAATGTTGGAAATGCCCACCTTTTATTATCGTTTAACGCATATCTCAAAAATAGGTGTGCATCGCAAATTTTTATGATGTTCGTGTTACGTTTTTGTATATCTTATTTCAAGACGCAAAGATTTTATTTAATTTTAATCTTTTTAAGATTTAATTTATATGCAAATCCATACAAAACAAGCGCCGATACGGATCCGATCTTTATTTATGTGTAACAAATTCGTTTCAAACATTATTAGCTATTGTATTTACAATAAATTCGATAAAATTGTGTACTTAAAATTTTTGTTTCATCAATTTTACTGAATTAATTCAATCACTGAAATGATCAAAAAGTACATAAAAATAAATTAAACATTTTCCTTTTACCTCTCTCATTGATCAGTAATTCGCACAGCATTGTGTTATGCATATTTTATAAGATTAGAAAGTAATTAATGATAATTATTATTAAGCAATAATTATGATTTAATTAAATAATATTTCACAGGCAATTAATTTATTTTTGTACTAATTAGTTCAATTAATTAATATTGGTAAAAACTGTGAGAAGAATTACGAATTTATTCGAATACTATTTTTTATTTAATATTCGAATAGTTGAAAACTAAGAATAATTGAGAGTCCTACTATCGACTTTTTTAAATTGTTGGAAAAACAAAAAAACTACTTACTTGTGGATAATTTAATTTACTTTTCCAAAAATGAAATTTAAACAGAAAAAGGCTTTCATAAGCAAGAAAGAAGTTGTAACAAATAAATTAACGAACAATAATATTATAGTATTTGCACGGAAGGACAAAAAAATTGTTGCGATGTGCACTAGGCGTTGCTTATTGAATAGGTACTATTCCTATATGATGTAAAGAAAAACAAAGAAGAGATTTTTTAAAACATGATCGAAAATCCTTCATATGGAATATTGTGTGGGGGTTCTTCTTTAAACTCGTGCACTAAATCGCGGCAATCACGACAATTATAAGGATGAACGCGACAAAAGACTAACTGAACGAACCACCACAATAGCCTTCGCTATGTCCATGAAAAAAATTGAACAAGTAAACATGTCATAATTACCCTCTGATTCAGAGAAAAATATTTCTGTTGTGTAACGGTGCGAACAATACACCATCGTTAACATTCAGCCCGTTGCATAATTCGACATTCGAAAATGTCCAAGCAAATTTTACTCTCTAGAGACGTGGACATTTATATATATATATAATTATAATACAAGGATAGAGCGAAAAAAAAATTTTTGTCATCGTTTTTTTTATTTAGGTAGTGTAGTTATATACCCTAAATCGGTTAAGTGATATATAAATAATAGATAAGAAGCTTAATTGTTGTGATTAAATAATTGGACCGCAGTGGATTCAATAAGAAAAAAAATGGACTGTAAAAGATTAATGTCTAAAACAGCACTTCGTTTTTACCGATTAAAAAGCTCAAAGCCATTGTGCCCATTGTATAATCACTTATTTTATAAGTTTCAAATCTGCATATCTTGTCTGGTTGCCAGAGAATGTAAATAATTTTTTTACGATCAAGTTTTGGAGGTTTTTTAGTTATAAGAGAAAACAAATACTACTCATTCTTATTTCACACGAAATTCTTGCAAAATACTTAGTAGTATAGCGTGTATATTTGACAAAGCACTTCTTCCAGCTGCTATTATAGATTCTAGAAGAACTTTGTTTTTGGATGCCACCTAATTATCAGCAATGCTTTCATATATATTATAAGTAGTCTACTAGAACTTTTCAATAGCCATAGTGTATATTTAGCATTTTTAATCTATATGTATATTTAAATTTACTCTTTGTTTTTCATTTCACTTTTAAATATATTATTATTATTTTAAATTGTATTATTATCTCAGTATTGTTGGCGGTCAGCTGTCAGGGCTTACTCGTCCAGTAATTTTAATCAATATTGATACTATTGATGTTTGAAGTTATCATCCATATTGTTATATAATGATGCTCTTTAGTGTGTGTGTACCTAGTCAATATTCTTGCAGATCAAACAGAAGCAAAGAATTAATAAACAAACAGTACGTCTGTTCTTGCAGGAAATGCTGCAGATTCTGAGATGTGAGTCAATAAAGATCAGTAAGAACTGGAGTGAAAGACCGATAGATTGAGCAAGTCTGATCGTCGGCGTCTTTCATTATATCGTTACATATATCGTCTTATTTTGCTCTATGGATATGGATTAAAGAAACTAATAGTCATAAAATAGTGTACTTTGGCTACATAATCAATATTTGTACAAAAATAACCCTATAAACATAGTCGGATCATATTTAACAGAGGGTACAATTGTAAAATTAAAAATGGAATGATCATAGCCCTATTGAGAAAGTATATGCATATTTATAACGTACTGGGTGATCCATTTTCTGTCTTCTTCGCTATTTTCGGTATCATCTTGGGAACGGGAGGTCCTTTTGCTTTTCTTTTAGTGGCACTGGGCTCATCGGCTAACCTGCAAAATAGCAATCGAAACATTAAAACCGAAGCATAACATCTTCGCACTCATTAAAAACTAACATATAGATAATAATAACGTTAGTATAAATCTCAACAGTTTACAATTGTGTATTTGGCATTGAAACAAACGGAAACGACATTTTAGGAAAGGGGATATAAATGGACTACTCGATATACGTGATCCGTAACTTTTATTCTCCAATACTCATCTGCAAACAAGAAAAAAAAAAATATTTATTCACACAAAAAATTAAAAAGTATGCACCGCAACGTCAGGCAAAACGTTTTGAAAGCACTTGATGGAATTTAAAAGGTTTGAGTGGATTAAAAAAAATATACACAATATATACAGTCATTTTTTAGTAAAAGCAAACATTACAAAAATAATAACAAGGTCCGTTTTACCGATTCGAGACATCGAAATATGCAACAACATACATTCAATTGATAAACTGTTAAGATTGATTGTTTTATGATCAAAGCATGCAACGATTGCACTTATATGTATCGTGATTGATGACAGCTGTTTTACTGGTATTTCTCCGCGACCAAAAAATGACTGTTGCTCTGAAAGATACACTAAAATATTCCATCAAGTATCATCAAAACAGCTTTTGTGAAATGTATTTGTTAAGGTAGTCGTAAAAATCACTCACTCGAACGAAGCGCTCCTCTTGGCGCTTCTAGGGTCGAACGGTTGATTGCCAAAGGTGTCGCTCTTGAATAATTTGCTGTATTCGGAGCTTAGATTGTCGAAGCTAATCACACTGGTGGGGACGATGCTGTCTGACTTTGACGTAGTAACGGGCTTGTTGACAGTGGAATTCGATCCGCTCGCTACGGGAAAACTCGGCTCTGTGACTTTAGGAACGTTGTCAGCTTGCTTTGGATTGGTTATTTGTCCGATTAACGGCGTCGGCACGGCCGGCGTGTTCGGTTTAGGAACCACGATAAACTTATGGCCGTTCATTATAGCGATGGCTTGAGGAAACAACGTCATATCAGTCTCGCCGTCTTGAAGTGCAATATTATTGGAATTGACGTATTTTGATTTGTTAATATTATCTGTAGGTTTCGGCAACCTCTGATTTGGTTTCTGTGATGAGTTATCAGTCTTTGGATGCTTTGGCGATTGGTTGACCGCCGGTTGTTTTTGACGCGGAACTTGAACGGGGACCAGCCGCGGTTGCGGTACTACTTTATTGGACGTCGCTGAAGGTTTTGGATATCGTAGAGGTGAAACAGTGGTAATCAACGGAGTCGGTTTACTGGCAGGTCTCGAAGTCGGCATGTGATTCATTGATGTTTGAGGTGGAGAGACTGGTAAACTCGAATTCGCCATGTGGCAGTTCTGCAATGATACAATTCAACGTGAGAAATGCAAAAAATACTATTACTAGTGTATGACAGAAAATAATAAAAAAAAATTATGGTCATCTATTGATACATACAAATTAATTTCTCTTAAAAACCCTTCACCCTGTGTTTGAATTAATAATTTTATAAAAATGTTGCCTTTATTTAGCAATGAACGAGTGTGCTGTAGTATTTCTGAATCTCTTACATATACCACAACTAGGGTTTTTCAGGGTTTAGGTAAATTAAATTAAGACTTTTTCAATACGAACTGACAAAATTTGTAAATTATTGAATTTATATATTTCTAAAACATCCTTTTTAACGGTTAAAAACAAGCAAAAAAAAGGACCGTATGCAATCAACACGTCAATTTGTTGCATTTGAAAATATATCAATTAGAGCAATTACAAACTTCATTTAAGAAAGTTTCACAAACTCAAGTTAAAAACTGCCTAAATGTGAAAGGGACGTTATGAATTTAATTCATGATTTTTATGAAAAAAAATATGATAGTTACTTGATAAAGTAGAACACCATTTAAGTTTATTTTATAGATTAAAAATAAATATTGTTGGATTAACCACTGGTACTATTTAACTAATCTTCGAATCACATTATACACCTATCTGTTTGCAATGTAGTTTACAAGAAAATAAGTTCTAGCACACAAAATCAAAATAACGAAAATAATATTGATGCTGTGGAGAATTTTTCTTTCAGTATTAATGACGAAATTGAAAAAACAATGAGAAATATGAAATAAAAAAAGAATATACTTTAATAGATAATATCCGAGGTATAATTATTGAATATTTAAAAAAAATTTGATGTGCGAAATAATATTTTACACAATAAAATAAAAAATATTCAAGGAAACAAACCAAAGAAAAAAACAACCAATGTCTAAACATTTTGTATGAAGAACTACCAACGTCATTGGATGTTCTTTACATTAAACAATGTATGTATCAATTTATAACTTTGAATGATAATTTGTGTCTTCTTATTTAAAAAGGTTACAATAAACAATAAAATATTTTTCTAATATTTCATGTAAATATAAATAATATTGTACAAAGTTTTTTATTCCTCATTTTTGTTAAATGTGAGTTAATCACAGACATAAGAGTGGAATTATGAAGAAAATAAAATGTGATGATATATATATATGTATAATTCTAGAAACTGCTGACCTTTAGCGAACTTTTTTTACATGAGGATTGAGCAGCTCATGTTACAAAAGCGCCACAAAAACACAAGAGCAAACACATCACGTGCATACACACAGAACATTAATAAATTTAAGCGAGAGTTAATTAGAATAAGAAAGGTGAAAGGAAGTTCTTATATTAATCATGAGAATATGTCCGCAAAAAGTATTGGAAATGATTTATATTTAATGAAATATGAAACAATAAAGTTGAAAATGTTTTTTTAGGTTAAACGATTGTTAATGTTGCAGTATTATTGAAAAGTTAAAATAGAAAGTTGAACCAATTTAACTTTACTTTCGTAATAAGGGTATTTTACACTTGATTTTAAACCATTTCCTGCCTGAAGGAACAGAAACATTGTACCAAAAATTAGGACAAAATTATTTTGAAGGCGAGAAAAACATTCAACACCTTTTATTCTAGAAAACCTGGATATTGAACATTTTTATTCAATGAAAAATACTATAAGACCATTCGGATGTATAAAATTGATCATTCTTTAAAAGGGGAGGTACCATGTTGATACAATTTTTCCAGGCCTTAGGATTGATTTAAAATTACTAATGACCTTAGCACTACAATAAACTTTTTACGAACATACGATGGACCTATTCCTTTGAAAGTTCCAAAAATATCTGATCTATTAAAATCTTAGCAAAATATCGTACTGCCACTACATTTTTTAATGAAAATTTACCGTCAGACAATATTACATTGAAAGATTAATGCTATAACACATTTATAAAATTGTTATTGTATTATTTTCTAACAACTTTCTACAAATTAAAATATTTTTTAATGTATGCATGCATGTATATATTCAGTAATGTTAATATGAGCAAATTATAAATAAATATATTAAAAAATAAAGCTTTATCAGAAAAACAGCCAATGTAAAAAAATGCCTGAAAAACAACCAATTGATTTTCACTTTTTATCTTTTTTTTGTGTGTATTATTTTATTTCTAATAAAAATTTATTATATTTTAATATAATTAATTCCTTGTAAGCAAAGAAAATTAGTTTTTACTATCTCCCGTAAAAAACGATTTTTGTGATAATGGTTGTTCTTCATATAAGGTCTTCAATTAATGTTTACAAAATATTATTTGACGAAAAAAAAAGATAAAATTAGTACGACTTCAGAGCAAAATTCATTTGAAAATTATTTAGATGATACCCAGACCGAACAGTTATTGACAGTGGAAGAACTCAATCAAATATTAAAAAGCGATTACATCGTAACGTCTCGCCACTACGCCTTCACATCGCCATCACACCAGAAGTAGTAAAAAACGCTGAATTAAGAAGTCATACTAGAAATTATTAAGCATTACGAAGGCATATTATGACGTGGCTATGAAAATGAACCTAATTTATACCACTGAATACCATAATCAAAAACAAAGCGAATCCTCGCTGAGATGAAAAATGCCCCACTACTCAAAAAACATCATTTTGAGATGACTAAAAGATTTCTAGATGCAGTGAATATGAATTGTATGAACTTACATCGTTTCTTGAAAATAATAATATGACTAAATAAAATCAATTGAACTCATTTGTACATACAATTGACTCCTTAATTTAATGATTGAAGTTTTTACCTTACAAACGAATGACGTGTTGCTATTTGGCAAAAATCCTGTGCACTGACTGTGGTACAGGCAAAGACATAGACTGCATTGTAGAGACGGTGGCTCTTTGTTGGCTAACGGACATCGCATCGGACACATATCTCGTCCTCCCTAATCATCGACATCGTTATGATTAAAAATAAGTCACTTGACATATTCAATATATTAAGATCAAAGGCTCACTGGAGGATTTCCGGTTGCGGCTGTGTATTTTTTAATCTGCGGCACCGGATGGCCCCTCGCCGAATCCGCAGCGACCGAAGGATACATTTTCAGCGGGACGGACGCCTGCTCCGCGCTATGGCCAAAGTACACCTTTTCCGGACTGGCCGACGGTGACTTTTCTGGGATCTGACCAAAGTATGGTATATCTTCCATATACTCCTCGCCATCTTCCCTGTTTTCAAGGTGTTTACGATACGATAGGTATAAAATAGATATACCGCATAAATATATATTAACAAAAATAAAAGGAAGAACACAAACAATAATAATAAAAACAAAGAATAATGCCAAATCCACAATTGTCTTGTCGTGATCATATACAACAAATACAAAAATAAAGTATCAATACAACGGTCTTTACTTTTTTATTTGAGATCCTTCGGAAGAGAGTGACTTGCGAATCCCGGACTTGGGTGTTCCGGGGTCTTTTTTTGACGGCGGTGATGCTCCGGTTGGCGACATTCCGCTATTGGTTGTACTTAGACGTGAACCGACTGATTTGACCTTAAAATATTAAAATTTATTTTAACAAGGAATAATAAATAATAAAAAAAACACTAGAATCAACCATCGACATGTAATTATTTTAAATATATAACTTTTAACATTTTAATAACACACATGTCTAGAATTGATAAAAGCTTTTACAACCGAAACAAAGATTAATACCTTAATTGGTTTGCTTAAAATCCGATCCGGCGATGAACCTTTCGGCCCTTTTGGTTTTGGTGTACGTTTACCTTCAACGACGATTGGTTGCACGTTTTCAGGATTATCGCCCCACAACTGAGGAGAATCAGTACGGACCTTAGTCACCTTTGCACCTCTAAAATATAAATAAATAATTTAAACATCAATCATTACTTTCCGCGATAAAAAATCAAAGCATTACCTAATTATTTCTTTCTCCGGATCTTCGATCCCTAAGGCATCTTTGAAAAATGTGAAATTTTCTACTGTGATATCATTTCCGAATAAATGTTCTGAAACCTAAAATATTTTGTTAATATTATCAACATATGATTTATGCACTTCTATAATAAAAATCATGTGTACCTCTCTCGTTGATCGCAGTTTCTTTCCCAAAGGCGAATAATAGTAAACATCCGCCTGACGTCGCAGATTCGAATCTAAGTTGGCTCGGTACACAAGTTCTCTCTTCCAACCGAACTCAAATGGTACTCGGTACATAGGATTAGCTAAATCGACACCACTCTTGCGATTCAATGAGCTTCTACTCGGACCGGTGCTGGAATTTGCGACATCCGAATTTATGTTAATTAGGTCTGAATCTGAACGAATCGACATTCCCGACGAAGGACGTGAAGATAGAGTTTCTAAAATTACAAAAAAGCATTAGTGTGTTTCTTTAAAAAACAACAATCCAATTAAAATATATGTACACTAACCAGTTGCACTATAAGATGGTGATATAATTTTTAATTTTTTACTTTCAAATGTCTTGACATTTATCGATACCGTGTCATCGATTTCTTTTTCTAGTTTTTCTGTAAAATAATAATTGCAATGTTAAATCTGTTAATTAAATAGATCTAACGTTTTCAAATATACCTATAAGAGAATAAATGTAATCCATGGAACTTTCTTGAGGTTTTTTAAACCCGAATAATTCCCCATCTTCTGCTAAATCAATGCTAGTGTGTTCCTTGAAGTCTTCTACTTTTGTATCTGCACCTTTCTCTGAATAGTCAGCTGAAATATAGAAAGCAATCGTTATTATTATATTCGACGTATTAATTCATCTAGATCCAGTAACATAATAGTATTTTTAACAATATATTATTACGAGAAATATCTTACCTATAATTTTATCTATGTTTTGGTAAATAATCGGTGGTTATAGGTTGAATGAATATTTATTTACTTTACTGTGTTTCGGCTGTATACATTTTCTTAGTACACTATCATATTGATTTACTATAATATCAAAATTTCGATTTTAATTATTTAACCTATTTTTTATGTAGTACAAATCCTCTAATTATATTAAAGCATTTACTGACACACCAAACTTACAAAATGTAAAAAAAAACTGCACCAATTAATAAAACACTAGACAATGCGCTGCTGTTTTTCGGAATATTAAAAACAAAAAAACTACAATTTGGAAGCTACAATTTATTAAGCCCTTCCCGGTCATTGCCGAGTTAACTCGGAAATGTGTAAACTGTGAATTCTCATCTCAAAAATCAGCAATTTCTTGAGAAAATTATCATAGCGTTTTATTGTAAAAAATTAAATTTGAACGAATAGTTTTAAATGTTTAACAACGGCTGCATAGGAAAGGATGGGTCTGTGCAAGAATTTTGAGTAATTTTTAAAAAGTTAGACTGGGAATTGGCAAAATTGTGAATAGTATGTAAGACAGTTGTTGAGTTTGAAAGTATTATTATATAGTATATAAACAAATTTATAAATTACCATCGTCGCTCTCTTCACCGTTGGTATTTTGTAGTTTGTCCGATTCCATGCTCTCTTCGGCCGATTCTAGTTGCGAATTATCGCTGTCTCTGTTCTCTGCGTTTTGACTGTCGTCACCGTACAACGACGACGGCTGGGCGTTCAATCCGGGTGCGTCTTTGTCGTCGTTAGACTCATCTACATCCATCTGTTCGTCGGCGTCTGATTTCAAATCAGAGTCGTTGAACTCTGGAGTGGCGTCTTCTTCACCGTTCACATCTTCGACGTGCGTTGGTTCCTCCGCCATGTTTGCGGCCTAAATTTATAACACATATGAGATAACGTTTACGACCATTTAATTCTACATTGCGAATATAGTGGAATCAGACATTTTTTAATACGTTGAGTGCGCTGAAGGACGTGTATTTTCTGCGCTTAAAATAATCAAATCTGGTTCAAGAGCAATTAGTTTTTAAATTGTTATTTTTTTTATTTTAATGTAACGTTATATTTAATAAATAATATGTATATTTTTTATTAAATATATTTTTTGTATTTCCTTTTTAAATATATCATTAATAAAAGTGAATTAGGTTTTTTGCTAAGTGAATTTATTAAATCCTTTTATTTTTTATAATTTAAAAATTATTGAGATTATTTTTATTGTTATTAATTATATTTTTTAAACGTTGTTCCGTAATCATAAAAGTTTTGTCTCGCTCATAAATATCATTAAACATTTGAGAAATTATTTCAAAAGTTACGAAAAAGTTGAAAAAAAAACGAGTGAATAAAAATTGTTTATGAAGTAATTAATTCAGTTTTTCAGTACATACAAGTCCCTGTTCTGATAATCAACTTTTACATGTTTTTTTACCCAAATTTGGCTAGAGTTCAAAAAGTAACTTTATATGAGCTCGAATTATCTTGAAGTGGAAGAACTAACAAACCCATTCGTGAGTGACTAATTGTTTCTCAGAAGTGTGATTCATCTCTGTATTTTGAAACATGTATTATCTCTGTTTGTCTAGATATAAAAAAAGTCTAAATAAACATTTAAAAATATAACAGAAAATTAACAAAATAATCAATTGAAAAATAAATAGTAAGAAATAAAATTATTGAAAATCTCATTAGGGAAATGAGAAATTTTATTGAAAACAATAATACATTCAAATTTAGACTCTTCGATTATCTACAACCTATAAATGTACCTTGTTTTTTAAGTTAATGAGCAGTAGCATTTTTATTGCTTCCTTGTCTGCAATTATGTGTAGCTTTTTATATCTAAATGAATAACAATTATATAGATATGAGATAAGACTTACCGTGGTATAAGAGGGTAAAGTGAATATGTTTTCACAAAAGTATAATACTTCTGCACATAAGTTAAACATTACAGCATTTATGGTCCACATAATTTAAGATTCAGAAAATGATTCATACCTAATATTAGACAGATCCTGACTAGGGATTGCAATAATATCGGGATTATTATTTTAATTAATTGGTAGTAACGCTCACTTATTCACCATATTTATTGATTAGCAAACCTAAAGCATTCGAACACCTTAGCAATTATTGTTTCGATATATTAAATATTTTAATTATATCATTATCCCTTTTAAAGTTTACAATATTTACATCCAGCACGAATAATTATGTTTTGTAGAAATTTGTGATTTTTTTATTTCATTACTTAAATTACAACTATACCTAATTGTCATGTTTATATCTTTAAACATCGTTAAGTCGGTTTACCTGATAGATGTCCATTCATTCAAAGTCAAACTTAATGCTTTATTGCTAAGTTTATGCTTGTAATATATTGTTAAATGTTAATAAATGCTTGCGAATTTTGTGAAAAAATCTAAGGATTTCAAAGTTGGAACATTTTCTTTGAAGATATCAAATGAAGATGTAGTAGCTATTGTCGTCTTTATGTTTTTTTTGAAATACAATAAACAAGCAGGTCAAATTTTGACCAAAGTCGCTAACATTTATGTCCAATTATCCGTCTACTATTTATGAACAATCTTCCTTACATTCTGGTACTTCTAAAAATACTTTATATGTTGATTGTGTTATCTACGAGTACTAATAAAAATCAATATGACGACTGTGCACAAATACCTTTTTGTCTTTCATTCATGTATTATATTGTCGAAAAAAAATTTTTTTTTAAATGCGGGCAGTAAATCTATCTTCTTTTGAATCAACAAGTCTAGGAAAACATACGAAATACTGCAAAATATTATTCTACTTTGATATCATACACCAATAACACTACTTAATTTAATTTCCTACAATAAGTATCATTTTATTCTCCGTTTCTGCTTTCAAGCAATATGGGCATCGTTTATATCGTCATCGAAGATATCGTTTTCGACAAATAAAATGTTCGGATTTAAAAAAAAAATTTAGTATTACCAGTATTTCCCATGTGAAAGTGTGATAGAATACGTCAAATCGGTCTACCCATATGTAATTTTCGAGAATTGTAGTAGATTCTGTTTTAATATTTGACGATTGATTTCTTTCAATTCAATATGTATTACTCGTGAGATTTTTGATGATTTGTTGCATGATTATTATCATAAAAAGCGTCACTTAAAAAATCTTCCATTGCCTAATTATTGAACATGTTGATATTTTTATATTTAACTACAATACATATATTGAAAAAATACAATATGGGGCCCATAGTTAAATAAACCATGTCATTGTTTTCACTTAAATAAAAATAAAATTTCCCATTGGACAAATACATTCCAATTTAAAATAATAGCTCTTCACTATCTATTTAATAGCTGTGATCTTTCATGTTTCATAATTTACAGATTAAAGTATATTTAATTTAGACAAATAAAATGGCAATTTAATAATAATAAAAAAACATCAATTCACTTGTGCCCTTAACAAAAAATAAAAGAACATTTAAACTACCGAATGTTTTAACCCATTGAATGCGGAAGACGAGAATATTTGTTTCCTGATGCTTATATGTTATCGTAAATATTTAATATTTAAAGCAGGAATCTACTGTACCACTTGAACAGTCAACCAATTGTTGAGTGGTTAACTAACTAGCCAATTGACTGCCAGCTTTCACGGTGAAAACATATAAAACATATCAAGTTATAATGCTGAATCGTCTGCAATTGAGTTTTAGTAAAATATGCGACATTATTGTGTAATCATCAATCAGAAAAATGTTAATATGTATGTTTGTAACCAATCATCAGCTCAAGACTAAAAAAATGTCAAAATGGGTTAAGAATAAAAAATCTACCCCTCGTGTAGATCGAGTGATATTGCGAATGTCCTAACATAATGTGTAAAAGTTCCAGTTAGCTTTACGAAGCATTTGGTAAACAAATAAATATGAAGTAGCCTTATAAGTGGTTTAGGGAAGAGTGACAAGTCATTTACCGGGAAAAAAACGGTATTGACTAATGAACTGTTTCAAAATTGACTTTTGGATTGAAGAAGATTGACGCTCTCTGAGAATTAACTAAATTTATGTGAGTCAGCTGAAGTGCATTACGTTGGATACAAGTAGGCGAAAGATACAGCAAAAAGTTACTCTAAGCAATTGAGACAATCAATCTTGAGGGGGGGGGGGGGGGATTCTTATATTTCGAAATGGAAGGTATCCATTTCATTGACAGATCAGTGAAGGCTGTATTTTATGGGCCAGAATTTTAATATGTTGTAGTCAGAATTTATATTAAAAGATCAGAATATAAGCAGACGGAACAAATATTAGATGGTCGGAATGTATATTAAATGGTTAAAATTTAAATTGGGCTGGTCAGAATTTATATTAAATGGTCAGAATCATTTAATCTGTATTTATAAATATTACTAAATATTTATATTATATGCTCCGTATTTTAACCTCAAGGTCAGTTTTATGTTGACAGATGGTCAGCATAATAATACATGGGTATTATCAAGGTATTTTAGAGCCAACTTGTTTGGTTGGACTCGCAATATTGTCAGATGTTAACATAACAAACTAAGCGTGCTCTCCGCCATCGTTCTGTCGTTCCTTGCTCTGAATACATCTGCGTCCTAGACACAATTAATTAGATTCATTGAGTTATTCATGGGGTATTCACTATTTTGACGCTCGCTCGCATCTAATCTGTCCAACAGACAGATAAGGTGCCAGCGAGATATTTTATAAGATAATTCTAAATAAATACTTTATTTCCCATTTATCATGTTATTATATTTTTTAAATTCACTATTACTTTATTCTGACCCTATTCTATTTTTATTCTAACCATTTGATACATATTCTGACCTTGAATAATATATTTATTTCCAAGCTGTTAATAAAATGTTGACCGAGGTTTGATTTTTATTCTGATCATTAAATTCGTTGACTTATAAAACTGTCCCGATTCTTTTTTCATTCTTTCGATGGAAAAGGACGCAGGCTCAAAGTTGGACTGCAACTATATGAATGATTCTATGCTTTGTCATCGAGCAAAGATAGTTTGTAATGTTTTATTTATCAATTTGGTCAAAGCAGTTAAGGTAAAAATTAATAAAATATTTCAGAATATAAGGAAAAATTTGGGATTAAATCGTTGGAATGGCCCAGAAATAGTCCTAATTTAAACCGATATAAGTCAATGAGCAAACAAAAGCGAATTAAACAATTAAATAATTTACCAACTTTTTTCACCCGATGAAGTTTTTCTTACTTATTAACTAAATTTTACTGTTTTTATTTATTAAAAGGTTTTTTTATGTAAACCTTAAAAAACATTTAGAATTGGAAAAAATACATCTTTAGTTTGAAATCCTAATTAAAATTGCAATATTTATGTTGATAGTATCAGAAATTGGTTTTAAATGTGAAGCTTTTTGTTATATACTGTTCCGTAGTACCGCATTATAAAAACTAATAACATAATGTGACACTAAAATTTGTCACAAATCTTGGCTAAAAGTGTAATAAAAATGAATTGTTTGTAATTGAGTTTTACATAAGTAAGCGCAAACATAGCACACTCACGATCTTTCAGAATTCGTTTTTAACAGAATCCCTCATATAAAATTTGTACAAGTTGGAACCGGACTTTCCTACTTATTAATTCACACTAAGAGAGGTAAAAGACTGAGGAACCAGCCACTTTCCACTTCATAAGGCTACGAGAGCAAATTAAATAATCATTTATAACATCGATTACTATGTTTTTTTTATTTTTGGTTCGTGAATAGTGATTAAAAAAAGGTTTCGCATCACTGATAATTGACACAAGTTGTTTATTTTCGTAACGGCGGGAAGGATTGCGATAAACGATAATTTGATAATTCGAAATGGATAATTGCGCAAGGAACGAGTATAACGGCGTTCGGCTGTACAACGACGCCCCGTTATTCGATGGCGCAGTTAACTCGCGAAGCCAAATTATATTACGTGGGAAAATTACATAAAAATGTAACCCGATGAGATTTAGTAACGGGAAAGCGAAGCAAAGTGCGCAAATAGGCTCGTTTTGCTCGTTTTGTTCGCTTTCCGGTCGACCGCCGACGACGAGGCGGTCAGCTACAAAGACGCCATGACAGAGGTCGCCGCAGTTCGCAAATGTCAAAATAGCCGGTTACAATTGTCGTCAAACTCACAAAGGACGCCGTCCGAAAAGAGACGCGCTGTCGAGAGCCGTCCGGTGCTCGCGGGGCGTCGACAGCGCCGCGAGAGCGACCGTAGGCCGTAACGAGTAGACGGTGCAGGGGGCTCCGCCGCCGACCGTCGCGCCGCGTGGGCCGCTCGCGAACGTCGACTCAGAACGCGCGTATGCAAAAGCCCCGATTCAAAATTATCTTTTAGCCGTGAATTTATTGCTATTTTTTCTGCATTAATTAAAAACAAAATTCTATAAAACGCAAAGATAAAAAATGCAACAATCGGCCTATGTTGTTTCCCTATATAGTGAATAGCTAAATTTAAATTACGCTGAGTACACGAATACGAATATTATAGAGAATACGTATATTAAAAACATTCAACCTTTTAACTGGGGAATTTACTTATGACTACTATAAAAACTAATAGTTTGTAATAGGCGCTTTTTCCTCACATTGACGGGATTTCTCGTCACACCTATAACAATTATCATACCCATTTAAATTCAAGTTAATCTGTAATTTATCATCACACATGTCTAGGTATATTTACGTAAATATGTATTTATTTAGGTTTAAATTTGCCGGCACTCTGGTAACACTGGCGTAACGGACACTTATCGTGGCAACTCTGGCGGGCCCGCGCCCCATTCACTTGTGAACAACATGTAAACTTAACACCGTAAGTACATTTATTTGTCATACCCAGTAAAATAATTAAATTACATAGAATAAAACATAGTCAATCATGGTATGGAAGCCGAATTTAGATTTGTTATGGCCAAAACTGGTCGGCGCTGGAGTAGCATTGCATGGCGGTTTTTCTCCCTCTCTACCGGCAAGCTTGTAAGGGTTCGGACGCGTGCCGTCGCGCGTCCGCCCCATTCTGTAATGTAAGCACCATTGTAACCTTCAATAAATATATTACTGCAGCGGCTCAATCTGTGTCTCATTGCCACCCGCCATCATCAACGGTCCCTAAAATGGTAAAGAAACAAAAAAAGTTGAATAAATTAAATACCTGGACGTACGCTTTGACTCAAAGCTTAAATTCAATAATAATAATATCGCTTTAAATGGCTAGCCGCCATTGTGACTTTTAGACCGATGTTTGTGAGAAACAACACGCTAAGCACTACTAACATATTTTGCATCACCCCATTAACCCACTTATTTCGTAAATCGGAAACTACTATATTTTTTTATTTCTTCCTCGGGCGATTTTTCTGCTAATCATGTCGCTCAATGATTAGATGTTAGATTAAATACATGCTATGATGACAGCCCTTTAAAATTCGTCTGAGGGAGATTTTTTCCAATTTTAGCAAACTAATTATTATATTGTTTAAACCCTTTTTAAAAACAAATAATTTAATTCAATATATACATATTATATATTTGTGTTCAATAATACTTTTAGCTAAAAATCTGAAATTTTATTTAAATAAACGAGTAGGGCGAAAAAAGAGTGAATACTTTATCAATTTTTGTTATATGATGTTAAGCAAACTAAACAAAAATTACATTCAGTGTCCGATTGTAAATATAAATCCGACACGATAATAAATAGCCATCACACAATATAGTTTTAACTTTGGACCTTTGATTATGCTACTTTGTATCATCGACGCGCATAGATAATGCGACGGAACTAGGTCGTGCATTAAAACATAGCTGCTAAATGGAATAAAGGTAAAAAATTAACTTACGTAAAGTAAAAGAAAAACCCGATTTACTAAGGTACCCAGTCGTCTTCTCTGAGAAGGATTGTCCTCAAAAAATTATCTTTGTTTGTTCTCCTTGAACAAATATTTCCAAAAAATGATCGTATTTTAACTCACGCAGCAATTTGTCCTTCTCAAACAAAAATTTTCGTGATGACCTGTTTTTTTAAGTCCCGTAGCAATTCGTCCTTTTTTGTCTTCCTCGTACAAAAATTTACGACATGGCTTTATTGTTTTTAGTGTCCTCTTTTAATATTTTTAAAATCTGGTCACCCTTTGTTAACGTATATTTAAACCTAATAGATTTGAATTTCGCAATGAACACAAATATATATATATATATATATATATATATATATATATATATATATATATATATATATATATATATATATATATATATATATATATATATATATATATATATATATATATAAGGTGTAACCGCTTTGGTTTTAAAATTTTATTCCACTAAAAAAAAATACAAAAAATCATTTACGATAAACCAATACAATAGTAAATATCTTTTATTAAAAATATTACTTTACCATGTTTATTTTTAAGTGAATTTTATTGTCTGTATTTTGGTAACATCAAATTCGATAGTTTTTTTTGTAACAGCGAATTTTGTTTTATTATTAATTTTATAATATTATAATTTTTGGTACGAATTCAAAATGGGTGGTAAAGCAACATAAATTTTCCGTAAACTAAACAATGATTTCTGTGTGGGTATTGGTAAGGAACATACGACGCTTTTACAAGAGCCTTGAAGATGAATAAGGTTATGAAACGATTTTTATGTGCTTTTTACGCAACATAAAAAATATATAAACGACAACAGAAAGCGACATGCTGAAACTATATCAAAATAATCGTGATCTAATTGACGAAACCATTAAAGCTGAGAATTATTATGAAAAAATGGACAAAATACACTAAGAAGGGACAATTCTGTTGCACGACAATGCGCGATTATTTTAAGCGTAACCGGAATAAATAATGTTATTTCGGTAAATAGAAGTAATATTATATTGATAATATTAGAAATGATTATAGAAAAACGCGGTAAAATTGATATTTACATTAGCGCTACATTAAATGTACGAGAAAGGAAAATAGGTAATCGCCCTCTCGAGGCACGCCACGTTCGATCGGTTGCGCGCGCGTCGCGCGTTCCCTCTAGCAGTGTTGCCAGCGGCGGTGCCGGCGTCGGCGCCATTTTGTGTGGTTCGCGCGTCGATGGTCAGCCATGAGCGAGTTCTCGTCGGCGCAACAGGCTCAGAAGAACTCCGCAGCGTACGCGGCCGCTTTGCAGCGAGCCCGGCAGGTAATAGCGTTTCTTTTCTGGAGGAATCCGCCCCCCGGGAGGGCCGCGCCGCCCCGCCCGAGGCGTCGTATGCGCGCCCCGCCGCCGGCGTCGGGACCGGTTAGCCTTTGCGCCTTTCGCAGCTTCGCCCTATGCGGCGTCCCCGCGCTCGGCCTCCGATGCCGTTTCGGCGAGTGAAATCGCTCCGGGGCGTTCCGCGTCGGGGTCGAACAATGGCCGAAATTTTCAAGGTTATGACCAAAATGAGGCCCCATCGATTGCGGATAACCTTAAATGACTCGCTCCGAAGCGTGTCAAACTTTCGATTTACAATTCGCTATGACTAATGTTACAACTTTGCGCTTTCAGTTTCACTATTTATTGTACTTGAATTAAACGCCATTTTGAAACAAGATAGTTCATTTGAATTAAATACAAGAGTTTGATGTTCACAAAAGCCAATATATCACATATATAAGGGTATATTGAAAACTACCTATAAACCCCAACAGAAGAATTTTCAAAGTATTGGGAGTCCCTTACAGTTCCAATCCGGGACGAGACTACTGTTGTTTTTGTTGTATTGTCATTGGAAACTAAATTTTTGTTTACTTTTCACCATTGGAAAGTATCACATCGTGACTTCCCTGATCTTTATTGCCAGTGAAGTTAAAATGACCTCGGAATTCTGTTTGAGAGAAAGTTGAAATTCTTTCTGCTTTTCGTTTGATAATTCATCAGTGATTTATTTCTTTTATAACATTTTAGTCCATAGCAATCTTGAAACATGAGAATAGCAAATTTGGAAACATTACGAGGCCGAATGATTGAGATAATCCAGGAATAGATTATTAAATTGTGCATTTAAATAAATACCTTGTTCCATAAAACGAATTGTTAGCAAATTTATCACCTGCAATTAATTGCTAGTAGACTAGCATATTTTATCGCTAGGTTATACATGTATTTATATTGAAAATAACTTTTTTACCATAATTTTATATCAATTGTTTGATACGTACTTTTAACTGGCCAATTAGTAAAATTAAATTTATACTATTAAAAATACAACTTCACTGTAACGTCCATTTGCTGTTCTAAAACTAATTGTACTTTTTGAGCTTCTATTAGATTAATTCGGTTAGGTTATTATTAGGTTGGTTTGGATTTTAAGTTTTGGAAATTAAGTTTCATAGACATTTTAGAACAGTATATAATTTGAACTTCTGATTTTAGATGGTAAAATATACTAGCGATTCATTTTAATTCATAAGGTGTTCATCGTTCTGACAAGTAATGCACAATTATTTATTATATTGCTCATTTAAATTATCTTCATCTTTTTCTGTATCTCAGCATGTATTTATTATTAGTGTTGGGTTCCGCTCCCATAGAAAGTTATACATTGCTAAGAATATCTTTGAATTACTGATAGGTGCTGTGAACAATCATTCTATTCTTGAGAATTTCTAACTGGGTTTTGGAACTTATTTTTCAGCAAGGACCAGTAGTTACCCAATACGCTTGCATTGTATGTTGATATCTATAATCATTTTTATTTTTGTTTTCGACCTTTATGACGCACTGGGTTAATCTGTTATTCAAAATCAACAGAGTATTTTATGCTTTCCCTAATATTGAACCATCGTTTGATCTACGCTATGATGAATGTTGAGTAATTCGTAACAAATTAACAAACTTGTAAATTCATTTCAGTGCAATGCAGATTTTAAGTTTTAAATTTGACTTTGACACATCGAAGACTTTGATCCAAATCACTGTGATATAAAAGTAAACTCCGATAAAAAAATTATCCTATCTTTTTGTTTATTGGTAATTATTTACAAAAATCATTTTTCGAAGTGAGATTATTTTTCCTTGTAATTCGGTTCTTTCATAAAAAGCAGATAGGAGAAGGTTAAAATTGTTTCTAGTTGATATTTCAGCTTCAAACGGTAGTAGGTTTATAGAAAGATTGTTTATTGATAGTAATTTGATACTGATGTTCGTTCTTCAAATATTCTATTTCTTCTGATTAATTTCAGGTAAAAGAAAAAAGTAGTAATTGCCCCGAACCCAATGTTTGAAATCCATCTACGACAATAGTATATATAAATAAGTTTCAAAAACTACTAGTAAACTGAAAACAGTATGTTATAAAAATATAAAAAAATGGACTTTAAAATAATAAAAGATGAAAAGATTTCAACACAAAAATAGAGCACATATTGGACAGACGATAAACATCTCTGGATTATATGAAATTGACTCATTCATCCTTTTAAACACAGTAAACTATCTAGTACGGGCAGTATTTTTTCGGAAATGTATCGATACATGACGCCTCAAGGGATGTTACTATGTGTTATAAACATTTTATGTCATACGAAATACTCAACATTAGCTAGTAAAATGAGTATAAAGTGAAGCGCGTTGATCATTTCATGCCTGAAATATTTTTCAAAAGGTGTTCAAAAAAACAATATTATTTTTTTCTCTTTTTTAGAACATTTACTTGAAAAAACGCCATTTTTTGGAGGACAATTTAAATGACCAATATCTCATATAAAATAATTTTTCCACATTTGGAGTTGTTTGTGCATTACTGTTGGGCAGAACAATGAACACCCTACGAATATCTGCAACGAATCCTTTTCCGAAGATTTACCTTATATAAATGCACACAAAGTATTTATTGGAATGTATGCTAATTTAGTATGTAGGCATATCTGGGTTAAGTATCAACATTATGATCTTGGTTTGATAACATGTTACATCCAAACCTGCAAAATACTATGACTTCCTTGGTAGATTGAAATCATTGATCTCATAGGTTCTTTTAAGGTTCCAAAATAAACTAGTTTGACAAAGCAGTTAGATTCGGTGAATAGAGGATAAGGTATAAATTCAAAGCTGACACAAATTACTTTTGGTGATTACAACCGCTGATGTGTACTGTAGTGTTATTCTGCTGGAGTAGAATACTCAGTTTATTTGATACTTTCCTGTTGTGTGTCAAATTTAATCTAAAAAAAATATTTATTTATATACAATTATAAATTACATTTTCTAACTAGATTCGTTGCAGAGTTATTCATGGGGTGTTCACTGTTCTGACCAACGCTTTTTCCATTTTCGTGGCATGATATTTTTCGTACTACACTAATGCCATTTCCAGTGCATTTGGACAACATTTGCAACTGTTAAAAATCAAAGTGCTAGGGTTGTCACAGCAAAACAGTATTTAATTCATTTTTGCTTTATTAGCAAACTAATATTTTTATACAAAGTAAAAAATATATTTTTTATAAAATATAACCAGCAATATAATAATATTAAAAAAATATTTCCAGCATTTTTGCATGTCAACTTATCATCTAACGCGTGAAATTTGGTCGAGATGTATCATTACAAAAGCGCGAATCGGAAGGACGTCCTAAACTGACTGCTTTTGAGAAACATAAATAGTTTTAATCAAGTACTACACCGATCATAATTTGTTATTAGAAATTACATAGGCGCAAGTGGCTAGTGGCAACCCTGGCGACGTTGAAAAGAAGCACATTAATCTTAGCCATTTTTAAGACAGCTATTCAAGCGTTAATAAGTTTAAAAGTTTCTCCATAGATAACTATATATACTTAGTTTTGTAATATTATTTCGTAGTGTAAGTAATAGATTCTAAATGCCTCGTATGTGGCTCTTGGCATTATGGTTGTGTATTGTTTGAGCCCTGTATGTTGCAGGTGGCATTAGAATGGTTAAATTTTATAATGTCATTATGTAGCAAAAACAACCTTTTAGTATGTGAACTGTATCATGACTCATAAAATTTGATATCAATTTTTTTTTCATGTTTTGCAAATGCTCAAATTTCAGCTCATTCAATATGCCCGCAAAACTTCACTGACACCATATCATTCGCTTTATAAACATTTTTTGCTTTAAATGACATTAAAGTATATCTTCAATGTATGTTTTAATCAGCAGTCTAAGAGGAATTTACAGGAAAACATCCAGCCAAATGTGCATCAACTAAATAAACATAAATTTTCTAAACCAGTCATAATCTTATTTTAAGTTTTAATAATGTTGCTCGGATCCGATAGCTCATGTCAAACAGTAACAAGAGTACACAGCAATTTGAAATAAAAGAAATGCATGCAGCGGATTTTTATGTGCTTTTATAAAAAAAACACGAAAATCAAAAGGGTTCTGCTGCTAAATTTAATTGAGAAACGCTGAATTAAATATAACATAACTAAAAATATACAAGAAGCTATTTCTTTCTGCAACTCTAAATTCGTAAGAGAAGAAAATAATGTAACATTACAAGAATATAAATAAATATTCTCAATATTGTCATTATTTTCCTTATGTAATGTTTTATTTATTATTAACATTTATCTATTTTCGTTTATAGGTAGCTGCCAAAATTGATCACAGCGGTAATAAAAGACCTCTGGAAGACGGTCCAGAACCTAATGCGAAGAAAATTGCCGGATTAGACAGTTCAGGTGATTATCAGAATCAATCGGTAATAATGGGGTACGTACTCGACATTTATGTTTTTGAAATTATATTCAAAACTTGTACTTTAATATTTAAACTTGCTTTTCAGCGGGTCGATAACTGGAGGTCCTCATTCTGGAGGCCCCGGAAGCGGTGGAGGTGGTGGCGGTGGCGGAGGCGGAAACATGCCTCCGCAATCGCTCCCCGAGCCTAACATTAATGAATATATCAGAGTGCCCGATAAAATGGTCGGACTGAGTAAGTCTGGTGTGCGTACCCTCGGTGTAAATTTTAATCTGCAATGTTTTTAATTAACAACGTGTTTTAGTTATCGGCCGTGGCGGAGAGCAAATCACTCGGTTGCAATTCGAAAGCGGGTGCAAGATCCAAATGGCACCAGATTCCGGCGGCCAGTCCGAGAGAGTCTGCACTCTAACCGGATCGCGGGAAGCTGTGAACAGAGCGAAGTATGTTCGATTGTATTATTTAGAATACGTCCTTCAATTATATATGATTATTGATTATAACATTTTTGCAGAGAGATGGTCAACAGCATCGTGAATCAGCGCGGAAGAGACGGAGGACCGCCTGATAATGGCCCTCAGCAACAGAGAATGGGCGGTCAGGGAGGACAAAACTATGTAAGAAAAGTAATTGACTCATTCCGTTGATTTGGTCTTTTTTTTTACACTTTGCGCAAATCTAAAATTATAAAATTAAATGCTGATTTTCAATCGTTCATTACTTAAAATTAACTGTGATATTTAGTAGATATTTTATAAAGCTGTGGTTCAGACTTTGTCGTTGAAGTGATATATAATCTAATGTTGATTCTTATATTTCTTTTGTCTTATGTTTGAGAATGAGTTAGATGAAAGTCTCGAATATTTTTATCTCATGATTTATTTAACGAAAGAATTATAAATGCGTATTTTTCCTCATGGTCATATTATTTGACACAAGTTAGAAAGTGTATACATTTACTATTTACGTGGTTAAGAAAAAAGCCTACTCCCAATTCTTGCACTTAACCTACATCTGCCCATGTAGTGTCTTAAGTTGTTTTTTGGAGTGCAAGCAAGATTTTGCTTTACTTTATAATTTTTTTTTTAAGTACACATGCATACTATTCAATCGTTTTATGCCTCAATCTACACAATATTTCCTGGCACGTATCTACTGCGTAAATTGAGGGATGGGTGTAGATTAGATACCTAAACCTAAAATTTTTCTTTCCGTTGCCTCTTTGTGTTCCAAAGATGTAAAAATTATGGGGGGGGGGGGAGCGAGTACAGCGTATATCTTCCAGAAGACCAAGTCGTTTTGTTTTAGTTGCACAAAGTATTTGCAACTGTTTCCTTTGAGCATCTAATGCTCCAAAATTACAGATGATTTTGTTTGACCTCGCATGTTATAAAACTTGAGACATATATCCACTCGTACACTTTTTGATTTAATATAGTGGCATTTTGAATATTTATCACTTATTGGTTCACACTACCACTTATTCAACACTAAAAATACCTATACAACACTATACTGCTGAAAGTTTAAATTCCAGCACGACTGCTGCTGTTTTTTTTATTGAAAATATATTTTCAACTGCAGTAAACTTGCTGAAACTTGAGATAATTGCTCTAAATTCAATATTTTTTGTGATTGAATCAAAACAAGTAAATAAATATGACAAATAAGTTTTTTATCAAGAAATAGTTTAAAAAAATTGAAGCTTATTGGCAAACAATATAAATGAAATATCTTACATAAAAAATATCTTCTGAAGATGTATTGTCAGTTCGCAACTTTTCATATTTAAAAAAATCAAGTGTCGAGTTATATATCATTTTAGAAAAAAAAAATGTTATCAGTCTATACGTAAAAAAATCTATATCACCCCCTCCAATATTTAATGACGCATAAGTGTGTCATCGGTTCTTAACGATATATTAACAAATTACGCATTATATCAAATTAAGTGTTTACACTAGATTTATGATACCTGTCAAATTGACTGGTTTCTAATTTGATTTGTATCAGATTGTATATTTTCTGTTTTTTTTTACGACTATATTTGAAATATATTAATACTATTTTTATTAATGAAAATCTGTTCACTATATACCTATTTTTAATGCCACCCTAAAACTTACTTATGATTATAACAATATAACATTGATGATGCATTGTAGCATTTTTATGCATAAAATTAAACTTTTTTGCTAATTTATGTTTAAAGTAAAGAACCAACAACTTAATTTTTAATAAATTCTATTTATACTGTGGATTATAGTATTTTGTAAATAATTTTATCAATGCAAATGTTACAAATAATATTAAATTATATATCAAAAAATGGGAAAAATATATTAATGTAAGATGAAATCAGCTTGTAGTTTTACATATAAGTTGAGTTTTATTTTGTGACAAAAATGTTTATAGTGAGTGTTTATGATATTTACTAACCGCACTGTCTTTGATCATTGTTTTCAGGAGGAAATTATGATCCTCGGATCGAAAGTAGGTTTAATTATCGGTAAGGGTGGGCAGACAATTAAACAGTTGCAAGAGAAATCTGGTGCTAAGATGGTTATCATCCAAGAAGGACCCAATCCGGAATATGTAAGAATTTTTATCATAAAATAATTTTAATTATCTATACTCATAATTAATAACGTTTTATAATTTTCAATTTATATCCTCATAAATTAAATGTAAATATTTTTGATTTACATTAATGTTTTTTTATGTGTTGACAGAGATAAAATAAAATTGAATGTCAATGATTTGATTCGATAAAACCATATACAGATGTAAAATTTAAAAAATCCCATTACGAAAATGTTGCAGGAGAAACCGTTGCGCATTACGGGCAATCCACAGCAAGTGGAGCACGCCAAACAATTAGTGTACGAATTGATAGCCGAAAAGGAAATGCAGTATGGCGGCGGGCCTCGCGGGGGAGGCGGCGGATCCAACAAACCGCCCGGAAACAATTCCAGCAACTGGGGTAGCGACGGAGGTTTCGACCAGCAGAGCGACAGCGATGGCCACGATGTAAGTGTTTTCGATAATCGATCAAACGCACGAATAGGATACGTGATGTTTTATTGTCTATTGTAATTCCAGCAGAGACGAGATCAAGATCGGCAGGGAGGACAGCGAGGGCCTCCCCGCAACGGAGACTCTGGCGGGCCCGGCGGCGTCTGCTACAGCTCCTGGGACACGCCTCAACAAGATAACAAAATCGAAGTTTCTTTTACTGTGTTAAAGAAAGAATGTGGCATAATTATTGGCCCTGGTGAGAATTAGCAATTAAATAGGCAGTTTATTTTTTAAGATTACACCCGACCATTTTATGTTTATTTATTTGAACGCATGTTCCCGTTTCTTGTTTATTAATAATGACAATTTTTTCAGGGGATATCACGGATGAATACTAATAGCACATTTCTTTCAGCGAGCTGATTTTTTTTAGATAGCCGATTAATAGAACATTTTTTTTGTCGCCATGTTAATCAGTAATTCACCGTTGCGTGTCGCATATTTTTATGCTTCAGGAGGCGAAGTAATCAGACAAATTAATTCTCAATCCGGCGCTCATTGCGAGATTGACCGTCGCAGTCAGAACAGCCGAGGGAATCGTACCTTTTTCATTCGCGGCAATCCCGAAAACGTGGAGGCTGCAAAGCGTATTATTTCCGAAAAAGTTGGCACGGTTAGTGTTAGTCGCAGTTTTTCTTTACTATTGTTATGTATGCGCGTCGGTTTTTCGTTGACGCTCGTCGATCGGTTTGCAGGCTATTAATTTCGTGGAGAGTGGTGCCCAGGGAAGTAATCAAGGCGGCGGAAACGGAGGTCCCCAAGGAGGCAACTCTGGCGATTACGGCGGCGGATACGGTGGAGGAGGCCCCGTTCCGTCAGCTCCGAACGCAGGCGGCGGAGGAAACGTGCCCATGTGGGGCTATAACCCTCAGTGGCATCCTTCACAGCAACAACAACAACAACAGCAGCAGCAGCAGCAAGAGCCCCAAAATCAGCAGCAATCTGTATCGATCAATCCGCTTACGGGTCAGCCGGATTACTCGCAGCAATGGATCGATTATTATAGGTGTTGTCTCGTTGCATTTATGATTCAGATCGAGTTTGAACGATTGCGTAACGTTTTGCACATGTTACAGGTCAATGGGTCTCGGTCACGAAGCGGAAAAGATCGAGCAGCAGCAAAAGGCGAACAAAAACAACCCCGCCGTCGCTGCGCAGCAACAACAGCCGACCTCGCAGCATCCGCAATGTAATGCAGTTTTTAATAATTTTGGCCTACATAACTACAACAGTTGTTAATTTGATCAGAACAAAATGTGAAATGAAAACTTAATTTTGGGTACAATAAAAATTAATTCAAAATTTTCGCAAATTTTACAATCTTGGCCCAGTATAAATTGGATCAAGTATACTTACTCTCTGTGCCTGGGTCCCACACTTTCCCACACCGATACTTTATCAAAGCGCTCTACGGAGAACGGTAACTTGCATGGGTATATTTGATACCAAAGGAACGTTTCGTGACGTACTACGTTTCTGCATGGATGCGATTTAGATTAAGTTTCTACATACTGCCATACTAAGTACAAAGGGATTTTGGTTGGTTCTACAAATGCAGATATGCTCCTTTGTGCTTAGTACATAGTAAGAATACAACTGATTCTCTTTTACATTTATTGTATAACAGCAGTTCCCTCAGCCAATGGTTCAAATGCATCTACGCCAGGCATGCCAAGCGTATCGGGAGGAGGCGGAGCACAGGGACAAACCGACTACTCTGCACAATGGGCAGAATACTACCGATCGGTCGGAAAGATCAAAGAGGCCGAAATGATTGAGTCGACGATGAAGCAAAAAGTATGCATTTTGCCGTCGATTTAATTTTAATTTCTCGACAGAGATGCTCATAAATACTGATGGTTTTCACAGACCGGTCCTGTGGGGGGAACTCCTTCGGTCCCGTCAGGGAACGCTGTGGGCGGTTACGGCGGCGGCGGCCCTTATCAGCCGCAACCGTATCAACAACAACAGCACTATGCTAACTATGGACCTTATCCTGGTTATCCACAGTCGCATCCGGCACCTCCCGATCAGCAGCAATAAAAAAAAGGTGTGCATTATTTCTTAATAAATTATAAAGTATAATATCTTGTACCATTTCAAAGAATGAATGTTTCTTATATTTTATTATGATTTTAATTTTTAATTTTATATTTATATATATTGGTGTGAATGAATATTTTAAAAACAATATAAAAGTAAGTATTTATATAACCTATATGATATATAACATGAATGTGTTGTCGATTTTTATTTTTATTATTATATTTATTTACCGATTTCTATTTGCATATATTAGTGTGTAAGTTAGTCATAAGTTATATTATAACATTTTTTTTGGTTTTATACAATGCCATGGAAATTTCATCTGTGTTTTCAGGTTCTCAGAAATGAGGCGGATTTTGCAGACTTAATCGGGAGGCGATTAAATATTACATATATATATATATATATTGATAACATTTTGTTTAATATGTGTTTATATATATATATATCTCTCATATATATATATATATATTATTACTTATATATAATGTACGAACGATTACTACGATTGTTCATAAACAATGTCATATATAAAAGATGTCTTTAAAAGTTCCCGTTAAGTTATACATAGAAGCATTTTTATTTTATAAAACGTAATATAGTTTTTTTTTTATAAAATAATTATATTATTTTTTGTATACATAAAAATTGTGGTGAAACATATTTATTTTCAAATTTATATTGCAGTTTTAATATGCTCACACAATCTTCAAAAAACGTTGTCAATCTAGGGAATTTTAGATAGATCAAAACTAATAATTTTTGGAGTGTTTTAAAAGTGATGATGAAAAATGCCTACAACTAACTCCACACAAATGTTTATGATAATATATATATATAAAAAAAAAAAAAGTCATTCAGGAGACAAGTTCAATGCATTCCACACTGCAATTTAACACTATACATGATTTATTATAAGCATGATATTAATATGCATTTTTTTTTTCATATTTCGACAGTACTAGCCCCATTCTTTTATACATCACGATGTCTTTCAAATAGGTTTATTTTAATTGCAACGTTTTTTTTTTATTATTATTCTTTGTTACATTTTCAGACGTTAGTTCTGTCGACATTATTTAAAATTAATCTTTAACTTGACTGTACGATGGTAAGAAGGCTCTACGCAAATAGGTTAATTTTGTATCTAAGCCATACGTCACATTATTGCATCGATCTGTCGATTTATAACGTGGCGTATCGCATCGTTCACAATTGTCAAACGCATATATGCTAATATAAGCAAACTTGTTAATTTTCAAGGGTGTACGTGCGTCCCTTTCTCACACTTCATCTTAAGGGACGGACGTATGCACTTTACTGTGTATATTTATTTATATTATGAAGATTATTATTGTGAATATGACTCAATTAGTGGAATGCATTTAGTCATTGTAGACTTTAAAGTCGTGGTGTGGGTGTGAAAGTTTCCTGTGCAGAAGAGTGGGTCTGACACTAAGGCATGGCTTCCCTGGAGGGATCCCGGCTGTCTCTTTACCACTACGCCTGACAAGGTAATTAAACACCCACTGAGTGATTTGTTGCATTTTCCATCACTTGTGTATATGTTTGCTTTTGAAAGCTGCGGACCGTTTGTCGGACGCTGAAATTAATTTATGGTATAATTTTTTGAAAAAACTAGACATTCGCTACAATCAGTAATCAAAAATAGTTTTGTGAAAATTTAAAACGATAGGAATGAGAGAGCGATGTCGTATTTAGTCAGGAGTGTTCCTCCCTTACTATGTTATTGAATAAAATGTCTCCCTTTTAATACTTTTCTTTGTACATTAGTTTTAAGATATTAATTCTAATTTGTATTTGTAAACATATATAAAACAACGTATGTTTTACCAAAAAAACTTGTTGCATTATTTTGTGTTTTGGAAGTAAAATTTACAGATTAAAGGTGAGTAAACACGTCATATCCTTGAACATATCCTGGGGAAAAGAATTTTGTGTATATATTTACAGTAACGTGTCCTTTAAAATATATATATTGATTGCATCTTTTAAAAAGCAGATTCCGGCAACGTATGTCTAAGAAGAACATATCGATTCACCAATTTTAGGAGGCTCATTTTTGAAAAATCAATTTTTGCGGACTAAAATTTAATACATAATTTTTATTTAATTTGATTTTTCGAAAATTGTCTCTTTAAAATTGGAGATTAATATCTGATTATATCTTTGTACAATAACATTTTTTCATTAATATTCTATTATGTACTATAGATATTTTATCATGCAATATTTCAATATCAACCCTTTGATTGCCGAAATCCGTTACAATGACTTTTGCTGCTTTGGCTAGATTGCCTGATACGACGTCATCGTTATAAAAAGAATTGAATACGTTTTTAATGGGTTGTAGAAATTTGCTTCGGGGGTAAATCAAAAAATGATTATGTAAAACATCGATATTTTAATAGTAATCCCAAAAGGTTCGGCAACCAAAGGGTTAAAATGTATCCTGTAACTATTTATTTTTGACAACTTATAAAAATATCTTGCTCTGTTTTCAATAAAAAAAAAAATAATTGGATAAATAAAAACAATTAAAAAGAATTTAAACGTACAATATAAAACAATAAATAAGGTAAAATTTCTCGAATTTGAAAAAAATAATAAAAATTCTATGAAAGTGGATCGTAAAATATTTTTTACTACGAGATATCGTTAAATAAACTTGATTCAAATTAGAGGAATTTTACTACATAAAGAACCATATTTTTCAGATTGAATAATATATTATCATTGCAACGTTATGCTGTTTTCAATTGCGTACGTAATCGTCGAGTATAACTATGTCCCATATCTTGTTTTCGATAATGTGTTTATTGGAACTAGGTAAAGATAAAATCTCGCCGTCAGCATCTCTTCAATTTCCGGAATTTTAATTAAACTGTTTATTAAAGTCGTCATTGAGCTTTTGATAAGGTAATTTATATGAACGTAAAAAGTATATGACATCATCCACCGTGATTTATTCCTTCGAAGATTTCTTCGCCAGATTCTATGAAAGGTTATATGAATTTATTAACTATGTATGTTCTATTTAATTTTTCTTTCATTCTTGTATGTTTTATATGACAAACGATAAAATTTATGTCCAATAAATATGATGCTTTGTCGTTTCAGTAATGTTCGCACAAAAATAAAAACGGGGCCTATCGGTCTATAAGACCACAAATCTCATATCGAACATACATTAAGCCGAATAATTATCAGGTAACAATATTATTGTGTATGTCTTTTTAAATGTAATCATGAGATGTTTCACTTATGGTTTGTCGCTTTATTTTAGGCTTTTAAGAATGATTATTTGACTGAGCGGGTTTTAATGAGAACTAGATACAAATTGTTTTGACGGGAGAAAAACAAAGGTAAATGTGAGTTATATGCCTTTTATAAGATACTTTGACTTGAATAATTGTTATTATTTAAGATTAACGTGTGAGAGATTGCATTATTTATTTGCTTGTGTATATGCATTTGAAAGGTTCTGTAGGGTAGGGGATGTTGAAATATATTTACACCGACCTGTATAATCAGGTATGTATACATACGATAGATTAACAATGACTATTGAAACATTTATGTCACTGTGCCGATGAATGTAGGTAGATTGTATAAGGGTAATTCATCTGAATCTTATGCGAAATAAATCTTATTCAATTACTAAGATGGCATTTTATTACGAGCCCAGCAATGTCCTACTTTCCGCATTCTAACACATGTTATCTAATTATTACGCTAATAGTGTCATGGTAAATGTGATAATTAATTTACGGAAATAAATAGATGAAACAGGCTGAACTCTGGGGTTGCGCCGAGATAAGACGATGCAAATAAGAAAATTCAACGTGCAATCGTAAGAACTGCTGCTATGTGACATACATTTGAACTTAGATTAGGTGTTTTTCTCGTGCTAGACAAATTGCGTTGAAAACCATCATATATCAATATCTGAAGTTAATAGTAAGTATAAAGAAATTTTATATAAGTGGAATGTAAGTATTAAATAGCTTAAAGCTTTCTAGGGATTCACATTGGCAAAGGTTTGACTGAGAATAAGTTTGATATAAGATCTGTGAAAACTATAACAATACTAAAAGATTTAAGTGTGTATATATTATAATTAAATAACAAACATTTAATCTAACATATATATTAAAAAATAAGTTTCTACTGGGTATCTTCCAACAGGGACGTCATTTCAGCTTTTGTCTGGTGGGGGGCAACTCAGTGATTTCTAAATAATTACATTACATGCATTTTTGTGGCCAAATTCAAGGAGGTGCCCTATTTAGAATTCACACGAAAAGCAATAAAATAGTGCCGTCGCAGTGGAAACGCCCGATTATCTAACGTGCATATTAAGACTTTTTATAACAATATTACGACTTACATTAACTGAGAATCGGATGAAACACATCTAAACCGAATTTTGCCCAATAGCAGAGCGCAAAAAACAATTATCCCTTTTCAGAAGTCAAAAATCCACGTCAAAAGCAATAAAATCGTGCCGTCGCAGTGGGAACGCTCGTTACCGACACGATTTTATTGCTTTTGACGTGAATTTTTGACTTCTGAGAAGTGATAATTGTTTTTGCACCCTCATATTGATCAACATTCGGCTTGAAAACACTTTAACCAATACTCTCTTATCAGAAGTCGTTAGTAATATCAGTAAGTATAGCATCACATTTTTAAAACACAGTGTAATATCCAAATGCAGATAAAATATGGAGCTATATGCCAACGTCTGTCTGTACTTTTTTCGCTTATTTTCCCCTGAGAGTTGAGTGTTGACTTAGTGTGTATTTTGGACTTGTCCTAATGAAAGTTATAAACATATAATTAGTTTTATAACTTTCATTAGGTTATGCTTGGGTTTTAACAGCAAATGAAAGTTTCGCAACTGTCAAATTGAGTTTCATAGACATTTTAGAGTAGCATATAATTTCACTAATGATAAATTATATTTTCGCTAGTAGAAATACGAGGGGCAGTTGATAATTAGTCTGCTTAGGCAAGAGATGGCGCCAACAGTATCACCACAATCGTGTTGTTCACAAGTTTACCAG
This sequence comes from Plectrocnemia conspersa, assembly GCF_051122295.1. Taxonomy (NCBI): domain Eukaryota; kingdom Metazoa; phylum Arthropoda; class Insecta; order Trichoptera; family Polycentropodidae; genus Plectrocnemia; species Plectrocnemia conspersa. Next base: position 1,234,612 of record NW_028277173.1, read on the forward strand.
TCATTGAAAGCGAACAACTTTTTGATTTTTACAAAAATGAATAAAATCGAATATCGTGCAGTGATTTGGAACATAATACGAGAGATGAGATCAACACCGAATTAAGCGATGTTTATGGGGACTATGTGCCTTTGATATCAGCAATAAAATATTGGACGGCTGAATTTAAACGCGGTCGTACCAGCATTTTTGATGATGAGCGTCCAGTCCATCCAAATGAGGTCACCACGCCAGAAATAATCGATAAAATCGTTTTGAAAGTGGTATATATATACATTTATTCATACATTGAGATATTTAGTTTTGCGTTTAAATCAACCTAAAAACATTGGCAAACGTTAATCAATTAGGGTTATGTTTTTAAAAATATAAACTTGTTAAATTTTATTATGCAATAATAATTATTAAAAATGTTAAAGAAAATAAACGATTTTTTAGCTACAAATGTACTTATGCCACTTTCGAAAATAATAACAAACTTACTCATATTACAATATTATTTCTTCTTTATTCTTACGGTGAATAGAAGGTATTTAAGACAGTAAACTAATTATAACTTTATATGTCTCTCTTCTTTTAAGGTTGTGTACAGTATTACATAGTAATTTTAATAAAAACTTTAGGTCTTCTTCGTTTTTAAAAATAAACCACTTTCTTCTATAGAGATTTTGTAGAATATTTTTGTGGTTCATATATTTCATAATGTATAATATATATCAATGAATTACTTAATACATCTACCAGACTAAGAACTATGTTTTGGCAAACGAGTAAATGTGATGAAGAGTAATGTACGTTTGGATAAAAGTGTTTAATTAATGCTAATTATTACAAAAAGAGCGATGAAATCATTTCCTTAAATAGAAATTGCAAGAGCATTTTCATTGATATATCTTGTGATACATATGTACGTATGTATGTATCATATCCAAAGAGAGCAAGGGCGATCTAAATAGAGATTCATGATCAATATATTTTTACAAGCTAAAATATTTTATGTAAAATATTTTGCCGATTACTATAAGACAGTTTCTATGCTTACCCTCACAGTCAATTATTTTGCGGAAATGACATGCTTCGATAAAAAAGTGCAGTTTAATCAGAAATTGGATTTATATATAAAGCGCGACCGATCGATAAATAATCAGTGTCAGTAGAGACCAACAGCGTCTCTTAAGTACCTTCTAGCAAAGAAGACTATCTTAAAGCATCACCATGAAGTTCTTGTACGGTTTTTTCCTAATCGCTGTACTAGCCGCTGAAGTTTCAGCAAAGAGCGCTTTGGAAGACATAGATGGAGAGTTCTGGAGACATGTACATGAGCCATGTAAGCATTTTTTTCCAAATTTACCTTGTAATAACTCCGAAGTCACAAATTTATATCTTATGTTATGCTTTCTAGGCCGATCATTTTCACACGTGATGAATCCAGGCAAAGAAAGTGACGTTCACTTGAGAATGATCGAATTCATAACCCGTGGATTCAGAGTGCACTCCGTCTATCCATCTGCAGCCGCTTCTCTGATGAAATCCAAACACTTCGATCCAAAGCGGCCTACTGTTATCTTCGTTCACGGTTTCACAGACAGTCCTCTCCTGACCTCTGGACAAACTTTCGCCTTAGCGTACAAGAAACACGGCGATTACAACATCCTTGCGGTAGACTCTAGCAAACTTATCAAAATGCTCCACCACAGATCCAGATTCTTGGTTAAGTACATTGCCGAATACTTAGCAGTGTTGCTATACGACATGAAGATGAGAGGTGTAGACGTCAGTAAAGTACATTTAGTCGGACACAGCTTGGGCGCTCACGTCGTAGGAATCGCTGGCAAGGCTTACTCCATGTTGATGAAGGGAGAGAAGTTGCCGAGAGTGACTGGCGTGGATCCAGCTGGTCCTTGCTTCACAGACATCACCGGTGATAACAGAATCAACGCAACCGACGCCAGATTTGTCGACGTCATCCACACGAACATCGGAGTTTACGGAATCGACAAGGACGTAGGCCAGGTCGACTATTACCCCAACGGTGGTGGTCGCAGACAACCAGGATGCTTGGAATCCATCTGCAGCCACAACAGAGCCTGGAAACTGTATGAAGAATCTGTAAACTTGCCAAATGCCTTCTTGAGTGTACAGTGCGATTCGTGGAGCTCTTTCAACAAGAAAGGCTGCCTTCTCAACCCTAAGGTAGTAATGGGATACGCTGCTCCTAGTGGCACTACCGGAAGATATTACTTGAGGACGCGCGGTTCACCACTTTTTGGAATGGGCTCTCATGGAGTTTCGTAAATCGACAAGTTAGGTACCTAGTAAGTTGACACTCACCACATCCATAAACAAATGTATTATAAACTCTCAAACCAGCCTGTAATATTATCGACTAACTGTATATATTGTGCAAAATAATAAAAAAAATAAAAAATCAAATACTGCCATTTGAAATGTATAAATTGTTTAACTCAATTAATTTTAAACGAAGTTCATCGTCCAAACAGTGGCGTAGCTTTGGAGGGCGGAGGGGGCGGGCCACCCCGGGCGGCTCTTGCTTGGGGGCGGCATATTCGCTATGGGATCGTCTAGTGTGGTTCTTAACCCTGAAGGCACTAAAAAATATATAAATCCACGAATAACAAGAGCTTAATAATAACCAATTAGATTTTAAGAAATGCTGAATTTATGACCTGGAATTTATGAAATGGATGAAGTATTCAAATATTCGAATATATTGTTTTTTTGTTTTCTATATTATTCTTTTTCTTTCGCATAAATTGTGAAAGGCTTTTTATTTTTCGCCTTAAATTATAACCACAAATGGTTTGTATTATATTATTTTTTTATTAAATTGTAGCTAATAACAAATAATAAGCATGAAAATGGTTATAAACCAGTGACATGTATATAGTATATATATATAATTAGTATGCTGATTAATCTGGTGATGCAATTAATGCAACTTGTAATTATTAGATACGTCAACCTATTTGGGTCTTAATCGAAAACTAGTCTTCAAATATTCACAAGTAAAAAAAATGTGTTTACTTGATGGTATTGATTGATCGGTCGTAAAGATGACAATTGGCAAGAATATGAACGCCCCAGTTGCGCTTTTAAAATCAAGAACAAATAGGTGATTGAAAGTTATGTTTAATTGGTTCGATAAATCATTTGGGCCGTTTGGCCTTATCGGTGTTTCATCACCTCATTTTTTAAACGGACAATTGACGGTGACATCATACTAACGGCGAAGATTCATCTTCATTGCACGTCAGTTTGTCATAGAGTTATAGATGCTTCGAATTCAGTAATCAGAATTTGCTATAATCGATGCGAATATATGAATATATGAAGGTAGCTAGACGTCCTAGATATTGTGGGACATTCTTGGATTCAACATTAATAACTGTTCAAGAACAAATCTGGATTACCAAAATTAAATTTGTTCTCTTCTGGGTTGATCTAGCCATTATTATATATAATTTAATCTAATTGTTATTTTTAGGTGTTTATGTTATTATTGTTTTATTTTATGGTGAATACATTGCCTTAAAGCTGCTGCTTTCTAAATCATTAAGTAAATAAATATAAAGTATAATGCTTATAAGCTGTTGGTCTGCCTGGGGGAAGTTTATTGTTAGCCCATTTTCGCCGTTACGGGAAATTACAAAGATGTGTTGTTGTAATTTAAATTTTATTATTAATATTTTAATATAATTATTTAAAGTTTGTTTTTTGCTTTATTATTAGAACATTTGCGTTGATGATATTTGTAGATTCGGCAACCTCGCACTTGTCATTTCACATTCTGTTTGGCAATGAAATATTTTTTGAATGGGCGTTGAAAATATTTTTATTTAATTCGTTTCATATAATGTATTTACGTAAAGCTGAATGTTTTATAATTGTATTTAAATTAATATAAAATATATGATTCAAGTATGGTTTCCTACTAAACTTACACAAAGACTAGAGAAGCAGATATGATCTAGGATCTAAAAAATATTATAAATTATTATATGATTGGAGGTGATATTACGTTAATAATATTTTATTAAAATATCCCTCAAAAACGGTTTGCCGCTGGACTTGGCCGAATTTAGAAACACTAGATCATAGTTCTTTAAACTAGGTATTGTAAAAGTGTTGAAAGGTTTCCGTGTTTACGTCAACGCTTTAGAATGCTCCTCTTGCACGAGCCATCTAGCTTCTCAATGAACTTGCAAAACACAAGGATGTTAGTTATGAGGAGCTGGAAAAAATATGTCAGTGGTGCTCATCTATTTTACATGTAAACCACAACTGTTTTATTATTGTATTTATATATTGGGGAAATATGCCTAGTCATGATTGTTAGACTTGTAGTATTTTTTTTTAATATTTGTAGAAATTTAAAAATATTTATTTGTTGAAAAAATATTTTAACTTAAGGTGACAGATTTTTTTAGGTATGCCGCCAGAGCTAAAAACGAAAAAAGGTCACCTCGGACATCTTTGTTCGAGGAAGGCAAAAGTAGGGTAAAGTGTTGAGGAAAAAAAATGAGGAAGACAGTCCTCATCAAAGAAGGACGTCTGGTCACCTTAATTAACTATGAATAGAAAACAATATATTTAGAGTCTAGAAAAGGTTCAGCAAAATACATAAGCCAGAATAAAATTCGTTAAATAAATAATACTATCTCTCATTTTTATGCTCATTCTCTTATAATATAAAAAATGTACAATTTATCATAGAAATTAAATTTAAATTAAAGAAAATTTAAAATGTTAAGAATATCTTAATAATAAAAATAATAATAATAATCAAATCCGCAGGAGCAAAGCGCTTCGCTGGTTTCGCTTCACTGCTTAGAAAATTTGTCAAGTTAAACTTCTTTAACGACCAGTCAAGTCTTCTTCACTGAAACTCGCGGACGTCTTCATTATTATTTTTATTTAAAAAAAATTAATAACAATTAAATTACACTTTTCTCATTTTTACAAAAATGTAATATTGAATTAAAAGATCAGTAAATAAAATTTAGGGTAAGTATTTGCATATATTTTATAATATATTAGTTAATAATGTGAAATATTATTTTATTTATCTCAACAATAATTTTTAAAGTTGAATAATAAAAAAATACAATAACTTAAGACAATACCTTATAGGGAAAAAATAACGATGCGGCTGAAATCAGTGTGAACTTTTACATTTTTGGGTTGAGTTTCTTGGCAGAAATAATAATATTTTTAATAAAATAGAATGCTGAAAAACAATATAATGATAAAATGAGATTACTACAATATTTTTGAGCAACTCTGATTATTTTTAACATGTGATTACATATCCTTATAAACTGTTTTATATAAAAAAAGTTCGTAAATCTCAATCTACGTTTATTACATAAAAAAATGTTGTACATTGCCAAATCAATCAAAAACACATTAAACTCCATTAAAAATTCCTTCAAATTTAATATAACTCATGATACGATGTTGTGCGTAAATTTGGCAAATTGCTACGATGTAAGTTGTCAAGCTTTTTAATCAACCGATAATTTATTGCAGTTTGCGTGAAACGTATTAACTTCCGAAATTTAATTCAGATCGATAAAATATATACCATGTCACGAATTTCTCCTCCACGATTGTCATTGCATTAACAGAAGCAATGTTATTGACATTAATTTGCTTCAATTACCATCCAAGAAGTACAGAATCTTCGACGGTTGTATGTAGCGAATCGTCTTCAATCAAAACAGCTGGCAAAATCATATATATGATTATTATGCGACACGAGCGAATCAGTACATTTCAATATCTATATTCACGAGACCTCAAATATTTAATATATATTGAATTCAATAACCTGTTCGCTGCCATGCACATGTATATATACGTTGCTTTGTCGGGCCATCAGTGCCACACGTATGTATGTATTCGTCTAAACCAGTGTTTTATATTAATTTTAAAATCAGTTCGTATTCTTACTAAGCGTGTACAATATAATTATTATTATAATTTAAGATAAAAGCTTACGTGTGTATTGAATTTAAGTTTGGAGTTAGCCCAGGTATTTAACGCAAGTTTTCCATTCTTAGTCTGCCCTGTTCACTTTGGAAAGGTAGTGGCAAAAAAATTCATTTTGTAAATTCAATTGGCTCTGTTTTATTCTGGTGGTTTAAAATTTTTCACCTCTAGAACATATCTACACGTTTATTTGTCAACACTATAGTGGGAAGAATGTTATTTTGTCAAAAGTATGGGGTTCAAGAAATAATTAGAAATCACGGAAACAACAGTGGTTTGGCCTTAACAGGGAATATTAGATATAATGCAGAACATCTAGTATTGTACAATAGCCAATCAGACTAAAAATAGCCACCACTTTACAACAAGATGGCGGATCAGACTGATTAACGAAATTAGTCGAGATAATATATGTGTATGCCATTTTTTCTAATTTTAATATCTATTGTTGAATATGTTTCTCCTTTTTACTATAAAAATCGTTATTTCCAATATATGCATATAGTATTATTTTGCTTCAATCTCTATAATAGAACATATATTGTTTTCTATTTTTTTTGTGATTTGATAATGGAGTTTTGAATTTTCGAATGTTTTGAATAACCGGGATTTTGGAACGAGATGGTGGATTTTTCTGCTCTCATTAATTAGTATAGTGAAGAATGGTTTAAAAAATGTATAGTGACATATATTGATTATAAACTATATAATAGTTTATAGCTAATAAAATAATGTGTCTCACTATTTGTAGGTGTTGATATGTTTAACCCGCTGTGTTTAAATGTTAAAATGAAAGATTACAGGAAAAAAATTCATTTGTTTTAGTTAATCCATATCTTAATATATTATTTTTATTAACCCTCAGTGTATAATATGAAACGCTGGCAAAAGCGTTTTAAAGTTGTATTTTTAATAAGTAACAATTTTATTTTAGCGCGAGAATACGAGCGCAAAGCGTTTAAACTTAAGATGCATAGCGTGAAATAAACCATTCTAGGCGTAGATTCTAGTAGATAGAATTTTTAAAGAAATCTATTTAAAAATCATTATTTTTACAAAATTTTAAGGAATTTAATTAGGTTCGTATTTTTCGGTCAGAATTTATAATACATAAGTCAGAAATTATATTAAATGGTCAGATTATAAGCGGCCAAAATAAATATTAGATGGTCAGAATTTATATTAAATGATTACAATTTTGGGAGTCGAGTCGTTGGTGCTGGCGGAGCTCGTGATCACGTCGGGTTGTCACCAGTTTGGGGGTCGAGTCGTTGGTGCTGGAGCTCATGCGTTCTAGGCGGCTGATTCGATGTCCTCGAGAGAAGTCCGGTGGATAGCGTGGTCGGCGAAGAAGGCCATGGTAGTGGCAGCGGCGGGTCGGCGGAGACGGCGGCGAGGGTGTCAGCGGAGACAGTAGTCGAGTCGATGCAATGTAATCGGGCCAACTCCTCTTGGAGTTTCTGTTCGTCTATTTATATATCGTACGGGAATATTAACAATTTATTGTTACCTGTCGCCACACAATGTAAATTGGATTATTAAAAAAATATATTAAACGGTAAAAATTATTTTGACAGTCAGAATAAATTTTTTCAGTCAGTATTTATTTGGTCAGTATTTATAAAGAATAGCTAATATTTATATTTTATGATTTGTATTTTAACCTCAAGGTCAATGTCATATTAACAGATGATCTGCATAATAATGCATGGGCATTATCAAGGTGTTTCAGGGCCAACTTATTTGTTTGGGCTCGCAACGTTGTCAGACGTCAACACAACAAGCTAAGCTTGCTCTTCCCCGCCGCTTTGTCGATATTCTCGCATTGTTCGTCGCTTTGAATTCCTCCACGCCATACATACAATTTAATAGATTCGTTTCAGATAAATTGAGAGTTATTTATGGGGTATTCACTGTTCTAAACAACGCTCGCTCGCACCAAACCTGTCCAACAGCTTAGGTACGAGCGAGATATTTTATAAGATATTTGTAAAATTAATAATTTATTGCCTATCTATATTTATAAATGTTATAATATATTTTTAAATTCACATGATTGTCCTTTAGTTTAATTCTGGCCGTCCTATATTTTTATTCTGATCGTATGCTATTTTTATACTAAGCATTTGATATTTATTCTGCCCCTGAATAATATAGTTATGACTAGGCTGTTAATACAATTCTGATCGAGATATGATTTTTATTCTGACCCAAAGTTGATTTAAATTCTGACCATATAATTTGTTACTATTAAATTATGTATATCTCATAATTATTCCTGCCCTAGAATAATTAAAACTATGAAATACTACAAGCTATTTTTTATTTTTTGTTAAAAAACATAACATTTTTAGCATTCATACTTTTTACCAAAAAAAAAGGTATGTGCAAAACCTGACCTGTTTATTTTTATCAGTACACTTTTTTGGTAAACTATTTTTAAATGACAACAGTTTTGAAATTAACCGTATAATTTTTGCAATAATTAATATGCTATATATGTTTATTTGTAGATACTGGCGTCGTATCGAATATCGGGTTGAACTCTTAGGATACAGGTGATTATTTAGATGCATTTTCCGTCTTTCTAGTAGTAAAATTTAGCTATACAATAAAACAAATTGAAGATCGCGGTATATTATGTATATAATTATTGTGACTGCTTAGTTGATTCTGGCCTTTAGTCTCGATTTGGCGCTAATTCAGATAAGCTATCGTTTATTCCAAGTCGAAAGCGAAGTGTCTAAAGCTAAAGGAAGCGATTCAATTCGTGTGTTCTGGCTTATTACTTTTCGAAACGGGGGGAACTTCAACCAAGGACATGATTCGCTAAGGTTTCGTTCACGAAAAATCTATCCCAAAAATATTTTTAAAATGTCATTTCAGTGAAATCATATCGGAATACATTTTCACCGGTAGATATATATTTTTACGAGTGAAAATTTAATTTATCTTGAAAGTGCTAATAAAATTATATGAATTCAACTTTTCCATATGTAGTAATATATACATTTACACACTTATCATTACTTATTTACATGCGACGTATACATGTTACAGAGAATGTGTATTTTTTAGAAAAGTTATATTGTCACTAGTGAAGTCCGAACACATTTTCACCAGTAGATAAATATTTACATTTACATGTCGCGAAACGTCCATTTTCTATTCTAACCTAAACCTAATCTAATGAAGGTTCTAAAACTAATTATAGTTTTAGAACTTTTATTAGATCAAGTCCAACATACAAACTAAGCCATCTCATCTCTCAGGGGAAAATAAGCAAAAGAAGTACAATCAGACGTGGCGTCTCGCATACTGCTCCATAGATTGTTTGCACTTCGTTATTACAATGAAGCTATCCTTACTGATATTACTACGAATTTATGATATGAGATTATTGGTTAAAGTCTATTCAAACCGAATTTTGGGCAATAGGAGTGCGCACAAATAATTATCACTTCTCAGAAGTCAAAAATTCACGTTAAAATCAATAAAATCGTCTCGTGTGGGAACGTTCGGTAACCAGCGTTCCCACTGCGACGGCGCCGGCACGATTTTATTGCTTTTGACGTGGATTTTTGACTTCTGAGAAGGGATAATTGTTTTTTGCGTTTTTCTTTTGTTAAAAATTTGGTTTAGATTTGCTTTTTTTGATTCTCATTTATTGTAAGTCGCAATATTATGGAAAGTCTTAATATGAACGCTAAATAACGAAGCGTGACTCTTAATGAAATAAGATTTTTTTTAAATATTACCATTGACTGGGTTACTTTTGACCGCCTGTATTTTTGATGATTCAGGGCGGAACCAATTTTTTTGTTATTGTCTAAAACATTATATTTTTTTATGTATCACTGCGCGATGGTGATTTAAAATCACTATTTTTTGGCAATGTTATCTTTCTATGGAATGTGAATTTAAGGATTTTTTGTACATCTTAGGCGGATATTTTAGCACCTTAATACAAGTAAGGTCTCTTTTTTGATGCAAGTATTTTTGATACTGTTAATGGATACCGCAACCGTTTCGTTTACGACGATGAAAATAAAATCTAAGGGATATAAATAAATTAATTAGTTTAATGAGTTCTTAATGACTGATGATCTGATTCTGTCCCTATTTATAGTATAACTAATGACATAGTCATGGTTTGTGTTCCAATTTGTTAAAACATCGACAGTTTTACAAAAACACATGAATCATATGATTGTAGAAGATATATAAATCTAATAAAGCATTACCCTTTGGGAATCTCAGGTCAAGTCTTGCGTTAGTTATGATTTATTATGGGCTCTGTCCATAACAATCGCCATTGACACAATCTTTACATTTTCTATTAAGATCGCATATCTCGATAGAATATTTTGTCATCACGACAATGGGGATCAAGATTTTTGTTCGAGAAGAAGAATGGTATGATTATGTTTCACATTTTTTTTGTACAGATTATTACAACATGACGTTTTTCAAAACTGGACGACTGCTTATGCTCGTTTCTTTTTTAACACACTTCGTTAATATTTCAGCTGAAATAGGTAACAATATATTAAAACAGTATTAAACGACTTTTCTTAATTAAATGTTTTTATATAATAATGCTTCTAGAGTTTGAAACTAATAGAAGAAAATGCGATACAGATCTTCATACATTAGATTTGATCAGACAGTTTGGATTGGACGTATCAGGCGTCAGATCAAAATATCCAGGAGTCGCTCGAGTTCCTGGAACAAGCAGACTACAGACAGCATATCGTTTGGATAGATCTGCTAATCTCACATTGCCAATCAGGTTAGAATATCTGATTTATATGTTTTTATTAGATAATCATTTTGATGTTTTTAGTGAAGTGTTTCCAAGAGGGTTTGCCGAAGAGTTTTCTATGGTTTGTACGTTCAGAACTAGGAAACCAAGTAAAGAAGCATGGCGTCTTCTTTCGGCTTGGAACAAGGAGAGTCAATTACAACTTGCTTTTACCTTGGATCCTGGGAACAAAGCGATAGAATTATCTTTTTCAGACGAGGATAACGTACTGCACACTACCACATTCAAAAAACCACCAGTAAGATCAATAACATATGATAAAACATAGAACAAAGGTAGCTGTGTTTCGAATTTTTAGGTGTTTGATAAATCTTGGCATAAGATTATCTTGACGGTGAAAAACGGAACAGCTCATCTATGGGTAGACTGTGATCCGATGTTGTACAAAGACTCTGGAATAGCTCTACCTCCAGCTCCAGCTTTGGATCCAGAAGGATACGTGGCTCTAGCTCGCATGGCTGATTCTTCAGCTATGGTATGATCCAATTTTTATTACGCCTAACCTCATTACAGTATAAACTTAACATTTGTATCCAACAGGTAACTCATGGGGTGAGTGATTAGTTAAGACTTGAGAAAGAGTCTCCATATGGTTTGAATTTCTTTTCATATATTCAGCTACTGTAGCATGTAGGGTTTGGAATACTGGAACCATCCAGTCAACCTCCCCAGTTAGCGGGGAAAGACTGCTTGGATATTGCTAAGCTTTGCCAATCAAAAGTCACATTTAAACTGTTTAATTGATGCAAATTTATTTCAGATAGAGTTGCAATGGTTCGTTTTAAACTGTGATGCAGGATCAGAGAAGAACAACTGCGATGAATTACCGGTAATTAAGTTTGCTTAACATAATATCTATAGTAATAATCTCCGGAATATATTTTAGGCTTACATACCAGCTGCTATAGCTCCAGCTGCTATCAGCGCAGAGCCACCGTGTAGAGTCACTTGTCCTGCAGGACCTCCAGGTTTTGCTGGATTGCCTGGATACAACGGAACAGACGTAAATAACATAAAATTGTTTTAACAGAAGTCAGATATTGTCATTAAGACAAGCAGATTTAATTTTCATTCATAGTCAACTGTTCTATTTAATTTCTGATAAACCATCTAATAGTCTTAATCTTAATGGTGAGGCACAGGGATTAAGCTTGACCATTAACTGACTAAATTTTACCTTCCCCCATGGAAAAAGCTGAAATGACGTCTCTGATTCTAAACCAGAAACTTTTGGGTTATCCTTCAAAGAAAATTAAAAAAAAAAACAGTTTCGAATCTATCTCGAAAATATTTTTTAAAATCTATCATTTCAGTGAAATCATATCGGAATACATTTTCACTGATAGATAAATATTTTTACCAGTAATACTATAATTTATCTGGCAGGTGCTAGTAAAATAATTTGATTTCTTATCCTAGATAATATACTTATTTTTTTATTATGTAATTACAATGTTCCTTGAAAGTTAAGTTTTTATTTACAATTACTCCTAAATATTTTATAAATTTAATGATTTTAATAATTGAGTCATCTGTAGTTATTTTTATAGCATTATCTAACATATCTATATACTTAATAAACATATTATACATTTAGTATGAGTACAATTTTTTTAACTTATATTTCTGTTATATTTAATTCATTGTTTAAATTATCTACAACTTTTTTAATATATTGGATATTACATAATGTTTTAAAAATATGATAGCTATCCTTATCGATATTACTACGGACTTTAGATATGTGAGTATTGGTCAAAGTGTATCTAAAACAATTATCACTTCACAAACGTTACAAGCGACGGTACGATTTTATTGCTTTTGACGTGGATTTCTTAATTCTGGGAAGGGATAATTGTTTTTTGTGCTCTCAGATTGGTCGAAATTCAGTTTATATTTGCTTCATTTGATTCCCACTTATTGATCAGTCAAAAGAAAGTTTAATGAAACAGGACATTATTGCTTTCAAAAGTTATCGTCGAATATTTTTAATGATTTTTAAAAACTTCAGCGGCTTCATTTTTTTTCCCTATAAATTCAATCATAACTATATTATTTCTGCTGTAATGTAATAAATAACATTTTCTCAAATATATTTCTGTGTCTTCTTCAATATTTTGACCAAAGCTGTTTACAACAAATATAACTCGACAGGGTGAACAAGGCTCACCTGGACCTCCAGGTTCAGTAGGGCTGCCAGGATCCCTTGGCCCCATTGGTCCACCGGGGATTCCAGGCAGAAGAGGCGATCCAGGGCGTCCTGGTCTTAAGGTTTGTATTTAATAAAAATATTTTAAAATGTAACGACGAAACGCAATATTAGGAGCACCAAGTGCAAATTTATAAGCTCATAGCGCCAAAAATTATTTTTCAATGTAAGGTGAAGCGCGAGGTTATAAAAAACTAGTGCGAATTTATAAGCGCATAACGCAAAACGGTTACTTATAATGAAATTTAATGCAATTTTTTATCATAGGGTACGCTTGGCCTTCAAGGTCTTCCTGGCATCAGAGGTTTGCGTGGCCTTCCCGGAATGAGAGGATACAATGGAACTAGGGGTTTTCAAGGACTTAAAGGGGATACAGTATGATTTATACAGCTTATTATAAACAAATACAGCTTATTGAAATATTTATTTTAAATAGGGCACGCCAGGTTTTCCCGGAAAGGATGGAAGAGATGGATATCCAGGAATAGCAGGTGGACCAGGACTTCCAGGCTCACCCGGAGTTCCTGGTCAAATAGTTACATATTTTGACAATAATGAGACTAATTCTACGGGAGCAATAGGACCGCCTGGACCTCCAGGTCCTTCAGGTTCAATTGGTCCTAGAGGAATTCAGGTTTATATATATATACTTGTAGCACGTAAGTTTATATAAATATTTTAATTATTGAAACATGCTTTCATATAGGGTTTGCAAGGACTACCTGGAATTCCTGGAGAACCAGGACCTAAAGGTTCTTCGGTAATAGATTTTAAATATTATTATATGACTACTGAAAAGTGTTATTTAAATTTTCGATGGTGTAGGGTGAATCAATATTTGAAACTACAAATGCTGGTTTGCCAGGAGACAAAGGAGAAAAGGGAGATGCTGGTAATCCTGGAAACGATGGTCTACCTGGTGTAGCAGGATCAAAGGTTTTCTTTTAATCTTATATTCTGGTTTTAATTTTAATTATTAGATTTTTTTATTCTAGGGATCAAGAGGAGATCATGGTTTTCCAGGATTAAAGGGTATTAAATTACTAAATTTATTATTTATTATGAATTATTACACTAGAGCAAAAAAGTTAACATTGATTTATGAGTAGAATTATGCAAAAGATTATACTTTTTAAATGCATATAATAATAGACTATAATGAGTATATTTGAGCTGAGTTCTGGGTACTATATTATATATTTTTAAATAATTTTTATGAAGATCGTTTTAATCTGTTGTGAATTATTGTGACTGCTTTGGCTGGACCTGGTTCTAAGAACGAAGGAAAGCGGCTGTTTTTTTCTGTCGATTCTGCGTAGCTGAACTCTAGTTTATTCTAAGTTAGAAGCGAAGCACTAGTTCTGGATAAAGCTCCTGAATAAAGTGTCCCATATATAAATATTTTAGCTTATATGTCCTTTAGAAATAGAAAAAGTCTAACGATTCTTCAAGTTTGATTCAAGATTCTTCAAATCTGGCTAATTTCAATGATTCGGGTAGGAACCAGACTCTTTGTTATTGTTTAATAATGACCTTTTTATGGACTTGAGATATTATACATATTTGAACACACTTCAAATACTTATTATTATTAAGAAAATTTTCATCGCAGGCCTGTGTAATCCATAATTATAACATAGTACCAAAAACGTAGATTTAAATGGATCAAATATAACATCGCTATATGTTTATCATAAATATATAATTATCGTATAATTTTATTTGTAAATCTAGTTATTTCATATTTGTGGCACTGAGTAAAAAATGTACAATTATATTAAATATATTATTTATTTTAAAGGAGAACCTGGAGTTACTGTATATGTAGATGAATCAACTTCAAATAGAACTGGAATGCCAGGATCTAAAGGGGAGAAAGGCGATATTGGTGACAGAGTAGGACACAAATATTTTACTGTTATAAGCTACATACATATATATGTATATCTTACTTAACTGTGATTTTATAGGGTTTATCTGGTCCACCTGGAGTTAATGGTGATGCTGGGCCGATAGGACCAAAAGGCACGACGGGGGCACCAGGTCCTACTGGTTTAGCAGGTCCAATTGGATATTCAGGTAGAGATGGCGAGCGTGGTTTGACTGGATTGACAGGACCTCAAGGACCTCCGGGTTTGCAGGTATTTCAACTATAACATAAGTTTTTGTAAAAATATTTATGTAACTTATATGTAGGGAGAGCAAGGATTACAAGGAATTCAAGGTTTTTCGGGAAATCCTGGTTCACCTGGTTCACCAGGGGATCCCGGCTTACCAGGTCCACCTGGAGAATCCATAGTATCATCGCCAAATAGCAGTGTGTATGTCGAAAGCAAGGGAATACCAGGATCCATGGGCCCTCGAGGAATTCCTGGACCAGTAGGAATGGTAAGATACCATCGTGAAAAGCAAAATTATGAAAATATGCTTAAAAAAACATTGTTCAGCCAGGTGAAAGGGGGGTAAATGGTGAAACTGGCCCTCAAGGATCTAACGGAAGTCCTGGAGGTCCTGGGGAAGCTGGACCACCAGGTGAACCTGGACCGAGGGGCTCAAGAGGAATGCCTGGCATTCATGGTATTCCAGGAACGCCGGTAAACATGTTGTTCTACTAATACTTTAAATAACAACGTTAATGTAACAAATTTATTTAATTGTAGGGAAGAAGTTTCACAGAAGTGGAATTGAAAGAAATATGTGCTGCGGTATTAAGAGGTATAATATTTTATCAACCACTGATAATATTGGATTGTAAGCTATGCACTTTTTTGGGCTCCTTTTACATAACTTTGTTTAATCTCTAATTTATCGCTCTTTTAATTTAGTTTTGCAGTTTTTTTATTTTTCTAAATAGGCGTTTAAACAGAAAAATAAGAAAGTTTTGATATTAATTTTCAATACAGATTTGCTAAAGCTTGACTTGTTAGACAAGCAATGTACTGTTATTCATTTGTATATACGTTTACTGTAGCGATAGATAATAATAATATTTTACATTATTTAAATAAATAATGTCTTTAAACTGAAATAGATATAAGCAGATTAAATATATCAACTATATATTCAGCATACGATCGTAGTTTAAAGTTGAAATCTTAGCTGCTTGAGTCTGTCCCTCTGAGTTTGATGGTAAGGAATTAATCACACGCCGACCGACCAATTGTGAAGATTCACAAAGTGCGTGCTTGTGGCAATCTCGCGACTCGTGAATGAACGATTGAATTTGTTTGGTGCGTCTTTGCCGAGCTATATATGTATATACAACAGTAAACGTATTTTCCGATTCATAATACTTGCCAAAATAACTTTAACATCGTGAATGATTTAAAAGACGATAATGATGTATGCCAAAATTTAAATTGTTCTACCTGTACATATTAATATTTGATTAACTTTCAGAGCAATTATTAGAATTGACTTCAAATTTGATCGGACCTCCTGGTCTTCCAGGACGCGGGCGTCCTGGAAGAATTGGTCAACCAGGACCGCAAGGAATCCCAGGTATCAAATTCTTACAAATGTTAATTAAAAAACATGTTCTTGATTAATCGCATTTTTAGGTGATCAAGGACCAGCTGGTCTTCAAGGCGAACGCGGATTCATTGGCCCAATAGGCGTAGCGGGTCCCCCCGGACCTTCCGGAAGCTCGGGTTTGAAAGGTGAAAAGGGAGATAGAGGTCCAGAAGGCGTCGGTCGAGAAGGTCCGGAAGGAATGAGAGGTTTACCAGGTAAGCTTATGACGAATGATACAATGTTTTAAATAAAAATAAATCTTCATGTGTTTTAATACGTTGCAGGCTCTCCTGGTTCTGAAGGGATTGGATCACCTGGTAGAGCTGGCGATAAAGGAGAGGCGGGAAGACCTGGTATATACAAATAATATAATTTTATTGAAATATAATGTTAACTTTTATGTTTTATATTTTTAGGTATAGCAGGATTAAAGGGATCTACGGGCGGTCCTGGAGTATGTCCCGAATGTTTTTCTTACGAAACAGCATACCAAGCGTACAATAGCATTCAAGGAAATAATAAGGGTCCAAATAATTGATTTTGATTTGAAGCTGTTTTAATAACTATTCTTTATTAAAATAATATTTATGTTCTATTGATGTTTTTATTTTGTTGTTGTATAAAATAATTTGCCTGTATCTGTATTTTGTAAGTCTTGACTCTCATTTCAATCAATTCTGAGAATTATCGCGGTTCATTTGAGCAAAAGCGCTTTATGAATCAACCTTCAAGAAAAATCGTATATAAAACAATTTGCGAGATCATCTAGAAATATAAATAAATGGCCACAGACTTTTAAAATCGTAAATAATGTAGCAAAATAAGATTCTATAAACAGGAACGTAGCTATTATTTAAATTAATAAACGTTTTTTAACAGGGACGTCATTTTAGTTTTTTCTAAAGAGGGGGGGGGGACTGAAGCTGGCCAGTTAGTGGTCGTTTAATATTTCCATTTCATTTAATTTTATAGTATTTCATTAAATGGCACATTTTTTCTTGCAAAATTCAAGGGGGCTTTTGTTTAGAATCCACGTCAAAAGCAATAAAATTAGCAAGGGAAACGCTCGATTATCTAGCGTTCAAATTAAGACTTTTTATAACATTACGACTTACAAAAAGTGAGAATCAAATAAAACATATCTAAATCGAATTTTGCCCCATAGGAGAGTGCAAAAAACAATTATCACTTCTCAGAAGTCCAAAATTCATTGGGAACGCAGTGGGAACGTTCGGTAACGAACATTCCCACTGCCACGGCAATTTTATTGCTTTTGCTGATAATTTTTGACTTAGAAGTGATATCGATGAATCGGACCTCGAAATTGAAGGTGTAGAGCTTATCTCGGATAACGAAGACGTGATTAAAATGTAAATGAAAAATGTAGAAAAATATATTGTGTCTTATTGCGAAGGTTTGAGAAGCCGAGTGTGTTTGACGTCATCGGGTCTGAGTTGGGTGAAATGCGTTTATGCATAAACAATGACCAAAAAGGCATAGAATAGTCTCGTTCTATGCTCGACTAAAAATATAACGGTCTCTTCTCTCTTGACAGTTGATAAATAAATTGAATGTTTAGCTCTCATTGTAGTTAATTTAGCTCCTTTCTACCAGTGGTTTTTTGTTTGACTTTGAGCTCGCGAAAAAAGTTGTTAAGGCCAATGCGCGAACAACATTCGAAGGAGGTGGTTTGATTTGAAGGTGCGGTGCGCCAGCGTCAAAATCAAAATGCCGAGCGAAATGATAACTTTACAACTGGGCCAATGCGGCAACCAGAGTGAGTATATTCTGAATTCTATTGCAATTGTCAACTTGAGTTAATTCTCCATCCTGACAATTGCAATAAACAACACTTTTACACTGACACTCGTTTTAATTTCATAATATCGTTAAAGTCGGATTCGAGTTCTGGAAGCAACTGTGCATAGAGCACGGCATTTCACCCGAAGGCATATTGGAAGACGTCGCTTCGACTGGATCTGATCGCAAAGACGTGTTTTTCTACCAAGCGGACGACGCTCATTACATTCCTAGGGCAGTGCTGCTCGATCTGGAGCCTCGTGTTATTCATACCATATTAAATTCACCATACGCTAAAGTATGTTCGTATCGTGTTATGCTAAATGACATTAAATCTAATATTATGTTATATTTCAGTTGTACAATCCGGAAAATGTTTATATATCGAAGCATGGAGGAGGAGCCGGTAACAATTGGGCGTCTGGTTTTGCACAAGGCGAAAAATTAAACGAAGAGGTCTTCGATATCATCAATAGAGAAGCGGACGGAAGTGACAATTTAGAAGTAATATCACTTTTTTATTTCCATGTCTATATTTATATCATCTTGTTTTCATTGAGAAGATTCTGTACAATAATTTACCGTCAAAGAGGATGTTGTTTACGTAACAATTGCGACTTTCTTGAGTATGAATGTTTACGGGATGTAATGAGGAAGAGTCCATATAAATCAAAATGGTTGTTGGTGTTGGTGCCTCTTGAAACGCTCGAGTCTCTTCAATACAAACCTTTATTATCAAATTCTGCCGCTTTAATTCAAATATAAGTATATCTATAAACGAAACCATTGTAGTCATTGTTAAGTACTGATATGAACTATTTTAAGTTTTTCATTTGACTAAATAAATATGCAAATATATTTTTTTTAAATAATATTCATTATTTGTTTAGGGATTTGTTTTGTGTCATTCTATCGCCGGCGGTACAGGCTCCGGAATGGGTTCTTACATCTTGGAACACCTATCGGACAGGTTTCCTAAAAAATTAGTACAAACTTACAGTGTATTTCCCAACGTAGACGAGATAAGGTAAGATATTGATGATAGATTATGCTTTTACCGCTGATCTTACTATATTAAACATACCGTTTTAGCGATGTAGTAGTTCAGCCATACAATTCATTGTTAACTCTGAAAAGATTAACCGAAAGCGCAGATTGCGTCATGGTCCTGGATAATACGGCATTGAATCGAATAGCCACAGACAGATTACACTTAGAGAATCCATCGTTTACTCAAATTAACACTCTTGTGTCTACGATAATGAGTGCTAGTACTGCGACACTAAGGTATTAATAGAAATGTCTAATATATTTTTTTGAAATATTTAAAACATATTTTATTTTAGATATCCCTCATACATGAACAACGATTTGATCAGCTTGATTGCGCCGCTCATTCCAACTCCGAGATTACACTTTTTAATGACGGGATATACTCCATTAGTGGCAGATCACGAACTGAATACGGTATGTCTCTATATTTGTAGTTTTATGTATCAAAATAATAATAAAAAATATTTATAGGTTCCGAAAATTCGTAAAACGACAGTATTGGACGTGATGCAAAGATTACTTCAACCGAAAAACATGATGGTTTCTTTGAGTCCGGATAGAAACAATCAGCATTGTTACATATCCATCTTGAACATAATACAGGTAATTTTAATACATAAAAAAAAAAATTGTGGTTTTCTTCAACTCGTTTGAATATTTTTTCTTTTAAGTTTTGTAACGAATAAAGTGAAAGCAGTGCTTTGATTGTGTCAGTTTGGTGTAAGCTCCACTGGTTGCGAGTTTAGGTCTGATTTTTCTATTGCAGCGCTTTGGTATATTGAGGGTGATTCAAAACAGATGCTATATGTATTATATATGATATTAAAAAATATATGAATTTGTAGGTTTAGCTCGGAAAAACCGTGTTTTATGACATTTTTAAAGTACGCATTCATTCGTTATTGTCATTAATATGCCTTCCTTAAAATTGAATAACTTTTTTTAAGGGAGAGGTTGATCCATCTCAAGTTCACAAGTCGTTGCAGCGCATCAGGGAACGCAAATTGGCTCAGTTTATACCTTGGGGCCCAGCTTCGATTCAAGTAGCTCTCTCTCGCAGATCGCCCCACATGCAGTCCAGTCACAAAGTGTCCGGATTACTGCTGGCGAATCACACGAACATCTCGTCTCTGTTCGACCGCTGTCTTCAACAATACGACAAGCTAAGAAAGAGGGAAGCTTTTCTCGATGTGTTCAGGAAGGAGCCCATGTTCGAGGAGTCGCTCGACGAATTCGACAACTCGAGAGCAGTCATCGACGATCTTGTTCAAGAATATAAGGCGGCGGCGACGCCCAACTATATACATTGGACGCCAAGTAATATATTTTATCTTATTTCAATAATCATACATAATTACAAATACGTATTTTTTAGATTCAGCGGAGATGTGATCTGATTCCGGTGCCGTTGATGTTTAATTTAGTGATTAATCAGTGTGATGTAACCGTTAGATTAATTAAAATGTCACAATAATTAAACTACTATTACATTATGTAGAATAAAGATGATAGTGGAAGATCTCAATGCTGATATTCGTGAAGAAAATATAAAAGTCGATGCTCCCATGTATGTATATAAAGTTGATCATGGCGAGTTGCGACTCAAATATATTCGGTTATCTCGTTCAATTCAATCTAAAACTGATTATAACTTTTTTTGTATACAGTTCAGTAACTTATTTTTAACACACATCTTAAATGTTTTTATGGATATTTTCCCAACCGTTTTTTAAATTCATCACAGACCAGATGTATATACGTAACTATTCCTACACACTTATCAGCGATATGCAAATGATTATCTCAAGTGTTAGAACAATTAATTTATAATACTTGCACGTTATTCACGAGTAATTGCATTGTTTATAACAATATTGACAATGATTAAAAAATCTCAATAACGATAATTGTGATTATTACGCAAATCGACTCTGAAATGCCAAACTAATGTTAATTTTTTAAATTTATTAATATAAATAAAAACATTAACTGAATTAAACATACTTTTAATCTTCACACCTGTAACGTTAGGGTTATAAAGGAGCAATAACAAGACGGTAGTATTTTTCATCGGTGTAATAAAACAATCTCCAACATGTAATTAGTGTAAATGATATTAAACCAATATTAATAATAATATATAACGAGACAATGAAGTTAAACAAAGATCAAACGTCACAACTCGGCGAATGCGTGTGCGGGTTCTTAATGAAATGAAAACAATACAAGCGATCACTTAAGAAATAAAATTACATGAAAAAACAAGTGTTCTATACATACATATATTTTACGAGTGGCATGTTTTAAATGTGTGTTAATTACTAAACTATACAGCCACCGCATGTACATATTATATAATATTTATATATGTATATATCTTCATTTATTAACTATTCAGATAGTGGTTATACACGTATTCTGTCGAATATATATTTATATAGTTGAACACTATTCGTTAAAACATGACACAAACCCTTATCCTTATTAAGATTACTTTATATGCTAATTTTACAACGTTTGCCACATACGGGTTGAGAATACAAAAATACCGACCGTGTTCGACAAACACACAAACGTGCATATGCAGAAGAATTGCACGACGAGCCTGTTTGTTTGTTTTTCTTTTTTTTCGAAAGGAATGTTTTGGAGTCGAATGATTCGTTATCGAATTGTTGTAATTATGCAGAAAAATATCGATTGTTCGCCAGAAATTAAAAGTATAAGAAATCATCGAAGTTTGTTTCACAATAGTCAAGAGTCATCGAGATCCAAAAGCTGGTAAAAAAACGTTCTCTGTTAAAATATCATGATTATTTATGTGAGCAGATTTTGATGCTCGCGACTCACATTGTTAAGATAGATTACGAGAATCTCGCACAGTGATAGAAAAAACATTTAAAAATCTGTGAATGTGTTTTAACAGAAAAAAATATGATGAAAACGTTAATATAAAAATGGAGGGACAATTTAGAGCTTCACGAATAACAAATTTATAATTATATATCACGGATAAATTATTTGTAATCTAAACAAACGTTAGTTTTTTGTTGTTGTTGATGTTCAAATATGTTCAACGGCCGCACGGCTAGGACGTCTGACTCGGCGCCGTAAACTTGGGCTGGATGATTGACGTTTTCCTAATAGGCACTGTTTCTGGGGTGGGTATCGTGTCGCCTGTGGGTAATTTCGGAGCAGTGGCCGTTTTGAACGGGCCTCCGATGCCGCCGGGCCTCTGCTTCGCCATTTGATAGTCGCCCGAGTCGAAGAACTTTTGCTAAACGTCAAACATGTAAATAGTTAAACGTAAAATATTTTATTAATCGGTAGAGTGAGCGTGTTTTACCCCTTTTGCGAGTCTTTTCTGCAAGAACGCCGTGTGACCTCCTGGTCCGCCGGCTCTTCCGAGGACGGCAGTAGGGAATTTAGCCTTCAATTTGGCTTCTTCTATTTTTTCCAATTCCTTCGGCTACAAACAAAAATCAAGATCATTAAATAAGTATTAGTATTAAAAAAAAATTGTCATAATATTAGGGTTGCATATAATCTATATATATTTTTTTTTAAATTTAAACAGTAAATCAATGGAGTTTCCAAGTAAAATATCATATAGACTAAGAGATATGCATCAACGTATGGTTTTTAATTTGTTTTAAGATACTATTGTTTGTAATGCAATCTATATATTCTTCAGGTTGCGTCATACAAATAGTGTAAAATTGTAGGGTAATATACTCCTTATTAATGGTACCTGTAGTGCAATATACTGTTACAATTGAGAAAAACAGTAAGGAGAACTTTGACATTCAATAGAACTTGACGTCCTTTTTTTAATATTAGTTCTTAAGAGCGATTCTATTGAGACGATTGCATTTTTGTTTTGACATGGTAACGTGCGTTTGTAGAAAATTCTTGAAACAAATTTGAATGCCACTCGTTACATGTTCAAAACATTAATCAATATTGCATTGCATAAACCTTTTATGTGCCTGTCACTCTTCCTTGGTTATAACACGATTAAAAAGCCATTGATTTTAGCTATTTTTCATAATTACATTTATGTATTGTAATATTTATATTAATAAATTAAATTACAAATTCTATTGCAATTCAAAAATCTATTATTTGAAAAAAAAATAGTGATAATAATAATTAACGATTTAAATGAGGTAAATCGCTGTGGGCATTATTCCAAGTCAACTATGATATCGACTGGAAGGTATAATCCTTCTATTAGGAACAGAAATTTCAAATAACTAATGTATGTGTATTTTTCAGTATTTACCGTCCACAAAGGATTAGAATGAGCAGTAAGAAATTTTGCATATTTCACTCTTATTTCAGTGATTTCCGTTTAGACAATTATTGTTAATTTTTTTAAGAGCAGAAATAATTTTAATCATGGAAATAAAATAAATATTTTTCATATATAGCTATGTTTCTGAGAAAGAGCAGTTTAAAATTTAGCATATTTAACTTACAACAAGAAAGTTAAACTGTCACAAAATTCGTAAATTTATTGTTTACTTATAATTACTTTTTTGAAAAAAAATAGCTAAGCTTGTTTTTGATTTTCTAAAAATCTGACCAACTCTTTCCCCAAGGTGATGGCCATTATACAAATAATAATAAATATTAAAAAAAAAAAGTTTAATTTTTTCAGCTCCTCATAATTATCGCAGAAAACATTATTGTATTTGGCAAGCTTGTTGAAAAGCTAGATGGCTCGTGCAAGAGGAGCGTTCTCAAGCAAGAATAACAAACACAATCGCGACTCTCTAGAGATGCGATCTAGGCATGGCGAACCTAGGGCACGCGTGCCCGAGGTGGCACGTTTGAGAATTTGGATTGCACGCGAACGATTTCCAAGTTCAAAAATATTTTTTTAATTTTTAAATTTAAGAAATTAAAATCTTGATTAAATAATCCGTGAATTATTATTTATTTCATTTTATTAATTATCAAATGTTTTCTAAGATAAACGAAAATCGTTTTAAAATTTTTTTTTTCTATCTTGGTAATTTTTTTACTCCTTGGGCACGCACACATTCGAGGAACAATATTTGGGAATTTTTGGCACGCGAACCCCAAAGGTTCGCCATGCCTGCTCTAGAGCACTCTGAAGCTCGTCGCCGAAAGTCTCAGAGCATTGATGGGTTGTCGACACTGCCCCCTTGGCAACTTTGAAACATTCTTTATTGAGCACACTATACTGAGAATGCAATGAATTGTATTCCAACACTCTTAGCAAAAAGGCATTAACTGGGATACAAATACGGATATGATCCTTACTCCTTGTAGAAATATCTTAGAAACAATGTGGAGTTCTTTGCTTTACTCGGATTCCAGACAATGGAGTCATATTCAAGGATGCTATGAACTAGCGCAGGGTTTCCCAAACTTTTTCAGCGACGGAACACTTGGCAAATCTGAAAATTTTGGCGGAACACTTAGCTTATTTTTTAGGTTGCGTAATTCATATTAGTATATTTTTTTATGTGTTTGTTTTAAATCAGAATCATTAACTAAATCAATTAAATTCTCATAATCCCTTGCGCTTAAGCCCACTGGTTTAACTGTCACAGAAAATGGATTGCTAACCCAGGAATTGTCCTTATTAGTTCACGGAAAATATTCCGAAAGAATTGTTTTCAAGTTATATAGGTGTTCAAAAAATACTTGTGAAACTTCTTTATCAACTTGAAAATTCAATTCATTTAAACATTCATCCAAGACAGGAAAACAATCAAAATTATTAAATTCAACTGATAAAATCCAAAATTGTATTTTTTTATCAAAAAATTCAACAACAATTTTTTATCAAAAGAAACAACACCGACTTATGAAACTTTTCCCTCCAGAATATATACACATCAATGTTGAATATTTAATACATATTTTTAAGCTTTTTTATTAGATTTATGAACAGATTTTATGTATTAGCACGACTAACAATTTTTTTAATTTCCTCCAAATTTTTGTGAAATATCTATTTAGGCACCGCGGAACACCTATTTTGGATTCGCGGAACACCAGTGTTCCGCGGAACATAGTTTGGGAAACCATGAACTAGCGTATCAACAATAAATTATTTAAGTAACATAACTAGACGCCTTATCGCAAACTTTGGCGAAATGCATAAAAAATCTCCATCTCTGTTCGAACGTCACTCCCAAGTCATTGACGGAAGTATTTCTGTTTAAAACACCTCTGTCTAAACGTGACGATGCTGAAAGGTAGTTAATTGTCAATTCACAGCAACTATTGAGTTATTAATTGCCACATGTACGTCGTTAATTATGAACAAAAACAGCAAAGGACTCAGATTGGATACATGCGGTACTCCAAAATGAGCGAAATACGTTTAGATACAGCAAACGATATAGTTTTACTGCTATAGTTTAAAATAAAAAGAACAACAACCGTCTATGAAAGATTAAATATTGCACAAGTTCCTTAGACATAGCTAAAAGACATCTTTCGAGTAGCATGTTTGAAGTCAGAGGTAAGAGGCATCCGAAGAAAAAATAAAAATGTATGCGTCCAATAACAAATATTAAGCAAAATTCATTCCTTCTGACCAAATTGAAGCTAATACTTGTTAGTATAATAAAAATGACAGAAATAATTGTCAGAGAAGCATATGTAAGTATAAAACGAACTTCTCTCACTTTTAGGAAAGCATGTATGAAAGGAATTTATTTATAGAGTTAAAGAATCGAAATACTTTTCTTTAATGCTTGTCTACACCTGATGTATCGCATCGCGAACAAATGTATTAAAAGTAAATAGATATACGGTAAGTCTATTACGATTAAGAAAAGCATCATAAATTGTATAGCCACTAAAAAAAAGAATGGGTAGCCATTTAGCTAATGAAATTATCGATAAATTAGAAAAAGATCGACTATGTATATTCCCTGCGTGGCTCACAAACTTAATGTGGTTTGTAAAAATGTTTCTTCTTCAAACGCTAGCATGATTACATTTTTCAGAGTTGTTCAGAGAATCTATACATTTTTTATCTGTATTAAAAACAACTTTGAAATGTCATACAGACACACAATGGGCCTCAAGAGCAAATGCCATCGAGGAATTGGATCAGAAAATGCCATTACGTGACGAAATTAAAAGCATATTGAAACAAATAAATTAAAAAAAATTGTGTACACTATCTACATGGAATTAAATATAATTAAAGCTTCATGTTTAATACAAGGATGATCTAATTAAAAAAAAAGCAAATGAGAAATCATTTTTTAATTATTTGTAGAGTAAAAATGACTTTTTTAGTGTCTGACATACAAATAAAATGAAGTGGTTTATCATGTCTACAAATGATGCTGAGCATTAACTACTTTATTTGAATGAATTAATGAGTCAATATAATTAATAAATAAAAAAGAAAAGTCGAAAAAAGTAATTTAACCAAATGGATGATAATTTCTCAGCAATTTTACACTATGAGAGTATATGATATTGGCGTAGAAAAATAATAATTATACTTACGTCCGGATTGCTTTCCGCAATGTTATCACACGGATCACTCATTGTGACAGATATTCGCTGAAAAAAAATAAAAGATCTTTGTTATTGTTGCAATTTAGAATGTAATTTGAATACGTGCGAAGTCAATCGCTTTTACGATCAAATTTATATCAACATGTATTAATCATCCAATTCAATTCGTATTTATATTATTAGTATATAGTAATAAACGTAAAACGTCACAATGGCGAACTTCGCATGGTCGTGTGTTAATTTAATAACGGTTATCAATAATGTGCAGTTAAACAGTTAATGCACGCGCAGTCGGAGACGATTCAAAAGGATCTCGTTTGTGCAATCGAAGGGAGCTATTTTGATGGATCGGGGTGAACGATCGCCACAACTGGATCGGATTTAGCCATCCGGTCGATTGAGATCGAAGGGTCAGACGGGGCGGCGGAGGAATCTAAGGAGCGGGGACGGGGTTTCCAAAAACGGGGTCTCACCTGTCACCGCCGTTAAACGCTCGACGGACGAAGTAACAAGCGAACACGACCGCACACAAAAATCAACCGATCCGGTGTTGCCCGAACGAGACAAACGTGCTCGTTACTTCGAGTCGCTCCGCAAACTGTTCGCTACTAACGAAATTCTTCGTTTATTTGCTCTGTTCCAGCGTACCACATATATTTCTTTAAATATTATCCTATTGTTTTTTTTTGTGAAAAGAAATTGGATTGGTAATTAATTGCTTTTACCACATTTGACCTTAAAAACATATACAAACTGTAAAAATATTTTTTCTTATCAAATCATCATACAATTTTAAAATCTTTTATACTACGGATATACTTTTATACAATATAATAAAATACTCACGAGCTATCTAACAATTTCTTAAATATTTTAAAATTGTATTTGCTAGCTTTGAACCTTTCGTAGATTATCGGGTTACTTTAATAATAAATATTCACTTTGATTTCTTCCAACATATTATCAAAATCAGGAGAATAATTTATTAAAATTTTATTTATTGAATAGTATGTGTGAATATTTGTCAAATTCGTCCAATTTTTATTTTTTATCAATTTAAAATAAGAAAATAATGATTCACACAAATATGTGCACTCAAAACATAAATTCATATATACAAAGCGTCTCCTTAAATTTAAATATAAAGTTTTTTCAGCATGCTTTTAACAAAAATAGCAAACTGAAAATATCATTTTCAAGCGCTAAATTATCAAAATTAAATAGCTCCAAAAATTTAATATATACGTCATCCTTGAATCATTAAACGTACTAGAACTAAGAATGGATTTTAAAATCATTAAACCTTTTTTTAACATTTTGTTGACGTTCTGAATTTTGGACACGTATTTTTCGCCAATAAAAGTTGGATTTCTTTGTAATTGATTCCTGGTGCTTAGGAATCTATTAAAACGCTTAGGCTTGAGATATTGGACTATAATTAACCATTTATTTTAATCCAGAAATAGTATTATAAATCAAATTACCAATTGTGTTATTTTTTTCTTGTAGTTTTAGTTTTCCTGTAAAATAGGTTAGATATGCCAAGTAAACACAGCAAATTTTAATTCGGCAAGCGCTGGTGACATTCTTCTCTTTTTACAATAAATTAATGCTCTAATTTTAATACATCTGTAAATCTTTGCAAAAACGTGCTTCAGCTTAGCCGCCTGATACCTGTATACAATCAGGTTAGTTGTTTTTGTCTAATTGCGTTTGAATATGCGTTACATAAATTTAACTGCGACAGCGTAACACAACCACTGATTCTTTGCACTTTGTGTGCACTTTCCTCCTTTTCGAATCGAACTAACGTCAAGAATAATACTTTCTCAGTCCAAAAGAGACACATATATTGATATATTACATTAATGTTCGAAAAATTGTTTACTTTAAAGTAATAAGAATTAAAGCAAAAATATTTGACACTTGCGACTGGCAACACTAAAAGTTAACCATGCTCCGGCGATTAGTGCAACAAATTTCCAGACCTTTTCTCTCCAGAGCCAGTCATGACAGACGCTGGACGTATCGCAGTCTTCCGACGCCAGACGAAGGAGTCGCCGGTGAAAAAATCACCAACATAGACTCGTCCCTTCAGCAAAAGTCAGTCTTTTCAGACAACCTCGATAATATTCCTACTGAATTACATCATTGGCTATTTTCGCAGGCAATTTCAGATATTTCCCACCCTCTCTTCCATGCAAAAATTATATGACGGAGTACCATACGATCAGTTACACATTTGTCACATAGCCGTGACAAAGAACAACACAATATTAACCATGAGAGATATACATAACCGATTGTGGTGGACGAGATCTTGCGGAATGGAGGGGTTCAAGAACGCGAAGAAAGGGACGAACATAGCAGCGCAAGCCACCGCGATCAGCGTAGGGATGGTCAGTACCACTATGTTTTTTAATTTGCTTATTAATTTTTTAAACATCATATTACTTTTAGAGAGCCATGAAAGAAGGAATTAGAAACGTCAGGGTTGTAGTCGGAGGATTGGGTCCCGGAAGAATAGTAATAATTAGATTTGTACTATTTTTATTAACTTTCTGTTAGATTGTAATTACATATTGAAATTTTTTTGCAGTCTTCCATCAAAGGACTTACAATGAGCGGATTAAATGTAATTTCAATCACCGATAACACCAGAGTATCGTGGAATCCTATGCGTCCTCGCAAAGCCAGAAGATTATAAGATAATACAATTTTTGTAGTTATAAGTGTTGTAATTTTTTTTAATAGAATAAATAAATTGAATTAATTTTTTATCGTATTCATAACACAAGTGTTAATTTTCCTAAATGGTAATCTTCAGAATAAAAAACGATATTTTCTTCAAATATTTATATAGAATTTTTTGTTAAATTATTGCATAAGTTTACGATACCAAAATCCATGGTGAATTCTTACTAGCAGCTAATTTTATAAACATATATTCAGGTCTGTCGGGGCCCGAGGTCATAAAAAAGGCAAACACTGATCGATTTCTAAAAAAAAAATATTTTTTCACCATTTGTTACAAGATTGATTAGTTCTGTTCGTACTTGTTGGTGTACCTACTATGGCCGAAGTTTGTAGAATTCGTTTGTCACAGTCTCAGAAAGGCCTTTCATATTACAATTGTAAATATTTTTATGCTTATCTTAAAAACATATGTACACTCTGATTTTTGTGAAGATCTTATTTATTATTTTGAGCATTATATTGGTATTGTATTATTTGAAATGGTTATTTAAACATTTATTCAAAAACTTTCTAGAATTAACAAATACAAAGGTGCACTTATGGTAAAACCCAACTACCGAAATAATTCATAATTTTTAGTTACTAATTACAGAATATGTGCATAATTTTTTGCACATACTCTGAACATTGCGTTGCTCGTTACCGAGCATTCCAACTGCGCCAGCACGATTTTATTGCTTTTGATGTGGACTTTTGACACCTGAAGAATGAGAGACTTTGAAATATCGTTATGTATCATATTTGATGATTTATTAGCTTTCAAGAATTCCTAAATATTTGTAAGGATTTACCAAAATATATAAATGGTAAAAAATTTTAGAATTTGTGTAATAATATTCCTAGGACAATACTCAAAACTAAAAATGTAGCTAGAAACACTCTCATATATGACGAAATATATTATAATAATACAGTTTTTTATATTCTGTTTATGTTTTGATTACATTTGTTAAGTGTATAAGTAATTAGTTATATACTAGTTAAATAAATTATTAAAATAAATAAATAAAAACGGCTCAATAACATCAGTCTTGTACATTTATAATGATATATCTAAGAAATAGGTTTTGATTGAAAAATTTGGGCCAAAAAAATAATTTACATGAGTAAATTTTAATAGTGTTGTTTGTTTTAACTTTAATTAAATAATTTATTTTAAATAAAAGGAAGTAGTTAACCTATTCAGTTTTTAAAAATCAGCATTTCGGTAAGTAGAAGGGGCTTGATTTAGTATGTGAGGGACATTTTTTGCATAATTCTTTAGTTACCATTGCTGTATATTTTGGCAAAAATCAAATCTACAAATTTATTACAGTAAGTTCTCGACTTACGCGGTTAATTCGTTCCAGAAAAATTCGCGTAAGTCGAAAATCGCGTAAGTAGAGGAATACTCATCCGATATGTATTAAATATTAATACATTCCCCCAATCATCCGAACGATACTTAAAAGAACTAAATGCCGTCTTCTTGTATGTATACATTAGGTTAAAATATCATGTCATTAAAATATCATGTCATAATGTCTATACTATTCTATTTCAATATCTTTAGGTGTTGGATTTCTTTTATCTAATAAGAAACCGTACTTATCCAGTGAAGATTGTACACTAGATCTTTTTTTCTCATAATAGATATTTTTATAACAGGAAATAGCGTTCTGAACTGCTTTATTGACTTTCTCAAACCGATCAATGTCGGGATCTTGTGCTTTTAAACCAGCCATTCCTTGGTCTATCAAATTGAGGCATTCTTTCATTTTTTTGTACTCAAATTCTTTTGTTTCTTTGACTTCCTCCTCCGAATCACAGCCATTGTTTCTATATTCTTCAAGTTCTATTAAATCTTCGTTGTTTAATTCCACTCTATGACTTTCTAACAATTCAATGAAATCATTTTCGTTTAGATTTAAATTTAATTGGTTTGTCATTTCAACAAGATCATTAATTATGTTATCTTCTTGCATAGGGTCTTCAACAACTTCAAAAAATTGAGGAGTAAGCTTCTTCCAAACGTTTTTCATGGTAGACTTTGCAATTTCATTCCAGGCAACGCCAATATTTTTAACAGCTTCATAAATATTGCATTCTTTCCAAAACTGTGTGAGTGATATACTGTTTTGCCCTTCAGTTACCTTTATGGCATTTCTAAAAGTTGTCCTTAAGTAATATTTTTTAAAGCTTTGTATTAGACCTTGATCCATAGGTTGTATTATAGAGGTCGTATTTGGGGGCAAAAATGCTATTTTGATATGTTCGTGATTACACATGGTGGATGTCCCGGTGCATTATCAACCAGGAACAAAAATTTACGCGCAAATCTATGTCAACATCGATATTATAACAAATTTTAAATTTTCGAAATTTTTAACCGCGTAACTACGAATCCGCGTAAGTAGATACCGCGTAACTCGAGAACCTACTGTATTAGGTATAAATAAAACTTTGTTTAGTTTTCTCATTATTATTTGAAAAATGTAATCATTAAAACGTCAAAATATATAATATACACAAATTATTAGAAGCCATATTTCGATTGAGTCTGTTTTCTGGATAATCTGTTTTGTGCCCATTGATTTTGTAGTTCTTTTTCCATTGCTCTTGCCTGTAATAAAATATGAGAAGGTTTAGGAGTATCATTACTGAGAGTATATCACGTTGGAAAACAAAACTAAAACTCACTTTGTGTGCCAAATATGTGATTTGATGTTTTCTCTTCTGTTGATTAGTCGGCTCGTCTCCTTTTCGCTTCATAGTCGGCATGCTCGTCATTTGTTCGTCAGTCAAAGCTTTAGTCAACCACTCTTTGGGGTCCGGCAAAATCTCCTTTTGATTAATATCTATAAATTGCATACTTTCACCTTTTCGTCTATCCCTACAACTAGCCAACTTGCGGATCTGAAAATACATTTATTTTTTTATCAATAATCACACTAATGTATTTTTTCAATATTTTTCAGTATTTAGTGTATTGAAATATTTTGTCGACAGGAACCAATTAGGTCATTTTAGTATGGAATTGTATGAATTCGGAGGATTACTAAATATTAAATAATGAACTATTATTCATAAAACTTACTGCTTCATTATCTAAATCAGATTGTGGAATTTCAACTTCTTCTTGTGCGACGCTTTCTACATCTTCTTCATCGACAATTTGTTGTACTTCAATACTGCTACTGGCCTTGCTCTTCTTATATCTTTCGATCTCCTTGTTTATTTCTTCGGCAGGAATCACCGGCAGAGGCTCGGCTTCTTTGTTCAATGAGAAAAAGTCCATTCCGCCTTTGGCTTCGCCTTCGTTTTCAGACTCGCTTCCTTCGGAGGAATTGTATCCCGGCAAGATTTTCTTAATCGGCGGACGTCTAATAACTTGAAGCGGTCTGACGGTGCCAGGTCTTATTAACACTTGCGGAATTAGCTTCGTTGCGCTCGGTTTTCTCATGAATTGTATGCCGTCTTTCGGTTTGGGCAGCATGCTCAAAAGACCCGATCCAATCTAAGTATAAATACAATAAAAATAAATCATATTATATATAATACTAATAAAATACATTAAAACTTACCACTGGTGGTTTAAATCTAGTTTTAAACTCTTCGCTATCGTCCTCTTCATCGTCAAACTGGAATTTTTATATAAAAATGAATACAATTTTGAAATGAATGGTACGTAAATAATTATAAATACCGATGATAATGATGGAAGGTGTATTTTGGCAGGCTTTCTATCGCTTAACTTCAACGGCTTAACCGGTTTTGGCTTTTCTTCTGTGGACTTTTCTTTCTTTAATAAAAATTCATCATCTTCTTCGACGACGTTTTTGAACACATTTTTAGGCTTAGGAAGAGGTAGTACTTTAAACAATTCTCCATCTTAAATTAAGTTAATTAACGCATCAAAATGCAGAATAAGATAAAAACATTTTTTAAGCAAACAAATTATATCATACCTGCATCTTCTGTTTTGGAAACAAAGTCATCTGGAATCGCTGGTTTAATTTTGATATTACTTACTACGTTGCTTTGTTCTTCATCACTGTCGCTGGTTTCACTACCGTACGCCACGAGAGACATTTTCGCACTTGACAGTTCTAGTTGTATACGCGAATGACAAATAAACGTACCACTGGCAACACTCTCAAAATAATACCTATATAATTAGGCGTGTAAAAATAGGTTAGGCTAAATACCATTTTCATCTATTTTATCTATGTCTTAAAATGTATTGAAAAAGTCAAGTTAATTTTAGAAAGTAACGACTCTTCAGCATTTTTAGAAAGAAAACTGTTTTTATTGATTTTATTATTAAAAGTTAAATTTCGCATCATATTACTCTGTTCGATATTACCTCACAATTAGTAATTATTATCTTACTTGTTGAATTTATGTATTATATACAAATTGTTGTGTGTAATATTTTTGGTTAAATAATATTTATACTCTGTATGAATTAATTAAATAATAGTAAAATATATTTTTTGCCGCTTGCAGCATTGTCTGTCAGATCATTTGAGGTTATGTTTTGGTTACCTCTGCGATAGTTTTTAAGCAGAAGTCTGGCGACTTCTTCGTAAATTAAACAGTGTACAGTTAATCATTAGCTAAGCTTTCAGTTAGTTGTTTGTATGTGCCTCTTTTAAATAAGCGATTTTAAATAAACGCATACACATAACCTGACACCGACATTTTGAAATTATTACAGATTACGCTGAAAAAAAATGTTATCCAGAAACATAAAAACGACGTTTAAATTATGTCGTACCTTTTCGACGCAACTGAACCCGGAAGTTTCTTCGATCAACTTTCGTACTCCAGAAAATAATCCAGTAATTGTTTATTTTTATTTAATCCACGTTACATAACGATATATAAACGAGTTTACTTGATTTTCTCAGTTGAACCATTCTGCAAGCGACCAAGGCAAGTTTTACACCGTCGATCCGACTTTGTGCAAAACTGTTTTCGCCCATGGCGGTATACCAAGAATGTTTCAAAAACAAGCGAAAACTTTCACCGAAATGTGTGTTATGGTGCGAGATCCGGCATTAGAAATTATAAACTATATCAAGCATACAGATCTCTCTAAGCCGGTCAACAGATTTGTCTTATGTACGTCTTAAATTTATATATGGCACAAACGCTATTTGATTATAATTAACATTTTTTTATAACAGATGGAGAAAAAGGTGCCGGTAAATCTATATCACTGATTCATATACTGCAATATATGTATTTGAACGATTATCTGATTGTTCACTTACCATGGGGTGAGTTTCGTTGGATGTGTTTTAAAATTCATTTGAGATATGTTGTAATATAATATATTCGTCAGCTCCGGAATGGTTGAATCGAGCCAATCGTAATAAGGAGATGACAAATTCTACGACTCGCGAAGGATTCGTTGATCTACCTTATGATGCGGCAACTTGGCTGATTCATTTCAAGCAACAAAACATTAAACTTTTAAAAGATCATACTACGGTGAGTGATTTTGAAAATGTCAGCATGAAAAAAATGATTGTTAACACATTCGCGTTGGGTCTCGCCTCCATACGTCTTTAGCACATGATGAATGTTGTAAAAAAATTATTCATTTGTGAGTATTTATGTATGTATATAGCAAAAACTTTTTTTTCACAACTCGTAAAAAAATCTAATGAAAACAGCTTCATCAGAGTAGGAAGTTTTATACAATTGGCAAGTGTGAAAGCTATCACCGTTTTCCTAAAATTTATTTAAACACATTAAATTATCAAGACACTGGATGATTTTTTTCAAAACGATTACGAATTTAATAAAATTTAATAAATAAATACACGGAAAACAGACTGAGAACCACCTAAACGTAATTTATTTGTATATATTTAATTATAAATATACCAAATTCAATATTTTTTTCATGTCCCATACATTTAGAAATTATCAGTTTTCTTTAATATAGTCTAATAAACACAACCATCGAATATTTTATTTATGTATTTACTTTAAATAATAAAAATATAATTCACAATTTTACCAAAGTTTTAAAATAATTTTATCAAAATTTAAAAAAACTAAAATTCAAAAACAAAACGCGTATAACAAAAACTGAGAACCATTAAAAATATATGTTTCATTAACTTTTTCGGATAATGAGGAAACAGCTCCTAATTTTTTAAACTTTTACTAGTTATGATCATTTTCCCAAGACAAATTACGCAGAAAACAGGTTGAGAACCATCGATGTAGTAATTTATTTAAATACATAAAATTATCAAGATACTGTATGACTTTTCCTAAAACGATCACAAATTTAAAAGTTATTACGGATATTCATAAAAATATTAATAAAAATACAGAACACAGATTGAGAACCACCTAAACGATATTTATTTGTATATATTGAATTATGAATATACCAAATTCAATATTTTTTAGCTAGTTTAAAAGTTATGATTTTTTTCAATGCAAGTTTCTTATAAATTTGCAAAATGGCCCCGCCACAGTAAGTAGTTTTATACAATTTATGCCCCGACGCGAATGTGTTAAGATATCAGAATTTATGTAAAATATTGAACGATAGATACATAAGCGCATCACCAGCTCTTTACGAATTTTATGAATGACGCATATTTGCGTCATCAGCTCTTATCGATAGTTTTACAAATGATACTGTTTTTAGGGAATGTTTCAGTTAGATTCTTAGACAACCTTCTAGAAAGCTTCAACTATAAAGGTTTAGCTAAACAAAACACGAGAAATCCAAATTTATTTCAATCATCACTAAAATTACTTTTTAAATCTTTTTTTATAATACACGCCTAGAAACAATGTTATTGTTATTGTACATATACTTTTTAATAATCGTAAATTACGCATTCAAGGGTGGAGTTAAACAATGATATGATTGGTCCTAAATGGATTTCTCTCCTATTTTTTTAATATCATTTCGTTGTAACAGTCTGGTCATTTATGAGTAAATAAAAACATGGCAAACCATTTCCTGTGGAAGAATTGTGCTAAATAATTCTTTGGTAATTTTAAAAATAAAGAATATTTAAAGAAAATGTTTTACAATCCATTGATTTTATATTTCAACAGTCCTTATTCATGCTTACTATAATATGTATGTAAATAAATTATAACTGATTATAATAATTTATATTTTATTGATAGTTGACCATCTCAAAACAATACCAATGGAGTCTACGTGAGTCGTCGGAGGTTGGTTCTTCACTCTTAAACCTGATTGAACTCGGTATCAAAAGAATTAAATATGCTTCTGACGTAATAGTGGCAGTTTGTGATGAAGTTAAAATCTTGAGCAATCAAAAGCGGTATTTCATTATCAATTTATGTACTGATTTATCCTAAACACGTCTTTAAATATGGTTTCTCTCCAGATGCAAAACTTTTGTGGCTATCGACGGATTCAACGTGTTTTTTAACGAAAAGACCAACATCAAGACTGTCAACAAGAGGTATCCGCCACCGAGTGAAATAACGCTCACAATTCCGATGCTCGAGCTGACTAAAAATGATTGGGTAAAATAATAGTCTACAATATATTAATGGTTTTATCGTTGAAATGAAATCTTATTATTAATTTCAGTGCAATGGAGTCGTTGTTTTGACCATCGATGAAATTGCCGATTGTAACACTAGATATACAAATCCTTCAGAGAGCGATCCCCACTCCTATTATCCTCGATTCTTGCTCAGAAAAAAGGTTATTATATTTATAATAAAATATAATACTATTTGTATATTATGTATTGAAAGAAGTTTTCATTTCAGGGTTTCGAACACTTGGATCCTTTTGTACCGGTTGAAGTTCCAAACTATTCAGAAAAGGAATTCCACAGTTGCACGTCATATTACAGAGACAGATTGTGGTTGCGAGGTCCCAAAGACGCCGAGATAGAGCTGGAGTTTCTGAGCAAAAGGAACGCTTATAGTCTGATGGAATTGTGTGCGCCATTATAAATTAAATAGTATTAAATATATATATAGCGAAGTGATAAAGTTTGTTTTATTTGTTACGATTTATTTGTTACTTATAAATAGTTTATATCACAAATAAATAATCTAGTCATTTCGGTAAAAAGCCACTATTGTCAATTTAAAATTATAATGAACGTTTTACCCAGTTTTAAACTCAATGACTTGATTCATGTTTTGCGCAAAAACAATGCTTGCGAAAATGTACGCAACGTTTGCGGAATTCCCATAGCCGACATTTTTAAAGAACCGGCTTCTACAATGTAATTCTTCTCCATTAGATCGTCGATCGCTCTTTCGACAGAATAATCTGACGGATTTTGAAGTAAGTGTTGGATCAGCTTTGGATATATGGCGGATTTGACTATGCTTATCAATAAACCTTTCTTGAGAATCTCCGACATTAGTGAGTCACTCAGATGTTTCTCAATATCATCTAGTTTCTGTAACATGTTATAAAAAATTAATATTACGATTACATCTGAAATTAAGATATTTTTATTACTTTTAATTCGAAAGCTAAATTCGGAAAGACAGTCAGATTAACTTTTTCATCTGAGGATAGCATACACAACCAAATTTTGCCAAAAATATTATCACGAGAGTCTTCAGAAACGATCCATCTTATATCCTGAAACAATTAATTCAAATGAGTGTAATTATCGATTTTTAGCAAGTGCACTAAAAATTTATTAAATTAAATTAATTTATTGAGATGATGTTTTGTCATCCATTTTGTTCAAAATTGCTGTTGTATATGGATCAGCGGGCAACAAGAGGATTAGCAAAAATGTATATATTAATTAATCTAAGGTAATCCATTCATACTAAACAGAAAATTTAAATAGTCTTGTGTCAAGTCTTACATCATCTGAAACGCTCTGCTCGTTATATTATATATTTTTTAATGATTATGCATATTCAGAAATTCAAATCGCTTTATGCATTGAATCCTGTGAGTCGTCGACTCCTAGTCCTTTAATGACATTCTATGTTAAAACCCTTTAACGACGGCTCGGTATTTTTTTTCCGCCTTGAACAATTTATTCTGATATCTTTTCATCAATTTCCTGTTTCAGTAAATTTATATTAATATTAAATTAAATTGTAAAATTCATTTAGAATCCAATTCTCTTTTATTAGGTGAAACAGAAATTATTATATAATTATAATTCTGATTGATTATCCCAGATTGGGGTTTCCTAGATTTTCCTAATCTCACAGATGAATAATTAAAATATAATGCATAATTACATCTATTGCACTACAAATTTCCGACTTACGTCTTCATTGAACTGCTGTTTGCTCATCAATAACCGCAATAATGGTAAATTATCTTCTAAATGTTGATCGTTATTCAATAACGACTTTGCCAAAAGTAAATGAGGTTTTGTTGATTTGCTGTAAATGAAAAATAAATTTATTAAAAATGGTTCTTGAATTAATATTTAATAAATACATACTCTTCATTTTGCATTTGCGACGGCCACATATTCACCAAGTCCACAAGTGTTTTGAGTTTCTCCCAATTAGACTCGCATTGAATCAATTTGATGAAAATGTTATTTCTGACGCACGGATCAGACATCGTTAACTCTATAAATAATTCGTCCAAATAAAAAAAATACCATATAAAAATATTTATATAAAAAATTACCTTCAATGTCTGACAAGCACTCGCCATCCCAAGTACTCTGAATCATTTCTAATGAAATCTTCTCTAGCATTTCGCTGTTATCGTTATCCATATGTATCTGTAAATTACAATTTTCAATATAATAAATATTTAATTATTATTCTGATTATATTGATATAGATTTAACCTTGAATAGAGACATTAAATCCAACCGTTGCTTTGATGTTAAAAGCGTACTAGTCGTATGCACTTTGATTTTGCTCAACAGTTCTGCATCGATCGATTGTGTCAATTTCATGTTCATCAAAATTTGTGTGATCCTCGATAGATTGCTATAAAATAAAATGATTAATACCTCTTCACACACAAAACTGTCATATACAATAATAATTACCTAGCGTTTAATTCTTCAGTTTCAAGTATCCTCAACAAAATGCTATCCATCGTTATATTTACGTTTATAGAAGTCAAAAATAACAAGAGATTTTTAACAGAAATGCTGTTATTTAATGTTAATTCCGTTAGATATTCAATCAGTTTTGATTCATCTCCTTGTGATTGTTCTAAATCTCTATATATAAAAAATTATATAATCACATTAAAAACATACGCAAATCAAGGATATTTACCTCCATATTTGAGGCTCTACCATACTAGATGAGAGTATGATTTGCTTCGAAGCATCGCAATGAAAGCACTCTAAGAATTTTGCCCATTTGTTTATTTTCAAAGCGATGTCTTCCCAATTTTGATCGTCACTGAAATGATTTTTATTATCAGAAAGAGTTCTATTAAAAAAATGGTGATTCAGGCTCACTTTTGCTTATTATTGCTAATATTTTCCATATTGCTGTGCTCGTGTTGACAATAATCT
Organism: Plectrocnemia conspersa; assembly: GCF_051122295.1. NCBI lineage: Eukaryota > Metazoa > Arthropoda > Insecta > Trichoptera > Polycentropodidae > Plectrocnemia > Plectrocnemia conspersa. Next base: position 1,274,786 of record NW_028277173.1, read on the forward strand.
GCTGTTTGAAACGCAATTTGAATTCGAGTGCTAGCGGGTACTCTATAAATTTATAAGAGTTGATATAAACACATTTAAGATATTCATTTTATTGAATACATACTTTTGAAGAGTCAAATCGCCAAATAGTATGTTTCTAGTAAAACTCAATAAGTCCTCTTTGTTTAGTTTGCTAAAGTAGCTAGAACATTCTCGATGCTGTTGCATCCACTTTTTACTCGAATGAATGCTTTCAGGAATCTGTTAGAAATCTTAGAGATGAATAACTTGATTCAATTTTTGTATTTATATATTAAAATACTTACATTGTAGAAGTACATCAGCAACCAGTCACAATAAAAGCGGCTCGTGTTGAAGTTAATGTTCAAGTTTGGCGGCATGTTCCTGAGCAGTTTTGTTATTAAGCCTATGTTGTCTTTGTTTATCAACGATATCATATTATCGAACATGTCGTTCTGAGAGCAGTTGCTAATGATAGTTTTATAATTCAGACCTATAAATAATTTTAGGGATTAAGATCAGATTTCCCCAATATGTTATGATGGATTTGTACATACAAAATGCTTTACAAAAAAAAAAAATATAAACTGTTCCAGCTCTTGAAAAAAGCAGAAATGAGGTGCAGAAATTTTTGGGTCTTCAAATCTATTGCGAAAATATTTTTAAAAATATGTCATTTCAGTGAATTCATATCGGAATATATTTTAACCAGTTGATATTTATTTTTACCAGTGAAAATATAATTTATGTAGCATGTGCTAGTAAAATGAAATAATTTCAACTTTTTCATATTTAATAATATATACATTTACTGACTTATCATTATTTATTTAGATGAAATGTTACAGTAAATGTGTATTTTTCAGTGAAGTTATATATTTCAAAAGTCAAGTCCAAATATATTTTTACCAGCAGGCCCGTGCAAAGTAAGACGAGACGGCGACGGCATGATTTTATTGCTTTTGACGTGGATTTTTGACTTCTGAGAAGTGATAACTGTATTTTTCGCTCTCAAAATTTGGTTTACATATGCTGTTATTTGATTCTCACTTATTGTAAGTCATAATATTGTTATAAAATGTCTTATAATGAACACTAGATATCTAGTTTTCCTTTGAATTTAGCCAGAATAATATATCAAAAATAATTTAATGAAAACTATGAATCTTAATGAAATAAAAATATTAAAAAAAAACAACTACTGATTAGCCAACTTTTGCCATTCCTAGAAAAAGCTGAAATGACGTCTGTTCAAAAAGGTTGGGAGAGATTCATTTCGACACACCCTTATGCACTTAACTATCTGCTACAACATTTTTCGATTAATCTAAACTCTTCGCCTCAATGATTTAATTATTTAATATATAGCATAATATAATAAAATACCAGAACAGGCCGATTTGGTCTTCTTGATCAACTTGATATGTTCTTTAGCATTTAGGCCGTTTACTAAATGCCGACTATTTATACTATCGACGAGAGTGAAGTACAATATCATGCCATTGTGATCTTTTCCATCCAGTTTTTCCCATACTTCAGTAGTGAATCTATATTGATAGAATTAGCAATTAAAAACATATGTACAAAAACATATAATATGTTAAAAGCGAACCTTTCATTGACATTTGCTGCATCTTCTGTCAATACTTCCGTTATAGCACTATTAGTTACCTTCTTCAAGCTTTCGGCAAAATTAGACGATTCGTATTGCAAAATTGCGTACGTTAAGTAATTCATGACTAACTCCTGCTCTTTAATATTATATTTTTTAGCTAATTTTGAAGCAAGTTGATATATTTCGTCGTCGTGAGTTCTATAAAAGATTTATATAAATATATTTTAATGAAACATATCGACATTTCATGATAACTTACTTGGCAAGAATCAGAATTGTATCTCTCCTGTATACGCTGTCTTGAGCGAACAGTTCAATGTCAATGTTGCACCCTAATTTAACGAGCTTTTTACCCTCGATCAATTGTGTCATGATATTTTTGCAATATTGAATGTTTTTCAATGTTTTATTGGGATTTTCTTCTCGTTTGATTGACATAAACGCCTCGGAGATCAACTAAAGCAAATCAATTAAAATTGTATTTAAACATAAATATGATTATTAAAATCGTACCTTTGTCGGCGACATTAGGAATCCTTCTTCAGGCATCGGATTCGAAGAAGCGTAATTCATCAACGCGTAAAAATACAAGAACGTATGAACGTTCTTGATATCAAAGTCGATGATTTGCATGTATTTATCAAAATTCGGATCGTTGCATACGCTCAACAAATGAGATATGCAATACGCCGTGTCTTCGGTCAATATAAACTGTGCGCATTGGATGAAGGCTATTCAAAGAGATATTTAGCTGTAGATAAATTTTCGTTTCATTGATTAATTACAATATTTACCTTCAACGTAAGATGTGTCGCATTCTCCGTATTTTATGCAGTCTTGAAGAGTGCTGTTTCTAATCAACGAGTATAGCATTACCAATTGGGGTTCTCGTACAGCAGTATTTTGGATACTGTCGTAATGTGTTCCCAGAGTCGATATGTGGCAGTCGGGGTGTAGCGGCACATAAAACGCATGACATGCTAATTTTCCCGTATTTTTAACTACACTCTTTGGCGAAGAAGCTTTATTTGCGTTACTCATCCAACTATAAAGTACATATAAAATTAAATAAATCATATAATAAAATACAATATTTATTTAACAATGACTGATACCTGAAGTTAAGCGAATTCTTCCAATAATTCTTGTTCAAAGGTTTTTGAATGTATTTTTCAACAGCTTGTACGGCTGTTATCAGTTTATTCTCAACGATGGGCTAAATAAATTATTGAATTTTTAAACCACATAAATATAATAAATTAAAGCAAAAATCTTAGAAACAACTATACTGATGTTAAGGCATCGACGTAATCATCCTCAGTAGATTCCATGCTATCTTGAAGATTGACTTGTCTACTATTTTGATTATGAGTCATGTTAATTAAATTATTGATTTCACTCTGCAGTATCTCAGATTCTACGGCAGATCTAAAAGAAGAATTTATTTTTATTTTTTTTAAATGCGCCACAATGATCAAAAATAAAAATAGTCCTAAAAAATAAAAATTGAAACATAAAACATTAAATTAAAAAAATAAATCGGACCAGATTAACATAAAATGCCAGCGTATTAAGAAGCTGGATGACTACTGCCAGTTGG